>NC_069690.1:56573609-57773609 GCF_023699985.2 Odocoileus virginianus
GGTCTTCCCCTTTCTCTGCTCACATGTCCCTAATCTCTTCACCTCTCAGACTAAAACATTCCTTTACCCAGAAGAAATAATTACCACAGAAAGGGCTTCCATTTCTCCAGGGGCTTTGCAGGGAACCAAAGATACCATACATGAAACAGCAAGTCATATGGGATGAAATCCATTCAACTTCATAAAGTTGGTTGATGAGTAATTATTACTTGCAGAGTACAAAGAAAAAGAAATGTCTTTCTTCTTCAGACCATGGAAGGGAGGATTGCTCGCCTCCATTTTGTCACTTTGATTCTTTTTCTTCCCCCCCTCTGGTGAAAGACCAACACATAAGTTAAAAACAAGTGAGGTGAAGACAGGGCCTCCTGCTGTTGCACGTTTTCCAAAGTCTCAATTGTAAAATATGATAATAAGTTATTAATCAAACTCTGTTTGTTTTAGTAGGGTAGCTATTCTCTGTGGAGTTTGCTCAGACCGTGTAGGGAAAACCCTTCAAGGTCTCCCCTATGAAGGTTGCACACGCAAATAATAGCCAGCATTTGTGGACTTTCCGTCCTGGCCTGCTAAAAATTCCCCCTGGCTTGGGAGCGCATGAAGTCTTTAGTGAGGATGTCAACAGTGATTTATTATAAGCTGAGTTAATTCTCTTCTCAATTTAAAGGCCTTGCATACGACATAATCACTTTCTCCCCCCCCCCCCCCCCCCAGAGCGAGCTGCTTATTCCTTGAGACTCGAGACAGCTTCATCCAGACACCAGCCACGGTAAGATTTCAATTGTTTTTCTTTGGAAATTTTTTGTTGCGGCGAATGGGGCAAGGAGTATAGTTAGTCAAGTATGGTTCTCACCCAAGAAAGCTTCAATGTGAAAAAACCAAGATATTGTGTGTGTGCGTGTCCTGTGAGTATGTTAATATAACTCTGTGCGCGTCTCTATGAGGCTTTGGAGAGTTTTTTGGCAAAAGAGTGGGGAGAAGACTTTTGCTGTGTTGGGTTTATTGAGCTTTTCCTCCTTTCGGCCTCGCAAACTGAACAGAGGTAATGAAGTCTGGAGAAGGCTCTGAGATGAGCCCGGGTAACTTCAAATCTGGAAAGTAAAGCCTAAAAGCTGTATTTAGATAGTAGTGAATATGGAGAGATGTCAGTTAACTGGAGGTTGTGATGGCATCATTTTGGTGTGTGTGTGACAGCATCTTTAATCGCGAGAACTTCTCAGATGCCGGTAATCTGGTCGTTTCCAGATTTTTCTAGAGGCACAGAATAAAAGTGGTGCGTTTAAGCCACAGCGGTCATGGCTTGGTTGTTGCTATTGGTTAACGAGTATCCCTAAACTTTAACACGGAGAGAAGTCAGCTAACTGCAGGTTGTGATAGCATTGTTTTTGTGTGTATATGTATGGCAGTATTTTAATCATGTGAACTTCTTAGACGCAGGTAATCTGATCATCTCCAGTTTTTCTAGGGACATGGAATGAAAGTGGCACGCTAAAGTCACAGTGGTCATGGCGTGATTGCTGATACTGGGTAATGGATGTCGCTCTAAGTGCTGTTTTGGATTGTACTGTGCAAACTCTGCGTACCTTTACTCTGTCAGAAGGCAAAAATGATGACTTCTCCCGATCCCCATTCTACACCACTTGGAACACCGTGTAATACACCTGCTCTCACCCAGGCCTTCAGAGGGAGGGGGACTTATCTGACTCTTTATTTAAATATATTGATGACATCCTGAGTGTAATTTTCAAGTTGAGAGAGCGACTAAGTCAGGAATTTTCAGCCTCAGCACCTCTGAACTTGGGGGCCGGCTCACTCCGTGTTGTCGGGGGATATTGATATGATATTTAGCAGCACCCGTGGGCTCTCAGCATTTGGCGGCAATAGCCCACCCATCGCGGTCCCCTCCCACTCCGTCCCTCTCCCCCGCCTCCAGACTGGAGCAATTGCAGCTCTTCTTGGACGTGGCTGGATGGCCCTCGTGGGGCGGCGCTCTCGGCTGCGAACAGCTGTTCCCAGGAGAACACTAAGCTCTCTGAGTCTGTGACTGTGATAAAACGGGAAGCTGGGGGCTCGAGGTCATGACAGTGTCTTTGCCTTGAAACCCTTGCATCAGCAGTAGTGTTTGGTCGGCGCCATGAGGAACCCCAGATAACTTGGATTTGGGGGAGTGGGATTTTCCTCGGGGAGTTAAACCCAAATATGAGTGCATCGACATGCAGTCATCCAGTTGTTGAACTTCCATCTTTCCAAAGCAGTTCTCTGTCCCTGGAGGATGATCTGTGTGATGTCATCACATGATTTTATGCCCTCTGGGTTCCGGTTGGATTCAGCTGATGGGTGGTGTTGGGAGGAGACCAGACATGGGGAGGGTGAGATTGGGGTGTTTGATTCCCTCTGTGGACACACCTCATCTGACCACATCTCTCAACCAAAGGCCATGTCTTCCTGCAACAGGCAGACCCATTCGAGGAGTTACTGGAATCTCTCATTTCCAGTTCAAGTGATGACTCTCTCTCCCTAACTTCATTAAGCCTAGGAGTGTTATCGAGTCCTGGTAATTAAATCCTCCTCAGATTATCTGCGTTTGAGTGTGGTGTCTATTTCCTCCTTAATGGATGTGATCTCTGCATCTCTCTGATGTGTCCGTTGTCTATCTCTGTGGTCACGTCTGTCTGTCTTCCTTCTCTCCCCTCCACATCACACGGGAGAGAGTATCTGTGACTCCTCTGTATCTTCGCAGTTCGGATGCCAACAGAACTCAGCTCCAAGAGCAGTAATTAGTGTTGTGTAGCATAGTTCACACTCTTTTCTAAACTCAAAATATGTTCTCATCTAACCCCAACAGCAACCCATCGGTTCTATTATCATGAAATTTTACAGATTAGGACATCCAGACATGGAAGCTGAATAACTTGTCCTCTTAAATAGAGCAAGAATTGGATTTGTAACTGAAGCAGACACATTTCAGAAAATCCATCCTTAAATATCACTTTTGATAGTTTGGTAGTTGGTCTGGACCATTTAAGGTTGAAAGTTCCGTGTTTCACTCACAGATGCAGTGGTGGTGAGGGGATGGGATCCCATGTTTTGCTTTCCAGGGAGTTCAATCTTGGGGAGAGAAATCTCTGAATCTGGTACTAGTGAGGGCAGTGGCACCAGCCTAATCTTGGTAACCATGTGTTTTATACTCTAGCAAAAAAAATTCCCAAAGATGCTTACAAAATACTGAAGCTATTTAAATTTTCTTGCTATTGATAGGCTACTTTCCTTGCACATGCTAACTCCTCTAGACTTCACTTAATGCAGACTCTGAGGAGAATCTATCTTATTAGAATAAAACAAAAAGAATAAACCATTATCCACCTTCGCCTTAAAGTGGAGATTTGATGAATGTCTTGAAACTACATAATATATTTTCTTCAGTGACTTCAGGTCTGCGCTTCTTTATCAAATTCTACATGAGAAGCCCCTAAGTGGTGGGACAGCTGCCCTATCATGACCAGTGACTGACACTTTTTGCTGCATGTGACTGAGAAATGAGGGTGATATTAAAATTACAGCATTTCATCATCCAGTGTTGCCTATGTATACTTTTATACTCAGATACTCTATGTAAGTCATGCTATCAGATGTTATTTTTGATCCAAGTTGTTTAAATCTCATTCAGATTATTTATTATAATACCATCATGAGGAGCAGAATGTGATAAATGGATTCTGGCTCCTCAAAAAGTATAATCTTAAATGATATACAGAGAGTATGTCCTAAGACTTTCTTTTATATATATATATATATATAATCTTTGTAGCTTTATTTATCTTTAATTGAGTACATGATTTCACTGCTATAGAAGAGAAAAAGAAACTATATTCTGTAAGGGTGGCATAATCTTACAGTTGTACTTTAGAGGGGATTTTGGAAGCAATGGAAACTAAAAATCACAAGAAAGAAAAACTCAAAACCATGTCTTTCTTTAACAAAATACACACACATCAAAAAATTATGCATTTTTTTCCCCTGATTGCTATTTTCATATGTAATCAGCATGATACCATCTTTACTGTTCTCTCCTGGGGAGTTTGCCCATGAGTTTTTGAGAACATGTTTATTTATCATTGTTTTTTTTTTTTTTTTTTTTGCATCTGGTATGGTACTTCACACAGAGTAGATGAATGGTAATGTTCATTGTATTAGTAAATGAAATGTAAATGCAAATATAAAATTTCTCAAATGTGCATATCTTTAATTGTTTTTGCCTTAGTGATGCTTCTACTATGAAAGTTATAGCACAGAAGGTAAAGATATTTCACTCATTTCTGCACATCGAGTAAAATCTGAAGCTCAGTAAAGATTGAGATGATGTTCAGTTGGGGGTTTGGGACACTGAAAACACAAAATTCTTGTTTGAATGAGACCTGAAAGTCATGATTGGCGCACGAGTACTCCATTACAAACAAGGTGAAGTTTCCCAAAGTTGACGAAAGTGTGCAGACTTACTCCCCCAGCTTCTCAGAGACGATGCTTATATCAGTTTATAACGAGATAAAAATTACACTCCCGGCAACAGTGTTTGTGGCAGTAAGGATGCTACTAAACTTTTAGGCACCAGCAATTACCTGAAGATAGACAGGACCCGGCGAGTACTCTAGAAGAGGTCCCCATGTTGATGGGTGAGACAGCTGAAGGCAGGGGGATTAACTCCCGTACAAAATGTAGCTCGTTGGTGCGGGGATCTTGGCTAGACCAGTGGCCCACGCCAAGTGCTTTAAGCAAAGAGGGCCGCATGGCAGTTGAGTGAACTCTGATGTTTGGCTTAGTTGTCTCAGACGTGTTTACTTTAGTAGAGGGTTATGGAAAGGTTGAATCAATAAACACTTTCTTCTCAGTCAGTAGACTTGCCATGGACATCAATAGTCATGCTTAAAGTGAAACTGGTCTTTCTCTATGAATGGAAGCATTTCTTGTTTCCTTAGAGAAAATGAGATCCCATAGATGCTGAGTGCTAATAATCAGGGGCCTGACCAGACACTCTGATACCTTTCATTTTATTCTGGACAAGATTTTGAGTAACTGGTAAATGAAAATCTAAATAGTAAACTTGCTTTTTACATCTTTATTATCAATTTGAATAAGAGATGATAAGGAAACTGTGTAACGACTTTGTGATTTCCATCCTATAATCTGCTTGGAGTATAATAAATCATGATGGTCATGGTAATCTTATGACCCTACTAGGTCACATATAGAGTTTAGGTCTTCCATCCTAGTTTTTCTTTAATATTTCCATACATGAACACTTTATTTAAAAGAAAACAAATTTAATTCTCTGATATAGCACTGTCTTGCCATGTGTCTCTAGTTAAAAAAAATAATAATAACAACACACAAAAAAGCAAATTAATGAATTAAGAGGTTGAAAAATAGCCATGGGAAAATTATAAACACAAGGTGAAAAGTGCAGACTTGTTTTTCTGAAAATGCAGCTATCTTAAGATGAAGAAAAACCACCAAATGAAGGATACTTTCAAACCTTTCTCTCTTCTCGTCTCTCAGAGCTACCTGTTCTGTTATGCTGGGCGAGTAGAAAAAGTCATGTGTAAAACCTTAATTCCGGAAGTCATGTATAAACAGCAGACGAGCTTAGAAGATGCCTGTCTTCCGTTGGACGTCCGCTGTCATGTACATGCATAACAAAGCCACCACACAGGGAAGCTGAAAACAATACGATTTTACAGTGTTTGCAGTTTGTTTTTAAAGAGCTTCATTTCTTATTATGCCTTTGACATACAGTCACTGCTATCAGCCCTGAGAGTTCAGTTTTCTGCAGACAAAAGCTTTTAGACATCTTCTGGGACCGTGTCCAGTTTGACTACAATAAGGTGTTTATTTCTTCTCCTGTTCGGCCTGTTGGGTGCCCACAACACACAGGCGCACATCAAGCGCCAGAGCGTTCCCCTTGTCCTGGAAATGGAAGAAAGTGATGAGGAAGTACTGAGTGGATCGGGGAGGACTGGAAGCCGGTGGGGAAACCGAGCCTCGGCGCCAGGATCATCACCTCGGGAAACCACGCGGAGGGCACCGCTCCCTCTTCCCGGAGTCCACGTGGGGAGGGCGTGAAGGCGGGAGAGACCTCTGCAGATCCAGAGCGAACTGGAGGCCGCTGATCAGGCTGTGCAGACCATGGGATGCCTCTGCTCCCACAACGTGACGGAGAGGCCACCACGAAGGACGTGGCCGGCCCCGCAGGCTGAGGCCGTCCGCAGTGAAGGAGAGTTCTGCAGTGACTGTTAGAAAGTAGCGTGATCGATGCTCTGGAAACTGACCTGAGAACATACGTGCACATCCTTCTTTGTTAACAAGTGGGGGTCCACGATCATTTTATAGCTATCTTTGTTTCATTTTGTCTTTTTCATCTTAGTTTTCTTAGCTATCAGTAACAAGCAGTGATGAACACTCAAGGTTTGAGTCTGGCCTTCCATCTTTTGCACTGTCCTTTCCCCATGTTTGCTAATGAACAAAGGCTGGGTTTTTGAAAGCCTTGGAAAGGTTAAATATAATAAGCTGACTGAAGGGCAATATAAGAAAATAATCGTGGATAGGTGGGAAGATGAATGTACAAAGATGTTTATGACAGAGAATGAGAAACTGGAAATACTCTGAAGTTGAACTGCAGGAGCTAGGCCGGATAAGTTATGGTTCAGCTAAACAGGCTAACGCTGACACTTTTTTAAAGCAATTAGATAGAACAATACATATTGAGGATATGTTTTCAGCATTTTAATTTAGTGTGGTTTTGTGCGGTTTTGATAAATTCAAACCCAAAGGTCAGTAGTGTGCTGGCTGGCAGGATGATGACTGATTGCAGAAGTGGCCTTTAAGTTTCCCCCGTGCTAACCCTCACATCAGACAATGGAGTCCATGACCCCACCTCTGGACTCCGGGATTGCCCACGTGAATTGCTTTCTCAACATGCCATTGGCATATATGATACAGCTAGAGACTTGGAAGGAGCGTGTAACTTGGGACCTTCCTGCTTGCTTCTCCTAGCAACCTTGCTACTGCTGCCATTAGAACAAGGTTGAACAATGTGATGCTGATGCCCCGGTCACCTCCAAACTATCCCCAGGATCAGAACCGCCTAACCTACTGATGGCAGGAGGACCTTCCAACAAAGTCCAGCCCAAACAGCTGACTCAGAGAAATGTAAACTAAATAGATGACTATTATATTAAGCCATGAATTTTGGGATAGTTTGTTATGTAGCAAAAGCTCTGTGTGTGTGTGTGTGCAAGCTTGTTTCTGATGAATATAAACCAAAATGTGGTTTTGTTTTACCTTGGGATGTGGGATTATGGGTGAACTGCTTGGAGGAGAGGAGTGGTAAATAAGCAGTTGTTCAAAGGATCTTTCAGTTCAGTCATTCAGTCGTGTCCAACTCTTTGTGACCCCATGGACTGCAGCACACCAGGCCTCCTGTCCATCACCAACTCCTGGAGTCCACCCAAACCCATGTCCATTGAGTCAGTGATGCCATCCAATCATCTTATCCTCTGTCATCCCCTTCTCCTCCTGCCCTCAATCTTTCCCAGCATCAGGGTCTTTTCCAATGAGTCAGTTCTTCACATCAGGTGGCCAAAGTATTGGAGTTTCAGCTTCAGCATCAGTCCTTCCAATGAACACCCAGGACTGATCTCCTTTAGGATGGACTGGTTGGATCTCCTTGCAGTCCAAGAGACTGTCAAGAGTCTTCTCCAACACCACAGTTCAAAAGCATCAATTTTTCAGCACTCAGCTTTCTTCACAGTCCAACTCTCACATCCATACATGACCACTGAAAAAACCATAGCCTTGACTAGATGGACCTTTGTTGGCAAAGTAAAGTCTCTGCTTTTTCATGTCTCTACTGTCTAGGTTTGTCATAGCTTTTCTTCCAAGGAGCAAGTGTCTTTTAATTTCATGGCTGCAGTCACCATCTGCAGTGATTTTGGAGGCCAAGAAAATAAAGTCTCTCACATTTTCTATTGTTTCCCCATCTATAAAGAGGATCTTTAGGGCAGTGAAAATGCTCTGTCTGATACTGTAATGATGGGAACCAGTCTTTCAACTTTTGACCAGAATATGCAAGACTAAGCATGAACCATGATGTAAACTGTGGGCTTTGTGTGATTGTGATGTATTAGGATAGGGTCGTCAGTTGTAACCCATGTCCCTCTTTGGTTGGAGATGCTGCTGGCAGGAGAGACCATGCATATAGTGGGTAGGAGTGTATAGAACCCTGAATCTTCCCTTCAATCCTGCAGCGAGTCTGAAACAGCTTTTCTGAAAGTCTTAGTTTTTAAAAAGCCTCCAAAAAGCATGGGAGAGATGAATACAGAGCAGAGAGAGATTCCATTTAAGTTCCTTGTTATGTCTAGGTCTCTGCATTCTTTGGACTTGCCTGGTGGTTCAGAGGTAAAGAATCTGTGTGCCAATGCAGGAAATGCAGGAGATGCGGGTTGGATCCCTGGACGAGGAAGGATCCCCTGGATGAGGAAAAGGCAACCCACACCAGTATCCTTGCCTGGAGAATCCCATGAGGCCTGGCACGCCACAGGCCATGGGGTCAAAAATGAGCTGGACACAATTTAGCGACTAAACGACAACAAAGCAACAACTGCCTTCTTTACATCAGTGAGAAGATTGGAAACTGAAAATGCCTAACACCAATGGCATTTTTAAAGGGCCCGTGCTCCTATCGCTTGGACTTTGGTTTTATCAATCATATTTTATCAATATAAACACAGAAGAAAAGTGAGAAGGTGTGAAAAGGAAAAATGTCTCATGGCTTGATAGATTTGATACCAGAGTGGTAATACCATGCTTCAGAAAGACAATGAAACACCAGGCATTGAGCTGAATGATGAAGGAAACTTTCAGGAGCTGGAAGGCACTTGCCAGTTGGGAAGACTTCCTATTGCACTGGGCCTCGAAAGCGTGTGCCTATGAGCTTATTACACTCATCACATTGTTTAAGGATGAGTGAGAATAAAGAAACCACATGTGAAACTCTAAGCAACCTTCCAGTGAACCACTAATACAGTATCTTCTGAGAGAATAAGAACTCACCTTTGTATTTCGTGGGCTTCCCTGGTGGCTCAGATGGTAAAGAATCCACCTACAATGCAGGAGACCTTGGTTCCATCCCTGGTTGGGATGACGCCATGGAGAAGGGAGTGGCTAACCACCCCAGTATTCTTGCCTGGAGAATCCCATGGACAGAGGAGCCCGGTGGGCTACAGTCCATGAGGTCACAAAGAGTCTGACACAACTGAGCAACTACCATTTTCACATTATGCTTTGTATAATCACACTATTTTAAAAATCCCTGAAAGATTTACCATCCCTTTCTTCTTACGAACTTTCTCTTTATCTCAAATTTCCAACTGCTACTTTATGGCCTCAATTATCGATGATTGAAGGAAGGTTCCATTCATAAGATAATTTAGGACCGATTTCTCTACTTTTGTCTGAGCCCTATCTTTGTAATATTCATGAGGTTTAATCTCTCAATACATATAAACTATTTCAAATATTTTTTTTTTTCAGAGTTTAGGAAGGTACCACTTACCAAATGAAGAAGACTGGGATATTGTAAAAGGGTTGAGTTTAACAGAGAATATCCAATTATTACTGCATAAATGGAAGAGCAGGGAAAAAATCCCGTGAGTGGAGTCGGTTTTTCAACAGCTTTACTTAAGTCTCGAAGTTTCCTCCTCATTTGCTCCTCTTTTTTGGTATGGGGGCAGTATTTGGGGGTTGGGGAGAGGTAGATTGTGCCAGCTACTGCATGCTGTTGTGTTGGGAACATCTTGAAAACTTCACTGCATGCATCTGTTAGGTCACAGTGTTTGCTTTCTCAAACAGTTTGACATTTTGAGCCGTCAGCAGCCTGGAAAGTTTGCCTTCCAGATGCAATTGCTCTGAGTGCCAGTTTCCACGTGGTCCATTTCTGCCCCCTTCGCCAGCAGTGGGCCAAACTCACATACCTGGCTGACCACACTGGCTGGCTGTGCAACGCAATCACCTATCAGGGTTTCTCCCCACGAATGCCAAATCCTGTCTTCCGCAGACTCACCTAGCCAGCCGGGCTGGTGGTGTTTGAAAACTCGGCTCGGAGTAAAACTTTTATTTTCTTCCCCATACCAGGTTTCTTGTCAGATCTTGCTTCTTATGCTGAAACATAACTTTAGTTTTTTGCCTTTTTTGAACATGGAAAATAGTAACTTATTGCAAGAAATGTCTCCCACACTGGAGATACTGATTCTGTGTTTCCAGCAGCCTCTATTTCTTTAGTGGTGGTGTTTACTAATGATTTTCGAAGACATCCTATTTCATATATGGCATACCAACTGGGACAGTTTTATTGGGAGCTAAAAAAGAGATAAAATAAGACTTTCCTCAGGTGTAAAATGAAGATAAAATAGTACCTGCAGAAAATGTCTAGCAAAATAAAATAGATTATTGGTTGCTTAGAGTGGAGCACAAAGGATTTTACTAAGATGAAGAAATGCTTTAAAAGAGGTTGTGGCGAAGGTTGCACAGCACAGGAAATTTACTAAAAAATCATTAAATTTTACCTTTAAAATGTGTACATAGTAAGGTACGTATACTATGCCTCAATAAGGTTGTTTAGTCAAGGGGAGGGTGGTGTCTGCTTAACAAGATTCTTTTGAAGACATTTGGTTTTCTTCTATATTTCTTGGATTTAATACGTGCTCATTAATATCAACCCAAATTGTTATAATTAACTTCCGTGAAAGTCAGCTCATTTCCAAGTTTCCTTTATCTCTCTAGCAGTTATTCATACACACAAGTGTGTGCACGCACTCACACACACACACAGACACCCCTTAACTTCTGGGTCTGATTCTCTCAGGTGACACAGTACCAATCAAGATACTCTCCCCTAACCCCTTCAAGACTTTCTCAGCTGTCATTTTATTACCTGATTTCTTATCATACTCTTATCATGCTCTATAAGTTCGTCACTGACATCAAAAGCCTTACAATTGCTTCCTTTAAGATCTGGAGCAAATCTTACCTCTGAGAATCACGCATCAGTGTTGCTAGGCTCACGCTCCATTTTATCAACACCACGCCAAACGAATCTTTCATTCTTGCAAATTCCGCAAATACAAAACTGAGTTTCTCTCTGGGGCTCCTGCCTCGGTTTTATTAATATATGTTTTCTTTGGTCTTGAAACCTCAGAGTTATCTTTGACCTGTTTCTTGATGCCCAGCACGTAGAATTTCCACAGGCCCGCTCAGTCTGCGCTGGAATGACTCGGCTCCACGCCTCCCTCTCGATCTTGTGTGAGGATTATGCTGAGAAACAAAGCGGACATTGAACTGATTTCCTTGATCTGTCCCTTTGTTCCAGCATATCCTAATTCCCTTGCCAGATTAATGCTCCCAAATGTCAGATTTTCTCCCTTTCCCTCCTCCTAGAGAACGTAATTATTTAGTACGACACTCGATGCACATTGACAAACATTTTAAAAACCTAAAAGTTTAAATTCTGAAAGCTCTTGATGTACACACGTGTGTATTTGTGGTGGGGCAAGTATACAAAATCTCATCCCTTTCCTGAATTTCAGA
The DNA here is from genome assembly GCF_023699985.2 of Odocoileus virginianus. Lineage (NCBI taxonomy): Eukaryota > Metazoa > Chordata > Mammalia > Artiodactyla > Cervidae > Odocoileus > Odocoileus virginianus. Next base: position 56,585,241 of record NC_069690.1, read on the forward strand.
ATGCATCATGGCGCAGCAAAGGAACTAAAAAGTGTTGGAGCAAAGAAATCTTAATTCAGCTTAATCTGGAGTTTGTTAAGGTGTTTTGAACATAGACTACTTTAATAATGTACGTAGAATCAGCCTGTGCAGGACTGTTAAGCAAAGAATAGATTTGGTGACTGAGATGGTAAAGAATCTGCCTGCAAAGCAGACCCGGTTTGATCCCTGGACTTGGAAAGATCCTGTGGAGAAGTGAATGGCTCCCCATTCCAGTATTCTTGCCTGGGAAATCCTCTGGACAGAGGAGCCTGCCAGGCTGTGGTCCATGGGATTGCAAAGAGTCAGACAGGACTGAGTGACTAACACGTTCAGATTGAGAAATACTGTATAAATACAAGCCTCAATAGGAGAAAAAGCTAGATTTGTCTTCTCTTTTTTAAATTTTATTGTCACTGTTATTATTTTTTGTTTTTCATTTTATTATTTTTGTTTTTAAATTTTTACACTGTTGTTATGGACACAGTCAGGGGAGGCAGAGAGTGGGACAGATGGAGAAAGTAGGATCAACACAGATTTAGTCTTTTCTAAATTCCAAAGTGGAAGAATTCAAGTCCAGCTCATTCTAACTTGTCCCATACCTCATAAGCTTAAACCATTATCCTTGTTCAGCCTGGTTGCATCTTGTCAGGAGTTTTCTTTTCCTCCTTATCTTCCATGTCCTTGGACCAGTTCAGGACCCTTCCTGTAGGAGGTAGCTCTGGTGATGAAACTTACCAGGATTCAGGCACATCCAACAAGTATTTTTTAATTAAATCGTTGGAAGCCAAGCCGGTCCTAACTGTGCCCAAGTGTGGTAATACAGAGGTGGGAAATTTGATTCCTCACCAGAGGTCCACTCTCTTTTTCCGGGTTGGCCACAAATATTTGGACCTGCGTGGTGTCTGTTCTCTGCCCGTGGTATATTATGAGGTTAACATCCATGGTGCACATATAGGCAGCCAAGGGCATATATGGGCCAGGTCTCTGACGGAAGAAAATGGTGTCTCACACTAAAAGCCAGCCATCATTCCTACCTAATCTTTCTAGGAAAACAGTGTCACGCAAAAACATGCGAATCTATAATTGGCATCTTTAAAGATGCTTGCCATCTGGACCTCACTCAGTTTAATTAGTCGTTGCAGGGTGGCGGTTCCCTTGTAAAAATCTTGCACTCCATTAACCTTGACTTTTCACACATTGCCATTTCGAGCCCCTTCTTTGCTTTCATATGGAGGAGTGGACACATTTCCATTTAATAGGAGTCCACCTCAGGGTTCATGAGCCAGACGCTCGTTATTTGGCAAGGCCACTGAACCCAAGTCTATAAACCGTGGCAGCCAGGAAGGGTTGCAGGCGGCTAAAAACGGCAAGAGAGCAGGGGTTATGGGACTCACTCCACCCTTCCTCGGAGACTTCCAAACAGCCCAGGGAGCGAGAGCTGGGAAGGGCAGCTGAGGGAAGCAACACGTCGCCATGAACCCGAGCAAAACGCAAGGATGGGTTCACGCGCGAAGGCAGCGTTCCTCAGCGGCAGACAGCTACCCGAAGACGGATTATTTAGCAACTTCTGGAGCCACACGTTTTAGACAGCTCACCATTTGTGTCTTTTACCACTTAAGCGCAGTATTGTCAAACGTGGGCATCAGAAAATAAGGCTTCTGGTGTTTCAGAGCAGTCCGTGACATTCAATATCGTCTTCCCTTACCACTCTCTCCTTTCTCACCGCTTCCAATTCCCATTTGTTACTGTTTATTTTCTGAGGGTAGGTTTCAAGAATGGGAGTGACCGTGGTTGGTCAATAGAAGGTCTGTTTTACATAATTGGAGAGAATTTGAAGCTGAGCAGTGCAAATGGCCATAAGATGTGGCAAGAATGATGTCAGAGGGGTCATGGTAACAAGAGACAGTCTTTCTTCTTGGACCCAAGGGGAGTCCATATTTTATAGACCGACAGGTTTCTCTTCAGACTTGTTTAAATACTGTGTCTTCCTTCTGAACTGTATTTTTAGCATTATTTCTGTGTTTTATTATTATAAGTATCATTATCTTAATTTTATAATACATCAAGTGATCTCTTCTCATGGAGCATTTGACCATCTCTTTCTACCTATCTATAATTATTGTATTCACTCAATAAACATTGAATGTGTGCCAAACTTCAGATAATAATGAAGGTCAGGAAACTTAAGTTCTAAATCGTTTTTCAGTGGGTGCCGGACATGGAACACGGTCAAACGGGAGAGCTGACAATTAGTGACAAGTTAGAAATTACAGTCGCCGAAGTGCAGAAGTGGTGCCTTTTGGGGCAGGCCTCTAATGTGTGAAAGTCGCTCAGTCGTGTCCGACTCTTTGCGACCCCATGGACTACACAGTCCATGGAATTCTCCAGGCCAGAATACTGGAGTGGGTAGCCTTTCCCTTCTCTGGGGGATCTTCCCAACCCAGGGATCGAACCCAGGTCTCTTGCATTGCAGGTGGATTCTTCACCAGCTGAGCCACAAGAGAAGCCCAGGTCTCCAATACCTGTGCTTAAATATATCAGCATCTCCAGAAACAGACCCCATGCTGTGTGTGGGAGGAGCTCCAGGAATAAGATATGGATGAACCAGCTAAGTAGCTCTAGCTCTGGCAGATAGTTGCCACATTCTAAAATTTCCCCAAATGTGCCAACTGCATCTTCAAACTCTCTTCCCGTATTTTTGAACTCTAGAGGCTCACCATTGTGTTACCAACACAATATGATACAACTATATGCTATTGAAATGGAAATTTCTCAAAGGGTCTTAGGCCTTTTTGTTTTTGTGGATGTATGTATGTGTGATTTTTTTAAAATTATATTTATTCATTTATTCATTTCATAGAATGGCTTGGAGTATGAGATTCAGTAGATTCAGTAAAACTGCGTTTCAAACCCTGATGTGGTGGTTAGCGGAGATATTGACCCCAAAAACCCTTTCTGCAGGTTTTAAATTTTTTCTTTTTTTATAGTCTATGTATTTTGATAGGGATAGGAGGTAATAGAGGGCCTTTACTTCCTGTTTTCTACTAGTTATTTCTGTTGTCACAATAGTACTATATAACAAACCATGTCACAGATAGATTAAAACAGTAAGCATTTTAAAAATCACGACTCTAGGAGCTAGCCGCTGATCCAGACTGTGCTCAGCTGTGCAGTTCTTTGGTCTCAGATGGGACCACTCAGCTCTCTGGTGTCTGAAGGCTGTGCTGGGACTGGGATGGCAGCGGCACCTGCTTCTCACTCTCGAGCAGCCTAAGTCCTAGTGAGTTTCCACGGCACAAGGAGGGAATCAGGACAGAGGAAGGGAAATGCATGTGATGCTAAGCCTGGCTGAGAGCTGGTGCATCTTCAAAAGCATATGGCAAAGAATGTGATGGGAACAGCCAAGGATGAAGACTTGGACTGTTAACACAGCTAATCTGCATGCATTTATTACTTAACAGAAAGATTTTGAACAGAAAATTTTAATTTTCTCAAGCTTATTAAATGTCAAGCTGTGTATAGGCACAAATAGTATAGAATTAGAAAACGGGAAATTATTAAAGAGGTATCTGTAGGGTTGGCCTTGCTGGTCTGCCCACAGAAAGCATTAATTGTGCCTTTTTCTCCAGTCAATAGCATAAATTATGTGCTATTTATGAAAAACTATATCAGTCCATTTTGGAAATGCCAAAGCATTGCATGGTACCATCCATAAGAAGCATTGCAACCTCAGACTTTACGATACTTGGTTGACCAAGTTGTGGGGTCTAACCATATCTTCCTCTGCCAACCTCCAGTTTTCCTAAGCAGCCAGATTATGTTCTTTAAAACCAGGTCCTGGTAGTGCTAGTAAAGGAATAATGAGCCAGTTAACAGGAACCTGGGCTGGTTTCTCCTTCACCATCAGCAGTGCAGGTTTTCCTGTTTAAGAGCTACAATTTAAAACTTGACATGATGTGAGTTAACTGAATCTAGAGTCTTTCCTACCAAGCCCAGTGTTGCAGCTGGAGAAATGGACTTCAAACATGGATTGTTTGGAATCAATTGGAAACAAATGAGCCATTATCAGGAACTTACCTTATTTTTAATGTTTTTAGGTAAGGGTAAAATTATCCTCAGAGTAATTTACAAATAAGTTTTTGTTAAATATGCTATAAAACAATGAAAGTAAAATTAGTCACCATCACAAGCAGGTAACCAAATTTACCCAGACCTGAGGGGTTCCTGAGACATGGATTTCAGGGCTCAAACATGGAAGGTGTCAGGAAGACTGTGCAGAGTCGGTCGCCCTACTCATAAGTGTGCCTTTTGTAAGGAGAGTTGAGAATCTGGCGATGTTTTGTATGGTTCTAGCAAGTTTGGTTAAACTGAGTGTTAAAGTATATATGGGCTCCTCTGGTAGCTTAGCTGGTAAGGAATCTGCCTGCAATGCAAGAGACCCCAGTTCAATTCCTGGGTCAGGAAGATCCCCTGGAGAAGGGACAGACTCCCCACTCCAGTATTCTTGAGCTTTCCTGCCGGCTCAGCCGGTAAAGACACTGCCTGCAATGTGGGAGACCTGGGTTCTATTCCTGGGTTGGGAAGATCCGCTAGAGGAGGGAACCCACTTCAGTATTCTGGCCTGGAGGATTCCGTGCACTGTAATCCATGGGGTCGCAAAGAGTTGGACACGGCTGAGCGACTTTCACACAAAAGGTATTTATATAAGTTTTTCATGTATAGTAGTTTTATTTCATGTTATATGGCAAATTTTAAATTATTCAGCTTTCATTTGCTGCTCAAAGCCTCTAGTGAAAGAAAAAAAAAAGTGAGATAGAACTGCTTTCCTTATGTGAAATTGGCTAAACGAAGATAAATATTTTTGTGTAGTATAAGTATCAGAAATAAGATGCCATTATTTTAAATAATTATACAAAAGCCTTAATGTATTTCTTCTTTTTTTCTGTCAAATAAAGGAGTTGTCTGAAGATTTCTAAGATCCTACCAGCTATGATGATAAACTATGATGTTCTAAAACTCTATGCTTATAATAAAACATATTAGGAGACATGAGACGAGAAAGTACTTCAGAGTGAAGACTGACTTTTAAAGAGTTAAATAGCACTGCAAAGTGCTGCCATTTTAACAGAACATTTTAAACCAACCAAGTATACGAACTACTGTTATTGTTTATTTTCTTTCTAGTCTAGAGAAATTTCTTTTTCTTTTTAATCTGCCAGAAGGGACCTTAAGGATTTGAGCCTTAACATTGTTCTTAAGACTTGTATTTATTTTTTAATTAGAGTTAAAATAAAAATAAATGTTCACTTTCTAGAGCTAGGCAAGTTTGGGGAAGGAAAAAAAAAAAAAGAAATTTCCTCATCTGAAAAGATTTAATAGTAATCTATGCTGTAAAAGAGCATTTTGAAAAATATAAAACAAAGAGCTTTCAAAGTGGTCAGAGACTAATGTAAAGTGATATATTTCAGACCGGAGAGATGGTGTAACTTACTCCTGTCACTGCTGCCTATTTATTGTGTTTGTCTGGTTGGCCTGGCAACCAGCTCATGCCATTTCACTCATTTTATAACGTTCCTGTAAATGTTAGGTAGGCCTGGATTTATTAGACACTGTCAACACCTAAAATGGAACCCACTGCTTAACGTAGTCTATTTGGCTGGATTCCTCTGGCTTCTAAAAAAATAAAAATTGTGTGTGTGTGTGTGGTGTGCTAAAGAAAAAAAAAAATCCTGTCGTGCCTCCAGAAGAAATGTAGCCCAGGCATAAGTGAGGTTGGGTGGCATGGGCTTCGTCAAAGGACCGTCTGAGCTCCGCACCCCTTGTGTTCGTAGGCGGGGACGTCTGACTCACAGTATTTGTGACTGGGACTTAGAGGGACGGAGGACCAGGAGTCATGTTTATGGCTGAATTTACCATCCCCAGTGAGACCAGATGGCCAATCGCTGTTGTCCCGAAAGGCCTGTGAGCCGTCAGAGGATGAATCACAAGCTTATTAGAAGTTGGACGGGTTTCTTTCCTTCTTAGTAACACGCTGGTTTTAGCCGTCTGCTCGGTGACAAGGCAGTTTTGCTAGAGGCCCGGGAGAAGAGGATTTTGGGGAGGCCACCTTTTTGGATCACCTTGATAGAACTTATATATTCTACTGAGATGGCCAGAGCATTAGGGTGAAACATACTCAGAGGCAAAGCGGCTTAGAAATACGTAACGGGGGAACGTGACGCTGTGGCCAGAACCAGTGGGGCAGACCCAGCCCAGCAGTAATGGAAATCACAGGCAGGCATCCCAGCTTCCTTTTTGGTCAGCCACATGGTGGATCTGTGCGCTGGTCATGGAGGGAATTCCAGGAGCGGGGGTTTGGCTGTTAGCCGCAGGGGACTTATATTGACAGCTCTGTTCAATATCAGTGAACAGATCATTAAATCCTGTATTCTTTGGGTCAGCCAGTTCATCCTGCCCCGATCTCTATCAACGTGCATTTTTAACAAAATGATTGGCTATCTAGGCTGAACGCAAAGGGTAGCAGAAGCCAGGACACCCTCTCATGAGGCTTTGCTTGAAGTCACATTCTTCCAACCTCTTCCGAGTTGTGCATCTAATCATTATTGTACAATTTCAAAAAGTAGAAAAGATTTTTTACGAGAAAACATGTAGCACTCAGGCAAGTTGAGAACCAAAGCTATTCTCGGTTCGTATTTTGTTTGTGTTCTAGAAATTGTGTCGGTTTACTAGTTGAGTAGATATCACACTTACAGTTAGATGTGATTTGGGCTTACAATTCACCTGTGCGGAACATTTTAAAACAGATCAAACCCATTGATTACATTGCATTTTATTCCTCCCCGACATCCAGTTTGAGTATTTTATGAGCTAACTAAGGAAGGGACAGTTTTCCTAGAAAAGGACATTTTTCTCTCTATTCTCCAACCTCCAAACCTAATGAACATGTGGGATCAACTTTCTGAAGAAAAATTGGAAAATTTGTTTTGAAAGCTCTAAATACTATGTGAAACTTTTGACTCAAGACAGATAGATTTCAGAGAATTATCTTAAAAAAAATATATGTATATGTATATAAAATCTGTGTGTCATGTATGTGTGCTCTATATGCATACATATATTTGTAGCATGTGTACATACATATAGATACATACACACATATATGTAATAGGTGTGCCTATATTGTATGCAGATCTGAGTGTATATGTGGGTGTATGCATTAGGCATATGTATATAGTGCATATATGTTTACATGTGCATACATGTTTACATACATACTTGTATATATTGGGCTTCCCTGGGGAGTCAGTGGTAAAGAATCTGCCTGCAATGCAAGAGACCCAGGTTCGATCCCTGGTGCAGGAAGATCCCCTGGAGAAGGAAATGGCAACCCGCTCCAGTGTCCCTGCCTGGAGAATCCCATGGACAGAGGAGCCTGGCGGGCTACAGTCCATGGGGTCGTACAGAGTCAGACATGACTTAGGGCCTAAACAACAAAAACATAAGCATACATGTGTATGTGTGATTCCCTTTTTTATTTTTATTTTGTATTGTGTAGGAATACTAAGTTTAATGAAGACAAAGATGATAGCTTTGGGATTTCTCTCGATGCAAACAGAATCACGCAGGCGTCTCCAGGGTCGTCTGTGTTAGGTAGCCCCTGTGAAAGCCCCTGGGAGCCCCTGGGAGAACGGGGCAGAGTCTGGTGATGGGGGAGCAGGCAGGCCCCCGCTGGGGCCACTGCACTGGCTGGTCCGTGGACGCCTCAGCCTGACACGAGCCGCTTGAAGGAGCAACAGTCTGATTATCTGCTTCCTGAATTAGGGCTTCCTGAATGCCTCTGTGGCACAGGAGTCCCTGCTGGTGAGGAAGCCCCTAGGTCTCTAGTGGACCTGATGGATCCAGCACGGCGTTTGGAAAGCGATAACCTTTAGTAGTTAATCAAACAGCCCCGTTCAAGCAAAATTTCACAACAAAAGCTAACTTGGGTGTATTTTTCTCTTTCTGCACATGTTCCATGTCGCTTCCGTTTTCTCCTGTGAGGGGACCCATGGTTTGAATTCACCCTCGCTGGCCCCAGCGGGAGAGTTAGCTCCTCAGCAGTGATGACCGGTGATCCTACCAGCAAGGTCGGGGCTTAGGGGCCAGCAGTCTGGTGAGTCGGGAAGGACAGGAGCCTTTTGTGGGTGACTCTGTTCCTTCTGGGAGGATCAGGCACTTTCCCTTTACTCTTCAGGGAAATACACACATCTGTCTGCTTCCGGGTTTTCTGTTGGTCCAGATTTTTCCTCTTCTTTGGTCATACCACATTTAAAAAAAAATATTTATTCTAATTGGAGGCTAATTACTTTACAGTATTGTAGTGGTTTTTGCCATACATTGACATGAATCAGCCATGGGTGTACATGTGTTCCCCATCCTGAACCCCCTTCCCACCTCCCTCCCCATCCCATCCCTCAGAGTCATCCCAGTGCACCAGCCCTGAGCACCCTGTCTCATGCATCGAACCTGGACTGGTGATCCATTTCACATATGGTAATATACATGTTTCAATGTTATTCTCTCAGGTCATCCCTCCCTCGCCTTCTCCCACAGAGTCCAAAAGTCTGTTCTTTATATCTGTATCTCTTTTGCTGTCTCGCATATAGGGTCATCGTCACCATTTTTCTAAATCCCATATATATGTGTTAATATAATGTATTGGTGTTTTTCTTTCTGACTTACTTCACTCTGTATAATAGGCTCCAGGTTCATCCACCTCATTAGAACTGATTCAAATGTGTTCTTTCCAATGGCTGAGTAATATTCCATGGTGTATATGTACCACAACTTTCTTATTCATTTGTCTGCCGATGGGCATCTAGGTTGCTTCCATGTCCTGGCTATTATAAACAGTGCTGCAATAAACATTGGGGTGCACGTGTCTCTTTCAGATCTGGTTTCTTTAGTGTGTATGCCCAGCAGTGGGATTGCTGGGTCATATGGCAGTTCTATTCCCAGTTTTTTAAGGAATCTCCACACTGTTCTCCATAGCGGCTGTACTAGTTTGCATTCCCACCAACAGTGTAAGAGGGTTCCCTTTTCTCCACACCCTCTCCAGCATTTATTGCTGGTAGACTTTTGGATAGCAGCCATTCTGACCGGCGTGAGATGCTACCTCATTGTGGTTTTGATTTGCATTTCTCTGGTAATGAGTAATGTTGAGCATCTTTTCATGTGTTTGTTAGCCATCTGTATGTCTTCTTTGGAGAAATGTCTCTTTAGTTCTTTGGCCTGTTTTTTGATTGGGTCGTTTATTTTTCTGGTATTGAGCTTCATGAGCTGCTTGTATATTTTTTAGATTAATTCTTTGTCAGTTGCTTCATTTGCTATTATTTTCTCCCATTCTGAAGGCTGTATTTTCACCTTGCTTATAGTTTCCTTCATTGTGCAAAAGCTTTTAAGTTTAATTAGGTCCCATTTGCTTATTTTTGCTTTTATTTCCTTTACTCTGGGAGATGGGTATACCACATGTTTTTATTTTTGTAGTTTTGCTGTTTATCACCCGTGCCCCTTTCCCATTCTTTTGCTATCTGTACTCAAATTATTACCATTTCTCAATGAACTCCAGAACCATTTTACCAATTAAAGCAATACCATATTGGATTTCAAAAATACCTAACAAATATTTATAAATTTACTTTTGGAAAATGCATCGTGGAGTGTTCTCATTTAAGAGTATGTCCTTATTTGACTCCTTGCTTAACTTCCCATAAATATGTGTAGTTTTTAGACTATAGATATCATATTTTAGAACTGATCATTCCAATCACTTCTCAGCCTTTTGGCTAAGATCAAGTGTAGAACTGATCATTTCGGCCATATATTAGATAATTACTTGGTATCTATGTGTATTGGGGTGGAACACTGTCTATACAATTCCCTTTGGATTTTTAATAATTATTCATTTAAATGTGTTTTTCTAGGTATTGAATATTTTAGTTACAAATAGTGATAGGTAGTCTCCCTTTTTTAGTTGGCTATCTTACTGCATTGACTGGAACTTCTGGAATAACTGGTGTAACGATGGATATTCCCCTTTTCTGAATATGGGAATTCTTCCATTTACAGTTAAGAGTTTTATCATCTATTGATTTTATCAAATATATTATTAATTAATTAATTTTTTTACTGCATCGGGTCTCAGTAGTGGCAGGATGCTCAGTAGTTTTGGCACTCAGGCTTGGCTGCCCTGCGGGATCTTAGTCCTCCAACCAGGAATCAAGCCCAAGCCCCCTACGTGGCCAGGCAGATTCTTAAGCACTGGTCCCCCAGGGAAGTTCCAATCACCCACTGATTTTTAGCACATTTATAATACATGTTAAGTGGGTTTTTAAATTTCTGATTATCTTAGGCATATAAGGAGAGATTTTCTCTTTTGATATATTCATGCGGTTGTTATATACCTAGAACTCCTAATATTCAAGTATATATAAATTAGGGATACACTTGGCTCAGATATGGTTGTTGGTAAATTACATGAAAATATAAATTGTTTCCACTATTTCGTCTCATGCAGTAGCTCATAGTAGGTGTTCAATCAAAGTGTCAGTTCTTAAATGGATACAATAGTGTCTCTTATAAAAAGATTTATACTTCTTATAAAGAATGTCCACATAGGTTATATTTCAGCCACATAGATTTCCATTTTCAAATTCAAATGCTTTATTATTTTGGCCTCTCAATTGTTTCTCTTCAATGTTTAGCCCTGGGACTTCCCTGGTGGTCCAGGGGCTAAGACTCCACGCTCCCAATGCAGGGGCCAGGGTCCCTGGTCAAGGAACCAGATCCCCCGTGCCACGGCTAAGATGAGGTGCAGCTAAATAAATGTTTGTTTGCTTTCAAAGTTTCCCCCGTCACCAGTGGCCTCTGCCCCACTCTCCCCTCTGCCTGGAACACTACGTCTTGACGCCCACGTGGTCAGCGCGCCTCCTCCTCAGCTGTGCACTTGTTCCTCTCACCGGCCGTGGATGCTCACTCACTCGGTCGCGTCACACTCTTTGCGGCCCCATGGACCGTGACCAGCCAGGCTCTTCTGTCCATGGAATTTTCTGGAGTCGGCTGTCATTTCCTCTTCCAGGGGAATCTTCCTGACCCAGGGATCGAACCCGAGTTTCTTGTGTCTCCTGCATTGGCAGGCAGATTCTTTACCACTATTGCCACCTGTCTAGTCCCTTATAAAGTTTGCTTTCTAGATTCAGTTTGCTCTCTCTCTAACTTTGTGTTGTTGACATATTCCCCATAACTGATGTATAATGGGTACTTGATAAATATTTATTTAACAAATAATTTTTTAAAACTATATACTATAAACATTGATTGGCACATGCGAGTATTATGAAAGCAAAGATATGCCAATAGAAAACTAGTTTGAATCCTGGTTTTCATCATTTACTAACCATGTGCCTTTGGGAAAATTAGTTAAATATTATACACCTCATTTTGCTAATGAAAGCAATGTAAGTAATGATTGTGTCCACATAGGACACCTGTATACATCAAGTAAGTTAAGTGAATGTCAAGCATCCACTAAAATGTCTTGTTCTCAGGACACACAAAGCAAATATCAATTACTTTTTACTCAATGTATAATCAAATTACATTTAATCATTTAAGATGCATACTTAAATGAAAATCATAGCATAAAAATTAAATAAAGGATGCCATAAGTGAGAATGTAGTCCTGTAATGCACACATCATCCTGAGGGAAGATCCCTTTAGGCAGGAGACCAACATAAGCAAGTGTAAGACATTACACATCATTCTTCAAATGTGTAAAGCCAACTGACTCTTTCCTCAACCCTAAACAATCATATTACTTTGAAACTGTTCTTCATGATATAGCCTTCTAATTATTAACCGTTCTCATTATCATACACTTATAAGCATGTTTTGCTGACTTTATATTCATCTGAAAACCAGGGAGAAGCTTCCCAGGTGGTTCAGTGGTAAAGAACCGGCCTGCCAATGCCAGAGCTACGAGTTCAATCCCTAGGCTGGGAAGATCCCCTGGAGAAGGGAATAGCAACCCACTCCAGTATCCTTGCCTGGAGAATCCCATGGACAGAGGAGCCTGGTGGGCCGCAGTCCATGGGGTCACAAAAGAGTCTGACGCGGCTGAGCAACTGATCAACAACAGCAAAAGCCAGGAACCGTGAACTTCATTTAAATCATTCTGAAAGTGCCGAAATCTAAAATCAAACAAGCAAGTCATAACACCCTCCCCTTTCAAGATAGAGGTAGAATTTCTTACAAGTTCTTATAATTACTGCCCTACAATATTTTTTGTCCAAACCATGTCAGCCTGAAAAGCCTGATTGCTATCTGCTCTGGAAGCTGATATTGTGGCATTAAAATTGCCACTTTAACCACTTTAAGAAAGAGTGTTGTCTCATCGTATCTGCTGGTCCATTCCATGTCGGTGTCCGATAGCTTCTTCCATAAATATGATGACTTTCTGCAACTCGGCATTAATGACCACCTACATAATGAGATCAAATCTTAATTCTTGGTGACAAACAGTAAATATATGGGGAGTTTATTTAGGCTGTATTTTGAAATGACTAAGTAGCCTGAGAAAACAAAGTTTAACAGGCTCATAAAGGTATGCTGTCTACATAACTAATGTGGACTTTGTTATTATGTTGCCTATTACAGACTATAAACAGTACCAGTGAGGTCTATCTTTTATTCCACAGAGTTGTAAAATGTTCTGGCTGTGACAACATATAGACTGAACACACTTTGTAAAGATGTTGCATTTATTTTATATTTAAATGAAAGCAATAAACTGTTTAAAAAAAAAAAACAGTGTAAACTGAAGATAAACACGTTACACTGGAAAGGTACTTAAAATTAAATAAAATACCGAGGAGTTGTCTCTTAATATAAACCCTGTTATTACAGAGGAGAACTTTCCTGCAGCAAAATTTGCATGTTTCAAGTTGCTGTTTAATCAGTCTTACCCAGAGTTTCTGACAGCACAGTGCAGGGCCATGTCAGCGGAGTCGTGACTGCCCCGTCTAATTATCTCACAATTTGCTCACTGGTTTGGGGTAATTGGAACAATTTGCTTGCAGAAACCTGTGAGGAATCAGATGTTAATTGACTTTGTCTTGCTTAATCAGCCCCTCAAGAAACAGGCTTCATTTTCCTGTTTCCTAAGCTGTGTGCTGGCATCCTGTGATACAGTGGAAAGAAAACATACAGACAGTTGCCTTGGTATCAACCGGCCAAATCTGATTATGACTCCAGCTCTGAATGGAGAGATTCCAGGAATTAGCAGAGGGGCCTAGAGAAAATATTCAGAAATATGAAGTGACACTGAGAAGTGTTGCTATGATTTATATACAGTACAGTAAAAAAAGCAATGTGCATTTAAACTCAGGGCTCTAAACTCTGATTCCATCACTCTGGTCTGGAACAATTCAGCTGTAATATACAGCTCAGTTTATTTGAGTGACTTGTTTGTTTCACTGTTTTGGATCATTCCAGGTAATCAAAATTTAGCATCCCTGATTCACCTTTTCACTTGGAAATAACTTCCCAGTTTGTTTTGTCTGTCTGCCCTGTCCCTCTCAAAGCCTGCTAATAAAGATGGTTAAAAAGCATCTGAATTATCTAAACTGTAGATCGCTTAAAAAATATTCTATTTTCCCATATCCCTGATTCCATGAACCCGAGAGGTTTGGTAAACAGTGGGGAGGGGTGAAGCATTGGACAAGACATAAAGTAGTTAAAAGAATACTATTTTTTCCTCTCTGTAGATCATTTTCCATCTGTCAGTAGCTGCCCTGTATATTCTTTATCTCATTTAATATGTCTTTTTTTTTTTAATGAGGGACAGTTACAATTTAACTTTTCCCATGTAAGTTTCAGTTCAGCAAATGGTTTCCAGTTTCTAGGCAGCTGCTTTGGTCTGTGATGTGCAATGTGGCAAGTCTATGGATTTTAGTCTATGGATTTCTAAACAGCCCTTGCATTCCTGAATCAAATCAGCTTGCTCGTAGTGAAATCCATTGTATACAGCATAGAATTCAGTTTAGTTTGATGGCATAGTCTTTGGAATTTTTGCAGCCATGTTCATGAATAAATGAGCTTTTCCTTTTCTTCCCCATTCTGCTCTTTGTATGTGGGTTTCATACCAAAATTATACTGGCTTCAAAGGATGAGTTGAGACATAGACTCTGCCATTCTCTGGAAATTTTGAATGAGATTGAAATAATCTTGCACTTAAAATTTTGGAAAAATTGTCTTATAAAACCCTGATGCCCTGGTATTTTCTTTGTGGGAGTATTCTAACTGCATGCATTTCTCTTTTCTAAAGCCTACTTGTAGGGATTCTCAGGATATCCTTTTTGAGTACTTAAATCAGTAAAATTATCTATTCTAATTCTCTAATCAATTGATCAAAAATTGTTTAAATGACCTTTTAAAAAAAGTCTCTGTTGTACCTATATTAATTTGCCATTTCTATTCCTAGTCATCATTTTTGATCTTGAGAGAAGTTTATTTGCCAGTTTCTCCAATGAATCAATTTTTGACTTTGCTGAGCTCCTTATTTAATTTTTGTTTTTATTATGCTAATTTAAAGCTCTTCACTTTATTATTTCCTTTGTGTTATATTTTAAGGATTACGTTATTATTGTTTTTCTAACTTGTAATGATGGATGCTTAGTTCATAATTATCACCTTTTTTTTCTTAAAGTGTAAATATTCCATGAAGCTCCATTATCTTATACATCTCGTAATTGTTAATACACAGGATTTTTTAATTCAATAATTATATTTCAAATTTCCATTACATTTTCTTCAGTTCAGTCGCTCAGTTGTGTCCGACTCTTTGTGACCCCATGGACTGCAGCACGCCAGGCCTCCCTGTCTATCACCAACTCCCAGAGCATGCTCAAGCTCAAGTCCATCAAGTTGGTGATGCCATCCAACCATCTCATCCTCTGTCATCTCCTTCTCCCCCACCTTCGATATTTCCCAGCATCAGAGTCTTTTCAAATGAGTCAGTTCTTCACATCAGGTGGCCGAAGTATTGGAGTTTCAGCTTCAGCATCAGTCCTTCCAAAATGATATTCCTGATTTCCTTTAGGATGGACTGGTTGGATCTCCTGCAGTCCAAGGGACTCTCAAGAGTCTTCTCCAACACCACAGTTCAAAAGCATCAATTCTTCAGCACTCAGCCTTCTGCATTGTCCAACTCTCGCATCCATGCATGACTACTGGTAAAACACATAGCTTTGACTGGATGGACCCTTGTTGGCAAAGTAGTGTCTCTGCTTTTTAATATGCTGTCTAGGTTGGTCATAGCTTTTCTTCCAAGGAGCAAGCATCTTTTAATTTCATGGCTGCAGTCACCATCTGTAGTGATTTTGGAGCACTTCCCCCCCCCCCCCCCCCAAAAAATACACTTTCTTAGAAGTTCATTTTTAAATACTAAATATATAATTTTACATTTTCTTGACTTTTTATATAGTTTTGTATTTACCAAAAGCATGGTCAGTATGGTATTTATTATATTTTATGAAATTGACTGAGCCTTGAATGAAGGCCTACTAGCATATATTTACACTTCCTAAAGTTTAGATGTACACTCAAGAAAAAGTTGCATTCTCCAATGGTTAGATATATAATTCATGTGTGTCCATTAAATCAAGTTTGTTAGTTTTGTTGGTAAATAGTCCATAGATCTAATTTTTTTTTCTATTTGCAACTTATCCCTGTGATAGGTGTGTTGGAACCTCCCATTGTGATTATGAGTTTTGTCATTCTTTTTTGCAGTTCTATCCATCTTTTATTTATACATCCTAGGGCTAAATTAGTAGATGAATACAAGTTTAATTTATTTTTCTCTTATTGATAAATTGAACTATTTATTATTCTTTATATAGTAAGTATTTTTGGTAATCTTTTTGCTTTCATTTATCTTTTGCATGATACTTACAATTGAGATATCAGCTACCTTTTGGTTAGTATATCTTGATTATATCTTTTTTACAATTCCTTTATTTGTTAAAAAAACTGTCTTTATGCTATAGAAGAGTGTCTTAGGAGCAGCATAAGGATTAGGATTGGTATACTCTAAATATATGTCTATAAACTGGGGTTGTTTTAAAGTACAATTTGATCAGGTTTTTTAAATGGCAAGTTTATTCCATTTACACTGTCAGTGTCATTGGGCTCACTTATGGTTGTATAGTTTCAATTTTTGTCTATCCTTCTTGAAAATCACCTTTCCTGTATTCTTTAGGATTGATTAAAGTTTTTTGAGTTGCTGAGGTTTATTTTTCTTCTTGTTTTTCCAGATTAAAAAAACAAAATTCCACCGTGTTTTTGTTGGTTTTGTCTTTAATTGGAGGGAAATTGCCTTACAATGTGTGTTGATTTCCGCCTACAACAATGTGACTCAGCCGTGATTATACATCTGTCCCCGCCCGCTTGAGCCTCCCTCAACTGCACCCATCCCACCCCTCTAGGTCATCACAGAGTGCCCAGAGGCCCTGGGTTTGAAAAAACCCATTTCTCCCTTCATCGAGGTTATTCTGGAAATTACATCATGAATATTTAAATAGGTCTAAAGTACAACATTAAAAAAGGTTAAACCAGATTTAGAATTAAGCTTTATATTGCAACTCTTTCAGAGATTACTCCTGAAAGTTTATCAGATGTGTTTGATTATTCAAGTACAAAGGTTGATTAATGCTATCTTAAACCTGCTTTTAACCACCTTCCTTCAATTTAGATGCTATCAATTTCCTGCATGGAAGTAGTGTCCTTTAAAAATCCCTCATTTTGTTTTGTTTATTTGCTTTATTGAAGTACAGTTGGTTTACCGTATTATATTTCAGGTTTATGACATAGTGATTGAATATCTTCATAGATGACACTCCATTAAAGTTACTACAAAACAATGGCTATGCTTCCCCGGCTGTGTGATGTATCCTCATAGCTTATTTATTTTATACGTGGTGGTTCGTCTCTTAAGCCCGTACCCCTTTCTCTCCTTCCCTCTTCCTGCTGGTTTGTTCTCTGAGTCTCTGAGCCTGTTTCTGTTTTGTAATATCCATTCGTTTGTTTTATTCTTTTAGATTTTACATATAAGAATCACTTTTTTTTGTTAATATAGTGTTAACATTATTGCTTTTTTCAGCTTAATATCTATGCACCACTTTTTCCCTTACTGTTTGTTTTTACATACTGAATTTCCTCCTAGACATATTTTCTTCTCCTTGAAGTTTATTTTCAAATGTGGTGTATTAGTGGAACCTTTGTTTTTTTATAAAAGTTTTTGCTTCATCCTTATTTTTTGAAGATCAATTAGCTTAGCACATTATTCTAATTTGACAGTTTCTCAAAGTACTATCATCTGAACATTTCATTGATTTCTGACTTTTGTTGTGACTTTTAAGAAATCTGTTTTTAGTCTAATTCTTATTTCTCTGTCAGTGAGAGTTCCTTTTCCAATTGTGCCACAAATTTGTAAATTAAAAATTCGACTGATTTACAGATGTTTACCCTATTAAGGATGTATTCTTCTATCCTTTTCTACTTAGTAGTAGGAAATTTGCCTTTATAGAACCTGAAAAAATAGCCCCAAAATTTAAACCAGGGTAAAAAAAGAACAACTATTACATGCTTCATTTAATTTTATTTAACTA
The DNA here is from genome assembly GCF_023699985.2 of Odocoileus virginianus. NCBI lineage: Eukaryota > Metazoa > Chordata > Mammalia > Artiodactyla > Cervidae > Odocoileus > Odocoileus virginianus. The sequence goes on from NC_069690.1 coordinate 56,602,965, forward strand.
GATATTTAATACATATTTAGTATAGTTTATATGTGTTATACACATACAAACACACATTTATATATAAGTATACACATTAAATATTTTTAATATGTCATATTTACTTAAGCAAATAAATAGTAGAAATCATAAATAACTCTTAAATATCTGGTGCTGTGTGGATGTACTTATTTGGGAGTTTCTGTAGTTTAATATTACACCCAGAAGAATTTTTAAAAAATCATCACCCCCATGTAATGCTTTATGAACAGGCCATTAAAACACATCTGATCCACAGCCAAGTTTTGCACTACAGGGTTGGGAGATTCTGAATAAGTATTTGTGAGTTGGGTTCTTAACCAAATCAGACCTCACCACGTAGCACGGTTGTCTGTGACATTCCTCTGCTTATGTACACGGCACGGTAACCAACGTGGAAGTGACAAGTCCAGAAGGACTTGAGACTTTGGAGGGGGTTCAGAGGAGCAGAATGATGATTCAAGTCTCAGAAAATCAGAGCTTGGAAAAAAGAAAAGAACTGGGTTTTTGCAGTTTGAAGAATAAGTAACTGAAAAGTTATTTAATAATAGTTTTCAACCTGATGAGGAACTCTTAACAGGTGATGGTGACCCAAGGTCTTTGATAAAGCACAGCTGGGGTATAAGGTAACCTTTGCGTTCAATATGGGGATAGAGATTAACCACACTTCGTTGTCTAAAGGTTTCGGTTCTGTTGAGAAGCTCAGAGCCCATCTTCCTCTCTTGCTAGCTTTACATGAGCCCCCACCCCCAATTCCCAACTCAAATCAACCAGATTTTCACAATACTTTGCATGTCACTATCACAGCACCTTCATGTAAGGTATCACATAATTTACTTCCTAACATTGGTGTCTGGCAACAAGATGGTGCTTCATAATAGACTCTGGCTGACTTGAGTTGAATGGATTGGGAATCTATGACTGTTACTAGTACTGTGTCTCACATATCAAGGAATAATGATCTGAAGTCTTCATAAAAGAGGTGGTATTGCATTGGATCTTGAGGAATACAAGACCAGACTTAAAGGAGTTTGGGAAGAAATAAGTCAAACTGAGTGCTGAAGAATTGATGCTTTCTAACTGTGGTGCTGGAGAAGACTCTTGAGAGTCCCTTGGACTGTAGGGCAATCAAGCTAGTCAATCCTAAAGGAAAGCAACTCTGAATATTTACTGGAATAACTGATGCTAAAGCTGAAGCTCCAATATTTTGGCCACCTGATGCAAAGAGCCGAATCATTGGAAAGTACTCTGATACCAGAAAAGATAGAAGGCAAAAGGAGAAGAGGGTGACAGAGGATGAGATGGTTAGATAGCATCACCAACTCAATGGACATGAATTTGAACAAACTCTAGGAGATAGTAAAGGACAGGGAAGCCTAGTGTGCCTCAGTACATGGGGTCTCAAAGAGTCGGACATTACTTAGTGGCTGAGTAATAAGAATTACAACAAGGAGTTGATACAGATGTTTCCCAAAATATGTTATTTAAAATATTCAGCCTCAGAAACGTTAGTAATTTTTACCTGCATGGAAAAAAAAAAAAAAGGTTTCCATGTTCAATTAAATTTGAAAATGTGGAATACTAAATAAAATAAACGAAGTTTTCCATTGAGGGATTCCTTCAAGTCACTGATCTGCTAAGGAATATTGTAAATTTACTAAGGAGGACACTGCAGGCAGTCTTTCTCGGATGGATTTACTCACCTGACCATTTGTCACCAAACAAATGACCAGAGTGCTGCACAGATAAACACAAGATAGAGACTTGGAGAAGGAGCGGAGGGTGGCAGAGGACGAAGCGGTTAGATAACATCACTGACTCAGCAGCCACGAATTTGAGCAAATTCCAAGAGGTAGTGAAGGACAGGGAAGCCTGGTGTGCTGCAGTCCATGGGGTTGCAAAGAATCAGACACAACCTAGCAACTAAACAATAAACAGCTTGAGACCCTGGAGGTGAATAACATGATCAAACTGATGATTAAAGAAGATTAATCTAGTGCCAGGCTAGTTGGATGAGAAAAGGGTCCAATACCAAGAGTACCACAGCCGAACAGGTGTGAAATAACAGGAATTTGAATTAAAACCTTGCAATAGGACAAGCAAGGTAGACATGAAGAGGAAAGGGACGTAAAAGAACTGAATAAATCTGGTGAGTGACTGGGTTCAGGAGGAGAAAGCCAGCAGAATGAAAGCTAATCCCACAATCTCAAGCCTGGGTGGCTGTAAGAATGGTGGCCCCATTGGCAGAAAAAGGGAAGGGAGCCAGGAAATACCCTGAGTTCTGAGCGTGACGTGAGCGCGCGGCATGAACGGCTGTTTCCCAGACTCACACGACTGGGAAAGGTCTCAGGGCTTCACATTCGCCTTCCCGTAGGCTGCTCAGCCTCCAGCTTACCTATCTCAGACGATGAAACTGTTTCAGAGAACGCTGTAAGGAAGGGGATTGTAAAATGTTTATCAGGGGAAGGCTCTGCTGTGTGCTCCAGACTAACATCATCCTCTTCAGTTAGTGGAAATCTTCTGTTTGCTACTTTCAGTCACCCCCACCTTATTCCAGGTACAGAATCAGCTGTTGCTTTTCACATGCAAACTTTTGTCTGAAAGTGAAGGCATCCCCGGTGACTCAGTAGTAAAGAATCATCCTGCAATGCGGGAGCCACGGGAGATGTGGGTTCAATCCCTGGGTTGGTCAGGAAGATCCCCTGGAGAAGGAAATGGCAACCCACTCCAGTATTCTTGCCTGGGAGATCCCAAGGACAGAGGAGCCTGGAGGGCTAAAGTCTATGGGTTTACAAAGTCAGACGTAACTGACGTGACTTAGCACAGGCTTATGAAGGTCATTATAGATTAATTTTTCAAACTTTTCCCTCTCTATGAAATCATGGAATTTCTTAAATCTTTTATAAGTTGACATTTATAGTTGTAGTGATTAAAAACTTAGACATATGTAGGTCATGCTTATTGAATAATGTACTAAACATATTAATAAATGGAAATCTGTGGAAAAAGAACACTGCTCACGGGAGCATTCTTGGTTTGAGAAATTCATCCCATTTTTTTAGAGTTTTACAAACTATGATCCTGACTCTTTGTCAGTAGGGATCTAGAGTCTGAAGGATTCTGGACCTAGAATAGTAGCAGGTACATTCTTTATAAGATACAGTAACCACAGAGACTGAATATTCTTGATAATATAATCTTCTGGGCTCACATAAAATAATGCCTGCAAAAGTGATTATACAGTCAATTCATTTAAAAAATAGTCTGTGTGTTATTAAGTAGTAACCACATGATATAAGAATGATGTTTAAAAAAAAATAATGATGTTAAGAATAAAGTATTTGCCTAAATCTCCTATGTATGCTTCTAAGGTTATGCTGTGGTAATGAACAACCTTGAATAATATGTTTACCAAACTGGACCATTGACAAATCTGAGCTGGTATCAGTTACTGCCTCTGCATCATCAAAGATGACATGAGATCAAGCAGCAAAGACAGGACAAGATTTCCTAACTACTCGGTCATATTCAGACTTTCAGATAAATCAACTACATGAAATATACATATAATTGTGAGTAGTCTGAAAAATTAACATGCCCTTTTTATTGAAGAGGGAGGAGGCTGTCTTTCTAGTTTCCTTGATGATGGGGTATTTAATGCAGATGCATCAGTCAACACAAAATTGGATGACTGTTCTTCTAAACACTCTTTTCCGCCCTGCCGTCTCCTCCCGTCCCCCAGCTCCCCAGGTCTACGTTCCGCCAACATCTGCAGGTTGGAGACCTTGCGTGTTTTATCTTCCGGACTCTCTCTCCTTTCCCTCTTCCCCACTGCCACAAGAACACTCAGCTCAAAGTAGAGGCTCAGTTTTGTATAAACCCACGAAAGAGAGCCCAGCTAGATGCAGCTGGAGGACTGACGTCTCTCCGACTGGTCTGCGAGGACCCGAGCCTTCGGCATCCAAGCAAGCATCAAGCTTCTACTCTCCAGCATTTCTCCACACGGAGGGGCTTCCCTGCCTAACTGGGCATTTAACCCGGAGTCTGACGTTTCCTCCACTCCTCCTCTGGCCTGAGGCTCAGACCTGAAGTCCCTGAATTCATCATCTGAGGCTCCAGGCTTCTGTCCAATCCCCCACAACCTCTTTTCTTTCAAGGTAAATCTACATCCTCTGGCCCTTTTAAAAACTCACATGGATTTAAAGTTTTCACATCCCTGAATTAAAAATACCTATCTGTTCTAGAAGTTGCTGTGCTAAAACCTACCACATCCACTTAGATGGGCCATGTTCTATATTTCAGTTAGCCCAAGTTACTGTGCATCCAAGATGGTGGAGCAGAAGAACATACCATCAGTCTCTGCCATCAGGAAGCTTCCATAAGCCACTTATCCTTCTCCATCAGCAGATAGGCAGAATGAAAACCACCATCACAGAAAACTAACCAATCTGACCACATGGACCACAGCCTTGTCTAACTCAGTGAAACTATGAGCCATGCCATGTAGGGCCACCCAAGATGGACAGGTCATGGTGGAGAGTTCTGACAACATGTGGTCCACTGGAGAAGGGAATGGCAAACCGGTTCAGCATTCTTGCCTTGAGAGCTCCATGAACAGTATGACAAGGCAAAAAGATAGGACACTGAAAGAGGAAGTCCACAGGTCGGTAGGTGCCCAATATGCTACTGGAGATCAGTGAAGAAATAACTCCAGAAAGAAGGAAGAGATGGAGCCAAAGCAAAAACACCACCCAGCTGTGGATGTGACTGGTGATGGAAGTAAAGCCCCATGCTGTAAAGAGCAATATTGCATAGGAACCTGGAATGTCAGGTCCATGAATCAAGGTAAATTGGAAGTGATCAAACAGGAGATGGTAAGAGCGAACGTCGACATTTTAGGAATCAGTGAACTAAAATGGAGTAGAATGGCTGAATTTAACTCAGATAACCATTATATCTACTACTACGGGCAAGAATTCCTTAGAAGAAATGGAGTAGCCATCATAGTCAACAAAAGAGTCTGAAATGATACAGTCTCAAAAACGACAGAATAGCTCACTTCAGCAGCACATCTACTAAAATTGGAACGATACAGAGAAGATTAGCTTGGCCCCCTGTGCAAGGATGACAGGCAAATTCATGAAGCATTCCATATTTTTAGAGTTTTGGACTCTGTGGGAGAAGGCGAGGGTGGGATTATTTGAGAGAATAGCACTGAAACATGTATGTTACCATATGTGAATTAGATCACCAGTCCAGGTTCGATGCATGAGACAGGGTGCTCGGGGCTGGGGCACTGGGATGACCCAGAGGGATGCGGGGGGAGGGAAGGGGGAGGGGGGTTCAGGATGGGGGGCACATGTACACCCATGGCTGATTCATGTCAATGTATGGCAAAACCACCACAATATTGTAATTAGCCTCCAATTAAAATGAATTAATTTTTAAAAAGTGACAGAATGATCTCTGTTCTTTTCCAAGGCAAACCATTCAATGTCACAGTAATCCAACTCTATGCCCCAGCCAGTAATGCTCAAGAAGCTGAAGTTGAATGGTTATATGAAGACCTACAAGACCTTCTAGAACTAACACCCAAAAAAGATGTCCTTTTCATTATAGGGGACTGAAATGCAAAAGGAGGAAGTCAAGAAATACCTGGAGTAACAGGTAAATTTGGCCTTGGAGTACAAAATGAAATAGATCAAAGGCTAACAGAGTTTTGCCAAGAGAACACACTGGTCATAGCAAACACCCTCTTCCAACAACACAAGAGAAGACTTTACACATGGACATCACCAAGTGGTCAAAACCAAAATCAGATTGATTATATTCTTTGCAGCCAAAAATGGAGAAGCTCTATACAGTCAGCAAAAACAAGACTGGGAGCTGACTGTGGCTCAGATCATGAACTCCTTATTGCCAAATTCAGACTTAAATTGAAGAAAGTGTGGAAAACCACTAGACCATTCAGGTATGACCTAAATCAAATACCTTACGGTTATACAGTGCAAGTGACAAACTGATTCAAGGGATTAGATCTAATAGACAGAGTGCCTGAAGAACTATGGACAGAGGTTCATGACATGGTGCAGGAGGCAGGGATCAAGACCATCCCCGAGAAAAAGAAAGCAAAAAGGCAAAATGGTTGTCTGAGGAGGTCTCCCAAATAGCTGAGAAAAGAAAAGACACAAAAATCAACAGAGAAAAGGAAAGATATACCCATTTGAATGCAGAGTTCCAAAGAATAGCAAGGAGAGATAAGAAAGCCTTCCTCAGTGATCAGTGCAAAGGAATAGAGGAAAACAATAGAATGGGAAAGACGAGAGATCTCTTCAAGAAAATTAGAGATACCAAGGGAACATTTCATGCAAAGATGAACACAATAAAGGGCAGGAATGGTATGGACCTAATAGAAGCAGAAGATATTAAGAAGAGGCGGCAAGAATACACAGAAGAACAATACAAAAAATATCTTCATGACCCAGATAATCACAATGGTGTGATCACTCACCTAGAGCCAGACATCCTAGAATGTGAAGTCAAGTGGGCCTTAGAAAGCTTCACTACAAACAAAGCTAGTGGAGATGATGGAATTGCAGTTGAGCTCTTTCAAATCCTAAAAGATGATGCTGTGAAAGAGCTGCACTCAATATGCCAGTAAATTTGGAAAACTCAGCAGTGGTCACAGGACTGGAGAAGGTCAGATTTCATTCCGATCCCAAAGAAAGGCAATGCCAAAGAATACTCAAACTACCATACAATTGCACTCATCTCACATGCTAGAAAAGTAATGCTCAAAATTCTTCAAGCCAGGCTTCAACAATATGCGAACCGTGAACTTCCAGATGTTCAAGCTGGATTTAGAAAAGTCAGAGGAACCAGAGACCAAATTGCCAACATTCATTAAATCATCCAAAAAGCAAGAGAGTTCCAGAAACACATCTTCTTCTGCTTTACTGACTACACCAAAGCCTTCGACTGTGTCGATCCCAATAAACTGTGGAAAATTCTGAAAGAGATTGGAATGCCAGACCACCTAACCTGCCTCCTGAGAAATCTTCATGCAGGTCAAGAAGCAACAGTTAGAACTGGACATGGAACAACAGACTGGTTCCAAATTGGGAAAGGAGTATGTCAAGGCTGTTTATTGTCACCCTGCTTATTTAACTTATATGCAGAGTACATCATGAGAAACGCTGGGCTGGAAGACGCACAAGCTAGAATCAAGATTGCCAGGAGAAATATCAAAAACCTCAGATATGCAGATGACACCACCCTTATGGCAGAAAGTGAAGAAGAACTAAAGAGTCTCTTGATGAAAGTTAAAGAGGAGAGTGAAAAAGTTGACTTAAAACTCAGCACTCAGAAAACTAAGATCATGGCATCCAGTCCCATCACTTCATGGCAAATAGATGCGGAAACAATGACAGACTATATTTTGGGGGGGTTCCAAAATCACTGCAGATGGTGACTGCAGCTATGAAATTATAAGATGCTTGCTCCTTGGAAGAAAAGCTATGACCAACCTAGATGGCATATTAAAAAGCAGAGACACTACTTTGCCCACATAGGTCCGTCCAGTCAAAGCTATGTGTTTTACCAGTAGTCATGCATGCATGTGAGAGTTGGACAATAAAGAAAGCTGAGCACTGCAGAATTGATGCTTTGAACTGTGGTGCTGGAGAAGACTCTTGAGAGTCCCTTGGACTGCTAGGAGATCCAACCAGTCCATCCTAAAGGAGATCAGTCCTGAATATTAGCTAGAAGAACTGATTCTGAAGCTGAAACTCCAATACTTTGGCCACCTGATGTGAAGACCTGACTCATTGGAAAAGACCCTAATGCTGGGAAAGATTGGAGGAAGAAGGAGAAGAGGACAACAGAGGATGAGATGGTTGGATGGCATCACTGACTCAATGGATGTGAGTTTGAGTAAAATCCGGGAGCTGGTGATGGACAGGGAGGCCTGGTGTGCTGCAGTCCATGGAGTCGCAAAGAGTCTGACATGACTGAGTGACTGAAGTGAACTGAACTGAACCTACGTTACTGAGTTCCAGCAATGAGCTCACTCAGGTTCAGAATTAAGCTACCTGGATCTGTCTGTGGATATCTTAGCTCTTCCCCTACCAAAGGGAAAGGCAGCACTTGAAGGCTAATTCCACTGTAATCCTCCACAGTGGTACTTCTGTTTCACGGAACAATGTACGTTCATGGCAAAGAAAATATCAGAGAAAAAAGGCACCCTCAAACTCTGGTTCTCTGCAGTGTTCAGACTTGCGACTTTGTTCCCAAGGTTTTGATTTTCCAGTCAGACCTTCCTTTATAGTCCGAGTACCATGCAAAGGCATTCTGGAGAATGGCAGGGAAGTGAGCAAAGCCAGAATAAGTCACTTCAAAAGGTCTGCAGGGGTAAATGGCAGAGAGGACTGAAAGCTGCGGAGTGAACGCAGTCACCAGGAGAGTGTCTGGCAGGTTGCCAGGCTGGCGGGAGAGTGAGAACTGGACCCTCAGCGGGGCTGCCCTGCACAGGCTAGGCGGGCCACCTCGGCTCTGGGTCCAGATGATAACGCACCGCCTTTGAAAGTCGACTGGACAAAATCCATGCCCTCTGTTCACTGCAGAATGAACTTTAGCCGGGCAGTTCCCTACAGTACAAAAGTCACATGTTTACGAGCACACACATGCGCCTGTACTCACACTCACACTGTGAATTACAGGGTGATGTTGCACATAAGTCCCCTCTGATTAAGTACAGAAAATGCTGTGATTAAGACAGAAAATCTACTAAACTGAGCTCAGATGAAGAGCAAAACCTTTAAGAACTCTGATGCATTTTTTTTCCTTTAACTTGTTCTGTATCCCTACCCTCTCCATTTTTCTCCGTAGGCCTGCAGTTTAAATGAGAAGCTTCCTTTCTTTCTCTCTCTCTCTCTACGCATGTGTGTGTGTGTATAAGGGGCATATGAGAGGGGCATATGTTTAAGGAAAAGGCCGTTTGCTGTCAAGAACCATCAAGATTTGTATAATCCCTAGGCCAGTCTTTGCATAACCTTATTCTTGTGCCCAGAAACGTATAAAAGAGCAGAAACTTCTGGGAGAGTTCAGTCTGGGGGTAATAATTGAAGCTGGGCTCCCTGGGAGTTAGCAGAGAGGCGGCAAGAAGGGGCGAGAGTCGGTTTGCTACCGAGAGTGTACCAGAAGGGAGGGGATGGAGTTCTGAGTCCTGGGAAAATGTGAAGAAAGACTATGTTTCCCCTGCGCCATCTTCTCTCTGATTTGTCTTTTTCCATTGCATTGCCTTGGGGCGGGGCAGGGGGGCGATGTAACTAATGATGCTGATGTTATCTTCTGCAAAGTTATTGCTCAGAAAATATTTTTTAAATGACATTTATCCAGGGAAAAAGACAACGGTCACCACACAGTTGAAGCTGAACCTGAAATAGGTGGTTAAATTTTTTAACTGAAAAAGTCAGGTTACTTCAGCTTGTAAAAACATACTTGTATTTTTTATAAGTGTCAAGGATGGTCTTTGGTTTTAACTTTGAGTGATAGGTAAATAGTAGACAATGTGTTACGGGAAAATGGTATAGAAAACTAACATTTTTTTTTACAAAGTAAATCTTGTTTCTGCATTAGCTCACATAATTATTTATGATCTGGTTTATCTTTAGTGGGTTTTATCATTATTTATGGGCTTCCCTGGTGGCACAGTGGTAAAGAATCTGCCTGTCAATGCAAGAGACGCAGGTTCGATCCCTGGGTCAGGAAGATTCCGTGGAGAAGGAAGTGACAGCCCACTCCAGTATTCTTGCCTGGGAAATCCCATGGACAGAGGAGCCTGGCGGGCTACAGTCCATGGGGTCAGAAAGAGTCGGACACAGCTGAGCGATTAAGCACACAGATCATCATTTGTCTCTATTCAGAGCATTGGCCGCTGACAGCCTCACAGTAAAACGTCTCTTTCTACACATTCTCGGAGAAGGCAGTGGCACCCCAATCCAGTACTCTTGCCTGGAAAATCCCATGGATGGAGGAGCCTGGTAGGCTGCAGTCCACGGGGTGGTGAAGAGTTGGACACGACTGAGCGACTTCACTTTCACTTTTCACTTTCATGCATCGGAGAAGGAAATGGCAACCCACTCCAGTGTTCTTGCCTGGAGAATCCCAGGGACGGGGAGCCTGGTGGGCTGCCGTCTATGGGGTCGCACAGAGTCGGACACGACTGAAGCAACTTAGCAGCAGCAGCTACACATTCTATCCCAAGTCGATCTAGAAACCAACCTTACATATGCTTAAAAAAAAAAAAAGACACACATACACACTTGGAATTCAGCAAAATGTTTGGCTAAAAAAGACACTCTGAGGTGGAAAAGTATTTGGTTAACATGCTTGCAGTTTAGAGTTTAGCGTGCCCTCAATTACATACTTGAGAGTTTCCTCTAAAATACCTTCCTGAAGGTTTTTTGTTAAAATCTGATGAGCATTTCGTTGAGCTTGATGCTCTCTCTTCCAAACCCAGGACTGAAGCAATAGCCAGGAAAGGGCTTCTGGATCACAAAAAGGAGTTTTGTTGTAGTATTTTAAGAAGTTTGTTTTCTTTTTCTTTTATCTGTTCTTTCAGCTTGGACTTCTTTGTTAAATTTTGTTTATTTTAGATCGTGACTTCTGTGTGTGTATGTGTCTGTGTATGTGTGTGTGTGCGTGTGTGTGTATTTATCATCATCGTTGCTAATGTCTGAGGGACTGTTTGGTGTGGATCTGTCACTGAGACATGCTTTTAGCAGATACGTGCCCTGCTGGTCTTGTTTTGGTATTCATAAATATTACAGCCAGACTTTTAATGGAGGTTCTAAACGAAAATAGAACTCAACTGCTAAAATTTAATTTTCTGTGTAAAATAAAAGAAGTAGCAAGAGACTCAAACACAGGCTGGGCTTGGGCTTCTTTGGGGAGCTCCCACAGGCTGTATATCACCTTGTGTGGCTTTCATTTTCTTGGCGCAAATTGATTTAATGGGCACCATTATTAGATTAATCAAGTCCCAGTGGAGACGTGATCTTGCCAGAGAGATTTTGCTTAACTCTGCCCCTCTCCTCCTCTCTGACCTAAGGAGTCATTTTTGATCATTAAGAAGAAAACAGGAGAAAAGCGAGGGTATCTCCGGCAGCAACCCCTATGTGATGAAGCACGTTCATCCGCCCTAGCCCACAAAAACACAAAAACTTTGAAAAACCGTGCCTCATGAGCTCAAGTAAGAATTCATTGCTTCCTTTTGTTTTCTCGATTGGTTTTGATTTCTATATATTCTATAACACAGTTTGGAAGTCTTGCCTGCTTTCACACTCAGTAACTTTAACAGTCAATTCCTCTTAAAGGTTTGGCCTAGGAAGCATCTGTATATCCAGACGAATGGGTGTGTGTGTGTGTGTGTGTGTTTATAATGGGCTTCCCAGGTGGCACTAGTGGTAAAGAGCACACCCGCCAATACAGAACACACAGGAAATGCAGGTTCGATCCCTGGATTAGAAAGATCTCCTGGAGAAGGGAATGGCAACTTGTTCCGGTATTCTAGCCTGGCGGGCTATACATTCCATGGGGTCACAAAGAGTCGGATATGACTGAGCAACTATGCACTTAAAAGAATATGCCAGACACTGTAAAATTATTGTTATCATCAAATTTTATTTTGTTGACTTTTCAGGGTCTCTCCTTTTTTTTTTAGTGCATATTTAAATATATTTTCATATTGTAGGCTGTCTTAAACTCATTCTGCATGCAAATTATCTGCATTATTTTAACAAATAACAAGTATTCATCTACTCTAACAATACAATGGCAATGCATATTTAGTAGATAAAATTTGGAATTATAGACAATCGTACAAAAGACATTAAAGGTCACCTATAATTCTCTCACTCAGCAACAGATACTTGAAGTTCAGAATGCAACACAGTGCTGAAAAGCTGAAGGCCCTGAACTTCCTCTCTGTCTCTTACCTGGAAAGAAGCTGTTTCTCACTCCTTTATTCTTCAAAGTACAGGCTCATCATTTTGAGTGCTCAGTTGTCCACATTTCCCAGTGATCTTTTGAAAAAGCTACCAAAGTGGCTTTGGACAGGAGGAACAAGGACATATTTCTTCTGTATATCTCTGGCTTCTTATCCTTATCCTTACTAGGTAGATACAGATTTAGTAACCCATTTCCTAGACTCCAAATGTCAACATGTATTTTTGTGTTGTGCTGTAAAATGTTGATAGAACAGCATCATCCCGATGTGTTTACTAAAGGAAAATAGGTATCAGACAATCATCTGTGATCAAGGCTCTGATAGAGCGGAGACAACAGGCAGAGAAGTACATGGGAGATGCCTTCAGATGTCAAAGGCTGCTTCACAGACATGGGTGATGCTTAGGCCGCTTGTTGACTGGTGCTGTATTAACATTATCCAGGGGCATGCAGTGTGGTAACCAACGCTGAGAACATGTGTGGTCAACCTATTAGAAGCTTACTTGTCGTTCCTGCCAAGTCATGATGTTCTTTCATGATGTTCTTGATTGGGTGGCCCTCCTGGATAGGTTTTTCTCCAAGTGGTAAGCCAGGCAGCCCAAACCCCTCCATGATGAGAGAAGCTATCTTCTCGGGGTGTGAGGGCTTCTGCCGGGTCTTCTGTATCTGTTAGCCACCTTAGTGATCATGGAGGATGATCAGAGAGGTTTGGCAGGGCCAGTCTTGAAAATAGTGTTCTGTTCTGCAGATCTGGCTTAGCTGGGGACCCATCAAACAAAGGCAGTGAGGTGATATACACTAGCAGAGTCTCTGCCATAGAGGTGGAGTTTTCTCCGTAAGCAAAGACCATGTAGAATTATATCTTTCAATCTAATTTTCTATTTAAGGAGTAAAAACCTAGGATCAAGATGGAAGCAGAGATGGGGATGCCTCTATAGTTAATTGATGCATACTTGACATTTTTATGGTTTGGGTTTGGTTTTTTCTTCATATATTTATCTGTCTGGAATTTTTTTTTTTTCTTTAATGATATTCCTTTCTGGAAGAGTTTGAGGTCACATTCTCAGAACCAAATATACACGTGCCTTTTCCTTTTGATCCCAAGTTTGTGGATTCTCTGAAATGTATATTGAAAGTCCAAAATATATACTGAAATATAATATTAAAATATTTATATTGAAAGATATATTTATATTAGGTAGAATATAAAGTTGGTTTTCTCTAATTAGGAAAGGATTAACCAACCTATTGATTATGTTTCTAGGAGAGCATAGAGTAAATGAAATGAAAGAAAAGACAAAAAAAATGTTGCATCTGTGAATAATTTCTAGGAGTTTAAAGAAGCATTAGAAGCTGTCCACCCATTAATAGGCTTTTATTTCAGATGATCCTCTTTTATTTGAAATTTCAATGGATTCAATAGACTTTGGGATAGCATTAAGGTTTGCACTTATCAAGAGTTCACATGTGAAGCCTGCTTCTTACTTTCAAATGTGATTGTTCCTTGCGAAAATTGCAAAAGGGGCGTATTTAATAGAAGTCTGAATATATAATCTATTTTTTTCCTTTTCCTGGGTGATAGAGCCTGTAATCCATGATCTCAGGAACAAATGAAAAATGTAGCTGCCTATTTTCTGGCCTCTTGGGTTAAAATCAAGGTCTCTAACACTGCTTTCATGAAGGGTGGTGGTGTTATTTTTTTTTGAGGTGAGGCCGGGGAAGAGGTGGCGGCCGGTTAATATTTCAGAAAGGTAGTAATTACCTGATTGCAGAGAGCGGTATGGACTGTGCGCTGTTACCACTCATTTTAGAGATGCCAGATCAGCTGTGGACACCACCATCATTACAGCTTCAATCGGCCGAGGTCACCTTGGTTCATGTGTTTTATACATTGGTAGCCTTCTCCTTATTACTTGCCAAACAAACCTTTTTATTTTTGCACACGTTTATGTTGATTTTGTGGTTTCTGAAATTGGATTCTGGCTCCTGGAGACCCGAGTTTCCACAGCAACTGGAGGCCTTATCGGCTACTGCTTCTTGGCAGGCAGACAACTAGGTCTTTCAGTTTACTTTGGGTCTTTTTTTTTTTCCTTTAAAAAAAAACTTTTTCTTCTCCCCTCTTTTTCCTACACCCTGTCATTTAGGCATCACATAATTAATTGCGTACATCCTGTGCCACATGCAATTGCCCCAGCTTTGAAGTCCCAATAGATCATTTTATAGGGCAATGGGTGCCATTTTAAAAGAGAGAAATTAATGAAGACTTGGCGCCAGGGCAGAGCTGGGGCGATTTTAGCAGATCCTTCTCCAGGTATGATAAAGAAACCCGGGCACCTTGTGTTTCTTTTTCCGCATTTCCTTTCCAAACTGGCCGTTTCAATATATAGGAAAGACCTCAAGACTGGGTTTGTTATTTTTCTCTCTGGAGCTAATTCCTTTTATAAAACTAGCAAGCATTGCCTCGTTTGGTGCTGAGATGAAGGTTGCTTTTTTTCTTCCCCCCTTTCAAATTGCAAAAAAAAAAAAAGGTTTGATTTAGCATCATGTCATTTGGAGGCTGCTACTGGTCCAACAGGAGTGGAAAAAACAACAAACAAGAAAAAATATACTGACCCCTTATTTAGACGCCATTGAAGTTTAGCAACAATAAATGAGCTCATTGCCTTCTTGATGTTTAAAAAATAATAAATGGAATCATTTACTTCAGCTAAAAGACCAAATTTGTTGGAATAAGAACCCAGAGTCTTTATGAAAAGGATACACTCACTTTGGAAAGCAGAAATATGTAGATAATAGACAAGGTTTTATAGAGTTTAATTAGTTTTCACCTTGATTTACAGAGAGAAAGTATATGAACATATGGGGCTTCCCAGTGGTGCTAGTGATAAAAAGTCTGCCTGCCTATGCAAGGACAGAAGAGACACGAATTTGATCCCTGGATCGGGAAGATCCCCCGGAGGAGGGCATGGCAACCCACTCCAGCATTCTTGCCTGGAGAAGCCCATGGAGAGAGGAGCCTGGCGGGCTACCGCAGAGAGTCAGGCATGACTGAAGTGACTCAGCACGTACACACATATGAAGATATATCTTTGGCAGTTTTGGTCTCTTCTTTGAGAAGACACATCCAATGATTTCTCTTGGAAAAAAATGAGCCCCATCTTCTTCACAAAATGTTGCATGATTCTTTTGTATTATAGATAAAAGTTCAGTGTTGGTAGAATGGACTCTTCAGTAGTTTTATGTCTTTATTTCCACCTGCTTCTGTTGGCATCTTTGAATTTCTTCGCTTTTGCTATTTCATGGTGCATCCCATGCCCTCATATCTTCCCACAAGAGTGAGTCTATAGGAGGAATATCTCCATTACCTGACATTTTCCTCTTTCAGACCTATTTGCCTAAGGTCACATTGCCTTAGGGCATTTGTGCTTCCTGCAAGAGCAAATAGGAGAAATACATTCTCACTTTATTATAGTTTAGCATTAGATCTTATGGCTCAGACTTGAGCTCAGACTTTAAAAAAAAAAAAAAAAAAAAAAGATTTTATGGCAGATTTACCTAAAGAACCACACTTTCAATCCATCCCTCCAGCCCCCATCTATTCATATAATCCACTTTATTATGTTTGTATCATTTTAGGCTTTTATTTCTGTACTTATACAATGATTTTGTTTAATTGGATAGATGAGTTTTTTCTTTAGTATTTCTGTAAAATAGAGGGTAATTCATTGATTAAATTATTTAAGGAATAGTCAGAGTCCTAATTGTGTATCTGGCAGTGCAAGAGGTCCCTGGAATGTGGTGATGAATAAAGTGACCATAACCTCTTACCATCAAATTGTCCATTTTCAAAGATGGAAAACTCTGAAAGAGTTTGTGAAGGTAAGCCAGAATGTTATTGAGGCAATGGTTTAGTAAGTGCTGGAGCTTAGGCACTCCCCAGGTGGCGCAGTGGTTAAAAATCTGCCTGCCAACGCAGGAGATGCAAGAGACAGGGGTTCGATCCCTGGATTTGGAAGATCTCCTGGGGTAGGAAATGGCAGCTCATACCAGCATTCTTGCCTGGAAAATCCTACGGACAGAGGAGCCTGGCTGGCTATAGTCCATGGGGTCACAAAGAGTTGGACACGTAAGTGCCCAGTGTCTGCAAACTGTTAAGGGGTCCTGGAATCCTCGAGCATTGGTAAAAGCTTAAAGGAGATCTGATGTCTAAGCAGAAACACAAAACACAAATAACAGTTCCTCAGGTGGGGTTTGGGGAAGGACTCTCGGATAGAAGGAATAGCATTTCTAAAGCCTCAGACCTAAACAGGGTCTCCCAGGACCCCTTCAGTAAGTTCCAAATGGCTGTCACAGAGTGTAGGAAAGAATGATAATAAATTGGACAATGAACCAGGTAGTGGAATATCCTTTGATGCCAAGCTAAGGGGACCAGACCCAATGAATCTGTTAAGTAGGGGAAAGACATGATCAGATTGTATCAGATTTCTCTTTTGTAGATTAATCAACAAAGACTGGTTTGAAGGAAGAAAATTCTAGCAGCATGGGAATCAGAGAGGGATTTTTAGGAAACCCATCCAGGAGAGTCAAGATGGTGGTGACAATCAGCTCACAGAGTGGATGTGGGGAAAGAAGGAAGTGTCTAAATGTAGGAATGATGAGGAGGCCCTTGTTAGATATGATTTCATGGTCCTGGTTCGATGGGAGAGAACAGGGAGTCTCCTGGCTTAGAGACCTGGTGAGATAGTGTCCACTCTCTTTCCATTAAGAGGTTCTTTTAAGAATCTGATGAGATGATATGTAATAAAATTGTTTTAAATCACACACACTACTCAAACACAAGGGAAAAAGTTATAGGACTTTTTATATAGTGAGACCGTCATGTGGTGTGAATGAGAGAAAAATATTCTGATGATTAAGAGCTGGCTGGGAAACAAATGTCACATTTGAAAAGAGTATTTTGATATGAAAACATGTACACATGTTTTGGTTTTTCTGAACCGAATACAGATACTTGGTTCCTACGTAATGTGCAAAGCAGTTGACTGCATTTGAATCTTCAGCCTTATTCTATCACTCAGCAGAGAGAGAACCAGGGACAGTGTAACATTTTAGTGTCAGATTACAGCATAATGGATAATATACTTATGGAAAGAAGGACATGGATTAGAATTTGGGTCACTAAGTAATTGACTATTTAAACTGAACCCTTGAAAGTGAGAAGGTCCATTAGTTAATATTATCACCAGACAGACCCATTGTGGTACATAATGCCCCTAATGGGAGTTCTTCATTGTGTGTCCAGTGAAATATCATTGCTCAGTTGCTTAACGTGTGTGATGGTTCATTTTACAAGCCTAGATATTTGGTTACACACTGTCCCTGGGTGTCTGTTTGTAAGGGTGTTTCTTGATGAGATTAATACGTGAGTTGTAGCCTGAGTGGGACAGGTTGCTCTCCTGTTGTGGGTGGTGCTCATCCAGTCCACTGAGTTCTTTCGTTGTTGTTCAGTTGCTTACTTGTGTCTGACTCTTTGCGACCCATGGACTATGGCACACCAGGCTTCCTTGTCCTTCACTATCTCTAGGAGTTTATTCAAACCCATGTCCATCGAGTCAGTGATGCCATCCAGCCATCTCATCCTCTGTCATCCCCTTCTCCTCCTGCCTCCAATCCCGCCCAGCATCAGGGTCTTTTCCAATGAGTCAGGTCTTCACATCAGGTGGCCAAAGTACTGGAGTTTCAGCTTCAGCATCAGTCCTTCCAGTGAACACCCAGGACTGATCTCCTTTAGGATGGACTGGTTGGATCTCCTTGCAGTCCAAGGGACTCTCAAGAGTCTTCTCCAACACCACAGTTCAAAAGCATCAATTCTTTGGCACTCAGCTTTCTTCACAGTCCAACTCTCACATCCATACATGACCACTGGAAAAACCATAGCCTTGATTAGACGGACCTTTGTTGGCAAAGTAATGTCTCTGCTTTTTAATATGCTCTCTAGATTGATGGGTGTATAGTAATACCTCAATGCTGTTTTAATTTGCATTCCTCTGATGTCAATCACTTCTGTATGCTCACTGATTATTCTGGTAACTTCTGTGTCAAAATCATTGGCTTTGGAAGAAAATAGATTAGGATAAGCACTCTGCTTTTAATTTGCTTGATAATACAGAAATAGTACTTGTATCTATCTCATAGATCTTGGGTCAAAAAGCAACTCATCTAGTAAACATGTCTAGCAGAGCACATAGGAACAATCCAGCAAATACTAGTTCTCATGTTTACTAAACCAAGGTTAAAACATATTTAAGTGGTAGGAATGGCTCTATACAGTCAGCAAAATCAACACTGGGAGCTGACTGTGCCTCAGATCGTGAACTCCTTATTGCCAAATTCAGACTTAAATTGAAGAAAGTAGGGAAAACCACTAGACTATTCAGTTATGACCTAAATCAAATCCCTACGATCATACAGTGGTAGTGACAAATAGATTCAAGGGATTAGATCTGATAGAGTGCATGAAGAACTACGGACAGAAGTTCATGACATTGTACGGGAAGCAGTGATCAAGAAAAAGAAATGCAAAAAGGTCAGAATGGCTCTCTGAGGAGGCTTACAAATAGCTGAGAAAAGAAGAGAAGCTAAAAGCAAAGGAGGAAAGGAAAGATACACCCATTTGAATGCAGAGTTCCAAAGAATAGCAAGGAGAGATAAGAAAGCCGTCCTCAGTGATCAGTGCAAAGAAATAAAGGAAAAACAATAGAATGGGAAAAACTAGAGACCTCGTCAAGAAAATTAGAGATACCAAGGGAACATTTCATACAAAGTTGGTCTCAATAAAGGACAGAAATGGTATGGGCTGTCTTAAAACTCAACATTCAGAAAACTAAGATCATGGCATCTGGTCCCATCACTTCATGGCAAATAGATGGGGAAACAATGGAAACAAGTGAGAGAATTTATTTTTTGGGCTCCAAAAATCACTGCATGTGGTGACAGCAGCCATGAAATTAAAAGATGCTTGCTCCTTGGAAGAAAAACCGTGACCAACCTAGACAGCATATTAAAAAGCAGAGACACTACTTTGCCAACAAAGGTATGTCTAGTCAAGGCTATGGTTTTTCCAGTGGTCATGTATGGATGTGAGAGTTGGCTATAAAGAAAGCTGAGCACTGAAGAATTGATGCTTTTGAACTGTGGTGTTGGAGAAGACTCTTGAGAGTCCCTTGGACTGCAAGGAGATCCAACCAGTCCCTCCTAAAGAAAATCAGTCCTAAATATTTTTTGGAAGGACTGATGCTGAACTGAAACTCCAGTACTTTGGTCACCTGATGTGAAGAACTGACTCATTGGAAAAGACCCTGATGATGGGGAAGATTGGAGGTGAGAGGAGAAGGGGACGACAGAGGATGAGATGATTGGATGGCATCACTGATGTGATGGACATTAGTTTGAGTAAACTCCGGGAGTTGGTGATGGACAGGGAGGTCTGGCATGCTGCGGTCCATGGGGTTGCAAAGAGTTGGACATGACTGAGTGACTGAACTGATCTGATGGCACTGAACAGGAAGCCCATGAAGATAATTTCTGGGGAAGATGCAAGATGGTCTCTACTTGGGCTTCCCAGGTAGTGCAGTGGTAAAACAAGTCGGCCTGCCAATTCAGGAGATGCAAGAGAGGCAGGCTTGATCCCTTGGTCAAGAAGATCCCCTGAAGAAGGGCATGGCAACCCAGTCCAGTATTCTCACCTGGAGAATCCCATGGACAGAGGAGCCTGGCAGGCTACAGTCCATAGCAGTCCATCGGATCACAAAGAGCCAGACATAACTGCAGTGACTTAGCATGCACACACACAACAGATTCATCAGTGCATCTGGGTGTGTGTTTACATGTACATCTATGAACTTTCCAACCACTGAATAAGATCAATAATACGAGGCCTATCAGTGAAATTTGCTTTTATGGACTATGGCATGTGGATGTTTAGCACGTGGCCATATGTTTCTCACCAAATGTAACTTATAATCTGAGAATTATAACTAAACAACACACATCATTGCAATAATTTCTTCCCAGCAACAGTTCATATCCCATTTCTTTCTCAGAGGGTCTGCTTTTATTCCTGTTTCCAGCCAAGGATCACTTGTCTCTGGCAACACCTCTTTTTTTTTTTTTTTTTTAAATGAAACCTGGAAATACGGGGTGTTATCCTTAGGCTGAAATAGCCCTTATTTTCTTCCATGAAACTCTGATTGGCAACAGCCAGTGACTGTCTGTCCTTTTTAACTCCAACCTTGAGCCAGGATTGAAATATTCATGAATAATTCGCAAATAATTAAATCCTTCAGGTTTTGTTCTTATTCACGGGAGCAGAGTCATTTTGGTCTCCTTATGGATTAGATTATCCATAAAGGTTATGATTTAAGCAGTCTCTTTCTCAAATGTGATCCCTTTGAATGTGTGGGCCGATAGGACTCTGAGCAGCACGGGGTCTGTGTTTTCTCTGTAAATAAAAGCCTACGAAATTTCAACAAGTCAGCCCTTGTTTGCCACACGGAGAGATTGATGACAAACCACGTTATTTTTCCCCTAATGTAACAGTTCACAATCACACATGCGCTTTCTCAAAACATTGATTTACTTCTGCAAAGCTTATGACACATTAGATGAGTCAGTGATCTCTTTAAAGAGTGAAACTTGCACACAGGAAAGCTCATAGTGTAAAATATTGCTATTTTTGAAATCTCACAGTAGGGAGAATGTTTTCAAAATAAAAATTCAATATGGTACTATTTTGTTTCAGTAAAAGCAAAGATGGCATAGATGGTCACCTATTGATATCTACCTGAATATATACCATTCTACCCACAAACCTCTGTGCCCCTTCAAAATCACACACAGAAAAACAAAAGCAAGGACAGAAAGTTTAAAAGATAAGTGCAAATATGTAGATAGCTACATTCAGAAGAATACACAAGCATAAAGTTTAGAAGATCAACTCTGAAAGGGACCTACATCTCCTCTCCTTTAACAAGGTTTGAATTTGTGTTGTGAGACATAAACAGCCATGGATAACAAACTTGGCCTTGACGGCCACTCCTGTGTTTATGAAAATGACATGTATTTTTATCAGGTCACTAAACCTTTACCCAGCCTGCATGTTCGCAGACTCAACCAATACTTTCACTGGTTGACAAACTATAAACAAAGTGCAGTTTTAAAACTGCCATCTAGGGTCTCTTTATCTTTTATTTTCTGTGTTTCTGAAGTTAAATTATTGGTCTTGGAAAGTTAGGGAACCAGGGTTCTGGTCATATATCTCTGTTAAGAGTTACCTTTGGGGAACTTCCTTGGTGGTTAGATCGTTTAGACTCCATGCTTCCACTACAGGGGACTTGGATTTGATGTCTGGTTGGGGGACTAGGATCCTACATGCCATGGGGCACAGTCTAAAAACAAAAAAGTGTATAAAATAATAAGAACCCAATCAAAAGTTTAAAAAAGAAAAAAAAAGTGTTCCCTTCGGAGCAAAATATAGACTTCAAGGTATGTACTACCCCAAATATATCCCCCTCTTCTCATCCTGCAAATGTTCCCCAAATTCCCATTTCTTTTGCACTGTCCTTTTGAGTTAAGGCTTTGTCACACAAAGCTGAGGAGGAACAGTTGATAATATCCCTGGTTGGACTGCTTATTCTGATTAGTAAAATTGAAGGAAGGAAGAACACTTCCGTAATATAAAAACTTAGCACTGGAGAAAGAAACTCTGATTAGGGAGCCAATGACTGTGAAGTTAGATAAAGCCTCAAAGTCCAGTAGCTAATGGGACCAGGATACATGGAGCCAGTCCTCCGAATCCATAGATGTGGCACATTCTCCAAGGATGTGGCGGCTGAGTCTTACTCCACCACTTCATTTAAGGAACTTGCCACATCCCCAGATTGGGAGACCTCAGGAAATGCTGGACCAGTGCCCTGCAGATCCCGAGGGATGACTGCAGATACAGACGTGGATACAGGTATAGTGATGGAGCGTGGGGAAGAAGGGGCGGAGGCAGGTGAGTACTGGGCGGTGAGGAGAAAACGGCAGAGATTGACAGTTTTAGCAATTTCTTTCCAGTAAGGACTCTGAAAGGAATCTAGAAAATTTAAAAATACGTTTACATACATTGTTCACCTGCCCGGTCTATTGTGAGATAAAGGTCAGACCTTTAGTATAAAAACACATCACATTGTTGTTGTTATTGTTATTACTCACATGCGAATGATTATTCCTTCCAGTGTGTGGACAACTCCACACACACGTGGGTCCAAAAGAGCTCACTGCGATGAATGGCTGTCAAGCCCTTTAAGAATGACCGTAGCACCCAACGCGCAGTAGCCAAGAGACCAAGAGACACACTTGGGTTTTCCTTCTAAGCTGAGGACTCCCACAGAAAGACATCACCTATGCTGCCGTGTCCTGCTTTTATCAGGAAGGCTGACCCACACAGAAGTGATGTCAACCTCCATTCGAAGTCAGAGGTTCTCGATCAAGTTCGCTCTTGCTCCCTGCCACCTCCCCCCACCACCCCACCCTCTGCCCTGAGCGCCTTCCAGGGTATGCAGCGTTGTCTGAGGATGTTTTAAGGTTGATGCAACTGTTGGGGGTAGGGCAGAGATGCTCCTAGTATCTGTGGGCAGAAGCCACGGATTCCACGAGCATTATTTATGAATTTAGTTTCGGCTGCGATGGGTCTTTGTTGCTGCGCGTGGCCTTTCTCTAGCTGCAGCGGGCGGGGCCCACTCTCGCTGTGGTTTCTCATCGCAGAGCCTTCTCTTGTTGCTGAGCATGGGCTCTAGGGCAGGTCGGCGTCAGTAGTTGCGGCTCCCAGACTCAAGAGCACAGGCTCAGTGGTTGGGGTGCACGGGCTTAGCTGCTCCGTGCACGTGGGATCGTCCCAGACCAGGGATCGAACCCTGTCTCCTGCATTGGCAGGCCAATTCTTTACCACTGAGTCACCGGGGAAGCCCTCCCCTAAACATTTTTATGTGTACACGACATCTCCACAGCAAGGAATGATCAGACCCAAAATGTGAGCAGTTCTTACCTGAGAAACTAGGTCTGCGAACGTACATTGCCCAGCACTAATAAACGGTCTTCAGGAAGGCGTATGATGAACACAGCCTCATCACTGTCGCTCGTTGCCTGTCATCCTTGTGTGTGCACGCACGCCCCGACGCTTCAGTCGTGTCCGACTCTCTGTGACCCCACGGACTGCAGCCCCAGGCTCCTCTGCCCATGGCATTCTCCAGGCAAGAACACTGGAGTGGGATGCTCTTCCCGTTCCAGGGATCCAGCCTGGGTCTCCCTGCCTCTCCTTCTCTGCAGGCGGGCTCTGTCCCTCTGAGCCGCCGGGGAAGCCCTTGTCACCCTCAGTTACTTTCACGCACAGTGAGCTGTGAATAGCAAGTCGCCAGCTAGACGGTCAATCATGCTTGGCTACTTATGACCTTCAGAATCAGCTTTTCTTTTGAATCCTTTCTTAAAGTTATTTTGTCCAGTCGATTGAGAATTTAAGGAATGGATTAACACTGTGTATTCCCAGAGTGTGTATCAGGCCAACAACTCATGTTTGTTTGTTTTTTCCTGAAATGGTTTTGTGACCCATGTTCTCAGATGTTTGAGGCCAACGCTGTAAGCTGACCCCACGGACCTTTAAAAAGAAGTGTGCGTATAATTGAACAGTTTTCAAAACTGAAGCCCCTGGCTGCCCATTGAGGCTTAGTCTGGGATCCCATCTGCAAACTGTCTTGTTTTTGTGCAACAGGCTTATACAAAAGATGGGACAGAGTTCCTTCTAAAACTTTTTGAGGAGCTGAAGAAAGGGGAGGTCTGGCTGTGCTTCTTCTGTTTCTTTTTTTCTTTTCCCTCCTCGTTGTTTCCCTGAAATGAAGGGAGACTAAAAAGCAATAAAGCCAAAGGCATTTCCTACAGGTAGCCTTAAATCATTTAGCACGGAGGTCTTCAGGGAGCCGCGCGGTTCCTCTTTCCTTTCCAGAATGAGCTTTCTGGCTAAACGCTCCTCGTCCAGCCCGCGGTGTCTTCACCTGGTTCTCCAAGGGCAGCTCTGCGGGCTGGTCCCAGCACAACAGCATCCCCACTTCTTCAGAAATGGGTCTTGACCCATGCATCACGTCCAAAGACTTTTCCAATTGCTCCCCGGTGGCGGAGGCCGAGGGCTCTGTTTTGCTTGTGATAATGTGCTAATCTCCGGGCCCCGACATAAATTCTCTTCTTGCATTGTCATTTGTCAAAGTCGCAATATGGGACTTGGATAAAAAAAAAAAAAGAAGGAGGGGGCGGGGGAGTAATGACAGAAAGAAAACCTGGCCTTGGGCTTCTTTTCCCTCATGCAAAACTTTCCCCCACTTTTTCCTTAATCTGTAAAACATCTGACGGAGAGGGCCCTGCAAACACAAATAAATAAATACTTCTCCACGACTCTGCCCTTATGGTTTTCTTGTTGGGTCAACATTTTAGACAGACAGTTAAGGCTAAGAAGTATGGTAATTTACACACAAGTCCCAACGTTGGTGCCTGAAGCTTTGTGAACCTGTCTTCTCCGCATTTTCACCACTTGTTCCAATAACGGCAAGTTGAGAGCTACGTGGTCATGCGTGGAGTCTTCATCAGCCGCCTTTCCACCAGTCTCACGTCTCGGACAAGGCTCCAACCACTGGGGCTTTCCTTACGACGGCCTTTTCAAACTTCCCTGGGTTTGCTACAGCAAAAGTGTTCACGACGAGTAGGAAACGAGGTCTGTTTTCTCCCGTCAGTATTAACTCGGAGGGGAAGTGCAAACGTGCAATTTGTGTTGTTCTGAGAGATTTAGCGGGCTTCGCTGGTGGCTCAGTGGTAGAGAATCCTCCTATCAATGCCAGAGATGCCAGTTCGATCCCTGGATCGGAAAGAGCCCCTGGAGAACGAAATGGGAACCCATTCCGTAGTCTTGCCTGGGAAGTCCTATGGACAGAGGAGCCTGGCGGGCTACAGGCCAGGGGGTCCCAAAGAGTCAGACACTGAGCAACCAAACAAAAAGAGCTTTAGTAAGGCATAATTACATACCATGAAATTCACTCATTGTAAGGGTACAATTCAACGATTTTTAGTACGTTTACCAAGGGGTGGAAGCATCACTACGATCCGATTTGAGAACTTCTCTGTCATTTGCTTACAGCCCCTGATGTCTGTCTGAAATCATGCCCCCTCCCCAAGAGCAGTCCCCGGTAACCACTCAACTGTTTTCTTTCTGTAGGGTTGTGTTTCTGGATATTTTATAGAAAAGGAGTCATACCGTCTTATGGTCTTTTGTACAGACTCCTTGCACTCAGCCTAACAATTTGGGGGTCAGCCTCTGCAATGGGGACCAAAACTCCATGCCTTTTCTATTAATAGAGAGCACAGTATTGTAACACCGTATTTGGCTTATCTGTTCATCAGTGGATGGGCATTTGGGATAAAACTGTTTTGGAAAATGAGCAATGGCAGCCAGTCAACATGATATTAAATTAAAGAGCTTGTTTAAAGAAGAGCATGTTAAGCTGCTGAAGCAAAAATTGTTCACCGCAGTGGCCAGCAAACCTTACCCCAGATTTTGTCTATGGGTGGAGGCTTCTCAGAATATACACTTCCAAGAAACCGAAAATGCTTATTATAGTCCAGTGTGTAGTGAAAACTAAAGAAGTTGCCAGTCTTAGATCGTGGCAAAATATCATTGGTACTGCCAATGTCTGGAAATTTCACGTAACTCATTTTCTCATACAGCCTCTTCAGAACTCTCCTGAGAGTTCTAGGGGCACTGAATAAATAGAAGAAACGGGTTTGAGACTCTGAATCCAGTTTGAAGACAACCTTATGGAATTTAGTACTTAATGCTATACTTGCCCTTCCCTGGCGGCTCAGACGGTAAAGAATCCTCCTGCAATGTGGGAGACCTTTGTTCAATCCCTGGGTTGGGAAGATCCCCAGGAGGAGGGCATGGCAACCCTCTCCAGTGTTCTTGCCTGGAGAATCCCCATGGACAGAGGAGCCCAGTGAGTTACAGTCCATGGAGTCACAAAGAGTCGGACATCACTGACTAAGCACAGCCCAAGGGCTATACTTAAGACATAATTTTTAGCAAAATTATCATTAGTTCAGTATGTGAGTGATAAAACCAGACAGAAAGTTTGTAGGTTATTCTGACAGCAAGCATTACAGTGATAAAAGCAATTTACCCAGAGATCCTCAAAACAGAACCTCTAGCAGGCTAAACGTGATTATTGTAGATATTGACATTTTGTTATTAAATTTACTTCTGTTAATGTGCCAAGGACTCTGCTTGGTGAGTTACATGCATTTTTATGTTTTTCATCAAATTACCTTGATTTATCGATGAGAAAACTAAACAAGGTTCAGACAGGAGATATTATGTCAATTTCCTACAAGATATGATGAGTAAAGGCAAGGAACTGGAGTTTACATATGTATCTGTCAGCTCCAAAGATGTGTTCCTTTCCTTCGGCCCCAGAAAGATAAAAAGACTAAAGGCAGACACATCTAACATTACAAGACATGCAACACTGAAAGACAGTACTTCTTCTAAACTTTGCAAACCGAATAGTTAACATTATGGGCCGTATCGGTGCAAGAATACCTTTTTATTGGGATGATGATAAGTCTGTATCTACCGGAAGTTGCCTGTGTGTTTCACTTCTTAAACCTAAGAACCCATGGGCTAGCAATCACATCCTTTTCCAGCCCATTTCGATGGCAAGTCTTTGCATGTCACAGTGCCAGCAGGCGTGAGTCCCAGGGAGAAGAATCAAGCCCAGCTGGACTGTATGCTGAAGACAGGAGTGTAAATCGCCCTGAGGTCACGGCCCTTGGAATCAGCCTTGCTTCAGATCCCCCGTGTTCTCGCTAACACATTTGTTAATTCCCGCTTCAAGAAATACTGAGAGTGTGGCCTTGATACCCAGGAGCTGCCACTGCAAAGGGAGATTTGCCAGAATTACCTCTGTTGTCATGTGATATGGAGTTTTGTAAAGGGTGGAAAAGTAAAAGGAAGAATATCTAATTTGGTCTTTATAAGCTCCATGCATCCTCACCGGGGTTGAATAAAGTGTTTTATTAAGAATTTTTTTTTATACAGTACAGAAATTTGGTCCAATCTGGTTAAAAATCATTTTTTAATCACTGATCAGATTCACACTATATCACTTGAGTGTAAAGTGTCACTTTGTTTTGCTAAGGAAACCTGTGAGACTGCTCGGTAAATCCTTTCCTATGTCCTCTCCTTAAGCACTGTTGGCTGCATCACATTACCACATAGAGAACCCAGTCTGTACAACATAATTTCATTGAAACCATTAAATGGACGATTTCGTAGCTCATGCTGGCAACACCAGAGCCTCAGCTAATGAACAAAAGTCAGCACAAAACTTCGAGCTCAGTTAAACCAGGCAATAACCATCTCTCTAGCGGGATCCGTTGTCACATTCTGTCATTCGATATATGGCTGTTACGCACAAAAATGTGGTATTTAATGTTGGTTAGTTCCTCTCTGTTGAGGAAACACAGTTCTATTTTCAAACGCTTAACAACCACAGACGCTTTATCATCAGAGCCGAGAACGTGGTACCTTAAAACTCAGCGTGAAGTCAAGCCACCGCTCGCTGTGGATCAGCCTGCCTGCTCCCACTCGGGCCTGTGACATCCCTTTTCGGTGGCCAGGGTACCAATTAGATTTCACCCCAGGTAACTCTTCAAAAGAAAAAGCCTAATCATCTTAATAAGATGGGCGACATCTTAGGGGGAAAAAATAACAAAATTAAAGTTGATTTTAACCTGCAATGAAAAACAAGCCATGGGCTGTTTCCATGTGAAGTTTTGGACGTGGTACAATGGATGGAAGGAAAGCAACCGGAACCAGGGGAGGGAAGTGGGGGAGGCGAGCAGGAAAGTTTGCCTGAGTTGTTTTCGGCCAAAGTCGCTTCTAAGTAAAGGCGCATGGAATGAGTTTAGAATTTCATAATACTGCTGACAATTAGCTACACTCGGCATCAGGCATGAAGAAGTAAAGCTTTAGGAAGAATTCTTGCTTTCTTTCCTTAGCCTGTCTCGAAGGTCAAGCCTTCATGTTGACAATGTTTGAAAGAAAAAGGCACTTCCTTTTTTTTTTTTTTTCTGTCCTAGTAAATAAATAAATCATTTTCTCTGTGGCAAGGAGCCTAAGGAGAGAGACAGAACTCCAGTGTTCAGGTCTGTGATTTTATTTTAGAGGTGATTTTTTTTTTTTTTAATAACTTTTCTTTCAAAAGAAAAGAAACTGAAACAAAGACAGGGGTGGGGAAGGAGGAGGAAAAGGAAGGAAGGAAGAAAGAAAGAGGGGAAGAGAGAGAGGGAGAAAAAAAGACATAAAATAGAGGGAGGTAGAAAGCTCTGCTGCTGCTGAGTCACTTCAGTCGTGTCCGACTCTGTGCGACCCATAGACGGCAGCCCACCAGGCTCCCCCGTCCCTGGGATTCTCCAGGCAAGAACGCTGGAGTGGGTTGCCATTTCCTTCTCCGATGCATGAAAGTGGAAAGTGAAAGTGAAGTCGCTCAGTCGTATCCGACTCTTAGCGAGCCCATGGACCGCAGCCCACCAGGCTCCCCTGTCCCTGGGATTCTCCAGGCAAGAGCACTGGAGTGGGTTGCCATTTCCTTCTCCAATGCATGAAAGTGAAAAGTGAAAGTGAAGTCGCTCAGTCGTGTCCGACTCTTAGCGAGCCCATGGACCGCAGCCCACCAGGCTCCCCCGTCCCTGGGATTCTCCAGGCAAGAGCACTGGAGTGGGTGCCACCGCCTTCTCCGGTAGAAAGCTCAGAAAAGCCAAACGAACCAAACGTGGAAGACGAAGCAGCAGCGATACTCTTTCTAAATTCATCATTTTTCCTTTGTGTGTTTGTTGTTGTTGTTTTCCCTCTTTCACTGTGATGCTCTGTGAGTTACAAGGAAAAGTTTAAAAATCATTCTTCTTTCCTTCAAGTAGAATAGAGAACAAGCTATCTCTGTCAAATGACTAGTTAGTAAAATATAGAAGAAAAGAACACAGTCAGAAGAGCACTTACTGAACTAGCTTTGCTGTCAATAAGCACTTTAGGTCTTTTGGGGCCCAACCAATAAAGTTTGGGAGATGAGAGATGAGGTTTTAATCTGCTTTTTCTACCAGGGAAATTGCTCTTTTCCCATTCTTTTTCTTCCATTTTATTTGTACTTTTGTGATGGAACTTTCTGCCGATGGATTAGCATGTCTTACAATGCTTGCTATGAAAAATGGTTGGTGGCAATGAAACCTGTGTGTCCTCAGGGCTCCCAAACTACTCACGGAAGGAGGCTTGTTCCGCACTTGCTTCACAGCTCAGAAACTTGCAACAGAACTGGGAGTCAGTGCGTGCACACGAGCTTTAACATTTGCTCACCCACAATATTACACGTGCGTTTTGGGGGTATCTTTCCTCTGACTCGCATTTTTGGTTCTTCTCTGAAGTGACTTTCCACTTTCATTTCCTGAACTCCTGGCCCCATGGTATAAAACTTACATTCACAATAGGGATTCTCCAAACTGACCCTTGGCTTGCATCACTAAAGGGCATGCCTCGCTCTTTTCCTGGGAGCTGTGTTCTTTCGTGTGCAGAAGTATGGGCCGATTCTGACTGCGTCTTTAAAATGCAGCCGGCATCTTCCATGAATTATCGGGAAGCCTTCTGATCTGGAATCTACCGGGATGCCGCGCCCTGGGTTTTCTTCTCTCTCGCCGTGATTAGCATGGAGACCGCGTGCCCGAGCAGCCCATCTGTTCTTGCTGCTTACTCCTCGCTGAAGTCAAGCCTAATGAAGGATGGCTCTCCAAAGGTTCATAAGTTTGATTTGCATAGCCATTCAAAGTTTGAATATCCATCAGAGTTTCTTTGGCCTGGAAATCAGGTTAGAGACGCCGTGAGACTATGTCCTCATGGGAGATTTCTCTGAATCAGTCTTTCTCTCTCTCTCTCTTTTCAGACCAGATGGAAACAAACTACAAAAAAAATGCTCTCTTATTTCTCTTTTCTTTGTTTTATTGGAGCTATCAGTCTATAGTCACTGCTGTTTAAATTTTTAACTTGATTATAAATGTGTTAGAGGTCTCTAAATGCTGTCAGATACTGATCTTGAGAATCATTTTAGATCCAAAAAATTTTTTTTTTATCATTTGTGTATTGCATAAGTCACAGGAAAAGAGATAATTGATGGAAAGGGCAGATCATCTCTAAACTGAGCATGCATGGACTCTGACTTACATATATCATAAACTCAAGACAACCAGCCCACGTTTACATTTACAGGAAAGACACATTATCATATTTCCAAAGTAAATCACGTCCCTGAGCTTCACCGATGCTGGAATTGCACTTACCGTCATGTTTCTTTCTACTAAGGTGGTTCTTGCTCTGTCGACTGTCCGAATCTCAATGATCTGCAACATTTCTTTACCAAAATCTATGCCTCCTTTGGGCCTTCCATTTGTAATTGTAGTTTTAAGAAATTCATTGTTTGTATGTATAACATTTACAATCCCGTGTGATAAACACACTCAGCATGCCCTTTATGCTACACTAAAGGCTTCCCTTGGGGCTCAGCTTGTAGGGAATCCGCCTGCAATACAGGAGACCTGGGTTCCATTCCTGGGTTGGGAAGATCCCCTCGAGAAGGGAAAGGCTACCCACTTCAGCATTCTGGCCTGGAGAATTCCACAGACTGTATGGTCCATGGGGTCAAAAGAGTCGGACATGACTGAGCAACTTTCACTTTCATTAGATGAAAAGTTTATATTATCAATAAAAATTAAAGTAAATTATTTTTAAACAGATGTTCTTGTATTCTAAAGTATGACGAATAAGGTAGATTTGAAATCAAAATATTTTATCATACTGCTTTACGTATTTAATTTTACTTAAATCTAGAATATGTGAAATCTCACTTCTTTATTATTTACTATAGTACTAAAATTACATAATGTTTGGGAAATCATTTAGAAATTATATACAATATGAAGTTATATTGATATAAATGAAATTAAGATTAGTTAAAATGTGATAGGGAACTATTGGGCTTTACCTTTTTTTGAGATATAAATGCATAAATTTAGGCTATCAACAAAGACCCTTATACCTAAAAAACCAATAAGCTTATGAAATGCAGTCAGAAGGCCCAGTTGTGATTGTGCTGTTTTCAAGACCTTGATTAAGTGTACATTCTGCTCTAGGATCCATCCCAAGAAGTCAGACCAAAATTACTGCAGGTGCTTTGGTGACTGACCCATAGTCTATAAGCATCAGGACTTTGATTTCCCCTGAGAATCCCAGCCAGATATTATTTAGAACTGAGATGGGGCATTTGACTTATTTTTTGCCTTTGCTTTCTTGTGTTTTAACTGATAACAAGAATCTGGCTGACGGTTTTTCAGAAAAACTCTCCACGCTTAGTGTATTAAATTGGTGAGTGATTCTTCTCCTGTGTGTTATTGTTCCAAGACTACAGGAGCGCATTGGAAATGCACCATGGCTCCGCAGAAGTGAAGCTTGAGCATTATCATGTTAAACATTACGTACCGATACAGCTTCCAAAAGCAATCTCTAATATATATGTTTTGATTAAAAAATAGTGCTAAAATGTCAGTTCTGATATTCTGATTATAGTTAAAATAGAAGATGAAAAAAAATCCAACAGCAAAACACCCTTTCAATATATATATAGAAATAATTCAGATTCCCTAAATGGATACACAAAGAAACAAACAAAATAAGTCTTGCATTTAAAAAGTCTTGACTTTAGTTACTCACACCAGATATCACCCCGGAAGAATGATGTTCAGATCAACTCGTCTTCATGTATTAAAACAAGGACCTTCCCTCTGCCCTTGACTGGTGTCCAGTCTTGAAGGATGAGTGTGCATGTCTTAGGATTGCCTCCCTCTTCAGGCCTGAGATGAAAGAAAGGAAGTAGATCCACCAGGCAATCACCCTGAGGATGTCCTTGTCTGGTTCCAGACAAAAAGCACATATTCTATTCATTTTCTTAAGAGTAATTTGCTTAAACAAATTATATAAATGTACTGAATTACATGTTCACATAGTAAATCAAATAATAACAATACTCAAATTCCAAGTTAAGATGCTAATTGCAGCTTCCAAAATATATTTTAAAATAATTATTTTCTCTATCTAATAATTATTATCAAATTACCTGGTGCATACTCTACCTCATATAACAGGAAAAGTAAAACATAGATATGACTAAGCAAAGCAAAAAAAAGAAAGAAAAAAGCCCATATCCAAATTAGACCTTCAAATTTATAACACAAGAGCATTTTCATTCTGATAGTTGTCCCTTAAACTGATGCAAATTTGCATGTTGTTTTTATGAGCTCCAGTTTTATTTTTGAATCATCTCCAAGAAAATTATTAACTGTCTTTAAAGTCCTTAATGTAATAGTTTGCATTTGTAGTCATTGCAATTTGATAAATACTGACTGTGGTGTTGGAGAAGACTCTTGAGAGTCCCTTGGACTGCAAGGAGATCAAACCAGTCAATCCTAAAGGAGATCAGTCCTAAATATTCATTTGAAGGACTGCTGCTGAAACTGAAATTCCAATACTTTGGCCACCTGATGCGAAGAGCTGACTCATTAGAAAAGCCCATGATGCTGGGAGAGATTGAAGGTAGGAGGAGAAGGGGATGACAGAGGATGAGATGGTTGGATGGCATCACTGACTTGATGGACATGAGTTTGAGCAAGCTCCGGGAGTTGGTGATGGACAGGGAGGCCTGGCGTGCTGCAGTCCATGGGGTCACAAAGAGTTGGACACGACTGAGCAACAATAGGACTAAATAAGTAAACCACAAGGACTCATATTTCAGATAAAAACACTGAATTGAAGTAAGAAAATATTTGTATAAAAGCTAGATACAAAGACCTAATGTTTCTATTTAGGGTTCAAAATAACATTGTATCTGAAACATATCTTGAATATGGTTCAAGACCCCCATATTCCTTTGAATACTGTGGTCCTGTGACATTCCTTCCTCTTGCCCTAAGACACAGCTTAGCATTCCAGTGTGGCTTCATTGAATTAAAACTTTCTTTAGAAATAAATTTATAAGATGTGTTTGTCTATGTGCTATTTACTTATATTCATTTTTAGTTATAACTCAAATCAAAGAGAATAATTACCATTTTAATCTACAGTTTTATCAACACATTTCCTTCTGTGTGGTAAATAAAAGATGCATTTTGTTGACTATTAAAATATTCTCCAAGTCCTTGCTGCTTATTTTTTCAGCTTTATGGACATGTGTTTTATGGACACACATGTCCAGCATTCATTTTTTGCTTTTTTTTTTCACGTGTCCAGCATTTGAATGGCAGTACTCCACAAACAAGATGACTGAATACCAATTTGCCTTTTTGTCTTTCGTGAAGCCTTGGAGCTTATTTGGTGTGAGAGATAGCTGATCAGCTCTACCCCACATGGGAAGGAAGAAGCCTAGACTCACTGTCAACGTTCGACAGTGTCCTGGTGAACTGGGAACAGGCCCTAGGAAAAGAGTGAAGACAGAAAAATAGCTCCCCATGGAAGAAGTTAAGAATTTCTCTAATAACAGAACGAGTGAGCAAATCAAGAGAACCACGGCTCTGCTGTTGTTTAAAAGACCCCAGATAACAGTGTAAACATCTCAGGGAAAGAACCATCTATTTCCTCTATTATCCTAGTGGGTGAATGTTGTATTAATGCTTTGGTGCCATGAACAAGAGTCCTTTCACAGAGCGTGATTTTTCCTTCTATTTCAATTCTCCCCATCTAGTCAAGGCATTTGCTATGTTTTTTTCAGAGAATAAAGTGAAGGAAGAAATGCATTGTCAAATACTTTCTGGTAATGATCTTTGGAAAATTCCGACTCAAAAAGGGAAATATCTTCTTTCTTGGGAGTAAATTTTTGAAATGTCACTGACAAGAGGATGAAAGAAGGGGATGTCCACATTACATGTTTGAAAGAAGAAGGAAGAGTTCTTTTATTTTTGAGTTTTGGATACCAGATTCAGCTTATAATTTTATTAAAACCAAGAAGCCATGGTAAACCTAAAGCAGTGATGTCATCTTGGTTGATGGGTGGTCCCTAAATCAGGGAATTAGCAGACATTTATTAGAGTCCAGTTCAAGCACTAATTAGCTAAACATTTTTAATGAGTTGTTTAATCTATTTAAGCATCATTACTAACAACAGAATAAAAGTGACCTCTTTCAGAGATGGAGGGAAAATAATATAAAACAGCAAATAGAAATATCTTTGAAAAATTAAAATTTTAATTGAACTCTCCAGTTAGTAATCCTTTTGTTACATGAGTATATAGTTTTCAAATAAAATTGTTTGCATAATTGGGGAAAAATCCATAAAATTTTTTACTTCTCTCATTTTTTTCTAAAGTTGAGACAAAGTTTTTTCCAAATTGGGTTAATTTTGCTACCACTAGCTGCAAGATGCCTGAATTCATACTCTCAATACTTAGTATATTGTACAATAAATTTTTAAATTGCAGAATATTAAAATAAATCCATATATTTATTCAAACATATTACCAAAGGACTGCAATGTGTTTATTGGTATAATGCTCAACATAAGAAAAAGAAACTAAGTTGTAATCCATTTATCCCACTGGCCCCATCTAGTCCGGCCAATGATTATAGCAGATGTGAATTAAATGTAGGTATATTTGCAATTAGACCAAAAGACAACACTGACCATATCTGAGCACGGGCCTGCCAGCTTCGCAAATGTTAATGCCATAATAGTCTGGATTATGCAGTCACCGTTGCTATAATAACATTCGTTTGCTGTCAGCACTCCTATGTTAAAACAAATTAGCCAGATGATTAATGAATATCAAAAACAGCGTGTGGATTCTCTGTGCTGAAGTCTCACCCAGGGTGAAATCCACTGGCCTCCAAGTCAGTGAGATAATTTCTGGATCAAATCAGGCTGCTCTGGACTTCAGAAGTATGTAGAAAAATGTTTCCAACCGCTGAATTGCGTTTGATTGCAGGATAGCATATGCTCCTCACTTCATAACAGATGGAAGCCAGAGTTGAGGGTATTTGTTTTTGTTCCTGTTATTTGTTTTCAGGACAAAACAGAGGGAGATTATTTCATTTTTAAAAAATGAACCAATTTGACCCAGAGTAAAAAGTGGGAGGATCAAAGAGCTATAATCTGGTAGACTGATTTTCTAACAAATTCTACTCTGGGCTTCAGTAAGAACTGGAGATCACAATTACCCCTTTTCTACTTGCTTAAAAGCAGAAATTCTCTAGTTTTCTTCTTTGCAAGCAGTAAATGTCCAGAGGTAAAATATAAAAATGCAAATGAAATTAACCTTCATAAGACTGTTAGGTCACATTTATTAAGATGAAAAGCAAAATCCAAAAACACATATATCCTGATAACAATATTTATAATTTTGTCTTATATTTATAAAACTTTGTATATATATGCATATATACACATGTATATTATACTAGTTATATATATGAAAATATTATTTTATTTATCTAAGTATATGCATATGTACACAATTTGGAAGGCATTATCCATTATCACAGGAAATAGCAAAACTTATAAATATATTCACACTCAATAATTCTGCTACTTTAAACTGATTCTCAAAAGGTATTTAACAGAAGTAATAAAATGCCACATTAAGATGTCCCTACCAAAGCTCATTCTAAAAGCAAAGATGGGAAGCAAGCCAGTATTTAACCTTAAAGGAAAGGTTGACTAAATTTTATTGAATCAATATGATTTGATGTGCCATTTCTATGGTAAAATCTTAAAGTGATACACTATAAATTATACAGACATTATAAAATGATTGAAGTATAATATATATATGAAGAAAGGAATGCAGAAAAATTACTTTAGTGTCAACCACGTAAAACATAAACATAAATTTAAGTAGTATGTAAATTTATATAAATTATAAGAATAAATGTAGTTGAATACTTTTATCTCCTTTTATGATTTATTTAAAATAAATTATCTATTGTAATTATACTATGTTCTGTGGTATAGTGTGATGGCGTGTCTAATTTTGTTGTCAAAGGGTTATTACTAACTGACCGAGTACTCTTTACTGAGTAAGTGTGAAGTTCTGATGAATATGAATAGTTAGAGAAGTTAGATTTTTTTAAATATCATAATAATTTTTGGACAATTTCCTCATAATTATGCTTCTTGTTCCAAATGGTCTAAATGTGTAGATATTTTTATATTAACCTTGGCAGCTTATCATTATCACTGAATAGAAATTTTACTTAATTTACAAAATAACTTGTAAAGATTTCATCTTTTGTGTATTGAGTTTTTCCATTGAGGAAAATAGTACTATCTTGTAATTCAGTATCTTTTTTCTGGTCTTTCATCGATGTTTTATTGAATTTTTAGCATAGTTTTAATAAGTTTGTTATAAGGTCACTCTTAGGAGAGTATGAACTTTTCTCATGCAAACATATGTTTTTATATTTTCTGATATTTGCAGATATATTAGAAACCTACTGAGTTTTGATTATTAAATTATACCCTGTTTAGTTTGAGCTCCATTACTAGATCAATTCTTTTTTCCCTCCGGTAGATAGTCACAAAAACATCAAATAATTATAAAGTATCCCCACATTTGTGTTTTAGGGGTTATTGTATTGATTAAAATTTCCACATTTTAAAAATGTCAGTTATTCTGATATGTGTTTGGTTTTTCTGTCTTAACTTTGAAAAAGTTTGCATAATTTAGAAAAAAATGTAAAAATAATTTCTCCCCAATGTACCATATGCCCTTCACTTAGCTTCTCCAGCTGTTATTTTACATACCCACAATATGATCAAACCCAGGAAAAGAAGTACAGTTCTACCACGTCATCTACCAACCTTCTTCAAATGCATTATCTTCCCGCCGTTGTCCTCTTTTAGGGCCAAGATGCAATTTAAGATCACATATTGCATCTAACTGTTTCATTTCCTTAGTCCTTTCACTGCGGACAACTTCTCAGTCTTTCTTTGCTTTTCATGACCATGACGCTTTCTAAGTGTAGTGGCCTGATCTGAGGTAGAATGTTTTTCTTTGGGTTCATGTGATAATGTCGCATGATTGGAATGAAATTATGCATTTTTTTGGCCAAAGTATCTCAGATGTGATGTATCCTTCTTATTGTAGCATATGAGGACATACATGATGTCTACATGTGTTATTACAGGGGATGTTCACTTTGATCATGTGGTTAAGACTGCATGTCAGCCTTCTCCACTGTAATTACTGTATTTCCTTTGAAACTAATAAGTAGCTGTGGACAAATAATTTGAGACTGTGCAGATACCCTATTTTTCATCATACTTTTTGCCGACTAATTTTAGTACCCATTGGTGACTTTTGTTTGTGACGATTGTCCATGTTGGCAGGAACGATTCTTGCTAGTTTTGTGTGTCTGCCATTCCTTCTATGCTTATTAATTGAAATTCTGTGTGATTCAAGAGCTTTTCCTTTTCCTTTATTTGTTTATGCTTTCAATCATTTACATTAACTGGCATCCATCAATGATTTCACGGGTTATAGCCCATCACTATTCCTTTTTATTTTATTGTTCAAATTGTTCCGGATGTGATCATTGGGAGCTTCTTCCTTTGACATACTCCCAACAATTTTTTTAGCGCTTCTCTTCTTATGAGCAAAACAATCTTGTTTTCTCAGACTCATATTTCCCTTGCCCCCACTCCTTCCCCAAGGAATCTTGGTTCATCTTGTTTGAAAATGATATTTAGAAAACCAAGATCTGTGACCTTGATGCAATTATTGCTACCTAGATACAATTGTTTCAAGACCCTTTCAAGGATGGAGCTAAGAAATATTTGTATGGGATGCATAATTGACCATGTCTGTGTTCATTAAACTATGAGGTCATCCACCTCTGATTTCAGTCTCACCCATAGGACTCACTCTAGCCTTCCCACTTTCCTTATTTGTAACTTCTATCTGCAGCAATGTGAAACCTGGCTCTCATTTCACACAGCATACTTTTACTTATTTTCTCCATCCCAGGATACACACAGGACGGCTTTAGTGTTGTAACCTATTTGCTAACTAAAGTACCATATTTGTGTAGACTTCTTTAGGCTATAGCCATACAGTATAAGTGTTTTACCTCCTAGGATAGTCAAATACTTGTTACCTCTTTACTTAATATATATCTTTCCCAACCCATTCAATTTGATTGTTATTCATTAGTAATATGATAGGGTATTATTAGTGTTTATACTCCGTTTGGAGTTCTTTCTTAAAAAGCTGGTTGATTTTGTTGATTTGTTGTCTATTATACACACAAAAAAAGCAAATTAAAAAAATCACTGTTTTCATTATATCTAATGAAAGCTGTCTTCTCAGTCCTCAGGATCCCTACTCTGTTTGGACTCATCTTTTTTCAAATAATCAATACCCTTAGTTTCTGGCTTATTCATTCTGGATTTCATCTTGTTAAATGAGAAAATGCATATGTATTTTCTTATGTCCCATCTTTCATTTATGAAGGATACTATAGAAAAATTTATTCATATTTTCAAGTAATAGTAAATCCCAGGAAGCACTCCACCTCAGTTCATAGTAGGGATTGTCCTTATTTTTTTTACAGTTGCATAGTATTCCACCAGGAGAATGTGCCATCATGAATGTAATTGCTTGCTTGCAGTCATTTCTTTGTTTTCAGTGCTTTGCAATTATGAATAATGATGCATGAATAATTTTATGCTCATGTATGTTTGTACAGATTTCTACAAGTGGGTTTGCTGGGTCAAAAAAGGAAGTATATGGATAGTTTTGACAGGTATCGCTGAGTTTCCCTCTGGAAAATTTATGGGAGATTATGTATGTGCAATCAGTATGAGAGGGTCTATTTTCCCTCATCCTCACTAAAAGTAGAATTTTTTACTTTTCACAAATCTAAGAGAAAAATTTTATCTTAGTGATTTTTTATATGTATTATATAAATCATGAAAGAGATTAAACATATTTTCTATGTTACAAGCCATTTTCAAATCTGTATATGTATCCACTATAACTTTTAATAATAATGGTGATACTTATCTCCAAATCTACTCTGCTGATTCTAGGGTAAGTGCTTCTATTGATTTTGATCTCTTAGTTTTGAGAAAGACGCTCTTTATCATAGTAAAGAAATACATATTTCTTGTTCTGCAATTTTTTAAAATGAGAACTGAATATAGAATTCATCAAATGAGACCTTTTATCATCTTATAAATATATTCATGGACATAATAAAATGTATTGTGCTTATAATTTCCTTTTAAATAACTGCTTCATCTTAATTGCATTATATTATTTATCAATTAAAATTATATCAGTTTAGTGACTTTAGATTTACTTTGTTTTGTTCTGTTTTGATTAGACTTTTCTTGGGAGAATTTGGGCCCACATTTACTATGAGCAAAATGGCCATAGCAAAGCACAGAATGAACAATTATATTTTGTTTTAATTCCTTCTACCAAGTTATAGGAAACAAAAATGACTATATGAATGTATTGTATTTGTATGAGTGTGTATGAATATGCACATATGCACACTTATTCACCCTCACTCCTTAACAAAGTGCATTATATCAGATCCACTTTAATCTATGTCAGCATTATATAGCGTTATTGTTAAACATAGCATATAGCTTGTTCCAACAAACTATTGTATATCCAGTTTTGAACTCAGATTAACCAAATAAGAGGAGGCAATGAATAATGTCACTTTTTTACTTAGGCTTTGTTGATCTGTTATAGGAACGTGAGGACTTAATGGGTTAGAGGAAGACATAGCTATATACATCTTTCATTCCTGGATTGACTTTCTTTTCACTTTCTATTTATTCTTGTAAAAGCAATGCCTGCTCCTTGTAGGAAATGAGACCATCCAAATGCCATTGTAACATCCCCTTTTTAGCTATTGCCCTGCTAACAACATCCTGGTGCCCATTATGTGCCTATGATATTTGGGCTGAAATCTCAGTGGTGTCACAAGTAAAAGCAAATAAAAGGACATGTGTATTTTCTCTGCTAATGAAATAACCTAAATACTTCGACCCTTTTCATCACAACATGTCACCACTAATAGACCGAAAATATGCATATGTTCGGCTGTTCCTTCACATTTTCTTCTTTATTGTGTTTTACTTTTTAAACATCTAACTTTTATTACTTCCTAGATCACATACCTGAACGGAATCAGAGCAAAATCCAACCACAAGTAACTGGCGTCTGTAATCAAAATATACCTCTAGAGGTTTCCCGTTTGTTTTTCTATCTGTACACATGTGCTCTATAGACTTGTGGTGTTTAAAAACATTGTATGCGTGAAATACCCACCTCCGCATCTTTTGCAAAAACACCCCTTTATTCTACAGAACATGCTGAATTGCACACACGGGTCTGTGTGGGAGCATAAATGACTCTGCCTCATCCATATGCACGTCTTGCGCAATAAAGTGAAGCACATTTAACACCGTAGGAAAGTCATCAACGAGAGGCAGCATCTTAGACAGGAGGCAGGTCTGGTTATTAACTGAGTCACCGGAAGCGAGGAAGTCCCTCCGTCCTAGTTTTCCCAGTGTCAGGCCCTCACAGAGCGTTTAGGAACAAGAACCCTGCCTTCTAACGAAGACGGCCGGAATCTCCCCCAGTCACCGCACTCTGTGGCAGTTTGGCAAGGTCCATATGCATCTATCTTAGAGAGAAAATGAGGTGTAGGTCACTTGTTTAAAATGTTAACATCATCGATATCCACATGTCTCTTTGGCTTAGGGGAAAAACGTTCCCGTAAGTCTTCTTTTAAAATGGGAAGAATGAGAAGAAAAATGGTCTCCCTAAGATGATGACAGCGACGCTGTATTTAGTAGGTTGCACCGCGTGTGAAATGCCCCGTTCTCCCCTTCCCTGTTGATTTGCTGACTTTTGGCTGCGTCAGGCCTCCGTTGCTGTGTGCGGGTCTTCTCTAGCCCTGCGAGCGAGGGCTGCTGTCTGCTCGTGGTGCGTGGCCTTTTCGGGGCAGTGGCTCCTCTTGTTGCGGAGCACGGGCTCTAGGACAGAGGTTTGGGAGTTGGGGTGCAGGGGTGTAATTGCTCCAGGCGTGTGGGATCTTCCCAGACTGGGGATCAAACCCACGTCCTTGGCAGGCCGATTCTTAACCACTGGACCTCCAGGGAAGTCCCTAATTTTCTATTTTTATTCATCTAATACTGGTCAAAGCTAAACACACACTTTGTGAAATACAAGCCCCCGGTTCCTTCTAAGTGATTATATAAGGGAAAGAATCCTTTGGCCAAACTTCCATTAGAGTAAAGGTTTAAATTTAAAGTCTACTGAAGTGTCCATTGACATATTTGGTGGATGTTAAGCCAGTTTTTTTAAAATTTCTAATTTATTTGAAAGACTTCCCATCCAGGATTATGTATAGGAGCATCCTTTAACACACACACACACGCTCGCACGGGCGCGTGTTACTCTACCTCTCTGAGATGCTCCAGCAGCTCACCTTCTTCATCCAGGAAGGCATTTGGTATTCATCTGAGACTCTGTATGCACTTTCCCAGCCCTCTCTCCAGCTCATTCATGATTCTCACAGACACAGACACAGACACACACACACACGCACGCACACTACTCTACCTGGGACTTTCTGTATTCTACTTCCTAGCCCTGTCTCCAGTTTATTCATGATTCACACACACACACACACCCCCACCCACACACACACACACACACACTATTCTACCTGAGACTTCCTGTATTCTCTTTCCCAGCCCTCTCTCCAGCTTACTCATGATTCACACACACACATACACCGATCATGGGAGAATCATGTGTGTGTGTATGTTCAAGATTTCATGTGATTTTGCTGGCATACTCATTTCACCAAACAGGAGACCTTCATTCTGACAAATAATTACTATTATTCTCCAATTTTAAGTCTGCCCAGTTCTTTCCCATTCAAATTTGTATCTTTGAGGCTATTATTTGCTTTTATTTTCATTTAGGCAAGCAAAAATTATGCGTGATACCGAGAGTAGCATACCAAGGATGTATAAAGAAAATGTTAACAGTACCTTCCTCTTCCTTCCCTCTTTTCTCATGCCATCTCTTCTAGGAGCCTATTGCCTCTCATAACTTTGTTTACACATATTTCCTTAGGAATTGGAGATTTAAAGTGACATTTTAATTTTTTTAAAAATAATTTGTTTAACCCAAAAAATCTAAAGTAACCAAAGAAAAGGAGGATTTGAGGTGTTTATGCAAATTAAACTTAAAAATGCAAAACAAAACTTAAAGAGAGATTGAAAATATTGCTGAATTTCTATAGAGTAAGTATCCTATTGAAGCATTTGATAGTATAAGTAGAAATCTGAAGGAATTTGGAATCAAGGCATGAGCTAACGGAGCAGTTAGACGGAAGTCTGAGAATAGGACTTTTCCCTGTTACTCGATTTTGTTACTTTGCCCGCAACTCTTTATAGCCATGTTTACAACTTCTCTCTTGCCAAAACAGAGAATAAGACAAGATAAATATGCAGACTTTTCCAACACTAAGACTCTATGATACTGTAGTTGACTTTCAGTCCATATATAATACTGTAAATACTGCTTAGTCAAGTGACATAGTAAATGCTGATATAAATTGGTTTAATCTCTGGCTTTAGAAACACAATTAGCCCATCACATCATATTAAACAACTAGATTTTTATAATGTATGTGAATGTACCAGTATAACCTGGTTATGTTTGAAAGTGGACGTTAGTCCAATCTCTTATACCATCAGTTGGGAGAAATTCCCACCCTAAGAGAAATGCTGAGTCAAAAGGCAAAGCAGCTTTTTATTTGTACTGTTTTAGGTGTTTTTATTTTCACTCTTGCCACATGGCACCTGGGAAACTCACTTTTCTTCCATTCCATTTCCTTGTACCTGACTAGTCTCTCCTAAATTCAGAAACACCTGTAGTTTTATGTTTGCTCTGGAGGGTCTTGAGCAGAAACTTTTCCATTTATCACTTCCCTGTTGGTAACCTATGTAGACAACACCCGTCAGATGTGTTTTGAATGGAACATTTTCTTGTAGCATCTACTGTGCTTTTAAATGTCATTAGACTAGTATCATCATCTTCATCTTGAGATGAAGGGCCTCTGTCTCAGAAAGATTGTCGCCTTTGATGAAGGTCCTGCAGCTGTAAGGGGATACAGCCAGAATCTGACCCTTGAACTTGGGTCCTCGACACCTCACTCCATAACCTTCAGGAATTCTGGGTCTGACAGCCCTCTCTGATAATTATGCATAGACTAAATGTTACATTCTTTCACTGAAATTACCAGAACTTCAGGGTAGGACTCACTCAACACACATTCCGAACAGGAGCAAATTTGTTTGAATATCAGCCTTTCAGTCCATCCAAAAGTGCCCTGCTGTAGCTAAAAGAGGTATAACAATCAAAACTCACTCATGCTTATTTCCAGGAATAGGCGCCTTTTTAATCAAATGTGTTTTTATTGAATTCACTTTTGTGTGCATCGAATGGCCTTAGGGCAGGTTTTTCAATGCATTTGGCTCTTTGGTGTTAGAACAGCATGTTTTAAGGGACAACGATTGGGGCATTTTTATTAAAACAAAGTGGTACAAGACTGGAGATTGAAGAGAAGCAGGTTGCAGTGTGGAGGTAGAAAGAGATCCCCATGCTCCGTCATTTATTTTCATTTGTTTTAATCTTTGTTTCTCATCACAAAACTTAGAATAATAGTGCTCCGAGGGCCAATGCTAAAGAAACAGAAGGAAATTGAGGTTCATTGTGTCCGGGGCACACACCGCCAGCCTCACCAGGAAAGGAAGGGGAATCTGAGAAATCTCAGGACAATTCCAGTTTGATTCCATATCCTTCACTGACAATGTGCTACTTACCTGCTGTGGGATTTCAGCCCCTGCCATATCACAGTTCCTCCAGAAAGGGACTGGGCCAGATGTAAGCCACCAAGTCATGCGGTGACCTGGGTAACTGACTGCTTGGCTCTCCGCGGTTGGTGCTGTGTCATTTCGAATAATGAAAAACCCAGCATTATAGAGTAAGGTGAATAGGAGAAGTTGCATGCTCTAGGTAGTAAAAAGAGGCTGAATTTTTTTTCTTTTCGGCATTTATTGGGTTAATTGGTCCCCCCACCCCCACCCCTTAACATACACTGAGTAGTTATAGAATATAAAAAGCTCTTTTTCATATCCCTTCAGCATGTACTGGGACTCCACATATAGAATACCCCCTCTCCCGCAAAAAAAAATTCAGACGGTGCCAAAATCTACATTTTCATTTGGCGAACTAGTTAAATCTATTCATAATCTGGTGCCTGAATCAAATTTCAGAGCCGACTAGACTGCCCTGGCTCCTGGTTTTTGTTGCTCGACCTGTCGCCGACTGAATTTAGCTATGATGTTACATCTCTCACTGTAGAAAATTTCTAATAAGGGTGGCCTGTTTTTCTTTGCCATTGAAGGCTTCATACACAAGATTCAGCATTTCCGACCAGGGGCCCTTCTGGAGCCACCATGGAGCATTTCTTGGAAAGAAACTCCTTGTTTCTTTAACTTTCCACCCCCTCCTTCTTCCTTGAAATGTTCACTTTAATGGCTCTAGC
Source organism: Odocoileus virginianus (assembly GCF_023699985.2). Taxonomy (NCBI): domain Eukaryota; kingdom Metazoa; phylum Chordata; class Mammalia; order Artiodactyla; family Cervidae; genus Odocoileus; species Odocoileus virginianus. The sequence goes on from NC_069690.1 coordinate 56,647,792, forward strand.
ACCACATAAAACTCATGTACCCACCAGTGAACAAATTGTTCAGAGAACGTTGTCAGGAATCAGAGAGAAGGCAGGAAGATCTTAGGGATTAGTTGTAAAAACGCATGGGATTTCTCTATTTGTGATACAGGGAGACTGTTGGAAGAAAGGGAAGAGGGAGGCTGGGTGTCCAGTTACCTAGGGTGAGGGCTCCTTCCTTCTAGAGGGATATTCAGAGAGAGAAGAAAAGAAAAGTCAGTAGAGAAAAAAGAGAAGATCAGAAGGCAGTTGCTAGAAGACCGTGTAGTTGGAGACTCATTTGACATGAGAAAATAATGATTGGGCTTCCCTGGGGGTTCAGACGGTAAAGAATCTGCCTGCAAACCAAGAGACTAGGTTGGATCCCTGGATTGGGAAGATCCCCTGGAGAAGGAAATGGCAACCCGTTCCAGTATTCTTGCCTGGAAAATCCCATAGACAGAGGAGCTTGGTAGGCTACAGTCCCTGGGGTTGCAAAAAGTTGGACATGACTGAGTGACTAACACTTTCACATTAACAAGCATTCAATAATGATTGGATTGTTAAACATTAGGAAGTGAACATGGAATTCAGTCTACTATGGATAGCCCAGGTATAATTACTGTTGTCCTATATGATTTATAATTCAGATGATAAATCACAGGTTTACCCTATACATTGTTTTTTTTCAGGAAGCCCATGATAAGTAACTGCTTTAATGAATGCATTTTTTATTGAATTAAAGGAAATATTGGCTCAATTTTTTCTTTTCTCAAACATCGGGAAGTTTTGTTATTCCATGAAGAGATTCAAAGTATCAGTCCAGTTCAGCCAGTCAGTCATATCCAATTCTTTGCGACCCCATGGACTGCAGCACACCAGGCCTCCCTGTCCATCACCAGCTCCTGGAGCTTGTTCAAACTCATGTCCATTGAGTCGCTGATGCCATCCAACCATCTCACCCTCTGTCATCTCCTTCTCCTCCTGCCCTCAATCTTTCCCAGCATCAGGGTGTTTTCCAATGAGTCAGCTCTTTGCATCAGGTAGCCAAAGTATTGGAGTTTCAAAATCAGTCCTTCCAATTAATATTCAGGACTGATTTCCTTTAGGATTGACTCGTTTGATCTCCTTGCAATCCAAGGAATTCTCGAGAGTCTTCTCCAACCCACAGTTCAAAAGCATCAATTCTTCAGCGCTCAGCTTTCTTTATGGTCCAACTCTCACATACATACATGACTACTGGAACACCATAGCTTTGACTAGAAGGACCTCAAAAGTATGCCACACCCTGATTTACTTAAATACAACTGTAGGGTTTTGTTTACAGCCATATTAGAACAGTTATTGGAAAGCAACAGGTTGGTCAGGAGGTGGCAAGATGGTAAATGTTTTGGTATGTGTGGGTCAGAGTCTCTGTTACAGTTATGAACTCTGCCAACATAGTTCCCGAAAGCAGCTATAGACCATACATACACAGAGATGAAAGTGGGTTTCCCAGGTGGTGCTAGTGGTAAAGAATTAATTTGCCAATGCAGGAGACAGCAAGAGAGTCAGGATCGATTCGTGAGTCTGGAAGATCCTCTGGAGAAGAAAATGGCACCCTGTATTCTTGCCTGGGAAATCCCGTGGACAGCGGAGGCTGGTGGGCAATAGTCTGTGGAGTTGCAGAGAGTCCGACATGACTAAGCAACTAAACAGACACATGGCCATGCTGCAATAAAGCCTTCTTTGCAGTAGAGATGAAGGCGGCACTTACCTGTGAACAGGAGACTGCACGTCTGATTTACAACATCTACAGCCATGAGGCTGGGTTGGGATTATGCTGACAAATAAAAAGGCAGCTACAACGCAACGTTCATATTGTTACTATGTGTAAATATATGTGTCTGTGTCTGTGTGTGTGTGTGTGTAAAGAAAAACTAAATGACACTCATCGGTCTAATATGTTAAGAGCTGCCTGGGTTGTGAAATCACTAGTCATTTAGGTGGTGTCCATGCACACCCCTATGGTTTTCCCAGCTTTTCTGGGGGTTTTGTACTGAGCGTTAATTTACTCTTCTACTAAGGAAAAGGGGGGGGAAAAGCCCAGCACCCCAGGTCATGAGATCACTGTCAAGTATGTGCTGACGTATTTCTATAGCACGTTGTTCTGCCACAATGCACAGAGTCAAACTGCCCCAGCTGGGATGTGGGGCCCAGCATTAAGCAGCTGGGCACTGGGACCACATTATTTAACTGATTCTTATCTTAGTTTTTTCATCTGTCTACAGAGACCATCAGGAAGAAGTACTTCATGAGGTTCCTGAAGATTGGGCTCCTCTAGAGAAAGATCTTAGAACAAGATCTTGCACATATTCAATAATAGTTATTTTTGTGTTCTTTTTAGCCATACTCGATGTTTCTCTCACTGAAGATTTTAAAGGTTCTCTGAGAAAATATGGTAAAGATTTTTATTTTATTTGTAGTTTATGAGTATGCTAGATCAAGAAGAACAAGAAAATAGCAGGATCTGTTATAGAAATCAGTTCAGTTCAGTTCACTCAGTCGTGTCCAACTCTTTGCGACCCCATGGACTGCAGCACACCAGGCTTCCCTGTCCTTCACCATCTCCCCAAGCTTGTTCAAACTCACGTCCATCGAGTCGCTGATGCCATCCAACCATCTCATCCTCTGCTGTCCCTTTCTCTCACCTTCAATCTTTCCCACCATCAGGATCTTTTCTAATGAGTGGGCTCTTCACATCAGGTGGCTAAAGTATTGGAGCTTCAACTTCAGCATCAGTCCTTCCAATGAATATTCAGGACTGATTTCCTTTAGGATGTACTGGTTGGATCTCCTTGCCGTCCAAGGGACTCTCAAGAGTCTTCTCAAAAGCATCAATTCTTTGGCACTCAGCTTTCTTTATGGTCCAACTCTCACATCCATACACGACTACTGGAAAAACCATAGCCTTGACTAGATGGACGTTTGTCAGCAAAGTAATGTCTCTGCTTTTTAATATGCTTCCTGGGTTAGAGACCACTTTTCCCACCTGAAGATGTCAGCTACACTGCCCCCCGAGTGGAGTCTCCTTGGCTTTTTGTCCTTCTGGCATTGATACAGTACAGCACAATCTAGAAGACAGAAAAGGGCAGATTCCAACCCCACTTTTTACTAATTTGAGCACATTTAATCCAAAGGGAAAGCCAGGCGGCTTGGTTGACTGGGGTCATTTCTCCTGCCAAGTTTGGGTGGGTTTGTGCTAGTTGAGCATTTAGTGCCAGCCCTGATCATTATGGGCTGGCACAGAAAATTAAGCTACCACACCTTTAATGAACTTAATTCCCTTATTTTGACAGAGTTCCCATTTCCAGTGATTCACAGTTTACATTTAGACATTTCTCCTATAGGCGTTTGCCAAAGGACTTAACTGGCCTGCTGAGCCCTGGATTCGTTAGCAACTAGGATGAAAACCATCCAAATCACCTTTACAGGTTCTGTAAGCCAGATTCGGACTGGAGGTATCCCGTGTCAGAGCACTCAGGGTCACCTCCGAACACATGCCCTACGTCCTCTCCACTTTTCCTTACCGTTGCATTTTGAAGAGTTGGGACCCAGGCCTTTGGTGGGGGCTGTGAGGGGACCTGGATGCCCGCGGGCACATGACACGCATTTTATTTGCTTTTTACCATCATCAGAGGGCTTCCCTGGTGGCTCAGTGGTAAAGAATCCACCTGCAAAACAGGAGACATGGGTTGCATCCCTGGGCTTGAAAGATGCCCTGGAGAAGGAAATGGCAACCCAGTCCAGTGTTCTTGCCTGGAGAATCCCATGGATGAAGGGGCCTGGTGGGCTACAGTCCATGGGATTGCAAAGAGTCGGACACGACTGAGAGATGAGACAACAGTGACCGTTACACGTGTGTGCTGAAAAATAAAAGAAAGAAGCAGAGAGGGGTTCCTAGGAGAAAACAGCTGCACGGGAATAAAGGGGACATAATTTGCTTCCTCATTCTATAAAGGACAAAGGAGTTTGGTTTTTGTGTTTAGGGGCTGGTGGGGGTCGATGAGATTGTCTCAACTTCTCATTAACTTAGTGAGAGAAAGATGGGAACATAATGTCTATGTAGCAGCAGCGAGCGAAGCAGTTTCAGAACTTGCTTTAATCCTTAAAATTTGTTCAGAGTCCAACAGCTATTAAGGATTAGAACTGGGACTGAGATTTATCTGGTTCCAAAACTCATGCTTTTAAACACTGCTCTGGGATCAGCAGACTTTACTGTCAGGAGCCAAACAGTATTTTAGGGCTGGCCAGTTAGAACATCTCTGTCGAAAAGACGTACATCTGCTGTTATAAGGTGTGGAAGCGGCTAGAGACGATATGCAAATGAGCAAGAGTGGCTGTTGGGACAAAACTTTGTTTGCAAAGATGAGTCAGAAGCCAGACGTGGGCTGGGCAGCACAGTTTGCTGACCCTTGTCATGTTCTGTACTCTAAACTTGAATTTTTTCTTAATGTTTCCTTTCCTGCTTTCAACAACTTCTGGAGCACTGGGCACTAAGAGCATTTTGTAAGCGCCTCTGTTTACTCTCCTTCCATCCATTTATCAAACATGATGTATTGATGACTAACAGAGAGGGATCTGCTTCCCTGGCGGTTCAGCAGTGAAGAAGCCATCTGCAATGCAGGAGATGCAGGAGGTGTGGCTCGGTCCTTGGGTCGGGAAGATCCCCTGGAGGGGGGAGCGGCAAACCCCTCCAGTCTTCTTGCCTGAAGAATCTCATGGACAGAGGAGCCTGGTGGGCTGCAGTCCACAGGGTCTCAAAGTGTCAGACACGACTGAAGATACAGGCATACACAGAGAAGATTAATCAGTCCGTAATCTTTCCCTTCCTCACTCATTTTGCATTCTTTCTTATTTCAGCCACCATTTCTTTCTTAAGACTATCTCAGAAATTCTATTATTTTTCCCAGTACCCCTCAAATTCCAGATTATGAAACTTTTCCCCCCCTTCTTTCTAGATGAATTCACTTTAGCTCGAGACATTAGGTGTGACCTCCTTTTGACCTAAAGCACTCTGTCACCCACCCTTAGAATTCTGCTCAGGTCGTGTGTAATCAGCAGTTTGGGAATCTGTAATGGATTTTCCAGGAGGCACCTCTGATGAAAATGTCAACTTTCTAAACAAAGACAGTTGTCAGAATGTCTTTTCAGAAATCCAGATTATTCACATTTCTCATCATGCTGAGTTTTCAGTTCGTCAATAGTAAGGGGGCATTGCCACCTGGTGGAAAAAATATTGAGGGGGTTAGACAGTCACCTGGGGAGGACACAGATAAGTACATTTACACGTCGACTGGAAAACGTCACTGCAGTGCCTAGTGGTCTGAGAACTGACCCGCTCCCTTACTCAGAACCTAAAACAAGTAAATGCAAGTAAAAACTACTAACGATTATGTTCGAATAGATTCCGGTGATCTATTTTTAGAATAAAATGGCTTGAAATGCCAGGTTCTTCCTAATTGTTAAAGCTCCATCGGACTCATCTCTTCCCCATTTATAGACTCGTCCTCTTTCTTTAATTTTCGATCCCTGTGCATGGATTTGTTTGTCTGTTTCTATGTTTCAGTAACGCGCAGGTCCTCGATAGCCTCCTCACTTTACCCTAAGACGTCTTTGAGCACCTTGCACTGTCGAATTTACCCTAAGACGTCTTTGAGCACCTTGCACCGTCGATCCTTCATCGGCCGGTGTCCGCCGGCCCTGAACTTGACCTCGCCGTTGACCATCCTGCCCTCTGAAATCCCTGCGCCACCTCCCACCACACTCCCAGATCTGCAACCGAGTATGTTAGGTTTGGCTGACTCAAGCGGCTCTCCGCGCCCCTAGGCTTGGGGCGTCCCTCTGACTTCCGCTTCGCCCGGAAGTCCTTCCTTCTCGGTTCCCAGGCGCGCGGCTTCCTCTCCCCTTTCCGCTCTGGTTCCGCCGTCATCCGTGTTTCGGTCTTTGCCCAAGATTCCTGCCCTTGCTTTCCTTTCTTTCCGTCCTTTTTCCTTCTTTTTTTCCTTCCTTCTTTCTTCTCTCCTTTCTTTCCTCTTCCCTTCTTTCTCCTTGCTTCTTTTCTGCGAGTGTGAAAGCTAACAATGTGATCATCAGTCTCCTCTTCACTGCATCACTTTCTAGATCTGTCCATCCACTTGTGTGGCTTCAGCTCGTCTCCAGAGCATCTGCCTCCGGAGGCCTGGACCCGACACGTGTCCTTGTCTTGCTTTCCTGCTTTTCCAGGTTACCCTAAGTCCAGCATCTCCTTCTATTAGCTGGAACCCACTCCGGACAAAATTGAAAGGACCACATTTCTTAACGTAATCATCGCGTTTCTCAATTCCCCCCTTTAAAGGAAAGCACACTTTCTCTAATATTCGGTATTAGACATATTAGAGCAATTCAAAACTGGTTCCTCTGTTTTATTGTTCTCATCCACTGCGACATCACAGGCTCTCTTAGTCTCTTCTGAAATGTTTGTCTTGAGGATAAACTTCATGTGTAGGAAAGCTTTGCTTCTCATCATTGTCTCCCAGCTGCTACAGGGCTTAGCATATCATACATGTCTAATAAATATTTGTCTGTAAATAAATGGAATGATGTTCACAAATCTTTCTTTTTTCCAAGTGCCAGGATCCATGCCATATCCTTTTTACTTTATCACAGGGCTCCAGAAACCTCTTATATTTTAGCACTCCAATTTGAGTGTTCTTCACTGATGGCATAGCATCAGCAGGTAAAGAATCTGCCTGCAATGCAGGAGACACGGGAGACAAATTGCAACAAATTCTGTTGTAGCCAGATCCAATTTCATACACAATTCCCCTCTTAGTCTTTCATTCTTGTTAGTTTTAATTTTTCAAACAAATTAGATGCACATCAGGAGAAGAATTAAGAGTTTGGATTTTTGTTTCCCATCTTTATTTTCTATCTCCTTAATCTATCAAATCATGTATTGATCATGTGGTTCCCATGAAGATCAAATTGGACACTTTTTATAAAATTGACTTGTAAATGAAAACACTTGGTTTGTGTCAATTAGGCTGTTGTTTTGGTATTCTGTTCCTACTGTAATTATAGTCATAGTAGTCACAAACTGGGCTTCCCTGGTGGCTCAACGGGTAAAGAACCCATCTGCTAATGCAGGAGATGCAAGAGATGTGGATTTGATCCCTGGGTCGGGAAAGATCCCCTGGAGAAAGGAATGGCAACCCACTCCATTCTCCGCTGGAGAATCCCGTGGACAGAGGAGCTTGGCTGGCTACAGTTCACTGGGTCACAAAGAGACAAGACTGAGCATGTACACACACACAGCCACAAACTAGTCAGTCTATTTTTGTCTGGAAAATCCAGTGGACAGAGAAGCCTGGAGGACTATAGTCCATAAGGTCTCAAAGAGTTGAACACAACTGAAGCGACTTAGGCAGTCAGGACCAAATCCTTACAAAATTATAAATTTAGTGGAATGCTTCTCTGAAACAGTAGATAGGATATACTATTTCCAAAATATTAATTAGATTATAAGTTCTTTATGGGAAATCACATGTAGACATTATCTGTGTTTAGAATTTTATTTCTTGCCTTTATAAGAATAAATGTGCCAGTTCAGACTTAAGAGAAAAGAAGCTGATGAAGCAAATGTAAGCTTGTGTAAATATAAAGTTGATTTCTCACTCAGGAGGAAACTTACTGCTCCAGAGCAGTAGGTGCTCTTCCCTGTATAAAGTAAGTCTTAAAGAACATGAACATTACACTCTGTCTTCTCAGATATTAGTTAGGTTGCTGTATTCCAATACCCATAGAGACCACCTGGCTTTTTCACCACTGTATTCCCAAAGCAGAGCATACAGCAGAAGTTTGATAAACATTTATTAGTTAAGAAACCCAGTCTTCTATTATAGCATCGATGCTTTTGAACTGTGGTGTTGGAGAAGACTCTTGAGAAGATAAGTCCAAGAGAAGACTCTTGGACCACAAGGAGATCCAACCAGTCCACCCTAAAGGAAATCAGTCTTGAATATTCATTGGAAGGACTGATGCTGAAGCTGAAACTCCAATACTTTGGCCACCTGATGCAAAGACCTGACTCATTGGAAAAGACCCTGATGCTGGGAAAGATTGAAGGTGGGAGGAGAAGGGGACAACAGAGGATGAGATGGTTGGATGGCATCACCGACTCAGTGGACATAAGTTTGAGTAAACTCCAGGAGTTGGTGATGGACAGGGAGGCCTGGCGTGCTGCAATCCACGGGGTCGCAAAGAGTCGGACACGAGTGAGAGACTGAACTGAACTGAACTGAATCATATGAAATATTCTTCTTTACTATCTTGCTATCCATCCTGGTTCTTCTCCAGGGCTAGTCGTTCCCTGTTTTTCCCTTGATCACGTGATCTCATTGCCAGGTAACACTTTGTAGTTACAAAGTGGTCAGCTAATAATAATGAACTTAGGCGGGCCACATAGACTCACCCAGAGTCTATGTTTTTGTTTTTTTTTCTGAGTCTTCTAGTGGTTGGAGGTTGTCATGTGACCCAGTGTTCACCAATGTTGTTTTCAAGGAGCTGGAGTTGTGGCTGGCACAAACTTGTGTTCAAATATTTGTTGAATGAATAAAAAAAAAAGAAAAGAATGGAATAGGGAGGGAAAGTGACATGTACACCTCCCGCCTCTCCTAAAAGACCACTGACTTGTACCCTCCCTGGCACAAGAGCAAGCCTGTGTCCCAGCCCCGAGGGTGCCCATGACCACAGCACTCTAGGTTAGGGCTTGCCAGCACCGTCTCTAAAGGATGAAATAGCAAATATTTCACACTTCATAGCCCTGAAGTCTCTGCAGTTCCCATCTCTGTGCTTGCAGCCTCAAAGCAGCCCTAGATGACACGTGTACACTTGGGTGTGGTTGCGTCCCAGTGAGCTTCTGTACACAGACTCAGGCAGTAGCCTGGGCTTGAGATGCAGTTCCTCTGCCCTAGGTGGTCCTGGGGGAGCCCGACAGGGGAGACACAGAGGATTCCAAGGGAGTCCTGCAGCTGAACGACCTCATCACCCTGAATTGCTGAACTCAGGGCAGGAATATAGGAGAGAAATAAACACCTCTTTTCCTTTAAGCCATTACATCTGACTCCTTTGTTACAGCAAAGCTGCTTGGCTGGTACAGACACTATAAAATGAATTGCTAACTGATTTTACTATTATTGTCGTTCTATTGTTATAATTCTCTTTATTTTTGTTATATTTAAGCCTCTATTGACCCTGGAATAAATTGGCTGTATGACTGAACACCAGAAGTGGGGCTTCCCCACTGGTTCAGTGGTAAAGAATCCACCTGTGATGCAAGAGACGCAGGTTCAATCCCTGGGTCGGGAAGATCCCCCAGAGAAAGAAATGGCAGCCCACTTCAGTATTCTTGCTGGGAAATCCATGGACAAGAGAAGCCTCGTGGGCTACAGTCCATGGGGTCCCAAAAGATTCGGACACAGCTTAGAGACTAAACAATAACAACAAAACACCAGAAATAGCCAAAGCCGGGGAAATCATTATTATAATGTTTGGTAAACTTGCTTAATTTAATCATCAGGACACTCAGAGGAATGGATTGTGTTAATACCATCTAGGCAAATTAGGAAACAAAGGATGATATTGATTCAGTGTGTTGCCCAAGGTCACAGAAGAAAAATGGAGGGTCAACTGCATCTGCTTTCCTAGCCTTTGCTCACCATGCCCTCTGCTGGGGGAGTTCTGATAATAATCCTTTACCATCTAAGCCACCAGGGAAGCCCCTTGGGATTCATGTCTTGGCATCAACTTGCTAGAATGTTCACAAAAGAGGCGGAGCCCCTGAGTAATTGCCCAACTCTGCACTGCCCAGTATGGCTGGTCACTGGCCACATATATGGCTATTCAAGTTACATGAAATGAATTAACTAAAAACCCAGCCCCCCCCGCACCCCCCTCCCCCCCCCACACACACACAATTGCACAGTCACATTGACTGTGCTCACCAGCCACCGGTGCCTCATGGCCGCGGCTTCGGACGGCGGGTTGCAGGACATTGCCTTGTTGCAGGAACGTCTGCGGGGCAGCTCGCTCTCTCTCCTGCCTCTAGATTTGACTGCTTCGGTTTCTATGCAAATCCAGCTTCTTGGTACTTGACCTTTGGCATCCCCTTAGAGCTGTTCTGTTAGCATCACCCAGAGCAAGCTGCCCCCTCCAGATTCCTAGATTGAGTTCCCCTGTCGTCCTTTCCTCCTTTTTTTTCCCCCTTTTTGCCCCCACCCCATGGCCCCTGCTACTTCTGCGCTGCCTGTCACGTCTTCAGTGCTAATTGCTTCCCAGCAGGATGGAGCCAGGCTCTCCAAGTCCAAAGGAGGAGACAAGAAAAGAGATAGTGTGTGGAATCTGGCCCGAGAGTGTCGAATCTGCAGACTAACTGCATGGTCACAGTAACCGTAGAAGCAGTCCCCCCAGGTTATTAGGCTGAAAGAATGCTTGCATCTCTTCACTCTCCTGGCGAGGACCCGGAAGACGGGGGGCTGTGAGAAACCTCTGGGCACCTCCATTTTTGACAGGATGTGTTTGCGTGCATGCTTGTCTGTGCAGGTGTGTGTTTTTCTGCCCCATGTGCTGCATGCGAAGTCACTTCAGTCACGCGCGATCTCTGCTATTCTGTAGACTGTGGTCCGCCAGGCTCCTCCGTCCATGGGATTCCCCAGGCAAGAATACTGGAGTGGGCTGCCATGCCCCCCTCCAGGGGATCTTCCCCACCCAGGGACTGAACCTGTGTCTCTTCCGTCTCCTGCACTGGCACAAAGTTTCTTTAGCACTAGCGCCACCGGGCTTATCTGTGTAGTTGTGCTTTCCTGCCCGATAGAGTGTGGAAGCCCCCTTCACAGCCAACACCCACCTTGCACACCTAGCCACCCGCCTATTGTCTGAAAAGCTACAGTAGGTGGATCACAAGGATATCTTTGTCCACGCTTTGGTGGAGGCTGAGTTCACTTCCATTAAGGGCACAGTATCTCCAGAGTTCACGAAAGTGGCAGTGTTGCACAAAGGGCTCTTGTCTAGCATTTGGAAGTGAACTGTCCGAGGAGACACGTGCGCTGACAAAGCAAGAGCCTTTATTGGGAGGGGCACCTAGACAGAGGCAGGGTTAGGGCGAGGGAACCAGGAGGACGGCTCAGCCACCTGGCTCACAGTCTCAGGTTTTGTGTGATGGGTTTAGATTCCAGGTTGTCTTTATCCAATCGTTATGACTGAGAGTCCTTCCTGGGGGTGCACGCCTTGCGCAGCCGGGAGGGATGCCATCGAGAAGATTCTGGGAGATGGTCGGATACGTGGTGTCTCCTTTTGACCCTTCTGGAGCTTTTCTGGTTGGTGGTGGCTTGTCAGTTCCGTGTTCCTGACCAGGACCTCCTGTCGTGAAATAACTCATGCAGATGGTTACTGCGGTGTCTGGCCAGGGTGGGCAGTTTCTGGCAGTGTGGTTCCCCTAACAGAAGCTTATGGGAAAGTATATACCTGTTCAGATGGACTGAACAACGCTGATGGGTCTGGCAGAGTTCCTAGTCATGCACTACCCCTGAGCCTGCACGTCTGTCTGCATCACGGCGTGAAGGATCTCGGGTAATGCAAATTTCTTGGCTCGTGTGGGAGATGCGAGTTGGTGCACAACTCTTCCCAGGGGTGTTTTATCAGGGATGCAGAGCGGACCAACCTGGGCTCAGTGCAAGGCCGCGGCTTCCCATCTCTCTCCATCAGGAGTAGATAGTCCAAACACACATGCAGAGATGGTACAGTTTCTTGTCACTGAATTTCATGAGACCTGTATCAGAGAACTTGGGAGTTTTTAAGCGTTCATCACAAAAGGAAGGATTTGGGGCAGCCTGCACCCTCTTGTTTAGATCAAAGTCTGGTCCACGGGGTGCTTTGTGATCTGGACGTTTAATGAAATAATTGGTATTTGCCTTCCGGAGTGAGAATTGACTTTCTTTGACCTCCTTTGGAGTTCTTCGTTTTAAGATAAGCTCAAATATTGACAGAACTGGAACTGAGATTAAAGGACATATAAAGTGCATTAGTGTTCTAGGAAAGCAAGAAGAAAGGCCCAGGGGCCTCTCCCACAGTAAATAAAAGTGACACAGATTCTTAAGAAAACACTGCTGAATTTCACTCGTGTGTATGATGAAATGGATTAAGTTTACAGTGGTCTGAAGAGCAGGATGGATTCTTCACCTTGACACCCCCAGGAACAAACCGCAGCCTCACCCGAGCTCCCTTTTTATTCATCTTGACCACTTTCTTTTTGGTGTGCATCGCAGTCCGACGCATAATGAGAGCCAGCTGTCGGCCCTCAGAGGCCACGAGGGAAGGGTCCGCAAATGTTCTCAACACCGGTCGCCCAGCCCAGGCTCTCACTTGATGAGTCACTTAAAGAAAGTTGGCAGCAGGAGAGGGAAAAGATGACTGTGGATGCCCTCGTTATCAGAGGATGCGTTATCCACATGCACTGTGTGTTATCTGAGGCTTCCAGTTTCTCTCTCTTGAGTTCTGTAGCTGATTTGTAGATTTGTAGATTTATCCCAAGCTGGAGAAAGGAAGAAAGGAAGGAAGGGGAAGGGAGGAAGGAAGGAAGGGATGGAGAGAGGGAGGGAGGAAGGGAAAGGAAGGAAGGAAGGAAGAAAATTATGTCCTATTTGCCATATAAGCAGGATTTAGGATTCAAAATGATGTCTAATTATTGATGGGGCAAATAGAGAATTACCTGGTTCCCAGTTAATATAAAGGAATATGTTTAATGTGAGAGAAGGACAGAGCAACACAGAGTTCCCATTTCCCCTTGTAAAATATTTACTGTTCAGGTCCTCCTCACCAGTCGAATCAGTCAAATATTTACTGTCAGAGTTCAGGGGCAAGGTGAGACACATGGCCGTATGTGATGCTATGATCCCTGCTGACCAGACTGAAGTCAGAGCCCCCAAGCTTTAGTCTTCATTTAACCACCCTGGCTCTCTGTGTTCCTGGAAGGAAAAAAAAAAAAATCACTGAAATATTTTCTGCCAATCAGTGAGTTATTAAACAGAAATTATCTGGCTCAGATGGTAAAGAATCTGCCTGCAATGCAGGAGATGAGGGTTCGATCCCTGGGTCGGGAAGATCCCTTGGAAGAGGGCATGACAACCCACTCCAGTATTCTTGCCTGGAGAATCCCATGGACAGAGGAGCCTAGGGGGGTTACAGTCCACAGGGTCTCAAAGATCTGACACATCTGCGCTACTAACACTTTCAAGTTTCTACTTCATGTGCTTTATGAAGGCTTGTGACAAACGTCTGCATGTATCTTTGAGGGCTTTGAGATTCTACGATGTTGTTCATTTGGATGTACTTTGGCTACTTGGTCGAACCACACTGACATTGTAAAATGCATCCACGATCTTTAACATCAGCTTGAAATTCAGCAAAGATAGGCGATTTATCTTTCAACATTGTTAATTTGTAGACCATTTTAACCATTCTCAGTACAGAGGAAATGCTTCTTCTAGAGTTTAGGGTGCCCCTGTCTCCAAAAAGTGCATATAATTTGCCCTTTGAGTTTGGTTATGGTCCTGATGGGTTTCTCTGCGGGTTCGAATGATAAAGAATCCCCTAGGAATGCAGGAGACACCGGTTGGATCCCTGGGTCGGGAAGCTCCCCTGGAGGAGGAAATGGCAACCCACTCTAGTATTCTTGGCTGGGAAATCCCGTGGAAGGCGGAGCCTGGTGGGTGGGGCAGGTGGGTACAGTCCCCGGGGTCACAGAGAATCGGACAGGCCTGAGCAGTTAAACAACAGCAAGGCGGTCCTGACACGTCCTGTTGATTCCTCCTGGCCCAGCAGAGTGAGGTGGGGTCGGGGAGGGGGAGGGCGGGGGGCTGGGGTGGATAACAGGGGCGGAAGGAGGGGTCTGCCCCATCCTGCACGCTGCTTTTCATCCAGTGCATTCAGCCGCCCCTGTGATATTCAGTTCCCACCTCAGTTTTACCTTCTGTATCTGGGAAGCCCCTGTATCAGTCCACAAGAAACGAGCATATTCTGTTGGTGGCAGCAGGATCGACACGTCTGAAGTGACGCAGCTTTCAACACTGCCTAAAGAGTGGTGAGTAGGACTCCTGCCCTCTGTCTGGCTTCTGCGAGGAGAGCAGGCCCGAGTCAACTTCCTGATAGAACCGAACAAATCCCTCAGTGGGCATCTGTCTGTTCCTCTGCATCCACAAAAGAGACTGCTAGTTCTGCTTCCTCTGCTAGGTCCACGAGTGTTTCCACTGCACCTTTCTCTTCTTTTATTTATCTATGTGTTTCATTCCTTTTTTTAAAATTTATTTTTAAGTGAAGGGTAATTGCTTCACAATGCTGTGTCGGTCTCTGCCGTACGCCAACATGAATCCGCCACACGGATACCATGCCCCCTCCCTGCTGAACCCCTTCCCACCGCCTCCCCATCCCACCCCTCCAGGTCTTCGCAGAGCAGGGAACCCAACTCCCCGTTGCCCCGCAGCCCCCACGAGTCACCTGCTTCACACCCGGGATGTGCGCGTTTTAGCGCCGCGCTCTCAGCCCCTTCCCCCGCGGCGTCCACAGGCCTGTTCTCCACTGGACATTTCTCTTCTGGTTTAATGTTTTCAACTGCAGCCGTGCGCTAAACAGAGAAAATCCATTCTCAGGACTTTCTGGGCCTTGGGTCAAATGTCCCTTGGTTGTCATTCTAATCTTAAGGTCCTTTAAACAAAAGGGCTTTGTCTCAAAACATGGATCAGTTATTTCCTAAATTAGGTGAATAGCTTACCTAAGCTAAGACAGGAAGCCACTTTATTAATGGATTCAGGACAAATCCACAACATTAAAACATTTGATATCGCTCATAAATACAAAAGGGAAATAAATCTGGCTGAGAACAAGAAAAATACCTGGGTCCAATCTCTCTTAAATCCCTTAAAGTTAGAAGAAAAAAAAATGAAATCTTTCCTGATACCTCAAATTTTCACAATGTTGTCTTCAGCTTTTCTCTATCCCTTACCTAATTTTCATTTAAAAACCTACATCTTAAATACTCCATGCTCTATTCACTTTTCATTTCTCGATAGGAGTTTGGAGGAATTCTTTTAAAACAATCACTGGAAGGCATGAACAAATTATTGGAAATCTTCCTCAGCAGGAGTTTCTTTAATTGCCTACACTCTTTGCTCCAGTGTGAATTTATCACCACTGAGGATATTAGCCTGGTAAAACTTCAAAAATCTGCTTATTCCAAGAGTACTTGGAAGGACTGAAAAAAAAGACAGTATTCCTTCACCATATCAGAGTGATTCTGCACACTTACCCTCATGCTTCTCCCCTGATTCACAGCTGCTTCAAGGAGAATGCCCAGAAGAATAAAAAATGGAGATTCGGTGCAAGGCAGTCTTTAGGTTTCTGATCAAGAGTTATTCCTATACAGAGCCCCTGAGTATTTCCCAGAGTGTATTTGACAATCACCTTAAATGAGAATTTTTTTTTTTTTTAATTTTACTTTGTTCAAGTCCTACTGCAGAACTCCTGAATCTTTAAGAAAGTGAGGTCAGGAAATCTGTACTTTTACGTAATTCCCCAAATGAATGAATGCTAAAGTTGACAACCATTAAAACTGCATGAAACTATACCAAACCTGGACTTTCGCAGTGGCTCAGCACTGAAGAATCTGCCTGCAAGTCAGGAGCCGCAGGAGACACAGTTTCGATCCCTGGGTTGAGAAGATCCCCTGGAGGAGGGCATAACAACCTACTCCAGTATTCTTGCTTGGAGGATCTCATGGACAGAGGAGTCTAGTGGGCTACAGTTCATGGGGTCGCAAAAAGTCAGACACAACTGAAGCGACTTAGCATGC
Source organism: Odocoileus virginianus (assembly GCF_023699985.2). Taxonomy (NCBI): domain Eukaryota; kingdom Metazoa; phylum Chordata; class Mammalia; order Artiodactyla; family Cervidae; genus Odocoileus; species Odocoileus virginianus. The sequence continues at coordinate 56,663,708 of NC_069690.1, forward strand.
ACGCAAGCATACCAAACATAATTGCAGTTGAAGACTTTTAAAGCATAAAATGAAAGCCTAGTAAATGTGACTATTTCAAAACAAACAAGAAATTGGTTAACAGACACCATAACCAATGTTAAACCATAACCTAAAACCAGTTAGAGATTAGTACGCAGTTTAAAGACTGATAAGTCACATTTTAAAAAGGCATGACACTTGGGAGAAAAATTAGGCAAAATATTTTTAAAAGCCTTTCAAAGCAATAAACTCAAATGTTCAAAAAAAGTGTGCAAAGATGCTCAGTTTAACTGGCAGTCAGGGAACTGCAAATCCAAACAAAAACAAAATACCATTTTATAAACTTTCAAAAAGTAAGAAGTTTGTTAGTACCACTCATAATCAGAAAGACAGATAAATAGGAACTTTTGTAAACTACTGAAGTATAAGTTGGTACAACCACTTTGGAAGGAATGTTAAAATGCCAGTAACTGAGAGGGCACTTATGTTCATATAATTTACTAAAACGAATGACCAGCTACATGCAAAAGGATATACACATGATAACCCTGCTTATAATTGCTCCAAGTCAGAAACAAGTGAAGTATGGGATTTTTGTATGACAGAATAATGTACTTAAAAGAAATGAGCAAGACCTGTATGTATCAGAATCAATAATTTTCAAAAACTAAACTGAGTGAAAAAATCAGACACAGAAGGGAATTAATGTTATTTTATTGTTTCTGTAAAAGTTAAGGCACAGTATATGTGTGTACCTGCGCACACCAAGATATGATACACCTAGATTAGTAACTTCCATGTGGATTGCAAGGTCATAAACCAAATTCACCATAGCAATTGCTTCTAGAGAGGGAAAGAGAAATGAGACACAGGAGAGAAAATTCAGGTTGTTAACACCATTAATAAGTAATACTTATATTTCTTTATTTGCTACATGCTTTATGTTTAATATCATGTTTAATCTCCTAACAATCATTTAGTTACTAATGTCCACTATTTTCAGATGTTATATTTCTAGTACTGATACACACACACACACACACACACACACATACATTTTAAATCTCAAGCCATTTTAAGGGGGAAAGAAAAGAAACATTTTCTAAATCTGAGTAGTAAGATTTGGGTGCAAGTTAGTGTCATATTATTTCCGTCATTTGTCTTTTTTGTTTTTAGTTTTTCTTTAAAATATATACCTAAGATCACATTAGAATGTGTATGTCACTTCTTCAATTAAAAAAAAATAAATCTTGCTTTTCTTTTCTGCTTCACTTCATCTGTACTATTTCTGACCTGTATACCCCACTCACGCACACACATACATACACACTATACCACACACACATTTGTATGCATATGTGTGTACATGTATATATGCCTGTATGTGTGAGTATGCATGTGTGTATGAATCTGTATATATGTGTCTCTTATATTATTGTAACCTTCCTGAGCTATGTCCACACCAAAACTGCACCAAGATGTCTAAGTGGCTCTGTCCATAATCACCCAAACTTGGAAGCAACGAAGAGGTCCTTCAGAAGGAAAAAGGGTGAAAGAAGTACACCCAGACAGCAGAGGGTCATCCAGCTCTCAAAAGAAATGAGGAATCCAGCCATGAGAGGCAAGGGGAAACTTAGATGTGCATTACCTCGTGAACGAAGCCAGTCTGAAAAGGCTCCATGCGGTATGTTTCCAGCTGGCGTTCTGGGGAAGGCAGAACTGTGCAGACAAAACGGTTGGTGGTTCCCAGGTGCCAGGGCAGGGGGGATGAATAGACCGGGCCCCGGGGCCTCGTAGTGCTGAGACCGACTCTGTGACTGTAGGGGCGAGCACCTGTCGTGGTGCTTTGGCTCACACCTATAGGATGTAACCACCACGCGCGGCCGCTAATGCAAGCTGTGGGCTTTGGGTGATGATGGGGTGTCAATGCGGGCTCATCCTTGGTACCAAAGGCACCATTCTGATGAATGATGCTGATCGTGGGGGAGGCTGAGCAGGTGTGGGGCAGGGTGTGTGGAAGGTCTCTGTACTGTCTGCTTAACTTTGTGGTAAACCCAACAGGGCTCTAAGAATTATCTTAACAGGAAGATAAGGCTCAAAAGTCTAAGTGACTTAACGGAGGTTGACAGATGGAGAATCGAAACCGAGCTGGTTTGACCCCACAACCTGTTTTTAACCCACACACTGAAAACATGGGTATTATTATTTGCTGTTGTTGAGTCGCTCAGTCATCAAAGAGTTGCTCAACTCTCTGCGAGCCCATGGACTGTAGCCCGCCAGGGTCCTCTGTCCATGGGGCTTTATAGGCAAGAAGACTGGAGTGGGTTGCCATTTTCTTCTCCAGGGGATCTTTCCCACCCACGGATCGACCAGCTCTCATGTCTCCTGCATTAGCAGGTGAGTGAATTTACCACTAGTGCCACCTTGGAAGCCCTCTATTGGTATAGAAGTGGATCCACTAAGGCATTAAGCCATCCAAACTGCCTCACCTTTAAATAACATCTAGCACTTACATCTGTCTTTAGGACTCACCAAGTGCTATCTTCAGAAAGCTCTTCCACAGCCCCACAAGCCCGCTCAGGAACAGTCATTCATCCTTCTTATCCGTTCCTATTAGTTGTTCTTTGAATTGAATCCGATCACTGAATCCGATTATGGAAATTACTGGCCACTTTGAATGTCTTAATCCCCGGGGGCTGGTCGATCCCTCCCAACATCCAGCAGGAAGGAAAAAGGAACAAAGAAGAAAGAAACCTGAGATCCTGCCTCTCAGTTTCTTCACCTCGCTCTGGAAAACTACAGATGTATCACTTTGCAGGCAAAACCCCAGTGCCTCAGGTCCCTCTTAGCTTTGCCAAGGCCATCAATTCAGTGGATCAGGCACACTCACACAAGAGCTTAGCTAACAAGAACCCAAGTCTGTATTGTGCAGGAGGAAGGGTGGGCTTTTCAGTGGTGTGTGTGTCTGTGTGTGTGTGAGAGAGAGAGAGTGAGTGTGTGCATATGTGCTCAGTCGTGCCTGACTCTTTACAACCCCATGGGCTGTAGCCTGCCAGGCTCCTCTGTCCATGGAATTTTCCAGGCAAGAATACTGTAGTTGGTTGCCATTTCCTACTCCAGGGGATCTTCCCATCCCAGGAATTGAACTCGCGTCTCCTGGGGCTTCTGCATTGGCAGGCAGATTCTTTACCACTGAGGCCACCTCGCCGATGCTATTTTCCAGATATTTCTTGTGTCTGATGTTAAAGACAACGCACTCTCACCAGCTTTGCTACTTACTCTTCAGAGATTGGAAACACTTATTAGCATTTTAAGGAGATACTGACTTCCTATCGCTGTGTCTTCAAAATTCAGGTCAAGTGTGTTAGGTTTACACAGCGCCTGGAAGTTGCTGCAGATGCTGCTAAGATGATGAGAGATGGTCCAGGTCGCCCCAGGAGGTGAACCCTCATGGAGAATCAGGTTCACAGTTCAGCTTAAGGAGCCTCTGTTCACAAAACTCATCAGACTTGTGTGGTCCCTGATCTTTGTGTATTTATGTTTAACCCTGTTGTGGAGGGTTGGTAGCTTCATCGGCTTCCTAAAACGCAGAGTTTACTTGAAGGGCACACATGCCCCAGAACTGCTTGGCCATCCCTTCTTATGGTTGGATGATCCCTCTTTCCTGTATCTCAGTCCCTGTTGGTGGGCCTGTTTCCTTTTCTCCTTAAGAACAACTGGCTGGTCACTTCCATTTCTTCCAGCCAAATCACAGATGAGGTGAAGTTCCCTGCTATCTCTATTTAACCTGCTTCGTTTGGTCAGTTCTGCACACCCAGGGTGTCTCCTATGCTTTCCTGAGGCCAGATGGCTATTTTCCTGGGATGGCCAATCGCCAGTCCCGTTCAATTGAAAAAGGCAAATTAAAAAATAAGAGACCTGATACCATTTCTATAAAGCAGACAAATTAAAAAGAAAAAGAAATCAGGCACTGATCTAAATGTTTTATGTGCCTGATCATATTTTAAATCTCTCCCACTCCAACTGAACCTATCTGTCATCTCGGTGGAAGCGTCTCCGTATTTAACTTTATCCTCCTCCCCCCAGGCCTTCTGACCTCCCTGAGCTTCTTTTGGCTGTGCTCCCAGTTCCAAACCAGTGACAGTCCTTTCAAACACGCTCTCTCCAGAAGCCTCCATTTGTTTTATCCCTCACTTCCTCAATTCTCCGATTTCAACTTGCTAACAAAAGAGAATCCCTCCTTTATAAAATCTTTCTGTATTTCACCTCCATCTCAGAATTTCTTTCCTGTTAGTTTCCACATTCTTGTCCCTTTTGGTTTTTAATTAGTCTCCAGTCTTCCTCTGCTCAGCATAGACACATGTTCTCATCTAGTCAAATCCCCAAGAGGAAAAACAAAAGAATCCTCCTCCAGTTTGCTTCCTCCTCAAACTATGGTCTCATGCTCTTCCCTCCTTCCACTGCTAAAAGTCTAAGAAGTGCAGCCCACACTCACTGTTTCTGCTCGTTTCTCAAGTTATCCTTGACCTTAGCCTGCTCTAACCTGTTGTGACCACTTTGGAGAAAGTGTTCTCCAAGCCGACACAAGGACATCCAGTGTGCGAAGATCTCAATGCTCTCTCGTCTGTTCCCAAGCAGCCCGAATATTCGACAACAGTAACATTTAATGCACTGCAGGACGTTCTATATTCAAATCCACTGCTGCATTTAATTCTGGTATTGCTACTGCTTCCATTTTACAAGGGCCTTCCTTGTGGCTCAGCTGGTAAATAAGCTGCCTGCAGTGTGGGAGACCCAGGTTTGATCCTTGGCTCGGGAAGATCCCCTGGAGAAGGAAATGGCAACCCACACCAGTGTTCTTGCCTGGAGAAGCCCATGGGCAGAGGAGCCTGGCGGGCTACAGTCCATGGACTCACAAAAAGTCAGACATGACTTAGCAACTAAACCACCACCAACCACCACTTGTGGCTAAGCTAGTAAAGAATCTTCCTGCAATTAGGGAGACCTGGGTTCAATCCCTGGGTTGGGAAGATCCCCTGGAGAAGGGAAAGGCTACCTACTCCAGTGTTCTGGCCTGGAGAGTTCCATGGACTGGTCTATGGGGTCGCAGAGAGTCAGACACAACTGAGAGACTTTCACTTTCCATTTTATAAACCAAGAAGCTATATAAAATGATTTGCACAAGTACCAAAAGATAATAAGCTTTATAAAGCTCATGTCAAGTCCCGTTCTTTTGACCCCATGGACATTTAAAGCAATTGGAAATCACCCTTGCATTTTCTATGGCACGATGCTTCTGGTTCATCTTCTGTAGGTCACTGTCTGTAGCTGTTTCATTTCATTAATTGGCTCTTCCTTCAGTTCGTCTTTCTACACAGGTTTCTGCTGAAGCTTCAGTAACAGGTTCTCTTTCCTCTTCCCTTCACATCTGCTTCCTGGGGAACATATCTATCCATATTGCCTGTGGTTCTCTCCCAAATTACATTCTGAGCCCGCTCATTTCCTCTAAGGTACAGATTTCTTATGTCAGCCTCCACCTAAGCATCTCTCTATGGATGATTCTTGCTGGCACCATAAATTCAATATATCTATGACCAAATGCATGATCTCACCTACAAACAGTAGAAACTAACAAACATGTTCCCTTAGGTTCCTTTTTCTTGGTTAACTCTCTCATCTAGTCACTCAGTCCATCCAACCAGTTCTTGCTGTTCAGTCCCTAAGTCGTGTCCAACTGTGCGACCCCATGGACTGCAGCACCGGGCTTCCTCGTCCTCCACTGTCTCCCGGAATTTGCTCAAGTTCATGTCCCTTGAGGCAGTGATGCCATCCAGCCATCTCATCCTCTTTCATCCCCTTCTCCTCCTGCCTTCCATCTTTCCCAGCATCAGGGTCTTTCCCAGTGAATTGGTTCTTCACATCAGGTGACCGAAGTATGGGAGTTTCAGCTTCAGCATCACCATCCAACTAGAAGTCCAAATAATTTTCAGTTTTCCTTTTCTCTCAGAAACCTATGATTTCCAAAAAACCTGAGCTTTTTCTAGAAAGTCTTATTTCCACTTATATGTCCAGCATCCCAGAGCAGATACATGTTATTTCTCATACAGATTATTCAGATCCTCACTGAAAATGGCTTTGCAATCATCCCTTTTCATCCCAGAGGAATCTATCACATGACCTGATCATGTCACCCCTCTGCGTAAAGACCTCAGACACTATCTGTGATGTATATACACAAGGTCACATTCCTTTCCTAACCTGTCATTCCAAGCCACCCACTATCTGACCCCAACATAACTTTTTAAAATCATGTCCCACTAGATCTTACTATGTGAGTGCACTTTCGCCAAACTGGACAATTCACATGCTAAACAAGCAGATCTGCTTTCTCCCTTCTGGACTCTGCTGATGCTTCAGCTGGGGATCCTCTCATCTCCACTTGTAACCACCCCCCACCCACTAAGCTGTGGTTCAGTTACTCAGTCATGTCTGACTCTTTGTGACCCCGTGGACTGCAACACACTAGATTTCCCTGTCTTCCACCATCTCCCAGAGTTTGCTCAAACTCATGTCCATTGAGTCGGTGACGCCATCCAACCTTCTCATCCACCCACTAAGTACTGGTTTCTATAACAGTTCTAACTTCTACACTACTTAAAATAACCAGGAAACTGAGGACTGCCTGACCCTTCTCTCATAGATATAAAATGTATTCTAGAAATATCAATGTACCTCAGAACCATTGCAGATTTGAAATGAGCACATATAACCTGTTTGAGGGTAGAAAGGACAAGAATGTCCATTCAGAAGACTAGGGCACCTACTCACCCAAAAGCAATCTCCTCCTCTTTGCCAGGTGTTCGGAAATGTCCATTTCTCAATTTTCATGTAAACGATTCACGATTGTCAATAGACTTCCTGATTCCCCAGGTCTCTGACAAGAACTTTCATCTCTTTGATTCCAAACAACTTTCAATACTTGCATCTCTGATCCCCTCCACTTAGGTTTTATAGAATTCTGGGAATTACCCTAAACAGGAATGTTTTGGTCCTTAAAGAGCTGTCTCAGAAACTTGACCCCAGTGGCCAGAGGCTCCACCTCTCCATGCGGGAAGTGCAGGTTCCCTCTCTGGTCAGGAAAACTAAGATCCTACATGCCACAGTTCATGGCCAATAGACTTCAGAAACAACTTGACCCAATGGACTGGGGTGAACAGCCTTGTCTCTCAAAACTCAGGTCCACCTGCAACTATAGAACGTGATCTTGCATGAACATAAGGTCTTGTGATGTGATTACTTAAGATGAGGTCACACTGGATTAAGGCGGGCCCTAAGTACAGTGGCTGGCATTCTCGGGAGAAGGCCCCACTGGACACAGACACATGGAGGCAGAGATTCGAGTGAGAAGTCTAGAAGCCAAGGAATATTGAGAGCTGACAAGAGAAAGCCAGGAGAGAGGTATGGAACAGGTTCTTTCTGCTGACCACTTGATGTCAGACTTCTAGGCATCAGAACTCCGGGGAATCAGTCGTTAGTGTCTTTAGGCGCCCCTCCCAGTTTGCAGGGTTCTGTTTCAGCAGCCCCAGGTGGCCAGTCTGTTCGGTCAACCCCTGCACTCAGAAAACTGCCACCTAGCTTAGGTCACATCACATCTGCACTTTTTTGGCGGTTCCTTTTTTTTTTTAAATAGTCCCTGACACACCCCAGAAAGTCACATCTGCATCCTTTTTAACCGGGGGACGGACTTTTGGAGGTTTTCCTGAGAGTCTGCTTTCCCACCCTGCCCCTCACCACCCCCGCGCTCTCTGCACAGGATTTGTGTCTCTTCTATCAGCATCATCCCAGAGCTCGTCCAGCGGAACATGTATCTGCAGCATCTGAGAGTCAGGACATCAGACGCCAACGCCTCTGTCATCCAGTGCCTCTGGGCAGAGCACACGTTTCCACTTATTGCAACTTTACAGCCTCCTCGGCCTGGTGGATCAGATGGTAAAGAAACTGCCTGCAATGCAAGAGACCCAGGTTCGATCCCTGGGTCAGGAGGATGCCCTGGAGAAGGACGTGGCCACCCACTCCAGTATTCTTTCCTGCAAATCCCCAAGGACAGAGGAGCCTGGCGGGCTGCAATCCATGAGGTCACAGAGTCGGACAGGACTGAGCGACTAACACTGCCTGAGACACTTTTCACACTCTGCCTTCGTTGAAGCTGGTTGCACACAATTTTTGCCTTCTGCCCACAACTGATTAAAACTCTTAATTAAGACAGGCAGCAGCTTTCATTCACATCCGTGTACAAACTAGAACCTTTGGTAATACATGCATTCAATACCCATCTATTTCCCGCCCACAATATAGCAAGTAGGTCTCTAAGTACTCAGCCGGTGTTTGGTCAACAAGACTTTGGATCAAAATATGATATCTGAAGCTTTCCTTTGCCTCCTTTTAGCCTGCTGAAAAATAAGCCTAGACTTTTCTTTGCTTCAGCTTGCCTACCCTTCTGGTTAAATTATTTGCTATCAGACACCACTGACACCCCTCCTTTTTCTTTCAGGCAGGAAACAGCCCCCAGCATACATTAATCTGAACCCACTCCACTTCCAAATCTCAAAGAGCAGAGAGCAGAGGAAGCTGGAGAGAGGCCAGAAGGGACCAGCTTTATTCCTCCTCCTGCGTTGTGCCCCCCTTGTCTAATCTTCCCCACCCTACTAGGTGATTTGAGAATTTCATCCTTTCTTCGGACTGGAAGAGGAAGCGGGGGCTGGAATTAGGTGTACATAAACTGTTGAAACGGCTTTCAGTGGACGCTGAAGGCTGAGCCAGACTATTGTGTGGATTGAGCCGCCCAAGCCTCTCGTTTGAGAACGAAGGTCTGCACGCTTTCTCTGGCACAATGCCTATCAGCAGAATCGCTGAAGCCAAGGCTCAGAAATAAATAACTGGTCTCTCCAAGCAGGGAGGCTGGTAAACAATGCAGACTCTGAGCTCTGCCAAGAGGAAGAAGCACATAAAGCAGGCAACTGCTGAATCCGATGCCAAAAGGTGGAGACTTCCACTCTAATCACTAAAGCGTTCAGAAAGCTAAATCAGACCCGAGAGCCATCAAGCTCAGGAAGAATGACAGCGGCAGAGAGATCAGGGGTTCCGATGTTCCTGCTCACAAGAGATTCCTTCAAGGACCTTCTAGATTTGTCAGATCATCAGACCCTGTCTCAGATGCTCTATCAGAACTTCTGATGCCGCACCGCAGATTTGTGACTTGATTTCACTGTCCCAGGTGATCTGATGCATGTCCACGGTGGGAAAAAAAAAAAAAAAACACTTAGTGGTTCTTTCCGGCTCATATGCCTTTTCCAGCTACTAAATGGTGACCTTCAGCTAATTTCTTCTCAACACTGGAGTGTAATTGCTTTGCAGTGTTATATTAGTCTCTGCTGTTGGATGAAGTGGATCAGCTTTATGTGTACACATATCCCCTCAACTCCTGGACCTCCCTCCCTCCCACCCCCGCCATCCCACCCTCAGCTGAGCTCCCTATGTCTTAGAACAGGTTCCCACTAGCTGGCCATTTGTATGCATGATAGTGTGTGTGTGCGCTCAGATGTCTGACTCTCTGTGACCCCGCGGACTGCAGCCCACCAGGCTCCTCTGTCCATGGGATTCTCCAGGCAAGAATCCTGGAGCGGGTTGCCATGCCCTTCTCCAGGGGACCTTCCTGACCCAGGGACTGGACCCTCATCTCTCACATCTCCTGAATCGGCAGGCGAGTTTTCTGCCCCTGTGCCATCTGGGAAGCTCAGGAGTGTGTATATCTCAGTTTTAATCTCTTAAGCCTTGAAGCCAGTTCTCTCAGCACTAAAAAAGAGATGACAGTACCTTATCATAGATCTACATGAGGATTGAATAAAATAGTGCATATAAAGGGCCAAGCAACATGATTGTTACACAGTCATTGCTGAATAAATGCCTGTCTTATTCCTCCTGCCAGAGAGGCTCATTTCCTATTAGTTGCAGCTACCAAATGCAGGTCCACACTTCAGTCAGAAATTCTGTGCTATTTCTTCTCATCGTAAAACGTGGTTGCTGTATCAGCCATTTCCTGAAGGAGATAAAATATGACTCTATAGTGAATATTACTTTTATTTGTTGAAATACTCGTAGAACGTTTGATCCCCAGGAAGTTATCATCATCAATGGTTTTACGGGTGTACAGAGAGTCATTTTTAGGTGCGGAACAAGAGAAAAGTAAATATGAATTCTTCTCCACTGTTCAAAGACGAAGGTCCTGAGATCAAAGAGCCCGAGTGACGTGCCACGTCCCTGGAGACAGCGCCAGAGGCCGCCTTGCTGATAAGGCCGCCGCAGGTGCCTCACACCTGAGCTCCCCTCCGAAAGCCCGCCCCAGCGCCCTGCGGACAGGGAACCCTGCGGACGGCCGAGAGCTATTTTATGGCCCTAAGAGGCATCGTTTCCTTAGCGACTGAAGTCTGCACCTGTCACGCTCGCGGGTTGTTTTTTTTTCTCCTCTTTTTAAATCTGGAAACTTTCCTTTCCTTCGAGGCTCCTAAATAAGAAATTAGAATAAGTATAGAGACTTTTTTAAAAAGGTGGCTACCACCTTGTTGAACTCTGGGCCACCTCAGCTGTTAAAACAGAGAGCCTGCGGGGCTCCCTGGAGTAGGAAATCCCCAACTATCTCGGGGAGCTTGCTCAGTGACCAAAGGGGCTTCTATAACTTCTCTGCACACACACACACGCACAGGCACACACACGCAATCCAGCCTCTACCCACCTCCTTCCTCGGCTCGGGTCTTTTATCAGCCTGTTGCCTAGGCTTTGGCAATGGAACTGTAGAAAGCCTAATCATATAAAAGCACCTAATACGTTTGCTCATAATTTCTAAAGTTTCACACCAGCTACAAGACAGTGGAACACTTTGCTTTCTGCCAGAGCTTTAACAAAGCAACTTACTGCCATCCTTTGATAAGAGTATGTTTTATAGATCATATGACTTTGTCAGTTTTTTGAAGAGTCAAGCTGTGCAGTATTCTCCCACCCCCAAGTGTTTCATGTTTTCCTAGTAACTATTTTGTTCTGTTTTATTTTTCTATGCTAGAAATTTGGTTAAAGTTGCATTTCATGATAAACATATGGCAGCTCAAAACAAGAAGAGTGTGTTTACAAGAGAGTGCTTATTCAGTGTGTTTCTTTGAATATCATAATCCATGTCTCAAAGACAATATTGAAATTTCATTGCAACCCTTATGTTCATATGGCCTACATAACTTTCCTTTTATCATAAGTTAGTTATCAAGAAAACAAAATCATTGTCTTACCACTGTGTAGGGACATATGTTTAAATAATATTTAAATACCTAATATAATAATAGTTTTATTGGGGAAAATTTTGTAAGACCATAGGGGCTTCCCTGGTGGCTCAGATCGTAAAGAATCCACCTGCAATGCAGGAGACCTGGGTTCGATCCCTGGGTTGGGAAGATGCCCTGGAGGAGGGCATGGCAACCCACTCCAGTATTCTTGCCTGGGAAATCCCCACGGACAGGGGAGCCTGGTTGGCTGCAGTCCATGGGGTCGCAAAGAGTCGGATACGACTGAGTGACTAAGCACAGCGTATATGAAAATACAGGATTATCTCAAAGGAAAATGAATGAAAAATACTGATCCCCTGATTTCTCTATAAATTATCCAAAGCAGTGCTAGGCAACAGATACACAATGTAAGCCACATGGGTAATTTTTAAGTGTTCTAGTAGCCACACTTCAAAAAAGTAAAAAGAAGCAGGCAAAATTATTTAGCCCAGTGTATTCAAAAGTTTATTTAAATATGTAATCAATATAAAAATTATTAATGAGCAATATTATTATACTTTCTTTTTTTATTATGTCTTAAAAATCTGGAGTGCTTTTTATAGAATGTCTCACTTTTGACTCACCACATTTCAGGTACCCATTGGCCAAACTTGGCTAGTGGATGCTGTATTGGGTAGTGATGATCTAAAGAAATTTTTAAAGGAAAAGTAAGAAATCCAGGAGAACAATCTAATGATGGTAAGACTTAAATAATGTAGATAGAGAGGGATGGATATAAGGCACATTTGTGACCTTATTTTTAAGTCTAATAGGACAAGACACAGAGTGAACACATTTATGTTATTAGAACACTAACCTATGAAATACAACTTTGCTTAAATTGGATAAAAGTCAACTGTTCTATGATTTACTATTTTTTAAAGGAACTATCTCCCCTGCCATCATTAACGTGGGTTTGTAGATCTAAACAGAAGAGCAGGGTAGACACAATGGCAGGTATTTCATGAGAATGTGCTTTAACTTCCACAGTTTGTTTAGAGTTTAAGAAATTCAAAAGCATTAGACTTCTTGGCTGGACAGTAAGTATGGTGCATCGGAATGAGCCAGTTAGATCTGGGTATCAGTCTGCACAATCAGTGAATTCCTTGTCTGAACCTCACTGATTTCTGTGAAATGGATGCAGTGATCCCAGCCTCACAGAGTGTGGTGATCCGAATGAGACCAGGTCCCTCGTTGCTGTTGTTGTTCAGTCAGTCAGTCGTGTCCAACTCTTTGTGACCCCATGGACTGCAGCACGCCAGGCTTCCCTATCCTTCATCATCTCCCAGAGCTTGCTCAAACTCATGTCCATTGAGTTGATGATGCCATCCAACCATCTCATCCTCTGTCACCCACTTCTCCTCCTGCCCACAGTCTTCCCCAGCATCAGGGTCTTTTCCAGTGAGTCAGCTGTTTGCATCAAGTAGCCAAATATTAGACCTCCAGCTTCAGCATCAGTCCCTCTAGTGAATATTCAGGACTGATTTCCTTTAGGATGGACTGGTTGGATCTCCTTGCAGTCCAAGGGACTCTCAAGAGTCTTCTCCAGCACCACAGTTCAAAAGCATCAATTCTTCAGTGCTCAGCTTTCTTTATGGTCCACCTCTGACATCCATGATGCAATGTCTAATTCACAGCAGCAACTCACAGAAGAACTCTCTTTCACCTCTTTGTCTTTATTCCATAGTGAGTTATGGTCTGCTTGGTGAAAGATAGAGAATGTGTCTAAAAGAACCCTCAAGCAAGGCAAGACAGTCTTTAATGTAAAGCTAGTGTGAAGTGCAATTTAAAAGCCCTAGAAAGTTGGAGAATGAGGACTGAAGACAGTGCGAAGGAAATGGGATTTGACTTTGCTTTCACCATCATGAAGCTCAGCTCTAGACATGGGCAAGAATATTGCAGATAGGAAGATATAAGGCACTGGTATGCGGTAGTATATGTGGTGGAGTGACCGAGTCTATTTGCTTGGAACCGAGGTGGTCCCCAGGATGCAGGACGTTCCAGGCTAAAATTGGGACAAACTGGGCTGGTTTGTCATCTAGCAGAGGGTAAAGAGGAGTCCTGAAGACACACTTCTATGAGTTACAGCTTTGCTAAGTGAGACTGCAAGTGAATTTTCAGTGTTTCTTTCAAAAAATGGGTTTTCACACCAAAAAAGTAGAAAGAGGGAAAGAACAGCCAAGAGAGGGAAAATGGGGGTGAAAGCTGTAGACACACTCCCTGCAGCCAAATATAGTAACTCAGCCTTTTATCTTGTCTGAATTCATTTCCTCTCTGTGTATGAATTAACTCCGAGACTTGCAGCCAATATCTCCCACATAAGAAGCTTATCTGTTAGCTCCTTAGGTTTCCTTGGTAGAAACACTACTCTAAACTTATAACTAGTAAACTTGTAATGCTAGACATGACAGAATAAAAGCATCATTATAAATGTTCATGGGAGGAAGAAAAAAAAAGGAGGCTGTGGAAACTTAGTGAATATGAATCTCCATACACAAGAATATGGATCATATTCTATCTGTTTAAGGGAAAAGGAAGAAACACCTTAATTACACTAATGGCTTACATTTTTTTCATGTAATTACAAGTCTAAAGTTTTTCTTTGCTGATAATTTTGTATGAAACATGTTCGTGCTAAATATTCCCTTACCATACACCTAGAGATGTTTATTTACACAGATGCAGGGTATTGGAATTTAAGGGGAGGGGGTCATTGAAGCCAGAACCCAAGGCCAACCCCTCTCCAACAGTAATTTGTGGTTTTTGCTACATTTGGTGGTTACAAAGAAGCCTTAGACTCTTTGGTGAACACCAATACTGCACCATTATTTTATGTGAAATTTTAGGGGAAAAAAATCCTTACTCTCATAACCCAATAAATATTTCAGCTCACTTTGGGTGAGTCTAGTGGTGGTTAGGAAGGGGTGGACAGAACCTAGTGTCACATACATGAGACCCGATTCCCACAAAAGCGAGCTGATCATCCAGTTTCTTATCTCAGTCGTGAAAACAAACAGTGTGGTGTGTGGGTGTAAAATAAGGTGGTAATAAAATAAAACAGGCAGTAAGCCAAGTTTAGAATTGATTTCTTTTTTGTTTTATTTCATGAAAACTACTATGTGAAAATATTTAAACAAGAACAAAATACCCACTTATCTACACAATGTATAATTTATATAATGAAACATATAGGAGTATCTGCAAACAGAAGCGTACATGCAGATGCTCTTCACATTGAGATTCATAAAAAGAGGGACATATTTATTGAAAATATTAAGGGACTGGGCTGGGAAATGTAGAATTTCAGGATGTTTGAAAGTATGATTTAAATCATAGCCTTGTGATCGGAACCTTCAGACATCATCTTCACTCTCCTTCACCACTAGCAGAACATTGTAAGCAAATGAAGAAAAAAAAAGTCATAAAGCAATGATACTTTGCATTCTGACTGAAAAGGACCAAGGGGAAAATGATGAAGAAAATAAATCCAGCTAGGCAAAAACAAAACAAACATAAAAAAAGCTCTTGCATGTAACGTGGAGAAAGAAAAATGCCATTTCATGGTCATGGTGACTTGATCAAGGACTTGATTTGGCCTTCAAATTTGTTGTTCCTCTCCTAAAAGTTTAACTCTAGAGTGTAGTTTTCAATGAATGTTTGGGTAGAAAAGCAATCGCAAGTTTAATCTCATATACAACCGGAAATAGCTATGATTTTTTTAAAGTGCTTTCTATGGAATGTTAGTGGAGAAAACAGCAGCTTTGGGAGTTTCTAGTATGGATATGAGAGTGACTTATCAAAATTTGCTTTGAGGTTGATATAATCAGTACAGTGTTTTAACCTCCTTTCAAGAAATTATGTATTTTTTGTGTGTGTATATATGATGCACACAATTGCTTGGTGAGGAAGGGGGTATGCTTTTTGATTGTCAAAATGACATGGATAAAATACTTAAACATTGATAAGGTAAAAGTGTTTATAAAATAGAAAAAGTATGTCTTGACTTTACAGGAGCAACATGCAAATGAGCCTGTAATCTTATGTCTGTTTTGACATCTTCTCCTTGCATCATATGGTATTACTGTTTTGAAGCCATTTGCAATCCTCTATGATGTGGAAGCTTCTCTTATTTAACTTGCTCCCTGGGAAGGCTCTGGGACTTGACTACGGACCCATTTAACACCCTTGCCTGCCGCCTTGTGGTTGCCAGTTAGAGACCAGGTTTGCCTGTACAGGTAAAGGCTATCAACACTATAATCGTGGTGCTTGGCTTGTAGGTAACTCGGTTCCAGCTTTCCCATAGGTCCTTGCTCCTTAGCACACATTGACATATGTTCCAGAAGTGAATCAAACAGAGTGCAGAAAATTACCCACCCATATATGGGATCCTGACCTACACGAGGTGACCTGGGCAACTACTGGAAGAAGGAGGAATTAGCAATAAAGAGCACTAAGCAATTGGTTTGCCATTGGGAAATAATGAAACCATATCCCTGTTTTATACAACATATAAAAAGTAATTGCAGAAGGATTAAAGATCTCAATGTAGACTTCAAATTTCTCGTAACAATAGGCTGACTTGTTGAGTCCAAAGCTCTTGTGGAGAGCAGACTCAGAATAAATTGGTTTTATACTTGTAACATGTTCTAGGTTAAAGGGAAACACTTGATAGTGATAAAAATTTCAATTCGCCAGAAAAATGTAACAGTTCCAAATATATATCAACTGGGACTTCCTTCCTGGTCCAGTGGCTTAGACTCTGTCTTCCCAATCCAGGGGGCCCGGATTCCATCCCTGATCAGGGAGCTAGATCCCACATGCTACAACTATTAACAAATATCAGCTAAAGACCCTGCATGCTGCAGCTGAAAAGAACCTGCATGCTGCAATGAACATCAGAGATCTTGTGAGCTACAACTAGGACCTGCAACAGGTCTTAGGTATTTGATAGTATATTAAATATTTGTTTATTTAATATATAATAATAAACTATATTTAATGCATGTGTTGTTAATATATATTATTATATAAAATATATTATATACTTAATAATACATAAATTTTTAAATAAATAAATGTATATGCATTAAATGATATGGTAAGATACACTAAGCCAAAATAAAACTAACTGAAAGAGAAATGGACAAACCCATAGTTATAATGGGAGCTTATTTTTTCTCTCTCCTGGTCGTTGCTAGCTCATGAAGACAATAATATCAGAAAAAACAGGTTAAATATGAACAATGTAATATACAAATCTGACTTGCTAAACACATGTAGACTGCTTCAGTAATTAACTGGAGAATTCATATTATTTTTGAGCACTGAAGAATCAAGCATAAGTACTGACTAAAAGATATTACCTCGAAGTTGGTAGGACTATGTTAAAATAATTTCTATTCAGCAGATAACACTGTTGGAATGGTGATGTTTTTTGTCAGGTGGTGACTGGTAGAAAGAGGAATAATTCTAGAGAATGAATAGTTTCTGCTTTTTGAGTCCCGGTCTCCTGTGTTTATTTAGTTTGTGTAAACGCATCATGATATGCACTTACATTTATTTTTCTGAGTGTGTGTTATAGTATATACATAAATGCATACATTTAAGTCTTCCTTAGTAACTCAGATGGTAGAGAATCACCTGCCAATGCAGGAGACCCGGGCTTGATCCCCGGGTTGGTAAGCTCCCCTGGAGAAGGACACGGCAACCCACTCCAGTATTCTTGCCTGGGAAATTTCATGGACGGAGGGGCCTGGCAGGCTACAGTCCATGGGGTGGCGAAGAGTCGGACACAACTGAGCAACCAACACTTCCACTTTCATACATTTAATGCATACGTTATTAAAAGAGAGCTTACAATTGCCTTAAAATTGGAAATACTAAGGAACAAATCTTAAAAAGCAGAAAATATCTCTGAGGAAAAAATACAAAATGTTACAGAGAAATTTTAAGAAAACCCAAATAAACAAACATGGTGATAGATAATGTTCATGGACTGAAATCTTAATACTATAAAGACTTCAACTCTTCACACTAGTCTCTGCATTTAATATAGTCCCAATAACAATTCAAAGGTGTTCCCTTTGCTAGACCATGGCAAACAGATTTTAGAAGTCACATGAAAGTGCACAAATCATAAACAGACAAGAATTCTAATAAAAGACAATGTGGGAGAAATTCCTCTTCCTGATACCAGGCCTTATTACAAAGCTATAGTAATTTAGTAATTAATCAATGTGAAATTTACACACAGATCAGTCAGTTCAGTTCAGTTCAGTTGCTCAGTTGTGTCCAACTCTTTGCAACCCCATGAATCACAGCACGCCAGGCCTCCCTGTCCATCACCAACTCCTGGAGTCCACCCAAACCCATTTCCATTGAGTCGGTGATGCCATCCAACCATCTCACCCTCTGTTGTCCCCTTCTCCTCCTGCCCCCAATCCCTCCCAGAATCAGGGTCTTTTCCAGTGATTCAACTCTTTGCATGAGGTGGCCAAAGTATTGGAGTTTCAGCTTCAGCATCAGTCCCTACAATGAACACCTATGACCGATTTCCTTTAGGATGGACTGGTTGGATCTCCTTGCAGCTCAAGGGACTCTCAAGAGTCTTCTCCAACACCACAGTTCAAAAGCATCAATTCTTCGGCACTCAACTTTCTTCACCGTACAACTCTCACATCCATACATGACCACTGGAAAAACCATAGCCTTGACTAGATGGGCCTTTGTTGGCAAAGTAATGTTTCTGCTTTTCAATATGCTGTCTAGGTTGGTCAAAACTTTCCATCCAAGGAGTAAGTGTCTTTTAATTTCATGGCTGCAGTCACCATCTGCAGTAATTTTGGAGAACAAAAAAAAATAAAGTCTGACACTATTTTCACCGTTCTCCCATCTATTTGCCATGAAGTGATAGGACTAGATGCCACGATCTTAGTTTTCTGAATGTTGCACTTTAAGCCAATGTTTTTACTCTCCTCTTTCACTTTCATCAAGAGGCTTTTTAGTTCCTCTTTACTTTCTACCCTAAGGGTGGTGTCATCTACATATCTGAGGTTATTTATATTTCTCCCGGCAATCTTGATTTCAGCTTGTACTTCATCCAGCCCAGTGTTTCTCATGATGTACTCTGCATATAAGTTAAATAAGCAGGGTGACAATATACAGCCTTGACGTACTCCTTTTCCTATTTGGAACCAGTCTGTTGTTCCACGTCCAGTTCTAACTGTTGCTTCCTAACCTGCATACATGTTTCTCAAGAGGTGGGTCAGATGGTCTGGTATTCCCATCGCTTTCAGAATTTTCCACAGTTTATTGTGATCCATACAGTCAAAGACTTTGGCAGAGTCAATAAAGCAGAAATGGATATTTTTCTGGAACTCTCTTGCTTTTTCTATAATCCAGTGGATGTTAGCAATTTGATCTCTGGTTCCTCTGCCTTTTCTAAAACCAGCTTGAACATCTGGAAGTTCACAGTTCACATATTGCTGAAGCCTGGCTTGGGGAATTTTGAGCATTATTTTACTATCATGTGAGAGAAGTGCAATTGTGCGGTAGTTCAAGCATTCTTTGGCATTGCCTTTCTTTGGGATTGGAATGAAAACTGACATTTTCCCGTCCTGTGACCACTGCTGAGTTTTCCAAATTTGCTGGCATATTGAGTGCAGTGCTTTCACATCATCATGTTTCAGGATTTGAAATAGCTCACCTGGAATTCCATCACCTCCACTAGCTTTGTTCATAGTGGTGCTTCCTAAGGCCCACTTGACTTCACATTCCAGCATGTCTGGCTCTAGGTAAGGGATCACACTATCGTGATTATCTGGGTCGTGAAGATCTTTTTTGTACTGTTCTTCTGTGTATTCTTGCCACCTCTTCTTAATATCTTCTGCTTCTGTTAGGTCCATACCATTTCTGTCCTTTATCGAGCCCATCTTTGCATGAAATGTTCCCTTGGTATCTCTAATTTTCTTGAAGAGATCTCTAGTCTTGTCTACGGCCATACCACCCTGAACGCGCCCGATCTCGTCTGATCTCGGAAGCTAAGCAGGGTCGGGCCTGGTTACTACTTGGATGGGAGATCTCTAGTCTTTGCCATTCTGTTGTTTTCCTCTATTTCTTTGCATTGATCGCTGAGGAAGGCTTTTTTTTATCTCTCCTTGCTATTATTTGGAACTCTGCATTCAAATGGGAATATATTTCCTTTTTTCCTTTGCTTTTCACTTCTCTTCTTTTCACAGCTATTTGTAAGGCCTCCTCAGACAGCCATTTTGCCTGTTTGCATTTCTTTTCCATGGGGATGGTCCCTGTGTCCTGTACAATGTCATGAACCTCCATTCATAGTTCATCAGGCTCTCTGTCTATCAGATCTAGTCCCTTAAATATATTTCTCACTTTCACTGTATAATCATAAGGGGTTTGATTTAGGTCATACCTGAATGGTCTAGTGGTTTGATAAATGCAAAAGTATTTGATAGCTCAACAACAGACTGTGAAGGCTACTTGGCGCGCGCGCACACACACACACACACACACACACTATATATGTATATATGAGAGAGGTGCTTGCATGCTGTCTTTCAGTCATGTCCGACACTTTGCGACCCCATGGACTGCAGCCCGCTAGTCTCCTCTGTCCATGGAATTTCCCAGGCAAGAAACTGGAGTGTGTTGCCGTTTTCTTCTCCAGGAGATTGTAATACAGCACAATTAGGATAGAAAGTGCACATTTAAAATACTTTGTATTTTACTAATTATATTATTATTCTTTATTTTTCATTTTTCTTTTCAATTCCAGAAATATTGAACTATTAATTATTTTGACAAGTAGCCTTCACCCAGCTTCTAGAAGTGTTAATGTTTTTAGCATGGACACACACACACACACAAGTACACACAAAAGGATGATAGTATGACTCTATTCATATAAAGTTCCCAGACAGATGAAACTAAATTCTGTCACTTAAAGATGCCCATATAGGTGATAAATCAATGAAGAAAAAGAGGAAAATGATTGTTAATGCAAGCGAGGATAGCAGTTACCTTGGACGGTATGATGTTTAGATGAAGAACGTGACACCCCTGAGTTGAAGATGGTGTTCTTTTTCTTTATTAAAGTTGCAAGAAACATTATATGTATTTATGAGATGTGAGGTACGTTATTGCAGAGACATTTTATTAGTTTTTCCACATATAACACATTTCCCAATAAAATCTAAAAACATTAAACCAAGAATAGTAGAACTTTTAAAAAAAGATACCTTTTTAAAAAATCAATTTTTGGTTTTAGCAATTATTTTATAAAGTCTACTGATAAAAAAATACTTTATTAAGGATCTCTTTTGTCAGTGAATATCACACTTAAGATTATCACACTTAACCTTCTGGCCCAAACTTTTTAGAGATAATTATTTCCTGATTGTCAGAGAGTAGCCATTTGCCATGTTATTTATCAAAGTTACATAAACAATTGCTCATGGCTTGGCAGGACAGGTGTTTTAAAAAATAAGAGAGTTTTTGGCCTGAAGAAATTTACAGTCTTAACAGATTAACGTAATATCAATGACTTAATGAGAAACTAATTACACATAACACATAAAGAACACTCAACTGAACCTTTACCAGGCTGCTCACCAGCCCACCCGCTCTGTGCTCACACACTATGCCTCTTTGTGACTATTTGTTGTTTCCTTGTTCAGTCATCCAACTCTTTTGCAACCCCATGACGGTAGCCTGCCAGGCTCCTCTGTCCATGAGATTTCCAAGGGAAAAATACTGGAGTGGGTTGTCATTTTTTTTCCAGGGATCTTCCCAACCCAGAGATAGAACCCACATCTGAATGGGCAGGTGGAGTCTTTACCAAGAGCCACCGGGGAAGCCCACTGTGACTCTAGGTGAGCTGCGTAACTAAAGGTTGTTCCCCAAGCCGGTGCTGTAAGATCATCCCTCCAGCAGTTATTTTCTCCTGCTCCTGTGTCATCAGTCTTCTCTTTTAATTGGATCGTTATTATCACAATTTAAACATGCTTTTTTCCCCTGTACATTGTGGAAAAACAAACCTTCCGTTCTCTTATAGAGCAAACTTTCAGGAAAATATTCATTGTATTCAATACTTATTTTCCACTATTTTAAACTCACTCCAACCAGGCTCTTTTGTCCCATTGACTCTATTAGAAAGTATCTTGCTGGCATTTGAGAAATTCAGTATTGCTTGCTTCCATGATCAATAATTAATCCTCATCTTACCTGACCTGTGACCATGCACCTGACAGTTGATCTCTCCCTCCCTCACCCTGGAAACATGCTTTGCTTGATTTCCAGAATATTGCTTCACATTGTTTTATTAATTCCTTTATTGGCTACTTGTTTTTAGCCTCCTTTGCTACTTATTCCATCTCCTAAGTGTTGAATATACCCCCAGAAACTATAGATATTTTAATCTACATTCAACCTCTTGGTGATTTCAGCCAATAGAATGCTGTTTTTTTTTTTTTGTATTTACATTTTTGTATCTTTTAATTATTTGCTTTCTATTGAAGTATAGTTGATTTACAACATTGTATTAGTTTCAGATATACAGCAAAGTGAGTTAGTTTTATATACATATAAATATACACACACATATATAAATATATATATTATATATATTTATATAATATATATGTATAATATATATATATATAATATATATATATATATATACACACATATGAGGGCCTCCCTGGTAGCTCAGCTGGTAAAGAATTCCCCCTGCAATGCAGGAGACCTGGGTTCGATCCCCAGGTTGGGAAGATCCCCTGGAGGAGGGCATGGCGACCCACTCCAGTATTCTTGCCTGGAGAATCCCGTGGACAGAGGAGCGTGGTGGGCTATAGCCCATGGGGTCGCAAAGAGTCAGACACAACTGAGCAACTAGGTGTACACACACACACATACACACACACACATGAGTGTAAATATATATATATTTTTCAGATTCTTTTCCCATATAAATTATTACATTGAATATAACGCCCTGTGCTATACAAGCAAGTCCTTGCTACTGCAAATTCCTAATTTATTCCTCCCCCCGCCCACCACCACCTTTCCCCTTTGGTAACTTAAGTTGGTTTTCTACATCTGTGAGTGTTTCTGTTTTGTTAAATGAGTGCATTTGTGTCTTTTTTTTTTAGATTTCACATGTAGTTGATATCCTATGAAAATTGTCTTTCTCTATCCAACTTACTTCACTTAGTATGACGCTCTCTAGGTTCATTCATGTTGCTGCAAATGGCATGATTTCATTCTTTTTTTATGACTGAGTAACATTCCATTATATATATATATGCATATATATGTATATATATAATGTCTTCTTGATTCATTTGTCTGTCCATGGACATGCGTGGTTTCAAACACCATACGCTATGAAGGCCTACATTTACATTGTAGATTCAGGGTGTTCCCCCGAATCTCAGACTACTCCGCACCTCCAATAGGATGTCTAGTAGACTGAACCAGTGAGCGTTCTCCAGCAGCCACCACTTCACCATCTCGGCCACATCACCGATGCCTTCTTCAGATATCTTCCTGCGTTCCTGAGCTCTCCTTGGTCTCACACCCCATGTCCAGTCTGTCAGTATATCCTGTTGGCATTATCCACTTTTTCTACAGACTCTTTCCTCGGATGATGGCAGTAGATTCCTAATTGCTCCCCTTGCTTCTACGTATACCCCTCAAAAGTCTGATCTCAACACTGCAACCTGTAGGATGTTTCTAAAACTTACAACAGATGGTGCTCCTTCCTGAAACCTTCCCGTACTTCATATTTCAGAGTAGAAGACAAAACCTTAAACACCTCACAAAGCCTTCTGTGGTCTGGTCTCTGACTTCATCTCCCGCTGGCTCGCTCAAGTGGAGCCATGCTGTTACAGGTCCATTGCTGCCCGTGGAATGGCATGCCCCACGTCAGGATGTTTGAACACCTTCCCCCCAGCCTAAAACTCTGCTCCCTGATTTCTGGCTGTCTGATTTCCTTGCCTCCTTTGTTTAACTATCACCTCCATAAGGCACCTTATTTTAAACTGCAAATCCCCACGTCTAGCACTCTCACTCTCCCATTCCTTATTCTGTTTTGTCCCCTAAGGTTTAATATGATGGACACTGTGCATTTGTTGTTCAGTCACCCAGTCGCATTCCGCTCTTTGTGACCCCGTGGACTGCAGCATGCTGAGCTCCTCTGTCCTTCACTCTCTCCCAGAGTTTGCTCAAACTCATGTCCATTGAGTCAGTGAGGCCACCAACCACTTCACCCTCTGCCTCCCACTTCTCCTCCTGCCCTCCATCGTTCCCAGCATCAGGGCTTTTCCAGCGAATCAGCTCTTCAAGTCAGGTAGCCAAAGTATTGGAGCTTCAGTTTCAGCATCAGTCTTTCCAATGAATATTTCCTTTAGAATTTCCTTTATGATTGACTGGTTTGACCTCCTTGCTTTCCAAGGGACTCTCAAGAATCTTTTCCAATAACACAGTTCAAAAGCATTCAATACTTTTGGAATCACTCTTTTTTATTGTACAGCTATCACTTCCACTAGTGATAGAAGTAAAGTCTGGTGTAAAGAGCAATATTGCATATGAACCTGGAATGTTAGGTCCATGAATCAAGGAAAATTGGAAGTGGTCAAACAGGAGGTGGCAAGAGTGAACATCGACATTTTAGATATCAGCAAATTTAAATGGACTAGAGTGGGTAAATTTAACTCAGATGACCATTATATCCACTACTGTGGGCAAGAATCCCTTAGAAGAAATGGAGTAGCCATTATAGTCAACAAAAGAGTCCAAAATGCAGTACTTGGATGCAATCTCAGAAATGACAGAATGATCTCTGTTCATTTCCAAGGCAAACCATTCAATATCACGGTAATCCAAGTCTATGCCCTGAACAGTAATGCTGAAGCTGAGCTTGAATGGTTCTATGAAGACCTTCAAGACCTTCTAGAACTAACACCCCCAAAACATGTCTTTTTCATTATAGGGGACGGGAATGCAAAAGTAAGAAGTCAAGAAATACCTGGAGTAACAGGCAAATTTGGCCTTGGAGTACAGAATGAAGCAGGGCAAAGGCCAATAGGGTTTTGCCAAGAGAACGCACTGGTCATAGCAAACACCCTCTCCTAACAACACAAGAGAAGACTCCTCACCAGATGGTCAACACCGAAATCAGATTGATTATATTCTTTGTAGCCAAAGATGGAGAAGCTCTATAGACTCAGCAAAAACAAGACCGGGAGCTGGCTGTGGCTCAGATCATGAACTCCTTATTGACAAATTCATACTTAAATTGAAGAAAGCACGGAAAACCACTAGATCATTCAGGTATGACCTAATTCAAATCCCTTACAATTATAAGTGAGAAATAGATTCAAGGGATTAGATCTGATAGACAAAGTGCCTGAAGAACTATGGATGGAGGTTTGTGACACTGTACAGGGAACAGGGATCAAGAACATCCCTAAGAAAAAGAAATGCAAAGAGACAAAATGGTTGTCTGAGGAGGCCTTACAAATAGCTGTGAAAAGAAGAGAAGTGAAAGACAAAGGAGAAAAGGAAAGATATATCCATTTGAATGCAGAGTTCCAAAGAATAGCAAGGAGAGATAAGAAAGCCTTCCTCAGTGATCAGTGCAAAGAAATAGAAGGAAGCAATAGAATGGGAAAGACTAGAGATTACTTCAAGAAAATTAGAGATGCCAAGGGAACATTTCATGCAAAGATGAGCACAGTAAAGGAGAGAAATGGTAAGGACCCAACAGAAGCAGAAGATATTAAGAAGAGGTGGCAAGAATACACAGAACTATACAAAAAAGATCTTCATGACCCAGATAATCATTATGGTGTGATCACTCACCTACAGTCAGACATCCTGGAATGTGAAGTCAAATGGGGCTTAAGAAGCATCACTATGAAGAAAGTTAGTGGAGGTGATGGAATTCCAGTTGAGCTATTTCAAATCCTGAAACATGATGCTGTGAAAGAGCTGCACTCAATATGCCAGCAAACTGGGAAAACTCAGCAGTGGCCACAGGACTGAAAAAGGTCAGTTTTCATCCCAATCACAAAGAAAGGCAATCCCAAAGATTGCTCAAACTACTGCACAGTTGCACTCATCTCACACGCTAGTAAAGCAATACTCAAAATTCTCCAAGCCAGGCTTCAACAGTACCTGAACCATGATGTTCAAGCTGAATTCAGAAGGCAGAGGAACCAGAGATCAAATTGCTAACATCCACTGGATCATCTAAAAAGTAAGAGAGTTCCAGAAAAACATCTACTTCTGCTTTGTTGACTATGCCAAAGTCTTTGACTCTGTGGATCACAATAAACTGTGGAAAATTCTGAAAGAGATGGGAACACCAGACCACCTGACCTGCCTCCTGAGAAATCTGTATGCAGGTCAAGAAGCAACAGTTAGAACTGGACATGGAACAACAGTCTGGTTTCCAATAGGAAAGGGAGTATGTCAAGGCTGTATATTGTCACCCTGCTTATTTAACTTATATGCAGAGTACATCATGAGAAACGCTGGGCTGGATGAAGTACAAGCTGGAATCAAGATTGCCTGGAGAAATATCAATATCGTCAGATATGCAGATGACATCACCCTATGGCAGAAAGCGAAGAAGAGCTAAAGAGCCTCTTGATGAAAGTGAAAGAGGAGAATGAAAATGTTGGCTTAAAACTCAACGTTCAGAAAACTAATGTCATGGCATCTGGTCCCATCACTTGGTGGCAAATAAATGGGGAAACAGTGGAAAGAGTGACAGACTCTATCCGTTGGAGCTCCAAAATCTCTGAAGGTGGTGACTGCAGCTATGAAATTAGAAGATGCTTGCTCCTTGGAACGAAAGTTATGACCAACCTAGACAGCATATTACAAAGCAGAGACATTACTTTGCCAACAAATGCTCATATAGTCAAAGCTATGGTGTTTCCAATAGTCATGTATGGATGTGATTGTTGGGCTATAAAGAAAGCTGAGCACCGAAGAATTGATGCTTTTGAACTGTGGTGTTGGAGAAGACTCTTGAGCGTCCCTTGAACTGCAAGATCCAACCAGTCCATCCTAAAGGAGATCAGTCCTGGGTGTTCATTGGAAGGACTGATGCTGAAGCTGAAACTCTAATACTTTGGCCACCTGATGTGAAGACCTGACTCATTTGAAAAGATCTGATGCTAGAAAAGATTGAAGGTGGGAGGAGAAGGGGATGACAGAGGATGAGACGGTTGAATGGCACTGTGGATTCAAAAGACATGAGTCTGAGTAAACTCTGTGAGTTGGTAATGGACAGGGAGGCCTGGTGTGCTGCAGTTCATGGGGTCACAAATAGTCAGACACGACTGAGTGACTGAACTGAACTGATTACATCCATATATGACTACTGGAAGAACCATAGCTTTGACTAGATGGATCTTTGTCGGCAAAGTAATATCTCTTTTTTAATACAGTCTAGGTTTGTCATAGCTTTTCTTTGAAGGAACAAACGTCTTTTAATTTCATGGCTGTAGTCACTGTCTGCAGTGATTTTGGAGTCCATGAAAATAAAATCTATCACTGTTTCCATTGTTTCCCCATCTATCTGTCATGAAGTGATGGGACTAGATGCCATGATCTTAGTTTTTGAGTGTTGAGTTTTAAGCCAGTTTTTCACTCTCCTCTTTCACCTTCATCAGGAGGCTCTTTAGTTCCTCCTCATTTTTCTGCCATAAGACTGGTGACATCTGCATATCTGAGTGCATGCTAAGTCACTTCAGTCATGTCTGACTCTGTGCAGCCCCATAGACTGCAGCCTGACAGTCTCCTCTGTCCATAGGGTTCTCAAGGCAAGAACACTGGAGTGGGTTGCCATGCCCTCCTGCAGGGCATCTTCCCAACCCAGGAATCAAACCCTCATCTCTTATGACTAACCTGCATATGCAGGCAGATTCTTTACCACTAGTGCCACCTGGGAAACCCATAACATAAACTGTGAGTGTGTGTGTTAGTGTTCAATCATGTCCAACCCTATACGATTCCTTGGACTGCAGCCTGCCAGCCTCCTCTTCCATGGAATTCTCTAGGCAAGAATCCGAGAGTGGGTTGCCATTCCCTTCTCCAGAGGATCTTTCCAACCTAGAGTTTGAACCCGGTCTCCCACATTGCAGGCAGACTATTTAGTGTCTGAGCCACAAGGCTACAGAAGATAACACAGTAATAATTACTTATTCAATTTCAACTTTTTATACTTGAAGAAATGTATCTCTTTTGTTTACTAACATTTCGCCAGTTCTGAGAAGAATGTTCTACATATAGCAGATGTTGATAATTTATTTGTTCAATGAATTAATTGTACTTCTTTGTATAAACTATACATGTTTTAAGAGTTTGGAGAAGAGAAGGACAAGTATTTCTCAGAGGAGTTAGAGGTTTGGACATACACAATTCCTGCTTGTATTTCATGTGCCATATGTGGTTGAGATCAAGCAGAAAGAAAAACACCCACATTGGATAGAGGTACGGAAAATAGAGTTTAGAAGAGAGACTTTCTTCCTTCAGAATAAAAGTCATGATTTCTAGATGGTCCCTCATCATCCATTTGGGGTATAAAATAAAGATCTTTCCTTCTCTTTTTCTTGGGAGATGGTTTATGGTTCCACTCTCCCACCATACTTTCCTTGAAGGATTATTTTCCTTCCTAAGGCCCTTTTTCTATGATGTCAAAGACTGTGGAGTGATTAGCTTCATGGACTTCTGATTATCTATTCATACTCGATTTTTTCCCTTCTGCAGTAATTGTTGCTGTTCCGTCACTAAGTCATGTCTGACTCTTTACGACCCCATGAACTGCAGCACGCCAGGCTTCCCTGTGCTTCACTGTCTCTAGGAGTCTGCTCAAGCTCATGTCCAATAAGTGGATCATGCCATCCAACCATCACATACTCTGTTGTCCCCTTCTTCTCCTGCCCTCACTATTTCCCAACATCAGGATCTTTTCCAGGGAGTCAGCTCTTTGAGTCAAGTGGACAAAGTATGATGCTATTAGGTGCTGAGATTTGGGTTCAAGCAACCTTCTGTGCCCTGAATTCAGCCATACTTGGACCAAGGGGCTGTCTGTGGAGTTTTCATTATTACAAAAGAGTAATTTCCACATTTCCTCTTCAGCAAGGTTGGGTTGATTTTTTTGTTTGTTTTTCACCTATAACTAAAAGACCCCTATCTGATACAATGAGCTAGAAACGCAATCTGCAGATGTATCAGAAAAGAGCATTCTAGACAAAGAACAGAATGGGCAGTGACACGGAAATGTGGGCCTTCATCCCGGAAAAGGGAATTCCTCTTGTATAATAATTCGAGAATTATTAGACCTCTCTGAAAGGTTGGATAAGTGTTTCGTCACCTACACTCATTCATGTATTCATTCTGTGGGGTTACAGGTGAAGGGTCTGGAAAACCAGAACATCGCATTTCAGATCAGTGGCCGTCACTTAATTCCACTTAACCTCAACTTTCCAGTCTTTTGAGAAAGAAACAACAGTAGGAGCAAACTCCTTAGCGTTTGGTGAGGGTTCTGTGAGCGATGCCTTCAGGGAAGTTAAGATAGTCCGTGGAATGCTGTGAGCACTCCGTGTGTGAACCAATCATAATGCCTTTACTGATGGGCCGAGCGCAGGACCCTGTGCTTAGAAGGCCACCTGCTGAGTGCCATGCTCTGCTGTGGCCGTCTTGGAATTCATAATAATTTCTGAGCAAGAGGGCTACATTTTCCTTTTCCAGGGGCCCCGCGATTTCGGCAGCGTGTCCCTGGAAGGCTGTTCCTCTGCATCACAGGAAGCCGTGGTTGAGGGGTCAAAGCAGGGACTTGTGGAGCTGGAACCACCAGGTCTAAACTTAAGCAGCTCTAATAAAAAACTCCGTGACCTCCCATAAATCATTCAGCTTGCTCTTCCCTTATCCACTTTGACCTTGTAGTAGCTCTACTATCTGTTTCTTTCCATTTATTTAATTCACAGAGTCATCATCCGCTCTGGAGTGAAATTTTTCCGTGGTCTTTTCATTTATCTTGCTGTCTCAAATTTTTCCTGACTCATTTTGCCTTTTCAAACTGCTACCCATGTCCAACATTCATTGAAAGAAAGCAGACCCACATCAAGGTAACTCATAATAAAATTTTAGGACACAAAATCTTAAAAAAGGAAGACATTTTAAAAGGTTTTAGGAAAAAAAAAATAACACACAGATAAGGCACAATAAAAACAAAAT
The DNA here is from genome assembly GCF_023699985.2 of Odocoileus virginianus. NCBI lineage: Eukaryota > Metazoa > Chordata > Mammalia > Artiodactyla > Cervidae > Odocoileus > Odocoileus virginianus. The sequence goes on from NC_069690.1 coordinate 56,693,344, forward strand.
GAATGGGATTAGTGGGAGCAAGAATAGAGAAGAAAGATGTCTTCAAAATTCTGAAAAAAAAAAATATTTAAAACAATATGATCCTAGCCAAGCCATCAGGAGGTGTAATAGTGGAATCAAGATATTTCAGAACCTGCCAACTCACAAAGAATAAATTACCTGCCACACATCTTTTTTTTTTTCCAGGAAGCTCCTGGCATCATTCTTTGAGGCAGTAATCCATAAAAGAGGAATTTTCAGGATTTATTAAATAGGAAAGGAGGGAGGACCACTCCCAGGATGATGGTCAAGAGAAGTCTCAGGAAGACAGCTGGTGTCTCAGACATAAGCAGCACCTCGCACAGACTGAGGCAGAAGGGAAAAGATGCCACGAATACACAAACACGCAAGCACACACACGTGGAACTGATCAACTATCCAATACGAGAGCCATATACTGAGAGAAGCTGTACTATTTCTTTTTTTTTTTTCTGAAAATCTCTGAAGCCAAGTAAGTTAAAGTTCCATGAGGCAAAGTGCAAAGAAAAACACAACAGAGGCAACTATCATGAGAACTCTTGAGAGTCCCTTGGACTGACAGAAGATCCAACCAGTCCCTCCTAAAGGAAATCAACCCTGAATATTCACTGGAAGGACTGATGCTGAAGCTGAAGCTCCAATACTTTGACCACCTGATGCAAAGACCTGACTCATTGGAAAAGACCCTGATGCTGGGAAGATTGAAGGCGGGAGGAGAAGGGGATGACAGAGGATGAGATGATTGGATGGCATCACCGACTCAAAGGACATGAGTTTGAGCAAACTCCAGGAGATAGTGAAGGAGACATGAGTTTGAGTAAGCTCTGGGAGCTGGTGATGGACAGGGAGGCCTGGCGTGCTGCAGTCCATGGAGTCGAAAAGAGTAGGACACGACTGAGCGGCTGAACAACAGCGGTCATGAAAACATAAAAGTGCAGAGAACAGAATGCCAGGCAGTCTCAGAGTACTGCGTGGCTCAGCTATAATATAAACAAAATATGCCTCATCACAGGAAGATCTGCACTGAGTATTAATCGAACCAAAAATTTGGGGGAGTGGAAAGGAGAGTGGAGAGGGGTCCACCTATCTCCCGTGTGTTGAGTGATAAGTACCCGAGTTAATTCTCCATCAGCTGCAGAGAGAAATGAAAAAAATAATGTGCAAGAATTTTTAACATTCATTATAGATATGTGAGCATCTGCCTCAGACATACGAAGATCAATACCATCAGAAACAGCTAGACTGGCTTTAACTGGAATTAAAGCTTTAACAGGAATTAAAGATGAGGACCAGTGGAGTAACAGACAGCTGTTTTTCATTATGAAGTCATCTAGTACCATTCAAGTTTTTAAAACTTTTCTTTTTTTATTGTGAGTTATAACATACATAGAGAAAACTGCATAAAACATACGTGGAGATTTTAACAATATAATACAGCAAACATCTGTGTAACCACCACCTGGGTCAAAAATTAGAACATTGCCAGCTCCTAGGACTTTGGCCACCTGATGCAAAGAGCTGACTCATTAGAAAAGACTGATGCTGGGAAAGATTGAAGGCAAAAGGAGAGGCGTGGATGAGATGGTTGGATGGCATCACCGACTCGCTGGACGTGAGTTGGAGCAAACTCCAGGAGAGAGTGGAGGATGGAGGAGCCTGGTGTGCTGCAGTCCTCGGGGTCACAGAGGGCCAGACACGACTGAGCCACGAACAGTAGGACAGCCCTGACTGTGTGCCCTCTCTGAGAAAAATCCACTCCCAGTCCAACCCCGACAGGCAACGCTGTCCTGACTTCCGTGATAATATATTTTGCATTGATTTACATTTTTTTTCACTTATGCTCACATCCCTCCACAAAATAGCTTCTCATGATTTTGACTCTCTGAGCCACCAGGGAAGCCCATAATCTACTTAAATGAAATTTAAATTTTGAAATGCAATATTTTGCCCATACAAGTATAAAAACTGGATTAACACACCTTCTACTATAAAGAATTATTGAGCCCATCGGCTTCCCCACATTGATATTTTCATAAGAAAAAAATGCATTATTACTCATTTTTCCCAGACGCTTGTAAATATACCTTTACCTTGAAACTCCATGGAATGCCCACAGAATCTGTGCAAGGAGTACTTATATCACTATACAATTAACGACCCAAGTATGTTTTTAATATCATGTGCTAAAAAGCACACTAAAATATGACTGACAATAATTTCCACGAACCCTACGTGACTAACAGGCAAAGAAGATTCTACGACCTGAAGGAAAAAAAGATGGCAAGAACAAGTCACTTTTAAGGAAGAATGAATATTTACTGCTTCAGCCTCTACCACAAATCTGGCATTTTCAAGCAGTGGTTTCCCTCCAGGGCGAGTATCAGGGTTGATTTTGGGGATTTCAAATAAACCCAGTAAAAAGCATCCTCTTCACCAGAGAGGGTAAATTAGAGTCTCAGAGATGGGGAGATGGTAGTGAGCATGTATATTTTTACAAACAAACAAATGAGTGTCCATGACAACGTCAACAGGCTCCTCAGACCATCTGGATCTTAATCTATTCGCTGTCCATCCTGGTTTGCTACCCCTAAGCAGAAGGGGTTTATTAACGCAGAAAGAGACACTCCCAGCCTCTCCCTTGACCCTTGGGACCCACAGTCTTCTTTTCTTGGCTGTGTGAAGAGCGGCCCCCATTTCTACCTCGTTGGAATCCGCTGACTCCGTTCCCAGCTCTGGCCCTGCTACCTGCTCGGGGTGGCCAGACACAGTATTCTAAGGCCAACCTCTGTCACCCCTTCTCCACCTTGCCCAGGGTTATTCATCGGAGCTTATTCTGGGCTGTGGAACTGCAACACGAACGGACAGCGTCCTGCATTAGTGGAGAGCGAGCCAGTTCTGAGCGGGCGAGTCTTGCCTCTGTGGTGGGGAGGAGCTTTCCCCGTGGTCGGCGGGAGCTGGGAGCCGTGACTCAGCGAACCTTCCTGACTCCCCTCTGACTCACCTCAGGGCCTGGGACAAGTCCTCTACGCTCCGGGCCTCACTGTCCCCTCCTCCCCAGCCTGGTCCTTCCAGGTCTCCCTGAAGTTTCAAGCATTTGCCTTTTTAAAGTGTTTAAACCCTCCAGGAGAAGTGTTTCAGAAGAAACGCTGATTGTGGAATTCGGGGGAATTGTCTGAGTCGGACTTTGCAAAATGAGGCAGTGAAGTCAGTCTCTTTTTGTGTATGTGGCAGTGGATTTTTATTTTTTTATTTATTTTTTATTTATTTTTTAACTGGAGGAAAATTGCTTTACAATGCTGTGTTGGTTTCTGCCCTGCAACAATGCGAATCAGCCGTAATTATACACAGAGCGGCTCCCTCCCCTCCCATCATCCCAGCCCTGTAGGTCATCAGAGAGCCCCGAGCTAAGCTGCCTGTGCTATAGAGCAGCTTCCCAGCAGCCATCCACTTTACTCATGGCCGTGGACAGAGGAGCCTGGCAGGCTACAGTCCGTGGGGTCGCAAAGAGTCGGACGCAACTGAGTTACTAACACACGCCGTGTGTGTACCTCGATGCTACTTTCTCCGTTTGTCCCACTCCTTCCCTCCCCCACTGTGTCCACGAGTCCATTCTCTATATCTGAGTCTCCATTCCTTCCCCACCAAGAGGTTCATTAGTACCATTTTTCTGGATTCCATATATATGCGTTAATACATGATATTTGTTTTTCTCTTTCTGACTTACTTCGTTCTCTATAACAGGCTCTAAGTTCATCCATCGCAGTAGAACTAAATCAAATTCATTCTATTTGTGGTGAGTAATATACCTTTGTACCACATCTTTATCCATTCGTCTGCGGATAGACAGCTAGGTTGCTTCCATGTCCTAGCTATCGTAAATGGCGCTGCAGTGGACACTGGGGTGTGTGTGTCTCTTCCAGTTAACCCGCCTTTGTTAGCTTTTCTTTTTCCAACATGAGTTCTCTCTGCTTTATTTTCCTCTGTCAGTGCTGCTTATGACCGGGCGCTCTCTTTTCCTTAAGGGACTTAGTGGTCAGGTTACATCCCAGATGTGCTCAGAAACCTCTGGGACAACCTGTTTGTCAGGCTGGGATTCAAACCCTCCCATGATCGGATCCCAGCCCATCTTCCCAACCTATGTCCTCTGTCCCCATTCACATATTCTGTGACATAGATGAACTGGATGCCCAGCTGTTTCTCAAGTAAGTACCATCTCCTCAGGACAAAGACCTTGTCTTATTTGATCTTGTGGTCTGGGATCAAACTCAATGCCTCCTCTATCATCATTGCATAGTACATGTTAGATGAATGAATAAATAAATGAATGGATGAGTAAGTGGATGGACTCTGTTTCCTCCTCCCAAAATGTCTTTAAAATGTGAACACGCCCTGTGTTTTATGACCCATCCCAAACGACATCCTCCGCAGAAGCTTCCTGGACTCTCGCTGTGGGAAGGGGCATTTCCTGCTTTCAACATTGTTTGTTCTCATGATGTGACTTCATGTATTGGATATACATGTATGTATCAGCAGTGGTTAAGAATCCACCTGCATTGCAGGAGACACAAGAGATATAGGTTCAATCCCTGAGTTGGGAAGATTCGCCGGAAGTAGGAAATGGCAACCCACTCCAGTATTCCTGCCTAGAAAATCCCATGGACAGAGGAGCCTAGTGAGATACAGTCCATGGGGTCACAAAGAGTTGGACATTGCTGAGCATGCATGCATGTATATATCGTAGCTCTCATATCAAAGTCCCTTGAAGGGGAAGGGTATAAATACTTTTCAGCTTTGTACTTTTACTCAGGAGCATTTTGATAATTACTGTTTTCATAGAGTCTGTGTGTGAACACGCATGCTTTGGAAGCACTATAACCCCATTTTTACAACTATTCTTCACCTCTCGGTTTCTCCTGTAGTGTGGGAATCTGAAATTTAGCCAACTTCTTCCTCTTCTGTGAAAGCAAGAAGTAGGGCCAAAGGATCCATTTGCAACTTGAGATTCTGTGACCGAGGCACAGATTTCTTTAGGTGAAGATTGCTGGAATAAAGAAGTTTAATTAAAATATATTACTAAAAGCATAATGAACTTTTGGCATCTTCTACTGCCTGACATTTTGGTTTTCTTATAAGTCATTAAGAAAGTTATATTTTTCACAGGTTTTCTTGTTTGGCAGTTTCTGTTTGCTAATTTTCAGGAATGAAGTGTCTCCAAACTACATTAAATAATAAAAACCACAGACTCAGAAAAAGACCTTAGAAGTTATATACTCTGATCTTTTCATATAACAGAGGAGGATATTGAGGTCCTGGAATAGAAATGGGTTTGCTCCAAACAACAGAAAGCTGAATAAGAAATCCCAGCAAAGGATCTCGTTCTTTTGGATAAGCAAGCAAAACAAACCACAGATTCATTAATTTCCTTCTTCCTGATGACAAGTCCAAGCTCTTTGTTGTTGTTGTTGTTGTCTTCTCCATGTCCTTTGTAAATACTTTGGGGAATTAAAACTTAGCCTTTTGGTTTCAGCAGCAATCCGAAGGTGTCTAAAGCATATGGACCAAGTTGTACTCATAGTCGGTACACATCCATTGTCAAATGGAGTCAGGGACCGTATTCCAGCTCCAGCTGAAAACCTGGGCAATAAATGAGAAAAGCAACCGTGTGAGTTTTGACATTCTTGGAAAGCTCACCGTATCTCAGGCCAGATTTGCATCCTCTGTAACTCCACAAGAGAATTCCCAGAAGACATATATTTTCTTTCCTTGACAAATGTCTCAAATTAAAGAGCAACAAAGGAAAATGGTTGAAGCACCAAGGGTGTGATATTTTAAGAGATTTAACTCTGTCTTTGGCTCTTTCGAGCCGAATCGTTCACAGTTCTCTACAGGGAGAACATATGTCGATCAATTTGTATCACATTAGGGCTCCAAGGGCGCCGCTAGCAAGGTCATCTATTTATTTGAGGTTTAGTAATGAAGTAGATGGATTTTCTTCCCACCCCTACCCATTTTTCTAAAAGTCCCAGCTATCTTTTATTGTTCCCCATGGTAGGTGATCCTCTTAAGGGAAGCTCAGTAAAGAAGGCAGAGTCCCTGGTGGTGATGTATGCTGACATCAATCATGTCCGGCCAAGAGAAAGAGGCTTGTAGGTGATTCATAAAGCAGATTGAAGACAATCAAATGGCAGACTTACTAACCCTTAAGGCTTCCCAGGTGGCACTAGTGGTAAAGAACCCACATGCTAAAGTAGGAGATGTAAGAGATACGGGTTCGATCCCTCGGTGGGGAAGATCCCCTGGAGGAGGGCATGGCAGCCCACTCCAGTATTCTTGCCTGGAGAATCCCATGGACAGAGGAGCTTGGTGGTTTGCAGTCCATGGGGTTGCAAGGAGTCAGACACAACAGAAGCAACTTAGCACACACTAACCCTTAAGACTTGGCATTGGCAAAGTTGTCCCCCCGCCACCACGGTAAGGAGCACTGATGTTTTAAATCAAGGCCATAATGGGCTCTTATATGAACTGAGGCTACTACATCTGAAACACTAATGTTATTATAAAGCCCTTTCTGCAAAGGATCCTTCTGTCTACATTAGCAAGAACAGTGACACATTTCATTTAAGCTCACATTCTCTGTTCCTTTCTCTTTTTTCCCAAGTGTTGAAAGGATGCTGAATCTGAATGCAAAGAAGTTTCCTGAATGTAAATTCTAACAAATTTAGAAAGGTGTTGAGAGCAACAGTGCAGGTACTTAAACATATGATGCATGATAAGTTCTGATCTGATACCAGGGATTATTTAAACCCTAAGATGTTTCTTTGTGTTGAGACCTATTTTTAACTTCCAGGAGGCTTCGCTCATTCACCTTCACATTCAGCTTGTCATGAGAAGGGCTCACTACCTTCTTGGGAGGGTTTGGATTGGATGTTTATTTCTCATCCCCAGTTTCACATGTCAACCAAGTTAAGATAATCTAATGAAAACGAGGCTGACATCAACCTTTTTATCTTATTGTATTATTGGTTTATTTTTGGCTGTGCTGGGTCTTCACTGATGCATCTGGGCTTTCTCTAGTTGTGGTGTGTGTGTGTGAGCTAAGTCACTGCTTTGGCAGGTGGATTCTTAGCCACTGGACCAGCTGGGGAGTCCTGACCTTTTTTATTTTAGATACTGCTCAGCTAATAAACACCATTATCTCAGCTTCCTGCCTCCTACGCCCCCTTTTCCTCTCCAGCCCACAGTGACATGAGTTAGCCAATATCTAAAAATAATAATGACAACTTTTACATTATAGGCCAGACACAGATCGAAGAATTTACTATCATGAATTCCGATAATCCTCACACTTCTACGGCCTCGCTCTGTTGTGAACGGCTGATAAAAATGAGAGAGGTTGGGGTAATTTGATACAGATGATGAGATGTGAACCTGTGCAATAGGTTGGCCAAAGTCAAAGAGATAATAAGTAGGAGGCCAGCAACTTGAGGCCAGCCTCCTTACTTCAAGGAGGCTTCACGACCCCTAGTCTCTACCGTCTGTGATCCTAACATTACATTCTGCCTCTCTCCTGGTGATAACAGAGTTTAGATGTTTTGTTATCCTTTTCTGAGTATGTTCAAAATAACCACCACTGCATTCTTGTAAGAAATTGACAGGTACTAGGCTATTTAGACTAAACTCAAAAGTGTATTTAAGTTTAGTTTTGATAGCATATTTTAGTCAGTATTTGATTAGAAAATGCTATATCAAGTTTAAAAAGGCCTAATCATGGGGAAATCACAAGCTTGAAAAAGAAAAGTTCAATAGAATATGAACAAAATAAAAATGGTAAACATGCATAGTACATACTAATGGTATTCCCCAATAGCTGTACATGTATTGTTATTATTGTTTTTTCACAAAACTAAAATTTCTATGATACCTTCTGTAATAACTGCAAGTTGAATTATTATTGTTTCCTCAAAAAATGTTATGTCTATAATGTATGCTTTCTAAGAATTTAGTCCATGCTACTTTTAGCAAAAGAGAAATTAAAAAAAAAAAAATAGTAGTTTGGACCAAATCCTATGGTACCTTCTATATAGTGAAAGGTTCAAATAGTCTACTATTTTAAATGATAATAAATCAACTCAGATTGAGACGAATATTTATTATATTTGGAATTAACAATAATAAAAACCAAAAATTGCCTTCTGTAACATTCAGAGTGGAATTTAATGGAAATAAAATGATCCTGTGAAGTTTGATTTTCTACTTAATACATTGTCATATTTTTGGAACCAAGGTCTCCCTAAGATTACATTACTTGAAAAGTTGAAATAACTGCATCCAAGTGTAAATCAGACTATTTTTCCTGGAGCCAATATCCCTACTGTGGCCTAGTTTTACCTCTGTAGCCTTTTTAAAAACGCACTTAGGAACAGTCTGCTTAAATTTAAGAAAGAAGAGAGGAATTTCTTCTTTCTGCCTAAATCTGAAAACAAACTCACTTGCAATAAGTCAGGACTTCTGCACGCTGGAAATTTCCATCATTTTTACATCAACTGCATTGTTCACTTTCACAGAGTAATACAAAAAGAAAGAGAACACAGTGAAATGCCATAGAAATCTTACCAAATAAACAGCCCTATATCTTCACCATGTACCTTAAAAATTTAAAAAAGAAAAAAGGATATATTTCTCCACTTCAGTGTTTCACGGACACCTTTTAAAAACCAAACACATGGATCACCACTGCTGAAGGAGAGCCTGAACTCCCTCTGGCGTCGGACAGCCTCCACGAGACACTTAGACGTTTTGTAATTTACGGAGACACTGCTCTCTGCAAATCTGGACCAAAAGACAAGCCTCGAGCTTCAGTGGCCGCTCAGGCCCTGAAGCAGCGTGCCCGGGCTGAACGTGGAGCAGTCGGGTAGACAAAGCGCCGTGCACCTGGGGGTGAGGGCTGTGCGCGAGGAGAGCTGGAGCATTGTCTGGTTCCACTGTCCACCGCGGTCACGTGGCCTGAGGAATTGCCCCTTATTTCCTGTGCAGCCTAAGCTCCAGGCCAGTGGATCTGCTTTCAAAGTGGAGTGAAGAATCCAGGAGACGGCAGCGCCCTGAGGAATTTTCCCCTCTTCCATCTTGGTTCCAATATTTTTTTTTTTTCAACTTCCCAAATTGAGGTGATCTTCATGAGAGTTAGGCCTTATGAGTTTCTCTACTTCGTCTGTGATGTGATTCCGAGCAGCCCTGCACCGTTTGAGCAGAGGGTTATAAAGGATACCCGGTGTGTGAGTGTGTGTGTGTGAGTGTGTGTGTGTGTGAGTGTGTGTGCGCGTGTGCATGCCTGGCCAGAGGGAAGCGGTGGAGGAGTCCGACAACTGTAAAAGCATGCGTGATCATAGCCTTGGATTTGGAGTGAAAGAATTTATTTTAATGTATTTCATGTCAGACAAATGCCACAGATTATTATTACTGTTGTTCAGTCCCTAAGTCATGTCTCACTGTGCGAACTCAGGGGCTGTAGCCAGCCAGGCTCCTCTGTCCACGGGGCTCTCCCAGCAAGAATCCTGGAGTGGGTGTCCGTGCCCTTCTCCAGGAAACTGCCCCATTCAGGGATTGAACCTGCATCTCTTGTCTCCTGCATTGGCAGGAGATTCTTTACCACTAGCACTACCTGGGAAGCTCCACATGATATGTGTGTGTATATATATGTTATATGTGTGTGTAACATGTGTTATATACATATATATCAGACTTTCCTCTCAGCACCAGACACAGCCACAGTTAAGCATGTTTCCACTCTGGCCCCGCCGGCAGTAAGTACCCCCCGCTCTTCCCCAGTATCACACTGGACAGCTTCTGACCTGGGGGGCTCATCTCGCGGTGTCGTATCTTTCGGCTTTTCCGTACTGCCCGTGGGGTTCTGGAGGCAAGAATACCGCAGTGGGTTGCCCTGCGCTCCCCCAGTGACAGAGCTCTGCACCGTGACCCATCCTTCTCGGGCGGCCCTGACGGCAAGGCTCCTGGCGTGACTGAGTTACAGCAGCCCCTTGGGCACGACAAGGCTGAGATCCGTGAAGGGGAACATGCATACCTATATCTACACATATACACACACAGAATCACACAGCACTCTTTTCAAAGGGCAGCCATTTCCAGGACCCAGCACTACTATCCCCAGAGATAGCAACCGGTCTGAAAAGGCATTGCACACGTATCTGAAGAAGCCCCGCTGACCCTTTCCCACTGGGCAGACACGCCTTCAGCTCAAGGGACACTTCACGTCAGACGTCCCTGCAGGGACCCCTGGAAGTTTACTTTTGCTCTAGGCTAAAAACAATATGTTTGAAGAAAAACAATCACATGACTTCCATCCTTGAAATGTTCATTTGACAAAATTTTATAGTTTCCAGACTGTTTCTGAATGACAGCAGTAGTCGCTAAACAAAGACGTGTTTTTATATAACAGTTTTGGAGATTTCAACGGATTCTACAGTTGCAGAAGACTGTAGATGTTGGGCTGAGAGCAGAATGGAAGCGAACTTTCACAGCAGGAGGAACAATTATCAAATTCATGAGTCAGTTCAACTGCAGTTGAAATACACGTCTCTTAAGACTGTCCTTTCCAGAAAGAAATTGTTATGATTCTGATTCTAATTGACTCTTGAAGGCTGATCATTTATTATTTTAAGTAAGACCTTATGCCTCGAAGGTAGTCTAGGACATAAAAATGCTGACTTAGTACCATTCCCTGCTGTGAAAAGCAAAATATGTGAAATCCAAACATCAGGTCACCATTTTATCTGAAGCACAATAACTTGGATGTAAGCAAACATATAAAATTAACCTTGGCAGCATAATAATAAATAAGACCTTGTTAGCAAATCAGCTTGCTTTCTCCAACTGCTGACTTGAACCTCAGAATAATAACCTGTGATTGTGACACATTCTGTACTTCTTATCTGGGATTACAGTAGTCTGGTTTAGTCAGTAAATATACACAGACCATCTGCTTGATGCCAGACTCTCCTCCGCTAAGTGTTTAACATGCAGATGTGAAAACTGTAGGCAAGGACTTGGAGGATTTCACCTTTTAGTGGAAAAGGCAAAGGATTAACCCAGTCATTGAAATACAGTGTTGAAAGTGACAGGGAGGCAAAAAAATAGTAAGAAAAAAGCAGAAAAGAATAACCGAATTTAGCATGGGAGTCCCGGGGAGGCATTCTGGAGAAGATGCTTCTCCAGTAAATTTGTAGAAATGAAGCGGAAAAAACAGAAGCTTTCAGAAAGAGGCATCGCAGGCATAAAATGCTGAGTGAAGTGTTAGTCGCTCAGTTGGGTCTGACCCTCTGTGGCCCCTTGGATAGTCATCCTCCGGCTTCCTCTGTCCATGGGATTTCCCAGACAAGAATGCTGGAGTGGGTTCCATTTCCCTCTCCAGGGGATCTTCCTGACCCAGGGATTGAACCCAGGTCTCCTGCATTGAAGGCAGACCTTTACCGTCTGAGTCACCAGGGAATACCTTAATAAACTTTAAATTAGAGACAGGAGACAACTTCCTTTTTGGGGGAAGAAATAGTAAAGACCTGAAATAACACACTGATGCAGAGAAGGATGTAGATATGAGAGCCATGGGCTTACCTGATGGGTCGGTGGGTAAAGAATCCAGCTGCCGTGCAGGAGACACAGGAGACAAGAGTTTGATCCCTGGATTGGGAAGATCCCCTGGAGGAGAAAATGACAACCCACTCCAGTATTCTTGCCTGAAAAATCCCATGTACAAAGAAGCCTGGCAGGCGACAGTGCAAAGGATTGCAAAGAACCGGACACCGTTAGAAGCCGCAGATCTTCAAGCCTATTGATTGTGGCGCACAGGCTTAGCTGCTTCTCTGCGTGTGGGATCCTCCCAGATCAGGGACCAAACTCATGTCTCCTGCAAGTCAGATTCTTTACCACTGAGCCACCAGGGAAGCCCCCACAGGACATTGTTAATATCAGATATGCAACGGGATGTGAACCCTGAGATGTAAGGGTTTGGCCTTTGTCTGTCATCCGTTCTCCTTTGGAACTCCTGGTACAACACTAATCAGAATCTCAAGATTAAACTGATATCCCAAACACTTCTCTCTACTCTCCAGAACCTGCCAAAGGGTGGTCTGATACACTAAGACTCCTCTCAGGGTCTCATCTTCCATCCAAATCTAACAAAGGTTTTGAGTGTCACACTGACTTTTTTAATCCTCCATTAACTGCCCTGCAAATATGCATAGACCGTGTTGGCCATTCATAGCCGAGAAACACTTGTCGAAGAGCCAGTTTCAGCCAAGCTGCCACTTAGGAAGACAGCTCACAGTTCAGCGGCTTCTCGCGCTCTGCTTCTCCATGCAGACTGGGCTCGGTTTAGCCTTGAAGGGACAGAGTACAGAAATCCAGAAGATCCAGGGCTGCAGTTAACTGACCCTGTGGATGCACTGAGACTTCCAGGAACTGAAGGGATAAGCCTGTGCTTTCCAACAAGAAAACGTTGAGAAATATGGATAAGAAAGTTGGAGACGCATCAAAGGAAGATTATTCATTCTGTATTTCACCATTGACGTAAGAATGATGAAACCTGCCTTCAAGATATGCCTCTTAATGTTTATGTTACTGAATCTTTGGCTTCCTAGGGTCCCATTTTCTCTGTCACTAAAAGAAATTGTATGAATTTACCTCTGGTTATCTTTACTCTCTTTTATTTAAATCTCGGACATCTTTAAATATAAGTTCCAGCAGTTTGTTTTTTTTTAATGTCAGTGAAATTGGGTCTAGTGATCAGTATAAAAGTTGCACATTAAATATTATCTGAGTAGTTATCTGCTGTTTTTATTTTGCAATCATTCTAGCTGAGCAGGGGTGAAGAAACCTTTTTTTATGTATTGATGATCAGCGGTACACAAGGAAAACAATCAGTAGCCCAAGAAATTTGAAGAATGGCAATTTAGATAGTGCTGATTTTAAGTTAAACATAAAAAGGTAAGAGTCATATAGAAAGTCAGTCAATATATAAAGAGGATAGCTTTTCTTACTCTACATTCAGTATTATTTTCATTGTATTATTTCCAGTATTTTAGTAATATGCATTATATTGGAATGAATCTCTGTTGAAAACTGCACCCAATTCATTCGTTATTAAATCAGTAGGTTAGAACATTGATCTCAGGCTGATGTGGCAAGCTACCTTATGTAAGATCTTCTCCAATTCTTCTTAGTAAATTGTTGATAATTAGTTAGTTAATTTTTGAGTATCATAAAGGGCTGGATATACACCTTCCCAAATAGAATATATCCCTTTGTATCACAAGTATTTAAAATCTGTCTCTTCCATCAACCCTGAATAAACCTTGAAGATAAGTGCTAGACATATACATAACATGTAAATTGCCCATATGGGGGAAAAAAAAATATATATATATATGCTAAGTCACTTCAGTTGTGTCCAACTCTGTGAAATCCTATGGACTGTAGCCCACCAGGTTCCTCTGTCCATGGATTTCCCAGGCAAGAATACTGGAGTGGATTGCCATTTCCTCCTGCAGGGGCTCTTCCCAAGCCAGGGATCAAACCCGAGTTTCCTGCATTGACTGGCAGATTCTTCACCACCAAGCCACCTGGAAAGCCCTTATGTGTCCTTAACTCACCTTTATCGAGGTAACCCTTTCTTTAAAGTGTCTGCATCTGAATCATATGGAAATTCCCTTTCCTGTCAGGGCCTTGATGGATTAAAACATAAACAATAAATAAACATAGTATAAAACAGATAATAATAAAAATAATATTAGATATAATATATAAGTGTATGCAAGGTATGTATATATGTATTTAACCCTATAAAGAATGTGCTTAAAGACCCAGCATTCTAGGGTCAAGGAAAATGATACATAGAAATGTTAAATAGCTTTGAAAAGTCATGCAACACTATATTCGGAGAAGTCAGCCACCTGTGTTACAGCCTAATTATTTTTTCTCACTCCAAAGACTCTTGGAACCTCCTTCCTTATGAGAGCAATCTTTGGTCCCCACTGGTAGTACTCATAATTTTTGACTGTTTCTACACCATCTCCATCATCATATAAATCTGATCGAGTGGTTTTTTTTTTTGGCGGGGGGAGGGAGTCTGAGTATTATAATCTCATTTGCGCTATTTATACTACACATCACATGTTCAACATCATCTATGTTTTGGTATCACTGTCAAACTTTTCTAAGAGCTTTACAGATGTTCTGGGCTTAGTAAACTGGACTATCATTAACTAGTTTTTAGGTTGCCTACTATCAGTGGTAATGAATTATTAATGGTTAAAAAATAATAATAATAATATAAAGCCTTGGTAAATGGAATCTTTGCCAGTCGCCCAGCCAAGCACAACTGGCTATAGACGTGGATATTTTTTCTTTTAGCTGCTCCTCTTTGCTCAGTGCACAGGGCTTGGCATTTATTTTTCCTCTCAGTGGGGAAGCTCAGAGCTGTGGGTGGCCTCTCTAGAAACCTCCTGTTAAAAATGAAGTTGAGGAGGAAGCATGGCCCCTCTCAACGAAAAAGGAACATCTGTTCTTTTCCACAGAGAATAAAAACGCAGTGAGATTGGGCCCAGGGCGAGTCCATCTGCCCCCGCTCCCTCCTCGACTCGCCAAGCCAATTTTTTCCCCCAACTAATGGCCCCAAAGCAGACGGGGAGGCAGGCCCCCTGTCCTAAATCATACGCTCTTCCTGCCAGATGCAGGCACGTCGACATGGCACCATCAATTATTGGCCGGCAAAGTTGTCTCTTAGCTGTTCGGGATTTCCAGAGGGAAGCAGGAACAGTCTCCGTCAGTTATCTCTCTTTCCATCCATCCTCCTTCTCCTGGAAAGACGAGTCCTCTTCTGCCTGGATCCAATTCTTCTTCCTGGGCTCTGTGACATTTCTCGCCTCAAATGGCTCTCCCCTGCGTCTTCCGTGTCTTGAAACAACAGTGCGCATTCCCCAGACGATTTCCTTCCTCTAGACCAGAAAACAATCTAAATATCCCATTAAGAGTCCTGTCTTTTTTTCAATGTTTTTTTTTTTTCAAATTTTTACAGGGATGTGTTGGTTTCTGCCACACACACGGAGAATCAGCCATAATTATATCATCTACATGCTCCCCCGTGAGCCTCCCGCCCGCCTCCCTACCCTGCCCTCCTAGGTCATCACAGAGCACCTGCTGGGCTTCCCGTGTTATGCAGCAACTTCTCATCAGCCATCCATAAAATTCTTTTTTTTAATTTTTTGGCCTTAGCCTGTGGCTTGCAGGATCTTAGTTCCCAGACCAGGGATTGAACCTGGGGCCCTGGCACGGAGAGCACAGTCCTAACCACTGGATCGCCAGGGAATTCCCTGACATTCTTTTTACAAATGACGGAAATTGTCTGCAACTACTTCCTCTGACCACCTTGAAGTGACGAAGCCGTTTAGTTGCATCCGACTCTGCGACCCCCATGGACTACACAGTCCGTGGCATTCTCCAGGCCAGAACACTGGAGTGGGCAGCCGTTCCCTTCTCTAGGGGATCTTCCCAGCCCAGGGATCAAACCCAGGTTTCCCGCATTGTGGGTGGATTCTTTACCAACGGAGCCACCAGGGAAGCAGTTGAACACGAGAAATAAGCCACCACCTTATTTCTCGCAAATCTTTCTGAATGGTGCTTCTTCACTGCCCACACTGATTCTCCTACCAACCCACTCACCCCACACCCAGCCGCCCAGCCTCGCTCTGGAACCTCCATGAAATGACTCTCGCAAAATTCTAGAGTGTGGTTTTTGACTTAATCTTCTTACAACTCAAGGGATTCTTCAGCGTCTTCTCCATCACAATTTGAAGGCAGAGTAATCTTCAGTCTATACTCACCTAGTTCCCCTATCGCACTGTTAATTCTTTTAGCTCTGTGTCCATCAAATACTTGATCTGTAGCACCAAGTTCTGACAGTGACTCATAGTAAATGTTTCCAAATGCTGGTGAAGGAAATAAACTGTTCAGTGAATTGTGTTGGGACTGGTTTGTCTAGTCAAATAGGAATAAGATCTGGGAAGAATTTACAACCCAAAATAAGGAGCACTTTTGTCATTCACCCTGGTAAATGCCGTGAGCTCCTCCCAGAAGAAATAAGATTTTTGTGGATTTCAAGAAAGAGATATGTTTGTTTTACACCGGATGCTCAGAATTTTTAAAGAATGGTTAACCACTATACAAAATCTAACAAAGTGCAGGCTTTAATTTTACCACTTAGAAAACTAGATTAACCCCAATTTTGTGTCTTCCTTAAGTGAATATTTTTACTCTAAAAGGACACATTCATTTAATCACTGAAATTGTGGCAACAGAATTTAGTACATCTTTAATTCTGTTGCTCAGAGGCACATACAGGAAATGCTATACATTCAAATATCAGAATGCGTGATAAATCCAGCAGGGGTCAAACTGAAGTTTATCACTGCTTTTCTTTTAAAAGTAAATGAAATAATACAATTTGTGGTCTTTTGTGACTGGCTTATTTTGATTACCATAAGGGTTTTTGAGATTTATATATGTTACAGAATATGTAGGTTCTTCATAGGTTTATATTGCCAAATAATATCCCATGGCATCAATGTGTTGCCTTTTATTTATTCACTCATCGGTTGATGGATATTTGAGTTGTTTTCACTTTCTGGCTAATATAAATACAGCTGCTATAAAAATTTGTGTACAAGTTTTTATGTGTGCGTAAGGTTTCATTTCTCCAGAGTATGTATCTAGTAATGGAATTTCTGGGTCATATGGTAACTCTACAGTTTGGAGGACCTTTCAAGTCTTTTACAAAGTGACATTACCATTTTACATTCTTTCTAGTAGTGTAAAAGCATTCTGATTTTTCCACATTTTCACAAGCACTGGTTATTTTTTTGTTGTTGCTGTTGTTTTCATTATAACCATCCTGATGTGTGTAAAATGTTATTAAATTGTGACATAAAATTGTGGTTTGATTTGAATTTTGCTAATGATTAATGACACTGAGAATCTTCACATGTGATTATTTTCCATTTGCATATCTTGCATATCTTAGAATAGGAAATGGCAACCCACTCCAGTATTCTTGCCTGGAAAATTCCATGGACAGAGGTACCTGGCAGGCTACACAGTCCATGGGGTCTCAAGAGTCTGACACGACTGAGTGACTTGCACATATCTTAGGGTAATGTCTTCCGCATCCTTTATCTACGATGACATTGAGCATCTTTTCATGTGCTTCCCTGGGGCCCAGACAGTAAAGAATCTGCCTGCAATGCAGGAGACCCAGGTTCAATCCCTGTATTGGGAAGATCACCTGGAGAAGGAAATGGCTACCCACTCCAGTATTCTTGACTGAAGAATCCCACGGACAGAGGAGACTGGTGGGCTGCAGTCCATGGGATCACAAAGAGTTGGACACAACTGAGCAGCTAACACTTTCATGTGCTTATTGGACTTAAATGTGTGTGTGTGTGTGTGTGTGTGTGTGTGGCTGAAAGTTGCTCAGTCGTGTCTGACTCTTTGCGACCCCATGGACTAAAGAGTCCATGGAATGCTCTAGGCCAGAATACTACAGTGGGTAGCTTTCCCCTTCTCCAGGGGATCTTCCCAACTCAGGGATCAAATCCAGGTCTCATGCATTGCAGGCGGATTCTTTACCAGCTGAGCCACAAGGGAAACTTGAGATACCAAGGGAACATTAGAGATACCAAGGGAGCATTTCATGCAAAGATGGGCACAATAAAGAACGGAAACTGTATGGACCTAACAGAAGCAGAAGATATTAAGAAGAGGTGGCAAAAATACACAGAAGAACTATACAAAAAAGATCTTCATGACCCAGATAACCATGATAGTGTGATCACTCACCCAGAGCCAGACATCTTGGAATGCAAAGTCAACTGGGCCTTATGAAGCATCACTATGAACAAAGCTAGTGGAGATGATAAATTTTCAGTTGTGCTCTTTCAAATCCTAAAATATGATGCTGTGAAAGTGCTGCACTCAGTATGCCAGCAAATTGGGAAAACTCAGCAGTCACCACAGGACTGGAAAAGATCAGTTTTATTTCAATCCCAAAGAAAGGCAATGCAAAAGAAAGTTCAAACTACTGCACAATTGCACTCATTTCACACACTAGCAAAGTAATGCTCAAAATTCTCCAAGCCAGGCTTCAACAGTACGTGAACTGAGAACTTCCAGATGTTCAAGCTGGATGTAGAAAAGGCAGAGGAACCAGAGATCAAATTGTCAACATCTGCTGGATCATCAAAAAAGCATGAGAGTTCCAGAAGAACATCTACTTCTGCTTAATAACTACTCCAAAGCCTTTGACTGTTTGGATCACCACTAACTGTGGAAAATTCTTCAAGAGATGGGAATACCAGAACACCTGACCTGCCTCCTGAGAAATCTGTGTGCAGGTCAGGAAGCAACAGTTAGAACTGGACATGGAACAAGAGTCTGGTTCCAAATTGGGAAAGGAGTATGTCAAGGCTGTATATTGTCACCCTATTTATTTAATTTATATGCAGAGTACATCATGCAAAATATTGGGCTAGAGGAAGCACAAGTTGGAATCAAGATTGCAGGGAGAAATATCAATAACCTCAGATATGCAGATGACACCACCCTTATGGCAGAATATGAAGAACTAAAGAGCTTCTTGATGAAAGTGAAAGAGGAAAGGGAAAAAGCTAGCTTAAAACTCAACATTCAGAAAACTAAGATCATGGCATCTGGTCCTATCACTTCTTGGCAAATAGATGGGAAAACCATGGAAACAGTGAGAGACTTTGTCTTCTTGGGCTCCAAAATCACTGCAGATGGTCACTGCAGCCATGAAATTAGAAGACACTTGTTCCTTGGAAGAAAAGCTATGACAAACCTAGACAGGATATTAAAAAGCAGAGACATTACTTTGCCGACAAAGGTCCATCTAGTCAAAGTTATGGTTTTCCAGTAGTCATGTATGGATCTGAGAGTTGGACTATAAAGAAAACTGAACACTGAAAGATTGGTGCTTTTGATCTGTGGAGATGGAGAAGACTCCTGAGAGTTCCTTTGACATTAAGTAGATCCTAAAGGAAATTATTCCTAAACATTCATTGGAAGGACTGATGCTGAAGCTGAATCTCCTATACTTTGGCCACCTGATGTGAAGAACTGACTCATTGGGCTAGACCCTGATACTGGGAAAGATTGAAGGTGGGAGGAGAAGGGGATGACAGAGGATGAAATGGTTGGATGGCATCACAGGCTCGATGGACATGAGTTTGAGCATGTTTACAGGTGTTGGTGATGGACAGGGAAGCCTCGCATGCTGTAGTCCATGGGATCACAAGGAGTCGGAAACAGCTGAGCAAATGAACAGAAGTGAATATTTTTTATTGTTGAGTTGTAAGAATTTTTTATATATTCTAGATTTTTTGTATTATTTTTTAATTTATTTTTAATTGAAGGAAAATGGCTTTACAATATTGTGGTGGCTTCCAGATTTAATTACCTTTTCAGAGATATGATTTGCAAGTGTAATTCTATGAGTTGTCTTCTAATTTCTCAATGAGCCTTTGGAACATTGTTATTCTTCCATCTCTAAGTTGTGTCCAGCTATTTGTGACCCCATGGACTGCAGCATGCCAGGCTTCCCTGTCCTTCAGTATCTCCTGGAGTTTGCTCAGATTCATGTCCACTGAGTCATTGATGCAATGTAGCCATCTCATCCTCTGCCACTTTCTTCTTTTGCCTTCAATCTTTCCCAGCATCAGGGAATGTACAGGTTTCATTTTTGATGAAGTGTAATCTGCCTTTTTTTTTTTTCCTTTCATCACTGTGGTTTTGTAATCATATCTAAGAAAGTTTTGTGAAACCCAAATCATGAAGATTTACTCCTGTGCTTTCTACTATGAGTTTTATAGTTTTAGCTCTTACATTTAAGTTTAAATGATTCCAGTAGTTAATTTACTTGTAAGTGAGGAAAGTGTTCAATATCAGTTTTTCATGAGACTACCTAATTGTCCCAGCACTCTTTGTTGAAAAGACTATTCTTTCCATACTGGATTGTCTTGGCAACCTTGTTAAAAAAATCAAGTGACTGTAAATGTGAGAGTATCACTGGACCCTTTATTCTCTTGCATTGATCTATGTGTCCGTCCTGCAAAAAGCACCACACTGTTTTCATTTCTCTAGCTCTGCATTAAGTTTAGACATGAGTCTAAACATGAATTCACCAACTTTGCTTTTCTTCCTAGTTGTTTTTGGCTATCATTGAATTTCCATATGAATTTTAAGATCAGCTTATCATTTTCCACCAAAAAAAAAAACTTTCTGGGATTTTGATAAGGATTGTATTGAACCTATAGAACACTGTGGAACATATCTTCATTTTAACAAAATAATCATAATAAGTGTTCCGATTCATGACTTTGGGTTGTTTCCCACTTATTTAGATTTTCTTTAATTTCTTTCAGCAATATATTTTTTTAGTTTTCACAGTATAAGTTTTTTTTTCTTCAGTTTTAATAATATGAGTACTTTTTTTTGCTAAATTTATCCCTGTATATTTTATTCTTTTGGATGCTTTGGTAAATGAAATTTTCTTAATTTAATTTCAGACTTTTATTGCTAGTGTATAAAAATAAAATTGATTTTTATATATTGATCTGTATATCTTGCAACTTACTGAGCTCTTTTATTAGTGTTAAGAATATTTCCATTTATTCACTTGGATTTTCTACATCCAAGCTCACATTATCTGCAAATAGAGGAAGTTTTGCTTCTTTCTTTCTGATCTGAATGGTCTTTATTCCAATTATTTGCCTAATTACCCTGGCTAGAAATTCCAGTATAATGTTGAATAGAAGTGGTGAGAGCAAATGTCCTCAGCTTATTCCTGGTCTTACGAGAAAAGGTTTCATTCTTTCACCATTAAATATAATGCTAGCTGTGATCATTTTACAGATTATTGGTTTGAAAGAGTTTCCTCAAAAAACTTGGTGTTTGTAGCATACTTTTCTCATTAAAGGATGAGGATTTAGTCAATTATTCTCTCTGGATTTAGTGAGGTGGTCATGTGTTCTTTTTCCTCTATTCTCTTAGTACAGTGTATTTAATTGATTGACAGTCTTACTTTGAACCAACCTTACATTCCTGGGTAAATCTGTCAAGTTCACAGTTCATATATATATATATATATATATATATATATATATATATATATAAATACAGTACTAGATTCAGTTTGCTAGCACTTCGTTGAGGATTTTCGTATTTGAATTCATGAAAGGTATTGGTCTGTAGTTTTCTTATCATGATTTGTCTGGTTTTGGTGCAAGGGTAAAATCAGCCTGGTGTAACGAGTTTAGAATTGTTCTCTTCATTCTTCCTTTTTTAGAAGAGTTTGCATAGTATTGATGTGAATTTTTTTTTCCACGTTTGGTAGAACTCACCTGTGAAGCTCTCTGGACCTGGACATTTAACTGAGGGAAGATTTTTGATTAGTAATTAAATCTCTTTACTTTGTAAGTATATTCAGATGCTCTTCTTCAATCAGTTAAATAGTTTGTGTTCTTGAAGAAATTGTCATTTCATCTAATTTACCTAATTAATCTAATTAATTTATCTTAGAGTTTATAATTAGACCTCAGGTGTGGGAAATCATGAACTCTATGAAAATGTTATTTAAGATTAAATTATTTCTAATCATCTTTGATCAAGCATATGTAGCACCATCTGATTAAAATTGACAGTTACATATATATATAGTTATGTATATACATATATATATATATATATGACAGTTACATGTATATATGCGTGTGTGTGTGTGTGTGTGTATACATATATATATAGCTTCCCAATTGGCACAGTGGCATATAATCTGCCTGCAGCGCAGGAGGCACAAGAGATGCTAATTTGATCCCTGGGTCAGGAAGATCCCCTAAATTAGGAAATGGCAACCCACTCCAGTATTTTTGCCTGGAAAATTCCATGGACAGAGGAGCCTGGCAGGACGCAATACATGGGGCTGCAAAGAGTGAGACATGACTGAGTAACTGAGCACACACATTATATGGATAACTAGCAATATGGACTTAAATAGAGATACTAAATTATTTTCAGCTAGAAAAATATGTGTTCATTGAAGTAATATGGCCCACGAGCCCTGCTTGTTAAAAAAGTATATGTAGTTATCTCAAGTCCCTTAAACCTAGAAGAGGGATATGTCAATAAATGTCCATCCAAGTCTACCTTCACCAGCTATGCTACAACATCAATCTCTTTTTTGCACTGTAACTGAACCTTTGGTAACCAGTGCTCAAGTATTTATTGAACACTTGAAAACGAAATGCTCTTAGTTTCCTTGTTGACTAAATAAGCATGGTAATCAAAGGGAGCTAAAAAAAAACCCAGGTATCTTTGTTTGCAAATACAATGCAAATAACTCTTGCTCTCAGCCCTTTCATTAATGTGATTTAGTCCTCAACATAGCCTTTCAGTCTATGAACACACAAGTGAATGTGGGGGAGAAGAGGTTCAAAGAATGACTGTTCTTAGAGGATGAAGTTGTTGCTAGAAAGAAGAGATATGCAGGTTATTTTAAGTATCTCTAAAAACAAGTGATGGGAGACTTCCTTGGTGGTCCAGTGGTTGAGACTTTGTCTTCCAATGCAGGGGGTGCAGGTTTGATCCTTGGTCTGGGACCTAAGACCCCACGTGCCTTGTGGCTGAAAAACTGAAACATAACACAGAAGCAATATTATAACAAATTTAATAAAGATTGTAAATGATCCACATTAAAAAAAAATCTTTAAAAAATGAGTGATGGAAGAAAGTCTAGAAGAAAAATCTTCGAACTTAAACTTTTGTATCTAGAGAGAATTCAGTTCCCATATATAAAGACTTTCCTTAAAAAATTGAGACATGATTGGCACTTAGCACTGTGTTAGCTTAAGGTGTACAAAGAGGTTTGACACGTGCATATATATTGCAATGTGATGCCACCATGGCGTTACCTAGCACCTCTTTCTAGTCACATAATTATTATTTCTCTCTTATGGTCACAGCATTTAAGATCAAGTCTGTTAGTATATTTAAAATATATGATAAAGTATTGTTGACTATAATCAAAATGCTATACATTAGTTCTCCAGAGCTTATTCACCTTCAGTTTATTCCATTTGGCCATCCAAATGGAATGGATTTGGATTCTCCCATCCAAATGGAGAATGGATTCCATTCTCCCATCCAATGGATTCCATTCTCCCATCCACCAGCTGGTAACAACCCACTCTCTGTTTTATGAATTCAGCTTATTTAGTTCCACTCTGAGTGATATTATTCTGGCCTGGAGAATGCCATGGACTGTCCATGGGGCTGCAAAGTCCATGGGGTTGCAAAGAGTCAGACACGACTGAGCGACTGTCACTTTCACTTCCGTAAGTGATATTAACACTTACATTAGTCTTTGTATGACTTCTCTCACTTAGTATAATGCCCTGAAGGCCCATTCATGCTGTTGCAAATGGCAGGGTTTCCTTCTTTTATGGAATTGAATAATATTCCATTATATATTCTATATCTTTTTTACCCAGTCACCCATTGATGATGGATAAGAAATGTTGGGGGCCATGATGACAGACCTGGTCATGAACAGATTAGAGTTCATTTCCTTAGAAGAGCTATATTACAAGCCATGTACTTTTTACAAATACCAATGGCAACTTACTTAGAAGCAGTTGGGTAAGTGTTGTATGTAAACAGTTTATTCTCCTAACAACCTGATAAAGAGGCATGCTTACCCCTGTCTTACAGATGGTAGTGTTGAATCTCATCCAAGTTAGTAAATGCGGCAGCTTGTGTGTGTGTGTATGCATTCTCAACTGCTAAGTCCTGTCTGACTCTTTTGTGACCCCATGGACCATAGCCTGGCAGGTTCCTCTGTCCATTGGATTTCCCAGGCAAGAATACTGGAATGGGGTGCCATTACCTTCTCCAGGGAATCTTCCTGACCCAGGGAATGAATTTGAGTCTCCTGCTTTGGTAGGCAGATTCTTCACCATTGAGCCACCTGGAAAGCCATCTGTCTTAGAGTTCCTTAAACTAAATCCACAGATAAAACAAGGTAGAAAAAGTTGATTACTAAAACCAAACATTGGTCTTATCATCTAGAATCAAGGCTTTGGAATACAGCCTACAGAGAAGGACTAGTGAAATTAAATTAATTAAATTTAAAAAGGAGTTTATTTTAGGTATCTATAGAAAGTAATGCAGGGAAACACTTTTTAGACATGCTTCAGTAGAACTTTTTAAGACTACTTAAGTCATATATTTCCATGATAAATCCTTCACAAACTTCTTTATTACTCTTAACAGTTTACTTTCAACACATCCTTCGAGTGATTAAAACAGATCTGGGACATGGTAATTGAGAAGCAATAAATCACAATAATTCAAGCTTTAAAATCCTTCTCTGTCTCTCTTCTCTTTATCTTTCCTCTTTTAGTTCAGCTGAAGTTCTGAAAAATCCAATTAACTGCTTTAACTCATCACGTGGAATGTACAGATAAAATCATTGCATACAAATAAAATGCAGTTTCAGCTATGTGGGCTTCTCTGTTGGCTCAGACGGTAGAGTCTGCCTGCAGGGGACCAGGGTTCAATCTCTGGGTCGGGAAGATCCCTTGAAGAAGGAAATGGCAACCGACTCCAGAATTCTTGCCTGGAGAATCCCACGGAGAGAGGAGCCTGGCAGGCTACCGTCCATGGGGTCACAAAGAGCGTGACATGACTGAGCGACTTCACTTTCACTTTTCACTTTCTCAGCTGTGCCCAGGTTTTCCAATGCTAATGGCAGGGGTTAAATTCTGCACTGTACTCCAATATTCCCATCATTCATCTTAGACCAAATATTACTTCAGATTTTAACACTATCTCCTTGGAATATGAAAAATTTCCACATTTACCAAACCATTTTCATGGAGATTTGCTGTGTATATTTGATGCATAGAGTTCGCACTTTGAATAACCTAAACCCAAATACTCATGGCAGTAAAACAATTTTAAAGGAATAGCCTCATTTTATTAAATGCTTCCATTGTACTGTGTTCTGAGTAAAGACATTGTTGTTGTTGGTCAGTCACTAAGTGGTGACTGACACCACTAAGTGGTGTCCAACTCTTTGCAACTCCATGAACTGTAGCAGGCCAGGCTTCCCTGTCTTTCTCTGTCTCCCAGACTTCACACACATTCATGTCCACTGACTCAGTTATGCTGTCTAATCATTTCACCTTCTGCCACCCTCTTCTCATTCTTCCAGTATTTCTTACAATATTTTATTATCAGTGTTCTAGAGGCAAGAACAAACACATACTCAAAACATACCACAAAAAGCCAAACTCTGGGACCAGAGTTTATATAATTGCTCTGAAGTACACAAGTATTAAGGGGAAGCCTTAAATTTAAGATCAGCTGTCCTCAAATATAAAACCACTGCCATTCTTGTATGTTAAAGAAATTGAGATGATGAAACAATATTCATTCATTTATTCAACAAAACACTTGTTGAGTGCTAACCATGTGATAAGAGTCTAGTGTTAGGAGTCGGGCCTTAAAAACTAAGACCCTGGCCTTCAAGCTGCATAGGTCAAGTAGAGGAAGTTGATGAGAGAAGAATTAATGTACTGTAACAGATATATGGTTTCCCCTGATGGCTCCGTGGTTAGAAATCCACCTGCCAATGCAGGAGATGCAGGTTTGATCCCTGGGTCAGGAAGATCCTCTGGAGAAGAAAATGGCAACCTATTCCAGTGTTCTTGCCTTGAAAATGCAATGGACTGAGGAGCCTGGCGGGCTACAGTCCATGGGGTCGCAAAGAGTCAGACAGGACTGAGCACACACGCACAGCAGAGGCATATATATGAGAAGTGAGAAAAGTGAGCGGAAGCTTTGAAGTCTTTTCTTTAAAATAATCATTTTCTTCAGCAAGCTACAAAGTTGTCATGTCTCCCAAGCAGGTCACTCTCAGAAAAGGTTGTTGTTGTTTAGTTCCTCAATTGCGTTCAACTCTTCTTGCAATTGAATGGACTGTACAACCTATGCTGCTCTGTCCATTGCCTCTTCCAGACAAAGAAGACTGGATTGGCTTGCCATTTTCTCCTCCAGGGCATCTTCCCAACCCAGGAATTGAACCCGCGTCTCCCATATCTCCTGCACTTGCAGGCAGATTCCAAGACTTGTAGGTGCAGATGACATTTGCAGAGCAACTCACTGAATCTCCAGAACTGGTGGCCCTGACTAGAACCAGTGTGCTGGTGCAATTTTCCATTTTGCAGGGAAAGATTAATCAATATGCAGGAGATGAACACGAGTTTTCTCTAGGAAGATATTATACTTTCCTTTCTCATTTTTCCAGAGTAAGTTTCCATGAGGTGGGTGTGTTTGGGTTTAGCAGGGAAGAACGCCACAGTGGTGTGTTGTTTTAGTGGTTGTGGGATGACCTAAAGTAAAAACCATAAGTTCAAAGTGTCTGGCTGTTTACGGGACACCCACCTCCAGAGAACTGGCATTTGAGTGTGAGATTACTCATCCGCATTAACTCTTTGAATAAACACTTTCTTGTTAAGTGTAACACGGACTATACATTTCCTGACAAAATAGTCCTCAAACTTACACAGAATATGTGGACCAGAGTTTATTTCTTTAAGATATATTTAGAAAGAGACAAGTCACTTCAGTGCATTATTTTCTAAGCTGCCCATGGTTTGGGGGCAAAGCGATGGACCAGAGACTTGATACTGCATCTTCAATGAGAGGAGGGTCACAAAGATTACAGGTATTTTCCATGGCATTACTTCATCCATGCCTTTGTACTGCCGATCAGCCAGCTGCTTCCGGGTCAGTTTGTTAAACTCTGCATCTATTCTAAATACCAACCCAGGACTATCCCCTGATTCCAATTTATCTGTGACACACACGTCTACTTCATTGTCACGGGCAAATGAGTAAGTGACAAAGGCAGGTATGATTTTAAGACTAAATCCAGAGGAAAAAGTCATACAAGACACACATATACATAAACTCTGATAAACTCAACAGATGATGAAAGGAAGAGTTTGAAGGACTAATCCTACTACATCTAATGCTTCCCTGGTGGCTGGGTGGTAAAAAATTCACCTGCCAATGCAGGGGACTTGGGTTCAATCCCTTAGTCAGGAAGATCCCCTGGAGAAGGAAATGGCAGCCCAATGCAGTCTTCTTGCCTGGGAAATCACATGGACAGAGGAGCCTGGTGGGCCACAGTCCATGGGGTCACAAGAGTCAGACAGGACTGACCCGCTGTTCCTCATGAACCCGTTTATCCCATGACCTAGTATGGGTCTCTCCATTGCAGGGTTCAACTTTCTACTGCAACTATCTCATTAAAACAAAAGAAAACAATAAGAAGCAAGCCAGCAAAAACCATGAAATTCACTCCTGCTATACCCTTTGCCTCTGGGATATACTTTCTCAAGCAAGACAGTCACCCTTTAATGAAGAAGAGACTCTGAAGAGGGGTCAAGATACAAAGAAGACCACTGCGTCTTGGGCCGACCCTCCTGAAGCTGCCAGACTAGTGCAGAGTATCTCTGGAGCGAGAAGCGCTTCCTGCGATCTCTGGTGCCCCGGAAGTGCTCCTGAGCCGTGGGCAGCAGGCGGGAGCCGCCCGGGGGTGGGCGGCTGCCGAGGGAGGAGTGGCTGCTCGGGAAGCACTTCCGGGTGGGGCCGCCGGGCCGCCAGAATCACACAGACCAACCACAATCTCCAGGCAGTCCTTCACGACATTTATTACTGTGTGTACTCTCTATGGGATTATTCATATTTGCCCAGAGACTGACAAGCCAGAGATGACTAAAAGGTGGCGCATGAATCCTCTATTTCAAAAAACTATGAGCCGGGTTGTTCCACGCCATTTCATCAGCTTCACTTTTCCCCCGTGTGTTCCTGACACACAGGCGAGAGCACGGTCCTGGATGAGGCAGCCTTGCCTCCGCGTGCCCGGGTTCCCGGCATCCAGGAGCCTGCAACCCTTCCTGTTAGCCCTGGGTCCCTAATCTGGATTTCTAGCTGAATTCACAAGTCCTGGTAAAATTCAGTGTTCTAGAATTTTCCAAAGTCCTCGCCGCTCACTCCGACAACTGACATCTGAATATTCCACTTCTGTTTATTTTCACAGCTTTTCCTCTGTTGATGGATTGCTCCCATTGCTTTCATTTGTGAAAGGACTTATGTCAGTTTGGGGTATTAATATCTGTTTCCTTATTAACATTTCTTGGGGGAAAGCAGCCTAATTACCCGGTTGGTTAGAAGTTTAAAGATTGGGCTTGGTGAAGTTTTGGAGTAGCAGAGGCATTTGGGGATAAGAAGGAAACATGAACTCTGAGATGATATTTGATAACACTGAATCCGTGGATCTCTGTTCCACTCAAATCCATGTCTCTCCCTTCCCTCTCTTTCTTTCTGTCTCCCTTTCTCAAAGTAACTTTCTAAAGTCAATAATGTATTTTTATAGCCATACTTCCGAATCTAGAGAGTCGAACACTTCCATATTGTAGAATGTTCTCCGGTGAACTTTATTGATTGTGTAATTTAACATGAACAATGATTTTAAAATTAATACTATATGTAGAAGAAGTAGCCCAATAATCATAAATGTATCTTCATTAGCTATTCTCTCTCTCTCGTGTGTGTGTGTGTGTGTGTGTGTGTGTGTGTGTGTGTGTGTGGTGTACGCACTCAGTTGTGTTTGACTCTTTGCAACACACTGAACTGTAGCCCGCCAGAATCCTCTGTCCCTGAAATTTTCCAGGAAAGGATACTGGGAAGCCCAATGGGGAAGCCCATTTTTTCCCAGTTTAGTTTATTTAAGCACATAACACCAATCAACAAGCAAGTTTCTTTTGTGGCAATATACTTGTACACACAAAAAACATACAGTCAATTTTATTTCCAGGTGACTAAGGTAACGTAATTGTGGCTCCTGTAGATAAATAGATAATAGATAGATATAGAGAGATAGATAGAGACATGACATAAACAAAGCTTATATGAATTGCCATTTCACCGCACATGGGCATTTCTCATTCTAGGTCTGTTCCTGTGACATTTATCATACAGAAAACGTAAAAGAAATAATATGCAGATATATATCAGAAACTGAGAGATGGGCTGCTTATTCCTTCTAGATTTTTTTTTAATTCAGTCATCTCTAGAACCTATAGGATTATTTACATCCAAGAATACTGTTGTTATTTTAACCCTGTAGAACATAATACTAGCAGAATTTCGAATTATAATAGTTTCTTTATCCTAACCTTGTTGTTGTTAGTAATGATTGTTTACTGTTATTTGGAAATTCAGTTTGACTCTGAGTATATCTAATTTCTATTGCTTTACACCAAGTGTTTCCCCTTTGCCATCAAAAGGAAAGTTTTGATCATTTACTCTCTAAATTTAGATGTGTAAAATAGTTTGGAAGAAAATATTTTTTAAAGCTTCAGAGAAACCACTTCATATCTATAATCACAGATTTTTCCCTGAGTTTGAAATGAAACAGTACAGATTTAAATGTATACCTGAAAATGCAAAAATTATTACTAGAAAAACCTATTATATATCTCTCTCTTAGTATAGCAGTTGGCTAAAAGTAAATGTTTCTTTATTCAGTAATTTATTTTAAATCTGCTAAAAAAAGGAACTTGGGTTTAGAGCAAGTTTTTGGTTTATTAAACAAACTCACACCTGGCCACAAAGTTCTTTGTATTTAGTTAAGTATATTCTCCAAAAAAGATGAAAAGTAAGTTTTGCTTTTGTAAGTTCACTGAGGGAAACCTTAATACAACCTAAACAAAAATGTTAAATTTTCATGGTGAAAAAGTATATACTTTTCTATGACAGATCCATTGCTTTAGTTTTGGTTAGTGGAGACTTGAGGACACTGTCCAGGGAAGGGTCAACACTGGCATTTTGTTTGTTACTCATTCTGCCAGTGAAACATTCCTGCCTGGCAACACAGTTTCCCAGCCCTGGACTTCCATCAGTTCAGTTCAGTTCAGTTCAGTCACTCAGTCGTGTCCAACTCTGCGACCCCATGAATCACAGCATGCCAGGCCTCCCTGTCCATCACCAACTCCTGGAGTCCACCCAAACTCATGCACATCGAGTCAGTGATGCCATCCATCCATCTCATCCTCTGTCATCCCCTTCTCCTCCTGTGCCCAATCCCGCCCAGCATCAGGGTCTTTTCCAATGAGTCAATTCTTCACATGAGGTGGCCAAAGTACTGGAGTTTCAGCTTCAGCATCAGTCCTTCCAATGAACACCCAGGACTGATCTCCTTTAGGATGGACTGGTTGGATCTCCTTGCAGTCCAAGGGACTCTCAAGTATCTGCTCCAACACCACAGTTCAAAAGCATCAATTCTTCAGCACTCAGCTTTCTTCACAGTCCAACTCTCACATCCATACATGACTGTTGCAGGAAGGGGGACCCGTTCCAGGGCCCAAAAGTGGACTCTTGTCTAACACTCAGAAATGAATTATCCGAGGAGACACATGTGCTGACAAAGCAAGAAATTTTATTGGGAAGGGCACCTGGGTGGAGAGCAGGAGGGTGAGGGAACCCAGAAGAACTGCTCTGCCACATGGCTCGCAGTCTCAGGTTTTATGGTGATGGGATTAGTTTCCAGGTTGTCTTTGGCCAATCATTCTAATTCAGAGTATTTTCTGGTGTTGCATGCATCGCTCAACCAAGATGGATGCAAGCGAGAGGGATTCTGGGAAGTGGATGGACACGCGGTGTCTCTTTTCGACATTGCCAGAACTCTTCCGGTTGGTGGTGGCTTATTAGTCCCGTATTCCTTATCAGGATCTCCTGTCATAAAACAACTCATGCAAATGGTTACTATGGTGCCTGGCCAGGGTGGGCGGTTTCAATCAGTGTGCTTCCCCTAACATGACCACTGGAAAAACCATAGCCTTGACTAGACGGACCTTTGTTGGCAAAGTAATATCTCTGCTTTTTAATATGCTATCCAGGTTGGTCATAACTTTCCGTCCAAGGAGTAAGCGTCTTTTAATTTCATGGCTGCAATCACCATCTGCAGTGATTTTGGAGCCCCCCAAAAGATAAAGTCTGACTCTGTTTCCACTCTCCCCATCTATTTCCCATGAAGTGATGGGACCAGATGCCATGATCTTAGTTTTCTGAATGTTGAGCTTTGAGCCAACTTTTTCACTCTCCTGTTTCACTTTCATCAAGAGGCTTTTTAGTTCCTCTTCACCTTCTGCCATAAGGGTGGTGTCATCTGCATATCTGAGGTTATTGATATTTTTCCAGGCAATCTTGATTCCAGTTTGTGCTTCCTCCAGTCCAGTGTTTCTCATGATGTACTCTGCATATAAGTTAAATAAGCAGGGTGACAATATACAGCCTTGACGTACTCCTTTTCCTGTTTGGAACCAGAAAAGAAGAAAAGAAGAGAAGCTAAAAGCAAAGTAGAAAAGGAAAAATATTCCCATTTGAATGCAGAGTTCCAAAGAATAGCAAGGAGAGATAAGAAAGCTTTCCTCAGTGATCAATGCAAAGAAATAGAGGAAAACAACAGACTGGCAAAGACTAGAGATCTCTTCAAGAAAATTAGAGATACCAAGGGAACATTTCATGCAAAGATGAGCTCGATAAAGGACAGAAATGGTATGGACCTAACAGAAGCAGATGATATTAAGAAGAGGCAGCAAGCATATACAGGAGAACTGTGCAAAAAAGATCTTCATGACCCAGACAATCATGATGGTGTGATCACTCACCTAGAGCCAGACATCCTGGAATGTGAAGTCAAGTGGGCCTTAGAAAGCATCACTATGAACAAAGCCAGTGGAGGTTTTGGAATTCCAGGTGAGCTATTTCAAATCCTGAAAGATAATGCTGTGAAAGTGCTGCACTCAATATGCCAGCAACTTGGGAAAACTCAGCAGTGGTCACAGAACTGGAAAAGGTCAGTTTTCATTTCAATCCCAAAGAAAGGCAATGCTAAAGAATGCTCAAACCAGCACACAATTGCACTCATCTCACATGCTAGTAAAGTAAGGCTCAAAATTCTCCAAGCCAGGCTTCAGCAATACGTGAACTGTGAACTTCCAGATGTGCGAGCTGGTCTTTGGAAAGGCAGAGGAACCAACAATCAAATTGCCAACCTCCACTGGATCGTCGAAAAAGCAAGAGCATTCCAGAAACACATCTATTTCTGCTTTATTGACTATGCCAAAGCCTTTGACTATGTGGATCACAATAAACTGGAAAATTCTTAAAGAGATGGCCATACCAGACCACCTGATCTGCCTCTTGAGAAACCTGTATGCAGATCAGGAAGCAACAGTTAGAACTGGACGTGGAACAAAGGAAAAGGAGTACGTCAAGGCTGGACAAGTCACCCTGGACTTCCATAGATGTTCTTAAACCTGTGAGAGAACGCAGTGACATCTTCACACTGAAATACTGAAGGTTTGTGGACTGATGGATTTGAGGGAGTGAGAGGGAAGAACAAAGAGAAGAGAAGGGAGGGGAGGGGTGGGCAGGGAGAGAGAGAAAGAGAAATGTTCATGGAGGAGCCAGGAGGCAAGAGGGAGAGACAGAGCAGGAAAGAGGAAAAAAGGCCTCGGTTCTTCTGAATCATTTAAAAACACAATGTCTGCCTCAGGCACAGGAGAAATGGTTTGCAAAATTTAAATGACAGTATAGTTTGTTTGTCTTCCAAAGAGGTGGATTTGGCCACAGACCTGGGGCTGACCCCTGAGGAAGAAAGATATTACTTTTATGTGGAGCTTTCTTGCAGAACAGTGCTGTTTAGGCTATAAGACCCAAATGGGTCCCTTGAAAACCTTGTTAAGTTGCAGGTTTTTCTTTGGTAAAAAGAGACCTAAGATTGCAATTTTGGAAAGCTCCCAGAGGGTCCTGGTCCCACTGGCCCGTGGATCACACTTTGGCAGCAAGGCTTAGGAAACCAAAAATACCGCCTATAGAGAACATAGAGGGGCTTCCCAACTAGCACAGTGGTGAAGAACCTGCCTGCCAGTGCAAGAGACACAAGAGATGAGGGTTTGGTCCCTGGGTCTGGAAGACCCCCTGGAGTAAGAAATGGCATCCCACTCCAGTATTCTTGCCTGGAAAATCCCACAGACAGAGGAGCTTGGCGGGCTACAGTCCATGGGGTCACAAACAGTCAAGACATGACTGAGCAGGAGCATGATAGAGGAGATATGGAAACAGATCCTCACTGAAAAGCAGAGTTCCTCTCCCCCTGTGGTGGATTTCTGCCTCGTCAAGTAGTCAACCATGCCTGCTCTCCACTGACAGACTTTTCTGACAGCCACTCACATCCTAAGAAACAAGATTGAGACACCCACACCTCAAACGCTAAGATGTGGATCTCGTCACAGTGACCCATCTCTCAGCTCAGACAGCCTTCATCTCCACATTCTTCTGGAATCTGGCTTAGAAAGTGAGTGCAGACTCATGACTGTCAATTTACCCACATACGGCATCAGAAGAGCCAGAGTAGATCATGCTTCCTCATGGCTATGGGTGCAAAAAGACACCCACTCAGTTAAACACTGCGTGCACGCTCTTCTTTTTCCCCCCAGTTATATTTAAAATACATGCTTATTCCCAGGTGGCCAATGCAGGAGACTCAAGAGACACTGGTTCGATCCCTGGGTCAGGAAGACCCTGGAGAAGGAAATGGCACTCCAGTGCAATATTCTTGCCTGAAAAATTCTATGGATAAGAGGAACCTGGTGGGCTACAGTCCATGGGGTTGCAAAAGCAACTGAACATGTTTATAGACAAGACGATTTTAGTAAGACAGACTGCCCCACCGGGTCATCAGTCAGTGGAAAGAGAGATTTCCCTATAAAACATACCACGTGTGCGTGCCCAGTCATGTTTGACCCTTTGTGATCTGATGGACTGTAGCCCACCAGGCCCCTCTTGTCTGTGGAGCTTTTCAGGCAAGAATACTGGAGTGAGTTGCCATTTCCTTCTCCGGGGGATCTTCCAGACCCAGGGGTCAAACGCACATCTCCTGTGTCTCCTGTATTGGGAGGTGGATTCTTTACCACTGAGTCACTTGGGAAGCCAAACCTATACTTAAATCTACATGCCAAAGTTTTGACTTCAGAAAAGTGGAAACTTCTCAATTTGCTCAGGAGAAGATGATAATTCTGGAGAGGGTAACTAAAGAGGACCCATCCTACCCTCCTGTTTTTCCCCTTTAAAGGGTCTATATACTGCCTCTCCAATCTGCGTTGTTTCTAGCCTAGGCATTTATTCCTATTATGGGTTAGGAAACCAGATAAGGACACAGTATCACCAAAGGCACCTCCTCCATAAATGATCAAAGTCCTTAGCTGCTTCCTCCCCATGTTGTCATGACACTTCTCCTCTCTGAACTGCAGCAGTCTCCAGGTCAGAGGCTTCAGTCTTGCTCTGAGGCACACCACTGCCCTGGGTAGTAGTCCTGAATCACCCTGGCAGCCACACTCTCTCCCCACGCTAAACAACGGCTGCACATGGCCTGCGCGGTGTCTGTCTCTCGCTGCCCTGGCGCAGGAGAAATCTGATGGAATTCTGTGGGAAGGTAGTGGAGGGAGTAGTAAGGCTGATTAAGCCATCGCTTAGGTTGATTTAGTAGCCAGCAGCTTAAACTGATGCTTTATCAACTCTCAAGTTCAAACCCTGGCTGGAAACTGAGTTATTCATCAAGAAGGATTAGAAAATGCAACGGGTCCATAAATTTCTCAGACTGATTCTTGTTATCTCCAGAGATTTTTCCTGTCACTTAAAAATGATGTCTGGGGTACAATTTGCATCTAAAATGGCCTTGGAAAGAGGCATAAGGCCAGCATTTCAAACTAATGAATCCTCAGGTTACAGAGAAATGCTCCCAGCCAAATAAAGCAAACCACATTCCGCCATATTGCGATCGGACCTGACCCAGGTCAGTGGCAGCCTTGCCGGTGGACTTCAGCTACTTTCTTCCGGGAGAAATGCTTACACTTCGTTGTAAGTGACCAGTCAGTGTTTAGCGCTTTGCTGTATTTTCATGGGTTGAATTACCAAGTGGTCTAGTTCATCCAAACAGGTTAGAGATACTCATTCTCCAGCAAGAAGTGTGCAATGTCTATTCTTGTGGAGAAGAAGTGTTTTTCCTCCATGTTTTCTGTCTTACGTGGTGTGTAATGCTCTTTAATCATTTCGGACAAAGGTCTGACAATGCAGAGTTCAATGAACTCAGCAAGTTTGACATCTCAGGGTCCCAAATCTACACCACGTTGTTGTCCAATCACTACGTCACGTCTGACTCTTTGCGACCCCATGGGCTGCAGCATGCCAGGCTTCCCTGTCCTTCAGTGTCTCCCGGAGTTTGCTCAAATTCATGTCCTTTCAGTCGGTGATGCTATCTAACCATCTCATCCCCTGCCAACCCCTTCTCCTTTTGCCTTCAATCTGTCCTAGTATCAGAGTCTTTTCCAGTGAGTCAGCTGCAAGTAACTGACCGAGGACTAATAATGAGTTCTAGCCATGACTGAAGTTTCATACGTGCATTCATTCGGCAGGTCTATGATTTGAAGGTGGTCTGGCTTTGGGACTCTAACTAAAATCTTCTCAGTGCAGGTGGCCAAACTATTGGAGCTTCAGCATCAGTCCTTCCCATGAGTATTCAGGATTTAAAATACAGTATGAGTGTAACAAAGCATAATTCTTGAGTTGAGCATGAGAGAAGTTTCTAGTTGATGAGGCCTGAAGCCATTGGTCTAAAGAGAAGCTTGACATTTTAGGGCTCAAGGCTGTGTTCAAAGGTCAGAAAAGGTTAATCTGAGAAAGTAGACTGTGATATTAGGACCCGACCAGAGGAAACTTCAAAGTCATTCTGGACTGTTGCAGGAACATGCCTGACAACATTTTCACTTTTATTGGAAGAAAGAAGAATTCTAGTGATGAAAGTGTAGACCAGATAAGAAAGGAGAGTTAAAATTTCAGTGTTTCCTTAAATTTCAAAGTGTAAACAGCCACTTGGTTCACCTACCTTCCTGTTATTCTAATGTGTTATTCTAAGATAAGATGAAGCTTTAGAGTGAAGGGATAACCACAGTGTGAGGACCGAAAATGTAAGATTCTGAAATTGTTCTGATGACATTTAGTTTATTCTAATTCCTTTGGTAATAAAGGCCTTTTCCTGATCTGTAAAATGTAACCTTCCCATGCTTTTTTTTAATATAAATTTATTTTTTAATTGGAGCCTAATTACTTTACAATATAGTATTGGTTTTAGAACCTGCATTTTAAAAGAGCAGATGCTCAAAGCTTCTCCCAAATTCCAACTTTCCCCACTCTGACAATGCCCTCACCAAAGCTCTTTCCACTGAAATCTCGCACCTTCTAGGTTTTCTTACTTCACCTCAATTAGACAGAGCTGTGAAGCCTCTCTTCCATGGCCCCCCAAGACTATGTACACATTTCTATTATATTTTTTAATCCCTTTGTACCATAGATATTTGTTTTATGTCTGTGCTTCCAATGGGAACTATGTTAGGCGTCTTTCAGTCCATAAGTTCTTTGTTCATTCACCAGGGATTTTTTTCAGGTCGTTTACATCTTGGGTCTGGGAAACCAAGGTAACTAAAATATGATAAGGGCTTCCCTGGTGGCTCAGCGAGTGAAGAATCCTCCTGCAATGCAGGAGAAGCAAGTTTAATCCTTGAGTCAGGAAGATCCCCTGGAGTAGGAACTGGCTCCCCACTCCAGTATCCTTGCCTGGAGAACCCCATGGACAGAGGAGCCTGGAAGCTACAGTCCACGGGGCTGCAAAGAGTCAGACATGGACTGAGTGACTAACACTTGCAAAGTATGATCAACAGAGTACAATCATGCCTGCTAAATTACGACCGTTTAGCAGTGATTTCTTGAATGAGTAAAGGAAGGGAAAATGAGTAAATGCATCACTAACACCAAGAGCTGTGTGGAGAGCTGTTTCCCAGCTGAGGCAGTAGGAAGCATGGTAGAAATCATCCATGTTTCTCAAATGATACTGCGTAAAAAGAATACATTACTGAGGGACCTTCACATCCGAGTCTTGTTTTATCCTTAACTACTTTCTTTCTTGCTTCTTTTTCTTTTTCATTGTCCCCATCACCTATCACATTTGTGTTGGCCTCATGCTAATACTAGCCTCATGTTATCAACAAACATTCACAGAGGGCTACCTATTTGTTCAGTTAGGGTTTTCTAAATCAAATGTATTGATTCATTGTCCGTGTTCTACTCTGATATGGAAAGGAAGTGTCTGGTTACCACTGTAAATTCCGCTGGGTATTTGATCACTAACACGTAACACTGCACATTTTCTCTCTGACCATTTCTCTGCTCTAAAGCAGATCATTAAATTGCTCCCAGGCAGAAAGACCACGGACCAAAACAGCAGGGCACTTTTGTAATAAGACCTTGTAAATTGAAAGCCCTGGCTATCTCTCCCACTGTGAGAACCCGCTGAGACTGGTTCCTTTTAACATGGCATTAATAAGCACTGCAGACCCAGTTAATTAAAGACAGTATATCTAGGCAGATAGGCATGGCAACTCTTAAAAACCAGTTTTTATTTTTAAGATGATTTTACTCTATGGAAGCTGACTCTGGTTAAATTGCCCAGTTCTTCCAAAACTCAGTTTTCATGTTATGTATGGAACAGTGGACCTGAGATGGTCCACACTTCTGACTTGAGCCTGTGCTGGAATTTGTAACATGTTCTGCGCCACAAAGTCAGATGCCAGGGCCGTCGAGCTGTGATTAACCAAGTCCATTTGTTAAATCCCCGCTGGTTAAAGGAAAGGCTTATAATTGCAATATCATGGCCCTACAGTTACAAAGCGGGGGCCTGCTGGGAAGCCCAGACCCCAATGTGGAGGTGTCATGAAAGCCTCTGAGTCGATAGAGGCTGTTAATCACTCAATTAGACTCTCATTATCATCTGCCCGCATCAAAAAGACTTCCCGCAGTCCAGGAGGGGTTGTAACCCGTCCCTGACAGGTGACCCCCTCCTCAGACACAATGCCTACAATGGCCTCAGAGGACGCGCCAGCATGACAGGGCCCGCATCTGAGCCCAAGCAGATGCCCAGGGGGCTCAGACAGGAGATCAAAGGCCGGAAAACAGCTGATCCCAGACTGGCTGGTGTCAGCCTGGTGTTCCCTCTGTCAAAGGCAGATGGAGACCCAGCTTATTGATTGCCTCCCTCCATATTCGGCCAGGAATAAAAGGCCTGGCCTGCAGGCGGGGAGGGGGATGTTCAGGAGGAATGTTCAGCTTGGGAGCCCACAGCAGCCCAGAGGTGAGAAGCCTGCTAGCCCTTCCTTCCTTTGGAAAAGGCCTGCTGGAGGAAACTGAGGCTAAAGTTTCATCTTTTCCACCACATAGTATTACGCCAAGAAGATAGAACCAGCAGTGGGCACAGTTTCAGGCAGAGTTGTTTAAATATTTTTCAAATGCACAGCAGGTCTTCTTGGGGTGACACTGTTCCCTGGGGACCCAGAAACCATCTGAGGATTCCATGGGCCAAGCAACGGAACACACAAATTTGTATCATTTTTTTTTAATTCCCCATATAAGCAATATCGTATGACATTTTTCTTTCTCTGTCTGACTTGCTTATTAGCTCAGTATCTTTTTAGCTTTGTCATTTCTGGAACATCATATAAATGGAAATGTAGTGTGTAACCTTTACAGATTGGGTTTCTTCACTTGGCAATTGGCATTTAAAAGTCATTTCTGTCTGCCCGTGGTTTACTGAATAGTGTTCCCTTATATGCATATGGCTCAGATGGTAAGGAATCTACCGACGAAGAGGGAGGCCCGGGTTCAATCCCTGGGTCAGGAAGATTCCCTGGAGGAGGGCATGGCAACCCACTCCAGTATTCTTGCCTGGAGAACCCCATGGACAGAGGAGCCTGGTGGGCTACAGTCCACGGGGTCGCAGAGAGTTGGACACGACTGAGCGACTAACACTTTCCTTATACTACACTGTGTGGATGCGCTGCCCAGTACAGTGCTGAGTACAGAAGGCTACTGTTCCCGTGAGTGTGCTTGCTTTATACGGATACAAGCGTTAAGTCAGTTGGGCAGTTACATAGGTGCGCGATTCCTGGACTGTAGGTCAAAAATTTATTTAGCTTTATAAGAAATTGCCAAATTATAATCCAAAGTGGCTGTATCGTTTTGTGTCTCAATGAGCAATAAATGAGAGCGTCTGTTGTTCTTCACCCTTGCCAGCATTAGTATTATCAGAAAGTTGTGGCTGAGCTTTAACCACTCTCATAGGTGTGTATTGGGCCCGGGGGCTCAGTGGTAAAGAATCTGCCTGCCAATGCAAGAGACTCAGGTTCGAGCCCTGAGTTTGGAAGATCCCCTGGAGAAAGAAATGGCAGCCCACTCCAGTATTCTTGGCTAGGAAATCCTATAGACAGAGGAGCCTGGTGGGCTACACAGTCCATGTGGTTTCAAAAGAGCTGGGCGTGATTTATCAACATAACAATATGAGTGCAGTGTATCTTGTATTTTTAATTTGCATTTCTGTTATGACAGATGATACTGAGTATATTTTCGTAGCTATTTTCCAACTGTATATCTCTTCAGTAAGGTGTCTGTTCAGATCTTTGGCCCATTTTTAAAATTGGATTGTTTTCTTATTGTTGAGGTTAAGAGTTCTTTGCACATTTTGCATGCACATTCTTAATCAAATATGTAC
The DNA here is from genome assembly GCF_023699985.2 of Odocoileus virginianus. Classification (NCBI taxonomy): domain Eukaryota; kingdom Metazoa; phylum Chordata; class Mammalia; order Artiodactyla; family Cervidae; genus Odocoileus; species Odocoileus virginianus. The sequence goes on from NC_069690.1 coordinate 56,733,224, forward strand.
TTTACAAATATAAGCCTGTCTTTAGTTTATCTTCATTGTGTTAATAGTATAATAATTCACAAACCAGAAGTTTTTAATTTTTAGGAAGTCCAAAATGCCATTTTTTTCATCCTTGAACAGAACTGTTTTAATTGGATGCTAAGAATTATAAAGAATACGAATCTGTGAAGGGATTATTTTTCTCCCATAAAACTTCAATTTTCAGTGGGAACAAAAAAATTAGACATATGCTATAGATTCTGTTTTAGTGACATCTGAATTGATTGTAACTAAGTTGATTTATTTAAATTGTGGCATTTCAACTATTCTACAGAAATTGTTTGCAGTCACTCATTCACTTTTTCAATTTATAGCTGTTCCTGATCTGGTCTTCCCCATTTATTACCCTTTCAAAGGCCTTCTTTGCAAAATCTTTAAAAGTTTTTAATGTACCTCTCTACCCATCTAGTCAAAAACAAAAAGAAATACACTATATTGCAAGGTGGGGAGACCTGTATAATATATGCAACACACCTAATGCATACCCCAGCAGCTAACAAGCAGTAGTTAAGTGGTGTCATCATCAGCGGTAGTAGTTCTTAGTTGTTGTTCAGTTGCTCAGTCATGTCTGATTCTGTGGCCCTGTGGACTGCAACACACCAAGCCTCCCTGTCCTTCACTATCTCCCAGTTTGCTCAAACTCATGTCCATTGAGTTGATGATGCCGTCCAACCATCTCATCCTTGGTCACCCCCTTCTCCTGCCCTCAATCTTTACCAGCATCAGGGTCTTACTAACAAGCAAATTGTAACAGTGGAGTAAAATTCCAAATAAATCTATGTATTTATTTGGCCCTAGAAGCCAGAGGTCCACATAACCTCTATGAAGAACCACTAGTATCGTATGTGAAAGTTTATATAGCTTGGCATAGTGGTTGAGAGCAAAGGTTTCAGATCTAGGCTTGGCCCACATCCTGTTTCCTCTGTGAAGCTGGGTGACTGTGGGCAAATTCATCTTAGTGTACCACATCTTCCTGATCTGTAAAATGAGTGGTAATAGCACTATCCCCCTTATAGGACCTGTCAGAAAGTTAACTTGGTTAATGCCTGTACAGTCCTGCAAAGAATGGTTATCCAAATGAAGAGTACATAATACTTTTCCTTTATTCTTTAATTGGAGGAAAGTTGCTTTACGATGTTAGTGGATGCAGTGGGGGAAGGAGAGAGCGGCGCAAATGCAGGAAGTAGCATCAACATATGTGAAGAATGCGTGTGGGTGCTAAGTCCCTTGAGTCGTGTCTGAGTCTTTGCGACCCCGTGGTCTGTAGCCAGTCAGACTCCTCTGTCTGTGGAACCCTCCAGGCGAGAATACTGGGTGGGTTGCCGTGCCCGCCTCCAGGGGATCTTCCTAACCCAGGGGTCAAAGCCACGTCTCTTGCTGTTCTTGCATTGCCAGGCGGGTTTTTGTCCACTGTGCCTGCTGAGAGGCCTAACCCTTTCCTACAATCCTGCTTTGCTGTGGCATTCTGAAAGCAAGAGCACCTTCGTCTCAGCTAGCAGCTTGTGGCATCGGAACAGATGGAGCCTTTGCCTTCAGAAGCCTTCAGATGCTCCTCCACTAGAGCCTGTTACTAACATCTCTTCCCCGCCCCCAGCCGTAAGACATGCGTGGTGGATGCGGTGATCGTGGGAGTGCGGCGGGAACTTGGGGCGTGTTTGGAGCCAGGACGCCCCGCTGGAGTGGACAGGCGTGCCAGGCGGGGCAGCTGCGGGGCCCTGATGTGTGACGGATGGCCTGTCGCTGCCATGCATCACCCGGGCCCGGCTGCCCTGGCGGCACGCCGCAGCCGTACATCATCAGAGCGGTGCCCGGCCGGAGCTGCAGCCGGGAAAGCAACTGCCCCATAAATTTTCATACAGCCAAGGAAGAAAGCTGTCATTTTCTTTTCTTCTAAGTTAAAGATGGACCCTCGGGAGAGGAGGGACAGAGGAGGCTTTCATATGACCCGGTGGCTTTTCAAGGACCCTAGAGGCACTAAGGTCCCCACGAACAGGCACTACTGCCATCAGCGCTGCCCAGGGAGGGAGGGAAATCCAGGGACCTCGGCTGGACTTGACCAGACTGTCCCAGTGTCTGACCCGGCACAGTCTGCCGTCTGCGGTAGAGATGTCCCACACTAATCTATGGAAAACTGTCTGAAGCAGTGGCCTGTTTGGTTATCCATCATTCAGCTGTCATCAGCTGAGCCTGCATTGAAATTCGCTGGAATTTGTTAAGCGTGCTTGGCAGTTTGTATCTCAGTGGAGGTGGGTGTTGCTAGTCCAGTGAAAAAATTTAACAAGTTTTTTTTTTTAAGTTAAAATAATTTCCTTGCTAGGTTTCAGGATGCCACCGTGAACAAAGCATTCTAATAGCTTGCATTCTAGTTGGGTTTAAGGGGAAATACTAAAAATGAACACAAAATGAGTACGATAACTCTAATGTCAATACGTACTATCAAGAAGAAGGAAGAGTGAAAAATCAGGATGGTGAGATACAGATAAGGCATCCATTTATCTGAAATATCAGGAAAGATATCACCGAGGCAGTTACTTAGGATCTAAGAGCTCAATGATGAAAAGTTCAGGAAATTTCAGAGAAAAGATTGCCCTGAGCAGGGAAATAGCAACCGGAAGTCCTGAGACAGTAATAAGTATGTCCACATTGAGACAGAAGGAAAGCGGGGTAGCATATGCTACAGTGGGAATATGGGAAGAATTGAGACCGCAAAAGTTAGGTAGGTAGGCAAATTTCAGATCATCCAGGGACTTGTAATCCATGCTGAGATGTTTGGATAATCTTGTTGCCAACAATTAGAAAGTTCCAAGCTGGGCAAGCAGGGATAACGCTCTCAGTTCAGAAAGAATCCATCATTCTCCCTCACCCCGGAGAGGATGGTGATCACTGCATAGCAGATAAGACCAGGTAATGGGAGAGACCAGTGAGAAAGTTACCAGGTAGTTCAGGCTTCTCTGACCTCACAATTTTAGCACCGTGATGGTAAGGAGTGTTTGGATTTATAAAGTACTTTGAAAGCAGAGTTGACATGCCTTCCTAGAGGAGATGGTTTGCACAAAGAAGAAAGCAGAACCAGGAAAATTCTTAGGTCCTATTTCTAAATGACAGAGTAGAAGTGACATTGTTTTCTGAAATGTATAAAACTTTGGAATAAGAGCATGCTGGGATATCAGAACTATTGTTCCTTGGCCATGTTCTGTTGACATAACAGTTCGGTATTTCAGTGTAGCTCTCAAGTAGGCAATCTGAAAAAAATACTTCTTGAGCTCAGGAGGCAGGTATAGCAATGAAAATGGGATATTCTTTAGAGCTCAGGCCATAAGAAGTGATAATCCACTCCAGTATTCTTGCCTGGAAAATCCCTTGGATAGAGGAGCCTTGTGGGCTACAGTCCATGGGGTACATAGAGTTGGACACAACTTAGCAATTAAACAACAAGTATTTAAAACCAGGATAGTAGTGGAATCTCCTAAGAAATAGGTAAAGCCGAAAAAGAAGGGAAATTTGAGGACAGGGTTGTCGGGCTTTCTGATATTTTGAGGTCAGAAAGTGGAAGTCCTCAGCTGGACTCTGTGACCCCAGGGACTGTTGCTGGCCAGGCTCCTCTGTCCATGGGATTCTCCAGGCAAGAACACTGGAGTGGGTTGCCATGCCCTCCTCTGGGGGATCTTCCCAACCCAGGGATCAAACCCTGTCTTCTGCATTGCAGGTGGATTCCTTACCGTCTGAGCTACCAGGGAAGATCAATGAGACTGGAGTGGGTAGCCTATCCCCTCTCCAGGGGATCTTCCTGACCCAGGAATCAAATTGGGGTCTCCTGCATTGCAGTCAGATTCTTTACCAGCTGAGCTACCAGGGAAGCCCAAACAAGAGAGAAGGAATAAGTAGAAAGAGGAAGAAAAGGTGATAAGAAAAAGTTGAAAATAAAACTACGTGAGTGCTGCATTGGGAAGAAATCTAGAGAACAAGCATTTCAGGAAAGAGAGTGGGTTTGCTGTGTCCACTGATGCTGAAAGGTGGTTTAAAATGAAGACCACGAATTTAGGCATCATCCTTCAAAAGACTGATGTTGTCATGACATTAGTATGAGAAACACTTGTTCAGCGATGGGATGGAGGTTCCAGGTGAAATGATCTAAGACAGAATAGTAGCTGAGAAAGATAGGGATGCAGATGGTAGATGGAGAAATGAAACTAACTATAGAACAGACTTCTGGACTCTTTGGGAGAAGGCGAGGGTGGGATGTTTCAAGAGAACAGCATCGAAACATGTATATTATCTAGGGTGAAACAGATCACCAGTCCAGGTTGGATGCATGAGACAAGTGCTCAGACCTGGTGCACTGGGAAGACCCAGAGGGATCGGGTGGAGAGGGAGGTGGGAGGGAGGATCAGGATGGGGAATACATGTAAATCCATGGCTGAGTCTTGTCAATGTATGACAAAACCCACTACAATATTGTAAAGTAATTAGCCTCCAACTAATAAAAAAATAAATAAATAAATAAATAAATAAAAAGAAACTAACTACAGGTGAGATTAAGGTACATTTGAGCACTAGTGGGAATGAATCATTAAACTAATCGAGCAGGAAAAGCAAGAGAGAAAGGAAGACATTTCAAGAGTCAAAGGAGAATTGTTGTTGTTTAGTCACTAAGTCATGTGACTAAACATGGAGTCTTTTTCAACTCCATGGACTGTAGGCCATCAGGCTCCTCTGTCCGTGGGATTTCCCAGACAAGAATACTGGAGTGGGTACCATTTCCATCTCCAGGGGATCTTCCCAACCCAGGAATCAAACCCGAATCTCCTGCATCGGCAGGTGGGTTCTTTACCACTTAGACACCAGGGAAGCACCAGGGGAGGATAGATTCAGAGTATATAAATGGCCTTAAAAAAAAGAACAAGGACAATTTGTATATTTTAAAGGGAGATGAATCACATATGGTATGGATGGCAGGAGACTGGTAGAAGTGGTTGTAGTTGTTAATGGATGGTCAAAGACAGCAGTGTTGGAAATTAAGATTTTAGAATTGGTGCAGTTCCTGATGATGACAAAGACTTTGGTCTGTCTTGGAAACAATCACTTAAGTCAGATGAATAAAGAAACACTGTAGGATCTATTGAGGTAAAAGAACTGATAGGCTGTTGGTAATCCATCTATATGGATAGCAAAGTTGTGAAGAATGATAATAGGTGCAAAAATCAATAAAAGTGATTTCTGGGAATTCTTGGTTGTCCAGTGGTCAGCACTCCTCATTCTCACTGCCGAGGGCCCCGGTTCAATCCCTGGTTGGGGAGCTAAGATCACACGAGCTACATGGAGCAGTTAAAAAGAAAAGAAAAACAGAAAAAGATAGCGATCCAGATACAAACACCTACTTGACTGTTCTCCTCGCTTCATTGTGACCCACACCCAAGGCCCTGCATGGCTCCATAGGGGTTTCTGGTCAACCCCACCCCTGACTAGGAGCTAGAAAATACCTCGAAGTGGGAAGCAGGAACAGGCATCAGATGCTTCTCCACCTGGTACATCATGGCTGGGTGCTGCTCACAAACTATTCCAAAGGGTGGAGACCCTGACGCCCAAACCAGGGTAGTACCACAGTATATAAAGTGAGATTACAGTAAAGTGTTACCAGTATTATATCTTTTGTGATTCATTTTTATGAAAACAGTACTGTACATGATTATTTAATTTTTAAAATATAGTTACTTGAATGCTTTTGATTTGTGTTCTTTTGTTTTTCTCCTGACCAACTGAACTAAAAATATCTGAGAAACAATTCTTTCTTGCTAAGGAATATCTGATTGTTTTTCCTTCTGAGGAGGGTAAATATCTGTGTTTCTAATGTATGTTTTATGCCCTTTCACTGCATAACTGCTTCTATTAAATGATATTGTTGTTAAGTTAAGTCATGTCTGACTCTTTGTGACCCCATGGACTATAGCATTCTAAGCTCCTCTGTCCTCCACCATCTCCTGGAGTTTTTTCAAATTCATGTCCAACAAGTTGGTGATGCTAACTAGCCATCTCATCCTTTGCCATCCCCTTCTCCTCCTGCCTTCAGTCTTTCCCAGCATCAGTGTCTTTTTCAATGAGCTGGCTCTTTGCATCAGGTGGCCAAAGTATAATCTATGTAAAAAATTCATAATAACAACAGACTCAGAGTTGTTAAACAATTTATTTAAATGACATGATACATAACTAAGATAAATGCTCCAGGATCCTGAAATCTGGGTGAGTCTATTGTCTGCTTTAAAGGAATGTCTCCCTTCCGTGGGGTATAGGAGACACTGATTTAAAAGAAGAAGAGACAGAGAAGGAGAAAGACAAAGATAAACATAGAAGGAGACAAAGAGACAAAGAGTGAAATCAGGATGCAATCTCAGACAAATATGTCCACATATTGGAAGAAATCCCTATGCTTTTCCAGACATTTCTTGGCTAATATGAAAAATGTGCATACATCCAGCTAACTGACTGGAAAATACTCTTTGGGGCTGTAAAAGTGCCCCCTCCACCCCCCGCCAAGGCTGTACCTGTGTGGTTTCATTGAAGAGTTTCTTGAGCAGACGTTGTTGGAAACTCAGGGAAAGGGCGCCAAGACTTTCTTAGAAATGTATTTCATGGTGCAGTATCAAGGGACAGCATTTATTTTGGATGTGCTTCCATGGGAGTACTGAGGTGCTGTGGGGTAATCTTGCTTTTTTCCCCCTACATGTGATGTTAGTGATCCTAAATTAATTACAAACCAAAAATTAACATGCTCCCTAACGGAAATATCTTAGTGTTTCTCTTAGCCTTTTCAAAATTCTGGGGGACTTGGCTCTGAACAAATTACACTCCCACATATCAAAGGATCCAGTGTGTGTTAATTCTGTTACTCACTCAAAGGAGATTTTTCTTTTCTCTCTCCCTTCTCTGTTTGATCTCTTCTAAAGCAACACCGCAAATAGAAAATGCACCAGATTCAATAATCTACAAAATAAATTAATCTGCAAGTAACGCACTAGCATTCAGAGAATCAAGCTAGTATCTGAGGGGAAAAGACCCCACTTCCAAGAAGACAACTAAAGTGTCAAAGTCTTCTTCACTGTGGGAGGTTCCTTCCATGCAGAATGGAAAGGAGGGATGTCTTGCCTTCTTTGTCCTTTGCATGCACTCGTGTAGGCTCCGAGGGGATGGATAGTCTTGAACTAGCCCGCACTTTACTGTTCACGAGCAGTTAACAGTGATTTGCACTAATGGGTTATGAAAAGCAGAAGGCAGAAGATGCTGGAGTTAGTCTAGAGAGAGGATACTTTTTGAACTGTTTCCATTTGGTCTCTGGAGGGTCTTTTTTAACATGACAGCAGTGATGGGATAGGTAGAATACCTCACATCATCATCTATAATTCATACTATGAATTTTTTTTAAATATAACTGTGTTTATTTGGCTGCCCTGGGTCTTAGTTGCGGCATGTGGGACTTAGTTCCCTGACCAGGGATCAAACCCTGGGTCCCCTGTATTGAGAGTGTAGCGTCTAAGCCACTGGACCACAAGGAATGCCCTGCATCATGAAGCTTAATGAGGAGAAGCCATGGTTCTCATTTCACCTTCGTGCTTAACTCTCATTTCTCCTTATTTCCATGGAAGGAATTATTTATGTCACTTTCAAAACTGAGTGTTTCAAAATACCAACCTGAAGAAAAGCCGTCTTTTGCAAACCTGGCTCCTTCACGATTTCCCTACAAGAGGTACTTACTTTGGCTTTTGAAGATTTTTCTACGTGAAAGTCTGGCCTTAAGTGAATATCCTGTTTGTTTCCACAAAGTGCATAATTAGCTGAATGTATGAAAATGTAACTGTGAATTTAAAAACAAAATGCTCATGAATAATCTTTAATTCCAGTAGTTTCGTTCCAGATAACTAGTAATTCCTTCAAAATGCTTAATTAAGGAGTGGGTCACGTGCCTTGTGCTGATAGGTAGTCCTCATTGTGCTCAGTCCTGTCCGACTCTTTGGAACCCCATGGACTGTCTCCCGCCAGGCTCCTCTGTCCATGGGACTTTTCTCCAGGCAAGAATACTGGAGTGGTTGCCATGCCCTCCTCCAGGGGATCTTCACAACTCAAGGATCAAACCATATCTTTGGTGTCTCTTTGGCTGGGAGGTTCTTTACCACTGGTACCATAAGATTGCCTTCTAGTGGGTAGTTAGTAGTAGTTAGTAGTTCAGTCATTCAGTCTTGTCCAACTCTTTTCGACCCCATGGACTGCAGCACGCCAGGCCTCCCTGTCCATCACAAACTCCCGGAACTTACTCAAACTCATGTCCATTGCATCGGTGATGCCATCCAACCATCTCATCCTCTGTCGTCCCCTTCTCCTCCTGCCTTCAATCATTCCAGCATCAGGGTCTTTTCCAGTGAGTCAGTTCTTTGCATCAAGTGGCCAAAGTATTGGAGTTTCAGCTTCAGCATCAGTCCTTCCAATGAATATTCAGGACTGATTTCCTTTAGGATGGACTGGCTGGATCTCCTTGCAGTCCAAGTCTAGTGAGTAATTTTTCAGTATTCATCAATGGCCTTATAGATGTTCACTTGATTCTGTAATCCACATTCTAGATTATATCTTTCTGGAACATAACAATAGCAATGCATGCAGGCATGTTCGGAAAAGCTACACGTCATGCTAAGCAAAAAGTATACCTGGTAAACTAAAATAATATTCCTAGTAAAATCTATGTTACAGAAAAAAAATTTATGATAATGGTGAAATGCTCAGAATATATAGTTAATTTGAAAGAGATTTTTAAACAGATGATGTAGTTTGACCTGTTTTTAAGGAACAGAGAGTCTGTGCAATTCACCATGAGACTCACGTGTGTTTCCCACCACTCTTAGCATTGATATTTGAAAATATTATTTTTAAGCAATTTCCCCCCAAATTATAGGCCCAGTGATAAAGAATCTGCTTACCAGTTCAGGAGATGCAGGAGATGTGTGTTTTATCTCTGGGTCAGGAAGATCCCCTATAGAAGGAAATGGCAACCCACTCCAGTATCCTTCCATGGAGAATCCCATGGACAGAGGAGCCTGGTAGGGTGGAGTCCATGAATTGCAAAGAGTTGGACCTGACTTAGAGACTAAGCTTGCATGCAGATACTCTTTAATCAAAAAAAAAAAAAAAATGCAGGTTCTATTGGAGGAATTCTCCCGTGGTCCAGTGGTTTAGACTCCGTGCTTCCAATGCAGGGGGCACAAGTTCAATCCCTGGTTAGGGAACTAAGATCCCACATGCCGCATGTCAAAATTTTTAAATAAATAAACATTAAACTTTAAAAAATGCTCTATAGGGAGTGGTGGTAGTATTTGGTGATTCCCTTTGTAGAAATGAGAATCAAGTTGGGGCAGTAGAAAATCATAAGGAGAAATTTGGGTGCCTTGTCTTAGACTTGGGTGTTTGCACTCATGTCATCACAGACAGCTGATAAAGTCCCAAAGCGTGGTGACGATCAGAATTCTGATCTCTAGTTTAGACACTGTGGCTTTGGCCCCTGGAAACTTCTCTGATTGACTGTTTTTTCCCAATGTATTCCTGCAGTCCCAATAGGTCAGTGCTCTAAGTCATCCTTGTGGGGACCTCCCTTTCAAACTTGACACGCACCGCAGTGTAGCTCAGATGACTCACGGGACCACCTGCTCCACACGCTGGCTTCTCCCCTGACAGTAAGCCATTCCTGCATTCTGGAGTCCAGAGAATATAGTAAGTCCTTCCTGTGAAGTTATCTAACCTCAGAAAATGTGTTTCTGCACCTGGATACTGTCGCCTCCTCTCCTACAAGGACACACAGTCCCTGGTCATGACTGTACTCTCCCCATGTGTTCCAATTTTCTCTTCTCTGAATTTCAGCTGTAAAGTGAATAATTACACAACACCATCATATTACCTAAAGCGCTCAAAATATACGGCTGGAAAACAGAGGATAGAGTCAGAAAAAACAGCTTATTTTTTCCTTTTTACACGCATTCATATTTGAGTTTTTAAGTTCTCTTCTTTTAGCCAGAAAGTACAGCTCGTAGTGTGACAATAAAAACCCGGTAACATCCCAATCAGGTACACATTATGCTCATAGAGGTTCGTCCCGAGGGATTTTAGGGCAATGAAAAACCCATATATATCCACAGCAGCCCGTAATGTGGCTTAAGCAACAGGACTACTGCTGACTGGGAACTTCTCCTGTATTTATGTGTCCTTGTAAGATGCAGAAAGAAAAATAAATAGACAGATTAAAAATGTACCTTCCATTCCACCACATTTGGCCATTCCTAACTCAGCCCTCAGGCTTTTCCTGCAGTGGGAGGGTCCAGTAAATATAATAAATAAATACACGGAGGGAAGTACCTTCTCAGGTCCCCACTGCTACTCAGCTTATACCCCGCAGCAAAGGACTGGGTTTCACTTTTATCATTATTGTAGCTGGCAGTCGTTTAGGTAATTATCCAGTGCTTATTAAGAAGCTTAATTAAATTATTTATGACATTGACCTCCCGCAAGAGTTAATTCCTTAAAATTCCCTTACGTAAGGATGGAATACTATTTTATCTCGTGAAGGAAACAGGGGAGAGGTGAGCTGAGCAGATTTCTAACTAGGTTATAAGTGGACTGAAGAATCCCATGCTCCTGGTTCTGCTTTTGCTTCCAACTGGGTTTGGAACACAAAGAAATTCAAATGAATCATAGTGTCGTCAACAATGATTTCTCCTGCCTTCCCATGAAGATGTCAGCAGGCATTTGTCCTTCCAGATTGACCTGGCTATGTCAGCATCAAAGGGAGAAGTGATGGAGGATTATTCTCTTTCCATGAGAATGAAGTTTTTCTAAGGGTTAGAAAGAAAACACATCTTATTAGAATCCTGGGCCTTCCCAAAAACATTATGATGGCAAATGGCATGGCAAGACTATTTTGAAGTGCTGTCTTGTTTTTTAGTGGTCGTAGTGACAGACAGAAATTACTGTCTTCTCTCGTATTCTGCTCCACAGGATTTAGCTGAATAGGGTGTAGAGTTATTTGGCCTATTTTCTCTGCATTAATAAGCCTAAGACTGGAATTAACTACACGGTCCTGTCTTGTCCATCTCAGTCTTTCCTACTGTGGCTGTTTGAAAACTTATATTCTGGATGAAAGGTTATTCTTCTAATCCTGTCCTGCTAAGATTGAATTTTTGCCCCTCACCTAACGACAAGCAGAATAATTTCAGATAGATGCTGTGCTGCGTTTTATTCAGTGGCTGATTTATTTTTCCTTGACGTATTCTGGTGACACAAATTTGCAGGTAAATTCTGTGAACATCCAAAGCTATAGTAACTTAACACATCTACAGATGATATTGGGGGAAAAAATATGCCTCTCATTTAAAACATTAGCTTTTGTAATAATGGGAGCTAATCAAATAGAGCTGTTTATCTACTTCAAGGCAGTATTGAAATGCTACTTATTTCTTATCTTGTCTTCATCTTCTTGGTAGCATGCCAATAACCGTTCGTGATCAACAAGACTCCACCGTACGGCCTGTAGGCAGTTTGCTTTTAGAAATCAAAATTTTCGTAACTGATAAAGAGAAAGCAGCCTGATCAGTGATTCTAAACATGTCCCATAGCTGTTTCTGTTCGTTTGCTGACACACAGCATTTTATAAGCAGTGATTCTGGGCAGAATAAAGAGATAAATGCATCAAATATACAAAGGCATGGGGTTTCCCAGGTGGCTCAGTGGTAAAGATTCTGCCTGCCAATCCAGGAGACACAGGTTCAATCCCTGGGTCGGGAAGATCCCCTGGAGGAGGAAATGGCGGCCCACTCCAGTTCTTGCCTGGAGATTTCCACGGACAGAAGAGCCTGGCAGGCTACCATCCACTGGGTTGCAAAGAGTCGGACACGACTGAACACTCACACACACATACAAAGGTGTATTTAAAGTCAGTATGCATCAAATGCCTGCAGAACTAATTATTTCACCTTTTCTTTCCTCATCCCTCCCTGATCTTCCTGAGAGATTCAGTTTAGGGCCACAGTGGTAAATTAGGAAACATCAGGAGATCTAATGAGATATTTGCAAGAAGACTCAGTTTTTCAAGAAGCTTATTTTTCAGACTTGAAGAGTCGGAGCTAAACCCCATTGCCATGTATAAGTTTATAAGACAGATTTCGCAGCGCGTCCCCAACACATCACGAACGACGCCTGCTATAAACGATGACATGTGAAAATGGACGTCAGCCCGCGTGCTCCCAGCGGCAGCTGCCTCTTCCCCGGTCTCCCTGGCTCCAGCCTCTTCCTGTTCCAGCCTGGCCCACATTCTCCTGCCAGAATAAACTTCCTGGGGTAGCAGAGAACCCAGTTTGAGCCTAAACCCTGTCTGGGCTGGCCGTTCAAACTGATGGACAGTTACGACAAGATGTTTATCTGGACGAGGGCTCGGGAAGCCTTTGGGAGAAAGTCATCTTGAGGGGAGAAAAAGAGAATTGAAAAGGAAAGCTCCCTCGGGCACTAAATCCTGAGTTGTCAGAGGGGGAGGGATGGTTCTGAGTTCACCTGGGAACCTATGAATATTCTCCTGGCTTTTGAGTTTTCATCCAGAGGGAAGCTGCCGAACTAAAGCGAGGAGAAACTTTATACGCAAGTTCCTGTCTGTCTTCAGAGCCAAGCAAGCATCGGTTGATCTGCTGCAAACCTGGGGAGCCCCGGGGGTAAAGGTTACTTGCCCCCAGTCCTCTCAGCCCAGAGGATTCAGAGGGTGGTGTCTGCCGGTGGAACTCAGCGTGTGCCGCAGGGTAGATGTTCTTTAAAAAAAAGTGCCGTCAGAGATCAGGAGACACCTTGCTCTGTGACGGCAGTCAGTGAGACAGGCGGGCAGGACCCGGGTCCCGGCTGTAGGGCTGGCCCTACACAAGGGAGGCACCCCATTTATTTATGGCCAAGTGTGACCTGCTCCCCAAGACTGTGAGAAATACTTCACGCAGCTTTAGAAGGAGCTGAAGCTTTTTTTTTAAAGATTTATTCATTTATTTTGGGGGCTGTGCTGGGTCTTCCTTGCAGTGTTTGTTGCCCCGTGGCAGGTGGGATCTTCCTGGACCAGGGATCGAACCCATGTCCCCTGCATTGCAACACGGACTCTTAACCACTGGACCACCAGGGAAGCCTGGAAGGATTGAGTGAGTGTGTGGAGGTGAAGAGATAGGGGAACTGGCCCTATAAAAATTGCAAAATATTTAAATCCTGTGGAAAATTCAGAAAATGCTAACATCTAAGCATCTCTGACCCAGATAAAAGATATGTTAATACTTTGCCATCTTTGCTTGAGATTCCCATTTTACACCTTTTCTATTTTAAAAATAAAACGTTATAAGTCATTATATAACATTATACATCTATGCTCCTCTTTATTTCCCTGTAAGGAATTATCATCAGGAAGTTGACAAATGTGAATCCATTCATCCTTTTGTTTTTGTTTTTGAATTTTAATAATAGTATTTTATACACAGATTTCAAAATTTCCAAACCATTTACATTTTTAAAAAATTGTCAATCTAGTTCCTTTGTTTATAATGTTGTACAGTATGCCATCACTTGAGTGAACTGTAATTAATTGATGCATTTGAGACCCTGAGGTGTATGCTATTGTTGTTTAGAGCAAGTTTTCCACACATGAGTTCATGGTACACGTCCCGTGATCAGAGTATTCCAGAAAGTTCTGTGGTTCTGTGTGGAATAAAGCATTCCTTATGGCCTCCTCCTGAACCATATGGACATGGACCTTCCTAAACCACATCCAGCCTCTCATTCGGGCTGAGCCACTTCCAGACGTGACTCCTCCTTCCTCTCTTCCCCGAGGGAGCAGCCCCTGTCCGAGTCACTCAAATGGACATTTCACAAACTTTTCTGCTACGGTTTTTTCTAAAACCCTTTCTCCTATCTGGGGTACCTGTCTCAGGCCAACACCACGATGCATTCAGAGAATCACAAACTGGTTTTGAAGCCCAGATTTTCACTTAGTTTTCAACTCACAGTTGATTTACTCTTCTCTCTCTGGATTTTCATGTTTCATCTCAATGACAGGGCTGTTATACCTGGCCTTCCTCTTCTGTTATGACACCCGTGTGCTTTCCCAGACTTGATCTCTGGATCATCCTTGGGTCCTTTCACAGTGTAAAATTAATTGCATTCATAAATGAAAACAAACAAACAAAAAGAGCATTTGGAAATGCTTAAATTGACTGGAGGTGATCACAATGAATCTGAAGTTGGTCTCTGTGTCCTTTAAGCCAAAGCCAATGGCTTCACTATTCATGACATCGACTGTCCTCCCTAGGATTGTAATCAGATGCCAAGTATGTGTGTATGTGTTCAGTCATGGCTGACTCTTTGAAACTCCCTGGACTGTATGTAGTCTGCCAGGCTCCTCTGTCCACGGGATTCTCCATGCAACAATACTGGAGTGGGTTCCCATTTCCAGTCACCAGCACCCCAGGACAGGGCTGGCAGTCAGGGGTAAGATGCATAAGAAAATGCATTTTCTCAAAAAAAAAAAAAAAAAAAAGAAAATGCATTTTCTGTTAGTGATCTCAGAGCTTGTGTGTGTGTTCGTGTGTGTGTATACTCCTTGGTCACGTACTTTACTGCGATTAAGAGCGATTCAGACGGTAGTATAGAGGCAGTTCTAGATGGAGCTGGCTTAAGTCAGAGAAAACCCTTTTTGCCAGGAGGGAAATCCTGGATTGACAGGTAGAGACTCAGGCTCGCATCCTTGTCCCCGGTCCAGATCTCAGGCATCTCTGCTGAGAGCCGAAGCCGACTGCTCCATTAGAAAGAAAATCACTTGGCTCCCCTAGCCTTTTGCGTCCAATTTATGTCCAATTTGCAGACTTTCAACATTGCAATCTCACAGTTCATAAAATCAAGCTCAGCCTGGGCTAAGTCTCCAGGTAATGGATTTAGGATCACGGGAGGTGTTAGCTGCAGTTCGTGATGGGTAACTTTCTTGTTAACTAAAGTCTCTTTAGCTAAATGAGTTCCAGGTTTAAGTCTCCCTTCTTTCTTTTTTTTGGCAGAGGTCTGGGGGATGGGGGTGGGGTGGGCACAGAACTTTATTAGGCTGCGCGTGGAGAGCTTTTCATTGCAAAGGCAACAGAAAAAAAAAAAAAAATTGGGATAAGCCAGTCTTTGTATAAACGGAAGGTGGTGAAAGGAGAGCTGTGTATAGGGGCTGGAGGATCAACCCTCCGGCTCCACTCCGCTAGGCAGGGGCTCCGGGAGGCGGCCCGGTGCTCACGGCGGAGCCAGGCCATTTCCGCAGGTAACTGGGCGCTGCGGGGAGACAGAAACCGCAGGTGGAGGGGGGCTGGAGGCAGGCGGTGTGGACACTGGGCGTCTCTCCCCACTCCCGTGCCCTAGTCCTCCACAACCAAATCACTTTCACCCACCGCCCTTGGGGGACTTCTAATCAGTACCCCCATTGTTGAAGGCGGGTCAGTTGAATATTCTAGGTGTGTGTCTGAGTGTGTGTGTGTGTGTGCGTGAGCGCACACCACACCGAAACACGGGTGTGTGCTCACAGGACCCGCCGAGGATCCGTTCCAGGATCCTGGAGGGAAGTGGGCCTTCTAAGAGTCGTGGTTCCTTGACTGTCAGTCTCAGGAGTCAGGTTAATTGGACGTCTGCGTTTTTAAAACAAGTCATTTATTGAGTCACTCCACTTAAAAAGCTAATGAAATGCTCTTTAATTTGGGCTGTTATTCTTTAAACCAAGACGAGCCACTTCTATATTTAATTTCTTTGAAAAATCATTTCCCCTATAAAAGTCACATGGCTGCCTCTGCGTCGTCGCTCACCCGTCTCTTAAACTCTTCAAGGAGCGTTCCAGCTCCCCGCGCCCGATTGCTTTTCCCCTTGGTCTTCCTGTTCATTCTGAAGCTTTCCTTGTCTCTTCTGGTCTCTCAGAGAGCATGGTCAGATAGCCTGCTTTCAGAGAAGCAAGCACTGCTCCCGGTCTGGAACTTCAAGTCCCAGAGCTGAGTGCTTCCTTCAGTGTCTTTTCGGTGCATGTGATGAAAATGCCCTGCTGTTACACGCACGTGTTTACAGATCAGAGTTTCT
Organism: Odocoileus virginianus; assembly: GCF_023699985.2. Classification (NCBI taxonomy): domain Eukaryota; kingdom Metazoa; phylum Chordata; class Mammalia; order Artiodactyla; family Cervidae; genus Odocoileus; species Odocoileus virginianus. Next base: position 56,749,397 of record NC_069690.1, read on the forward strand.
CCTGTCTTAGGGAGAGAGCTGGCCCCTGGGCCAGAATGGACATTGTATACATTGTTTCTTTCAAGACTGATAAATCAGAGGCTGTTATGGTATTAGGGTTTTATATATATAGGAAGACAATTCTATATATATAAAATGTAGAAGTGGCTTGTCTTGGTTTAAAGAATTACAGTCTGAATTAAAGAGCATTTAATTAGCTTTTTAATAAGAATATTCTTCCTGTACATATAAAACCCTAATACCATAATAGGCTGTCTCTCATACATACACACACACACACACACACACACACATATACTGTCTCATATATATACACATATATATGTATATATGTATATAGGAGAGGAAAATGGCAACCCACTCCAATATTCTTGCCTGGAAAACCATATAGATTGAGAAGCCTTGTGACCTATAGTTCCTGGAGTCACAAAAAGCCACACATGACTTAGTGACTGAACAATAACAACAATATATATACACACACACACATATGCATATAAAATATATTCCTAATATTTACAACAATCCATTAACCTGATAAGAAATGTATCCCTACAGATGTGCAAGTGGCCAAAATGGAAGCACAGTAAGGTATATATATAACAGTAACTGTAACTATATATACATATATAATACCATAATATAAATCTCCTATCTTTGAACAGATGCTCAGTACATAGTGGGGATTTTTTTTCTTAATTGGGAGAGGTTTGCATGATACTCTCCCTGTCCTGTGTCTCTCAACAATGTTTAATGAGAAAAAAAAATTCTTGTTTTAAAAACTCTGCATAAACTCATTTCACCTTCTTGCTCTTGTAGAAACACTCACTATACAGGTTTGAGAAAGGTCTTCAAGGAAATACACTAGAATACTGTGAAAATGAGTGACAGAGACTCTGGGATCTCAGGCTAATTTATCAACACACGCGTACATGATCTTTGGGGAAACCATTTAATCAGACAGCCGTAGGACGACCTTGAGGGTTTGCTGGAATCACGTCTGGCCAGTGTCGTTCTTTCTCTCCTCCGACTGGCCCCTGAGGACAGAGCTGCTCCTTCCAGAGTTCAGCGGGCTCTGTCCTCCTCTTCCCGGCTCCTCGGAGGCAAAGAGATGACTACCCAAGGGCTGGTCCATTGGCCCCGGGCCCCGGGTCTTATGAATCACCAAGTCTCATTCAAAGGAGCTACCACCGTGCAGGGACTTGATTTCTGAGCCCCAGTCTATGAACTCGAAGGGAAAAAAGCTGAGATACGAGTGGGAAAATGTCAGTCTCCTTAGTCCTGTGGCCCTGGAGACAAACTGCTCGCTCAGAGCCTGGCCTCCGGGCTTCTGCATCTTTTGGTTCGTGCAAGGCGTCTGGAGGGAAGCGCTGAGGGAAGCGTGGTGTCCTGGGTGAGAAAGGTGGTTAACTGAACCCCAGACACCTCCCGCTGCCACACGCTCCCGAGCAGACCAGAGCTCGTCCTTGCAAGCCAAACATCAGAACGCGTCTACCCAGTGAGGTTGGGACAGTTATGCAGGGGTAGCAGTATCCTATTTTTAAAAAACAGATGGGGTATTCCTACGACGTTCAGGGTTTGGCAAACAAATTTAGCAAAATATGTTCGATTTGGAAATGGAGAGGACAGCCTGTCCCCAGGACATTTGTCTTTTATTTCTGTTAACATAGAATGAGCTTCAAAATGACTGCTTTTAATGCATCAAAACTCTATTGGTTCAAAAAGGACATCAGCAAGACAAATACTAGGAAAGTAAAATCAGGTTTATCACTAGCTGGAATTAATACAGTTGTCTATAAAAGAAGGCAAGAAAACCCACAAAAATAATTAGAAGTAACATCTGTGTGTTGTTGGCAGCTAGCTATAAGGTTAATACAGAGAGATTAGTTGCTTTCCTAAAAATCAAAACTAGCCTCAAATTAAATTTGAGATTAGTCACTAACTAGCTAAGTGAATATGTTCAACCTTTCTGCGTCTTTTTATTAATCTCTAAAATGAAGTCAGTAATAGTTCCTGTTTCAAGTAATTGTTTTGAGAATAACTGACATAGCGTCTCTAAAACATTCGGCATCCAGTCTCCTATAGACTTGACTAATAAATATAACCTGTTAGTTTTAATAGGTTAAATGTGAAATTAAAGTGATTTCATCCAAAATTGCCATTAAAATGTCAAAAAGTTCTTAGAAAAATTTCAGGGAAAAAAATGTAGGATCGATAAGAAAGCTACTAGACTTTGCTATGGGATATCACATGGAGTTTGACTAATGAAATATGCTGCCTTTATAAATTAAGAGGCTTAATATTATAGTGATATCAGCTTAGATACAATCCATTCATTGACTAGGGTTTTCTGTGTGTCTGCTACTCTATAATGCTTAGTGGATGTCTGTATCTCAATTACATTTATATCAACTCAGTGAAGAAAGAATTATGTTGGTTAGTTTATAAAAGAATTTGCATCTTAAGGAAAAAGCACAAGTCTGTACAGCTGATAATGGAGGAATATGAAATTGAATAAAAGTGTACAATTTATTTCTAATTTGAAAAATTAACAGGACCTTGTCAAAGTGTTAGTCACTCAATCGTGTCTGACTCTTTATAGCCCAACAGACTATAGCCCACCAGGCTCCTCAGTCCATGGGATTCTCCAGGCAAGAACACTGGAGTGGGATGCCATTCCTTTCTCCAGGGGATCTTCACGACCCAGGGATCGAACCCAGGTCTCCTACATTGCAGGCAGATTCTTAACCACTGAGCCACCAGGGAAGTCCCAATAGGACTTTGAAACTGCCTAGATGGTTCAGAGTTAACCTGGAAAAGATAAATCTGTGAGAACAGTCGAGGGCACTTTTCAAGCCAAGAACAGCATATGTACAATTGTCTCTCCAGGTATTAAAATATAAAAGCATGAATGGTAGGTTAATGGTACAGAGTACCTTTAAGAAATAAGATCAAGAATAAATGATGATCATCTTAGCTTGCTGCTTTAAAACCAGAGTCTGAGATGCATGTCTTGATCCAGATAGCTTGTTGCGTGCAGGGAATGGTCTCATGGGTAGGAGCAGACCACTGGAAGGCTGAACACAGGGCAGAGGGTGAGCCGATCGAGCGATTGAGCGATGCCCAATCCAGGTAATGCCACAGCTAGGAGCCTGGAACTCGGTCCCACTCGGGACACTCCAAGCGGCCACGGAGAATGCAGCGCCTTCATCCGGGGACAGAAGAGCTGTGTGTTTATCCAGTCTCCCGTCCCACGCGCTGGTCAGGGGTTACCCTCGGTCAAGGGTGCTGTCCACCTGGCCGTCCGCGTCTGTGCTGTGTTACAGTGACTGAGTGCTTTCCCGAGCACTCTATGCAACCGTGGCTGAGAAGGCCCCGGGGCTGAAAGGGAGAGGGTTGCTTCCAGCGGAAGCATGCTACCGTCCGATCCCCATCCGCTGGCGGCTGCAGCAGTGAGGAGCAGAGTATAAAGCAGGCTGAAAAGATGCGCTGATGCAAGAGAGGCATTAGATACGGGGAAGTGGTTTGTAGGAAAAGTGGCACTTCAAAAACACCGAGGAAATAGTGTTTTATTTGATTATAGAGTTAGGAAAGCTGCTTAAAAGATGAGTAAAACTGAAGTTTCCTAAGGTGAAGTTCCAGGTATAATAAGGTAAATGGTAGAAAATAAAAATACTAAAGGATTAGAAGAAAATTCAGGTGAGTCATTTTTCTTTGTTTGTTTTAGTTTTTGTTTTCTAACCATCTTAGGAATGGAGCCATAATATTTAAGGCAGAAAACCATGGATGAAAATATTACAACTAATTTTTTATAGTTGTTTTTTTAAAGTTAAGCCAAAATAGGTTTTGCTCTTCAAAAGTTGGCTTTTTTTCCCTCCAACTAAATAGTTTTATTAAATTAAATAAACATATCTGAATTTTGACTATTTAGTTACCAAGTACTCAAACCCACTCTCTGTACTAACATACTGCATGTAATATTCTGTGTTCAGCACTTAGTCACTGAAAAACATTTGATCAAAGAGAGAATCTAAAGTATCCTTAAATATAAAGCTTAGATCTAGACACATTTTTTAGGATCAAAGTCCCATTTATACCCCTAATCTATGAGGGATGTAGATGCAAAGATTTCCTTTCTTAATTTCACTGCTATTTATATTTTTTAATATGATAATTTGAGACATATCTTTTTTTGGTCAGAGTTGGAGAAACTGTGGTTTAGTGGTGCTACCCACATACGCAGAAACTGTTTTATTTTTGGAGAATTATAAAGTGAAGAATTTAGACAATTAATTGATTAATTTTTATCATCACCACCCTCTAGCCCTCATGCCTAAGCATGTGCCATCAAAACCTTTTTTCTCTAAGTTATAAATATATTTAGCTATTTCTCTACTTAGCCTTGATGGTGATACAATTTATATGTTCAGAAAGTGGGTTGATTAACAGAGGGTAGCTTAAATATGGGGCTTCCCAGAGATGGCAAAGACTCTGCTCAAAATGTGGGAGACCCAAGTTCTATCCCTGGGTCAGGAAGATTCGCTGGAGGAGAAAATACTCTCGAGTATTCTTGCTTGGACAGAGGAGCTGCGGGTGGGGGTGGGGGTGGCGGCTATAGTCCATGGGGTTGCAAAGAGTCGGACACAACTGAGTGACTAACACTTTCCTGTTAGTAAGCTTTCATCACAGGATGCTTTGCAAGATGCTCTCAAATGTGCAATGAGTTAGAACTTTTTTTTTTTCTAATTCAAATAATTTTTCAACCTCTTCCTTGTAACAGTCTCATTTTTATAGTCAATGTAAATCGGAGTAAAAACAGTTTCTATCCTGAAGTCCTCTAGGAGACACATTAAGTTATAGGACCAAAGCTAAACAAAATAGAAAAAAGAAAACAGCCACAACAAAAACAACCTCTCAGCTGTGTGATTTTCAGGAGAGTGCTGTATAGAAATGGTCTCAGTCATGAACCTTAGGTTAAGGAATTAGTCCAAATCATACGCATGTGGCAGCCTGTGTTTCTCTGAAATGGATTTCAGATCCAGTGGGATCAAAGGTTTCGATTTGGGTTTTGTAACTGACTTGCTTTTAATCTGCTCTGAGGACTTAGTAAACCCAGGTGATGGATAAGTAAAACAACTGGACAATTAGGTAAGAAAAAAAACGGCCATAAATTGATTGTCCAGTGTGCACTAAACCCAAAGAAACTTTTTTTTTTTAATTTTCCAGGTTTGGGTCCATAGGGAAGTGTGATTTTTTTAATTTTCCAGGTTTGGGTCCATAGGGAAGTGTGATTTTTTTAATTTTCCAGGTTTGGGTCCATAGGGAAGTGTGATTTTGGGCAGAATTTGTGAAGCTCTTCTCCGTGGGCCTTGATGGAGAACGTCTTTGGGAAATAATCTACAGCTAGAATGTGTCCTGGTTTGTACTTCTTTTTCCTCTCAGCCTGTCATGTTCTTTATAATTTTATTTTTTTAGTTTAATAGTATGCAAAGACTTGAATGTACAAGGCTGTCATACTTTCCACTGGGCTTCAAAGAAAGAAAGCAGAATGAAGCTTGTTGTAAACTTTAATTTCCATTTTCTGCTTTATGTAACCTTATTTTAGTAGCTCCAGTAAAATGTAACCACATTAACCAACACTTAATTTGGACTCCATGACGAAAGAAGGCCAAAAATAGCTCAGAAACAAACAGATTTGGAAGTGTGTGTCTGCGGCCACATCAGATGTTGTCAAGTCACAACTTCTCATTTGTAGGTTAAAAAAAGAGAGAGAGAAAGGAGGATGATGGGAACCAATTGCTGACAGTGTTTGGGCAATCGAGCTTCATTTTTCTTTTCTCCTGTTTGGTGCTGTAGTTGCTAAGCAAAATTGTATAATGAAATGAAATGACATTATGAATTGAAAGGTGATGCTTTACTGAATTCAAATTGTCAACAGTATTACTAGTCAATGGCATTTTCGTATGAAGTTTATTACATTCTCAATTACTAAAATCAGTGTCTCTACTCAGATCAGTGAAACTATAGTAGACTCTATCCAATCTGAACATACTACGTGAGTTTGATACTAAAGACAACAGTGGGATATATTCAGTGTTCCTTAAAGGTGTAGTTAACATCTATATTTTCTTTGTACCTATTTATCAATAAACAGCTACTGCAAAAATACCTTATAATTATTTAATGTCTTACAGCATGCAAAATAACTTTACAGCAGTTTTTCTTTCATCTTTTTTTTGCCCTAACTGTTGTCCATGTGATGTTTCAAAACACTATTGGTCTTGAATATTCTGATTCCAGATTCATAGCATTTCTAGAATATCCGAATATAATATACACATGCTATATAAAAGCGCACTGTTAGGGGACTTCCCTGGAGGCCCATTGGCTGAGATTCCACACTTCCACTGCAGGGGGCACGGGTTCAGTCCCTAGTGGGGCAACTAGGATCCCACATGCTGTGTGGTAGAGCAGCCAAATTTTTTTTTTTAAAAGAAGCATCTCAAATAAATGACTTCAGCTTAAAAAAAATATATGCACCATTGCACTTTGCCTATTTAAATGCAGATAGTTGAGAGCTGTATTTTAGCAAATTAATATAAAAACTAATGTGTATTCAATACCTACTTATACAAGGATGTATATTGGTGTTCTAATTATATATTGCTATACAGTCTTATTTAAGGATTCCCTCGTAGCTCAGTCAGTAAAGTATCTGCCTGCAATGCAGAAGACCTGGGTTCAATTCCTGAATCAGGGAGATCCCCTGGAGAAGGAAATGGCCACCCACTCCAGTATTCTTGCCCAGAGAATCCCACGGACAGAGGAGCCTGGCGGGCTACCGTGCATAGGGCCACCCCCACCACAACCACGCATAGTCGTGGAAGGACAAACTTACTGAAAACTTACCAGCTTAAAACGATAGCCATGTTCTTACTGAAAACTTAGCAGCTTAAAGCAACCATTTTCTGTAATGTCATCATGATTCTGCCATTTGGCCAACGCTTTGCAAGCACAGCTCATCAGCTTCAATGACATCACTGAGATTTATGCGCGCACTTCCAAGCCGGCTCACTCACATGGTGCACAGGTTGATGACTGTTGGAACTCTGATATTAATATATCTGTGCCAGCTAGCCAGTTGGTTCACTTCTGAATCAATTTCTTGGTTCTTCGCCCCTCAGCCTCTCTGTGCGACTAGCTTGGTCTCCTTGTAGCACCGGGTTCTCAGGCTCTTCCAGAGCAGATGCTTCCTAAAGGTTAGGCTCGGAAGTAATCACGTCACCTCTGCCCCCTTGTACCGGTTGCTGTGATCCTCAGATCCCGCCCTTATTTAAGGGAAGTGACTACATAGGGGTGTGGCCATCAGGAGGTGTGTTTCACGGGGGCCATCAGCGTATCACATAGAAATTTGTCCACAAATGTCCACAGTTTTACTCCAGGTGACCCTGCCCTGGAGATGACCCAGATGTTTGTCAGTGGATAAACGGCTAAACAAACTATAGTGCATCTATACTAGTGAATACTATTCAACAATAACAAGGACGAAGTGCAGGCACTTGGCTTAATAAGCTCATGGAAATAATGCTCAGTGAAAACAGCTCATCTTAAAAGCATACACCCTGCATAATTCCATTTATATAACACCCACAAAATAATGTTTACAGAGATGAAGAATGGATTAGCTGTTTATGGGGTTGGGGAAGGTAGGCGTGGCTGTCATGGATCATTGGAAGGAGCCTCATGGTGATGTTGTAGTTGAGTATCTTGATTGTGGTGGTGCTTAGAGAAGCTACAGATGTGATAAAATTGCACAGAGCTACACACACACACACACACACACACACACACAATTAAACACATAAACAGTTAAGTCTAAGGTTCTGTAGGTTGTACTGATGTCAATTTCCTACTTGTGATGCTGAATTCTAGTTTTAGGAGGTACAGATATTGGAGGAGGCTGGGAGAAAGTTGTTTGAGACTTCCCTGTCCATTTTCTTTGTAATTTCCTATGAAGCTTTTAGTGTTTTAAAATTAAAAGTAAAGGGCAAGGAAATGCCCCTTGGGTTCAAAAGAGGGATTCGGGAAATTCGTGCACCCAGAGGACTTTGGGTCCACCCTTGGTACCCACCTTGTAACGTCCCTAGGATTTGGTCTGTATTCAGGTGTGGTGAGTCCAACACATAGGAGAAGACTGCTGCTGAAAAGATGGTTTGTTACCCACAGCTCCCAAGAGAAGGGAGCAGATGCCATGGTTCGCAGGACCACATCAGAAAGCACGGAGGTCCGTCGGGAGGCAGGTAGAGTTTGGGGAAAGCTTGGACCAGAGCCTTTATTGTCACTGTAGCAGAAAGGGGTGAGGCAGGTAAGCAGCTGAGCAGATTTAGAATTAGAGCCTTTGAAAAATGTTGGCAGGCTCAGGGCCAAGGGGCTGGTGCCAAGTTGTCTGGTACCTGGCCTTTTGTTGCTGCTGTTTTCTAGTCGCTAAGTCATGCCCGACTCTTTGTGGCCCCGTGGACTGTAGCCCGCCAGGCTCCTCTGTTCATGGGATTCTCCAGGCAAGAATACTGGAGGGGGTTGCCATTTCCTACTCCAGGGGATCTTCCCAACTCACGGATTGAACCTGAGTCTCCTGTATTGGCAGACAGATTCTTTACCTCTGAGTCATCAGGAAAGCCCAGAGCACCCCTCATCACTTTATAAATTAAAAATAATCTGTAAATACCAACTTCCTCCAAATTAGATGGGAGAACAGTGTTTCAGGAGTTGTAGAGATGGGGAGATGGACAGGTCCCTCCAAAATGAAAGAGGTCAAATTTGGGAGAGCTCGTAAGGATTGCTTAGTTTTAGTCAACATCACACGTTGAAAACAGGCTTGATAAAACCCCAAACTAAATAAATTTTCTCAGAAAATTGAGATACAAGTGATCTACTTTAATAATAGTCTGAAGTCAGAAGACTATGATTTTACTCTATTTTTTGCAATATGATATGCAATTAATTCTTCCTTAACGAAACACATTGATTAAAATTTCATTATGTCAACATCTCACAATAAAGCCGGGTCCAGGGAACCCCTTTCTTTTCACTTATTTAAGTCTTTATAATTAATTCTGGATTTATGTCATTTGCTGGTCAATGTTACAGTCACCTTACTAACTACTTAAGCAATTTGAGAGCTGTCGGAGCTCACAGGAACCCCTGAAGCTGTGGGTGCTAACCCACACTTCTAATCTAATCCTTATTTTTGTGAAGTTTCATTTTCCCATGCTGTGGCATTTTCTTTTAGCCAACTAATTAAAAGTTAATGTTTTCATTTTATGCACAACAGTAATTCTGAGTTTAGATTTCGGCTGGACAGATGGGGTGGCATAATTCTGTTCGGTACACAGCCTGGCGACACTTTTTTTTCCCCTTTAATTATTTTTTTTCTATTTCAGTCCCCCAAACGACTTTGTGGTAATTGAGAAACCCAAAAGTATTAGGTGATTGTTGTTCTTTTAGTCACTAAGTCATATCCAATTCTTTTGGGATCACATGGACTGTATCCAGACAGGCTTTCCTGTCCTTCACTGTCTCCCACAGTTTGCTCAGATTCATGTCCATTAAGTGGGTGATGCCATCCAACCATCTCATCCTCTGTCGTCCCTTCTCCACCTGCCCTCAATCTTTCCCAGTATCAGGGTTTTATTCCCCAGTGAGTCAGCTCTTTGAATCAGGTGGCCAGACTGTCTGTAGAGTCAAAGCTATGGTGTTTCACCATATATGAACATGCAGAATTCTCACTGAATTTAAAAACATGTTCATGTCCATAAAATGCTTCAAAAATGACCTCTTTCAGGGCAGATCTTAAATGTCCTCACCGCAGAAAGACGTGGCGATTTTGTGAGACGACGGTGTTCAGCTCACCACGAGGTTATCATCGGTTTGCAGTATGTAAGTGTGTGAAATCAGCATGCATACAGCCCATGCATACAGAGTGTGATATGTCAATGGTAACAAAACCAACAGTAGCGTGAGTTACCTAAACGCGTTTTCCACTGTTCTCCACATGTCAGAATAGTTTGAGAATGAGACCTGGGGTCAAATTCTGGGGTTTTTCCTTTGACTAGAAGTGCCACCTTAAGCTCCATCCTTGGGAAGTTCACTCAGTTCAGTTCAGTCGCTCAGTCGTGTCCGACTCTTTGTGACCCCAGGGACTGCAGCACGCCAGGCCTCCCTGTCCATCACCAACTCCCGAAGTTTACTCAAACTCATGCCCATCGAGTCGGTGATGCCATCCAGCCATCTCATCCTCTGTCATCCCCTTCTCCTCCTGCCCCCAATCCCTCCCAGCATCAGGGTCTTTTTCCAATGAGTCAGCTCTTCACATCAGGTGGCCAAAGTATTGGAGTTTCAGCTTCAGCATCAGTCCTTCCAATGAACACCCAGGACTGATCTCCTTTAGGATGGACTGGTTGGATCAGCTTTCATTATATTCCAACCCTCACATCCATACATGACCACTGGAAAAACCATAGCCTTGATGAGGTGGACATTTGTTGACAAAGTAATGTCTCTACTTTTTAATATGTTGTCTAATTTGGTCATAACTTTCCTTCCAAGGAGTCAGTTCAGTTCAGTCAGTTCATTCGCTCAGTCGTGTCCGACTGTTTGTGACCCCAGGGACTGCAGCACGCCAGGCCTCCCTGTCCATCACCAACTCCCGAAGTTTACTCAAACTCATGTCCATTGAGTCGGTGACGCCATCCAGCCATCTCATCCTCTGTCGTTCCCTTCTCCTCCTGCCCCCAATCCCTCCAAGCATCAGAGTCTTTTCCAATGAGTCAACTCTTCCCATGAGGTGGCCAAAGTATTGGAGTTTCAGCTTCAGCATCAGTCCTTCCAGTGAACACCCAGGACTGATCTCCTTCGGGATGGATTTTTTGGTTAAGCGTCTTTTAATTTCATGGCTGCAATCACCATCTGCAGTAATTTTGGAGCCCCAAAAAATAAAGCAAAAACAATACCCAGTTGTGGATGTGGCTGGTGATAGAAGCAAGGGAAAGTCACTTCAGTCTCTAAACATGCCTCCCATGTAAGGTCTCTGGGGAGATGCAGTGGACTGGGGGTTTATTTTTCTTCTCCATGCATTAACCTTGTCTTAAAGTTTTTCTGGAAGCTGAGCACTTTGAAAGAGAAATGCAAACACGAAGGATAGCCTTACAGTGCGTTTCCCCCATTCCTGGTGCTTACAAAGCTTCCAGTCCTTCCTCATCAAACTACAGGACTTGAGCTCCTTCTGTCTCCTGCAATAGCCAGATTCAAACAGGTGTGCTTATTCCTTTCCTTCTGGAAATCTTATCTTCGGACAATCCCCTTTCTGGAGTTTTCCCCAATTCCTGTCTGTCAACACAAGTTCTATCCTACTACTGAGGCTCTGGTCAGTCCTCTAGAGTTATCAGGTCCCAGGTAGAGACATTTCCTTTCTCTGAAGAGTGTTTAATATCATTGCCCCTGAAGCTGGTGCTACGTTCTCTTGTTATTTTCTATTTATTCTGCACCAGGCTTAGTGTCAACCTTAGGGACCTTCCATCTTTCTCGAGGCAGGCAGGATCTTTAGTTGCAGCACGTGACTCTTAGTTGCCTCACGTGGGATCTAGTTCCCTGACCTGGGATCTATCCCGAGTCCCCTGCATTGCATCTTGGCCTCTGGGCCACCAGGAGAGTCCCTGATGTTATATTTTCTAGCTAGAGATGCTATTGCATGTTGGATTATCAGTTCATATCACTTGATCCTGAAACAAGTTAAAAGTGCTTCCAGGGTGAGAGCTGGGATTTTTTCTGTTTTTTTTTTCTTTAGTCTTTTAATTGATGTCAATTGTATAGGTTAGGAATTCATGATACCACTAGAGGAAACTATTTTCCCTTCATTATTTATTCTTATCTCACATTTTTCTAAAAAGATTTTTTTAATTTGCATATGCTTCTTTCCTTTCAATTTCTTTTCTTTCACCTTTTCCTTAAGAAGGTTTTAAGGTAGCTTCCAAGGTAGTGCATCTGAACCTGAGTAATATACTATTTTGTGAGGTGTGGCTTTGCACCACACACCTCCACAACGCTGGATGTCATTTTTATTCTGTTTAACCTCCTGCTGGTCCTACGCATTAAGAGGCGGTATGTCACTGCTCCGCAGCTTACAGGAAAACAGACCTTGCTCTGAAGTACTTAGTTTTCTTTCCTGTATTTTCTCCCCAGGATGCCTCTCATCACTTGGAAAGAATTCTTTTCTGTTCCCCGAGTCAGGATTTTAATCATACATCTTTGAGACCTCGACCTCCAGTTTAATGGATGCATGGAAACTGATTATTTTGGCGGGCACTCACAGGTCTATATCTGAGAAAGGTAGATAGAGTCCACGTTTTATCAAATGTTAATGTGCGTGTATGTGTGTGCATGTGAGTGTGCACTCAATCACGGCCCACTCTCTGCGACCACATGAACTGTAGCCCACCAGGCTCCCCTGTCCATGAGACTCTCCAGGCAAGACTACTGGAGTGGGTTGCCTTGCCCTTCTCCAGGGGATCTTTCCGAGCCAGGGGTCGAACCCCCATGTCTTTCGTCTCTTGCATTGTCAGGCAGATTCTTTACCACTAGTGCCACCTCTGTAGAATTCTCCATCAGTTCCATTTGGAATTACCTGTGGATCCAGCCGAGATGATGTTTGTAATGGGGAAGCAAATAGAAAAGGAATTTCCACGAGGAATGGTCAGATAGTTTACATAGGAACTAATGCCTGTCTGTTCTCAGATTGTACTTGGAATTCAAGCAGGTTGACGGCGAAAAAAAAAAAAAATAGCTTCCAAGTCCCTAGAAAGAGCTATAACGCAAAAATAGATCTCTCCAACATGGGACCGTGGAGAGGATTTATTAAATAGCTTAACTTTTATTTGCGTTGATAAACGAGCCTTTCTGAAAAGGGATTTTCTCTTCTTGCACTGGGCTCCTGAGTGCGCCAGCTGCAGATGCCTTGGGGGTTTGCAGTGTCCCTGTGAGAACGCGGCTGGGGGAGGCTTCTCGCCGAGTCCCCCCCGCCCCATCCAGGTGTGGAGACTTCAGGATGTGCGGCTGCCCCCCTCAGCTGCACAGGATGGACCCTCACCCACACTGTCAGCACCTCGCCGACCAGAGAAGGCCCTCTTTGTACCCTTCCTCAAGGCACCTCAGTGTTGCCATCTCATTCTGTTTCAAATTAACATGGGTGGTAATTTCCGCTGGTTATCCTGTGTCAAAGGAACTCTATAGCCTTCAACTGTTCTCCGCTTGCAGGGCACTCTGGGAGGCTGTTAAGATATGCAAATCATGTTGTCTCAGCGTGCTCTCATGGGGAATTTTTTTTTTCCCCTTCCTCTTAGCAAATCTAAAAGAGAATGTTCGAGTTTGGCTCTTAACACTAGAGGGGAAAGGAAGAGTGATTCAGGTTCTGCCACTGAATCTTCTCTCCAAGACAGATCTCCACAATGAGGTTGAATGTTAACACTCTGAAAATATTGTGGGAATCAGTGAAAACAGTGTACGACCACTAAACGGGAATCTTTACATATATTGGGAAACTGACTTCATCATGTATGTGTTTGCCAAGTGTTTTGCTAGAAAATGGAATTTTGCCACAAACTGAATCCTGCTCATTTGATCTTTAAGCAGCTGTGATAAATGATCAAGTCTTATCTCTTTGACCTATTGGTGTAAGAATACAGAGTGGGTCAGCCTGGCCCAAGTTCAGATTTTTACATCTGTTGATGATGTGATCTAAGTTACTTAAAATCCCTTAAGTTTCAGTTTCCTCATCTCTAAAATCAATATTATCAGATCTAGGTCACATTACTGTTATAAGCCTAGCATGGGATAATATTCCTGTCACATGGTCATCATTCTTTCTAAGAAGATAATTGCCATTGCTTTGGAAAAATAAGTAGTTAATTGAATATTGCACATCCTGAGTCATATTGGAGACTTTTTAGTGACACATTTTCTGCATCAAGTATCAGACCAGGGCTTCCCTGGTGGCTCAGCTGGTAAAGAATCTGCCTGCAGTGCTGGAGATCTGGGTTTGATCCCTGAGTTGGGAAGATCCTTTGGAGGAGGGCATGGCAACCCACTCCAGTTCTTACCTGGAGATTCCTCATGGACAGAGGAGCCTGGTAGGCTACAGTCCATGGGGTCACAAAGAGTCAGACATGATTGAGGGACTAACATGTTCACCCCCAAAGTAGCCACCAACACTCTTGACACGCATCTCAGATACCATAAGAAGGTTCAGTGCAGAATCAGAATAAGCAAAGACCCAGCTGTCCTAGGAGCGCTCAGCCGAGTGGAGACACAGAAATACTGCAGGTGGAGGCTGTAGACCTGGGATCATCAAACAAAGGTCCAGACCCCAGATCTAGCTGGCCTCTGTCTTTTGTATGGCCTGTGAGTCTAGACTGGTTTTACATTTTTAAATGGTTGGGGGAAACATAAAAAGAAGACTCCTATTTTGTGACACATGACTAATACGCAAAGTTCAAAATTCAGTATTCATGAATAAGGTTTTATTAGGACACAGCCACATTAGTTTTTTAAAGTATTGATTATGTATTTATGTGGCTGCTCAAGGTCTTGGTTGTAGCCTGCAGGATCTTTGCTGCAGCATGCAGGATCTTTAGTTGTGGCATGGAGCATCTAGTTCCCTGACCAGGGATCGAACCCCAGGCCCCTTGCCTTGGGAGCACAAAGTCTTAGCCACTGGAGCATCAGTTTAGTTCAGTTCAGTTAAGTTGCTCAGTCGTGTCTGATTCTTTGCAACCCTATGGACTGCAGCACTCCAGGCCTCCCTGTCCATCATCAACTCCCAGAGTCCACCCAAACCCATGTCCATTGAGTTGGTGATGCCATCTAACCATCTCATCCTCTGTCGTCCTCTTCTCCTCCTGCCCTCAATCTTTCCCAGCATCAGGGTCTTTTCCAATGAGTCAGCTCTTCACATCAGGTGGCCAAAGTATTGGAGTTTCAGCTTCAACATCAGTCCAGCCCCCAAAACTATATCTGTTTGTAGGTGAGTGAAAGTCCCTCAGTCACATCTGACTCTTTGCAACCCCATGGACGCATAGCCATCTAGGCTCCTCAATCCATGCGATTTCCCCAGGCCAAGAATACTGGAGTGGGTTGCCATTTCCTCCTCCAGGGGATCTTCTTGACCCAAGGTTTAAACCTGAGTCTCCTGCACGGCAGGCGGATCTTTACCGTCTGAGCCAGCAGGAAAGCATATTTGCCTATAGGTAGTCATGCCGCTTTGGCCCTGTAAAGGCAGAGCTGCATAGTCAGGAAGAAGAACGGAGGGCCCGACGCAGAGCACACCGATCAAGTGGCCCCTGATGGGGAAAGCCATGTGACTCCTGCTGTGGGCCAGTGAGATCACGCACAGTCATTAGACTCCTTTTTACAAACTCGGTTGTCATTTGCTCTAACACAGAGTTGCGGGAATAAATACACCACAAGAAATTATATCCAATCTAATATTGATTATGTAAAAGCAGAGTGAGTCAATTACTAATAAAGAAACGTGTTGATGTTAACAGCACTTGACTTGAGATTAAAATTGCACAATTCTGTTTGCCCCTTTCCCCTCACTTCTCCATGCTTCGAGGGGATGACTATAAGCTAGAAAATCAAAAGAAAAGAATGAAAACACTCTTAAATGAAATTGATTTGTGTGACAATCTGTTAGATAGTTTCTACACTTCGGTACTGGTATATTAGTTAAACAGGAACTTACATTTTATCATCTGTAAATATTGGCTCCAAAGACCATATCAGGTTAACTCTGTCTCTAAAAATTCATATAACATATCTTTTTTTGTGAGAATAACTTATCATTAAGCTGTGTTTAATAAAAATCAAAGTACAGTCTGATTCAAGCGTATCTATATCTCACGGGTAAAGTGAATGTTGACAGCTCACAGTTATTTTGCTAAAATCAGAGAGGCAGCACTAAGGAATTAGCTACAAACTGTAAGTTAAAAATTTGGAATGCTGTTTTTGGAGTTAAAGAATGCATCTGAGGTTTCAAATGATTTATTTAACTATTTAGTTTTCTATGGAGAAAATCCATTTATATAAATACTAATTTTATGGTAAGAATTTTCCAATTTTACTGGTTTTTTTAAATGGAAAAGAATAGAAAAAAAATGAAAGTCAAGCCCCTTGCTATAAGCTATTTAGCTTAATTTAAGCTATTTCCTTGCTATAATTCAAGTAAACTCAGAACTATATAGTTCCAACATACGTTTAGCTATATGACAATGAAATACAGAGGTGTGCCCAAAATGGACAAAGATGTATACACATGTGCATATATTCAAGGCCAAGGAACTCTACAGATTTATGTATGATTAAGTTAAGAGAATTGTACCTTACAGATTGGTTTTTTTTTTTTTGGTCCGATCAAGATTTGTATTGTCAGTAATTTTGTAAATGGCTATCCAGAGAGGACATTTGTTATTGGCTAGGGTGATGGATTAGGCCATTTTGGTCATTTTTCATTTACAAAGCATTTGTTTGCCTTGAAGCAAATAGAAACAGGCTTACAAATCATTAGAAAGCCAGGTATGTTTGCAACGAAATAACACGATGAAGAGAACTTTGGAGAGACAACTAAGAATAGATGGCCCTAAGGAAAGATGATCCCTCTTCCAAAATACACTCATCCCCTCCCAATTATCATGCTTTAAGTCTCCTTTACAATTTCTCAATTCTGTTTTGTGAAATTGAAAAGCACCGTGTTTTGGTTGGGAGGAAAATATATCAAGAAACGGAACAAGTTGTAGTCTGAATGGTCTTTACAAATAACTCCTTGAGATACACCCTGTGAATGAAAGATATTAAGTTACTCTCAGCGGTGCAGCTATGCTGTAAGGGAGATCACTAGTTTGCAAAATTAACTCATTAATATGCTGATTTTATTGTTTCTTTATCTTATTAGGCCAGGGATGAAAATGCATGGTACATAGGACAGTATGCCCCCTCTACATTTGGGAATCTCTTTTTCACTGAACTTGAATAAAAACTAGAATTCTCAAGAATCAGCCCAAACAGCTATTGCCTTCTGCTGAAGTTAGCACCCAGGACGGAAGGGAAGCCCGTGTTTCCTGCCAGCTCCCCCAGGGCAGGGCTTCCCCCATCAGCCATCTGCCACTGGATAGGTTCCTATTAGCAAGAGTTAACGCTAAGGCCGTTCTTACCATCCACCAAGATATTTTCTGAAAGCTATCATGCATTAGCTGTGGGAATTTCACAGATGAAAGCACGGGTCCTATAAGTGTAGTTACTGTGCCCAAGCCACATCGTCATGCGGTCGGAACCAGAACTCAGACCTGAGTCCCAGCCTGGCTTCCGCAGCTGGGCAGCTACCTCCTGGCTCACACAGCCTCCCCAGCATCTGGCAATTGATTCTTCAGTGCCGAAAGACAGACAAGAGCTCTGAAGATGCTTGTGTCGTGGTGGAAGGAAGCACGGTGCATTGGCAGCTGGGTTCTTTACCACTGGTGCCTCCTGGGAAGCCCTGCAGTAAGTTCAGTCACGCTGATATACACATAAATATATTTATATATGCACACTAGTGTGAGTGCTTAGCTGCTAGTCGTTTCCAAGTCTTTGGGACCCTGTGGACTGTAGCCCGCCAGGCTCCTCTGTCCATGGGATTCTCCAGGCAAGAATACTGGAGTGGGTTTTCGTGCCCTCCTCCAGGGGATCTTCCGGACCCAGGGAAGAGAATCCATGTCTCTTGTGTCTCCTGAGTCTCCCGCATGGCAGATGGTTTCTTTACCCGCTGAGCCGTCAGGGAGGCCTCACTCACGTGTGAAATAGACAGCTAGTGGGAAGCTGCTGCATGGCCCAGGGAGCTCAGCTCTGCACTCTGTGATGACCTAGAGGGGTGAGAGGGGGATACGAGAGGCTTCAGAGGGAGGGAATATGTACACTTACAGCTGATTCATGTTTCTGTATGGCAGAAACCACACAACACTGTAAAGCAATTATGTGTGTGTGTGATTAGTCCTGTCTGACTCTTGCGACCCCATGGACTGTAGCCTGCAAGGCTCCCCTGTCCATGGAATTTTCCAGGCAAGAATACTGGAGTGGGTTGCCATTTCCTTCTCTGTAAAGCAATTCTATTCTTATTAATTTTCTTAAGTTTAATCTTAATAACCACATGCTTCTAATAGTTCCTCATTGTCCAGCCCACCCCGTCCTCCATTTAATGCCTTTCTCACCATCACTCTTGTTCTCTGGAATTGACAGCATCAATTGCACATTAATTACCATTCATGATAATTAATTAATTTCCATTGGTTATCTAACCTTTTGAAATGTTTTCTGCTTAAAAGATAAGTTAAATTTTATCCCAGAGGAATTGATTACTAATGACAGGAAAGAATATTGGAGGGCCAAGACACCTTCAAAAGTCTAGTCACCAAAAGGCAGCTCCTACTTCACGTGACCCATGACTTATGGGGGAGAAGAGCCAAGATGCCAGGACCTGGAGCAATTTTAGGAGCTCACAAAAGTGTTTTAAATGGTTAGGGAATCAGAAAGAACAAGCTATATTTCTAGTTCAAGACAGGGAGTGGCAGCTGCTGCCTCTGGCTGGCATCTCTGGAGATAGTTGATACATGTCACTAAGCTGGAAAAAGACCGCCATTCAATACTAGACATATGGTTTCTGAATGCATATCACTTTTGCAACATGGTGTAAACTCAAACGTTTCTCTTATAGGGTGATCACCATGGAGAGGAATGGATAAGGATTCTCACATTTTTATGGTTATTTCACAAGAAACCCGGAGATTTGGATGGTTTATATCTCTCTTTGTGTCTCAGTTATTCTATTAAATAACTAAATGGGGATAACAGTAACAACAGAAGAACAATTTATTTGTCTGTGGCAAAACACAACTTTCTGGTTTTGTTCAGAGGAAGAGATTTTATATCTGTCTAGCTGTCATGGGATTATCTGAAGTAGCTTTCTTTATTAAAATAAGAACTGCTTTGATAACTTTCCATATGTTGCTAAAGTACAAAATTTTTAATGCAACCACAAAAATGCAGCTACTAACATTTGAGCTGCTAAATCTTTAGCCTTCTAGAAATTATCAGAGGTTGCACATCAGAAGTAAAGGCTTTGGGTTATTACAGACCAGGACTTGTAGAAGGATGCTATCCAGTACAATAGCCACTGGTGACAGAGACTTGTTTCTGTTAAAATTTAAATTAATCGAATTTAAGCAAGATTAGAGAGTCTGCTCCTCAGTCACACTATCAGATTTCAGGTTCTCAGTCATCTCATGTGAATGTAGCTACCATTTTGGAAACAGCAGTTATAGGACTTTTCCATCATCTACTAGACTCATACCAGAGCCTAGCACATAAAAATTTAGGCTCTGTAGCCCATGTTGTGTTAGCTGCAGCTACTCAACTCTGCCATCATAGGGGGAAAGCATCTGTAAGCATATGGAATCAAACGGGCATGACTGTGTCCCAATAAAACTTTATTTACAAAAATGGGCAGTGGGCTGGGGCTAGCTGCAAAATATAGTTTGCCAAACTCTGGACCAGATTTTCCATGCAGGGCACCTAGCACTGTGTTGGACCCATAATAAGCATTCAATAAATAATTGTCTTCTCTATTGAGAGTACTTAAAAATCAGAACAAGAACTATTAGACTGGAAATCAGTTAAAAGTTCAACAGTTTTTGCATCTACAATTTGGTATGTTCCAGAAATGTAGCAGCTGTAATTTATTTTAACAAGATGCTGTAAAAAGAGAGAGAGATTTGAAAAATATTTACTGGAAAGATGGTCTTGAGCCATCGTTGTCTTTTAGCAAGCTATGTACAGTATCTGCCCAGTGTTTTCTTTAAAAAAAGACAAAATCATACATGAGTAGTCTCATATTTCTGGGTAGTGACTTATGGAAGTCTTAATTTTATTATCTTTGCTTCTCTGTGTTTTGCCACATTTTTCTACCTATTCTCACTTTTATTTTGATAATCAGAAGAAAGAACCTGCTAAACTAGCTGAAGTTACTGGAGTCAGTTTTCCCGGACACGTTCCTGATCTTGGGGCGGGAAATGCACTGAACACATACTGTTCTCACTGAAGCACAGCGCCTCCACTTCTATTTAGTCTGTCTCTACTTACGTATTTTATAAACGCCATTGGTCTGAGACAAAATAATAATAGTGTGAAGGTGGCCAAGCATGTGAATCTTGAATAATTTAGGGATACGGTTTAATGGACTGCTGGATTGTTTATAGCTTCAAGATCATCATTTGGAACTTAGGGAAATTTTCATAAACAACCCCCACCCCTTTACTCACCAACTTTGTCTTCTCATTCACCTAAGCACAAAAGCAAAAGTTAAAAATCTTTCTCTGTATGAACTGTGGTGCATCTTCATCAGCAATGGGCATGCACAAATTATTCTGTGACATATGCCATCCAAAACCAGTGAAGCGAGCCGGCTCCATGTTCCCTGAGAATTTATAACACAGGAAAATATCTACAGCATGCTATTAGGTATAAAAATGGATCCATACACCATTTGGATTTGGGTTATAACACAGACAAAACATACAAATGTCAAACTAAATTTTTAAATTTACATTCCAGAGTTTTATTCTTTTAAAAACAGATAAATACTCATGTTATATATATTTGTATACACACACAGGCATACACACATATACACACTAAAGATAAACAGAAAGCTTTGAATGTGTATTAAGTAAATGCACAGAGTGAATCTGAAATGTACCTTAAAGATAAACAATTCTGTATAAATATTTAGTCCAGCGGGAAATACAGCATTATCACAATTTCTGGCAATATTTTATTAGAAATAGAATATAACTTCTTTTTTTTTTTTCTTCCATTTTTCTGTGTTTGGAGCAGTGGCATTCCACGGAGATATTAGAATGACTAAAAATTTTCTTCTACTGAAACTATTCTGTCTTGTTAATTTTGGCAGCCTGATTCCTTTACTTTTAATTGTTATGAAATTGATCACAATGACAGCAATTTCAAGTAGCTAAGCATGTCTATATTTTTATCTTCTTAATGGGCAAAAATTCTGTTGTGGTATGCTCAGATGCTCAGTTACGCCTGACTCTTTGCAACCCCATGGACCATAGCCTGCCAGACTCCTCTGAAAATGGAATTTTTCAGGCAAGAATACTGGAGTAGGTTTCCATTTCCTACTCCAAGAGATCTTCCTGACCCAGGGATCGAACCTGCGTCTCTTATGTATCCTGCAATGACAGGCGGCTTCTCTACCACTGGATCCGCCTGAGAAGCTCGTTGTAGTATGCGTTCATATCCATGAGAAAGGGAAAGGTGTTTCCCTTTTCAGTTGAGAAAGCTTCATTTGGGTAATGGTGTGATTTTTCCATACGAGGTGGTCACACTGGCGGTAGCCAAGAAGCCTTATAGGAAAGAAGGAGATGTTAAGTTTTACCTCAAGATCCATTTACAAGTCCTGTTTGGCAGCATTTTCTCTGAGAACAAGCTATGCTATATATTTCAGAGAAATTGAAACCATATGTTGACACCTAAAAATCTTGAGAAATACCACCGGAGTTTGCAAGAAAACACATAAATATAATCAAATCGTTGAGAATATGTCTACTCAGAAGTAACTATAATACTTTGCTTGTTTTTCAAGGAGCTGTATTAGTGATCTTAATGCCATTAACTGTAACACACAGACCAATTGAAGCTGACTGATTGAGTTAATATTAAACTCTTCATCTTGTATTTCCACACTGAAATGAAAAGATTTCATAGTGCCTCCTTCAGTTTTAGTATTAATTATGTTTTCTTGCTGATTCTTGGTATAGAGAGCTTCTCTGTCAAGAGACTGGGCTCTTGGAATGAGATTGAAGCAAAAATGAAGCCTCAGGAAGGAAAAAAAAAATACTATTTGGAGCATATTTAGGCTGGCAGGTATTTGATGAGCTACTGAACAGCCATTACAATTTCTCTAGCATTCCAACTAGTCACTTTTGTCCACAAATATTGCAAATAACTCTCCCAAAGGACTAACTTCAATCTTCATTTAAAGATGGACACCCAACACATGGGACCTGTCACAATGGAATCTGAATTTAAAGTTCAACATAAGACAATTCTTCTGGGTCCCCAGAAATATACCTACTTAGAGATAATTAGGCTTCTCTAGTTGTTCAGACTGTAAAGAGCCTGCCTGCAATGTGGGAGACCAGATTTGAGCCCTGGATCAGGAAAATCCCCTTGGAGGCAGAAATGGCAACCCACTCCAGTATTCTTGCCTGGAAAATCCCATGGATAGAGGAGCCTGGCTACAGTCCATGGGGTCACAAAGAGTCAGACACGACTGAGTGACTTAACATAACACACACACACACACACACACACACACACACACACACACACACAATTATGGGCTCCCCAGGTGGTTCGGTGGTAAAGAATCCACCTGTCAATGCAGAAGACACAGGTTGGATCCCTGGGTTGGGAAGATCCTCTGGAGAAGGAAATGGCATCGCACTCCAGTATTCTTGCCTGGAAAATCCCACAGATAGCGGAGCATGGGGGGCTACAGTCCATGAGGTTGCAAGAAGTAGGACATGACTTAGCGACTGAGCACGCAGAGGTAATTATAGTAATGGAATATGGAGGGGGTTTTGCCTGTAGATGCTTCACTTTGAGTAAAGGCACCCATGACATCATTGCTATGGTGTGACTTTAGAATGCTGTCCACATGGAAAGTGAAGTCAAGTGAAGTCTCTCAGTCGTGTCCGACTCTTCGAGACCCCATCGACTGTAGCCTATCAGGCTCCTCTGTCCATAGGATTTTGCAGGCAAGAATACTGGAGTGGGTTGCCATTTCCTTCTCCAGGGATCTTCCCCACTCAGGGATCGAACCCGGGTCTCCTGCAGTGTAGGCAGACGCTTTATCCTCTGAGCCACCAGGGCAGCCCCCATGGAAAGCACAGAAGTAAAACATGGTGATAACTTTTTTCCCCTGCACCAATTTGAGTTGGAAGTCCTGTGATGGGGTCCCCACAGAGGGCAAGTCCTGTGATCACTGCTCACTGCCGTATCCACCAGGGACTCCCGTTCCCTCTGCCCCCAGGAAGCATCCTGACCTCCAGTCCATTTGCAGTGACCCTCACAGCCCAGCGCTCTCATTCGCTGATCTCTGTGCATCCTTCTTATGGCTATTTTTGTTGTTAGCTTAATGGATCATTTGATACTGGAAATAAGGCAGTTTCTCTAACGTACTTTCTCAAATGTCCCTTTCACACACTTTCTTTTCTTTAACTTTTCATTTATCAACAAACGCACATGTACTTGCATATCTCGGCCACCTCGCCCATTAGGAATCCCTCTTAGTTATGTAGACTTCTTGGTCTGTTTTTTGTTTTGGCTGGTGGGGTGGACTATGTGTATTGAACAAAGAGGGCATTTCTACCTCAATTATTTGCAGAGAGATATTCTCTCTGGCATATTGCCATAGGGCATATCACCCGTAGACCTACCACCATCACCATCGTCTCTTCCCAAGGGGGAAAGGTCTCAGGGTTTCTCTAGTGCAGATTTGCAAGAAGATTGTATTTGATGGAATTTTAAATAATTCTTTTTAATATCTTCATGAGTAGAATAAACTTCCCAATGGGCATGCACACACACTGACTCTGAAGTTTGGACTGTGTGTATTGAGTACCTACGACGTACCAAGGAAATTTGCTCGGTATCAGATTTATATCACACAGACTTAACTGAAACCCATGAGGAAGTTAATCCTCCCTTTATAAACAAGGAGACTGAGCCTTGGAAATTTAAATAATTGACTCACATTCCTGCATCTGGAAGATAAGTTCGGTGGGTTTAGACGATGAAGCCTGGACTTTTAACTGTATTCTGTACTGACCGATTTTCGTTGCTACTGCTGTCTGGTCGCTAAGTTGTGTCCGACTTCTTTGTGACCCCACAGACCGGAGCCCTCCAGGTCCCTCTGTCCACTGGAATTCCCAGGCACGAGTACTGGAGTGCATTGCCAGTTTCTCCTCCAGACGATCTTTCCGACCCAGGGATCAAAATCCCGACCCGGCGGATCAGATCCGTCTCCGGCGTTGGCACGTGGTTTTTTTTTTTTTTTAAACCACTGAGCCACCTAGGAAGCCCTTTTACCAATTTTTACTCCTTCTCATAAGCCATGATTGCCTTGAAGCTATGAAAGGCAGTTTTACTGCTAGAAACAAATAAACAAAATACACAAAATTTTTTGAGAATCAGGGTGTGTTAGTTCACTTTACTGGGTCAACTTGACTGGATCAGGGGATTCTGGATAGCTGGTTAGTCATTATATCTGGGTGTGTCTGACGAGGTGTTTCCTGAGAAGATTAGCATTTGGATCAGTGGACTCAGTAAAGCAGGTGGCGCTCCACATTTGGGTGGGTGTCGGTCAGTCCACTGGGGGCCTAAATGGGTCAGAGGTGGAGAGAGGAGGAATTCACCTCTACTTTCCCATGCCGGCCTTCTTAAGGTGAGACACCAGTCTCCTGCACTCTGATAGGACTTAAACCCTCAGCTTTTGGACTCAGGCAGGAGTCACACCACTGGTTTGTCTGAGTATTCAGCTTGCAGAGAGCAGATTACCGGGCTTCTCAGCCTCCATAATCCTGTGAGCTAATCTCGTCCTTAATAAATAGATTAATCAATCAATTTCCTATTGGTTTGGTTTCTCTGGAGAACCCTGACTAATACAGAGTGATAATTTGCAAGAAAGGAAATAGCCAAATAGAGATTTTAAATGGGCTTATTGCCAGGATTCTTCTTGAACTATCTCAAATCAATGAAAGAGAATTGTGTAAGACATGTTGAGTGTGTTTATGAATACCTTTCCTGGGGAGATGGTCAGTAACTTTTGTCAGGTTCTCTGAGTGGCTCAGGATGGTTTGTTAGCTTGTCTGTTTGTATTTTCTGTGCTGGAACTTGGTTGCTGCGTGCGGGCTCCTCATCGCAGTGGCTTCCCTTGAGGAGTGTGGGCTCTAGAGCACAGGTTCAGCAGTTCCAGCACATGAGCTAACTTGCTCCACGGCATGTGGAATTTTCTCGGACCAGGGATCGAACTCATGCCCCTCTCATTGGCAGGACCACCAGGGAAGTCCATGATAGCTTTATTACGGTGTATTACTGTGAACAAAAAGCATCAATGACTTTTCATATAGAATATATATAATGATGTCATTGATGCTTTCTGTTCATTAAAGATATATATCATATATATATATATATATATATATATATATATATATATACACACACACACACATTCAGTTCAGCTCAGTCGCTCAGTCATCTCCGACTTGTTGTGACCCCATGTATCACAGCATGCCAGGCCTCCCTGTCCATCACCAACTCCCGGAGTCTACCTAAACCCATGTCCATTGAGTCAGTGATGCCATCCAGCCATCTGTGGTCCCCTTCTCCTCCTGCCCCCAATCCCTCCCATCATCAGGGTCTTTTCCAGTGAGTCAGCTCTTCACATGAGGTGGCCAAAGTATTGGAGTTTCAGCCTCAGCATCACTCCTTCCAATGAACACCCAGGACTGATTTCCTTAGGATGGACTGGTTGGATCCCCTTGCAGTCCAAGGGACTCTCAAGAGTCTTCTCCAACACCACAGTTCAAAAGCATCAATTCTTTGGCACTCAGCTTTCTTCACAGTGCAACTCTCACATCCACACATGACTACTGGAAAAACCATAGCCTTGACTAGATGGACCTTTGTTACATTAATTACACTTAAATGTCTAGATGTTGCACAGATACTCAGACTTACTTAAGTTTTAGACTTACACTTTTTCTGGAAAGAGGAGGTCTTGTGTTTCTTGGAGTAACTGCACCTTACTCGCTTTTCACAAAGCCTGAGTACTCCTCTGGTCACAGACCATAGTAAGATTTCAAGATATATATCATGTCCCTGGAGGTTTACAGACGTGAATGGAACTCTTTTTTTTTTTTTTTTAATGGAACTCTTTAATTTGGATCTAGTTTTCTTTTTCCTCACCTTAAGCATCAAATTTTACAGCATTGAAAGATTTTAATCATTGTCTTTATTCTTCTTGGAGACCTGGAAACTCTTCGCCTTCAGAATCTGACAGTCCCACTTGAACTAATAGGATATTCATTAATTAATGGTTTAGTATGTTTCAGCCTTGGAATAAGAGCTTCTCAGGTGACACTAGTGGTAAATAGCTCGCCTACTAATGCAGGAGACACAAGAGACATGGATTCTATCCCTGGGTCAGGAAGATCCCCTGGAAGAGGAAAAGTCACTCCACTCCAGTATTCTTGCCTGGAGAATCCCATAAACAGAGGAGCTTGAAGAGCTACAGTGCATGGGGTTGCAAGAGTCAGACATGACCAATGCTACTTAGCACACATGCAACTTCGGAATAAACTTGACTTCTGTAGCTATTACTCCAATTTGGCACAAGGCTCTGATTTCTTTATCAGTCTTGAGTGTTTGCTGGGGAACATCTCTCACTGAAATCAGTGTACACAGGTTGCCTCTGACATTCAGAGGTTGATACTCAGTGTCTTGCTCCCCATCTGACTGCCCACTGAGTTAATTTGCTTAATAATAAACAAGTATGGCCTCAGATAGTTTGCAGGACAGAAATTCCTAAAATATCCTAGGACTAGTAATTAAAGTTATAGTAAACTCCCCCAAAAGCTTTACCTAATCATCTCCTAGTCAGGTCAGCCCTGGGGTGATATTTTTACAGGATTGTGGCATTATAATTTTAAAACCTACATAATTTTATCATCCTTTGAATAGTAGGTGAAATTTCCACTGAGTATCAAATAGTTCATTCATCCATCATTCACTGATAAATAGTGCATTGATCTTGAGCTCTGTGATATGATTTATCAAATACCAAGCAAAGTATCTTATGTTATTGACCTATTGACCTGTGTTATTAACCTAAATAAGAAAAAAAAAAACCTGTCTAAGGTAAAGTCTTACATATTCTCTTTTCTAAACATAGTAAGGTCCTTTACTCATCCCGTAGCAGCATTCCCACTCCTCTTGTTTATATTGCTAGTAAACAAGCTCAGTATTGAGTTGATTTTGAAAGTAGATTCCCTGGAGTCATGGGCTTCCCTGGTAGCTCAGTTGGTTAAGAATCCGCCTGCAATGCAGGAGACTCCAGTTCAATTTCTGGGTCAGGAAGATCTGCTGGGGAAGGGATAGGCTACCCACTCCAGTCTTCTGGCCTGGAGAATTCCATGGACTGTATAGTCCATGGGGTCACAAAGAGTCAGACACAACTGAGCAACTTTCACTTACTTCCCTGGAGTCAGGCTGCGCTGACAATCAGGATCCTTTCTTATAGACCTGGGATCCAGTTTTCTGAAGCTCATTTTCCTAACGTGTGAACTGAGAATAACAGTAATGATGGGTCACGGGCCATAGAGTAGCTGTGGTTTAAAATGATAAAACATATGCCGTGCACTAATGGCAGTGCCTGTCATATCATAAATGAATTTGGCATATTTAGTGTTTATATAACTGATTTTTGTTAAACAAAAATTGAAAACTTGAGCTATAGAATTATGCAAACAACCATGCAAAACCTGTTGCACCTAAATAATGCAATTTAGATAACAAGGAGTGGAAAACCAAACAAACAAAAACCAGAGATTGGCTTGGATGACCTGTCGGTAATAACCCAATGGGCTAATAAGAAATGATATCTATATCTACATATACACATAGGTAATAAATATAAGTATATACATTTGTAGAAATAAAAATATACAAATAAAGTTTTGAATCACTTCTTTTTAGCCCAGGCCTTCCCTGATGTCTCAGCAGGTAAAGAATTTGCCCGCAGTTCTAGAGATGCAGGAGGCCAGGGTTTGATCTCTGGGTTAGGAAGATCACCTAGAGGAGGATATGACAACCTACTCCAGTATTCTTGCTGGGAAAATCCCATGGACAGAGGAGCCTGGCAGGCTATAATTCATGGGGTCACAAAGAATTGGACACAACTGAAGTGATGGAGCACACACACACAGATACATATATGCTGATCTATCTATATATCCCTTTCTTTGAGCAAACTTGAGGCATCTCTTACCGTTTTTCATTGTCACCCCAACTTATTCCTGATTAGAATCCTAAACCAAACTCCTGACTTTAAAAACATGAAGGAACATTACAGAACTGAGTGTTAAGGCTGTTGACACTAGAGTATCATTTTCTGGTTCAAATAAAGAAATGAAGGAATGAATGACATACAAATGTGTTCCCTCCTTAGTGCTTGGAGGTTCAATACTTCTTTCCTCTCCACCCTCCAGGCAGATAAACCCTTTGAGTTTGTGATGTTTTCCAATGTCACAGCCTAGCCCACAGCCCAACTTTCCCTAAGGAAGTCAAGTAATTTAGGATTGGCCCCTGAGCTAGTAATTAACATGCTCTAGAATCTGTAAGCTCTAGGCTCTGTTATCATATAATTAATTTTCTGAGTGGCAGTATCCATATTCAATAAAATGAGCTACTGTGCAGCCCCTTTGAAGAACCCATAAAACAGTGGGTTTAATTTGTCTGGGAAATGGAGACTGAAATATGGTGCAGGTCCCTGATGGAAAATGTGGCTGCGTTCTGCAGCCTTCCCACCAAAGATCTTGGAAAATGGGCAGTGTTAACATAGTTCTCTGGAGTAGGGCCAGAAAGAAACAGTGGATGTTCTCTTGTAAAAACCCTGAAAGCAGCAAGCAACCCATAAACAGTATGCAGACCGAGTCTGAAAATGGACCATTTTATGTCCCCTAATGGAAGGATAGCTTATTTGTTCATGGATTTATAGCAACAATGTGATGTCATCAAGTGATTTATGGCCAGAGCACAGCAAGTGTCAATATACAGTGGTGGGTGGGAGCGTCCCATCCTCAAACCAAGAAGCTGACTCCCACCCCCCAACCCCCACCAGGAGGTTGTCTTTGCCGGAGGGTGGGGCAGGTATAGGAAAACCCAGCTTGTTAGTGTTACTGGAAATGGGACGACAAGGGAGGCAAGAATTATGGGAATCATCCATCTTAGGGAAGGATTTGAGGAAAATAAAATCTGTTTAGAACATAAAAGGATGATTGCAAACCAGACCATCTCTCTAATGCTTGACTCACTGGGTGACTAGTATCTGATGCTCCACAGGAAAATGGGGCTGTTAACTACAAATCACATGGAGGGAGCATTCATTTTTAATGAGAAAAGGATAGGAGACTGACTGGCAGTACCATGTGATAATAAAGAAGCATGGCATTATTTTATTTTTAAATTTATATGCAGTAAAATTCACTGCATTGGTTATAGAGCTGTACAAAATTTAACAGAAGTAAAGACCCATGTGAAAGTGAAAGCAAAAATCATTCAGTCATGTCTGACTCTTTGCGACCCCATGGACTGTGTCCATGGAATTCTCCAGGCCAGAATACTGGAGTGGGTAGCCTTTCCCATCTCCAAAAGACCCATATAACTGTCACCAAAAATAAATAAATAAATAAAAACAATAAGTACAGTGCTTCCATGGTATAAAAAATTTCCCTTGCTCTGTACCTTTGTAGTCAACTCATTTCCCCGCCCTCAATTGTTGCAATCACTGATACTGTCCCCATTTATTATAGTTTTGCCTTTTCCAGAATATCATTCAGATCAATCGTGCAGTATGTAGCCTTTATACCACATATTATATGCGTTTGAGATTCAGCCTCATCATTGCATCTATCAATAGTCCGTTCTTTTTTCACGACTGAGTAACAGTCCATTCTGTGGTTATGTCACATTTGGTTAATAGGGATGAATACACGGAGCTCAGACGAAACTCTTCCGATGAAAAGCAGAGGTGGCTGTCACCGTGCCTTTGTCCAAGCCCACAGGACTAGAAAACAAAGAGGGAACCTTCACACAAACTGTGGGCTTCAGTAAATAAGAGTGTAACAATGTCTGCTCGTTAACTGTGATGGAAATGACATAGTAGGGCAAATTTTTAAAAATAAAGGAAACTGCATGATGGGGTTGGAGGTTTGAGTAGCTATGTGGAACTCTTCGTCTTAATTGCTCAATTATTTTATAAATCTATATTCTATAGATACAGCCTATTCATTATTTTTAAAACTTAAGAGCAGGTACTTAAGAATGAAAATAAAGAGTACATTCAAGAGAACCAGGGGAGTAAAATGGGTTTACTTTCAAAAGCCAAGAAAGAGGAAAAAAAGAGAAGCAAAACAAGAATTATGATAAATAGAAAATGCATAGTATGATGATTTAAGTATCTTCAAGCATATCAGCAAACACTTTACCTACAAACAAAACGTACTCTTCTGCAAAAGAACTGATTTTAAACTGGAATAATCAAGTGACCTCCCCATTATGCACTCTCTGAGAGGCAGGCATCAAGCATCCTGTCACAGGAAGATAGAAGACATGCGATAGAAAATAAAGACACAGGTTTAAATATAACTGGAAATTAACAACCAAAAAAAAGCTGGTATGTCACCACTTATAAGTAGAATTTTGGGTAAAAAGAAAGTCATGATTTAATGATAACAGAGCAATTTATCATGAAGTTAAGAAATATTAACTCTATGCATGTGTAACAATATAGGCTCAAATGTTTAAAGCAATTACTGAAGGAAGACCAAGGAGAAACTTAACATGCAAGGAGGTATGCTTTTGTGCAGCAGTAACAAGTCATTCTAAAGGCAGAGAGTTCAGCATTATAAATGATTGATGCAATCGCTCATAGCACAAGACACAGTGCATTCATGAAATGCAAATGCTTTATAATGGACATTTATAAAACTGGACTGCGTACTGTGTCCTAGGTATCTATAGGTCAGTCTCATTCAGATAGATATTTAATCAAAATGTCGGTCCATTATAAAGAGAATGATAGGTCTGACAAAAGGTTTTAGAAACTAGAAGACATGTTTCTAAGTCATTCATGGTTCAGATAAAAATACATATTGGTAAAATAAATACACTGGAGAAAATTTAAGAAAGTAACAGTTGGGATGGATATTGGTTAGGGTGCTGGCTAAAACTTTTCACACTGCTGATTAGGCTTGGCAAAACCTCTTTGTAGGCAATATGTAATAAAGTTGAAGATACACTCAAACTCTAAGCTAACAATACCACATTTAGGTTCACACACAGAGAAAATCTCATCTATGTTTATGAAGACACTCCCACAAAGATAGATTTTAAATATTGCTTCTAATAGCTAAAGTATAAAACAATGTAATTTAATTTATAAATTAATAAGTAAATTGTAGTGTACTTATAAAATGACAAATATAGTAATTGTTAAAATTAATGAATTAGCTAAATCAAGTTTAATCTTTTGCACTTTGCAAGCCATGGTGTAAGTTGAGAATATTATGTAGATCTTTATATAGCAAGGGAAAATAGACACTTCCACATGTTCTTTATTGATGAAATTCAAAATATAGTAATAAAAATTGAGTGTATCTTTTTGTCTGTGTAACATAGGTATATTAACAAGAAGAATAGGATACCCTTTATGGGGATAAAATTTCACCTAACTGAAAGTTGAAAGTTGATGTTCTATAGCATTAAATTGATTACAAATGGTCACAGGTGGGAAAAAAAAAAAACCTTAAACTGTGAGTCACTCAGTCATGTCCGACTCTCTGCAAACCCACGAACTGCAGCCCACAAGGTGCCTCTGTCCATAAGATTTCCCAGGCAAGAATACTGGAGTGGGTTGACATTTCCTTCTCTAGGGGATCTTCCTGACCCAGAGATCAAGCCCGGGTCTTCAGCTTTGCAGGCAGCTTCTGTACTGTCTGAACCACCAGCATTGCATAGAATGGGAGTGGACTGCATTTGGGTCCATTGAGCCATGGTTTGCCAAATCTGAGTTCAATCAATATGTCAGCATGATATCAAGTATAAACAAGCATCTTGCTAAAGAAACTATACACATACATGGTGCCACTTATGTAAACTATTTAAAAAATCAAAACATTACTATTATTCTTTATGGATATAGGTGTGCGGAACAATATGAAACATGAACAGGAAAGACATATACCAACTTTCAGGATAAGATCTGAATGCAAACTTTCAGATTAAACTAATGAATCCAACATTTCTATACTAGAACTCTCTCTAGGGCTTTAGATGTACCCTCCAGAAACAGACTGCTGGTTATAAAATGACTGGGCTTGGCCACAGGAATTCTGAATTGCATGGCTCCAAAACAAATGAGTCATTTCCTTCTTCCCTACCTCTTCCACAGCTTCCTGTCAAATTATTCTCTTTCTTGATGGTATTGATCTTAAGAAATATCACCTCCATCATCTAAAGTCTTTTTTAATCCACGCTTTCCTTTCCAAATTTGATTTATTCTCCAAATTCCGGTCCTTCTCATCACATTCTCTCTCTCTGACCCTCTTCCCTCTGTTTTCTCTCCTCTCTCCTCTATTTCCATAAAAGCCTCAAAACTTTTCTCTAAGAGAGAAATCTTGTCAAAACTCATTTTGGGTTCCTATCAGCCATTTCTTCAAACTGGCCACTGTCTCTCCATTCTGGGTGAGATTAAATCTAAAGTCTCTAGCAGGTCTTAAAAGACTTATTTGAATTGGTTTCCTTTACTTTCAAAAGTTAAAGTCTTCGCTTTTATTTTCTTTTTTTAAATTGAACTTCAAACACCACCTTTCCCTTCCCCACCACCCCCCAACACCCTTTATTTTCTGTATTTGTGATTTCCATACCCTGGTGACATACCTCTGTCAATAATACATTTCAGGATTATTTTCAATACATTTTTGTTTGTTGTGGCTTACTAATTCTTGTTCAACTCTTTGCAACCCCATGGCCTGTAGCCCACCAGGCTCCTCCATCCATGGGATTCTCCAGGCAAAAATATTGGAGTGGTTTGCCATTTTCTGCTCCAAGGGACTTCCCAACCCAGGGATTGAACCCATGTCTCCTGCATTGACAGGCTTTGAAAGATAGAACCAAGTGTGAAAATTACAAAGGCAAGATTCAATCCAACAGACTAATTTGAAACAGTGAACAAAATGTGAAACAGTTACAGCCGTATAGATCGCTGTTGCGTGTGTGTACATGTATAGGCACGGAGGCCTTCTCCTGGGTACACAGGGTTCACATGATTTCTGAGCTGCATTAGCAGACTAGATGGATGATTGTAGCCCCAAAGAAGATTCACAGGCTGCTAGGGAAGGAGGGCCGCTCCAAGGTGCGACATTGATTTGTTTTTTCTACACCCCTCTCACAAAAACACATCAACTTGGAATCAGAACTGGATTCAAGACGAGGGCTGTAACACTTGCCTCTCAAGCTCTTAAGGTTATTGTAGGAAAGTCATTGGCATGGTGGGTTATTTTTCACCATGTAGTTCACCCAATAAAACAGAATAAATACTGGATTGCTTTCTAAACATGTTAATAAATCTGTTTAAATTACTTTGTAAGTCATTTTAAAGATCATCCTCAAATGAAAAACTTTGAAAGGCCAAGAAGTCTTTGGTCATTTTAGCATCATAGTAATGACTAGATGGCTCAGATGTTAAATGGCTCAGATGTTAAAGAATCCACCTGCAATGCAAGAGACCTGGATTCGATCCCTGTGTGGAGAAGATCCCCTGGAGAAGGGAATGGCAACCCTCTCCACTATTCTTGCCCAGAGAATTCCATGGACAAAGGAACTTGGCAGGCTACAGTCCGTAGAGTTGCAGACTCAGAGTCAGACACTACTGAGCTACTAAGCCTGCACAAATGACTCGGTGTGAACTATGAGCTATTTTTTTTTTTGCCCCAAGCATCACGCATAAAAACAATAATGACTCTTAAAACCTAAACTGCTAGTAGGAATGTATTGTCTTCTTCACAGAACTAAATGCTACAAAGAAAATGCTGACAAGAGAGGTGTATGATAAGCCAAATATATTGCCAGCGCTCAAACATTAAAATGAAAGCAGTCCTACTTTTCTTTCTTACAATCACAACACTGTTTGACACCTATTACCGTAACCATTTGTTAAAACTGCATGACCAGAGTGGACTCACATTTCTCTCACCTTTATCTGCTCCCTGGCAGGTGTGGGGAAGGGGTTAGAAGACAAGTGTGTGGCTAAAACCAAACTCATTTTGAATGTCAATTTTGAGAAGGAAAAAGCGTGTAAAAATGAAGCTTATTCATTAAATTGAAACCACCTTTCCCCCGTCCAATTAAAAACATCTTCTACCCTCAATCTCTTCCAAAAGTGACCTGTTACAGCAGAGATGGAGGTTGTACTTGTAGAGAAAAACAACACAGAATAAAGCATTAGAGCAAGACCATCACTGATGGAATAGGAATTGTAATGCTCTGTTGGAGGGAAGTAACTAGAAGACACTCAGAAGAGATGCCAAAAAGGTTAACAGCTTCCCTTTTCTCTCCCTGCCCTTAAGGAAAGAGTCTTGGAAAAGGCAACCCCCTCCAGTATTCTTGCCTGGGAAATCCCATGGACAGAGGACCCCGGCGGGCTACAATCCATGGGATTGCAAAGAGCTGGACATGACTCAACAACCAAACAACAATGAAAGATAGTCTACCTGTAAATCAACTATGCTCATTTCATTTTCAGATTTCATGGAATCAGTGAAAGAGTATATGTCAGCATGACTCATGTAACATTGTGTGTTTAAATCGTGTCATTAAAGAAATACACTATTTTCCTTCAACATTTCAATCTAGACTAAGTTACAGATAAACTAAATGCTGAAAAGAAACCCAAAGCCAACACTACATAAATATTACCCTCAAAATATATTTTTAAAATTGTTTTTTTTTATTGTGGAATAGTCATTGCTGAAATTATAATGTGGGGGTTCAGTTCTTCTTGAATTTTACTCTACTATTTGCTGATTTTAGATTTTGATTTCCATATGACCTAGGTCTTATAATGTTTTAAGGGCTTCTTTAATGTCCAAGAATCATACATATCATTCTTGAATTATCGCACATCAGTGCATTTCTGCTATAAGGAGGCTCTAGTATACATCATGCTTGAGGTAGAAATTTCCCCATATGATACCAAAAGGACAGGTACAAAACTAACATAACTGGTCATCTGGTTGTCTGAATGTCTAAATTTTAATACACTGTCCAGGATTTGAAATGATTACATCATTTCAAAATGCTGACACATGGACACAATCACACTTAATAATTGCGTATCCACTGTGCATTTCAGTTATTTTCCCCAGTGTCCAAGGCAAGGTAGGAGTGTGTGTGTGCGGTTCAGTCTTCACTAGAGAATGGAGGAACTCTGTGAACAAGCCGAAATAAGCTCAAAGAAGGACAGTGAAAGAAAAGATTAAAAATGTACTCATGACAGAAACAAGAGGGGCATAATTATTGAGACAAAGAGAAAGACAATTATTTTAGAGTTATTCAAAGAGGAATAATTATTTTGCTATTTTTTACAACTTCAAAAATAAGTAATGCCACTATACTATACCCACGTTGATACTAGACTTGTTGCCAGGGCAAGTCGTGTGTGTATTTATGTGTGTGTGTGTGTGTGTGTGTAAAGAATGCAATATTTAATCATCAAACATATAATTCTCCTTCAAATCATGGGTATGTTCCAATTTACCATTAAAACCTTCTCTCTTATCCCCATGGTCCAGAGAAGGTGTGACATGGAAATTTCTAGAAAATTTCCTCTGACAGAAGTCTGAGTGTAAACATAGTCAGAGCTTGGCTGTAAATAACCTTCTTGGCCTAGTACTCATATTGGAATTTTAAGAGAGAGTCAGTACCCTTACTTGGAACCAAGAAGAACCAAAATCACATAAAAATATCAAGCTCTATGTTGCCATTGAATGTTAAGATGAAGCTTCTGAAACCTTATAAAAATCCATGTATTTTCCCCCCTAAGCATCAGTAGTTTATTGTAGAAAAAGATCTTGAGTATATTCCGATGCATTTTGAAGATTGTAAATCAGGGTGGATCATTGAGACGTTGGTCCAGTTGACCCAGGTTTGCGTAGTGCGTAGTCATCATCACTAAAGAAGACAGGAGTCTCAGCCTTTTAATTGTTTTGTGTCTTTCACTTCTATTCCCTGAGCAATAGATATACTGATGCAGAAGCCAGCTAGTCCAATGATTCAGTTCTTGCTCATTTCACTGGGGCCAAACGAAATGCAAAAGATTAAGTGTTGAAAAGTAGCTGCTGGGTAATTCAGAAGGTGAATTTCTCTTTTCTGTCAGTTGGCTGATACCAAGCTAGTGATAATAAGACCTCTTTAGAGGAACATAAATGTCAGTTTTGCGTCAGCCTGTAACCTGAGGAATGTGTGAAAAGGTAGCACACAGACCCAGCCGCTCCCTCAGTTTAAACTTGCTGAAGGGCCTTTTGACTAACTCCCCAGCTTTGTGGTTTCAGGATCTATTAGTGAGACCGTTGAATGTTTCTTTGTGGGTGTTCAGGCAACAGGGAAGCTTATCTGCAGACTCACATCTCCACCCCGTGGCTCTGGTCGACCCACCAGGCTGAGTCCGAAAGGGCTTCTTCCCTGGGCCATTCAGCCTTTCTCTGCACGACTACCTGAATGCACCGTGTTCACATCCTACCTGAAAAGGAGCTTTCTTATTTAATTCAAGTTCTGTAAAGAAAAATCACATTTCTTTCTCAACTGGATGATTCACCTAAATTATTCCTGACCCACCCTGGAAACATGAAATACGTAGTCCTACCCTAAACTTCAAAGCCTCACGAAAGTCTGTCAAAAGGTAAATATAGGTTGAAATGAGAAATAATCCAGATTTAATTTTCAATTATTAACTTTTGCTTCTTCAGTTATGAGAACTGATGAAATAACAAAGACAGAAACTAAACTGATAACTGAAGATAGATAATGATAATAAACAAAATAGGTAAAATTTAAAAATAAGATAGTGAAGGGTGCGAAGGAGTATGATTGGTAGAAAATTGCTGTGAACCTCCAGTTCAAGTTTGGTTTCTCTTGATTATCATCACTATGGCTATGCAGCATGTGGGACCTTAGTCCTCTGATGGGGGATCAACCCTGTGCCCCCCGCAGTGGAAGCAGAGTCTTAACCACTGGGCCATCAGGGAAGACCCTGGTTGTTCACTTCCGGATACTTACATCTTAACCTGTGACTAATGTTTTCACTATGGGAATTCAAACTGATGAAATCTATTTTAGTTTGATGTTCTGTGACCTTTCATTGGACGTCCTGTGAGAGGTTAACACATTTTCAGAGCTAAATGGTTTAACTCATCCCTTTAGTTACCATTTATTTAGTCTACATATTCAACTCGGCTGCAGCACTTCATTGTTTCTTGTAGGAGCCAGGCATTTTCCTCCGTGTCCTGTTTGTTCTGGAAGTCAAGAGCTTTATGGCATATTTTCCAATGAAATCTTAATTCCTAAAATGATACCCTCTTCCACAGATTGCCACATCTCCAACCATCAACCACTAAGATCCTTGTCTAATAATAAACACAAGCAAGGTAATCTTAGTAAAAAATGATATTGCAAGGGACAGGCCAGAAGATAAGTGTGTAGGTCCAGTAAGAATTCTTTATACATTGCACAGTATTAGCAACTTTCTTTTTTTATATATTTTTTCCACTGTCTCTTTAAAACGTTAGTTTAAATCTTTACAAATATGAGCGAAATGTAAATCCCAAGTAAGGAACAGGACACAGAGTATTTGATTTCTTCTTCCTCTCTTGTCCTTCTCCCTCCATCTGCTGCTTCCAGGCCATTTCTCTAACTCGTTAGCACCTTTGACTGAACCTTTACCCAGTGCAAGGGGTCAGAGAATGAAGTCAACTCAGCTATTTCTGAGCAGGAGCTATTTCTTAGCAGGAGCTAATGTAGTGTGGAGGGCAGGGTGCTGGTGGGGAAAATTCCAATAAGTACACACACGTGTGATTTGGGTTGTTGTCGTTCAGCCGCTGAGTCGTGACCAGCTCTTTGTGACCCCATAGACTGCAGCACACCAGGCTTCCCTGGAATAAATAGGAAGACTTGTTTAATTGTTGACAATACATGGGCTATGGGAGAAGTAATCTAGCACTTATTGAATGCATGTATGGAATTTCCATATGTGTCACCAAATTTGGATATATTTCCCATTTCGTTACCATAATCCTCGTTGCTATTCTCTGACAGAGAAATTGCCACCGTCCTCTGGAGGCCTTTTTCTGAGTTACAAGCCTTAAAATTTGTCAGTCATCTTGCGTTCGCCTCTCTTCACTTGTCCCTGCCCTGCTGTATTGAAACCATAATCAATGCCTACTGGTTTTTGCCTTCTAAATATCTCTTATAGGAACCTACTTCTTCCCCAATCCCTCGTTATTATCCTAGACTATGCTACAACCTTGTCTTCTCAATGAGCAAAAAGCCTCCCATCACCTGCCCATCACCTGGACTCTCAGATCTGTGAGGAGAGAGACCAAGCTGAATGTGCTGCCGCGCCTAGTGTAAAACCCAACCCTTAGTAAGAAGGACGAAAGTAGCAGTAGGTATGCCAATACATTAAAAAATGTAAGTAGAGCAGATAAATATATGTCTAGCATTTTACTTTCACTATCTACTAACACACACACACACACACACACACACACACACACACACACTGCCTATGAGCACTTGTTCTAGACCAAGGGTCCCCAGCCTCCAAAATCTGATGCCTGATGATCTGAGGTGGAGCTGATGTAATAAGAATAGGAATAAAGTGCACAATAAATGAAATGTGCTTGAATCATTCCAGAATCTTCCCCCCACACCCACCTCAATCCTGGTCCATGGAAAAATCCTCTACCATGAAACTGGTCCCTGATGCCAAAACGCTTGTGGACCCCTGTTCTGGACTATGCAGCTAAGGACCACAGTGGACAGATCCTGAGCCCTCCAGTTCCAGATCATACCTTACTTCAGGTCCAGTAGAAAGAGGCCCCTCCATCTTATGAGTTTTGTTTGAACCTCTTAAACTGACATAAAGTGAATGAAACAAGAAGGTCTTGTTCCAGCAGTATGTGCCTATACCAGGTGGTGGGTGCTTAGCACCCAATGTTTGGGACCAGCCCTCACTGGGGTCAGACACAACTTCACTATTTCTCAGGAATACAGTTACAGAGAAGTCACTTCGGCTCTCTATTCCCTTCTTCCACTGATAAACTGAGGATAAAATGCATAACTTCCAAGGGCTTTATGAGGGTTTGAGATGGGATTTATAAATTGCCAAGCATGGTGCCTAGCATAGAAGAGATGCCCAACATGGTTTAGTTTGAATTTTCAAATGACAATTTTGTAACCTATAAAATAATTTGTGCTGAGCTTCCTGGCAAAAAGAAGTTCTGTGATTATAGATCATTTTTAATGCTCCCAAAGGTTATTTGCAGCTAGTCAAGAATCTGCTTCAGTATAACCAGGACATTGGCAGGACAGCTATTATTACTTGCATTTTTTTTTTCTAAACAAAGAACTAAAGACCTAGAGAGTTGTATGACTTGTAGAATGGGTTCATAATTAAAACTCATAGAATGGATTCATAATTAAAATTGGAAGAGTGCCTAGACTTTGGGAATTCTCCTCTGTTTTTATTCCCACCCCTTGAAAGAGTAAGGATTTAATTCATTCCAAAGAAGGTTGGATCATTGACATGAATTCTTTAATGTACCAAGGCTTTGGGAACTGTCAGAAATAAGAATATTTCAAAACAGGAAAATATTCTACAGTTTTGCTGCTTATTTTGTCCAGCCTTTCTTTTTGGGGCAGTATTTGGTTCCACATGTGTTTATGCATTAAAATCAGAATCAAGACAATATGTAAAGGATGAGGAGAAGTGTGTGAAAGTTGCTCAGTCATGTCCGACTCTTTGAGACGCTATGGGCTATAGAGTCCATGGAATTCTCTAAGCCAGAACACTGGAGTGGATAGCCTTTCCCTTCTCCAGGGGATCTTCCCAACCCAGGGATCGAACCCAGGCTTCCCACATTACAGGCAGATTCTATACCAGCTGAGCCACAAGGGAAGCCCATGATGAGAAAATGCAGAGGGAAATGTGCTATGCCATCCAAGGCTCTGCTTCCTTATGTCCCAGCCAGGAATGAATCAGCTAAAATGTCCAGAAACACTCCTGGGGGAAAGACAACCTTTAGAGGTGTACCCTTCAAGTGGAATCATATGATAAGGTATCTGCCTCTTAGAGATGAGATGATGGGCTTCCCTGGTGGCTCAGACGGTAAAGAATCTGCCTGCGATGCAGGAGATCTGGGTTCAATCCCTGGGTTGGGAAGATCCCCTGGAGGAGGGCATGGCAACCCACTCCAGTATTCTTGCATGGAGAATCCCATGGACAGAGGAGCCTGGCGGGCTCCAGTCCGTGGGGTCGCAGAGAGTCGGACACAACTGAGTAACTAAGCACAGCCCAGAGGTCTACCTAAGGATGCTGCGGAAGAAGCCTTCTGTCTTACACTGGCAACGGCAGAACCAACCAACCAATCTTGCAGCAGGAGATTACCAAAGGCAAGAATCTTAACCAAAAAATAGAAAAAAAGAAAGTATAAAAGACGAAAAAAGCTGGATAGAAATGAGATCCAGAAAATATTTCTGGGTGGTAGCATGCTGAGGTCCAGATGGAAATTTAGCATTAATTTGGCTAACACTATTTCAGTCACAGCACATTTTCAACTATTTATTTTTGTACCGAGCCTCTCCTAGTAAGGTGGGTATCAAATGGAAAGATTTTTTTTTCCTTTTTTTCCTAAGGTGGCATTTCAAATAATAATAATAATAATAAAATCCTGGACCAGTAACAATTTTTCCATTAGATGCATAAGGAAACACAGCAGGGATCTTGCATGAGACTATATTTTTTTGCTAATTTAATCTGTGCATATAAATGACATCTTTCCATTTCTTCTCTAAAGGAGGCTTGTTTTTCCATCCTCTTCAATGATTGGCTCCAACTCTGGGATGCTTGTTTCTTTAGCGTTGATACCCAAATGCAAACGCAGTCCTTCTAATTTATACCACGGGGAAAAGGGAACCAGAGTAAGAGAGGCGGATTCTATCCATGCCACGGTTACATACATAGAAAATTGATTTTCCGACCGTACCCAGTGATAAAGTCCATCTTTGATATATTCCTGTCTCACTGCTTTCCAGGTCTTAAGGCATCTGATCCCAGGTCAGCTCCCCTTGGAGTATAATGCCGAACACAGTCCCTTCCCTTCAGAGATCCCATGCCACAGGGCACGGGTGTGTTTTCTTTGGCTGAGACAGCCCTTATGAAAGAAATTATTCTGCCGCCTAACTGACAGAGTTGGGCATAGGCTACTGAGAAACGGGGCCTCTCCCAGTGGCCCTTTGCCTGGAATTTGTCCTAAAAGCATGAAACTGAGCTGCATTTGTAGCAGACAGATGTGGATAATATATGCACCGCCTTTCCATTCCGGTGTCTGTCTGTGCGAGAATGAGCGCCTGCAGGATTTTAAATGTGGCCCTGGGCCGTGGCGATGCTGCGAGCTCCTGCTGAGACCTGGTCCCAGGCTTGATTGGAAAGTCGATTGTGGATGGCTCCCCTTGGCCAAGTCAAGAAACAAACTCCCATGTCGCCGTGTCTGCTGGAGCAAATGTTCTGAAGATAATAACCTAAAGATTTTTAGCAGTCCATGAAGAAGGCCTATGATACAAACAGAAAGAGAGGTCAGATCCAGCCGCTAGCCAACACTGGCTTGTCCTAAAGCTTTACCTGGCACCTGGGGATGCTCAGCGTACTCTGTGCATTTATTCACACAGCTCTTTTTGTTGTCGTTGTTCAGCCACTAAGTTGGGTCTGACTCTTTGCGACCCCATGGACCGTGGCACACCAGGCTCCTCTGTCCTCCACTATCTCCCGGCATTTGCTCATATGTATGTCCACTGAGTCAGTGATGCCATCCAACCATCTCATCCTCTGTTGTCCCCTTCTCCTCCCTGCCCTTCCTCTTTCCCAGCATCAGGGTCTCTTCCAATGAGTTGGCTTTTTGCATCAGGTGGCCAAAGTATTAGAGCTTCAGCATCAGTTCTTCCATTGAATACTCAGGACTGATTTCCTTTAGGATTGCCTTAGTTGATCTCCTTGCAGTCCAAGGGACTCTCAAGAGTCTTCTCAAACACCACAGTTCAAAAGCATCAGTCACATAGCACTATTGTCATGTATTACTAACATGACGGAGAACCAACTCAGTCATGAATTGTAAACTAGAATTATTGAAGAGTCCCAGAGCCTGCATCTTTGGTTCTGTTTTGGTTTTGGATGAACTTTTAGGAACAATTATAGTAAAACCATGATTTTAGTGAAAAGAGCCCCTTCTTGGGGCTCTTCTTATGAGTTCTGATTTGGATCTGTGTTCATTTTGAGCAAATTATTCTACTCAGGGGAACAGCAGCTGGCCTGTATATGAAAGGAGAGAGAGTGAGGATTTAAGTGACTTCCGGCTTAGCTTTTCCCTCTAAAACAGTATAGCACCAGTGATGCCAGAGTCGGCTGTTAACAGTGAGGTGAATGAAAAGGAGTGGAAAGTCATCACTTTGCACTCTTACTGTCCCAGGACCAATGGTTCAAAAGAAATACACATTATTGAATACGTTTTTAAAACCACCGATTTATTTTTTCTCCCTGGCACTCAAATTAGTGAAACTTGGGGTTAGGGTGATCTCTTTCCTAACGTATCTCCAATTGCTAGTACCCTTCCTCTAAGCCAACAATCACCCTTCTCCCCTGGAGAATGGGGGTGAGGTTAGGTCTCTGCTTACAGAAGAAGTCAGCCAACTGGCCCTCAGGAGAAACCTGTGCAGATTCTTAGAAAAGCTAAGAATGCCTTCCTTTATGTTCTTATTTTTTTAATATTTTTGATGGTTTGGTATTAATTTTTATATTTTAATTGAAGTATAGTTAATTAACAGTATTATATTAGTATTAGGTGTGCAGCATAGTGACTCAATATTTTTATAGATTATACTCTCTTTAAAGTTACTACAAAACAGCAGCTATATTTGCCTGTGTTGCACAATATATCCTTTTTGCTCGTTTGTTTATTTTATTTATTTATTTTTTTTCTAGTCAAGTAAAACAGTGGGAATGTAGAAGGAACAAAGAAATCTGTAACTGGCTGTGATCAATTAATTGTAAACACCACTGCACTCAGACCAGCTGCTCCTTTGTTTATAAATCGTCTAGTTTTTATCTCTTAATCCCATAGCATTCCTCTATGTTTTTAAATGGTTGAAAAGACATTGAAAGAACAAGATTCTATAACATGAAATGTACATGAAATTAAATTTTCAGTGTTCAGATATAGTTTTATTGGAACAAGCACACCTTTTTTATTTCTTTTTTCTTTTTTTTTTTACTATTATCTCTAGCTGCTTTCATGCAGTAATGCCAGAATTGAGTGCTTACAACAAAGACTATTGCTTTCAAAGGTCAGAATATTTACTTTCTAGCTTATTACAGAAAAATTTATCAACCTGTAGCTTTAAGGAAAGAGTATGAATAGTCAGAGATAGATCAATAAAGATGTAAAAAATAAATAGGAAAACCAAGACGAGGGACGTAAAAAGGAACATGATAATGTCCACGAGATTGTAGTTGCGATAATTACAGTAATGCCAGCAGCGTTGCTCTAGGTCCAATACTACTTTTCAAAATACGATGCGCATGTTTCCTAAGTCGCTTCAGTCCTGTCTGGCTCCTTGCGACCCCATGGACTGCATCCCTCCAGGCTCCTCTGTCCATGGGGTTCTCTAGGCCAGAATACTGGAGTGAGTTGCCATACCATCCTCCAGGGGATCCTCCCAACCCAGGGATGCAACCAAAATATAGCTCACACATAATTTTATTTATTCAAGCCAAAAAAAAAAAAAAAGTGAGGAAGTAAGACAACTATGATATTTGCCATTTTATTGAAACATAGACCCACAAAGATTCAATGTCTTACCCAGCCACACAGCTAGTTAGTCATAGGGTGAGGATTAAAATCTAGGGTCCTTAAAGTTTATCCTAGCACCCGCAGCGTGTACTATAGACCACCAAAGAAAGAGCGAGTTAAAGGGAAGGATCATTTGGGAAAAGTTAAATCAAAGCTCGCCTTAAGGACAACTTGTAATTCTTCCACCTGAATCCATGTCAGAGACTGCTGGTAGGCCACATTATCTTGTCTGTTGCTGTTAAAAGTGGCGCAGACACAGAGAGACACAAACACCCATAAATATGCAAGAAATAGTCATTGACTTTAGAAGATTTACCATCCTCCAAAAATGTACACACAAACTAGTTAAATGATACTGTCTCCATTTTAACCTAACTACTCAGTAACCTCATTATTAAAATAGTATATTATATATATTTTTTATAAGACAGTATATATATATCAAATACAGTTTTTGGCTAAAAAAAAGTCTGATGCTGTAAAGAACAAGATTGCAGCATAGAAAACTGAAATGTTAAGTCCACGAATAAAGGTAAATTGGAAGTGGTCAAACAGGAGATGACAAAAGTGAATATCAACATTTTAGGAATCAGTGAACTAAAATGGACAGGAATGGGCAAAT
The DNA here is from genome assembly GCF_023699985.2 of Odocoileus virginianus. Taxonomy (NCBI): domain Eukaryota; kingdom Metazoa; phylum Chordata; class Mammalia; order Artiodactyla; family Cervidae; genus Odocoileus; species Odocoileus virginianus. The sequence goes on from NC_069690.1 coordinate 56,794,133, forward strand.
TTAATTTAAATCTACTACGGTGGGCAAGAAATAGAATAGCCCTCACAGTCAACAAGAGTCCGAAATTAAGTATTTGAGTACAATCTCAAAAACAACAGAATGATCTCTGTTTGTTTCTAAGGCAAGCCATTCAATATCACAGTAATCCAAATCCATGTCTCAACCACTAATGCCAAAAAATTGAAGTTAAATGGTTCTATGAAGATCTATAAGACTTTCTAAAACTAACATCAAAAAAAAAAAAAAAAAGTCCTTTTCCTCATAGGGGACTGGAATGCAAAATCAAGAATTCAACAGAAACCTGGATTAACAGGCAAATTTGGCCTGGAAGTACAAAATGAAGCAGGGCAAAGGCTAACAGAGTTTTGCCAAGAGAACACACTGGTCATAGCAAACACCCTCTTCCAACAACACAAGAGAAGACTCTACACATGGACATCACCAGATGGTCAACACTGAAATCAGATTGATTATATTCTTTGCAGCCAAAGATGGAGAAGCTCTATACAGTCAGCAAAAACAAGACCGGGAGCTGACTGTGGCTCAGATCATGAACTCCTTGTTGCCAAATTCAGACTTAAATTGAAGAAAGTAGGGAAAACCACTAGACCATTCAGGTATGACCTAAATCAAATCCCTTACAATTATACAGTGAAAGTGAGAAATAGATTCAAGGGATTAGATCTGATAGACAAAGTGCCTGAAGAACTATGGATGGAGGTTCCTGACATTGTACAGGAGGCAGTGATCAAGACCATCTCCAAGAAAAAGAAATGCAAAAATGGCAAAATGGTTGTCTGAGAAGGCCTTACAAATAGCTGAGAAAAGAAAAGAAGATAAAGGTAAAGGAGAAAGGAAAGATATACGCATCTGAATGCAGAGTTGCAAAGAATAGCAAGGAGAGATAAGAACGCTTTCCTCAGTGATCAGTGCAAAGAAATAGAGGAAAACAATAGAATGGAAAAGATTAGAGACCTCTTCAGGAGGTCCAAGGGAACATTTCGTGCTAAGATGGGCAGAATAAAAGACAGAAACAGTATGGACCTTAGAAAAGCAGAAGATATTAATAAGAGGTGGCAAGAATACACAGAAGAACTGTACAAAAAAGATCTTCATGACCCAGGTAATCACAATGGTGTGATCACTCACCTAGAGCTAGACATCCTAGAATGGGAAGTCAAGCGGGCCTTAGGAAGCATCGCTATGAACAAAGCTAGTGGAGGTGATGGAATTCCAGTTGAGCTATTTCAAATCCTAAAAGATGATGCTGTGAAAATGCTACACTCGATATGCCGGCAAATCTGGAAAACTCAGCAGTGGCCACAGAACTGGAAAAGTCAATTTTCATTCCAATCCCTAAGAAAGGCAATGCCAAAGAATGCTCAAACTGCTGCACAATTGCTCTCATCTCACATGCTACAAAGTAATGTTCCAAATTCTCCAAACTAGGCTTCTTCAGTATGTGAACTGAGAAGTTCTTAATGTTCAAGCTGGATTTAGAAAAGGCAGAGGAACCAGAAATCAAATTGCCAATATCCGTTGGATCATAGAAAAAGTAAGAGAGCTCCAGAAAAAACATCTACTTCTTCATTGATGATGCTAAAGCCTTTGACTGTGTGGATCACCACAAACTGTGGAAAATTCTTCAAGAGATGGGAATACCAGACCACTTTACCTGCCTCCTGAGAAATCTGTATGCAGGTCAAGAAGCAACAGTTAGAACCAGACATGGAACAATGGACTGGTTCCAAACTGGGAAAGGAGTATGTCAAGGCTGTATATTGTCACCCTGCTTATTTAACTTATATTCGAGTATATAATGAGAAATGCTGGGCTGGATGATGCACAAGCTGGAATCAAGATTGCCGGGAGAAATATCAATAACCTCAGATATGCAGATGACACCACCCTCAGGGCAGAAAGTGAAGAGGAACTAAAGAGCCTCTTGATGAAGGTGAAAGAGGAGAGGGGAAAAGCTGTCTTAAAAGTTAGCATTCAATAAACTAAAATCATGGCATCCAGTTCCATTCAGTTCAGTTCAGTTCAGTTCAGTTCAGTCGCTCAGTCGTGTCTGACTCTTTGCGACCCCATAGCAAATAGATGGGGAAACAATGGAAACAGTGACAGACTTCATTTGGAGGGGGGGGGGGGGGCTCAGAAATCACTGCAGATGGTGACTGCAGCTATGAAATTAAAAGATGCTTGATTCTTGGAAGAAAAGCTATGACATACCTGGAGAGTGTATAAAAAAGCTGAGACATTACTTCTGCCGACAAAGGTCCATCTAGTCAAAGCTATTGTTTTTCCAGTACTCATGTATGGATGTGAGAGTTGGACCATAAAGAAAGCTGACTGCCGAAGAGTTGATGCTTTTGAACTGTGGTGTTGGAGAAGACTCTTGAGAGTCCCTTGGACTGCAAGGAGATCAAATAAGTCAATCCTAAAGGAGAATCAGTCCTGAATATTCATTGGAAGCACTAATGCTGAAGCTGAAGTTCCAATACTTTGGTCACCTGATGCAAAGAACTGACTCATTGGAAAAGACCCTGATGCTGGGAAAGCTTGAAGGCAGAAGGGAACAACAGAGGATGAGATGGTTACATGGCAGCACCGTCTCAATCGACATGAGTTTGAGCTTTGGGTGAAGGTCAAGAGCTTGGCATGCTGCAGTCCATGGGGTCACAAAGAGTCCCATAGGAATGAGCAACTGAACAACAGCATATATAAAATAGAAACTTCATTATTAAAATGGTATATAAAATATACATGACATATTATATAAATGTTTATTGTATAATATATATTATTTAATATACTAATATAACATCTGTTATATATTATTATATATAATATATACATATTTTATATATACTTTGTATTATAGAAATATAGTATTATATATACCATTATGAGTATATTAGTCACTCAGTCGTGTCTGACTTTGTGACCCCATGGCTTGGGGCCTGCCAGGCTCCTTTGTCCATGAGGTTTTCCAGGCAAGAATACTGGAGTGGGTTGCCATTCCCTTCCCCAGGGGATCTTCCTGAACAAGGGATCAAACCCAGGTCTGCACTGTGGGCAACTCTGCCATCTGAGCCACTTCAGTTCATTTAGTTCGGTCACTGAGTTGTGTCCAACTCTTTGCGACCCCATGGACAGTAGCACTCCAGGCCTCCCTGTCCATCACCGACTCCTGGAATTCACCCAAACCCATGTCCACTGAGTCGGTGATGCCATCCAACCATCTCATCCTCTGTGGCCCCCTTCTCCTCCTGCCTTCAGCCTTTCCCAGCATCGGGGTCTTTTCAATGAGTCAGCTCTTCGCATCAGGTGGCCAAAGTATCAGGATTTCAGCTTCAACATCAGTCTTTCCAATGAGCCGCTATTGCTGCTAGTACCATTATACCATATATACATATAATATATTTATACGTTAAGTGTTTATATATAATTTATATTTTTTCATATAAAATAATACAAAAGATACAACAAATCTAGGTCTCAAGAGTTTTTTTCCTAGAAAAGCTGACTAAAGACCAAATTAAAAAGAAAAAAGAAAAATTACTGAGATAACGTGTCCCATCCAAGTACTAACCAGGCCCGACGCTGCTTAGCTTCTGGTATCAGACGAGATTGGGCACGTTCAGTGTGGTATGGCCATAGACTGAGATAACGTCTATAGCTAGTAAACTCTGCTAATGCCCCAAACTGTCGCCCTGATCCCCACATTTTGTGACAAAGTCCCCGACAAATGAAGCCGCCCTCCCCCACCAGACCCAAACCCAGAGCAGCTGAGTCAATTTAGTGGCGCAGGAAGAGACAGGGGCATGTGCAAGCAGACTCTGAGAGTCAATTGGATTACACAGTGGAGACTTTTGTGATAAAGGGGACTTAGTTTTACAGCTTCGCCAGGCGGGGGTGGGGAGAAAAACCAAAGGAGAAAAATCACCCTGGGTCTCCCTGGTTAAGTTATTTTGCAGATTTATTGAAACGTGCACGTGGTCGAAAATGACTTCCAGACCAGAAGTCAGGGCTCTGGCTGAGCCGTCAGGCTGCGGCCGGCCGGCTGGCTGTCCTGTGCAAACACGTCCCCGGGCTCGGAGGTGAGGTGAGGTAACTGTTTACAGGCCGGGAACGCTTGACAATGTTAATTGCAGGATGCCTCAGGCCCCAGCTGGCGTGGGTCCCTGGATCCTCCACTCTGATTAGAAATTGGTGAACTCTAACACATCCTGCCAGGCACAGTCACAACTGGGTCAAGCTGTTTCTACCAAGTTTACTTGCTAGAAATATAATGGGAACACACACACCCAAAGTCCCTTCCAGTAGCTGATGCTGAGCCTACGCATGCCTATCTGATTAGCGTTTTTTGTGCTTTTTTTAAACAGATCAGGACCTTCAAAATGATCAAGCCCTTCTTCATGGGAGATACAGCATTTAGTGGTACGTGCTCCTGGCTCTTCATCAAATATGCTTTCCCTGCGGTTAGCGTTTGCCATGGAACACAACGTCTTGCCTACCGAGAGCTGATGTTTTGTTCAGTGCTGATGTGCTGATGAGATGAAACAGTTCCATTACATCCTTGGCTTCCTGATATGTAGCCCAAAACCCAACCAACAGCTTCTAGCAGCCAAGCCAGCCTGCGAGAATCCCCACAAAAGTCCATGAATTTTGTTTAATTCACTTCACCAGTTTGATTGAATTCACAGGTAGTTTAGTATGGCTGGGTGGAGACGGCCACAAGTTTAATTCATGATAAAACACAATACATGTCCATTTAACAGAGCCAGTGGAGAAACCTAGTGGTCAGTGCTGCTTTCTGAAAGGCAGCTCAGCGAGGCGGTAACTATAGATTTGTGATGCCTTTTTGGCTCCCTCAGACCTGGGAGCGCTGTCTTCCTCCACTGGAATCTCCCAGCCTTTCCGATAATACTGTTTGGTGAGTCAGCTGTTACCCATGTATAAGTATTTTGGGTTATTTTGCCTTCCCTATTAATTTATAATTTTTTGGAAGTAAGGGACTGTGATGCATTCTTGTATTACATTCAGCAAAATGTCATCCACAGACTAGCTCCTCTAGAAATATGTAACAAATGAATTATAAAAATCAGTAACTGATAGGCCAAGCATCTCAGTTTCTCTGGGCTCCAGTGTTGCTATTCATTCACTCCACACATGCTCAGAATAGATACATCCTGTGTTTCAGGCATGGTCTCTGTCACTGAGGGAACACAAATACAGTAAGACATGCTCCCTGCCCCCAAGTGGTGTAGGGAAAACCTAGTGTGAGAACAAATATTTTAATGCAGTACAGAATATACAAAATACAGTATTAATATATCCTGCTAGAGAGGTCCAAACAAAAGCTATGATGGACTCAAAGGAGAGACTTTGTTATTTTGTCTATTAATTTACTCTACATGTCTTTTTTTAACAAATAAGTTTATCTAACTTCTGCGTTGCCTGGGTCTTCCTTGCTGCTCCAGGGCTTTCCCTGGTTTTGGCACATGGGGGCTCCTGCCAGTTGCAGTGCGCGGGCTCCTCACCGTGGGGGCCTCTCTGGTTGCAGAGCGCAGGCTCTAGGCGCACGGGCTGCCGTAGTTATAGCACGTGGCCTCGGTAATCGCCGCTCACGGGCCCTAGAGCCCTTGCTCCACATCATGTGGGATCTTCCCCGACCAGGGATCAAACCCGTGTCCCCTGCATTGGTGGGTGGATCCCTATCCACCTGGGAAGTGGTGGCATGTCTGAGTATGTCTGAGGGTATGTTTGAGGTACATAATGCATTCAGGCAGGCACAGAGGGAGCATCCAGGAGTGATGCTACCAGTGATCACCTATGCAGGGTCCCAATACATAGGTGATGGCTAGGGTTACAATAACTGTGTTATTGTCAGCCCGTCACAAAGACTAATTCAAAAAACCCTCACACAAAACGAGGAGGTACATATTACTGCCATCCCTGCCTGCCACATGAGAAAATGGAGGAAAAGATAAGCTAAGTCACTTACGGGCTCTGTATAGGAAACACAGATACATACTCATCAAATAGTTTCCTTTTTTCGTGGCTTAATCCCAAGGTAAGGCGCATGCCTACAGATAGTTGTACGTGAACCAGTGTGGTCAGTGTGAGCATAGATGGACATTTTGGGTACAACTTTGAAATCAACCCAAGTGAAATGTATTCTAAAGTGGGCAGTTTTGTCAGGTCAGGGAAGTGAGTACATAATCAAGGATCTGTAAACATGACCATAAAATAGTAGAACCCGGCTCCTCTTACTTAAAAGTACTTATTATTAGAGAAGAATTCAACATAAGACAAGTTATGTTGGTGTAACACAAATCCATCCCATCTTTAACTATAATAAACTTAATTGTTAGTACAATGTCAACTATACTTGTGTAACGGGCTTCCCTGATGCCTCAGGTGGCAGAGAGTCTGCCTGTAGTGCAGAAAACCTGGGTTCAATTGCTTGGTCGGGAAGATCCCCTGGAGAAAGAAATGGCAACCCACTCCAGCATGGTTGCCTGGAGAATTCCATGGACAGAGGAGCCTGGTGAACCACAGTCCACAGGGTTCCTGAGAGTCGGACACGACTGAGCGATTAACACACACACATTCATATAACAAGACATAGAAGGAAAGGCTTCATAATAGGGTTACAAGGTAAATTCTTTACACTAGGGGCTTCCCTCATGGCCCAGTGGCCTAGACTCTGCCCTCCCAATGCAGGCGGCACGGCTTCGGTCCCTGGTCGGGGAACTAGATCCCACATGTGGCAGCTAAGACCCGGTACAGTCAAAATAAAATAGATAGATTTAAAAAAATAAATCTGTAACATATATAATTTTCTCAGAAAATATTTTACCAATATTTCATCTGGGACTGCAGAATGATGTTTGCAAATATATTTATTTAGTTCACGAGAAGAATAATTTCCTTCCTCGGCAGCTTTTTAGCTATTTTACACTAAGTCCTAGATGAAATGTCAATGAAATATTTTCTGAGAAACCTATTTATGCTACAGAATTTTTATTCTTACCTATTGGGCTTCCCAGGTGGCACTAGTGATAAAGAACCTGCCTGCCAATGCAGCAGACAGAAGGAGACGTGGGTTCGATCCCTGAGTTGGGACGATCCCCCGGAGGAAGGCATGGCAACCCACTCCAGTATTCTAGGCTGGGAAATCCCGTGCACAGAAGGGCCTGGCGGGGTACAGTCCATGGGGTGACAGAGTCAGACACGACTGGGACGGTATAGCACACACACAGCATGAAGAATCGTAACACGTAGACACGTCGGAATAAACTTCAAGAATCTCAGAAAAATAAATCCCTGCTATGAAGTGGAATAAAATAACCAAGTTGAGTTAATTTTATTTGTAATACACACTTTCAGCATGGTGCATATTCCACAAAGTTGAAACTTGAGACAAACTCTTGTTGAGTATATGTTTTGAGTCCTGTGTAATAAATACAGAGAAAATTGCCACGATTTGTGAAAGTCGTTTTCCTCTTTTCAACCAGGGGATTTGTTCTTTACAATGATAATATGGTGTTAAAAGCTTGATTGCAAAACGGCCTTGCTCTGGGGGCAGCTCCTGGGCTGCCTTTGCGGTTTCTGCTGATATAAATTTGATATTTTACAAATGCAGAATATGAAATATATTCCCAACATGTGTTTCATACACTTATAACACAACCAAATGAAAAGCAGCGTAGGCTCAGAAGGTTTCTTGGCTGTGCATTTAATGCACTGGATCTAGAACACGTTAAATGTTATTATGGAAATAATTGAAACATTTCACACAGTTTCATGACCTGAATTTTGCATGTTGAACTCATGCTCATTTCTTTAGCTATAGAGGACTTTATGGACCGACACACACATGTTTCCCTTAGAACTGGGAGGATATGCTGCAGTGTTTCTTTTTAGAAACCAATTTTAGGTAAACTTTGGCATTATTTCAGACCTAATTTTGCCTACAGCCTGTCACTGATAGATGAAGAGAGCTTTTTCTAAAAGTGAATTATTGGGAAAACATAGATAAGCTTTCTTCTTTCCCAATTTAAAATGACATCTTTTGTTCAACTTTGTCTCTCTTTCTCCCTTCTGTTTCCTTGGTGAATAGGTAGTTTGCTTGCCTTGAATCACATCAGTATTTTCTCACTGATAAGCTGTAAATATTTAATTATTCAAATAGAACTCCTTTAATATTGTATGCTGAGTGTGGTAGGTTTTTAATGAGATCCCCTGTTTCAGTTTAAACAAGTTGGAAGCTTCTCAATTCCTATGGAAATATTCAGGAATGAATAGCCCTGAGGATTAGTTCTTCTCTCCCTGTTTAACTCAAAAAGTGCCTGGTAGCTACAGAAAGAATTAGAAAGTCCGAAGCTATTCAACTGTTGTTTAAAAATCATTTTTTGATGTTAATCTTTTAGTTTGCAAGCTGACTATAACAATTATTAATAGATCATTTAGAAACTACTTAATATGGTTTATTCATTGATCAAACAACACATAACATTATTATTTGAATACAAACTGCCATCACCAAAGCACATCAGAGACCTATGTATATTTCAGTAATGCCATTTCCTCTGGTGCAGTGGTTCTCAAAGTGGGATTCCCCGACCGGCACCAGTAGCAGCTCTGGGAAGCTTGTCAGAAATGCAAATGCACAGGTGCTTCTCCGGACCTGCTGAGATGAACACTAAAAGCGCACTCATCTGTGCCTTAGCAAGCCTTCGAGATGATTCTGAAGCATGTCAAGTTTGAGAACTGCTGCTCTAAAAGGATCCATGCATTTCCTTGGCTACTGACATGATGATATACATCTACACGTGCACATGAGCATATGAACACGCACTTCCTAGAAACCAAATAAAGATGACAGTTTTTTCACTTTCATTTCAGTAATGCTATGATCACTTATTTTCCACTTATCTTCAGCAAAGATAAGAGAATCCAGTACCTTTAGAGTAGAAATTTCATTTTCCAACCAACTCATAAATACTACCTGAGCCTCTTAAAATGTTAGAGAGAAATTCAGGAAAAGGTAGGGACTGCTAATTGTTTTGTCACCATGGTTAAGATCAAAAGGTAGAAAAAAAACCTCATTTTCTCAAATGTAAAATTGGTCAATTTAGTACACACAAATAATCTGGGTATAGATATATATAGTTTGACTTATGGAAAAAATAACTTGATTTTATTTCTAAAGGTCCTATAGGATAAAGCACTGCTCAAGTCTACTTAAATTTTCCTGTATATTTATCTGATAGTTGTCAAAGGCAGTGGAATGAAGTATGGCATTTAGTTTAAGCGATGAGGTTCTGAATCTGACTTTTACTGGTCGTCAGTCTTGTGACTTGTAGCAAGTAGCACAAACTGCTTGTTTTTTAGTTTTCTCAACTGCAAAATGGAAAAAATAATGTGATCTATCCAGCAGTACTGTTTGGAAAAGATTAAGCAAAAAGTGTATCTCTAATGCCTGACATGTAGCACTTACTCAGTACGTGTTAGGTATTCTTCAGCTGGATTTTCATCACATCTCTTTAAGATCACATCCTCACCCTTGTTTCATTTTCTTGATTAATGACATTACTTTTGGAAACATACAGTGTAAGGTTTCCTTTCCACTGAATTTTCAATAAATTATGAGCTTTCAAAGTAATGATATGCATTTACCTTGCCCCCCCCCTTTAAGAAAACTCCCTCAACATTTATATTAATGAGTCTTTTCAGTAGTTATGAGTCTGGACTACGCTCTTCCAAAGAAGTTTCCTCATAAATTAGCATTAATTGATGTCCAGTTTTTTTTGGAAAATGTTAGCACACATTATTTACGGCACGTTCTGTTCGTGTGGCGCCTCTTAACGTGAAAAAAAAAAGGTTTCCAAAGAGGTTCAAACTCTGTTTCCTTTGCTTGCAAAACGGTGAAAGCAAGCAGCGTTTTGTGCATTTGGCAGACTCTCAGCAGTATTTCTCTTTTGAAGGGCACGCCGGTGATCTGAAGTCAAGGATAAATTCATGGTGGCTCTTGGTACCGTGGTTCTTTCCACGTTCACTTGGAGCCTGCACATGCTGCAGGCTGCATGCAACCCAGGGACGCTGTCCTCCTGCATCAGTAAAATGCCCTGCATCCAAAATGAAGCCGCATTTCACAGGGAGGTTGCCGTGACTTCTACTGACCCTAGGTTATGAGCAAAGTGCTGAACACATAAATGTAAAAAAAAACATGTGTTCACTTTCACTGTTCTTTATGTGTCTACATGCGTGTGCGCCTGTGCCTCGTGTACTCTTGCAAGTATCTATATAGACCGGAGAAAAGCAAGATTCCGTAAAAATAAGGCTAGAGTTTGGGTACAGTTTTTTGTTTTTAAACTCTGTAGGAAGAACATGACATAAGGCTATAAGCTGAAATGTTCCTAAAAGTTGGGAAGATTTTTTGTCATATTAAACATCTTAAACTAATGTGTGCTGACTAAAGGTTTGCACAGACGTGTTAGAAAGACACTCTTTAGAGACAGGTGCCTTGAGTGGTTGGAATCTAGCACATAATAAATCTTCAATAAATTGTGTCTATTATTTTCCCCTGTCTTAAATAGTCAGTGATTTTTGTTTTGTTCTTTTTCAGTTTTACTGTGTGTTTGCTGATTTGGGGTAACAACAGACTTAAATAAAGAAGACTCTCCTGCTTACAGATAAAATCTGTTTTTTGCCAGAAGAAAATCTGGAATTAGTCAATTCCTTTCATTTAGCCAGTTATGTAAATATAAATCTATATTGGATATTATTTAGGAGAAAAGTAGTCAGTTGATGGTAGTTCCATAAAAATTGAGAGCAACATAATAAACCTATGAGGTTATTTGCATCAAATATAAGCACCCACACATACTTCAGACAAGGAAAGAAATAATGTTTTAAGTTCCATTGTAAGCCCAATTTGTGAATAATATATTTACAGATATAACCCTTTCTCTAAAGAATTTATTCTTTTATTGAGATCATAGGGAAAATGAGAGAAAGAGAAACAATGAACAGGAGAATCTGTAATTTGTGGATCAGCTGTATTCCTAACTATAGAAATACAGAGACCCTCCCTCCCACCTCCCACCACATCCCACCCCTCCAGGTGGCCACAGGGCACGGGCCGAGCTCCCTGGGTCCACAGCAAATCCCCACCGGCTGTCTGTTTTACAGGTGGTGATGTGTACATCTCCATGTTACTCTCTCAATTCATCCCACCCTCTCCCTCTCCCACTGTATCTGCAAGTCTGCTCTCTATTTCTATATCTCCACTGCTGCCTTGCAAATAAATAGGTTCATCAGTACCATCTTTCTAGATTCCATATATGTTCATTAATACACAATATTTGTTTTTCTCTTTCTGACTTACTTCACTCAGAGGGGACATGTGTATACCTATAGCTGATTCACACTGACCTATGGCAGAAGCCAATGTAAAATTGTAAGGCAATTGTCCTTCAATTAAAAATAAATTAAATTTTAAATAATCCAAAAGGAAATGGACAAAATATATGGACAGGCATTTCACAGAGAAAAGATAATCAAATGATGCATAAATGAATGAAAAGTTGTATAATTTCATTCATAATAATAGAAACATAAATAAAAATGCATTGAAATACCAGAAAAAAGGAAGAAATGCAGGGGAAAGAATAGCATCTTCTGCAGTCAAACCTCAAGGTTTGAATCAAGAGAAGGGCTGGTCCAGGAAACAAGACCTTCTCAGAGAGAGTATGTCACAAACGATGGTCTTAAAGCCAAGGAGAAAAACAAATCAAAACAAACAAACAAAAAAAAACCGACTGTTAACAGAGAGCAAATGGTGTGTAACTGTCGTGGAGAGGGGAGATGATGCTTGAGCTGAAAAGGAAATGATTGGCTGGAAGCAGATAGGCCCAACCAGCAAGGCGGATGGTGGGGAAGGTGGGGCTGAGCAGCAGACTAAGATGGTGCTGGAGGCAGAGGCTCCTCCCGCAGCCATTCAGACCCTTAATTAAGAAGGATCTTTAGTGTATCTAAGTGCTTCCCTGGTGTCTCAGCTGGGAAGGATCCCGGATCCTCTGGAAGATGCCCTGGAGGAGAGCATGGCCAATGGAGTGGTCCAGTATCCTTGCCTGGAGGATCCCATGGAGACAATAAGGACAGGCTTTAAGGCACAGTACAAAGGGAGAAAACAGTTTAGTTGGTGAAAAAGATACTGTCCATAGTTCAGATTGTATTAGCATCAGAGCATCGGGGTAAGACAGAGACTTTGCAGGGATGAAGATTTCCGTGGAATACTGGATTTGTCATCTGCTAATATTTTCCCCAGGAATTTGGAAGCCATGTAACATTCTTGACCTTCTCTTTTTTCAGTTGTGGGATAGGATTAATAACACAAACTTGTGAACTACTTCTGAGGTGTACCAATGCTGTAGTATTAATTCTTATTAAACAATGCCTATTCCAGAGGAGCCTGGTGGGCTACAGTCTATGGGTCACAAACAATAGGATGCTACTGAGTAACTAACACTTTCACTTTCATTGTTATTATTTAGTCCAGTTTTCTATTCAGTGCTTGAATCCTCCCAGCAACATACACACATTTGCCTGGAGAATTTACATTGTATTAAAAATTAATGCTTCAATAGTAATTGGAATATTCATTGATAGTAATTAGAATTGAGTAGTAATAGACATTGTTTTTAACACTAGAAGAACCCAATATACCTATTAAAATTTTTTCTGCTAAATTAAAATATCTTCACCCAATAACTTTTCCATATTGGTTTTTGGTTTAGTCATCAATAAATAATACTAAAAAAAATCTAAAGTTTTGCATAAGAGCATGTCCATATTGGTTTACACTCTCAAGGTTTTACTGCTCTTTCTTATCCAGGTTAAATATCAATTTTCTCATTACTTATAGAGAACGCAGTGGTGTCTCTCTCTCTCTAAGAGAGTATTTTTCCATGTGAGGGATGGAGTTTTGAAACAAACTTGGTGTGATTAGACCAATACAGAATAAATCTCAAGGGTTATCTCTCTAGCCCCTAAATATTATCCTTCTACTATAAAGAAGGCTGAGTGCTGAAGAATTGATGCTTTTGAACTGTGGTGTTGGAGAAGACTCTTAAGAAAACCTTGGACTGCAAGGAGATCCAACCAGTCCATCCTAAAGGAGATCAGTCCTGGGTGTTCATTGGAAGGAGTGATGCTGAGGCTGAAACTCCAATACTTTGGCCACCTGATGCAAAGAGCTGACTCATTTGACAAGACCCTGATGCTGGGAAAGATGGAGGGCAGGAGGAGAAGGGGGCGACAGAGGATGAGACGGTTGGATGGTATCACCGACTCAATGGACATGGGTTTGCGTGGACTCCAGAAGTTGGTGATGGACAGGGAGGCCTGGAGTGCTGTGGTTCATGGGGTCGCAAAGAGTCCGACACGACTGAGCACCTGAACTGAACTGAACTGAACTGAAGGGATAGTCTAAGTCACATTAGCTTTTTTGTTTTGTTTTTAGTCACATTAGCTTTTGAAATGGCTTCCCCGATGGCTGGGAGGATAAAGATCCACCTGCCATGCAGGAGACACAGGAGATGTGGGTTCAATCCCTGGGTCAGGAAGACCCCCTGGAGGAGGGCATGGCAACCCACTCCAGTGTTCCTGCCTGGAGAATCCCACACACAGAGGGGCCTGGCAGGCTCCAGTCCATGGGGTCGCGTGAGTCAGATACAAATGAGCACACAGATAACAGAGAAGGGCAGTGGTGACCAGCGGGGAGCGGGGAGGGCCAGGCAACGCGGGTCAAGTGGATTTCCTCTAGGTGACAGACAGGACTAAACTTTTGGCGGTGAGCCTGCTCTAGGGCTTCTCTTGTGGCTCATCAGGTAAAACGTCCGCCTGCAATGTGGGAGACCTGGGTTCCATCCCTGGCTTGGGAAGGTCCCCTGGAGGTGGGAAAGACCATGCACTCCAGTATTCTGGCCTGGAGAATTCCACGGACTGTGTCGTCCTTGGGGTCCCAAAGAGTTGGACACGACCCAATGACTTTCACTGCTGTAGGGTAACACAGAAGTAGGAACATGGTGTTGTACACAGGAAACTTACAGAATGTTACAAACCAGTGTGCCTCTGCAAAAATAAATTCTAAGCACTGTTGTTTATATACTTTTGGTCTTTTAATTTATTTTCTCTATGTTTCTGCTGCCTTTTCATTCCTGTCTCTATTTTCCCTTTCAGCTTTGTGACTAGCCATGTAAAAGAAATTTAGCAATTTCGCATTTTAGTAAACTGTGTTTCAACAGTAAACAAGCAGAAGTGACCACATGGGTGTCATGTTCCCAATAAATATTAGAGTCTGACGTAGGTTGGTTTCTTTTTTTTTTTTTCCTGATTGCTTTGGGAACTGTGAGGCTCCAGCCTTCAGTCTAAACTAGATCCTTTGACTTATTCATGAAATGTTCTACAGTCAACTCTGACCAAGGGGCTTGTACTTAATATTAAATGGCATTGCTACAGCTCGAAGCAGAAATCTGTGTCACTCACCATGCCTGAAGGCAGCCAGGAAGTCTATTCCAATTAACTGTATTCTCCATTTTAAAAAAAGGTGAAGGATGCTGATAAAGTCGAATGTGCGTGCGAAGTCATTTCATTTGTATCCAACTCTTTGCTACTCTGTGGACTGTAGCCCACCAGGCTCCTCTGTCCATGGGATTCTCCAGGCAAGAATACTGGAGTGGGTTGCCATTCCCTCCTCCAGGGGATCTTCCTGACCCAGGATCGAACCCACAACTCTTATGTCTCCTGCCTCCAGTTCTTTACCACTAGTGCCACCCAGGAAGACTAATAAAACAGAATACGTACAGTCAGGTCCTCATAAATTGTTGCCCTGCTTAAAGATAAAGATACTTTGAAAAAAATATAGATCTGGATCCACCTTAAAGAATTTCAGGAAAGGTTCATATTAAAAAGACATTGATCTGCTAATAACAGTGTTTAAGTATTGTTTAATTGTGATTGCTCTGCCAAAAGCCAAAAGCAAATCACAGAAGATGAATAGTTATGTCACCAAAGAGACACTATAGGTGCAGGTCAGGCGAATCTGAAACGGAGCAGAACCCTGTGGTCCCTGCACCCACCCCATGTCCTCCACCCGCCTTTTGTCCATGGAAAAGCTTTAGCCAAAGAGTAAGTTTAATCAGAGTAGTGAGAACATGCAGAAGCAAAGGAAAACAGTCAGACGAGACCAAATATTAATAGTTTAGTCATTAAGCAAAGTCAAGGACCTTGAGTCCCTCCTCAAGGGCGTAGATAATATTCTGCGCCATATCCTGTGAGCTGCTTTATATTATTGGAAACCACACGAGGTGGAAGAGGTTAACTACTTGATGACCAGACTCTAGCCATGACATCAGCTGCCACAGTTCCGAGAACTGGCCTCAAGGAAATGGGAACAGGCTGATCCTGGAACTGAAAATTAACTATTTTCAAAACAATCAAGATGATGCTGGTCAGACCACCGATGGCCACTTTCAAGATGGCCAGCAGACCTGAGTGTACTGTTTCTGCGTGTAGCCCCATCCCTGGGTCTATAACAGCTCCTGCCCACTGAGTGTACATTTGTGTGTGGGGGGTGTCCGGCAGGGGGGAAGTTAGCCTTTGGACAGGAGTCCAATACCCACCCCACCCCCAGTTGCAGGCATCCAAAGCAAAGTAGACTTTCCTCTCCACCAACCTGGTCTCCTTACTGGTTTTTCAGTGGCGAGCAGTCGGACCTGACTTTTGGTCACAAATTTATAGTTTGAATTCATGGGCCGTGTAATCCACTACAGTTTTTCTGGACCCAAATTTCTGACACCTCTCTTTTCAAGAGATCTATTTCCCATGCCATTTATTTTTTTTTCCATTTACTTTTATTAGTTGGAGGCTAATTACTTTACAACATTGCAGTGGTTTTTGTCATACATTGAAATGAATTAGCCATGGATTTACATGTATTCCCCATCCCAGTCCCCCCTCCCACCTCCCTCTCCACCCGATCCCTCTGGGTCTTCCCAGTGCCACAGGCCCGAGCACTTGTCTCATGCACCCAACCTGGGCTGGAGATCTGTTTCACTGTTCTCTTGAAACATCCCACCCTCGCCTTCTCCCACAGAGTCCACAAGTCTGTTCTATACATCTGAGTCTCTTTTTCTGTTTTGCATATAGGGTTATCGTTACCATCTTTCTAAATTCCATATATATGTGTTAGTATACTATAATGGTCTTTATCTTTCTGGCTTACTTCGCTCTGTATAATGGGCTCCAGTTTCATCCATCTCATTAGAACTGATTCAAATGAATTCTTTTTGATGGCTGAGTAATATTCCATGGTGTATATGTACCACAGCTTCCTCATCCATTAGTCTGCTGATGGGCATCTAGGTTGCTTCCATGTCCTGGCTATTATAAACAGTGCTGCGATGAACACTGGGGTGCACGTGTCTCTTTCAGATCTGGTTTCCTCGGTGTGTATGCCCAGAAGTGGGATTGCTGGGTCATATGGCAGTTCTATTTCCAGCTTTTTAAGAAATCTCCACACTGTTTTCCATAGTGGCTGTACTAGTTTGCATTCCCACCAACAGTGTAAGAGGGTTCCCTTTTCTCCACACCCTCTTCAGCATTTATTGCTTGTAGACTTTTGGATAGCAGCCATCCTGACTGGCGTATAATGGTACCTCATTGTGGTTTTGATTTGCATTTCTCTGATAATGAGTGATGTTGAGCATCTTTTCATGTGTTTTTTTTCCATCTGTATGTCTTCCTTGGAGAAATGTCTGTTTAGTTCTTTGGCCCATTTTTTGATTGGGTCATTTATTTTTCTGGAGTTGAGCTGGAGGAGTTGCTTGTATATTTTTGAGATTAATCCTTTGTCCGTTGCTTCATTTGCTATTATTTTTTCCCAATCTGAGGGCTGTCTTTTCACCTTCATTATAGTTTCCTTTGTTGTGCAAAAGCTTTTAAGTTTCATTAGGTCCCACTTGTTTATTTTTGCTTTTGTTTCTAAAATTCTGGGATGTGGGTCATAGAGGATCCTGCTGTGATTTATGTCAGAGAGTGTTTTGCCTATGTTCTCCTCTAGGAGTTTTATAGTTTCTGGTCTTACATTTAGATCTTTAATCCATTTTGAGTTTATTTTTGTGTATGGTGTTAGAAAGTGTTCTAGTTTCATTCTTTTACAGGAGGTTGACCAGTTTTCCCAGCAGCACTTGTTAAAGAGGTTGTCTTTTTTCCATTGTATATCCTTGCCTCCTTTGTCAAAGATAAGGTGACCATAGGTTCGAGGATTTATCTCTGGGCTTTCTATTCTGTTCCATTGATCTATATTTCTGTCTTTGTGCCAGCACCATACTGTCTTGATGACTGTGGCTTTGTAGTATAGTCTGAAGTCAGGCAGGTTGATTCCTCCAGTTCCATTCTTCTTTCTCAAGATTGCTTTGGCTATTCGAGGTTTTTTGTATTTCCATACAAATTGTGAAATTATTTGTTCTAGTTCTGTGAAAAATACCGTTGGTAGCTTGATAGGGATTGCATTGAATCTATATATTGCTTTGGGTAGTATAGCCATTTTGACAATATTGATTCTTCCAATCCATGAACACGGTATATTTCTCCATCTGTTTGTGTCCTCTTTGATTTCTTTCATCAGTGTTTTATAGTTTTCTATGTATATGTCTTTTGTTTCTTTAGGTAGATATACTCCTAAGTATTTTATTCTTTTTGTTGCAATGGTGAATGTTATCGTTTCCTTAATTTCTCTTTCTGTTTTCTCATTATTAGTGTATAGGAATGCAAGAGATTTCTGTGTGTTAATTTTATATCCTGCAACTTGACTGTATTCGTTGATTAGCTCTAGTAATTTTCTGGTAGAGTCTTTAGGGTTTTCTATGTAGAGGATCATGTCATCTGCAAACAGAGAGAGTTTCACTTCTTCTTTTCCTATCTGGATTCCTTTTACTTCTTTTTCTGCCCTGATTGCTGTGGCCAACACTTCCAAAACTATGTTGAATAGTAGTGGTTAGAGTGGGCACCCTTGTCTTGTTCCTGATTTCAGGGGAAATGCTTTCAATTTTTCACCATTGAGGGTGATGCTTGCTGTGGGTTTGTCATATATAGCTTTTATTATGTTGAGGTATGTTCCTTCTATTCCTGCTTTCTGGAGAGTTTTAATCATAAATGGGTGCTGAATTTTGTCAAAGGCTTTTTCTGCATCTATTGAGATAATCATATGGTTTTTATCTTTCAATTTGTTAATGTGTTGTATTACATTGATTGATTTGTGGATATTAAAGAAACCTTGCATTCCTGGGATAAAGCCCACTTGGTCATGGTGTATGATTTTTTTAATATGTTGTTGGATTCTGTTTGCTAGAATTTTGTTAAGGATTTTTGCATCTATGTTCATCAGTGATATTGGCCTGTAGTTTTCTTTTTTTGTGGCATCTTTGTCTGGTTTTGGAATTAGGGTGATGGTGGCCTCATAGAATGAGTTTGGTAGTTTACCTTCTTCTGCAATTTTCTGGAAGAGTTTGAGTAAGATAGGTGTTAGCTCTTCTCTAAATTTTTGGTAGAATTCAGCTGTGAAGCCATCTGGTCCTGGGCTTTTGTTTGCTGGAAGATTTCTGATTACAGTTTCGATTTCCTTGCTTGTGATGGGTTTGTTAAGATCTTCTATTTCTTCCTGGTTCAGTTTTGGAAAGTTATACTTCTCTAAGAACTTGTGCATTTCTTCCAAGTTGTCCATTTTATTGGCATAGAGCTGCTGGTAGTAGTCTCTTATGATCCTTTGTATTTCAGTGTTGTCTGGTGTGATCTCTCCATTTTCGTTTCTAATTTTGTTAATTTGGTTCTTCTCCCTTTGTTTCTTAATGAGTCTTGCTAATGGTTTGTCAATTTTGTTTATTTTTTCAAAAAACCAGCTTTTAGCTTTGTTGATTTTTGCTATGGTCTCTTTTGGTTCTTTTGCATTTATTTCTGCCTGAATTTTTAAGATTTCTATCCTTCTACTAACCCTAGGGTTCTTCATTTCTTCTTTCTCTAGTTGCTTTAGGTGTAGAGTTAGGTTATTTATTTGACTTTTTTCTTGTTTCTTGAGGTAGGCCTGTAATGCTATGAATCTTCCCCTTAGCACTGCTTTTACAGTGTCCCATAGGTTTTGGGTTGTTGTGTTTTCATTTTCATTCATTTCTATGCATATTTTGATTTCTTTTTTGATTTCTTCTATGATTTGTTGGTTATTCAGAAGCATGTTGTTTAGCCTCCATATGTTTGAATTTTTAATAATTTTTTTCCTGTAATTGAGATCTAATCTTACTGCACTGTGGTCAGAAAAGATGACTGGAATGATTTCAATCTTTTTGAATTTACCAAGACTAGATTTATGGCCCAGGATGTGATCTATTCTGGAGAGGGTTCGTGTGCACTTGAGAAAAAGGTGAAGTTGATTATTTTGGGGTGAAATGTCCTATAGATGTCAATTAGGTCTAGCTGGTCCATTGTGCCCTTTAAAGTTTGTGTTTTTCCCATGCCATTTAATAGCCCAATTGCTTGGAATCATACTCAAGCCACAATGTCTAATCTAGCAAAAATGCAGAAGAAAAACTGACATTTTCCAAGTGTTCAGAGAAGACAGACTCCAACAAAATTTCACTGATATTTATGATTACTCATCTGTTGATGCTCCCTAAATAGCCTGCTTCTAAAACCTCTGAAAATAGTTTCCTTGGATTCAATTGTTTTTTTTCTTTTTTACTTTAAGAACTGAACTACAGATCAGGTGGAACTCTGAAAAGAAACTAGGTTAAAAAAGAAATCCACACTATTACAGGGAAATTAAAGTGGGGAAAATAACTGGAAATTTCAATCATAAATCATATTTTCAAATGGATATTGTATTGCTTTTAAGAATATACAATTTCAGGAACGGACATCTAGTCATTTACCCCCCAAGCAGCTGTACCACCAGATATGCTTAAATAGAGAAAATATCCTTTTAAATAACCTAGAACATATCAGATATACACGAGTAAATTATTTTTAAGAATATTCAAGTTTTCCTTTTTAATTATCTAAACTTTTTATATCTGGTTTCAAGATGACCCCAAACCCAGTCCAATCCATTTGCATAATGCTGAATTCCACATGAGTTAAATAATTACTAAAATTTCACCATACATACAATTTTGATAAAAAAAAAAGAGTATTACTATGAGCAGTATTCAGTAGGCATACACATTTTTTGAAAGATAAATATGAATAAAGCAAGTACCATTTAGGGATCAAATAGACAGCAGAAGAAGCAGCACTCATTGACCCTTGGGCTATGGACACGTAAGATGTAATTTTCATGATTCCGCTCTCCTTGCCTGGTGTTTTTCCCACTGCAGGTGTTAATTGCCAGTGAGGTAAAGCTTCCTGCAGGGTCTTTACTCATGTTTAATAGGCTATACTTATTTGTAAATAGGAGAAAATAATAGTACATTTTTTTCATAGTTCTGTGGATCAAATGAGACCATGCATTAAAGTACTTAGAACAAGGTATGCATGCCTGCTAAGTCATTTCAGTCATGTCCAACTCTGTGCAACCCTATGGACTATAGCCCGCCAGGGTCCTCTGTCCATGAGATTCTCCAGGCAAGAACACTGGAGTGGGCTGCCATGCCCTCCTCCAGGGAATCTTCCCAACCCAGGGATTGAACTCGTGTCTCTTGTCTCCAGGCAAGAACACTGGAGTGGGCTGCCATGCCCTCCTCCAGGGGATCTTCCCAACCCAGGGATCGAACCCGTGTTTCTTATGCCTCCTGTATTGGCAGGTGGGTTCTTCATCGCTAGCTGCACCGACCACAACTAAGCCCTTAAGGACTTATTAGTGTTTTTCCCAAGGCAAATAACCTAGAGCAAATGCGATAATACTTGTTGTAATATTTGTTTCACTCATCGGATGCTCATACTTTGCAAACCACTGCACTCTGCAGTGTGAGCTTCGGAATTTTATACAACAAAGAATTTTATCCAGTTTTATATAATATATATTTTAAGACAGTTTCCCATTTAGCAGAGGAGGAAAAAAATCTGTAAACATCTATAGGAAGTAACTGTGGACCCTGTGATTTGGACCTGCCAGCCAAAAGTTCCGGTGCCACCTGTCTATCATTTAAAGACACGCTGAAGGTCATGGTTTCGCTGGGCACGCACAGGTGTTCACAGAGCCCCAGCCTCCGCCAGGCAGCGTGCGTGGTGCTGGAGATACAGTGTGAATTAGGAGGAGTCGGTACTTGCTCACACCGAGGAAGGCAGACAGAATAATGAGCAAAGAATTACACCGCACCGACAGACAGACTGCAATCAGGATGTGCTGTGGGGAGCATGGAGTGATTTCTTCCTGCGAGGGGGGAGTGGGGTCAGATTTCAGAGCTGACGTGAGCTGGTCTGGAGGAGGGGGTGACGGCAGGGACCGGCGTCCCAGGCAGGTGACCCTGGCACATGAGGGCAGGTAAAGAAGCCACCAGTTCATAACCCCACCAGCAGAAAGATGGGGCGGGCAGGGGTGCAGGCGACAGCCATCCAAACGATGACTTGTAATTCATATTCCAATTGATGATAAATGCCTGATAGAGTAGTGTCGCCCAGGAGTCCAGCGGGACCAAAGCCTTCACCTGACTAGACAATCACCAGGCCCGATCATTTCAATTTGCCTTCTCTGATCTGATTCAATTCCTTAGAAAACTTGCTTGAAAATAGCGATTGTTATAAATAAAATTGTTCGAAATTACTTGCTTTTCAAAGGAAGAGCCCTATGTACCTTCCTTTTAAGCCACTTTATTTTTGGCAAGACTTTTAGAAAAGCTCTCCTTTAAAAAGAGTTTTCCTTCCTAGAGGCACAATACTCAGACATGAGGAAATATCAGTCAAGAAGACAAAATAAACATGTAATTCATAGGAGCCTGGAGCCAACTGGAATATCTTGAAGACTGTAGTGAGCCTGTGTGTGTGTTAGAGAGAGACAGAGGAGGAAAGAGGAGCTGCAGAGATGGAGAGATAGGCCCCAGGGAGGAAGGGAAGGGGAAGGAGGAAAGAAAATCTCCTGCAGGGCTTCCGGTCTGGGCCGTGGGTCATCAGGAATGCTAAGCCGGTCCTCTCAAGGAATCGAGGGTTGGCAAATGACCATCGCTCTAGGTTTTTCTCTGTGGTCTGTCTCAGATCGAACCTATCCTACCCTGAGTGTCTCTCGTTGTTAGAACCCACTGTTCCTGCTGTTTCCACGCGGGGCACGTGGCAATGGAAGAGCAGAGATGGGGTGAGAAGCTGAATAAATTACCGATCCTTTTCTCATTCCAAGCAGCTCCAAGTTCAGCATAACTGTTTGAATGCATTAAGCTTGATTTGGGTCTTTTTTTTTTCAATTGTTTTAATACGATGCTCATTCTTGGCTGTGCTGAGTCTCCAGTGCTGTGGTGAGCGTCTGCTCTCTAGGCCCGGTGCTCCGCCTCTCACTGCAGTGATTTCTCTCATCTCAGAGCACCGGCTCCAGGGCCCTAGGGCTGCAGGAGCTGCGGCTCCAGCGCTCATTTGCCCTGCAGCATGTGGGATCTTCCCGGACCAGGGCTCGAACCTGCGTCCTCTGCGCTGGCAGGTAGATTCTTTATCACTGGGCCACCAGGAAAGTCCTGTGTCAGTTCTTACTGGTAAGGTAACTAAGTGCTTTGAAAGAAGTTTTGGGGAGACACTTGGCGTAATGTCGGTAACAAAAACACCTAAAAGTCTATGAGGATAAGGCTCCACTTTTCATCTCTTGGGAGAGAATTCTCTTTTCTCGCAGAAAAGAATCTATTCCAGGACACAGAGACGGTGCCTCGAACCTGGGCAGACCAGTCTCCTGGGTCATAAGATGGGGGGAGACTAGTGGCAATGAAACCCACAACTGGAAGATTCTGCTTAACTGGGCAGGTTAATGACACTAATTTCCATTTCGTGAGGAAGAGCCCTTCAAAAAACAAGCCATGTAGGAAGCAGCATCGCTGAGTCGAGAGAGCGTTTGGAATCCATGAAACCCAGGTTTATTCTTCAGCTCTGCCATCTGAGCAGCCACCTTACCACAATGACAATTTTAAAGATCGGATAACATTCATGGCCTCTGAATGTATCTGGCACACGGTAGGTCCAAGATCCTGAGTATTTTTCACACAGTCAATAAAAATTCACAATGCACCGTGAACTGAAGTTCAATGCAAAGTTCCTGTTCGGTGGTGGAAAGTCAAGGACAAATGCAGGCGAAACAGAGAGTGGTGTTAGTGTGAAAAGCTGTTGCTGTTTAGTCGGTCATGAGGCTCGGTGCTCAGAATGCCAGGCAAAAGGAGCTCGGCCTTCCTGACGGTCCAGCTCTCACATCCATACCTGATGACTGGAGACACCAGAGCTTTGACGATAGGGACCTTTGTGGGCAAAGCGATGTCTCTGCTTTTTAACACACTGTCCAAGCTTGTCAAGTCCTATTTCCCTTTCATCTATACACCCATAGGCAACACTCGCTGATTTTAAGATGCCCCTCCTGTCCTTATATGCACATTGTATGCACAAATGCAAGTTTATATCATCTGTTACATGACCCAGACTTGACAGGGGGGCAAATAAAAAACTTTCCCATTTGTTTGCTTTAAAAGATTTAGGCCTTTTTTCTTTATTTTATTTCAAGAGGAAAGCAGCAAATTCAGGCAGACAGTAGCTGTGTCTTTTGGCAGTAGAAACAATCTAATAAAAGCATCACCTTTCAAAAGGGGTGGTGAGGGGGAGGGGAGGAAAGAAAACCCATGTGAGACAGAGGTAACGTCATTTCAGCCCCAAATAGATTTCACTCTGGGTTTGTGTGTTTTGGACTCGCACAGCTTACAATGGTTTCTATCCCCAGTTCATGCCACCGGAGTTGGAATTCATAACACAAACGTCAAGACCAGGGGATGACTGACAGTTCCGACTCTGTTAATACCCCGTAGTAGGGCTTCTACCACGGTCAGAAGTTGAGATTTATTTTGACAAGCTTTCTACTGGTTTTGTAGACGAGAAGTTTTATAATGGGGTTATCCCAGGACTATATACGCATGTCTGGCATAGATTATCAGAGTCCATAGCAAAATGGTAGACAGCCCTCTCCCTTGCACACTGGACCCCACAAAGCCTAGAACTTGGTTTTAATTAAGTTGTTACCATCTTTAATGGGTAGGTTCTGGATCATGTTTTTGAGAGAAAACCAGCCAAGAAGTGATCACGAAAGTTAGCTTCACAATTAAGGAAGTTCCTTGATTTAAAAGAAAAAAAAAACTTTATATTTCCCTGAAGTGAAGTAATAGTCACTTAATTGTGTCCAACTCTTTGCAACCCCATGGGCTGTAACCTGCCAGGCTCCTCTGTCTATGGAGTTCTCCAGGCAAGAATACTGGAGCGGGTTGCCCTTGCTTTCTCCAGGGGATTTTCCTGACCCACGATAGAATCCAGGTCTCTTGCATTGCAGGCCAGTTCTTTACCATCTGAGCCTCCAGACAAACCCAGGTGCTTGTCAGTTCCTTACCCCCTAAAAAGGCTTTTGGTATCCTTTTCAAAAGGAGAATTGACATAGCCTTTTGGATTAAGGCCTCTGAGATTTTTCAACAATAAGTAAATGAGGGTGATATTTCTCCAAGTGATGATCTAAAGAGGCTTCCCTAGTAGAATATATGGGTTTTTACAATTGTTATCAGTAGGATTCCATGTTGTGAATTGGGATCAGGAGCCATGTCTACCACAATGAGTGAAGAAATACCATTTCATCTTTGAGGAATATGTTTCTGTTTAAAAAAAAAAATCAAGGAAAGGGCTTTTGATTTCAATTCAGTTACACCCGTAACATAAAGTTGTGTAATTCTCAAGTCACAGATATTATTTGTATCAGAGGCAAACTGAACACTGGCATTAAGAGTGCTCTAGAAAAGAGGGGTGGATGGGGGGAGGGGGTACTCAAGAGAGAGGGGATACATGTATCCTTATGGCTGATTTGCACTGTTATCTGGCAAAAACCAACACAACATCACAAGGCAATTTTCCTCCAATTAAAAAAAAAAAAGTGCTCTAGGAAGACTGAAAGAATAATGCTCAGTGCTCAGAATGTGAAGTTGTACTGTCGTAAAGTAAAAATCCTTAGACTATTCAATTTATTCATGTATTATTGCAGTTGTTTAATTGCTGTTGTTTAGTCACTAAGTCTTGTCCAGCTCTTTGCAACCCTATCGACTGTAGTCCACCAGGCTTCTTTGTCCACTGGACTTTCCAGGCAAAGATACTGGCGTGGGTTGCCATTCCCTCCTCCAAGTGATCTTCCTGACCCAGAGATAGAATCTGTGTCTCCTGCATTGACAGGCGGATTCTTTACTACTGAGCCACCAGGCATGCCTGGAATCTATAGTATAAATCCTAAGCCATCATACTCGTTTACTGAGAGATTTTCCACCATTTTACCAGGCGAATTAGACTTCACCTCTTGCTACCAGAATAACAGGTACCGTTTGTCCATTATATTTCAAACTCAATATAACTTGTCCATTGTCCCCTCTGTCTTATATTACTTTAAAATAGTGTAATTTCATCCAATAGTAACCTGCTAACTACTGACTAACAAGTTCTCCTTTGTTATCCCTATTCAATAATATACTTGGAGATTAGTTAATGTGTGAGTAGCTGAGAGTCAATACAAAATTGTGGTTCTCCAAAGGATAACTGAAGCTTCATTGCTTACATGACCAAACTCAAATAGACATTATGATTTTAATTCATTTTTCTGTTGTGTCAGGCTTGAGGTTTCACATATGCTAAGGTTTCTATAATAAGCCTTCCGTTACATAAGAACTGAAATATGCCTGGTGTTCTTTTTTTCATTCCCTTTGTCAACCACAGTCAGATTTTCCTATCAATTCCTAAAGCATCTGAATTCAGATAAATTGCAATTTGTTTCCTTAAAAGGAGCTTCCGCTTTATTAAGCTATGATGCAGTCCTAGTGTTGTCTTTCAGACTAATGAGAAATTTAGAGATTCTATCAACTCATTGGAAAGACACATACATTTAACTTTTTTTTTCCAAACAAAAGAGTGTTGCGTGAGTGCTCAGTTACTAAGTTGTGTCTGACTCTTTGTGACCCGATGGGCTGTAGCCCACCAGGCTCCTCCATCCATGAGATTTCCCAGGCAAGAACACTGGAGTGGGTTGCTATTTCTTCCTCCAGGGGATCTTCCCGACCCAGAGATCAAACCTGCGCCTCCTGCCACTCTTGTTTGGCAGGCAGATTCTTTACCACTTGATCCACCTGAGAAGCCCAAAGGGTATTGAAGCTGTACAATATTTTTAAGATACTCCTTGTAGCATACCCAGGAAAAAGACAGTAATAGCCAGACGTGGTCATGCATGGGAAGGACCTGCAGAGTTAGTGACATCTGGGCAGGGCTCAATAAACTAAATCTGTTACGATAAATCGTAACTGGGCTTGATCCTCTTTTTGGATTCTGAAGCCTCAGGTGGAGCATATATATATATAGGTGACCCCTTTCTCTTCCCCAGATCACACTGAAATTCTTTGAGGATTTAAGGATATACAGGAAAGGTCCTATGCAGACAAATCTGTCATTAACCACTTGGAATTTCTTGTCACAAAATGTAGCTTTGGAGGCAAATTAAGTGAAAAAAAAAAATAGACAGTCATGTGAAACCTTCCAACATGGCTTTTAGCCATAGATTATCTTGTAGAATGGAAAACTGTGGTAAAGTAACATACATTGTGCTTCCCGGTGGCACTATTGCTAAGGAACCCGCCTGCCATTGCAGGAGATATAAGAGATGCAGGTTCAATCCCTGGGTCAGGATGATCCCCTGGAGGAGGGCATGGCAACCCACTCCAGTGTTCTTGCTTGGAGAATCCCACGAACAGAGGAACCTGGCGGGCTACAGTCCACAGGGTCGCAAAGAGTCAGACCCAACTGAAGCAACTTAGCAGGCACGCATGCAACATACATTTACCATACTAGCCATTTTAAAATGTACCGCTTGGTGGCACGGAGTTCATTCACAATGTTCAACCATCACCACCGTCCATCCCTGGATCTCTGGTCATCTTGCAAAACTGAAACCTGGTTCCCACCGGACACTAACTCCCCACCTCCTTCACTCCATCTCCTCACAACACCACTCTTACTCTCTTTCTCTATGAATTTGACTATTCTAAGTACATCGTATAAGTGGGGAAATACAAGAGTCATCCTGTTGTGGACTGATTTATCAATTTCACTTAGCATAATGTCCTCCAGGTTTATTTACGTTGTATGTAATGTGCCTGAATTCACTTCCTCTTTAAGGCTGAATGGTACTCCACTGTATGCATAGACCAGATTTTGTCTGTACCTTTATTCATTGATGGAGATGAGTTGTTTTCATCTTTCAGCTATTGTCAATAATGCTGCTAAAGAAAATGGGTATACAAATAGCTAGTCAAGATCCTGCTTTCAATTTTAATTCTTCTGTGTATATGCCCAGAAGGAGAATTGCTGGATCATAGGGTGACTTTGTTTTAATTTGCAGATGAATTTCCACTGCTAGTTTCTATAGCAGCTGCACTACACACACACACACACACACACAGATACACACACACACACAGATACACACACACACACAGATACACACACACACACAGATACACACACACATAGCTCATGCATACCATGTATACCATATATTTTTTGATCGTACACTTAAGTCTTTGATTCATTTTGACTTTTATACGTGGTTTAAGGTCAGAACTTTTAAATCATGAATTTAAATTGACATCTGAAATCACTTAATTCACCACTGGATTTAAGTATCATTTGGTGTAATATTTGAACTAATCATTAAATTCCTTTTAAAATAATCATAGAATATTTTTTCAGGCTGGCCTATCTGCTACGTTTCCTTCAAAATTCCACTGAAGTGTTCCACTCTGGAAGAATTCCAAGACGCCTTCCTCCTCAACATATACTTATCTCAAGTGGTCTTAAATGACTCATTTCTGAGCTTTTCTTCTGTAGTCCCCATAATTGATGATACTTTTTATTCACTTTGCCTCCAAGAAACTGTTAATCCTTCAAGCACAAATTGTGTCCTCGTATTCCCACATTCCTGGGCTTTCCTGATGGCTGAGTTGATAAAGAATCCGCCTGCAATGCAGGAGACCCAGGTTCCATCCCTGGTTCAGGAAGACCCCCTGGGGAAGGAAATGGCAACCCACTCCAGGATTCTTGCCTGGGAAATGCCATAACCAGAGGGCCTGTAGCCTGGTGGGCTACAGTCCATGGAGTTGCAAATAGACACAACTGAGCAACTAAGAATACTGGGGTGAGTTGCCCTGCCTTCTCCAGGGGATCTTCCCAACCCAGGGATCGAACCCATGTATCTTATGTCTTCTGCGTTGGCAGGCAGGTTCAAAGGGCAGGGCAACCCACTCCAGTATCCTTGCCTGGAGAATCCCCGTGGATGAAGCAGCCTGGTGGGCTGCAGTCCATTAGGTTGCGAAGAGTCAGACAGGATTGAGCGACTACGCATAGCATAGTGCCACCTGGGAAGTCCCACCAGATTCTTAATCACCCTTTTCATGCAAAGATGAATTTGTATATTGAAAACTTGGGGGTTGGGGCAGTGAGAAGTCATTTCCTTTGGAATTTTTGATGAAAAAAATAGAGGAACACATGTAACATTCCCCCAAAATCACACAAACTATTTGGAATCACAGCTTTGGGAAATTATCCCTGAATCAGGATCATGAGAAACTATACATGGAAGACACATACACAGTTATTCTAATAACATTCCCCCAAAATCACACAAACTATTTGGAATCACAGCTTTGGGAAATTATCCCTGAATCAGGATCATGAGAAACTATACATGGAAGACACATAATATTTTGCAGTTTGCAAAACTTTCTCTATACACAAAAGTGAAAGTGTTAGTCATTCAGTTGTGTCCAAATCTTTGTGACCCTATGGACTGTAGCCTGCCAGTCCTCTGTTCATGGGATTCTCC
Source organism: Odocoileus virginianus (assembly GCF_023699985.2). NCBI lineage: Eukaryota > Metazoa > Chordata > Mammalia > Artiodactyla > Cervidae > Odocoileus > Odocoileus virginianus. The sequence continues at coordinate 56,823,261 of NC_069690.1, forward strand.
AGGCAAAAATACTGGAGTGGGTTGCCATTTCCTTCTCCAGGGGATCTTCCTGACCCAGGGATCAAACCCAGGCCTCTTGCATTGCAGGTGAGCTCTTAACCACCTGAGCCCCAGGGAAGCCGTCTCTACAGAGAGCAGTTCATAATATCCCAGTCTTCATTTTGCATTTTCTCTCTTTTAGTAGTCTTCCTTTGTGTGTATATGTATGTGTGTGTATTTTCCCGCCTCTGTCTTTGCTTTTTGTAAATAAGATGTACAAGTTAAAAAACTCCAATTGGACTGAATCCAGCACTCATATTTCATCCAGAGTTTCGTATCCAACTACTTTGAGAGAAAAAAATGTCAACAAGCTCTAAGTTCGCAATGACAAATGTGGACTTCATCTCGAATTCATGTATGGGTGACATTTGCATGCGGATTTCTCCACTACCCTAATGGTTAGATTTCAAAGCACATCTCTCCTTTTATCTTCAGCTGAATGAGACATCAAAATAAGGGCCAGATAAAGGCGGAAGTCCTTTGTCTGAAACTGCCCAGGCCTGGCCAGCTGTGATGAAAACTGTCTGAAGTTTCACAGGCTTCTTGTCTGGCCTGAAAGCTGGCGTTTGCCTCTTTTATTTTGGAGGTTTTAAAGGAATAGTGCATCTTAGCACACAATGTCCTACGGGACAATGGGAGGCCTGTTCCTGGCGGCATCTGAACACAGAAGTTAGATTAAATCATTTATTAGATAATAAACCACCGATTACACAGGGAATACGTGCTGTCTTTCATTGTAATCGTGTTGATTTCTAAGGTCAGCCTGGCGTTTGGTGAAATCATGAGGGGAAGACTCTATGAGACTGTTTGCCCTCTCATTGGGGAATCTAACCCTTTATGTGTATTTGGTTTCTTAATGTCCCAGCTGAAGTGAGGCAATCAAGTGTTTTGTTCTAGTTTGTTTATTTTTAAATACATACCTTGTCTGTAGAAGCAGGCACACAGAGGATCATATCTGATGATAGGGGTGAGGGGCAAACAGACTAAACACAGTGCATTAAATTACACTTGGTCAATTTCGATCAGGAAATCAGGGCGCTTACTCTGAGCAGCAAGTAGATTTTGCCGTTGCTGTTGTTTAGTCCCTCAGTCGTGCCCGGCTCTTTGCAAACCCATGAGCTATAGCCCACCAGGCTCCTCTGTCCATGAGATTTCCCAGGCAAGAATGCTGAAGCAGGTTGCGATTTCCTCCTCCACGGGATCTTCCTGACCCAGGGATCAAGCCCAGGGTGTCTCCTACATTGGCAGGTGGATTCTTTAACACTGAGCCATCAGGGAAGCCCAATTCAATTAAAGAAAAATCAGACAGTTATGTCAGAGAATTGTATCGATAGCGTTAAGATCACAAAACGTTCCCTTAGTTTTTCTATTTTTTTTAACTTCACGTAAAGAGCTCCTTAATTTGGGAGAGAGAATAAATATGTACAAATGTAAAAAAGTCCTCTAGTTCTCTGAGCCTACAGCATTATTTATACTGTTTAGTTATGGCCAATCTAGACAGCATATTAAAAAGCAGAGACATTACTTTGCCAACAAAGGTCCATCTAGTCAAAGCTATGGTTTTTCCAGTAGTCATGTATGGATATGAGAGTTGGACTATAAAGAAAGCTGAGCACCAAAGAATTGATGGTGGTGGAGAAAACTCTTGAGAGCCTGTTGGACTGCAAGGAGATCCAACCAGTCCATCCTAAAGGAAATCAGTCCTTTATATTCATTGAAAGGACTGACTCAGAAGTTGAAACTCCAATACTTTGGCCACCTGATGCGAAGAACCGACTCATTGGAAAAGACCCTGATGCTGGGAAAGATTGAAGGTGGGAAGAGAATGGGACGACAGAGGATGATATGGTTGGATGGCATCACCGACTCAATGGACATGAGTTTGGACAGGGAAGCTTGGCATGCTGCATTCCATGGGGTCACAAAGAGTTGGACATGAATGAGTGACTAAACAGAACTGAACAGAAGTGTTCTCTTAGAGGAAAACAAATGCTTTTTCCAGGATATCTTGTTTCACGAAATGGTATAAGCAGAGTACATATAACATTAAGAAGTTTCTTGAATCGAAAAACAGTCAGGGAAACTTGATAATTACACATACAAGCTTCAGAACTCTTGGAGGATCTAGCCGCTTCAGGGCTGATGATAAAATTAGGTTGACTCATCTCGGGCTCTTTTAACTTTTGCTTCGTGCCTGGACGTCTGATCTGCTGGCCTGGCCTCCAGGCCCGGCCCTCTGCCTCCAGGCCTGGGTCCTGCTCCTCGGGGTCTGCCCCCGCTCCCACCCATCACACACCTGTCGCACTCGCCCGCTCACCCTGCCAGCGCCTCCCGCTTTTTCTCCTCCGCGCCGACACCAGGCCGGGCCGCAGCTGCAGCGTTCATCCGCTGCCCCTTCCGTCTGCGGCCGACCCGACCGTTCTCGGAATCCAGCTCAGCCACCTGGTCTTCCGTGAACTTTTGCACAACGCCCCGTCCTCTCCGTTACGTTAGCCTAGACTTGAGTGTGGTTCTTCCACAGCAGCGGCTTCAGGCTGCCCTCCGGGTAGATCTGGATTGTACGCGTCTTAACCATGAAAATGAACGTGCCCGTCACTCAGTCGAGTCCCACTCTTTGCCCCTCTGTCCCTGGGATTCTCCAGGCAGGAATACCGGAGTGGGTAGCCGTTCCCTTCTCCAGGGGGTTTTCCCGACACAGGGACGGAACCTGCGTCTCCTGCGTCAGCAGGCAGTTTCTTCCCACTGCACCATCTGCAAAGCCCTCAACACCTTACACCACTGCGGAAAATATCCACGCAAAGAACATTAGGAAATAACATGAATCCCATCTTCATCTCCATTCTGTCGTTCCCTGCGTGACGACTTTAACTCTATTGGAGAGGAAGACATCCCTGGGTTGAAACGGTAGTTTCATCTCTTATCACGGCATGCGTGCGTGTGCTAAGTCACTTCCGTCGTGTCCAACTCTTTGTGACTCTATGGACTGTGGCCCTCCAGGCTCCTCTGTCCATGGGATTTCCCAGGCAGGAATACTGCAGTGGGTTGCCATTTCCTTCTCTAGGGGATCTTCCCCACGCTGGGATCAAACCTGTCTCTCCTGCCTTGCCTTAGCAGACAGGTTCTTCACCACTGAGCCACCCAGGAAACCTACCACTGTATAACTTTGGGCAAATTAACTTCAGCCAGAAGTTTGCCTTGGTTGTCTCATCAGAGAAATGGGGGTAAACATTTAAACCACCTTCTAGGGATTTTTCAGGATTAAACGATTAAAATTTTCTAAGTGCAGTGTTTAGCAACCGCTGTTGTGACTAGCATTATGGTTCCTTTTCTTAATCATCCAGTGAACAAGAATGTATCCAGATGCAATGTTCAGAGTGCAGAGTTCAACAGTCAGATATAAGACCTTTCACTCCTCGTTTGCTGAGCAAAACTTGTCTTCAGTTCTGCAGCCAAAGCGCTGGGGGATGGACAGAGCTCTTAGCATGTTTTTATGAACAATTAAAATCCTCCATGGGCTGTGTTTTATTTGTGGCTCTACATGGCCAAGGACTCAGCTTTGCACCGCCAGCCCCTGCTTCTCTTGTTCTGCTCTCTCTTATTATGCATCTGGTTTTGGAGCTTCAGTTTCCAGAAGAACATGCAGAATGAATGGGCTGAGGAGGGAGAGAAAGCCAGAGCAATCGGCTTCTCCTCCTGAGGCTGGGGGAGGAGGGTGAGAATCCCGTTTGCGTTTTCCCATCACCTCTCCTTCTGTCCCACGCTCTGCTCAGATGACACAACTGGCCGATGCGCTCAGCTCTGTCTGACTCCCACTTATTGAAAATTCCTTCCAGGCTCAGGCCTCGGGTTGTCTGTCAGTCTTAGTTTATGAGGTCAGGCATTTAAATCTTTCCTGTCTTTACACCGTTTGTTTTAGTGGGGGGCTGGGAGAAACTGCGTCCAGGCCTTCTAGACAGAGGCCATTTTTAAACCAGAGACTTTGTTCACCAAATTGCCAGCTTTGTTTGGCTGCTGCTTTCATTCAACCTAAAAATTTGGACGTGAAAATTCTCCAGGAATAACCCCTCCTTAAGTAAACATGGCGTGTTATTGCATAAGAAGCCCATAGAAGTTTAAACTAAGAATTCTAAGGTTTCCAGAACCTGGGTTACCCTCTCATGGAGTTTTCTTTTTTGGGGGGTAAGTGATTTGTGACCACCCCCCAAGTGAAAACAAACTCTAAGATGTCAAAGGTGATAGTTGGGTATTATTTTTGTTTAAGAATTTTGAACGTTATAGCTAGATGACTGTTGTAGCACAAGGAATATTATTTAATATTTGCACATCTATGATTATATATTTTTTCTTTCCTTCTTTTTTTTTTTTTTTTGAGGAAGGGAGTGGGTCTATAGAGACAGAAAGATATATCTCCCTGACTGAAACATCAAAACTCCAAAATAGATATTCTGAACTTGTACAGTTTTTAGTTTCTGAATCTGTCATGAGTCAGGGACTCATTTTTGTGTGTGGCTGGCTGTTGTTTATGAAGAAGTTATATTTTGTGACATTTTGACTTTGCTGAGTGTTATTTGACAGGTTTCTTTGGAATGCTATTTATATTGACCTTCTACTTATCAAGCTACCCAAGCAGCTTATAGAGAAAAAAGCACACATTTGTGAAAAACACTCATAAGTCAGTTAACCCTTAAAGAAAAGCAGACCTCCAGATAATTCCAATGTGCATGCCTGCTAAGTTGCTTCAGCTGTGTCTGACTCTTTGCAACCCTATGGACTGAAACCCAGCAGTCTCCTTTTTTCCATGGTTTCTCCTGGCAAGAATACTGGAGTGCGTGGCCATGTCCACCTCCAGGGGATCTTAACCCAGCAGTCGAACCCGAGTCTTTTGTCTCCTGCGTTGGCAGGCGGGTTCTTTACCACTAGTGCCGCCTGGGAAGCCCAATAATTCCAACACCTGCCGTTGAAATAAATGGTAGCATGTAGATTCCTATCTCTTGAGCAGACTACTTGGTGGTTCTGGCTGCCAGTATTTCCCCAGCTGCAGACTGATAAAACCTGAGAAAATAGATTTACTATTTGTTAAATCTGATGCTCAGAACCTCAGCCGTTTTCAGGCAGACAAACAAATGCTGATGGATCTGTGAGTCCAGCCAAATTCAGAGAGTAATTTAGATGCATATATGAAAAACAACTGGGGATTTCCTCACAGCAGTGGTTGGGGCTCCATGCTTTCACTGTCAAGGGCCTGGGTTCATTCCTGCATTCAGGAAGTATAATCCTACAAGCTGCTTGGCGTGGCCCAAAAAGAAAAAAACAAACAAACACGTATAAAGTTGACTGGGACCATCATCACTGGGCTTCCATGGAGGCTCAGACAGTGACGAACCCGCCTACAGTGCGGGAGACTTGGGATCAGTCCCTGGTCGGGAAGATCCCCTGGAGAAGGGAATGGCAACCCGCTCCAGTATTCTTGCCTGGAGGATCCCACAGACAGAGAAGCCTGGCGGGCTACAGTCCGTGGGATCTCAAACTGTTGGACACAACTGAGCACACACACACAAATGCCTTGACTAAATTATTTAAATTCTTATTCCTTGATGTTATCATATCTTCTTGGACTTATTCTAATTTCCATGAGATAAGGCACAGCTTTGAAAATGTTTTTAGATGATATTTTGGCCTGCAAACTTTTTTTTGCGGGGGGGGGGGGGGGGGTGAGGATGATGGTCATATTTTCCAAACTTAAAAAAAAAAAGGCATATACAGTTTACATATTTGTCAACTGTATTTTTGGGAACAATAGGAAGGATTCTGAAACTGGAATTTATTGGGAAGTCTATACCATGTACTCACCATAATTACAGGGTTGGTCAAAGAGACCAGAGACAAGAGCAATTAACTGACCAGCAGACTCATTAACTATCATATTATTTGCATTGGTTTCTGCTTAGAGTCTGGCAATCAAAGTTATAGCTCCTGGAAAAAGTACTGTTTAAGGTGGATTCAATGTTAGAACAAAAATTAATTTTTTAAACAATTTTTGAGCTGCAGAAATACCTAAAACTCTTGCTCTTTCTTTTTTAAAATAATACATCTGATGAGATAGTTACCACGTCTCTACCATGTTATACGTAATTAGCTAAGTACTAGAAGTTTGGTGATGGATAAAACAGACACCACTCTTCACCTAAAGAAGGCAGATCAAAATTCAAAATTCGAAATGTAGTTTCTACTGAATGCGTGTTGCTTTACCATCATTATAATGTCAGAAAATTGTAAATCAAGTCACTGTAAGTTGGGGGCCATCTATACATAATCACACAATGGAGCAATGTTTTTTCCCTATCTTGATCCAAAAAGCGAAACCGTTTCTCTTGTAAAACGGTGGGGGGAGGGGAATGGAAATTTTATGTGGCCCATAATAGTCTAGCAATGTCAAAGTTATTCTATAGGAAACCAATACTAGCTAGATAAATCAGCACAACAATTACATTTGAGTCTCTCACTGTTTTCATTTGTGTTTCTAGGATTGAAATGGCTCCGTCTGGTATTTTTGTCATGGGGGTTGGGGGGTAATTTGTTTTTGTTTTTTTTCCCCCACATGCCTCTTCTATAAGCCTGGGGAGGAGAATATTTCACCTAAGTGAGGACTAAAGTTCCAGTAGGGCAAAGTGTAAATCACAAAATACGCAGTGACTTAGTTGATGAGTGAGGTAGTCTTTTCTAGTTCTGTGCCAGAATAAGCTCAGAATATTAAATCCTATGTAACAATGTTTTAACAGCTCTATCTCATAATAATAAAGCCAGGCCAAGAATGATGATGTGAGAGAATGTTCATCTCATATTTTATCATGAATATTTTAATTTCTATTAGAGCTCATCATGCAGAGTGCATAGTCAATTGAAAAGTGAAGATTATCAATGGAGCTCATTGAAGTTAATGATTTTCATTTACTTTCTGCGACGCTTGAATCAAAGTTGTTAATTATGAGTTAAGTTGGCCAAATTGTTTCCCCTCTTCCCCCCCCCCCCCCCCATTTTCTGCTCTCTAGAATAAAAATAATCATGAATTAGGCAACAAATCAAGAAGGAAAATAGAGAAAGGACTTGGATAGTTCAGAAAATATTGTCTAAGATTTTGAATAGCAAACAAATTATCATTGTAATTCTTTTTTTGTCCTCTTCTTAATTCTTGAGTGGATAGTAAATGTATCATAAACAGAAGCCCTCTTAAAATAGAAACAGTAAAATCAGAAATTAAAGTCAATAGAGCTTAGCTGTAATTTTTTAGGAATTTATTTCCATCACTTTTTATGTTCCTGGTCTATGCCATATTAGATGCTTTCATTTTAGGTTAAATATATTTTTGTAATTTCCCACATAACCTGTTCCAAACAGTTATAATGTATAGGTCTGGGTATCTCACTGCCTTCCTTAATTCCCTTTCAGATTTTCAAACAGTGTTTATAATTCATCACATTTTTTTTCTGTTCCTTGTTTCTCCACTCCTTGGCTTTTAATGCCCCTTCCTTAGATGTCTCAGCCAAGAACTGCATCTTATTGACAGGGACGTAACTCTCATGAATCTAAGCTGGTTTTCCAGCCCATTAGTACCCTCGGCCAGGCAAGTGTTGGAGCACTGGAAATGAGGAAGCAGAGCTTTGGTTTACATATGCTGACGTGAACAACTCAGTTGCACCCGTTATGAGAGCAACCACTCGGCTCCTGGTGAGTGAACAGGTCATCCAGGAAGAAACAGAAACACGGAGAAATGGGCTCTCCGTGGGAGCAGGGTAGCAAGGTGCTGACAGCTTAATGAATGACTTGTCTGTTATGACAGGAGGACACCTTCCAATGCCAAGAGCAAATATTTGAGAGAATATGCAATGCGGGAAATGTACGTATGCTCTATACATCAGACACTTAGATTGCCTGTATCACTAACATATGGGCAGAGCTTGAGAAATCTTGTTTTATAATGTGCAGCATCACCCTTGTCAGATACACTTTGAGATCCAGGGATTAATGGAACCTGACACTCAGGGTAAAATGGGAGTTCTACTGGATGTACTGCAGGCGTGAGGACCTGGGGGAGAGGAGTTCAACCTGGAATATTACCCCTATTTTTTACAGTTCTAACTCTGAGCTCATTTCTAATTTAATCACATGTAGCTCCAGGCATCATGTCAGATGCAACAGGTAACTAGATAATTTTGTGAAATGCCTTCAGGTTAAAATTAAGTAGAGAAACCATGACCGAAGAGCCAAACAATCAGACCAACAAGAGGTTCACCTCCTCTTTCTGAACTGAGAAACCATCTACAGCATCACTGAAGGCAATGAAATGGAAAAGCTTTGTTAAAAAAAAAAAAAGATGTGCATGGACTTTCTTCAGAGTTATAACTCAGATAACTAAAACAAATAATTGTTTGTTATTCATCAATCAGCTACCTTGGTTGTGTTGGGTCTCAGTTGCAGCATGCGGACCTTTCGTTGTGGTGTGCAAGCTTCTCTCTAGTTGCGACACACGGGATCAGTAGTTCCTGTTCCTGGGCTTAGCTGACCCAAGGGATGTAGGATCTTAGCTTCCCAATCAGGGGTCAAACCTGTGTCCCGTGCATTCCAAAGCAGACTCTTAACCACTGGACTTCCAGGTAAGTCTCTCAGATAATTTTTAAATAAATCATCATAGACAGATGACTGTTTGATACATAGGTTTTCAAATAGATTCTGACACACTCATTCGCTGTAGCACTCTTGCTGGTGGATAGGTTTGTTCCCACAATACACAAATATGGACACAAAGAATTATACTCGTCAACTGCAGAGACCACTCCAGGATTCTGGCCTGGAGAATTCCATGAACTATAGTCCATGGGATCACAAAGAGTCGGACACGACTGAGTCACTTTCACTTTCACTTTTCTTCCACTTTCACTGCAGAGACTGATGGCCATTTGAGAATCTAATAAGTTAGAAATGTATACACAGGGGGTTGGATCTTGTGATGTGTATGTGTGTTTAATCACTCAATCCTGTATGACTCTTTGTGACCTTGTGGACTGCATAGCCTACCAGGCTCGTCTGTCCATGGGATTCTCCAGGCAAGAGTACTGGAGTGGGTTGCCATTCCATCCTCCAGGGGATCTTCTCAACCCAGGGATTGAACCCAGGTCTTCTCCATTGCAGGCGGATTCTTTACCCACTAAACCATCAGGGAAGCCCCAGCCCCTGTGACATTTTCTATTAAAATAGTGAATTAGGGGCTGGGCAACCTGTACGCCCACAAAACCTCGAGGTTTCTTTCCATCCTGGAAATTTCATGAATGCTGACTCGTCAGCCAGATCACAGCATGCAGACGTCTCCCTCTCGTCTCCTCACGTATTCATTCCCACTGGCTACTCCCTGGGTTCCCGGGTCAAGGCTCAGCACTGAGTGACCTGCTCCATGTGCTTGCTCTGGCCGACTACCTTCTGAAACGCTCTGACCCAAATCCTAAAAGGCAGAGTCTCCAGACTGCTGTCCTTGCATTTCCATTCCTTCTCTGGCAACCCTCCCAACAACGTGGGCTACACAGAGCCTTGCTGAGCCACAGAACAATTCTGCAGAAATAAAGGGTCCAAGCCGGTGACAACGCCCAGAAGTTGGCCGCACGGAGGGCTTCCCCTCTGTGAGCTCCCCCATCGCTGTCCTACTGGGTCTCCACATCTGATGCAAATGACTGGGCCAAGGGGCCGGCCGGGATCTGCCTCTCAGGTTATCAGAACAGCATCACTCAGCCTCCCGAATTGATCCAATGAGATCAGGGTTCGAAACGCTATGGAAACACGGCTACTCTGACTTGTGGCAGAATAACGCGTCCCTGTAGCTCTGGCCAAGTGGTCTCCTAAAAGGTTTATTTTCCTTAGTCAGTGTTTTAATACGTGACTTAAGGAACGTGTGTGTAAAAGTGAGCACATAAGTAAGCATAAGGGGATTTTATGCGGTGCTCCTGCCTTTCTCACGGTGACACTCGTCTTTCTGCGAGACAGAGCCCTGCCCTGCAGGATGCAGCACCGCCAGGCCGGTGTTCCCCGTGCTTCACCTGCACACCCTGGACACGGACAGTGGTTTATAAGCTGTTGTTGTTTAGTCATGTCGTGGACCGTAGCCTGCTAGGCTCTTCTGTCCTCCGCCGTCTCCCGGAGTTTTCTCAGACTCGTGCCTGTTGAGTTGATGGTGCTTTCTAACCATCTTGTCCTCTGCCACCCCCTTCTCCTTTTGCCCGTTTGTAAATACTGTCCCCTTAAATGAATCCCTTCCTTTCCTTTCCCTCTGCTTTCATCCCAGGTCACAAGTTCATGATCAGCGATGTGTTCCACATTGTATATGGTGCTTCAACTAACTGTACTTAGAAACCCTGCTTGGAGAAAAATGTGCTGAAAGTCTCTGTTCTTCTGCAGTTAAGTTGGAGGAGGACTTAAGCAACACATATGTGTATATGCTCACATATGTGTGTGTGTGTGTGTGTGTACACAGATCCTATGTCAGATGAGTGTGTAAGAGGATGGATCTCGCATGACTGAAATGTGCTGGCTTTAAAAATATGGCGTCAGCTTGGACGTAGAATGGACTTGTAGCGTGAGACACCCTGAAGCTGACCCCCTACCATGCTCCCATCTGGGAACAGCTGTAAGTTACTCTCTCTGTTGTGCCTGCTTTGGTTTGCCTTTGAACATTCTGGAAAGACTTGTTAAAAAGAACATTTATGTTTGTGTGCCTGCTAAGTCACTTCAGTCATGTCCAGCTCATCAGGCCCCTCTGTCCAAGGGGTTCTCCAGGCAAGAACACTGGAGTGGGGTGTCATGCCCTCCTTGAGGGGATCTTCCCCACTTAGGGACTGAATCCACATCTCCGTGTCTCCTGCACTGGCAGCTGGGTTCTTTACTGCTGGGGCCACCTGGGAAGCCACATTTAATCATGTGTGTGTGTGTGTGTGTGTGTGTATTTAATTGATAGAAACTTAAGCTAGAGGAGACAATTTGTTTTCTTGGTGGGAGTTTCTGAGCTTGATATATTCTGCCTCATCTTTGAAAACCCTGATGGTAAAGAGGTAAAACAGGCTTTGTTGTTTTATTTTTGTATTGATTTTGATTTTTTTTCCCTTCCCACTAGCTTTTTTCCTTTTCAGAAAGATTATTTGGCCACTGATCAGTTTCCCCTGTTCTGTCAGTTTCTGCTTTGATGCAGTGAGCCTTATACTATGGTTTCATTATGAAAAGGGGGCAAATAGAATTGTGAAAAGAGGGGGGCCGCCACCCACACACATCCCTGCCCATCACGGAGGTGCACACGCCAGACAGCTAGCAGGAGTAGAACATGGACTCCTACCTGGTATAAAACCACAGGTGACTTGGCAGGGTGCGCTCTCTCAACCAGGGAACCTGATGTTCTACCACAGAAAGCAGCGAGGCCTCCTCTCTGTTTCCACTTCCTTTTGTTTCAAAGCTGGTTTGTGCCAAACGCATGTGGCAGGATCTCCAGCGCATCCCGTGTTCAGCAGGGGATTTGAATGGCTTCTGTCACGAGTCATGAGCCTTCCGTTACTGCTGCCCTCCTTTACTCATGTCCCTATTGTGATACATGTGATTCCGCCTGTTGTATCAGGTTCCTTTTAACACCACCACTCACCACCTCACATCCTACCCTTGCACTGCACAGCTAGGAAGCCCCGGCCCGTCAGCCCCCTTCGCCCTGGATCTTGAAGCTCTTGGAGAAAGAGACTCTTTTACTTAAACGGAAGCCTGGCAATAGCGCCTCTCTCTTAGGCTCATTGTTCTTTCTGGCCTTGCAGGCCGTGGGGCTGAGAAGCTCTGTGGCCAGTGTCCTAGTCCTCACTGGTCACCAGGCTGCCTGTGCTCCTGCCGTCACCCCTGTGTCCCAAATCCCCTAAACCCTCCCATCTTCCACAAGCGGCTCCCTCCCCGTGTCTCACCAGGTGTCCTGCCACTGGCTGGGAACTTCAGCTTCCTGCCCTGACGCCCACAGAGTGAACAGCAGCCGTGTCCCTTCTCTGAGCCCTTGCAGGGGGAGCCCTCCTGCCGCATCAGACAGGTGCGTGCATCCTTACTCTCCAGCCCCCTTCCTCCCGAGTTGCAGACCTCAGGGGCCTGGCTCCATCCACGGAATGCCCGGTTCCCCAAGTCTCTCCTCTCCCTTGGCCCCTCTGCTTCTCTTGGCTTCTAAATAAATCAAACAACAAAGCACATGGTGAAACAAAAGTTCTCTCACTCTCTGATCTGCAATAATTTGATCCAGAAACCTAGCATTCTGACTCCATCCCTCTGTTCTTTTAATCCATACCTTCAATTAATTATCCAGTTGTACAAACCAGTACTTCTCAAAGTGGTTACGACCCAACGGGGGACCATGTTCAGTAGCAGAAACCGTTCTGTGGTTGGAGGTGTGGACAGCCTGTCTGCCCTTCTAAGGGGCCCCCAGGGCCGCTGACACTGCTGCGCGTGGACCACCCTTCTTGCGGCAGGACTACAGGGGTCTCCAAAGTCCTTTGTGAGATCTCAAACGCAAATTAAAAAAAAAAAAAGATTGTTTATCATTCAGTTCAGTTGCTCAGTCATGTCTGATTCTTCACAATCCTATGGACTGCAGCACACCAGGCCTCCCTGTCTATCACCAACTCCCAGAGTTTACTCAAATTCATGTCCATTGAGTCGTGATACCATCCAACCATCTCATCCTCTGTCGTCCCCTTCTCCTCCTGCCTTCAATCTTTCCCAGCATCAGGGTCTTTTCAGAGTCAGTTCTTCGCATCAGGTGGCCAAAGTATTGGAGTTTCAGCTTCAGCATCAGTCCTTCCAATGAACACACAGGACTGATCTCCTTTAGGATGGACTGATTGGATCTCCTTGCAGTCCAAGGGATTCTCAAGAGTCTTCTCCAACACCACAGTTCAAAAGCATCAATTCTTCAGCGCTCAGCCTTCTTTATGGTTTAACTCTCACATCCATACATGACTCCTGGAAGAACCATAGCCTTACTACATGGATCTTTGTCGGCAAAGTAATGTCTCTGCTTTTTAATATGCTGTCTACATAGGTCATAACTTTTCTTCCAAGGAGCAACTGTCTTTTAATTTCATGGGTACAATCACCATCTGCAGTGATTTTGGAGCCCCCCCCCCCCAAATAAAGTCTGTCACTGTTTCCTCTGTTTCCCTATCTATTTGCCATGAAGTGATGGGACAGGATGCCATGATCTTAGTTTTCTGAATGTTGAGTTTTAAGCCAACTTTTTGAGTCTCCTCTTTCACCTTCATCAAGAGGCTCTTTAGTTCTTCATAGTTTATATCCAATCAATTTGTTTGTTTACCATTGTTTATAGCCAATCAATTTCATCTGATTTGAGAGGACAATCTAATACTACCGTTGACAATTCAGTCACTGTCTTGTATTGATCACGAGCAAGCTCTATATTAGACTTACGTACTTATCTTATGACAGCCTTGCCTGGTGGCTCCAATGGTGAAAAAATCTGCCTGCAATGCAGGAGGCATGGCGGCACTTCCCGTATTCTCTCCTGGGAAATCCCTGGACAGAGGAGCCTGGCAGGCTGCAGTCCACGGGGGTCGCAAAGAGCAGGACATAACTGAGCAGCTAACACTTTCACTTTTTCACTTCACCTACCTCACGGCATTGATCCTTACAATTCTTACAAAAGCAGAGATGAGCAAACGAGTTTACAAAGATTAAAATAATAAAATAAAGGGGTTAAATAACTTGCTGTGGGCCAAACTGACAAAAACGAAAAAATGATTTTGAATAGAATTATTGTAATAACAGTCCCTGCTTCTCAACATATTTTAAAATTTATTCTCCAACTCTCAGTTTGTTTTCTATACTGTTTTATATGACAAAATAACTGTTGTCATTATACACAGAAAAATATTTTTAATTTCTTGACAGGATAGGAATGAGGAAACAACATTTAATTAAGTCAGTGTGCTTATAAATGAAAATAAAATTTGGTTCTGAGGTCAGACTGGTTAGATCTGAATCATGGCTTTGCCTTCTAACATGTGACCGAGTTTCTTAATCTTTCAATTTTCTCATAAAAGGCAGGGAAATAGTAAAATGTTTCTCTTTTGTGGTAAAGATAAAAAGAGATAAAACTTCTAAAATGCCTATAAAATAAACTAACACATGGCAAGTGATTAATGCAAGTCAGTGGTTATTATTATTATTATTTTTGGGAAAAAAATTGTTCCTGGAATAGTGACTTTGATTACCCTACTGAGGCTGAAATACATGATTCAGCCAAATGATGTATCAATTTGGTTTGTTAGTTCTGTCCACAGACCAAGTCTGCAAAATCCCCTGGTACTTGAAATTCTACAGACCAACTTCTCCCCCATCTCTAATCCTTTCCAAGAAGATAGAGCAGCTAATGAATTAGCTTGATCTATCTCCTTAAGCTTTACTGTCATCAGCAAATTACCCCTAAGAATATTATAAATGGACTTTACAAATTAGAAATCATGTCCTTAAATTACTTCCTTCCTTTCTCTATTCTCCTATTTCAGAAACTAGCAAATCTACAATCAATCAACTTAGCTCTGTCAGAGAAAATTTAATCCGGCATTTCTTATCCAGACCTGTGTACAAAAAACTCCTTCAGTGAGACGTGTAGTTTTGTAGTTTTGTTCGCTAGGATTAGCCAATGGCCATAACTATAATAGTTATTTAAAGAAAAGTAAAACTTGGTCATTCTACCATCAGAGGATTTACAAGGTTAGGATTAGTGGGATTTTAAATTCCTGCGGTACTTGTTGATTTCATTTGGAGACCTGCCTGAACTGATGTAACTGACTAACATTTCTTTTTCTACCTCATTGTATAAAGAAGATATGTATATGCACAACAACATTTTTAAATACTTAGACATGAAACTTGGTAATAATTCTATCAACCAAAGCAAAAGGATGATTTCTTTATACTGACACATTGAAGCAAACTCATATTTTCTTTCGACAAATGACAGATTTGCAAATCTGGGGTTGTCCCTGAAGATATGAAATAAGAAAGTTTAATCATTTTCATTAAGTATCTCCCCCACTATTACGGAGGGGCAGTTGGTGCAGAAACAGTGAACCTGTGTTTCTTTATAGGAACACCACTTCTGAATGAATGCCAGAATTTAGTTTTACTTCATTTTAGCTATCATCTACAATTTGGGATAAAAATCAACATAGCAAAGGAATGTATAATTACCATTGTCATTTTATTATAATGAAAATGTGGTTTGCATTACTGTTTTGGCAGCGTGCATTTTGTTTATAGATTTCTTACTTCACTTAAGGCTGCCTACAGCAATATCTGCATAAGAAACACTGCTCTTAAGGCTCTGCCCTGGCCTCTGTCTGCTCCCGGTTCAGATTTCAAATGTTTCTGCCCATGTAAGTTTCCTCTGCATGAATACCATTACAAGTGGAGGCTAAATCTGCTTAAATATGGAGAGAAGAACACATCCATACACTATATTCCTTTCCAAAAGCCCCTATAAAATAATTTAAGGGAATAGAGGAGAAAAAAACCCAAATCTCACAAAAATATGCAGAATGTGTCCTGAGAGAACAGTGTTACAATGTCAGGGTATAAAAATAAGATAGGGTAGCAATAACTGACTGAGCAAGATCAAAAAGCTGAATTCTAATTAGATATTGGAAAATCTATGAAGCAACCTCACGCATAGTACAGAAATCCCTCTGGCGACCTGGAACCAGAGCAAAAGGAGTTCTTCCGATGAGAGTAGAAAGTCATGAAGTGGTGTCTGAATCTCCTGTGACCCCATGGACTGTGCCAGGCTCCTCTGTCCATGGGGTTCTCCAGGCAATACTGAAGCAGGCTGTCATTTCCTACTCCAGGGCAGCATCTTCCTGACCCAGGGATCAAGCCCACATCCCTTGCCCTGGCAGGCGGGTGGGTTCTTTACCACTGGGACACTTGGGAAGCCTCCCGGAAAACATGCTTTGGGCCAGATATGGCCCAGTCTTGGACCTGGTGTGCCAGCTGGTGGTATGGAAGGTCACAAATGACGTTTGCCTGCCACGAAAACCAGTCCTTCAAGAATAAAAACAGCAGATGTCATCTACCTAAAAACTATATGGAGAGAAACTACAGGCACCTATCTGTAAATGCATAGAATCATAAAGAAACAGTCTCGAGGAGCGCTTGCATCAGGTGAGAGAGAGAGAGAGAAGTCGCTCAGTCGTGTCTGACTCTTTGCAACCCCATGGACTGTAGCCTACCAGGGTCCTCAGTCCATGGGATTTTCCAGGCAAGAGTACTGGAATAGGGTGCCATTTCCTCTTGCATCCTAGGTGAGAAGTTATCAAAAGTCGCTTCCTTCCTAGGGCCACTGTCCATGACTAGGAGAGGACTGTGCCTGCCAAAGGCAGAGGTCCCTACTAGAGTGAGGAGAAACCAAAAGCCATTTTAGTAATCAGGCAGGCTAGCTCAGAATAAAGTTCACAGTAAAGTTTCCCCATTGATCGCGAACCCCATGAGGCAATTCATCTTCCTATTTACATGCTGAATGAAGAGAGCCAAGCAAACATGTTGACCATTTTGTATTCAGATTCACCTCATGCATCTCAAACATCCAGGCTATTTAGGTATCCCTGCGCAGAGTCAACCTTTATCACAGCACAAGATACGTGTAAACCTGGCTTCTATCTGGACAGTGTTTTAAGTAATCACAAACTGCCATTCCCGGCATGGGTGGCTTTGAGACACCTGAATGCCGTCCATTCTGTAAAATCTCCAGATCTCTGCGTATCCCTGCTGGGAGGAGAAGCTCAATGAGAGACAGGAGAGGGAGGGGCCAGGAGTGAGACCCCTGTATTTTTGATCTCCAGAGGCAACTCGGGAGAATGGTTGCTGGAGTCACTTCTTATTCCACTCGGTGGCTTTTCTGGGAGGAGACGGTGCAGCGGTCTCCTGCAGGAAATGGCGAATGTCTGGACGTGATCTTTCCCCGTTGAGGAAAGAACAGCTGTCAGCAGTTGGCCAGCACTCGTGAGGGTGTAACGGAGGATGCGCTTCACCTCCCAAGTCTGCGGAGAGATTGTATACACACACATATGTTCACATCCACATATATACACACATACAAATATATATATGTATATAAATAGTCGCTCAATCGTGTCTAACTCTTTGCAGTCCAGTGGACACTAGCCCATCAGGCTCCTCTCTCCATGGGATTTTCCAGGCAAGAATACTGGAGTGAGTTGCCATTCCATTCTCCAGGGGATCTTCCCAACCCAGGGATCCAACCCACATCTCCCGCATTGCAGGCAGCTTCTTTATCATCTGAGCCACCAGGGAAGCCCATATAGAGGTCTAGGTAGAAATACAGATAGGCTTTTTATTAAATATATATTTCTTTAGCTTGGTAAGTAGAAAAAGTTATTTAGTCATAGAGACAAACTGAGGGCAAAGCCATACTTATGTGCTGATAGCCATAGGCAATTTTGAGATGGTCTCTTACTGTGTCTTTGTCCCACAGAGATTACAACAGTGATTGAAATTGTCCCTTCCTAGGACAAAACTGCAGGCTTCCCAGGAGGCTCAACAGTACAGAATCTGCCTGCCACTGCAGGAGACACAGGTTCGATCCCTGGGTCAGGAAGATCCCCTGGAGGAGGAAATGGCAACCCACTCCAACATTCTTGCCTGGAGAATCCCAAGGACAGAGGCGCCTGTTGGGCTACAGTCCATGGGGTCTCAAAGAGTCTAACAGGACTTAGCGACTAAACAACAATAACAAGGAAAAATGAGTGTTAGGCTTCTTCTCTTTTAATTAAAAAAATTTTTTTATAGTAGGTCCTTATTGGTTATTAGTGTTAAATATGGCAGTACATATATGTCAATCCCAAGATCTCAATATATGCTTATCCCCCTCTCTCTTCCCTGAAAATGTTTCTCCCTGGTGAGAGCTGGTTGACTCTTAGATGCATTGGCATGGTGTTTGCTATGGTTTGTAGGAATGGAATATGGTTTATAAGGAATTGCAGGCCAGAAGCCATTCCCTACTCGTTTATGAAAAAGCAGCTAGTTTTGACCTAGATATTGCTTCCCAAGGATGCCCACACCTGCTCCCCAGGGGAGAGGCTGCTCTATCCGGGTGATGCTCAGCCGAGAGCTGGTCTTATCTTCACACCCACCATCCAGACCCTGCAAGACAAGGACCATCGACAGCGCTGGGCACTGGGAAAGCCAGCTTCCCCTTCCAACTGATAACAGGGAGATGCATGAATCGGCCTTTTCAACCACCCGCACGGTGTCCAGCCAGGGCTTATCTTCAGCCTTAAGGAAGGAAAAGCTGGAGTTGGCTGAAAGCGCCGCTTTCTTCTTTCCCCCCTTGATATCCTACAAGTCACCAGGGGAGCCGAATATTGTGAAATCCTGTCATGAAACTGCAGGCTGATAAACTGAAAAATAAAAACAGATGTGGCACTGGGAAGGCTTTGGGGCATTTGTTTCTTGCTTTGGACCGGTTCAAGGGCTGGGACTCTAACCCTACTCCCACTCGGAAGAATCAAATATACCCTCTGCTTCTGACAATCACAATCCTTGGATAACTCACATCTTTGGATAATCACTTCTCCCACACTGAAGTCGAAATAAAGTGATGGGAAAATTCAAAATAAAAACAATACGTGACATTTATTGTGTGTGTCTGTGCCAAACACTCTGCAGGCAATATTTCATTTAAATGGAGAAGGGGCAGAAACCAAACACTGCAGACAGGAGACTGGGGTCGGTCAGAGCCTCGCTCTCACTTGCTGGCTGAGAAGACTGAAGCAGGTTCCTTCACTCAGCTTTTTCTGTGCCTTCATCTATGCAGTGGGGGTGATATGTGTACGTCCCTCTTTAGGAGTTGGCGTTCATAAACCTCTTGGAATAGTGTCTGCACCAACCTCCATAAATGTAAACTCTTAATCTTATTATTAACCACTTTGCAGACAAAGGTCTGTATAGTTAAAGCTATGGTTTTTCCAGGAGTCTTGTACTGATGTGAGAGCTGGATCATCAAAAAGGCTGAGTGCCCAAAAATTGAAGCTTTTGAATTGTGGTGCTATAGAAGACTCTTGAAAGTCCCTTAAACAGGAAGGAGATCAAACCAGTCAATCCTAAAGGAAATAAACCCTGAATATTCATTGGAAGGATTGATGCTGAAACTGAAGCTCCAATACTTTGGTCACCTGATGTGAAGAGCCAGCTCACTTGAAAAGACCCTGATGCTGGGAAAGATTGAGGGCAGGAGAAGTGGGTGACAGAGGATGAGATGGTTGGATGGTATCACCTTATCAAGGGACATGAATTTGAGCAAACTCTGGGAGACAGTGAAGGACAAGGAAGTCTGGCATACTGCAGTCCAAGTGGTCAGAAAGAGTTGGACACAACTTAGCAACTTTAACAAAAACAATCTTACTATAATGCAACAAAATAGGTAGTGTCATTAATCAATCCTCATGTTTCACAAGAAGAGCTGAATCTCGGTGAGATTAAGCCATATGTGAACCACTACTCAGAGTTGATGTCCTGTCTGTAGAACTCCAATTACTGAGCATGACACTGTACAGAACTTTCAGAGCAAAACCAAAGGGAGACCCCGCCAACCCAGGAACATCATAGTGATTTCTATGTATGTGTGGATGAAGTAAATAAGCCAGACCCCAATCTCTGAATTTGCAGACCTGGACCTGATTCTACAGATTTCTCTCAACTTTCTACTGGCTCCACGAAGGCTCAACTGCTGTTATCAAATCTCATGATTTGAGGAAGGAAATGGGCCGGCTTTGATGCTCTAGGTACCCTGAGAGTAAAAGAAAAGCTCATCTCATGGACAGACTAACTCTGCTTCACCAGAGATTTATCACACAGGAGTCTCCTGGCTACAAGTTACCGAAGATCCAACTCACAGTGGATGAGCTATAAAGGGCTTATCTCACGTGACAAGGATTCCCAGGAGAGGATGTGTCCTCTGGCTGAGCGGCTCAGTAACTCTCCTGCTCTTAGCATGCTGCTGCTGTTTACTCACGAAGTCATGTCCGACTCTTCGCGAAGGTCTGTACCCACCTGGCTCCTGTGTCCATGATTTCTCAGGCAAGAGTACTGGAGTGGGTTGCTATTTCCTTCTCCAGGGGAGCCTTCTGACCCGGGATCAAAGCCATGTCTCCTGCATTGGCAGGCAGATTCTCCACCACTGAGGCCTGGGAAGTCCTCTCTGAACATATTTGCCTTTAATCCCGGCCTTGTCTCCTTCATGTTACGATCACGGGAACATCAGACTGATTTTTTTTTTAATTGGGGTATAACTGCTTTAGAATGCTGTGTTAGCTTCTGCTGCACCATGAGACGAATCAGCCGTAAGTGTACATACACCCCTTCCCTCTCAGGCCTCCTTCCGACCTCCACTCCGACCCCCAGCCCACCGCTCGGTCATCACAGAGCACCCAGTTGAGTTGAGCTCCCTGTGTTATTCAGCGTCTTCCCACTATCTGCTTCACACACAGTAATGCGTACCTGTCCATCACGACCTCCCTCACAGACGGCTTAGACTTGTGACTCATTTCTGATCAAGGGTAGAAGACAGAGACCTATGCAGCTTTCAGAGGGGACCTCTCTGTTTTCCTCTATCTTTGCACTCATTAGGGATGGCAGAGTGGAAATCTGGGAGCAGCCTGGGTCCTATACGCAAGGGTATGCAATTTTGACACTAAATTGCTCACTATTACATAAAAGAAAATGAGATTTTTTTTTAATCTCATTTAAGCAACTACTTCTTTCCTTCTCTTCCACTTGCGTTGCAGTCGATATTGTAATGACCAGCTCCCTGCCAGTTTCCCCAGTAACTGACATTGGACACCACAGCTGGGGTGATGGTTCGAGGCTCACCAGCGTGTTTCCCTGCCAAGGCGGCCACAGCTTTCATCGCACTGACGCAGCTTCTAGCCCCTGCCTACCTTCCATCCGCATCACACTCTGCTATCCTGTACTGACCGCATCCCAGAAATCCCAGACCTCTTTCTGTTTCCCGAAGGGACAAACAAAGGCACCATCAAAATCCTGTCCTCACTCTAGGACCGGAAGCTCACGCTTTTGCACAGTCACCTTCCAGGACCCTCAGCTCACGCATGTGCTCCGAAGCTCAGTCGTCCTCTTTGCAACCCCACGGACTGTAGCCCGCCATGCTCCTCTGTCCATGGGATTCTCCAGGAAAGAATACTGGAGTGGGGTGCCAGGCCCCCTCCAGGGGATCTTCCCGACCCTGATCGAACCCACGTCTCTTATGTCGCTTGCATCAGGAGGAAGATTCTTTACCACTAGCGCCACCTGGGAAGTCCCAGGACCTTCAGCTACTAGCTCCCAAGTGAGGCCTTTCCTGACCCTCCTTGCAAAGGACACCTCATCACCTCTCATTGCCTTGTTTTATTGGCTCAAGGCTCTTAATGGTATCTGAAATTTTGTCCAGTTATTTGATTACTTATTTATTTTATGCTTTCCATCATTAGAATGTAAACGCCAGAAAAGTCAAGACCTTAAACACTTAGACAAGGCTTGCGAAAGCACAGCTTAATGTAGTTTGTATATTCTCCAGCTTTTAGCTGCATTTTCTGGATCTATTTTCATGCTATTCCATAAGCATTCAGATTGCTTGAGGCTGTGTGCTCATTGGAATCTTATTACATAAATGATTTTGTGTTCCTCTTTTATGCGTTTGAAGGTTTCCAATAGACCATGCTTAAGTCACTGTAGTAATCAGAAAAGGGAATTTTAAAATAAAATCATAAAGAAACTTAGAAGGATTGGGGGGGGAAGCAGCTAATTGGGAGAATAAACATCCAAAATGATGTCTAATTTGGTTGAAAATAACCAAGATCTACTGCCTGACGCTGGTAAAAGATTACTGAAGTTCTCGACTCCCGGCTTAATTTTGCAGTCTGACCTGAGGGAGACTGTTAAAGTTCTCGTAAGTTGGGGGGACACTTTCTAATAAATGCCTTGCGAATCTTAAGGTACCACAGTTTCAAGTCTCCAACGCTGGAGAACCCTTCGGAATGTTTTCAGTTACCTTTCAAAATTAAAAACAGCTCCGCCTGTGGTGCACTTGTTTTGTTTGAGTGTGAAAGTAGTCTCAACAAGAGCTTGCGTGGAAGGCAAAATAATAATTTGGACGTGCAAATGAAAAATCGGTTTTGTGTTTATCTGCATAATGATACTCTGTCCGCTGTGCTGATTTTTTTAATCTGTCTTTTCAAATGTCTTTAAAATGCTGTTTTAAGCATGCTTCCTTTCTGTGTTCACTCACTTGACAACTGCTTTGAGTCTACATGCTGTGTGATTGGCGACACAGAAGTTAAAGCGTCAATATTTGGATGATGAGCAGATAAAGGGATGTTCAAACTAGAACCAGAAAAGTAGTTCCTTGGAAATTTTACATGCCTGCATTAAGTCATATAATTCTATAGATGTTTTCTGCCAGCTTTCTAGTGTTTCAAGCCTGTTTTCACTCTTATTATTTTTCCTCTAAGCAGATTTAACCTTGGAGACCAAATAATGATATCCTTCCTAAAAAGAAAAAAAAAAGAAGTTTCCTCAAATTACTTCAGCGGACTTCCGCTGATGTTTTATTTTCAATAAACCTGGAGGCAAATAGCCACTTCTGAACTCTGCACTTTGCCCTGTGAGTTTCACAACCTGGCGGAAGGTCAGCACCAGAGTCACAGTGTTAGCAAAAAAGAAAATGATATGCACAAATTGTTATTTATACAAGTCCCTGATTTTGTTTACTGAGTTTAACATAAACTTTGTCTTTTGATTAAAAGCAAATGTTCAAGTTCTCTGTAGGGACCTGGTGTTCTAGGTGATTAAATTCTAAAAAAAAAAAAAAAAAAAAAAAACTGCAAAGGGCAAGAATTAACTGAGAAAGGCAGATCCCTTGCAGGAATTCCTTTGGTATTAAATAGCAGAAGATAATGACTAGGCTCTGAATATGTGGAACAGAAAAGACAAGAGATCACCAAAGACGTGCTTTACTAATTAAGTTCTTCAGAAAAAGATATCATTCAAAGCAATTGGTATAGTATACCCAAATTAATAAAAATGATCATCCTTTTGAGTTATTCTACTTCTTGAAATTTACCAAAGTGAAATAATCAAAAAAGTAAATACAGATAATGTCTTTTCTGATTATGACACTCTATTCCTTACTGAAATAGCAGTATTAAAAGTAAAAAAACTATAATAGGAAACTAAGTGAATAATGATCATATTAATTTATTATAGAAAATAAACCCACTTAAAGTATTTTATAGGGTATTTCATTAACTGAGAAAATTGCCAATAAATTTCATGTATGTGAACAGAGCAAGCTGCCGAAACTATATATCCAATGTGACTGACCATTTATAAAATCTACAAATTATATGTAAATGAATATACGTGAATTAATTGGCCTATTTATCTGGTGTTGCATGTACAGATAATTTTCATTTTTCTTGCTATATGTTTTTATCTTAATTTTTTCTTAAAGAATATATGTTGCTTTTATAATGAAACAATGATTGTTAAAACTGGAGCTTAGCTGTTTATATTTTTTTCTAGACACAAAAGGAAAACCTGTTGAATTTATCGAGATCTTACATATTTTATTATGTCTAAAGAAGCATACAACAATGGATTCCATACTCTTTTGTTTCTTCCTTTTTGGAATTTCTCACTACTGAGAAACTTTAACTACTAAATTAAAAAACTATTAATAAATACCTATGATATATTCAGCTTGACTGTAGATATGGCTAGGAAATTTTAGAAGTTAATAATTCTTGTCCTCGAGGAGTTTACTATCTTGCTGGGGAAAATAGACTTAACTGTT
Organism: Odocoileus virginianus; assembly: GCF_023699985.2. Classification (NCBI taxonomy): domain Eukaryota; kingdom Metazoa; phylum Chordata; class Mammalia; order Artiodactyla; family Cervidae; genus Odocoileus; species Odocoileus virginianus. The sequence goes on from NC_069690.1 coordinate 56,847,238, forward strand.
TGAAGTATTTACAGAATAATTAATGGACAATTTGTGTGGTCCCAATCAACTGTGTGGTCAATTTCCTGAATTTTTCCTCTTCTCAGATGAAGTTAAAGCTTAAGAGAGTGGCAGGGATCTTGTGGAATTAATAACAAGAACAAATACAGTGAAGCCACAATTAAGTTTATTACTTTGTATTGAGCGCAGCTCAAATTAAGTTCTTTAAAACATGGACATGAAATCTGTGCATCCTCTATTTGGTTTTAAATGCTAGGGAATTAAAAACATCCGATTACATCATTTAACACAAATTTAGGAATTCCAAAGAAAATAAAATACTAAATTAAATAAGAATCCAATCTCCTACTAGAGCCAATTTAAGCACAACCCACTGTCAAATGTTTGGCACTTTATTTGTGTGCATGTTAGGAATATGGGGAATATTGACTCAGTGCAAAGAATGTCCTTTCTAAGTGATTCTTCTGTATTATGCCCTCGGGTCCTATGATTGTATATTGTCTTCACATAAGTTCTAACTTAAAAATGCAACGAGACAAAAATAAAAACAAAAAACCTGAATAATGGAAAAAATAGACAAAATAAAAATCAGTGACAAAAGGCTCAATATCTGTAAGTAATTAAATATCACGTTGTTTCCTTGGAATTTAGCAGGCAAGAGATCATGTTTCACTCCATTAACTTGTTCTTTTTACTGCCCACAAACAAAGAATGGAAACAAGTTCCCAGATTCACGTCTTGATAAACTCATGGCATCCTTACCAGTAAGACATTCTAACATCATCAATTTTTTTTTTTAATCAAAGATTGCATCATCTCTGGTAATAATGGGGAAAGAATGTTTCAAAAATACAACGATGATAAAATGTAACTTGCACTTGACATAGAAACAACCCGTGGGTTGACCAGTCCTACAACTGGAGTATAATAGAGAGTGATTGTCTCATGAGAATTTCAGGATGAGCCATCACATTGTTATTTTGCATCAGATTTCAAAGGGAATGATAGTACTCAACTTAGCCATCTGCTGTAAGTAGATAAGTGTCTTTATTACCTTAGTTGTCAGATTTTGCTATCAGTTTCCATTTATGTAGGGAAGTTTCACTACCCCAATCTTAATGACAAGAAGAAAAGGGAAAGGTTTGGTTTTATGTTTCTATTTTTCTGTGCAATTAAAACCCTGCACTGGAGGCATCGACACTCCTCATGACCTTTACGTCACCTCTGCTTACACAGAAGTGACTTCCTAGACAAAACCATAAGTCAGTTGCAATATTAAAATTCATTTCATTTGTTTCAAATGAAATAGGCAACTAGATATACCGTCAAGTGATGTTAACGAGTCAACTAAGCATTAGGTGGCCGGGCTGTCCAGAGAAAAACTTTTCATCTTCCTTTCTGAATGCCTCATTTTTATAAATCAGAATCCAACATGCCTTGCCTTCTAGAAACTGGCCCAAAAGATCTCCCATTGTCTAAAGAAGCTTCCACATTTTATTTTTATTCCACTTATCATTTCTCCAATGCCAGAATGAATTTTAGAGTAAGACATAAAAGAAAGAAAGAAAACAGAGCACTGGAAACAAACCTCATACAAGCAAGCTCAAAGGGAGTGCCGGGTACTGTGTATATATCACAAGGTCCCAACAAGCACTGTTTTCCAGCATTGCCTGCCTCTCCATTACCAGTAAAGAGAGTTGCTTATAAAATAAACCACACACACAGACGGAACTCACAATTGGAACATTTAAATGATTATTTGCTTCTCTTTCTACCAGCTTGTAAAACATTATTTTCTTATTCTTCCTTAAATGGCCTGTGCTAATTACACACGGTGACCTCTGCCCTCCAAGTGCCTTCATTTATGGCCACACATTCCTTTCCAGGGCAGCTCCGGGCCTGGTTTACAGGATGCTGCTACCAGGCCCTCCCCTCCCGACTTCTGCTCCCCCGGGTCAGGAGCCCGACTCACCAACACAGCCCCACCAAAGCACGTGTTTTTCAAAAGAGATACGTAATTCACTGGAATCCCAAGGAATACATACAAAATTATATAACTGACACCTCCCTTTGAAATATCATGCATATTAAGAAATACGTTCATGATGCGTTTCTTTCCTGAAACAGACTGAGGAGAAAGTAGCATTTTAACGTAGGAATAAATAGCTAAATTACCATTGTAAATTACTATTGTGGAGTCATTTCTTGAGGGCTCATGTACCTGACTTTGAGTTGACTTTTTTAAGCAGCTGGAAGTTGGAAGTTTATCAACTGTTTTGAAACGTCCAGCCTCAGTCTCTCGTGATTAGAAACTGGTGAGGAGATCAGAAGATAGATGTGAGATCCCCTGTCAATCTAAATTCACCTGAGGAGAAGTTTTTAAGATGAGGTTGTACTTGCCCTGCATTTTATTCAGGTCTAATACAAAGCTGGAACTCAGTTATCATGCATTTGGCCAATCATTGAACTCCTCACCACCTGATTTATAGTAAGTATCTGAATAGTAGGATCGATTTACACAAATTGACCTAACAAGTAAAAATCACTGGGGGCTTCCCAGGTGGCGCTAGGGGTAAAAATCCAGGAGGAACATCCAGTTCAGGAGATGCCAGAGCGGCACGCTAGACCCCTGTGTTGGGAAGATCTCCTGAAGAAGGAAATGGTAGCCCACTGAACTATTCTTGCCTGGGAGATCCCATGGACAGAGGAGCCTGGCAGACTACAGTCCACGGGGTCATAAAGAGCCAGGCATGACTGAGCACCCATTCAAACAGAACTAACTCTACAACTGAACCATTTAGGAGCAAACTCAACATTTCCATGCACAGAGACATATAGTTTAAACGATTACTATTGTCACTGAAAGTTCTGGTAAATGTACTCCAATTCTTCATTTACCGTGAATGAAAGTATTTAAGGAAGCTGAACTTGTTGGTTAATTACTTATGACTTTTAATCCACTTCCAGTAGCTGGATATGTCTATAGCGACCATAAGTAAAAATTTCAGTTAGTTGCTAATGATTAACATTTTTCTTTTCCACTGCAAACATGCCAGAGAAAGAAGCAAATTCAAAAGAAGAGAGAGGGATCCTTTTGTGCTCGTGTGTGGTGGGGGTGGTAGAAGTTCATCTCAGTCGTGTCTGACTCTTTGTGACCCCATGGACTGGAGCCCACCAGGCTCCTCTGTCCATGGGATTTCTCAGGCAAGAATCCTGGAGTGGTTATCCATTCACCTCTCCAGGGATCTTCCTGACCCAGGGACCAAACCTGGGTATCTTGGATTACAGACAGATGTTAACATGTAAAACTATGTAATGTCTGTCATCTTAATAAAATCTCTATTGCATCCAATACCTCTGTTAAGAACACTAGAATGCAATAACTTACTTGAAGTCAAATTTGATTAATCAAACTGCTTTTTAGAAGAAAGAATACAATTCAAATTAAATCATTTTCAATTAAGAATGTCAAAATCTAGATTTACACAAATGATAAAATAGAACTAAATAATTCATTTATAAAAGGGCCACTGGTTATTTCATTAAATCATAAATACTTAATATATTTAAGTATATATGTATACATGTGTGTGTTCATATAAATAACTTATAAGAATTTGATTTACAAGTAATTCTTCCACAGAGAGCATTATAAACTTATCTAATATCTTCCCTGTGGTATTTGCCTTTGTGTTCAATGTTTTTTGTTTGTTTTTTTTTTTTTCTGGCTGCACTGCACAGCTTCTGGGGTTTTAGTTCCCCAGCTAGGGATTGAACTTGGGCCTTTGGGAGTGAAAAACACCACGTCCTAACCACTGGACCGCCAGGGAATTCCCAAGTTAAGTGCTTTTTCCGAAGATAACATTTCAACATATGATGACTTCTCTCTACAGATGGAGGAGTCTATTCCTCATCCCCTTGCATACGGTAAGGACGACAGGCGTTAAAATTCTGGGGTACTGTTCTTGGGATTGCTTGGACCCTTTCTTCCCACCCGTGGACCAGCAATATGGACTCTCAGAAAAGAGGCAATTTACTTGCCCAGTTGTCAGCGCATCTGGAAGCCTTGTCAAAACAATATAATTTTACTTTGTAACTTTTTGACATTGGTATTTATTGCACCTGTCTGTGGGCATGATTTATGACCTGTCTGGTGAATACTTCTCCTCCAGTTGGAGTTTACAATATGAGATAAGTGAAGCATTTAAAGGTCCGTGTGGGCCTCAGGATGGGAAAGGGACACTTTGTATGCCTCGTTCCCTAGCTCTCTGCTTCCCCCGACGTCACCATCACCCCCAAAACGGCCACCGTGTTACCCCGTCCACTCAGGTCTTCAGAGAAAGAAAGAGGAGACGGATGGCCTAAGACTACATTTTCCACGATGCCTTTTGCTGGGGAATAGTGGCAAGAAAACTCACAGTCCAGCAGACATCCGATGGAAAACATGTGCTTGCTGAAAGGAGGGTCCGGTTATCTCGTGTCTTTGTCTTGGGGTCCTGGCTGGGACTCATCAGGGTCTCTATCGGTCACCAGAAAACACACTTCCCATTGGCAAAATTGCACTTATTTTAAGAGCAGCCATTCTAATTAAGTAGCCCGCAATCAAGAAACATTTCTTGAGTGCCCCCTCTGGGTCTTGGTATTAGTTTACGATTGTTTAGCAATTCCCCTCAATCTCATAAAGTACACCCTCCAGACATGTTTTTGTTCCATGGTTTCATAATAGAATGTAAGCCCTTCAATCTCTACTCCCCAAAGTTCATATGAATGTGATTTATTTGGGGAAAATTCTATAATTACTAATAAAATTTAACATTTTTTCCCCAAACATTTGAAATGGGTGGATAGAATCTATTTCTTTGTCTGCTCAGACCTGCAGATTCTTTCTCTTCCCTGGATTCTAGTGGAAAGCGATACTATCTTAAAATAACATTATATGTAATTTATGTAATTGTACAAGTGTGAACTTTTTGCATTTAAAAATTAAGAGAAAATTGAAATTAAAAATATTTACATGATGCTTTAAAAGAAAATATACAATGCCATAGGTAATTCTAAGTTATTAATGCTTTGTGCAGACTTCACAGGTGGTAAAGAATCTCCCTGGCACTGAAGGAGATGCAAGACAGGAGGGTTCAATCCCTGGGTTGGGAAGATCCCCTGGAGAAGGAAATGGCAACCTACTCCAGTATTCTTTGCCTGGAGAATCCCATGGGCAGAGGAGCCTGGCGGGCTACAGTCCGTGCGGCCGCCTAGGGTTAGACACAACTGCGCACACACACGCAGTGCTTTTGTGCACTTCTGAGATTTACCTAAGGACTCACAATTGAGTGCAGATGAATGATTACAAGCTCATTCAGTTTGATTCCCAGGTTTTCTTCTGGAAACTTGCGCAAAGACTACTTATCTTCTTCTTTTCCTGTAGTTGTATTTAATTCCCATGAAAATTTAGGCAACATCTTCCTTTTTAGAAGATCAGAAACTGTTTCTTGACAAATGCATATAAGACAGGGACACAATCACGAACTCTAAAACTTATGTCACCAAGATGGAGTTTATTCTAGTCATTCCACTGGCAGCTCTTGCAATTTCTTGCTCGTCCAGCCCCAACTCAGAGAAAACTGAGAAGTCCCTTCCCCTTCCGTGGTACAGTTTCCTCCTTGAGCCCACTCATCTCTACCAAACTGGAGCCTGCCAGCATGTTACCAAGTCAGTGACGTCAGCACTGGCAGGACATGAAATCGAGATTAGTAATGGCCCCATGACATCACCCTCTTGTTCCTATCAAACAGATGGTTTCTGTATATTGTGCAATTTTAGATCATTATTCATGGCTTGGGTCAGGATAATTCAGGAAGCCAAAAAACTGCCAAGAAAAATTGACCTGGAACCAGTTCAAAGACTCAAAATTATTTTATTGATTAGATACCCGAGTTTACATCTTCCAGAAGGACACCGTGGACCATCAATACATGCTAATACCTGAGTCATTTTAGCATGCCTGATGTTTTGAACTTCAAAACAAGATGGTCTTTGAAGGGTTAACGGTAAAGACGTGTGATCATAAGATGTCTCAGGGACTTGGTTGGGTACAGCTGAACAGGGACCAGCAACTATGGACCGAGCAAGTGGTTTGTTTGAACTGGATGGTTATTTATTTTCACCTTATACTTGTTGACTTCATATCCGCCCTTCAGCTCAGCTCAGAGACAGTGAAGAGGTATGTTTTAAACAAGCCAGACAGGAAGTTATTTTGAGAGGCCTGGTCCAAGCATTATACCAGAACAAGAAGATAAAGCACAGATTTGGCTGGCTGGCTGAGAACACTGGGAAGAAAGTCATGTTTAAAACAAAATCAAATCTAAATGTGTTCAGAGAAAGAGACCACAAACTCATATATTCTTTCTCTAAGAAACTGGAGGAGTTTTATCCTCAAGTCTCAGCTATTTTTGGAAGATAAACCCCGTTATATTATCACGGCCACAGAGCAAATCTCTTGCATGGGTCATTGCAACTTTGTTCCTATAAAAAAAAAGAAAAATTAGTGCTATTCCCAAACTACTATAGACTCGTGCCAAACATGCTTCCTGTCTGTGTACTGTGCCAGTCTCTGATCGTGTTACTATCATGCTCAAAATTATCGACTCTTGTTGCCACCCACAGGAGTACAAATTTTATAGTAAGAAAATATGATCTTGTTGTATTTTAAATCTCATTTCCGGGTCCTATTAGATGATTGTGGTGGCATTAGAAACACGTGGAAGAAAAGCATGCAATTTCCTGTAGCAATGATGAAAATATACCTCCTATACTTATGTGAAGGAAGCCCCAATCATAGATAATAATGGGTTCAGAAATGTCCAATTTTCACTGCAACATGCCACATCACCTTGTATAACTATAACGGACTCCAGCCATAACATACTGCCACCTGCTTTTGTCAAATAATCAAGCAGTTTAATCCCGTTGGTAGTTCATCACCTATACACCTGTGTACCCCACACACCCAGGCACATACACAGCTATGTAAGCAATAGCAGTGTTACACTGAACTGACTTCAGCTCCACAGTGATGTCTGAAAGAGAAGCACATTTTTTACACAGTGGTGGTGACTGGGGAGGGAGAGGGTAGGCATTCTAGCAGCTTCTTCCGGTGCTTTTTCTTCTCAAAGGCTGACCCAGCTTCCAGGGGAATTGAGCACATGCTTATGATTCAGTGTTCTTTTTTCCCCCCCCCCCTTTTTGTTTCATTTACGGAAGAAAGGACACACTCTGAGCTGGTTTCATCCTCGGCAGGGCCCCTCTCCAAAACACGACTAGCAACATTTCCCGCTAGAAGCAACCCCAAGGCATGTGTTTCCTGGGATGCTCTGTTCATCACTCTGGAGCACAGGTTCTGTGTGTTTGTGACTGCCCTTCTTACATTCTAAAACAGCATTTTCTGGAAGGGGAAACTTGTTCCTTCTGTGTGATTCCAAACGGACTGGGCCTTTGCCAGGCATGTCTGCTCAGCAATGATTTGTAACCTCATGCAACTGATGGCTCGGTAGTAAAGAATTGACCTGCCAATGTGGCGACAAAGGAGACGCGGATTTGATCCCTGGGTCAGGCAGATCCCCTGGAGAAGGAAATGGCTACCCACCCCAGTGTTCTTGCCTGGGAAATCCCATGGACAGAGAAGCCTGGCGGGCTACAGTCCGTGGGGTCGCAAAACATGTGGACACAGCTGAGCACACACGAGCTCGCAATGTGATTAATGCTGTTTTCTACTGTCCTTATTTCCCACTCACAGCAATACCATTTTCGGCCTTCAAAATGCAATGAGTCCTGCATGGATCCTGATTTTTCTCCTTCGCTCCTGCAGAAATTACATCATGCAAGGTGCTGGAGATGCACTGGAGAGTTGAAACATGCCCTTTAAGTGGTGACTTGGTTTGACAAATTAACAGACAAGAAAGAAAGAGAAGTGTACCAAAGAAATCCGTGTGGGAATGACTTCTTCAGGATCCCTTGCTCAAGATGCTCTGAAAAGGTAAAATTCTATGCCTTTGAGCGAACAGATAGCTGTGTTTACATATAATGTTCACCAAGTACCAACTGATAAGTACTTCTAGTTCCTGCTTGCTTCCTCATTTCGAAGCTTAAAAACAGAAAAGGCTAAATGGAGGCGTGTTTTATGTCACTGAATAAATAAATACAAACTGTATACTTTCCTTCCAGGAGCCAAAGAAAGCGCCTTTGAAAAAAGCCTCGTTAGAAGCACTCATTCAAATGATCAAAGTTGACAAAAATTTTATTATAGGAGTCTTCTTAGAGATATCCCACTTTTTCTTAGCATTTGAGCCAGCCTAACGTTATAGAGAGATCAGGAAACAAAAAAAAAAACACAACCTAAATACCCGCAAAAGCCCCCCGCCCCGCCCCCATGACTACCAAATGCAGCCCAAACACTTCTGCAGCCCCCAGGAGCCTCCATGCAATCAGGGCTCCTGAGATGTGCCAGACCCTCTCCCTCCTTCCCAGATGGTGGAGTCTGCTGCCCTCACATTTGGCTTTTAGTGGACAAGCAAGGAAGCCTGCAAATAAAGCCTTGGAGCAAGCTAGGAAAACAAAGAAAAGCCATCACGCTCTGGACTTGGAGGCCAGTGACAGGTATGATTGATCAGGTGTCAGCTGGAAGCTGTCATCACCAGGTTGAGGGAAACAGGCAGAGCCTGGCAGGATTCACGGGCCTAAGATTATCACGGGGTGTTAGGCAGGCAGTGATCTCAGCAAACAGAGACAGGAAGGGACCAGGGTTGGCTTTGCCTGGCCGGGGAGCCTACCACGAGACTCAACTCATGCGCTTGAAACTGGGCATGATCTGTTTCCTCTTGGGACGTTTTGCGGGAGAACTGTACTGCCGGCCACCCTGGCCTTTTGTCTACGTGCTCACCTCCTAAGACAGACTGAAGACGCTTTTGTCGCTAAAAGAAGTGTACGTGTTGGCACATGATAACTTCAGCAGCGAAACTGTCCGCGGGGAGGTAAACGCTAACAGATTCTAATTATGGAGTGGTCTCCTTGTTGCGTAGATGAGGATGGAAACCCTGTCGACGCTCCACGGGCTTCCCTGGGGCATTGTCGTCAGAATCAGCGGAGGACTGCCCCGGGGGCTCGTGGCTGAGAATCCGTCCGCCAGTGCAGGGGACGTGGGTTCGATCCCTGGTGCAGGAAGACCCCATGCACCAAGGAGCGACTCGCCATGGGCCACAACTACTGAACCCGCGTTTAGAGTCTGTGCTCCACCGCAAGTGAGCCCCCGCGAGGAGAGAAGCGTGTGCCCTAAAGCAAAGCACAGCCCCCGCTGACCACCGCTGGAGAATGCCCATGCGCAGCAACACAGACCCAGCGCGGGCAAAAATAAAATGAAGTTTAAAATTTGGTGAACTGAAATCATACCCTATTTACGTGTGTGTGTGTTCGTCGCTCAGTCCTGTCTGACTCTTTGCGACCCCATGGACTGTGGCCCGCCAGGCTCCTGTGTCCATGGGATTCTCCAGGCAAGAATGCTGGAGTGGGTTGCCATTTCCTCCTCCAGGGGATCTTCCCCACCCAGGGATCAAACCCAGGTCTCCTGCATTGCAGGCACCTTCTTTACCATTTGTGCCACCAGGGAAGTCCCTCATACGCTACTGGCTTGACTTCAGCATGCCATGGATTATAATAAGGTGTGTAGAAAGCTTTTGAATAAAGAACATCCTTTTGCACACTAAGTAAGCATACTGATTTTGAGATTGATCCTATTATTTGAGAAATATTAAAATGTGGATGAAATTGAAGTCAAAGAAGTAGTGTAGATATGAAAACATTTTATAAACCACCAAGTGCTGGAAACATGCACTAAGCTGAATTCTAATTAAAATGTGTTAATGATACGGAGTTCAGGATCCGAGCCGCAGTCAGCTTTTGGTCTTGTTTTTGCTGAGCTGTACAGAGCTCCTCCATCTTTGGCTGCAAAGAATATAATCAATCTGATTTCGGTGTTGACCATCTGGTGATGTCCATGGGTAGAGTCTTCTCTTGTGTTGTTGGAAGAGGGTGTTTGCTATGACCAGTGCGTTCTCTTGGCAAAACTCTATTAGCCTTTGCCCTGCTTCATTCCGTACTCCAAGGCCAAATGTGCCTGTTACTCCAGGTGTCTCTTGACTTCCTACTTTTGCATTCCAGTCCCCTATAATGAGAAGGACATCTTTTTTGGGTGTTAGTTCTAAAAGGTCTTGTAGATCTTCATAGAACCATTCAACTTCAGCTTCTTCAGCGTTACTGGTTGGGGCATAGGCTTGGATTACTGTGATATTGAATGGTTTGCCTTGGAAATGAACAGAGATCATTCTGTCATTTTTGAGATTGCATCCAAGTACTGCATTTCAGACTCTTTTGTTGGCCACGACGACTACTCCATTTCTTTTAAGGGATTCCTGCCCACAGTAGTAGATATAATGGTCACCTGACTTAAATTTACCCATTCCAGTCCATTTTAGTTTGCTGATTCCTAGAATGTCGATGTTCACTCTTGCCATTTCCTGTTTGACCACTTCCAGTTTGCCTTGATTCATGGACCTAACATTCCAGGTTCCTATGCAATATTGCTCTTTACAGCATCAGGCCTTGCTTCTATCACCAATCCCATCCACAACTGGGTATTGTTTTTGCTTTGGCTCCATCCCTTCATTCTTTCTGGAGTTATTTCTCCTCTGATCTCCAGTAGCATTTTGGGCACCTACTGACCTGGGGAGTTCCTCTTTCAGTGTCCTATCATTTTGCCTTGTCATACTGTTCATGGGGTTCTCAAGGCAAGAATACTGAAGTGGTTTGCCATTCCCTTCTCCAGTGGACCACATTCTGTCAGACCTTTCCACCATGACCCAACCATCTTGGGTGGCCCCACACGGCATGGCTTAGTTTCATTGACTTAGACACGACTGTGGTCCTGTGATCAGATTGGCTAGTTTTCTGTGATTATGGTTTTAGTGTGTCTGCCCTCTCGCAACACCTATTGTCTTACTTGGATTTCTCTTACCTTGGACGTGGGGTATCTCTTCACAGCTGCTCCAGCAAAGCACAACCGCTGCTTTGTTGGGAGAAATATCAATAACCTCAGATATGCAGATGACACCACCCTTATGGCAGAAAGTGAAGAGGAACTAAAAAGCCTCTTAATGAAAGTGAAAGAGGAGAGTGAAAAAGTTGGCTTAAAGCTCAACATTCAGAAAACTAAGATCATGGCATCTGGTCCCATCACTTCATGGGAAATAGATGGGGAAGCAGTGGAAACAGTATCATACTTTATTTTGGGGGGCTCCAAAATCACTGCAGATGGTGAGTGTAGCCATGAAATTAAAAGACGCTTACTCCTTGGACCAACCTAGATAGCATATTAAAAAGCAGAGACATTACTTTGCCAACAAAGGTCCGTCTAGTCAAGGCTATGGTTTTTCCAGTGGTCATGTATGGATGTGAGAGTTGGGACTGTGAAGAAAGCTGAGCACCGAAGAATTGATGCTTTTGAACTGTGGTGTTGGAGAAGACTCTTGAGAGTCCCTTAGACTGTAAGGAGATCACAACCAGTCCATCCTGAAGGAGATCAGTCCTGGGTGTTCATAGGAATGACTGATGCTGAAGCTGAAACTCCAATATTTTGGCCACCTCATGGGAAGAGTTGACTCATTGGAAAAGACGCTGATGCTGGGAGGGATTAGGGGCAGGAGGAGAAGGGGACAACAGAGGATGAGATGGTTTGATGGCACCACTGACTCAATGGACATGGGTTTCGGTAAATTCCTGGAGTTGGTGATCTACAGGGAGGCCTGGCGTGCTGCGATTCATGGGGTTGCAAAGAGTCGGACACAACTGAGTGACTGAACTGAACAGAACTGAATGATATGGAATTAATATCCTGCTTGTTATAAAGGCAATAACTTTGAATTAACATAAAGTCTTCAACTACACAGATAGAACTTGAATTCACATATACTAAAAATTAAATTAATGGAATAGAAATCTCTGCCAAATTGTATTTCATTTGAACACAAGAAAACATCAGTTTAACAAATAAATCCTGAAAACTTCAATCTGGTTCCATTTCACTCCAATAAACACATATTTTGTGAATAAGTTATAGAATTTGTGCTGTAATATTTGATCCTTGTTACTGGTAATCACCCAATTTATATTTACAAATACAGCATTTGTTTTCAAATATTCAAAATCAAGAGGAGATATCAAATGACACAGCATGATTGGCAGAAATGTTGATTTTTATTTTGAAAAAATTGTAGCGTTTTACAGGTTAGCTGTAGATAAAATGAATTGTCTCCCCACATTTGTATGACCCACGATTCACATCAGTGTTGTAAATCCCTTAACAGATTTCATTGAGAGTTATTAAAATTTTTCTATTATTAGCAATTTTACCAGGAATCAAAGAATGGCATTTATACTGGCTGATCATTCATTTTCACTGCTATGTTCAAACTTTAAATATAAAATATCTTCCTTATTGGTAGCTTGAGGATCAGCTCAAGCCTCCTGTAGTACTTAGCATGCCCTACCAAGAAGACACGTGGGTTTGGGACAGGGAACCCTAGATATGTATTTCCGTAACTGCCTTTGCCAGGTATGCATGCAGCAATGCTGAAAGATGCTTGGTTTAAGTTTTGTGTCTGTCATCTTAAGGTATATACAGAAATTATGCTGGAGAAGGCTTTTGAGAATCCCTTGAACAGCAAGGAGATCAAACCAGTCAATCCTAAAGGAAATCAACCCTGAATACGCATTGAAAGGGCTGATGCTGAAGTTCCAGTACTTGGGCCACCTGATGCAAAGAGCTGATTCACTGGAAAAGACCCTGATGCTAGGAAAGATTGAAGGCAGGAAGAGAAGGGGATGACAGAGGATGAGATGGTTGGATGGCATCATTGACTCAATGGACATGAGCTTAAGCAAACTCTGGGAGATGGTGAAGGACAGGGAAGTCTGGTGTGCTGCAGTTCATGGGATTGCAAAGTGTTAGACACTACTTAGCGATTGAACAACACCAGAAATTATTGGAAACGTAAGATGAAGAAACAGATCATCAATGTCTTCTCCGTGTGGCCAGATTCTGGTTCTTGCCAGAATATTTTGGTAAATTATTGGTAAATGGCAGGCCATGAGAATATAGTACAGGCTTTTCCATAGATTAGTGGTTTCCAAATTTGTACCTCCTCAGATTCACCTGAGGCAGATGAAACACACCCAGAGTTGCTAGTCCACCCTTGGAGATCCTGAAGTTCAGGAGAGGGTCCCAGGGGAATGTGTTTTGAAAGCATCTCAGGTGATTCTAATCAGAGCTGGAGACCGCCACCATACCATTCAAACGAAATTTCTAGACTCATTAATCATGTAACAGTGCTGAAAAACGTTATTTTCTTAGCAGGATAATTTTTTTTTCCTCCTTTAGGTTGGAAGAATATTTGATAAACCAGTGGGCAAGGTCAGAAAATGCTCAAGGGAGATGTCTAAGGTACAAAAGATGGCCTTTAGCTTCATTTCAAGCTTTCGTCTTACTGGATGGGATATGTGACTCGGGGTATGAGATGAATTATTACAGACAAAAGAGAATTTTTGAAAGGTGGAAGATCCCCTGGAGGAGGTCATGGCAACCCCCTCCAATTTTCTTGCCTAGAGAATGCCATGGACAGAGGAGCCTGGTGGTCTACAGTCTACTCGGTTACAAAGAGTCAGACACAACTGAAGGGAATAAGTATGCATGCATATGCAAATGTAACGAAAACAAGGGTAAAAGCAAAGGGTTCTTAGTTCAGAACCTGGTGCCTACATTTTTACTACTTGTTTTTATTAATTTTTGTTGCTATATCCATCATCATCTCTGATACCACATGTAGATAACCAAAGGCTGTGACATGACAATAATATATTAACAATATTATATGTCACATGTAATAATATATATTAGAGTCTAAAGATCCAGTTTGAAGTCATCATCAGAGGTTACATTCATATCAACTCTCTGCCTCTGAGCGACTAAGCGCAAGGACCACTGCTGTGCTCTGGGGCCCCGGAGAGGCAGGGGCTGACCCGCGAGTGGCAGCTATCGAAGCCCACGGGCCCTGGAGCCCGAGCTCTGCAACAGGAGAGGCCGGGGCACCGAAGCTCGAGGGCAGCCCCCGCCCAGCGCAACTAGAGAAAGTCCACGCAGCAATGAAGACCCCGCGCAGTCAAGAATAAACAAATAAAAAGTATCAAAAATATATCAGCTCTCTTCTTTAAAACTGGAGTCCTCAGGGGATCAAATCCAATGACTAGCAAGGCCCAGGGGTCCTCAGACTTGGTGACCACTGACCATGACCATGTGCAGCTAAGAGAGAATAAAACAGAAGCCTTTCCCGGAGATAATTTGTTGGAGCAGTCACATGTCATTTTCAATTTCACGTTGAATTGCAACTCTGCAACATACGCCCAGACGATGATGCATTTTTGGAAACGCCAGAAGACATTCCACAAGGAATGATTTCATACTTGATTGTCTTCAGGAAGCTAGAGTTAATGGTCGTTTAATAAGGATTATTTAAATGATGCAACTGACCGCCTTCTACTGTTGCTAATTTCCTTCCTTTCCCCTCCCCCAAGCCTCAGGGAATACCACTGCGTTTTTAACCATTTAATTGTACTTGGAAAATAAGTCCGAAACATAATTTTCAAGCTTTCAGTTCATACACTGTGAACTGGATTTTAGGTTCTAAAAACGATAAACTAGTTCATTGAAAACCTAATCCTTCTGGAGTGAAGAATAATAAAGGCTTTCACGCTTTTACTGACCAGGAACCAGGACTGAGAGGTTCTTTAAGGGGAAGGGGTGTTGCTGAAATGGACTGTGCCCCTGAATCCTGTCATCCACACACTCCACTGGAAGACCACTGCTGGTATTAGGCAGTACATGAGTGAACAAGATCCTTGTTTTTAAGACAAGGCATGGAGCAAAATATTGTCAAAATAGGCTTTTCCAAGGTGTATTTATTTTTATTTTTAATGGAACAAAATTATTCCCAGCTGTGCAACATTCTCACCGTGCCCATTACTTTTTAATGAATGTTACAATAAGATGATTAATCCTGCACTCATGGAGGCTCTGGGCTGGGTGTTGTTGATTAAGCAATTACATTAATCCACTTCTGCTGATGTTTTTGGAAGCCCGACGGTGAAGGTAATTGTTCCCCCTTTTGGAATAATCTCTCTATAATTATTAGGCATGTGTGAAAGGAGTTTTACACACATTTCTAAGGACTGCCCTTGTTATTGATAACCAAAGTTAAGCTGCAAACAACAATCAACCTGTCTTATTCCAACTGATAAAGTTCATGATATCTCTTGGTTTCTCTTCTCAGCTTCGCCTTTGACATCATTGCATTGGCATTAAGACATGATCACAATGTTTTCTATGGTATAGATTAAATAAAAACATTGTAGAGAGCAAGCCACTATTTGGCTCAGATAGCCAAGCATGCACAGCTCCTGTTAAAATGATGGAAAGGAAGAAATAAGAAAAATAAAAGTTCCAGAGTGTGCAGTGGAAAATGTTACAAGGAGTATGGGTTAGAGCAGGGAGGTCTGTGTAGGTTGCTGGTGATGAATGTGGGTCTCAGGACCATCAATTGATTGAATTTCTTTTATATATATATATATTTAATTTTTATTTTGTGTTGAAATATAGTTGTTTCAGGCTCCCTTAGTGCTCAGATAGTAAAGAACCCACCTGCCAATGCAGGAAATATGAGACATGGCTTCAGTCCCTGGGTTGGGACGATCCCTTGGAGAAGAGAATGGCAACCCACTCCAGTGTTCTTGCCTGCAGAAGCCCATGGACAGCGGAGCCTGGCAGGCCACAGTCCACGGGTCATGAAGAGTCGGACATGACTGAGCGACTTACACTTTCACTTTCTTAGTTGTTTTACAGTATTGTGTTAGCTTTGGGTGTATAGCAAAGTGATTCATACATGTGTATTCTTTTTCAGATTCTTTTCCCATATAGGTTATTATAGAGTATTGAGCAAGGTTTTGATGAGATTTCTTGATTAGGACAGGCAACAAAAGTGGCCTCAACCTCATGTGGAGAGTCTCTGGGTCATAAGAAACTATCTCATAGTGGAGATGAATAGTGTCAACATTTCACACTGCACAAGAAAATGGTGAGAATTATAGAACAAAGGATTGAGACAATTGAATTATATGATGGTGATTTTAGCTCATGTTTTTCTTTTCTTTGTGTCGACGAGTTTTTGACTAATGAAAATGGCAATCTGTTTGGTTTGAAATAATAAGTATACCAAGTAAGTCTGTAACATGAGTTTATTTCTTCTTACTTGATTCTTTTTGTGGTACTCAGTTACTGTTATAGGATAAAATATGTTAATGTTTTAAAAAAGAATTGGCATATTGTTGCTTTGCAATGTTGTGTTAATTTTTGCTCTACAACAAAGTGAATGAGCTGTATGCACACATACACCCCCTCCCTCGGGGACCCCCCCATCCCACCCCTCCGGGTCATCACGAAGCCCCAAGCCAAGCTCCCTGTGTCTATAGAAGCTTCCCACTAGCCATCTGTCTTACACGTGGTGGTGAATACCTGTTGGTGTATTCACTGCTCTCTCCATCCTCCCAGCCTCTCCTCCCCACTTCACGTCCACAAGTCCTTTCTCTACACCTGCATCTCTCTTCCAACCCTGCAAATAGGTTCACCTGTACCACTTCTCTATATTCGACACACACGCTTTAATACACGCTCTTTTTCTCTTTATGACATCCTTCTCTCTGTATGACAGTCTCCAGGTTCAAGAGGGTGCCTGAGTGGATCTTTACCCCTTCTGAGGACAGAGCACACGGTCCTGAGCCACTCTTTGCTCTAGAGAAGATTCAGGACTCCTTTGGAGGGAAGTGGGGGAAGATGAAAACAGAGCGCCCCGCAGGTGTGGTGGCTGGAGGCCTCATTTCAGTGGAGTGGAAAAATGGAATGACAGCTGCACTGGGCAAGGAAGTGCGTTATTGAAGCAAAAGTACGTTTGATGGTAGGTCATTTTTTCGAGGATTATCTGTTCATTTCATTCCCTTAAAAACCAGCGGTGAAGGATTTGAATTTTACTAGCTTCAAAGAACACACTTATCAAATTTGAAGCGAATTAAACTGCATAGGCATGAAATTATTTGCTCCTGTCTCTCTTGTATAATTTTTAATAATGTAAAATCAAATTTTACCTTGTATTATTTATATTATACACTTATGTCACTGCATGAATTAAACATTCAACAATACGTATTACAACATAGGACTTACAACTCAAAATCATGCATGGTCCTAATTATTGGTGATTTACAGGTTGTTATGTAAAATTTATATATTTTGAAATTGCTTTTGGTGGCTTGGACTGAGCCCTCGTGACACAGCTTTGAGACCAAGCTCCATGGAGCACGCATGGCTTTACAAGCCTTCTATTTTCCTTACAAGAAAATGTTGAGCTTATTTAGTCATTATGCTCCTTACATAAATACCTTCTTAACCGTCCTATAGCTATGAGGGCTTTAAAATCTGTCTTGTATAAATCTGGCCCATATTGGAAAATTTCTTATGTAGCCAGACTGATTTCTTTTGATATTATTGGCGTGTTTTTTCCTTATTCTTCAATACATTTTTCAAATTTGCATTTATCTATTGACTGATTTATTTTTACTTATGAAATTATGATGCTGCGTTTGTATGCAATAATGGCATGCCTGTATATGAAAAAGAAAATGACGCTAATTTTAACTTGAAACTTCATAGACTAAACAGTGACTCTAAAACCAGGCGCAGGCCATGAAGCTTCTGTACCTTTGGCTGATTCCGTTAAAAACAGACTATTATTATACTCAAACGTTTTTTACACACACTTGTGCAGCCAAACCCAAAGTAAAACATCTACGAATTCAAATCTCTTATGTTGCCTCATCCATAGATCATACAAGGGTGTGAGTGTGTGTGTGTGTGTGTGTGCGCGTGTGATGTAAATAAAAATACAAGAAAAATTACCCTTCTTAAAGACTTTGGGTTTTATATTTTACATCTAACACTCAAGCTTGTTTGGCAGCTGAAAGCGTAATAGTTTTCTTTTTAAAAACAATTGTTAGGCATTTATTTATCTTTGGCTGTGCTGGGTCTTTGTTGCTGCGGGCTCTTCTCTAGCTGCAGGAAGGGAGGGTGCTCTCCGCGCGTGGGATGCGCGGGCTTCCCACGGTGGAGGCTTCTACTGCTGCGGAGCATGCGCTCTAGACTCACAGGCTTAGGGGCATGTGGGATCTTAGCTCGCCTATCCGGGATCAGAACCCACGTCCCCTGTGTTGGCAGGCGGATCCTTAACCCCTGGACCGTAAGGGAAGCCCCGTCAGCGTGTTTTCTTTCCTCTCCCTCCGCAGTTCGTTCGGACTCCCGATAGCTGGTTTTCCAGCCCCGGCTGGGGGTCCTGCAGTTGGACTCAGTTCTGATGCTCTCTCCCTGGCCTTGGTGTCAGAACCCGTAAGCTAAGCCTTCAGTCCTCCAAGCCACTTCAGACTGCTGTCAGAATCGAATCATTTTCACTTATTATTTTTCGTTTCCTCCACGTTTCCGAGGTTGTTCAGCAAACGCTTTTCACTCTGGACTGGCTGATGACCTGCTGGCCTACTTCTGTTTTATGGCTACAGAAATTTTCGAAATCAGACTTCGAAAATATTGGCATTTTAACTCCATGAAGATTATTTTATTGAATTCACTGGAAGCAGTATTTTGGCTCTTTTTTTTTTTTTCCAGTCTGTATTTTCAGGAAGGAAAGGTGAATTCCTAGGAGAATTAGGAAGAGAATAGTATTCCCTTCCTGAATGCAATTCAAAGAGCTTGCTGAATCATTGCAGTCATGTTAGAACCTGTGAAACCCCCACCAACCATGGGAAGGTGTTGAAGGGCTAGGAAAGGGGTGATGGACTTGAAAGGGTCCTCCCCATCTGGCAATTCCCCCAATGACCAACCTAAAAGCAGGCGGGGAAGGGCAGAAGGCTCGAGTGATACTTGGCGAGTAGGATTTTCCACCCACGTTCAGGAAATCAGGGAGACAGAATGCAGAGAGCGGCAGCTGCTCGGCCAGGAGACTGGAAAACACGCTGCTTCCTCCGTCACCGCCTCACAATATCCGAGCACATCTCTTACTTTGTTTTTGTAAGGAAATAATTAAAGATACAGACTTTTTAAGGCATTGACCTGTCTCTTTTTACACATTAAAACAAACCAAAAAAAAACCTCTCTTATGATACAATTATTTCAATTATTTCTTCTATTGCATTAGATAAAAATATCAGTGTGGGCAATAATGTGGAAATTGGTGTACCTTCCCACAGGGGGAATATTGATTGAAGTTTCTGCCGCCTCATGGTGTGATTAGGAGATTTTTATTCATGTGGTTAAGAGGTCCAAGGCTACTTTACACCAGACTACGCTTCTGAGGCCAATCTTAAGCTACATATACACATGGGAAAAAACATGAATTCTATAGTTTCCTTATCTCTGATCACTTCCCCTGCTCTTCTGTGTTTACTTTCAACACAGAAAATGCTGAGAATATTGAAAGGCCATATAATCTGTATCATAAATTTTTTATGAGGCATTTTGTTCTTTCTGTTGTTTGGTCAATCTCTATGAATGTAACTGCTTGTTGATTAGAAACTATTATGGGATACAACCATATAGCGAAGTGTTCCTCCTCAATACAGTCTTCAATTTTGACATAAACAGTGGGCACTGAGAGTGTCAGACTAGTACACATAATGCCTGTCCATGCAGTTTTAGAGGAGAAAGATACAAGTCTACAGATTTCACAGAGAGATTAAATTTTACCTTAATTAGGAAAAAAAAAAAACAAGTTTCACATTTTCTATGTTTATTTCCTTATAACCACTGATCTCAAAGAATACTAAAAATATTACGCTTTGGCTATATTTCCTTTCACAGAGGAGAGTTTTGCTTGCTTTGTTTTTCCTAAAATATACTTTCGTTATAACACTATATATCAACCCATCATCTTAGGAAACAAGAATAAAATACATTTTCCCTAGTTTTATTTTTCTGGTGAGAAATCTACCATCTTTCAAATGGTTATTTCCCTAAATGTAATTTTTCTTTTCATTTTTCCCCCCTCTGGCTTCTGTCACAATTTTTAGTAATTTTTATCAGTTTGATTATGAGTGTCTGTGTCAGGGTGTGAACTTTTTTTTTTTTTTTTTTAGCTAATTCTGTTTGAGATTTCCTGAGCCTCTGATTCTGAAAACTTTCATCTTTCCCCAAATTTTCAGAGCATTCAGCCATTGGTTATTCATTTGTCTGTGCCACATTCTTTCTAGAACGCTGAGGTCATGACTCAGACTTTTGGAATTATCCCCCAGATACCTGAGGCTCTGTTAATTTTTTTTTCAATTTTTTTCTCTATTGTTCAGAATGGATAATTTCTATTGATATATATTCATATGATCTTTCCACTGTTATTTCCATTTTGCTATAGATTTTTAAAAATTTTTAATTTCTTTTAAGTTCTAATTTTTTATGTGACTCTTTTTAATATCTTCTGTATCCCTGCTTTTCATTCATTTCAAGAGCATTTCATTCATTCATTCTTACTTCCTAGAGCCTTTATTATGCTAGTTGTTATGAACTGTCTGATAATTCCAACATTAGCATCATCTGTTTATTCCCCTGCAAGTCATTGATATCTTCCTGGTTCTTCATGATAATATGAATGTGGACTGCATCTTTAACTTCTTAAATATTACATTATGAACTTCTGGAACTTCTAGAAACCGTATGGATTGTTTTCACAGACAATCAGTTCGGTTAAGTTCATAACATAAGCAATGACTTATCTTTCAATAACCATTCAGTTTTTTAAACCATATAGTGCTATTCTGATGTTTCGCACATGTGTACTCACCAAAGAGAGAGATGAATATTTCTGATATTGTCCCACAGGTACCTTGTTGTATAGTTGTTCAGTTGCTAAGTCATGTCCAACTCTTTACGACCCCAGGGACTGTAGCCCGCCAGGCTCCTCTGTCTGTGGGATTTTCCAGGCAAGAACATTGGCGCGGGTTGCCATTTCCACCTCCAGGGGATCTTTCTGACCCAGAGACTGAACCTGTGTGTCCTGTGAGTCTTTCATTAGCAGGCGGATTCTTTACAACTGAGCCACCAGGGAAGCCCCCTACAGGTCCCTAAGCCTCTGTTAATGCTTTTCTTAGTTGATAACTTTCCCTTTTTTCATGTTAAATAATAATTATTAATTGATCTTGGGCTCATCTACTCTTTACTCTGTTATCTCCATCCTACCATTGAGCCCATATACTGAATATTTTATTTTGATTATGTTGATTTTATGTGTAGCATCAAATCATTTAGATGCAGAACCCTGCTCCTGACTAGCCCGCCGCTCATCCTCAGCCCCAAGACAGAGCAAAAAGTGGAAGCAGTGACAGTGAGTACTGTCAGTCACAGATCTTCAGGGACCTCGTGGCTATAAAAAGCCTGTGTAGAGGTTTCCCTGCTGTTCTGGTGGTTACGAATCCTCCTGCCCAGGCTGGGGACAGGCGTTCGATCCCCGGTCCAGGAAGATGCCACGTGTCATGGGGCAACTAGGCACCCAGCACCACAACGACTAAGCCCCAGTGTGGGAAGTGCTGAAGGCCACGCACCGTGAGCCCGCGCTCCGCAACAGGAGAGGCACCGCGGCAAGGAACCTGCCCGCCTCAGCTGGAGAGCCTCCCGCTCGCTGCAGCCGGAGAAAGCCCCACAGAGGTGAAGCCCCAGCGCAGCCGAGAGCAAGCACATACGTGTCTGGGAAGCGTGAGAATCAGTGACGCTTTGTATCTAACAGATAGCTTTGCCAAGCAAAGACACACGCCGCCCACTGTAAAGTACGCTGTGCTGAATTTCACTGCCAGGACGTGTCCCAAGTCCCTCCTGTGAGTCCAGCTTTATTTTGCAGGTATAGAGGTGAACAGCGCAAGCAAGACCATGCCCTCATGGGGAAGACCAGCAGCAGGCAAGCATCAAGTGGTTGGAGTTGTTTTCTAAAGTCAGAAATGAAACGAAGAACCTAAGATGATGATAAAATCAGAAGTGACTGAAAGAAGTCAAGTGAAGAGGTTCAGAGAGAGATCCTTTTGAGAAAGTGACTACTGAGCAGAAATGCAAAGCGTGAAGACAAGCTATATTCTGTATCATTCCATAAAACTGCCAAACTGATTTTTCGTACTAAATCTTGATCTATGAGTTCTTCTGGGATGAGGCATCAGAAAGAATCAGAGTGATCATTAAATCTCTGTCTTTCTAAGAAATTCATGGATTAAAAAAGTAGGTGACTAATTTGCTCAGATCTTAACTACTAACTATTGTGGGTGTCTGTGTTCGAAGTGGTGGGGGCAGGGAAGTTGTGGGACTAAAAGTCTATTAGTAAATAGTCATGTAAATAGGGCTTCCCTGGTGCCTCAGACAGTAAAGAATCCACCTGCAATGCAGGAGACCTGGGTTCCATCCCTAGGTCGGGAGGAGGGCATGGCTACGCACTCTAGTATTCTTGCCTGGAGAATCTCACGGACAGAGGAGTCTGGCAAGGTCCATGGGATCGCAAAGTGTCAGACATGATTGAATGACTAACACTTTCACAGTAAATAGCAGCTCACACCCCAAAGCTGTTCTTTCTTTTTCTCCTTCTGCTACTCTGAAATCTGAAAACAAATGAACTATTTCTCACTGTTTGGAAAGGATTTATTTGTCGGCGTTTTATTTCCAGTAATCTGTATATTCTTATGAAACAGTATATTGTATGTTTATTCATGTGATGTGTATGTAAGAATTCATGTTGTAACTCTCCTCTAGGAAAAAGAAAGCTTGGACTGTACTAAAATATCTACACATAATCATACACACACAGAGACATACCTATTATTGCTAAGATCCAGTCAGTTCTTAGGTAAATCTATATTTAACTTTTCCAACAGGCCTCCCCTATAATAAAATCGTCAAGCCATTTTTCCTTAACAATGACTGACTACAGCTATAAATCCCTAAACTGGTCAATAACCTATAACCCAGCACCTCTCGAAATGGAATGTAGGATGTTTTATGCTCCCCCTGAGAACAGCTTGTATGTAACGTCCCCAGGAGCGTGCACGCCAGCCAGGACACCTTTCTGGAGCAATACCAGGGCACAACGGTGCAGGCTTCTTCCTTCTGTCCCCCCCTCCCCCACCTGCGATGTCAGAGACGGCGCTCCTTGGAAGGCTTGAATCACACCCAACTTAACATATTAGGTGCTAGCTTAGCACACGCAGCACTAAACCACACCACAGCTCATTAACCTTTAGACTATAAAAAAGCAAAAAAAAAACAAAAAAAAACCTTGCAAAAATGTCAGCTTAACTTTCCATTTCAAGAACAGGGTCCAGGGTTAACAAAGAAGGAAAATACATAGCATGCGATCCTGTGGTCATTATGAAGAATCATTTACTTCATAATTATTTGCTTAAAGTCTTAAGGTAAAGTACTCTAAAAAATTAGCTTCTAATTGTATATTCCGTTTCAAATGCATTAGACTGTGCTTTTCATAAATATTCTAGATTGACATATTCAGCGTAAAGTTAAATAAAAGACTTTGTTTACAATATACTGAAACCTCTCCCCAAAGAAACGAAGTGCTGGAAACACCGTTTTTCTGCTCTTGCTCTTGTTTAGTTGCTGGGTCATGTTTGACTTCTGTGACCCCATGGACCGTAGCCCGCCAGGCTCCTCTGTCCATGGGATTCTCCAGGCAAGAACACTGGCGTGGATGGCCATGCCCTCCTCCCGGGGACCTTCCCGACCCAGGGATTCCTGTGTCTCCTGAACCGCAGGCGGATCCTTCACTGGCTGAGCCATGGCGGAAGCCCAACCCCTCGAAAATGAAAAAAGCAGCTTTGCCGGTGAACAGCCACAGTGCATATGTATATTGTCCCGGAAGTGCAGAGATCGACGGGGAAGGCTCGAGCATCGGATGCTTGCTCCTTATCGCTCATGGCCTGTGCCAGCCGGATGTGCGGATCACAAGCAGGAGGAGACGGGTCCCCGGCAGAATCAAGTGCAGGTCGGAGGCTTTGACCACCGGCGCCCCAGTGCCTTAGCCACGAGCAGAAAGCCGAAGCCTCAGGACAGGATGGTTCTGGGGCTCTGATTTGCCAGGAATTTCCAGACATCTGGAAATATGAAAGCCGCCAGAAAGTCAGGGCTAATCACACTGGCTTAGACTATCTGTGTGTGTATAGTATATGTGTGATGATGTAATGATACACTATATTGTATTGTTAATGCATTATATACAATGTATACAATGTGATAATGGAACAAACATCATATTTTGTTAATACATTATATATTATAATTATATATTGTCATTATATAATTATATATTGTTATATTTTGTCATTGATATATGATATATAATGTAATAATATGCTATATTTTATTATAATGTAATACAATAATGTAATAATACATTATATTTTATTATTAATGCATTACATTTAATGTAATAATGGACTCCCCACTAGTGATAAAGAATTGACCTACCAATGCAGGAGATGCAGGTTCAGTCCCCGGGTGGGGAGGATCCCCTGGAGCAGGAAACGGCAACCCACTTCAGTATTCTTGTCTGGAAAATTCCGTGGGCAGAGGAGCCAGGCAGACTATAGTCCATGGGGTTGCAGAATTGGACAGGACTGAGTGAGCACTCAATGTAATAATACATTATGTTTTATTATTAAAGCGTGATATATAATGTAATAATATAATTTATTACAGAGGGGGTGATTGGCAGTTCCTACCACTACATCAGGCGTGATGTTTATTCTTAAGGTTACAAAGAAAAACATTTGCCACCAAAGGAAAAAGTTTGCCTCAAGTAATCGTCAATATAGTTGGGAAAGTGATCACTAGAAGGATAGGCATGTATTATTATGACAGACTTAGATGCATGGTTAGGTAAGAGAGGTCTCAGAAAATAAGGCACCTGGACTGAATCTTTTTAAAAGATCCAGTTGGTCAGATTCTTTCCCCTGCTTAGCACCCACCATGAGTCAGACTCTAGGCTGAATGTGGAGGTTCAGTGATAAGAAGATCCACATAGTCCCTGCTCAGAGGACCCTAGCGTTTCTTGAGGATGTGGCATCCTCAGTTACAGAAAACCCTGAACTGTGAACAGCAAGATGAACTCAAGGATGCCTTCAGCAGAGGGAAGGGCACGCCTGGCAAGGCTGGGGAGACTGCATAGTTTGGGGCTGATGGGTAAACCCAAGGCAGGAAATGGAGAGCTACCCTGCATTCTTGAGAATCATTGTTACATGTGCATGTAGACCAGGCCGAGGGTCAGGAGACCCTGGTTCTGTGCCAGGGGAGGGGTCTTGGGGAAGTCCCTGCAGCCTTAGGAGTTCAGGCATTAAAGGAGGGTATTTAAAGGGATTCATGGCTTTCAAATCAAAGGCCTGTGCTTGGAAAGATATCCTCTCTCCAACTCAAGTTCACAGGTCTGGATAATTCTAAGAATTCATGCTAATCATCATAATATTCCCATTCTCGTTTTGCCGCAATGGTTTAGGAGTGGGCACGTGGCCAAGGAGATGTCAGGTTTTCAGGGGGATTTTTTAGGAGACTTCTGAGATAGGATTTCTTAATTTGAGGGTGACACCTGTAGAGAAGATCTATGTATTCGAGAAGGTACGTAGCCAGACTAGCTGATTGTGAAAGACCTCTCAAAAGAGGATCACTTGGGACTCCAGGTGGCTCAATAGGTAAAGAATCAGCCTGCCAATGCAAGAGACACAGGTTCGGTTCCTGAGTTGGGAAGACCCCACACGCCGTGGAGCAGCTAAGCTGTGCACCACATCTCCTGGGCCTGTGCTCTGGAGCCCAGGAGCTGCAACTAACGAAGCCCGCACGCCCTAGGCCTCACGGGCCACAAGAGAAACCACTGCGATGAGAAACTCACGCATCAGAATAAGAATCTCCATTCACTGCGACGAGAGAAAAGCTCGCTTAGCAACAAAGACCCAGCACAATCAAAAATACACATTAAAAAAAAAACAAACACAGTCCTTGGGGCAACTGCATTGTGGACAGATTTTTATATAAAAGTATAAAAATCTGACCACTGTTGTTGAATTACTATTATAGAAGTAATCCAGCTCATTAAAAAAAAATGAAACCAGGAAATCAAATCGGTCCCTTGTTACTGCCTTCAATAACTTTGAGGTCTAGAAATAGAGTAAAATGCTTTCTCTTGCAAGAAACGAAAGCTGCGCTGGCTTCCTTAAGCACAGAGGCATCAGGTACAAGATTAGAGGTTGAGCAATTGATGGGAAGTTAGAGAAACAGGCTTGGAAAACAGGCCGGAAGGAAGCTACATCAGACGTTCAAGAAGCAGGAAGCTGTCCGAAGATCTTTTAGGAGAGACATTCTGGCAGGAATGCCGTGGCTACAGGGCACCAACCCTGATACTTCTGCACGTGAATTTTAACCTTTTCCTCCACTTTGTTTTCTTTGCTCAAGATTCAGATCCTGGACAAGAGAGTCGGACTGATTAAACCTTGAGATCTGGCTTTCACATGCTGCTCCCAGGGCTGTTAAGCAGAGGGAGGCTCTAGTCTCTGCTGACCCTGTAAAATGCAGAAGACGATGCCTGGTGTGCAGAAAAGTCAGTGTGTGTGTTTACCACTCGGTTCAGTAATGAAATATCTATAGATGATATAGAACCTACTTGCACTGTGGGAGACCTGGGTTCAATCCCTGAGTCAGGAGGATCCCCAGGAAGAGGAAACAGCAACCGACTCCAGTATTCTTGGCTGGCAAATCTCCATGGACAGAGGAGCCTGGCAGGCTGCAGTCCATGGGGTTGCAAAGAGTGGGAAATGACTGAGCAACTAACTTTCTAAACACACTGTAGATGATATGTAATAATAATGTCCTTTATATATTTGTAAAAGGCAGTAAATGATATAATCGAGACAACAGGAGAAATAGAAGGAACTGCACACCTACTGTGGCCAAAGTCTGCTACACGTCTTATCATTTAAACTTAAATCCTGAAAATCTTCATGGAAGACACTCTTCTTACCTTTCAGATAACTCACCATTCAGGAGAATAAGTGCAGTCACTCACTTGAAATTAGTAAGGGTAGTGCTTGAAGTCTGTCTTAATAGTCACTACACTCAGCTACGATGAGAACCCAGGAGGAAAAGATTAAGTGCCCTCATCAGGCCGGCTTAGGGGATGACCTTTCCTTTAGACCTTGAGAGTTGGGTAACTTCTGATCATCACTATTAGGGATAGAGAATCCCAGAAAGAGGAAAGAGCAGGAGCAGGACTAGAGAGAGGTGTCCAATTTGGCAGTATTGGGATAGGAAATTGGGAAGGCAGGTGAAACTCAAATCTTGGGACCCTGTGAAGGTCAACCGAAGAAAGAAATCTGGCCTTGAGTCTGACCATACTTGGGACTCATTAGATATTTCTGACCAGGGTGAGGAATAGTATCAGAAATCTGTGCTTCAGGAGCATTAATTTTATACCATTTTATTATGTGTCACTATATGCTTTTCTTATTAAATGAATGTGGCTATGCTTTTCATTCTTTATAAAGGACACAAAACAGTGTCCTTCTTTATCTTGGGTATTCAAATAACCCTTGGGTGAAACTATTCCTGTCCATATAGATAGCCACCTTTAAACTTATATTGAGATAAAAACACTACACATCTAGCAATAGTTGCTTTTTTTGAATAGATAACATTTTATTTAAATTCAAATTGGTACTGGAACACATAAAAACTCTCAAAGGGTGCTCTGAGTTCAAGATGCATCCCAGTATTTCATGAACAGTATCAGAAATGAAACCTAGGAACAGCAAATGACTTTAACAATATCAAATTATAAATGTATGTCAAAGCCAATAAAAGTCAAATTTAGCTCTCCAGACTCCAGAGTCCCAACTCAGCCTTCCACATTCCACTGCACAATTGCTGTCTTCCCTCCTGCTGCTGTGGAACAAAAACAGACTCAAAGAAACTTCTGTAAGTGGTGAGCATCCAGTGAGTAAGAAATGCCTGTAATTTAAGAAGAATCCTTCTGATTTATCTGGCGTTTTATGCACACAACCTTGGTAAAAGTTGACAAGGCCATACCATCTTATAAACATCCAAGCTGAGCTGTCTCCAAAGACCAGATCTTGAAGCCTGACTTCTCAAATGTAAAATGGTCAGAAGATCAGTCACTTGCCATTTAGAGACCTAATCCCAATGACAGATGAAAATCATGTGAAATTAGATGATTTTAATCTTCCTATATAGAAAGGGCAAAAGATGATTTATTTTTGAACCATCCAGCTTCTCTCTAAAAACACTCAGAATAATAATAGAGGGCATATTAGGGCTTCTTTTAGAAATTATCTGGAAGATCAGTCATCATTATTTATAACACTTACTCCACTTTGATTTTTCTTTAACAACCAAAGGAGAAATCTAATCTTGCTTATTTTTTCATTGCTTTAGCTAAATACATCACATAGCTTTTTGAAAAGGGTTAAATAATTTCCTCCTCTTCTGGACATTTTTTTTTTTTCTTTTTGTGTGTGAGGTTCCCCACTACCCACAGCTCTGTCCAAAAGGAAATTAAAATGAAATACATCAGGCATGCTGGGACTTCACACTTCAGAGACTTACAAAGCAACATGGCCTGGTTAAATTGATTGTCACTTTAACTGCCCACAGCTACTCTTCAGGAAGGGGGCTTACGGTTTTACTGTTCTTAACGGGACCATATCCCTTTTCCAACGGCTTAATTTAGGTTGTGCTGAAATTCCTATTAAAATCAAGAGTCATTAATATTTCATTAAAAATACCCATGATGTCAGAAGCGGCCATCGCAGACCTGCCAAGTTACAAAGAAAACTCTCCTTTCCCCCTGGGGTTGTACTAACATCCTGATACCCAAACCTACATTTACATTTTTCCATCAACCTGAACAAAAAACAAAAATGAGAGAAGAAATATATCGGGTGACTGCCGTCATCCGGTGCCTCCACTGTTTTGATGTCTTCAGATTGTGCCCTGAACTCCGGATGGTCAGATCATAAAACCTGACATCAAGGATGTAAAATTATCAACAAATCAGCAGGCTGACCATTTAGATATCTTACTTTTGCGCCAAAATTAAAGCATTTGACAAATAGATATGGGGTCTCTGTGTGTCAAAAGCACTGAGAAGATTTTAGTAAGAGTCCTAAAGTCAGAATGCCTTGGAATCACAGACCTGCTGAATGAAGGCACCTAGAAAGCTTCAATCGCGGCTAAAACTCATTATTATACATCAGTCCGTTACTCGTAGCCGACTCACTGGAAAAGACCCTGATACTGGGAAAGACTGAAGGCAAAAAGAGAAGGCGGTGGCAGGGGATGAGATGGTTAGATAACACCACCAACTCAACGGTCATGAGTCTGAGCAAACCCCAGGAGATGTGATGGACGGGGAAGCCTGGCGAGCTGCAGTCCGGGTGTCGCAAAGAGTCAGACACGACTTAGCAAACTGAACAATCACAACAACCAATAGGTCTGTTTGCAGACTCTATTCTCTTTCATTCATCTCACTTTCCCAGAGCTAGTGGCAAAATAATTGGCTTAATGTAGTTTTATAATATATTGAGTCTGAAATCTATTTTAAAAAATTTATAGTGTTCGTTCTTGCTTCTAAAAAAAAAAATAAGTTATACAGGTAGTGGGAGTAGTATTAGTCACTCAGTCTTGTCCTTAATAGTCTCTGTGACCCCATGCACTCTAGCCCACCGGGTTCCTCTGTCCATGGGGTTCTCCAGGCAAGAATACTGGAGTAAGTTGCCATTTCCTTCTCCAGGGGATCTTCCCGACCCAGGGATAGAACCCAGGTCGACTTCATTGCAGGCAGATTCTTTACCATCTGACCCACCAGGGAAGCCCTCTTCTTTTCTAATAAGAAAATTTTATTTATATTGTTTACTTGATATTTTGGATTCCTTTTCCATCTTTTAGGGTCAGGTGGTATATATTGGTCTATTTCAATTAATTTTTTTCCACTGAATTCCACCTACACATCTTCAGACTCAG
This sequence comes from Odocoileus virginianus, assembly GCF_023699985.2. Lineage (NCBI taxonomy): Eukaryota > Metazoa > Chordata > Mammalia > Artiodactyla > Cervidae > Odocoileus > Odocoileus virginianus. The sequence goes on from NC_069690.1 coordinate 56,877,485, forward strand.
GTCTTTCACTCAAGGAGTGTATCTTATTCCCTATTTGATAATTGCTTCTAGATTTCTCTTCCTCTAGGGCTCAGATCACCTCTCATTCTATCTCCCCTCTCTCCTATCTATAACGCTGACTTAATACAGCGGATTTAAGCCATTCTTGCATGGGTTTTCTGCTGGGGCAGCCAAACCGCGTAGGAATGGAAGGAGTAGATGTACCTTGTCAATACCACTTCAGCAACAGAAAGTGTATGACAGGTTAGCGTTTCCAGCAGCGGCGTTTATCTGTGCCCGCTTGGGGAAGCGGCCTCGCTGGGGACAGCTATCAACCGGCCGCGTTCTGCTCTGCTCGCCTTCACCCCCACACAACGTGTCTACGGCTGATACCCTCCCCCGAGCCGCTGCCTGAAATATCACTGACAAGCCCTGCTGGCCGAGAAGCGGCTCCTTTGTGCCCTGGACGCTCCGCCTGCTGTATCTCGTTCAGATTCTCCCGTGTTTCTGGTGTGCATGCAGAAGGAAACCCGGCTTGGAGCACTCGGTATCAATCCCGAGTCTTATCTGGGCCCGAAGTCTCAGATTCATCCTCCCTGCCTTTTGCATGTTAGGACTTTTACCAAGATGTCTCCCATTTAATTTCTCCTAAGTTGCTTTATTAGAAGGAGGCATTAGTGTCCAGCTTTAATCTCATCATGACTTTATTCAAAAAAAGAAAAAACTTGAGAAACTTTTGGCATGTGGATAAAATCTTATTTTCTATCTCTCGCCATAAAGCAGGGTTTCTCTGCTTTAAAATCATTGTTATAGTAAATAGCAACAATAAAGCAGGTTACTCCTGCTTTAATTAATAGTATATATGTAATGTATATATGCATATATATAATACTAATGCATATTAATGTATTATGTGTGTGTGTATATATATATATAATTTCATTGGATGTTTCAGTCTAGGATTTGAAACTGACATCATTTAGACACTTTGCTCAAATTACCGACTTACAAAAACCCTTGACCCTTGACAGTATGGAGTAATCATTGTTTTTTAAATTAAGATTGTGTCTCAGACAAGAAAGAAGGGTTAGTTGGAAACCAATGTGTTTTTCAAAGGCCTGCCTACTGCATTTTGATTTTTAACTTTTGTAGCATTTTAATTTCTAGTTTAGAGCTTCAGGTACATGGCTGGACTCTCCCTCCAGAGTCAAACCTTGGACGGCTCAGCTGTTCCGGGCTGCTGACTGACAGCTGTATCCTCCCCACGTGTTGCTCCGGGCGACACGTCTGCTCTCCTGGGTGGGGAGTGGGGTGCGCCGAGCGACTCAGCCGGCACCCTAGAGCCTGTGCTCCCAGCAAGAGAAGCCAGCGCGATGGAAGCCTGCCTATCACAGCTGGAGAGGAGGTCCCACTCGTTGCAACTAGGCAGAAGTCCATGCGGCAGTGAAGACCCAGCACAGCCAAAAAGAAATAAATAATTGTTTTAAAGAAGAGTTAGCACATCTCAAGCAGAGGAGTAAAGAAAACCCAAGAATGACAGCTTTGCATTAGGTGTAGAGGGCATTGGTGTGGACAAGAGAGAAGGGCATGAAACGCTGATGGGGGAAGTGTCCCGGGTGTGTGTGATGGGGGCGGGGGTGTAATAGTACGATGCTAGGATCTGTGCTTGAATGCTAAGAAAAACCAGTGATGGGTATCCAGCAGGCCTTTTGTAACAATGATAAATAGAAATATTGATAGATAGGAAGAGATTGAAGCAGAGATATAATTGTTAACTGTAAGAAATTAAAACTATTATATAAGTACTGAATTATATCTATAACATAATGTAAATACTGATAACAGATTAAACCCCCAAATTGTGATAATATTATATTGATATGATCTAAGAAGGAAAAACATGGGTGATATGCAACAAAGCCAAACTCTCATCTATTGTTACAGGAGCTTGATAATGCCTCAAATTGATAAAATGGCAACCCACTCCAGTGTTCTTGCCTAGAAATTCCTTGGACAGAGGAACCTGGTGGGCTGCAGTTCATGGGGTCACAAAGAGTTGGACACGACCGAGCTACAAAATTGATAGATATGTATTAATACCAATTTACATGAATTATAAAATAGCATTACAGACAGAGAGACATTAATAGATAGGTAGGTGAGGGTAAACACCAAAAGAAATAGGAAATTTTTGCCCAAGATTCTAGGGGGAGATGCTGATTTTTCTTTTAAGCATTTGGTGCTATGTTAGCTCTGTGTGATCAATTAGTTTCTTGTCATTTCTTCACGCCTTTATCGCAATATCATCATATAACTGCATATAACTTTCTGTTATGAAAGAGGAACTCTCCTCACCCCCTACTGGGGGTCCTGGACGTGTGACCCTGTGGCTTGCTTTTGCCAATGGAATGATACCAAACATGAAACGTACACCACGGCTTAAAACACATGTTCATGGTCTGGCTTGCCCGTGTGTCTAAGACCCACCAAGAGCAGAATGGGAAACCTGTGGATCAACATGAGCACATCTGGCCATACAGAGCCAAACCCAGCTGGCTCCGTGTGTATCCAGAGCCCACCTGTGAGCAAGTCATGACTGGGAGTTGCTATAAGCCGCTGAGATATGATTAGTGGGGGAGCCGCTGCGAGCTTTGAGGCTGATCGATTGCTCAGACATTAATGAATATTCCACACTTACGAAAGTGTTCGTTGCTCAGACCTGTCTGACTCTTTGCAGCCCTATGGGCTGTAGCCCGCCAGGCTCCTCTGTCCGTGGGGTTCTGCAGGCAAGAATACTGGAGTGGGTTGCCATGCCCTTCTCCAGGGGATCTTCCCAACTCAGGGATGGATTGCACTGCAGGCAGTTTCTTTACCATCTGAGCCACCAAGGAAGCCGTTATGGAATGGTATTAATTTACAATGAGTAAATTATAAAAACAAATTCTGAACTAATTGATAGTAATAACAAAAAAGAACTCCGTGGGAAAGTAAGGATTCCATACACTGCCATCTCTCCCTCTCTACTACCTGCTTACTCCAAGATGGCAAAACCAGCATATATTTTTCTCTGCCCGGGAGTAGCATAAGCGACTCGGCGTGAGCAGTCTGTTCATCACCACCTTCCAAAAGGCTGCAATCAAGTAGAGAATCCACTGGCAATGTGGGAGACACAGGTTCACTCCCTGGATCCAGAAGATCCCCTGGAGAAGGAAATGGCAACTCCACTTGCCTGGAAAATTCCACGGACAGAGGAGCCTGGCTGACTGTAGTCCATGGGATCACAGAGAGTTGGACATGACTAAGCAACTAACACACACAAATCAGCACTCATGCTTGACCCCATCTCCTCCTCCTTTTCAGAAAGCCACTGTTCTTCTGAGCCCTTGACCTTCACCTTCAAGTCTTCCGCAACCCTTGCACTTGGGTGCGCCTCAGTGTCTCTGATCCTGAAACACTGTTATCTGCTTTCATCCTGTGTTCCCCCTCCCAGTTCTGCTGTTGAAAGGCAAGTTGACACGGTGAGCTCAGAGCAGCGTGAGATCACAGGGTTGACGGGGTCAAGGGAAGATTCATGGGCACAAATCAGTGTGGGAATGAGTGGGCTTAGAGGGGAAGATCAGCCTTGGATCCATAAAGCAGAGGACACACGGGGTTTTCTTTCTAGCTTGTGAAATAGAAAATCACTTTTAAGACCCCCAAAGGGAAATCAGTGGCTTCCTCCCCCATGGAGAAACTTTCCTGTCTTAATAGGAACAACATAAATAACACTTCTATTATAAGAAAGGACCAGACTCTTATTAAGACCCATAAATCAACAGTTATTTTATTTTCACAAAGCGACCTCCAGATGTAATGTTAAAGTGAAAGCATATTTTAAATGACCTATTGGTGGATATAATTTATATTTCTCTGTATAAATATGGTCCTCAGATATCTACTTACATTTGAATAATTATTGGCGGGAAAGCACTATTTTGCTATGGATAAAAAGCCAGCTATAATGGGTAAAATATGGGGCCTTAGATTACTATCAATTCATGTGAGTATTGTACTTATTGTACTGGTGTGTTGAAAAGCATGATCAGAGAGACCAGCATCTGATTCTCCCCTGAAGTTCATGTAAATTGTATAATCATGTTTGTTTACCACTGTAAAATGTGTGTCTCCACAGGTGCCTAGCACATAGCTTGAGGTCACTGTTTGTTTAAAAAAATGAGTCAGTGAGTACTCTGGAGATAAGATCCCTGAAGTCAGGAGAGAATTGCCTTCCCCAAGTTCAGACAATTTGTGGTACCCCAAGGGAGAGAAACCAGCCTGCCACCTCCTGAGTAAACGTTCTTTTCATCAGACTCGGCCAACAGTATGACTTTGTATCTTGCTGCCCAAGTAGTTGAAACCAAAATCAATGGACCCTGAGATTTTCTTTCTTAGGACACTTCCACCCTGGGAAAGTATGTCTCAGGATCATCGGAGATCAGGGTTTGTGTGTTTCTTGACCCCCTTTGCTCCCTTAGTTGCATGCATTTCTCCTTATGACAGCTTCATCCTTCCACCTGCAGAGGGATTACCTTTCTCCTTTCAGGGGAAATGATCACTTCTATTACCTCATCTGATAGTACTTGTGATAGTGAATTTTATGTGTCAACCTGCCTGAGCTAAGAGATGCTCAGATTTTTTAATTTATTTAATTGAAGCCTTCAGGGGTCTTTTTTTTTTTCCCAGAATTTCTTTTGTTTTTTCATCTTCCTCCTTCCCTCTTTCTTTCTTTTTTATTGAGGTGTAGTTAATTTATAGGGCTTCCCTGGTGGCTTAGTGGTAAAGAGTGTGACTGCCAGTGCAGGAGACATGGGTTCACTCTCAGGGTCAGGCAGATCCCTTGGAGAAGGAAATGGCAACCCACTCCAGTATTCTTGTCTGGGAAATTCTGTGGACAGAGGAGCCTGTTGGGCTACAGTCCATGGGGTCACAAAGACTCAAACACAAATTATCAACAAGACAGCAACAGCAAATAGTTACTTTAAAAAGTTGTATTAGTTTCAAGTTCAGGTATTTGTTTAAACAGCATTTCTGAGTAAGTCTATGAGGATGGTTCTAGATGAAATTCACATTTGAATAGATAGACTGAATAAAGTAGATAGCCCTCCCCAACATGGATGGTCTCATCCAATCCTTCAAAAGTCTGAACAGAACAAAAAAGGTTGAACAAAGGAAAAATCACTCTCTCTGCTTGGCCGTCTTGGGGCTTGTACATCAGTCAGCGCCAGTCTCCAGACTTAGGTTCAGGTTGGAACTTTACCATCAGTTCCCATGGGTCTGCATCTTCCTGACTGAAGATCTTAGGACTTCTCAGCCTCCACGATCATGTGAGTCAACAACTCCTCCTAATAATTCTCACTTTATCTGTCTATCCATCTATGCTAATGGCTCTGCTTTTCTGAAGAATCAGGATCAGTACAATATCCTGTTCTTTTGGAACTTTGTTCACCTGGAGGATAACTGTCTGATGACTATTTTCTGCTGACAAAGAAAGCATCCCACTGGCCAGGTTTGGGCGGGGCGACCACCCCAGGACCACCAGCTGCTGTGGAAAGGCACGACCACAGGTTCTCTCCTGGCAGTGCCTGTGAAATTCATGGGGGGCAGGAAGTGTCCATTTCTAGAAAAAGGGATTAGAAGACTCAATTCTAAAGGGTTGCTATCGTATGATGTTGCTTTTTTATCATCTATATTTTTTGGTGTGTATAGTGGTTCATACTCTCCAGGAGTTAATGCTATCTATGGAATGCTCCTAGGAAAGATAGTCATTCCTGCTCCAGTTTTACTCAATATTTTAATTTTTTTCAAAATAAAAAGACCTATATTTGCTTACCACCCAAAGGGATAAAAATAACATTTATTAACTGTAAGAACAAATCTTCAATTAAATTATGCAAAAGTAGCTCTAGGGCCAATGTGATATTTCATTAGATAGTTTGGCTAACTTTCTTGTTTTTTTTTTTCTTGTTTATTTCATATCCCTGTTCATCACTAACCTTGCAATTTTCAATTGTAAGGAGAGGTTTTCATTGAAAAATACTCAAAAATCCACTTCAAAATGCTTAAACTGTGGCCTTCATATATTCACATTGTATGTGCATGCTCCGACATATCTGACTCTTCGCAGCCCCATGCCCTGGGCTCCTCTGCCCATGGAGGTTTCCAAGCAAGACTGCTGGAGCGTGTTGCCATTTCCTTCCCCAGGGATCAAACCCTTGCCTTCTGCCTCTCCTGCACTGGCCAGCGCATTCTTTATCACTAGTGCCGCCTGGGAATCCCTGAGGCTTCCAGGGCTGCCCTGGCGGCTCAGACAGTCAAGAACCCACCTGCCACTGCAGAAAACCCAGGTTCGATCCCTGGGTCGGGAAGATCCCCGCAGGAGGGCACGGCTACCCGGGTACTCCAGTACTCTTGCCTGGAAAAGCCCATGGACAGAGGAGCCTGGTGGGCTACAGTCCATGGGGCCTCAGAGAGTAGGACACGACTGAGCAACTTTCACTTCACATGTCTTCAAATCACTCAAGACCCATGCCTGAACACTTTCTCAGCCTCCACATCATCCCAGGAACTTCCCAGAATGACCATGCCTTAAAAAATGAAAATATCACATCTCTTTAAGGAAGAGAAGAAATGTTAAGCCAGTTATTTGTCATAATAAAAGGAAGAAAAAAAAGTATTTGTTTAAAGACTATATGTGTTATCTGTTTACATCTACATGATCTAAAATAATCTAAGTGCAACATTGAGTATCTTCAAAAGAAAATATCATAGTCTTTCCACACAAACAGGATAAGGTACATGCCTTATAACTGCAGATTCAAATGCTTAATTACCACCTAATTCCTGTAGACTAAAATAATGGCAGCATGGCCGGCACAGTTACTGCTGCAAGATTTAGAACATATTTTACTTTATGAATACGGTTGGGAGTTGTAAAACAGCATCCCCATAAATCAGTTTCTTTAGAAAGAAAGACTACATTTTATCCAGGCATTTTTAAGCCTCTGAATGCAAAGTGTTAGGGAAAAGTACATCCATTTATACCTACACTTACACATATTCCAGCAGGAAATATGCAGTGTGTGCAGAGTCAATCCTAGCAAATAAAGTTTATATTGATGTTCTGCCAGTCTGATCTTGTGTGGCAAAGTCAATTGAAGGGGGAAAGCTGAGTCTCCAAGGCTCATTAGCTTCCAGAAAATTCCCCATTCTCTCTTTCTCTGAATTTTCTCCAAGGAGCAGATCTCTCCCTCTCCGTGATCCAGCAAAAAAATTAGGACATGAAGCGTATTCCGTTCCTCAGATGTGGGGTGAAGTGGTGTCAGCGAGTCAGTGGTGTCAGACTCTTTTGTGACCCTCTGGATTGTAGCCCGCCAGGCTCCTTTGCTTATGGGATTTCCCAGGAGAGAATACTGGAGCGGGTTGTCATTTTCTACTCCAGGGGATCTTCCCAACACAGGGATCGAACCTGCATCTCTGTGTCTCCTGCATTGGCAGGAAGACTACCACTAGTGCCACCTGGGAAGCCCATAGGAGGTGATTCTTAACCCTAAACTCTGCCTGACGCCACCCTCTTCCTAAAGACTTTACAACTGGATGTTCCAAAGCTGCACCGTGGTATCCAAAAAATTTATTATGTTTTTGCATTGAAGCTTTCTCCTCTTATATCAGTAGAAAGAAGTTGTTCCAGTGTGTTCTTAACACGAACTCTAATGCCACATCAGCATGATAAGAGTGCTCTGCCTCGGATCATTTTCACTGTCTTCTGGAATAACTCAGAAGGTCCGTTTACATCTTTCTACATCCATCAAATTCTTGAGTCTCTTAAGTGGTTGCCAGCTGGGCTCAGAGGCCAGGCACACCCCGCCTTGGCTTGGAGCACAGCGGCTCCATGCTGTGGTGACAGCTGGCGGGGTGCTCATCAGGCTTGGTGGCAGCTCCAGGCTCTTTTTATGTGTCTGCAGGACACCCAAACACACTTGTCAATGGAATTTTTGGAGAAAGTCTTCAGCGTCCCAGTCAGTATGCAAATGTAACTCAATAACTATGTTAACTAGGCCATATGGATTTGCACAGAGGAAAATTTTCCATAGCAAAATATTTTACCCTGAAGCCCCAGTCTGCCATCTTACAAATATGTAAACAGGTATAAGAAGAAACTTGAGAACGTGTGAAATGCGAACTGAATGAAAAGTCTATCTTTTCCCGAAACCCAAAGGAAAGCCACCCTATTATTTATTTACTCCATATTTTCACCAAAATGTATTTGAAACTGCTAATGGTGAGAATTAAGGTAATGAAAGCCATCTTTTATCATAATTGTTTTTTGGGCTATAATAAATCAAGTGTGTTCAGAATAAGTGGGCTTTTAGTTTACTCCTAAATAATAACCATCAGACTGGAGATACTTAATTCATCAAAAGGAGGAAGGTTGAGAATGAATAACACCAACAGATACGTAACCAGGAAGTGTATGGAAGTAGGGGTAGAAAATATAGGCATAAAAGAACTGTGTGCACACACGCACACACATATGAACACACACAGACACACACATATGAACACACAGAGACACACACATATGAACACACAGAGACACACACATATGAACACACATACTACACACGCGCACACACATATGAACACACACAGACACACATATGAACACACACACTACACACGCGCGCACACATGCACACACACTACACACGTGCACACACATGAACAGACACACGCACGTGCACACACACTACACGTGCACACACAGAGACACACATATGAACACACAGAAACACACAGAGAGACACACATGCATGCACACACACACGCAGACACATGTGCACACACGCACACATGCCCCCCCCTCAGACACACACCAAAATATATGAAGCAAAAACTGATAGAAGAAAGAGAGTGAGCTACGATTATAACTGGAGACTTAACCATTCCTCTCTCAGGACTTAACAGTAAATTAAACAGATCACCTAAAAGGACATAGAAGTCCTGAACAGCGTTATCATCCAATTTGACCTTAATTGACATCTGGAGACCATTCTACCCGGCACACAGAATTCACATTCAAATGCACAAGAATGATTCACCGTGATCGGCTACAGTTTTCACCAATAAACAGACTCAGTGGTTTAAAAGGGATACACACTACTATACGTAAAGTAGATAATGCACAAGGCCATACCACACAGCGCAGGGAATTCTACTCAGTACTTTGTGTTAACTTACATGAGAGAAGAATCTGAGAAAGAATGGATATATGTATATGCAGATCAGCCCAAGCGGTGAAAGTGGTGAAGAATTCGCCTGCTAATGCAGTTAGAAGCAAGAGACATTGGTTTGATCCCATAGTCGGGAAGACCCCCTGGAGGAGAGCATGGACACCCACTCCGGTATTATTGCCTGGAGAACCCCATGGACAGAGGAGTCTGGAGGGCTACAGCCCATAGTTTTGGAAAGAGTCTCACACGACTGAGCATGCACACATCACCTCATGTATACGCAAAACTGAATGACTTTGTTGTATGCCTGAAACTAACACAGCATTGTAAATCAACTATATTCTGATATAAAATAAATTTTTTGAAGTATTGAAATCATACAAAGCATGTTTTCTCCCCATAATGCAATCCAACTAAAAATCAGTAAGCAGAAAGATATCTGGGAAATCCCAAAACAGGGAGTTAAATAACACACCTAAAGAATGGATAGATCAAAGGAAAATCAAAAGACCGCTGAATCTTCAACTTAGTGAAAATGGAAGGGAACACAGGCCATCCGTGGGAGGCAGTGGTAACAGGCTGGACCTGCCTCTCTGGTTCCCAGGTTGAGCCTGGCATCACCTTAGCTCGGTGCCCTGTATGTTCTTCCCTTCCTGCCCTTTGATTTTTGTGGCAACTGCTCTGAAATTCTTACACAAAAACTTAAAGGTGCAAGGAAGATGAGACCCCAGAGAGAAACTTGTAAATATTGGAGGCCACAAATAGCAGACTATGACCCCCAGGAAATAATGCAAATTGTACCCAATTCTTCAGAGGGTACCCAGGCAGGGTTGATACACAGTTGCCTGCAAATGGCAAGATGAGTAACATGTTTTAGAAACAGTGAGTCAGACAGACAAATATCATACGGTATCACTTGTATGTGGGATCTAAAAAATAAAATAATATACAAATTGTTTACAAAACAGAGACTCAGAGAACGAATGGGAGTGGGGATAGATCGGGAATTTGGGATTGACATACACACACTTCTGTACTTAAAATAAAATGTCTTGGATGGACTGAGAGATGGGTACTGACATATATACACTACTGATACTATGTGTAAAGTATAAAACTGATGAGACCCTACTGAATAGCACAGGGAACTCAACTCAGTTCTCTGTGGTGATCTAAACTGGAACGAAATCTAAAAAGAGGGGAGGTGTGAATAAGTGTGGCTGAGTCACTTTGTGTACAGTATATGCTAACAACATTGTAAAGCAACTATACTCCAATAAAATTTTTTAAAAAGTAAAAAAATAGTAAATCTTGTGGAGTACAAAAATAAAGTGACTCTCCATTAAAAACATGTACTAATTTTGAGGGAAGATGAAAACAAACCAAGAATTGGTTGTGTCTTGCCCCCCCCCCAGAAGAAATAATCTGTCTCCCTTTTTTTTAATTTTTAATCATTCCCATGTTTCTAATCCCATTGATTGGGATCAGTTCCACAAATAAACCTACAGGCAAGCCATCTCCTCAGGCTGTGTTCTTTGGAAGAACTCAGGATAAGCAAAGATTGTAAATGTTTTCCTTTTGATAATCCTCTCATATATTGTTATTCTTTGCCATTACAAATAATATTGTGGTGGACATCATTGTACATATGTCTTTGCCACACATACATGTATATGGTTGGGTTACTGAAACTAGTATATGGGGGCTTACACATTTTAAATATGGATCAATAATGCATATATTCCTTTCAACAGTTGTAACTATACTCTCACCAAAGTTCCAGAGGTCGCTTATTATTTATCGTGAATGATCTTTCCTTCCAATACTTGTGTATATTCCTGGGCCACAAAGCAAAGTTCACTGTGTCATAACCCCAGGATTAGCTTGGTATCCATTGGAAATACTTTCATAAATTCAGTGGCTGTGCAGAAATAAATGCTGTTTCTGCAAAGAGAGCAGGAAGGATGCAAAATCCAAGTGTTCTAAACTTTTAACAATTCCATCAGAACAGAGCAGGCTAGTTAGTGAATGTGCACAGTTCAGGTAGTTGGCCAAATTATCTAGAAACTTTTTATGTTTCCAATATTCATATAATTGGAACACTCATTCAGCAATTCTGAGCATAACAAGTAATATAGCAAACAAGGAAAAATAGCTTTGGAATTCTGTACTTTCTTAAGAGGTAGTCTCATTGTTCATCATCTGAATCTTTTTTTAAGAATTTATATGGGAGCACAGTAATACCATAGTAGTATTTTCACAATATACTTGATGGGTGGGTAATTCCATAAGAAAAATAAAGGCCATAAATATTGAAATTTATGAAGGCTCAATTGCTTCAAACCCTTCTATTGCAGAAAAGTAGTTAAAATCTTAGTTGCTGACTTTCCCCCGGGATAAAATTTTTACTGGAAAGGTGGTTGGACTATGGAAACATTTCACAGCTGCAGGTATAATACTCTGTCTGTTGTCAGACTCACCATTTCATTGGTTTATTTCTGGAGGATTATTTAGATGGCTGTGGTCTTATATCCAAGCCCCAATGAAGGAAAGAAGAAGAAAAAAAAAGAAAGAAGAAGGAGCCTATGAAGTGTGCCTTCTCACGGCAGAATAGTGATTTGTTATGCATTTGTCTGAGTTAAATATAGCAGCTAGTCATCTTGCACAAGCCTATATTATATTCTGCTTGCTCAAAAAAGAAACATTTGTTTGGATAGTCGAAGTAGTCTCAATAAAAATCACAGCTCCCTTCTCCATGCCGACATTTATTTAAGGTAGATTTGCAGTGGTTTTGATACACATTTCTCTAATTAATCAATAGGAATTGAAAGTTGTTTGACTCTTTAAGGTCATCATCATTTACTCAGATTTGTTACAATTTAACGATGCTGACTTTGCACATGACATTCCTACCTGGGTAGCAATTATTTGGAAGGAGAAGGAGGTTGACTGTCCACTCCCCTGGGTTATTCATCAATTGGTGGGCTGAGGGCAAAAATTAATTAGGTATTACAAAAGCACTCCTTCATTATATTAAACGGCTCACTGAAAGCAAATAACATTACCTGTATTAACTCTGAGAGTTCACAGATTAAATAAATTGAATTGAATTCATTGCAAGTAATTTTCAGGTCCCAAGCTGAGACCGCTATAATGTTCCAGGGCAATCAAGGAAGCCTAGGACGACAATTTATGTTGCCATTTCTAGTTGCTCCAAAAATCTGCTAGATCCCAAGGTCTTTTATGACTTGACTGAAAATAACATGTTGTCATCCATTTGCAACTGCTGTATGTGTGAGATTAAAGTTAAGAGAATCAGGTCATTTTTTTTCTTTTTTTCTGAACAGAGAAAAGTTTATTGCTGGGCCAAGCAAGGGGAACAGGTGACTCATGCTAAAAAATACCCTGGGGTCTCTGAGAATCAGATATCAATGTATATTGATTGTTGCAAAATATTTGGTCGTTTAAATCTCTGGTGGCAGAATCCAAAAGGTTTATTGAGTTCAGTAACAAGAATTCCGTGCAAGGTTATGTTTTATTCCTGCGCTTGAGTATTTACTATATGTTTCAGGAGAAAGATAAAGGATGTCACAGACTGAATTGTCATACTTCTCCTTAGATACTGCATATTGTTTTTGCCTCACAAATTAAAAACAGCATGGAATGTATTTATATCTAACACCATATCTGTACTAGTAATAAGAAAAATGATCACTTTTTCTAGTGTAAATTTGTGGAAAATTCAATAAAACTTTTAGTCAGCTACCCCATTTTCTGTTTTTTTTTTAAAAGTAAATGGTTATGCATTTTGGTTATTATTATAGAAATTTATAAAACAGACTATAATCTTCATTATAGAAAATGCGAATTAATGAAGTAAACTTAAATCATTTATGACTCTACCATTTAAAGACCACTGCTGTGTACAAGCCTCTATACATTCACACACACACACACATGCAGACTTAGCTTTTGCAAAATTTCATGTTTATTTAAATGTTGATTTCACATGATATAAAAAGATATTGGTTTATTTCTCTTATCAATATGTCATCACTCAGTTTCAAAAATTATTTCATAATTAACTCAATTTCAAAATCTTCCTTTCTACATACTTCTGTTTTTACATTCCTAAAGTCAAATTAGCCTGCTAAGAAGGTAGATTTTGGTGCTATTCAGATACAATCAAATGTTTATTTACTCTGTGACCATCTTCAATTTATAAATCTGTTAAGTCTTCTAGCCTCAGTTTTACACTTGCAGAATGGGGATCGCGCCTCCCTAAAAATGCCATCAGGAATCCTATTAATGTTGTACATAAGCATTTGACATTTTATCTGGAATGTGGCAATAAAGTAAGCTGTTGTTAATTGTATCTGCAATTTGCAATAGAAGTCATCCAAATGATTTCCAAGGTGTCAGCATTCAATGATAATAAGCTTCAAGGTCACAAAAAACTTCCCCTACCCCTTCTTGCAGGTATGAAAATCTACAGGGGGATAGGGACAAATCACAATTGGACTACACTGACAAACACACTTTAATTTTTACGCCTTTATAAACTCCCCCATGCCTGAAGGAGGGAATAGCAACCAGTATTCTTGCCTGGAGAAGCCCGTGGACAGAGGAGCCTGGTGAGCTACAGTCCATCGGGTTGCACAGAGTCAGACACAACTGAAGCAACTTAGCAGGCACACTTGCAAATTCCTTCCCCCCGCTCCCATAAATATTTTCCTTTAATAAAAGTTTCATCTGTCTTTAAGCAGCCCACAATTTTTGTTGGTAATTCCTGAATTATCCACCTTTCCCAGTCTGATACATTCACCACTGAGAGCTGTCTCAACCCATAGCAAAATACAGTAGTCCCGGTTCATAGAGATGAAATTACATTATAATGCCTTACATTATTTATATTATGTTATTTTATTTTGGAGTCTAGTTGATTTACAATGCTGTGTCAGTTTCCGGTGTTCAGCAAAGTGATTCAGTTATGTGTGTGTATATATATATATGAATACAGATATATATATATATCCATTCTTTTTTAGATTCTTTTCCCATATAATTATTGAGATTATTGAGTAGAGTTCCCTGCGCTGCCCAGTAGGTCCTTGTGGATTACTATATGTCAATGCCAAACTTCAAATTTCTCTCTCTGCCACCTTTCCCTCTTGATAACCATAAATTTGTTTTCTAAGCCATGCCATACATTTTAAATGAAGGCTTCTTAAAGACCTACAATCTAAATATGCTTAATTACCATCTCTTTAAATAAACTATAACTGTTCCGTTCTATAAGTAATGCATCTGATTATGAGATTTCTGTCTCCAAAGAAGTAATAGGGAAAATTCTTTTAAAACTAATGGGGCAGCCCCAAACATTATATTTCTATCATTACCTGTGCTTGATTTTAAGGCAGTGATGCCACCAATTAGAAAGGTAAGTATTTTAAAAATATTCAGCCATTCTTTGTCCTAGTTATTTTGCTTCCTAGAAATAATCATGAATATGTACAGATAGATATTACCTGCTAGAATGCTCAACATACAAATTTTTATGTAATCAAAGATTTAGGCAACCTACATTTTCAACGTTAGTCATTCAAAAGTGTCCAACTCTTTGTGATCCCATGAACTGTAGCCCACCAGGCTCCTCTGTCCACGAGTTTCCCCAGGCAAGAATACTGGAATGGGCTGCCATGCCCTTCTCCAGGGTCTTCCGGACCCAGGGATTGAACCCAGGTGTCCTGCATTTCAGGCAGATTCTTTACCATCTGAGCCCCCAGGGAAGCCCCACACCTTCAATAATACTGGACAAATTGTGTAATAGTTTATGGTTTTGTGGAATTTAGTAAATTAATGATACTATCAGAAACGATCTCACAAGAAAGGAATGACATGAAAGTTGCAAAGCACAATGTGCTTAAAAGCCCGATTTTGTAAAAACAGAAATGAAGATGCATATAAGTATCCAAGGAACTCATTCTTTTATAATCTCCATTTTTAATATTTATGGTAATATTTAATTACTATGCATAACTTTTATAATAAGTAACTGTGCTGTGCTAAGTTTCTTTAGTCATGTCTGACTTTGCAATCAAGTGGACTAGAGCCCGCCAGGCTCCTCTGCCCATAGGATTCTCCAGGCAAGAATACTGGAGTGGGTTGCCATTTCCTTCTCCAGGGGATCTTCCCTGACCCAGGAATCTGACCTCTTATGCTTTATGCATTGACAGGTGGGTTCTTTATCACTAGCATCACCTGCATGGGGGTTGTTTTCTTTTTCTTTTTTTGGGGGGGAGTGGTTATTTTCTTTAATGCACAAGGGTTTGTAAATTCAACTTAAAATTGCCAAATAAGCTTGGTTTTCTTCGTAAGCACATTGTATGGACCTCTTCATTGTCAACGGTAATATTTATGGATGCCTTGGAATCTGTCTCTCCCTCATTTGCAAATGTGACAAGAATCATAGGAGTCCAACACTCCTTTGCTACGTGGATAAAGGACAGTCTCGTTCCACAGCGAAAACTTCCCTCCTTTGTATGATGAGCAGAATAATGACTCCCCAAAATGCTTATGTGGATTCCCAGAGCCTGTGGGTATGTACCTGACGTGGCAAAAGGGCTTCACGTGTGTGATTAAGTTCAAGGCGTTGAGATGAGGAGGTGCTTCTGGATTAAGTGGGCAGACTGTAATCACTGTGGCCCTTACAGATTAGGAGGGAAGCAGGAGAGGGTAAAAGGAGATTTGATTATGGAAACAGAAGTCAGACCAGCTGGGAGAGGCCACGATCCCTGGATAGTTAGAGGCATCTAATTGCTTAGAGAATGCAAGGAGCCTTCAGAAGGAGCGCAGCCTCACCAGCTCCTTGAATTTGGAACTTCTGACCTCCAGAGCACAGAGAGAATCAATTAGTGTGGTTTTTAAGACACCAAGTTTGTGGCAGTTTGTTCCAGCAGCGATAAAAAAACATATACACTCCGGAAGACAGAACATGCTTCTGAATTCCTGGGCCATTCCAGCGTAGAACTGGGTCACACATTCAGAAAGACCTGTCTGATTTCTTTCTCTTTAACTCTCCAATGATGGTTTCAAGATAGTGCCTGAAACATAGGCATTCATCATCTCAGTGATTTTTTAAAAAGTCAAATATTGAATATTCTAACAAAGAAGCCATAGATATTTCCATCTGCAAACCAGACTGAAAGAGACCCTGGTATTTCCCTGGTGGTCTGGTGGTTGAGAATCTGCCTGCCAATGCAGGGGACATGGGTTCCATCCCTGGTCAGGGAGGTAAGACCCTCCACACTGGAGCAGCTGAGCCCGTAGACCACAGAGGCCGAAGCCCTCACGCCCAGAGACTGTGCTCCACAAGGAGAGAAGCCGCTGCAATGGGAAGCTCAACACCGCAGCTAGAGAAAGGCCATGCGCAGCCAAAAGACACAGCGCAGTCAAAAATAAGTAAATACATTTTATAAAGAGAGGCTCTCGACTCCCAGAAGGAACGTGAGCAAGAAAGTAGCCCCCGACTCTTGGCCCATGGCCTCATCCCTTTCGGCCAGGGCTCCCCGAGTCTTAGTCAGCTGTGTGCCAGCAGCTAAAAACATCTACCATCAGAGCAGGTGGAAATGCGGTTATAAGCTGTGTGATGACAGTTTCCACACACTGTGAGGAGCAGAGTGCCGCTCATGCGTGTCTGCCGCACGCTGGGGGGTGTTTGCTTTCTCTCTTGCTTCAGTGGAGCTTGGCACAATTTCTAAATGGCACGCGATATGTCCTAGGATACCTCTCGTTTTTCTCTTTAATAACACAGTTCTAATGACCAATGGAAAGCATATTCAACGAAGAAATCTTGGGGAAAAAAAACGAAAAGTCTTGTGGCAGAAACAAATAGCCTGTAATACAGTTAAAATTCTGCATTCTTTCTCTGCCTCCTCTGTCTCTCTTTTCTTTCTTTTTCTCTTTGTGCGTATAGTTTTTCCAGTACTCATGTTCGGATGTGAGAGTATGACCATAAAGAAGGTTGAATGTCGAAGAATTGATGCTTTCAAACTGTGGTGCTGGGGAAGACCCTTGAGAGTCCCTTGAACAGCAAGAAGATCAAACCAGTCAATCCTAAAGGAAGTCAACCCTGAATATTCACTGGAAGGACTGATGCTGAAGCACCAATACTCTGGCCACCTGATGTGAAGAGCCGACTCTTTTGAAAAAGACCCTGATGCTGGACAAGAGTGAGGGCAGGAGGAGAAGAGGGTGACAAAGGATGAGATGGTTGATCATATCACTGATTCAATGGACATGAATCTGAGCAAACTCCAGGAGATAGTGGAGGACGGAGGAGCCTGGAATGTTTCAGGTCATGGAGTTGCAAAGAGTCTGACTTGAATGAGTGGCTGAACAACAACCCAAATGTTCACATAAAACAAAAAATGAAATGGCATTGTTGTCTCTCTGCTGTGGGGGCACACTGTGCCCCATACTATTCTGAGTTCTACGATTATTATTTCATCTCTAAATGTGATCTGCTGAGTCTCTGGTTCTCCAACTCTGGCTTGGGTCAGAATCACCTGAAAACCTTGTTGAGATACACATTACTGGACTCCAAACCTAAAGTTCCCAATTCAGTAGGTTTGGGAAAAGGCACCTAGAATCTGCACACTAACAAATTCCCAAGTGATTCTGTTATTGTTGATCCAGAGGTCACATTTTGAAAATTGTGACTTTCTATAGAAGAATATTAGCTGACATTGGAAGATGTTTTAGATATAGACTCTGTCTTCCATGTCCAATTATTATTTATTTACTTGTTTTGAAATTTTGTCTTCTCAGTACATTTGGTGGAGAAGGCAATGGCAACCCACTCCAGTACTCTTGCCTGGAGAACCCCATGGACGGAGGAGCCTGGTAGGCTGCAGTCCATGGGGTCGCTAAGAGTTGGACACGACTGAGCGACTTCACTTTCACTTTTCAGTTCCATGCATTGGAGAAGGAAATGGCAACCCACTCCAGTGTTCTTGCCTGGAGAATCCCAGGGACGGGGGAGCCTGGTGGGCTGCCGTCTATGGGGTCGCATAGAGTTGGACACGACTGAAGTGACTTAGCAGCAGCAGGATTATATACAATGTTTAGTAGGAACGGGAAGATTGGTTCTTCTTCCAAAAAATTAAGGACGTACCATTTTTGCCCCAACTTTTGGTTGTTTCTGATATTGGTGACATATAAATCATTGAGATAATTTGGGTCAGAGTCCCAGTGAACTTTGCCTCTTTAAACTGAAATTCTATATATGGTGGTGATTATTTTTCAAAATTAAAAAAAATTTTGTTTAAAATTTTATTGGACTATAGTTGATTTACAATGTTGTACTAGTTTCAGATGTATAGCAAAATGATTCAGTTTTATATATATATATTTTTTTCTTCTTCTTTGTATCCTATATACATATTTCTTCTTTTTCAGATTCTTTTCCCATATAGGTTATTCCAAAATATTGAGGAGAGTTCCCTATGCTATACAGTAGGTCCTTTTCAAAATATTCTTTTAAATGAAAATTTTCAATGACGTGTGTTTCCCAGGTAGTTCTTCAAACAGTTTTTTGTTATTGTTAATTGAACATTTTCAAAAATTAGATTAACTGAAAGGACTGGCTGGCAGCCTTGGGATGTAGGAATCTAAGCTGTACTGGTTATACCACCCAAATATAAACAGGCGTTCTTGTCATGTGTTGGCATAGTGTTTGGGGCACCGACTTATGGCACTTAATTGAAATGTCTCTCATGAAGAATGCATGGGACAGCTTTCCTTCTTCCAGAACCTGATGCACTTATCTCTCTGGGTGCAGCGAAGATTCGCGTGTGAGCATATAGAAAGCCCTCTTAGAGCCCGAGTCAAGCTCGGAACAAGAATTATCCTCACTGCCCAAAGAAAAGAAATGTAACACAGGTATACTTGGCACCAGCATCCAGTTTCATCCTCAGCTGTTCCCACAGCATTCCTTCCCCCCTGTGCTCCCACCGGCTGTGACAGGAGCCGTTCTGTTGGCTGAAACCCAGACAGGAGAAACAGGAGCTTTTTATGGTCTGGTCCGCGGTGGCTCAGACGGTGAAGAATCTGCCTGCAGCGCAGAAGACGCGGGTTCAATCCTGGGTTTGGAAGATTCCCTGGAGAAGGTAATAGCTACCCACTCTATATTCTTGCCTGGAGAATCCTATGAATATAGAAGCCTGGCGGGCTACAGTCCATGGCAAACGCAACTCAGTGATTTAACACCAACATCGCCCATAAACTTATCTATGCATTGTGAATTATCAGTAGAGTATATCTTAGAACATCAGGAATATTCAATCAAGTGGGGTGAGCTGCTTAAAAATGCTCACCTTTACTGAGTGAAATCATTATGTGAAACTAAATCAAATTCATGAGATCCACAGTATAGAGAATACTCTGATAGCAGGTGGTACTTCTGAAACTTGGCAGCTGTAACAAGTTGGTTAAAGCCAGTGAAAACGTGCAGCTATGATTCTAGGGCCTCAGTACAGAGGAAAGCACAATGTGCCAACCGAAATGCCAAATATATAGATTGTTGCTTAGTTACCAAGTCATGTCCCGCTGCTTTCTGACCCATGAACTATATTCCCCCAGGTCCCTCTGTCCATGGGATTTCCCAGGCAAGGATACTGGAGTGGGTTGCCATCTCCTTCTCCAGGGGATCTTCCCAACCCAGGGATCAAACTCTCATCTCCTGCTTGGCATAAGATTTACCAAGATAATAATAACAGAATTATTACTCCTTGACCTATTTTAGAGCAAACTCTAAATCAAGCATAATATCAGGGATAATATCAGTCAGGAAGATATTAGGTAAATAAAATTCCAGAGAGATGGCTGACTCTACTGTTATGAAACTAGAGAGACCTTAATTTTGAGTGTTCAATGAAAATTTAGATCACCTAATTTCCAGTCAGTTTGGCAAACTGAAGGCCCATTAACTGAGAGGAGGTCCTGGATATTTTATATATAGATTCAGTTTCAGTTCAGTTCAGTCACTCAGTCGTGTCCGACTCTTTGCAACCCCATGAACTGCAGCACGCCAAGCCTCCCTGTCCATCACCAACTCCCGGAGGTTACTCAAACTCATGTCCATCGAGTCGGTGATGCCATCCAGCCATCTCATCCTCTGTCGTCCCCTTCTCCTCCTGCCCCCAATCCCTCCCAGCATCAGGGTCTTTTCAAATGAGTCAGCTCTTCGAATCAAGTGGCCAAACTATTGGAGTTTCAGCCTTCAGCATCAGTCCTTCCAATGAACACCCAGGACTGATCTCCTTTAGGATGGACGGGTTGGATCTCCTTGCAGTCCAAGGGATTCTCAAGAGTCTTCTCCAACACCACAGTTCAAAAAGCATCAATTCTCCTGCTCTTCTTCACTCAGGCTTCTTCACAGTCCAACTCTCACATCCATACATGACCACTGGAAAACCGTAGCCCCAACTAGATGGACCTTTGTTGGCAAAGTAATGTCTCTGCTTTTTAATATGCTGTCTAGGTTGATCATAACTTTCCTTCCAAGGAGTAAGCGTCTTTTAATTTCATGGCTTCAATCACCATCTGCAGTGATTTTGGAACCCCAAAAAATAAAGTCAGCCACTGTTTCCACTGTTTCCCCATCTATTCACCATGAAGTGATGGGACCGGATGCCATGATCTTCGTCTTCTGAATGTTGAGGTTTAAGCCAACTTTTTCACTCTCCTCTTTCACATTCATCAAGAGGCTCTTTAATTCTTCTTAACTTTCTGCCATAAAGGTGGTGTCATCTGCATATCTGAGGTTATTGATATTTCTCCCAGCAATCTTGATTCCAGTTTGTGCTTCTTCCAGCCCAGCGTTTCTCATGATGCACTCTGCATAGAAGTTAAATAAGCAGGGTGACAATGTACAGCCTTGACGTACTCCTTTTCCTATTTGGAACCAGTCTGTTGTTCCATGTCCAGTCCTAACTGTTGCTTCCTGACCTGCATACAGGTTTCTCAAGAGGCAGGTCAAGGTGATCTGGTATTACCATCTCCTTCAGAATTTTCCACAGTTTATTATGATCCACACAGTCAAAGGCTTTCACGTAGTCAATAAAGCAGAAATAGATGTTTTTCTGGAACTCTCTTGCTTTTTTGATGATCCAATGGATTTTGGCAATTTGATCTCTGGTTCCTCTGCCTTTTCTAAAGCCAGCTTGAACATCTGGAAGTTCATGGTTCACGTATTGCTGAAGCCTGGTTTGGAGAATTTTGAGCATTACTTTACTATCATCAATCTGGACTTCTGAAGGATGAAAGATGAGACAATAAATGTTTTAGGAGGCAGAGTTTGTGGTGATCTGTTACAGCAGAAACAGAAAATTGAGTTTGAACAGTGATTTTTCCTTTTCTCTTTTTCTCATGGAAAAGAGATGCTCAGATAAAGGTAGCAACTCTTCCCACCCATCATGTCCACCACTTCCAACCCAAACACTTCTGTGTCCATCTCCAACATTGTCTCTACTCCACCATCACCTCTAAAATCAAAGGCTCTTGCATCATCTCTGATATGCCCTTAATACCTTCATCTCCCATAATTAGATCACCATAACCTCTTCCCTACCGTGTACACCAGCACCACTTCCCCCAGCATCCCCACCTCTAATTATCTCTGCCAGGACCTCCACCATCCTCCCCCACAGCCTCATCTCCACTGCACCTCCACCACCCATTCCAGCACCAAAGCCATCATTATTTTCATTTCTAATCACGGCAACAACGCCATCTCCACCACCTCCATCACCACCATTTTTCAGCAATGATACTACCAGGAACTACTGTGGTCTTCAACTCACGTTTACCTCTGTGTGGCTCTGAAAATAATGTCATGGCTTGCAAGTTGCTCTTTTATTATTTGATTGAAAGGAGCCTAATATCGACAAGCTTCTCCTCTTACCCTTTATCTTATGACATATGTATCAGGGAAATTGAGGAGAGGGTATACCCCTGTGAGTCATATTGTGTCATTTCTGAAAATCATCATGAGTGTGAAGAGTTTGACTTGAAAACTGGATCCTCCTACACACCCTAATTCAGCCAGACATTAACGCGGAGAGCATAGAGAAAAGACTCGTGGACGCAGCAGAGGAAGGGGAGGGTGGGGTGAGTTGAGGTGTATATTCACGTGTAAAATAGAGAGCTAGTGGGAAGGTGTGTGTGACACAGGGAGCTCATGATGCCCTAGAGTTGGTGGGATCGGGGCGAGCTGCGGGGGAGACTCTGGAAGGAGGGGATAGACATATCCTTAAAGCCGATTCACGTTGCTGTATAACCAATCGGTCCCAAACAGTTGAACAGCAGAAACCAATGCAACATTGCAAAGCAAATATCCTCCAATTAAAAAGAAATTTTAGGATGTAGATTATGCAAATATAACCATGCCGACCATGTCAGCAGTCTTTTTACCCCACAGCCTTGCATAGACCTGTCCTGAGCGGCTCCTTGCCCAACAGTCCTGGTGACCAAATGTGAGCATTTCTGATGTTGTTGGCAAGGCTAAGTGGTTCAGCTGGTGGTTCATGGAAATAAATGATGTTCACTGGACGAGGCTGGGATTAAGGCCATGATCTTATTCTCATAAACACAATGTGCTGACCAACTGTTGCTCATTCAAAGCCTCATCCAGATTCCCTTTGCCCACCACGACGGACTTGGCTGGAGACCTGTTTTCACGCTTGGTTAAGATGGTGAAGGTTGGCCAAGTCAGAGTCTCACCACTGACCTTAGCATCATGGCTTTTCCCTGCCCAAGGCGGTCATCCCCAGTAAAAATATTCAGAGACTCTTTTGTCATTTCACGCTGTTGGTCTACCCCTTATGAGGTAGTGTCTCCAAGGTCAGAATTAAACACATATTAAACTGAAAAGTACATCAGGTGGAATCCACATTGTGAAATCATCCTCTCGGTTAATAAATGTCTCCTGGAAGATTAATTCTGCTTTCTTTAGAGGCAAGACAGAAATAGATACTTTGTCTCTGCCACTGGTCTTTATACCATTTTAAAAAGTATAAACTCCTGCTCTGACTCTTTCAGTTATTAAATACTTAATATAAACATACCATAAGTTACATATGTAAATATAATATATATTTTTTTCCTTCCACTCCAGGCAAAGCCTATAGACTTCCAACCACATGGACTACCAGTCTTTGGTTTAAAAAAAAAAAGAAATTCCTGTGAATGCAAATATTTGGGATGTTAAATGTGAGTTGCAATTAGATTCAGTTTGAATGGTTCTACACCCAGGAAGAAGCTTGTACTTGCCAGAAAATAACCTTCAAAAAAATGTCCATGACTCTCTAAGGGAAATGGGGCCATCTGTCCATAAATACACCTATTATCCCTGTTTAAAAATAAACACCCTAAATACTGCTTTGCCACAACTCAAATCCTATCATTAGCAAGCAATCCTTGTAAAGAGGCATTTCATTAAATTAATACATGTGAGAAGGCATTAGGTATGTACTATACTTTAGGGAGGAAAAAAATACATAAATAAATGAGTGGGGAGCGATATTTTGCATCACATGTTGTATATCCCAACATTTTTCCCAAAATGAAAATAACTTTTACCACTTGGCTGATGAAAAACTGGACCTAAGTAAACACGGCCAGACCCTAAACACTTGTGCTCAGCACATGGGTGGCAAAACCAAAAACAAAGCAAATAGTGGCCGCTTGAGTTTTAAAGAAAAGCGGCACACTGACTAAATCAGGAAAATGATTCAAAACAAGGCAAACATATAAATAGTAATTAGGCCTAATTGTGTAAGGAAATAGATAACTGGCTATAAATAGGCTTTCCATTTTGAAAAAATAAAATAAAAAATACGATCAGGTATCAATGAGCCCTTTACCTTAATTTCCATTTGAAAGTATTTGTCAGTCACATTGACTTTTTATTGCATCTTTCCCCTTATTTTTTGCCTGTCAGCGGATGGTTACTTTCAACACAAAATTTCAAGTTTTTTCATGGTAAACATTCTTTTTTTCTTTTTTGCTAAAAGATCTTTGATTATTTATTTCCCTAAAATTGCTTTTTGTTTCCTAGACTGAAGACCTCATGTACCAACTAACTTTCACATCTTCCCTCTGTGATTGCTGATCATTTAAAAAGTTTTCTACTCTCTGACCCATGCCTCTAAGTGATCTTTTCATTCGAGTATTTATTTTCAAGAAGTGTGACTCATGTTTATTTGCAAAATCTATTCTTCTCTTTCTTATTTCTTCCATCTTGTTCTTGCATATGGATTCAAAGCATTATATCCCCTTGTAAATTTAACTTTATAAATTGTGTATTTTTAAAGTTTTAATCTAATCCCTGAATTGTATCCTTTTCCACTGAGTTATTCTTCACCTCTTTTTTTTTTTTTTAAATCTCTGTGATTTAGGTGTGTAGGCTTTCTTGCAGTGTCTGATGAAAAGTACGTTTCATTTCCATGAAAGGATAAAGCATTGAAAGCTGATTGGAAGGTCAGTGTTTGTGACGGGGACTTCATCAGCTGGTGGGTTTCATTCTAAGATGACTGCTGGGTTCCGCTGCAGTGTTCTGCTCACTCACTTCAGACGGGTCCGACTCTTGTGACCCCCTGGACTATAGCCCGCCAGGCTCCTCTGTCCATGGGGTTCTCCAGGCTAGAATACTGGAGTGGTTACTATGCCCTCCTCCAGGGGATCTTCCCAACCCAGGGATCCAACCTAGTCCCCGGTATTGCAAGAGAATCCTTTACAAGTGAGCTGCCAGGGAAGCCCCTCTGCTGTTTCCTTGGGGACCTTCGAACAGTAGATTTGCTCCTTTTCTCTCTCTCTCTCCTCTCTCTCCCCTTCTCTTTCTCTCTCTCTGGCTCTCTCTCCCTCTCTCTGAGTGTGTGGGTAGGGCATGCAGTGGGTGGGGAGCAGTGTCCTGGAAAGAACCTGGCTTCCCCATCTGTGTTAGCAGGTGCAGAGTTTTCTCTCACATGTGCTGGAGCTACGAGTCAGAAAGCGGCCAAGAGTCTGACTGTGTGATGCGTGAACTTCCCCTTGACCTTCCTGTCTCGGGTTCATCACCCTGAACCAACCTTCCACTGGGGCTGCCCCACAGTCCGCAGGTCTCTCATCTCAGTAGCTGGCTGTTTCTTATACACGTGCATAGGTGCTAAATCAATTCAGTCAAGTCTGACTCTCTGCACCTATGGACTGTGGCCTGCCAGGCTCCTCCGGCCATGGGATTCTCCAGGGAAGAACACTGGAGTGGGTGCCATGCCCTTCTTCAGGGGATCTTCCCGACCCAGGGACAGAACTGGTGTCTCTTATGTCTTTGGCATTGGCAGCCACCTGGGAGCCTGTTTGTTACACATACCGTATGTAATTCTCCTTTTTTTTACCCTCTTGCTTTATCTACTTTGATATTTTGTGACTCCAATTTCTGAGTCTTTCTGCAGTGCTCTGACACGAATTAAATTGACCCTGATTCATAACTTCTGCTGCAAACATCTCTAATTAGCACCTGCATTTCTGTTACTTTCCTTACCTACTGTCTGTGCAAAGTACTCCTGATTGCTTGCTCATTGTAGATGTATGTATTAGTTATCTATTGCTGTGTAACAAAGGACCTTAAACTCAGCTGATGAAACATCATATCTCACAGGTCCTGAGGCTCAGGAACCTGGGAGAGGCTTCCTTGGGTGGTGCTAGCTTAGGGTCTCCCGTGAGACTGCTGTCAAGCTTTCATCTGGAGCTGCTGTCACCTAAAGACTCAAACAGGTTGCAAATCCATTCCAAGAGCACTCATGTAGCTCGTGGCTACACTTACTATTGGTCAGAAGGTTACAGAAGTCTCTCTGTTGGATTATTCATCAGAATGAGAGAAGAGAGAGAAAGAGCTAGGAGGTGGGGAGAAGGACGGAGAGACAGAGAAGAAAGCAATGTTCTTTTATAACCTAATATTGTAGGTGACCAACCTGGACAGCATATTAAAAAGCAGAGACATGACTTTGCCAACACAGGTCCATCTAGTCAAAGCTATGGTTCTTCCAGTAGTCATGTATGGATGTGAGAGTTGGACAATAAAGAAAGCTGAGCACTGAAGAACTGATGCTTTTGAACTGTGGTGTTGGAAAAGACTCTTGAGAGTCCCTTGGACTGCAGGAGATCCAACCATTCAATGCTAAGGGAAATCAGTCCTGAATATTCACTGGAAGGACTGATGCTGAAGCTGAAACTCCAATACTTTGGCCACCTGATGAGAAGAACTGACTCATTGGAGAAGACCCTGATGCTGGGAAAGATTGAAGGTGGGAGGAGAAGGGGATGACAGAGGATGAGATGGTTGGATGGCATCACTGACTCATTGGACATGAGTTTGAGCAAGCTCTGGTAGTTGGTGACGGATAGGGAAGCCTGGCACAATACAGTCCATGGGTCACAAAGAGTCAGACATGACTGAGTGACTGAACTAAACTGGTCACAGGTTGTGGACTTCACTTTTGCCTTAAAGAAGGCTGAACATGGAAGAATTGATGCTTTCAAATTGTGGTGCTGAAGAAGACTCTTGAGAGTTTCTTGGACAGCAAGGAGTTCAGACCAGTCAATCCTAAAGGAAATCAACCCTGAATATTCATTGGAAAGACAAATGCTGAAGCTCCAATACTTTGGCAACCTGATGCAAAAAGCCCACTCATTGGAAAAGACCCAGATGCCGGGAAGGACTGAAGACAAACGGAGAAGGGGGCGACAGAGAATGAGATGGTTATATAGCATCACTCACTCAATGGACATGAATCTGAGCAAACTCCAGGAGACAGTGGAGGACAGAGGAGTCGGGCGTGCTGCAGTCCATGGGTCACAAAGAGTCAGACATGACTTAGCAATGGAACAAGAACAACAAACCGGTCACACAGACCACCCTTGGAGCAGCGTGGGGAGACTGCCCAGGTTGTGAGCACAGGAAGCAGGCGTCATTGAAACTATGTTGTTGCCTGAACTTCACAACTGATGTCATTTTTATCCCTTTACTCTTATCTGTGCAGTTTTGTGGGTAAGAAATTATAAATATGTGGGTTCAACTGATCACATGTAACCAAAAGTAAACTAGTTTTTCAAAGCGGGAAATATGATGATGATTATGATGGAGGGAGATATGGAGGATGAGACATTAGTGGGTAAAACTGCCACATTGCCTTGTTTCATATTTGGGTCCATCTCTGCAGAGGATTGGACACGACTTAGCGACTAAACCTCCATCACCACCACCGCCACCACAATGGAAAAAAAATTTTTAAAAACCTTGAAATACCAAGCAGTCAAAATATAACCGAATTTATTCCATCCCAATTGAATTACTCATAGAAATCTGACAGCGCTACAGCCTACCTGCTACCCTGAAACCCTGACTAACAGATGAAATTCTACCTGCAATTTCTATTAAAGGAATGCCGGGCATTCAAACCGAATTTTCTGGGACTCGCTGTTTTCTGCATTTTTTACTTTTTATGTTGTTAAGAAGAAAGCTTTGGCCAGAGGCAATGGTCTGGCATGAGAACCTGATCTACAGATGCTTTTCTCAATGGTATGAAGAGAATATGTTCTTAATAATGCAAACACTGCAAATTGATTGGGTAAGTCAGCCTTTTTTAAGGTTGGGACTAAGAATAATCGGAGGTATAATATTTGATGAAACCCATTTGTAACCATTTTGCTTTTAGCAGTGGATGGGTGACTAATGTAATAAATGCAAAATCTATATTTGGTTTCTATACAGTCTCACCACAAGACAACTGCTATGCTATCAAACCATCAACCCTTACTCTTCAGTTCTCATGCATCACATTTCCACTGATTTTCAAGAGAAATCACATTCAGTGTGGGTTTCTGAATGGCAAAATATCTACAATGGTATTTTACAGCAAATAGCTTTCACTATTCTATGCTGCAGTTGGAGAGACATTTATAGAGAAAGTAACAGATCAGCCTAATTCTTAGTGAAACTGATTTATGTGGTTGTCATGGGAGACTTTGTATTTATTTATAATATTGACATCTATCACTGCATGATTATCCCCGCATGAAAGGTAAAAAGACAGATTCGTTTGGTCCACTTCCACTCAACTTCATTATTATACTTTGTTGTTGCTGTTTGGTCGCTAAGTCATGTCTGATTCTTTTGTGACCCTATGGACTGTAGCCTGCCAGGATCCTCTGTCCATGTGATTCTCCAGGCAAGAATCCTGGAGTTGGCTGCCATGCCCTCCTCCAGGGGATCTTCTCCACCCAGGGATCGAACCCACATATCCTACACTGACAGGCAAATTCTTAACCACTGAGCCACCAGGGAAGCCCCATTATTATTATTATACCACTCTTCTTAATAAAATAGCAATTCATTCCATAGCTATATAATATTTTATAAATAGAGAGCATGCTTTATATACACAGGGATGTTATATCAATATAAATATTGACCTACATGAAATAGATGGGCTTCCCAAGTGGTGGTCGTGGTAAAGAATCTGCCTCCCAATGCAAGAGACACAGTTTTGATCCCTGGGTCAGGAAGATCCCCTGGAGAAAGAGATGGCTACCCACTCCAGTATTCTTACCTGGAGAATCCCATGGACAGAGGAATCTGGTGAACTTCAGTCCATGGGTTCGCAGAGTTGGACACAACTGAGTGTCTGAGTACATGTGAAATAGATACAGACAGCTCACTCGCATATCTAGGTATAAAGAAGTTATCTAGACTTATAATGAATGCATTTCTTCCAGGTAATTCCGAATTGTCTGCAGTTGCTCATGACTTGTTAATATGATGACTTTAAGTAGTTTCAAGAAAAAGGAAACTAACATAAAGAAAATGGAAACTAACATAAAGAAAGAAAACCTAACATAGAGAAATTGCTTTTCAGCTTTAAATTTCAAAATACTGTTTTAGCAGTGTCAGTCAGCTGAAAATGCAGATGATTTGCAAGAAAATGAATCTTGAAAGAGCAAAGGGTCTTTTAGTTACTCTACACACATCAAGGGTGACAGCTAGTATTGTCCTTGTGGTTATTTTACTGACTTTTGTGGTCTTTCAAATAGACTTATTAGAAACTGAGATCAGATCTTTGGCAGAAGACTCCAAAATATACTGAGAAACAGGACCTGGACCCTTGGCCGTCCCTAATTAATGCCATAAAAGTAGCCCCACCAGCACCCTGAAGAGCTTCCATTTTAACTAAATTCTGGTAAGAATTAACCTATCACATTTCTTCTCTTTATTTTTCTATGTTGTATCCAATCTTCACTGATAAACTGTTAAAAGCAAATTAGCTTTGTGAATAATCTGCAGCAGCATATTGTCAGAGGGGCCTCCCTCTCTCAGAGAGGTCCTTGCTTTAAGAGGGGATCCTTGCAAAGGATTTGGAGAGGAAGGGTTATGTCAGGTTACGTGGCAGTTCTGTTTTTAAATTTTTTGAGGACTCTCCCTACTGTTTTCCACAGAGGCTGTGCAACTCTATATTCACGTCCATCGCTCGTGAAGGTCCCTTTTCTTCACACCCTTGTCAACATGACCATCTGATGCCAGGATTCCCACTTCTGGGTGCATCTCTGAAAGAAATGACATCAGTGTCTCAGAGAGACCCCGGCGCCACATCTTATTGCCATATTATTCACACCAGCCAAGATACAGAAACAATATATGTTCATCAGTGAATAATGCATAGAGAAAGCAGGCCATATATGCATGATGGGATATTATTCAGTCATTAAAAATAAGGAAATCATGCCACTTCTAAAAATATGGATTGCCTTGGAGGACAGACAAAGAAAGACAAAGACAAATACTACATGACACCATTTACATGTAGAATATAAAAACATCAAAGTTTTTAGATGTTTGGACAGTGAATTGCCAGGGGCTTGGAAGTGGAGTGAAGGAAATAGGGAAAATGTTGGTTAAAAATCCAAACTTTCAGCTATAAAATGCATAAGTTCTGGGGCTTTTCTGGTGGTCCAGTCATTAAGTCATTAAGACTTCACCTTATGGGTTCAATCCCTAGTTGGGGAGCTAAGTTCCCACATGCTTCATGGCCAAAACACCAAAACATAAAACAGAAGCAATATTGTAACAAATTCAATAAAGAGTTTTCAAATGGTCCACGTTTAAAAAAATCTTTAAAAAATGTACAAGTTCTAGAGATCCAATATGCACCATGGTGACTTCAGCTAGTAATACTGTATTATATACTTGAAATTTGCTAAGAGGATAGATCTTAAATGTTTTCATCACACACATGGGTAACTATTTGAGATGCTGACTGTGTTAATTACCTCAATCGTGGTAATCATTTCACAACATATACATACATCAAACCATCATGCTGTACACCTTTGTTGTTATTTAGTCACTGAGTCATGTCCAACTCTTTTGCAATCCCAGGCTCCTCTGTCCTTGGGATTCTCCAGGCAAGAATACTGGAGTGGGCTGCCATTCCCTTCTCCAGGGGAATTTCCCGACCCAGGGATCGAACCCAAGTCTCCTGCACTGGCAGGTGGGTTCTTTACCATCTGAGCCCCTGGAAAGCCTGCGGTACACCTTAGGTATATACAATTTTCATTTGTTCATTATACCCCAATAAAGCTAGATAGAAAAGGGAGCATCTATTTACAGATGGGGCGGGAAGGGGGACAGGGACCATTGAGGGGTGCCGAAACATTTATGGATGAGCGATACTATTCAGCGGTTCCCACTTCCAAGCTTGAAAGGGCACAGCAAGAGCGAGGCATTGCCTGTAACCTGGTGGGCGCTATAGCCCCAGCAGAAGGCTATCCCCGAGGAGCCATGGCCAAGGTGGGGGACATAGACATGTATCATCACTATTGCAGCCCAGCAGAGAGCAATCAGAGAAATAAACACGCCTGTCTCTCTCCTTACACTCTTCTTCTCCTGTCAGTGCTGCCCATTGACAGAACCCCACCCGAAGCTAACAATCCAAGGAACTCAGGGGAAGCCACGCTGTGGGATCGGGTCCAGGTGCAGAAAGAGAGATAAGGGCAGAGCGTGGAGTCAAGTCGCAGAGAGAATCCCCAGCAGAGCAACTGGATTCTGGGTGTGGAAAATTCCTTCCTATTTTAAGAGTAAGAGCAGCTGAGAATTGCTCATTCACAAAGCCAGAAATAGACGACTCATTGAATAATTTCTAGGGCATGACAGCACCCACTCGGACTGGGATGCATTACTTGGCATTTTGTTTTGTGGCCTTTTAATGGATGGGTGTACCTCAGAAGGCTCGCATAAATTGCCTTTGGTCTGGGTGGTCAATGAAACGTCTAACCAGAGGTTGGCAAAACTCAGCATATTAGTTTCTGGAAAATGGACAGATTTTTAAATTATGCTCATTCAAAGTTTCAAATGTTTTTGCTTAATTTGTCAGTACGTCTTCAAAGACAGAAAAACATTGACAGACTCTCTATGCTATCTTTTCCCCTCCAATTATTTAATCAGTATTTACAAATAAAGGGAAGCATCATATTTGAATACAAGCATGTATCAGAATGTGTATTTTTGTTTATTCACCTTTGTGCTTCAGTAGTCTTATATGAGGTAATTTTAATATCATCAGAAAATCAAAGAATGCAACCTCATGTTAGTAGAAGTTACATTTAAAGAATAAAATTATATGTTTTTGTGTGTCTCACTGATGATTAGGATAGTTTTATGCCTAAATAGGTGAAGGAAAGATTAATAGTTCAAAAAGACAAACTAAAAGTAATTTAATTTTCTGCTTGGTTTCCTGAATGATAGTAAAGTACCCACTGTCTTTTATGGCAGTCCTTTTGTTAAAAAAAAAAAAAAATTTCAGGGTCCCCGAGTTACATAAAATAGTGGTTAGACAGTAGAAAGCAATTATAGGTTAAGCATGTCAATCCATTATTTCACAAATACATTACAGGTTCTGTTTTAACTTCTTTTAGGGACGTGTCTTTGTTTTTGCTTGGTCATTCAGTCATGTCTGACTCATTCTGCAACCCCATGGACAGTAGCATGCCAAACTTCTCCATCCACGGGATTCTCTAGGCAAGAATACTGAAGTGGGCTGCCATTTCCTTCTCCAGGGAATCTTCCAGACCCAGGGATTGAACCAAGGTCTCCTGCATTGCAGGCGGATTGTTTACCACTGAGCCACCTGGGAAGCCCAGAAACATATCTAACATCTCACTCATAGACCAAGCCCCATTATAGCAAATGTTTATATTGCTGATACTTAAAGGCATATGATTTGAGCCATACAAAGTTTTGATATACGTAGTAACAAAATTTGACAAATAATTATAGACCAGTAATTTTATCAATCCCCAGGAATTTTCCTGAGCTGATTGGTAGCTATATTATCACAATGTTGAGTTGTCTCCTGGCATTCAGCAGTAAGAGGCTGTGAAGCTCTGGATTATCCTTCTCATTCTTGTTTCAAAGTTCCTCAGCCAATTTTAAGTTCTAGAATGCTGATTTGTATCCACAGCTAAACATAAAAGCCTCTCCAACCCTCACATTATTCAGCTTTTCTGTGCCACAATTTAAACAGTGAGAGCTGATGCCTACCCTACACACATCACGTGTATGTGTCTACTAGCGATTTTTCCCCGTGATTTCAATCATCTTAACATCTTTTCTGTGAAAGAGCTAACTGAACACTGATTCTGCACTAAAATATAATACTTATGACAGTTTTGAAAAATATCTGAATGTCACAGAGATTTGTTTAAAATCCTATAAAAATAATTGCCTCTTATTAAAAGCATTGAAGGAGTTTGACTGTTTGGGCAGAGATGAAGCAAGGGAACGGAAATCCTGTAACAGGGTGAGGAGTCAATAAAGTGTTATCTCAGACTAACAGAGTCTGGCAACTTCTCTTTTCTTTTTGCAGATTCTGTCTGTGGCGTTACCGCAATGAGGCCAAATAGATGTCCTCTGCAATAACGTCACGATGGTGCAACGTGACAGATGGCATGCCCCTGGGACCAGTGTCTGGGAAGGAGCATGAAATTTCAACTCTGTCTCCCTGTGTCTACTAAGGCTAAGGGCTCAATAGCCTTTATTTCCTTTCTTCTTTCTTCTTTCTTTCTTTTTTTCCAAACATATGCAGCAACCATCCAGGTTGGCAAAACTTTTCTGTAAAGCGTCAGACTGCAAATGTTTCTGGCTTTGCGGCCAGATGGTCCCTTCGGGGCCAGCAAAAAGCAGATGCGCTGCCTTGCTGCCACAGGGCAAAAGCCGCCATAGACAATCCAGAAATAAATAAGCCTAGAGCACTTTTTCAATAAAACTTTATTTAAAAAAACAGGAGAAGGATCAAAATGGCCTGGAGACTGTAGTTTGCCGTGGTTGGTACCTCATCACCCTTCTCCAAAGTGTTGAGAATAGAGAGAACTAGCTTTTTCATGGAGTTAAAAATTGCTCTTAACTGTCTCTTAAAAGTAAAGTAAGTAGAACATGACTATGTGTTTGTGCGAAGTCATTTCAGTCATATCTGACCCATTGCGACCCCATGGACTGTAGCCTGCCAGGCTCCTCTGAGCATGGGCTTCCCCAGGCAAGAACACTGAAGTGGGCTGCTGTGCCCTCCCCTGTAACAGGGTGAGGAGTCAATAAAATGTTATCTCAAACTAACAGAGTCTGGCAACTTCTCTTTTTGCAAATTCTGTCTTCCCAAAGATCCTTCTCAGAGGACCTTAACCTAGGGGGTTGAACCCACCTCTCCTACATCTCCTGCATTGGCTGGTGGGTTCTTTACCACTAGCACGAACTAGGAAGCCCCAGATTACAACTGTGCAGATGCATATAAGCTCGTAGAAAGAGGTCAGCAAAGGTGCTTCACTAGCGTCTGCCTAGAGGAAGAAATTTCAGCAAAGCTTTCCAGCTGTATCCATGCATGCTCCTGCTAAGATTCACCAACATCCTTGTACATTTTAAACATCACCTTATAGTTTCTGGGTGTCTTACATCTTAATAATCTCCCCATATATAACTTTTTATCCTGTCCCAGATACTCATCCTGTTTGCATTGTACCGAAATAAGAAGACATTTAATTTAGGAAATATTTACGGTTTTATACTTGGCCTTCACAATGTGTTTCCAACAATGCATGCTTATGGTGTCTTGATATGAGAAATAATTAACTCCTATGCTAGCTTAACTCTTTTCTGATGGGTCTATTTTTCATGTATTTGAAAAGAGACTGGAAACGAAAAATCCCAATTCCACTGACAACAAATGTTATCATCTTGCGCTATCTGTAGAGTGTGTCTGAAATGTGATGCTCTCATCTGTGAGATGGGGATAATAAATTATTTTTCTAAAGTGTAAGTGAATTTTCATGTAAAGAGCTTAGAAAAGTTATTTGCATGCAGTAGGTTAAATAAATTGGGCTTCCCTGGTGATATAGATGGTAAAGAATCCACCTGTCAATGCAGGAAACAGGGGTTTCCTGGGTCAGGAAGGTTCCCTGGAGAAGGAAATGGCAACCCATTCCAGTATTCTTGCCTGGAAAATCCCATGGACAGAGGAGCTTGGCAGGCTATAGTCCATGGGGTCACAAGAGTCGGAAGTGATTTACCAACTAAACCACCACCACTATCAATATATTGAATTAGCTAAAGAAAGATGGACATATCACCTGATGACATCACCACATGATATCATTTCATTCCATATTTAGAAAAATATAAAGGAAGAAATGTATGGCATCAAGCCCCTAGAGAATCAAATTCAATAGAAGTCATGTCAGGAAGAATCATGAACAAAATTAGGGACACAAATTAGTGGTAAGACTTAATTATGAGCAGGTAGCTGGTTCCTGATAGAACATACTATGGGGGGTGGGGTGAGAGATGTTATAAGTCTTTCTTTGACTAACATGTCTATTAACTCAGAAACACCTAAAACGAAGACTTTCCATGTCGCAAATGTTCTCCCAGACCTTCACCGGCTCGTTGGAGAACTCCGCCCCTTCACCATCCTCAGAAATAAACAGAGCAGGTGACTCACGCCCTTCTCCACGCCACGTGTGAATCACTGCCTTCGGCCCTGCGGCCGGCAAGTCACAGCGTGTTTGGATGGAAGTCTGGGCAGTGGCCGTCGGTACCACAGAGTGTCCCATTCACAATTTTGACAAGGAATTTCCTCTGGGGTTACTGGATTGTTTTGTCCTAATGCATTGCCATTTACTTTTTTTTTTTTTTTTTTTGGCATTTACATTTTGTAGGTAATTTTGAGCTGGAGCGTCTTGAAACCATTTGATGGTGGAAGAAAATTGCTTGGAGCACTATGAAAATATCATTGAGACCATGTGGTTTTTTTTAAACTCTTTTGCACTGTACTCTGTTCCCCAATGATTTCCAGCTGTGTCCAGCCACTAAGCGTACCTTCACAGCCTGACTTTTGAGAATAAAAGAGTTGTGAAGTGTCATTATTTGTTTATTTGTTTGAACGAATGACGAATGTCAGATAGAGGTGGATTCAGTTCTACGCAGAGGTATCGCCACTCCATCTCAGGCAACTGCATGCCTCCTTGTTTTTCCTGACATTATTTCTGACAAGAGTAGGAAGTAAAGCTAGGAATAAGTCTTTATTCTTATCCCATCCATGGGCTCTTTGCAAATATAGATGAGGATAAAAAAAAAAAGGATGCTTTGTAAAAATGAAAATCCATACTTAAATAAAGTATATTTATTTAAGGACACCCCTGTGGGTGTCCTTGCTTTTCCAAGCCACTAACACCATCAAGTTGCCAAGGATCTACATAATGAATGGATTGCCTACCTGACTTACAACGTGCATCTGTTTATCAGTCATTTGTGTTGTTTGCCATTCCATCTACTTTCTTTTAAAGCATTCTAAAATTAGAGCATCTAACCTATTTCATAGTGCATTGCACCCTTCTCCCCTCCATACCGGAGCTGGCCAAACATAACCTGCATTCAATCAAATTCTGATACAGGGAACCTTGTTCAGGACACAGATGAAATGCACAAGCATTGGGAACACAGAATGGCTACCTGTGCCCAGGGTTGGTGTTGAGAGTATTTAAGGACTGCTAGAGCGAGGGCAACAGCCAATCAGAAACAGATGCTCTGTTCAATCAGAGTGGGCACCAGCCGCAACCACCAGCCCAACAGGTGCTTCCCAGCTGCCAGGCAGCCTTGCTGGTTCCCACAGGAGGTCTGCAGCTGCTGTCAGTCCAGTGAGATTAGCAACGACAGAGAATGTGTAATAATGCCCCTTCTCTGGGACTTGTTTTTGTCAACCTCTCCTTGTATTTCATTTACTTGTATTTTACCTAAAGATATGAAGGCATTCCTGTAAAACCAAGACCTTTTAATGTCTTAATTCTAAGAAGAATCTGAGTCACAAATGGATGCTGTGTAATATTCCGAGGGGAAAAGATGTTCCCTATGCTCAACATGCAACAGGTTCAGGTATTTAAAGGAAGCATCGGGGGGTGGATCTTTGAAATGATCAGCTTCCCTTGGAAATTGGTCTTCAAAGTAGCTTCATCACTTTGTCTAAAGCTGGTTTCAAAAGCAATGCCTGTGTGCTCCATCGTTTCAGTTATGTCCGACTCTTCGGGACCCCATGGTCTGTAGCTCACCAGGCCCCTCTGTCCATGGGATTCTCCAGGCAAGAACGCTGGAGTGGGTTGCCATCCCTTTCTGCAGGGGATCTTCCCGACCCAGGGATCAAATGTGCGTCTCTTGCATTGGCGGGTGAATTCTTTACCACGTGAGCCACCTGGGAAGCCCCTTTAAAAGCAATACAAACCTGTAAAATGCAAAGGTTAAAGCTGCATTCTGAAGAGAACCATAGATCACTTTAAAATTATCAACACTTCTGCACAGCTCCAGCAGTGAAAATGATAGAGATCGATACACACTAAAAAAAAAAAAGACCCACATTAAGTACGTGAGTACATGCACGCCGGTATTTATTTTTATCACATATAAGTGAAGCCTACACATAATTCTGTATGTTATTTCTCTAAATTTAGTTTCAGTTTTAACAGAAAATTCTATATGATGCAGAAAATAGCATCCATTCCTGATGATAAATTTAGTAACCAGAAGTTGGCAGAATATTAATAGATGCTAGAAGTCCTTGCTCTCTGGCAACCACTAAAAACATGTTCTCCGTTATAAACATTTGAACAAGGTTTAAATTTGGTAGATTATTTATAAAATGAGAGCTTTCCAGACATTCCTCCCTGACAGCCTTGGAGAATGGTCATCTCTTCCATCTTCTGTATCCTTCGAGATGTATGATGTGCTATAAGCATGCCTCTTAGATGCCAGAAATGCTAGGAAAGCATACGCACATCTTCTTTCTGGTCGGGCAACCCACAAATCACAGTCAAACGACCCCTTCATTCCCCTTTTTGCTTGTGCATCTCACAAATTTTATTCAGCATCTGCACTGAGTCAGAGAATCTTGATGGTACTTCAATAAAGACAAGTTCAACCCGTCTTCTAGAAACCTGTACTCTAGTGTGATGTTTAGTTGTGTCTGACTTTTTGGGAACCCCTAGACTGTAGCCGGCCAGGCTCCTCTGTTAATGGGGTTTTTCCAGGCAAGAGTACTGGAGAGGGTTGCCATTTTCTTGTGAATTTCATGGATTGTGTCTTTGATTTACATGCCTTCGAATATCCCTTCCTAATTTCTCAAGTCTGCATCTCTTTGCCACTCTCCTCTTAGTCTTGATTTAAAGATGCAAATTATATCTATACAATTTTTTTATTTATTTTATATTTAATTCACATGAAAATATACTCCAGGGAAAGTGTTCATGTTTACCATTCCAATATTTTCATAAGGATTTGATGATATGGGGGCATATTTCTAATCCTGGAATTCTAACTGCTAAGAGCTTGGCTGTTAAGGCAGGAAGTGTGATAAGGAATTTTTATGATAATTTATACTTGATATGTTTGTGTGTTCTCAGTCGTGTCTGACTCTTTGCGACCCCAAGGACTGTAGTCCGACAGGCTGCCCTGTCCATGGGATTCTCCAGGCAAGAATACTGGAGCGGGTTGCCATTTCCTTCTCCAGGGGATCTTCCTGACCCAGGGATCGAACCCTTGTTCTTTGCCTCTCCTGCACTGGCAGGCAGATTCTTTACCACAGTGCCACCTGGAAGCTCTTATATACAATCAGTGTATATCTTTATACTCACACACATAAACTACGCTGTTATATAGTATGTATACATAGTGTACGTCACACCCATGTATGTATGACCGACTATAATACAAAGTTGCCATTTTAGCATTACAACTCAGAACTTACATCATGCAAAGGGATTTGAAAGCAATCACATTTTCCACATAGACTAAGTCCATTTACTCTATTTTATTTCAGAGCTCCCAACTGTTTAAAATAAAATTAAATACAGCAAAAATTGCCGTCAGATCCTCCAGAGAGGCCTCTGATTCTTTTCTTTTGGGTTACGCTGCACAGTTTCAAGAAGCACTTTTCAAAAAATGGACAGAATGGAAACTTTTAACTCGGTGGGAGACAGACACAGAATATCTGAAGCACTCTAATTGTTTTTCTGGGAAATTTAGTAATTACAGAGAAGTTCTGTTTATTTTAGTGGCTCCTTATCACCACATGCAACTCACTAAATGATCACATTTTCTCCAGGGACCTCCATGACATCATCAAGTAGCCCCAGCGTTTCCTGATACTTTAAAATTCTGTCCCAGTCCATTTTCAGCGTTGCCGAGGACTGTGGTTCCTGGGAAAGTCTCACAAAGCTCCCTTATCTACCTACATGTAGATATACGTTCTATAGACACACAATATACAGCATTAAAAACATATCACATGGAGTAGAGGATAAAACATGTGTTTTCTATGTTGTTATTATTTAGTCGCTCAGTCATATCTGACTCTTTGCGACTGTGGACTGTAATCTGCCAAGCTCCAAAGTCTGTGGGATTTTTCCAGGCAAGAATATTGGAGTGGGTAGCCATTTCATCCTCCATGGGATCTTCCCAACCCAGGGATCAAACCCACGTCTCCTGCCTTGCAGGTGGATTCTTTACCACTGAGCCACCAGGGAAGCCCATGTTTTCTATATATATTTGTGATTTGCAATACAGTAGTGCAGTGGGGTGAATTTTGGTCTTGTTTGAAATCACCCTGCTTCTCCAGGGTGGTTGATGGGAATGGTGAGCATGCCCCCTAAAAATGACATCTAGCCGTCAACACTGCACTGTGCTTGGCAGAAGCCTGGCCTGAAGCAAGGCGGCCATGCTCTGAGAAGACACATCACAGAAGCACTGTTGACAATATCCAAGTGATGGAGACAACCTAGATGTCCATACAGAGGGATGGGTAAAGAAGACATGGCACATAGAACACAATGGAGCACTCCACAGCCATCAAAAGGAGTAGAACAAGGCCATTTGCAGGGACATGGATGAAGCTAGGGATTATCATACCAAGTGAAGTTAGTCAGACAGAGAAAGACAAATAGGTGATATCACTCACATGGGGAATCTAAAAGAAAATAATATAAATACAAACTTACAAAACAGAAACAGGCTCACAGACTTTGAAAATAAACTTTAAGGTTACCAATGGTGGGGGCGAAGGATAAGTTAGGAGTTTGGGATGAACAGCTACACACTGTTATATATATAAAATAGATAATCAACAAGGACCTACTGTATAGCACGGGGAACTCTGCTCAATAATCTGCAATAACCCACATGGAAAAGGAAAAAGAATGGATATACGGAAATATATAACTGAGTCACCTTGCCATATGCCTGAAACCAACACAACATTGTAAGTCAGCTCTAATATAAAATTAAAAATTAATGGCAGCATAATTCTCTTAAGTGGCCACACAATTCTCCTAAAAGGGGGGATGAGAGAGTCAACTCCCAGGCAGGTTGGTAAGATGTCTGGGTCGCTGAGGCGGAGAGAAGGCTCTGGAACTCTCCAGGAGGAGGAAAGGACAAATGTCTTCCCCCCCACACCACATTCCTTAGTCATAGTCAGATAAAATGTGTTTTTCTTTAAGCCCGGAACTGATGATTACACAACAAACAACTCAGTTTAAACTCTGTGCTAAGGATTTTATCACAACAATGTATCCTACTTGGGGACAGTTTCTCCTTTCTGGAAACATTTTGGCTAATCCTGTTATCTTTTTTTCTTAGATAAATAAAGCTTATTTATTTCTGAATTCCATTCCATGTATAGCTTTATTTATTTATTTTATTTTTTCCCATTTATTTTTATTAGTTGGAGGCTAATTACTTTACAATATTGTAGTGGTTTTTGCCATACATTGACATGAATCAGCCATGGATTCACATGTGTTCCCCTTCCCGATCCCCCTCCCGCCTAACCCTGTTATCTTAAAGTGTAAATTATGGGAGTGGGTCTAGTAAGATCTTTACAACCTTAAGACATTCTTTTGATTTATTGTAATAACTAATTTTAAAAGTATATAACTCCCTTGCTTAGACGAGTGAGCAGGGCATTCTCCATCCCCCTTCTGATGTCTATGTCAGAAGCTTTCTCTTCCCCTTTTTCACTTTAATAAAACTCCCTAGTGAATGAATGAATGGGGAAGGAAAGACTGAATAAAGTCACTGAATCCATGAATGAATGCCTGTCTGAGTCGATGCAGATTTATCAGATGATCTGAGCAGGGAAGATACCCAGTCTCTGAATCTTAGGAAGTGTCCCTCGTCAGAATTTTTCTAAATAATGATCTGTCATCTTTCTCTGGAGGCATTTGCATCAGCTAGTCCTGCCATTCAGAGTTTGATGCCAAGAGAATGATATCTGTTACAATCAACTCTTGGCCCAAGGAGCGATGGATGAAGAGAGGTTTGGAGGCATGGGGAATGGAGAAACATTTTAACTACCATTAAATCACAGGACATATTTGGGCACTTATTTCTTGACTTTGAAAGAATACCCGTAGATTCCCTTTAAGTAGATGAAAACTAAAAAGCAGGGATCAATTTCCTATTCACCTATCTGAGGATCTCCACTTCTCAGGGGCTCTTCCCAGGCTTTTACCCTCCTACCTGCCTGCCTGCGTGTATTTTCCCTCAGATGATGAGATGATGGACCCAGGACTCCATCCAGAAGCACCCTGGGGTGAGAGGTCCTTTGAGGTGGCAACTGAGGACCTTTGACCCCGGGGCACCATGCACCCCTAAGCCCAGCGTTAGTGATTTTTCTCATTTCCACTGAAAGCGCTGGCTCGCTTGCGACGGGAATATCAAGTGTTACCACGGCTGCCGCAGCTGCGATCCATTATTTCCAGTGGCAGTGGAAATCCATTGAGAGATCTCCCGGGAGATTGTGCAAAATGCGGTGGTGGGTTGGATATTAACCCTTGCCACCGCTGGAGCTAAGACTTCCGGCAAAGACCGAATTTTACTGGTCAGCTGCTGCCAAGTTTGAGAAAAAAAACAGACTTCATCCCAGGCAAGCTCCATTCTGAGATGGAGAGCCAGGGCCTCCTAATGCAAGGCCAGGCCCCTTGGAAGCCCTTTGTCTGCCTTTGACAGTTTCACACCCCACCGTGTCTGTTTCTTAGGAGTCTAGAAAGCTTTCTAGGAGGGGAAACCTCTGATGAGGAATGCAGCACAATTCTGACCAACCAAACGCCTCTTTCTTTTACAGTTCAATATGTACTTTAAAAAAAAAAAGCTATATTACATTACCAGGCACACTTACATTTTATTCAATATTTCTACAGCTATTTCCCCCCCTTCCCTTAACTTGAAATGTCTATTATTTTGCTTTATTTATTTTGAGGGAAATTGGTATCCTAGACCCCTATCTACAGTATTCTGTGTGAATGATAAAAGTCTTGAAATGCACACAGAAATAACAAATGCAAAAATGATGTCTGCAAAAATGTTCAATCGCTAAGTC
The DNA here is from genome assembly GCF_023699985.2 of Odocoileus virginianus. Lineage (NCBI taxonomy): Eukaryota > Metazoa > Chordata > Mammalia > Artiodactyla > Cervidae > Odocoileus > Odocoileus virginianus. Next base: position 56,919,726 of record NC_069690.1, read on the forward strand.
ATGTCCAACTCTTTGTGGCCCCATGGACTGTGGCATGTCAGCCTTCCATGTCCTTCACCATCTCCCAGAGTTTGCTCAAACTCATGTCCATTGAGTCAGAGATGCCATCTAGCCATCTCATCCTCTATCATCCCCTTTTCCTCCTGCCGTCAATCTTTCCCAGCATCAGGGTCTTTTCCATTGAATTGGCTCTTTGCATCAGCTTAAGCAACCGTTCTTCCAATGAATATTCAGGGTTGATTTCCTGTAGGACTGCCTGGTTTGATCTCCTTGCTCAGACTGTTCACAAGGTTAAATAATTTCAGGCTTGTGATGTTCACATTATAATTCTATGAATTTATATGTCGGGTCATCCTGTTGAAGTTATATAATTCCATTTTGACATAATTTCTGCACTTTAATTACCAGACATTGCCATATGATCTGAAAAGTGGGCTCAAAGCAAGGGTTCTCAGCTTTGGCACTATGATTGGGGCTGGATAATTCTTTGTTGTTGACTATGAGGGCTACACCATTTCTTCTAAGGGATTCTTGCCCACAGGAGTAGATATAAAGGTCATTTGAATTCAATTCACCCATTCCCATCCATTTTAGTTCACTGATTCCTAAGATGTCAATGTTCACTCTTGCCATCTCCTGCTTGACCATGTCCAATTTACCTTGATTCATGGACCTAACATTCCAGGTACCTAGGCAATGTTGTTCTTTACAACATCGGACTTCACTCTCAACACCAGACACATCCACACCTGAGCATCAGTTCCACTCTGGACCGCTGCTTCATTCTTTCTGGAGCTAGCAGTAAGTACCCTCCACTCTTCCCCAGTGTCATACTGGACATCTTTTGACCTGGGGGACTCATCTTCTGGTGTCATATCTCTTTGCCTTTTCATACTGTTCATGGATTTCTCAAGGCAAGAATACTGGAGCGGGTTGCCCTTCCCTCCTCCAGTGGACCTCATTTTGCCAGAACTCTTCACTGTGACCCATCTGACTTGGGTGGCCCTGCACGGCATGGCTCACAGCTTCATTGAGTTATGAAAGCCCTTTTGTCACGACAAGTCTGGGGTCCAGGAAGAGGGTCATCCTGTTCATTGCAGGAGGCTTTGCAGCATCCTTGGCCTCCATCTACTCAAGGCCTGAGATACCCCTTCCCCCATCTCTGACAATCAGACATGTCTCCAGACATTGCCAGCTGCCACTTGGGAGAAAACCATCCCAGATTGCAAACTTCTGGTTTAGAAGAAATGGTTTGAAGGAAAGAGCATAACATATTTCTTTTAAAAATCTAGAAAAAATATCCTTAGAGCCTAAGATATTCTACTCTCAGGATCTATTAAGTGACCACTGATCACAAATCCTAAACTGTTCTGGTTTCTGCCCAGTCTTCACTCTGCCCTTGTTTTCCCTTTTGGTGGACTTCAAAGAGAAAATCCTCAACCCCTTTCTTTGCCTACAGACTAGTGGTAAAGAACCTGCCAGCCAATGCAGGAGACATAAGAGATGTGGGTTCAATCCCTGGGTTGGGAAGACCCCCCTGGAGGAGGGCATGGCAACCCACTCCAGTATTCTTGCCTGAAGAATCCCATGGATGGAGGAGCCTGGAGGGCTATGATCCAAGGGATTGCAAAAAGTCGGACGCAAGTGAAGCAACTTAGCACAGCACAGCACGCTCCATCCTAGGTCCCGGCCAAGGGCAGACTCCGTCTCAGTCTCAGGCTCTCTTGTGCTCTGTTATCCAGGGAAGAGGCACCAGTGGGAGCAGGTAGAGAATATGGATTACCCAGGAATCACCCATAAATTGCTACCCTTTCCTCACAGGATGGAAGCAGAACAAAGCCATTCCAGGCATCTGGTTTACCCCGCAGTCTACCGCAAGAGAACTGGTCCCTATTCTTGTCCATCAGAAAAGCATTCTCACACACTGACCATTTTTTTAAAAAACAACATGTTTGCCACCAGTTTTATATATTAAGTACTACGAGAACAAAAATTCCATCTTAAATCACAGTTAACTGCTTCTCTGTAAAGTAATACACATTTCTCCCTTTGGAGAGAGGCTTTCATCTGAGATGCTTAATGCATTTAATGGATTGTAAGATATAAAAATCTCTCTTATCAGATGATGCTAAACGGCAACTATTATCTCCTTTCTGAGGAGGGAAGAACGGAGACTGACAATTCCTATTTGAGGGAAAACATCTTGGCTCCATCCTACCCTCTGTCTCTACACATCACTTGCCCTTCAAGCTGAAGTCACTCTTACCACCTAGCACCATTTCTACCCAATTTTAGATTTAGCTTGCTCTCAGACTAGAAGTCCTGAAACTGCTTTCTCAAAGATCCTGTATTCCCACAAGAACAGAACATTGTTAAACAGCAATTTCAGCTGAAAGTTAACAAGGTTTTAAGGTAGTTAAAAAACTGTGAAAGCCTGACTCCCAGTGTGAAATACAAAACCTGTGAAATTCAAATATGCAGGAACGCTTTCATTTACTCAGGGCTGTGATTAAGGCTGAAAATGTTTTCTTTGTTTAAAAAAGAAATCCATAGGCCAGAGTGTAAAGAAATGCAAGATTCTGAAAGTTGTTATTTATTTTTCTCAGGCTAATTATGAGATGAAAATAGTCCAGTGTATATATAGTTGGGTGTTTTCATTTGTATACCCTCTCTATATACTCTTTGTATTTCTGTGTGTGTATGTGTGTGTGTGTGTGTGTGTGTGTGTGTGTATGCTCATATACATGTGTATATATATGCATGTATATTATACTTATATAGGATATATTTATATATTAAGTATAGTTTAGGTAATCTCTTAGAAACACACATGAAAAGGCTTCAGTGGGTTAAACACACATCACTTGGTGGTGAAGCGAGCAATGTGTCCATCAGAAAACAGGCTTCAGTCCTCCTCTGGCTGTAGGAACATGGTCTAGTAACTTTATCAATATTGTCATAAATATGTATCAACATGTCAGCCACTTCTAAGTTTTCTCATATATAATGTTAGAATATGAATGCCCTTATAACTTCTACTTACTCCCCAAATTATAAAAAAAATCCTTTTAAAAGAAATAGATATTTATAGAGATGTATAGCTAACTCTCCCCCTCCAGAAGAAGATTCTTCCTTCACATCAATATTTCATATTCCAGCTAGGTAAAATTTGTGTTTGATATTGTTGTTTAGATGCGAGCTCGTGTCCAGCCATCAAACCCACGTCTCCTGCATTGGCAGGCGGATTCTTCACCACTGCCCCAGCTGGGAAGCCCAAGCTTTGTGTAACTAGCATTTAAAATTAGTTGCTAAAAGTGTAATTCTGAATGATCTAATGAAGTATCCATCTGAACCACCAGGGAAGACAGCACACATATGTACTATATACATACTGTTTGTGAAATATATATATTGATATGTGTGAAAGATATATATTGACATATATGAAATGTATATGTCGATCATGTGCACACATATGGAAAAAAATGAGCACTCAGTGTATATCTGGGGGGTAGAATTATGGGTCATTTAAAAATTATTTTATATTGGTATTTATATTTTCTGAATATGGTCTGCGATCAATGGTTATTATTTTACAATTGGAAAATAAATTGATGCTTTTAAAAAATGCTATAATCTTCAAAATTATGAAGAAAAATATTTAATTACAACATAAAAATTTTGAGATTTGAGGTGCTAATTCCAGAACAGATTGAAGTATGAAAGTAATATATATATTTCTACCCTCAAGTGTGTTTTGAAGTGTTTAAGTGAAAACTCAAGTTGAAAATAAAAGGACACACACACACAAGTAGGATCCTGGCAAACGAAGGGAATAAAGTGGAAAAAGTCTTAAAACGGTTCTTAAGATCAGAAGTTTCAGTATGTGATGTTTTCCCAAAGAGTTTAATTTCTTTTATAGATATGCAAGCCATGGCAAAAAGGTTTCATTTGCTACTTTAATAGATATATTTTATTAAAAAATCAAGAACATTAAGGTATATGGAGACTCACACATGTAAAATTATGATTTCTATATCTATTTAGGGGAGGTAAAAAATTTTACCCTCACCTCATTGGCAAAAATAAGTAGATCTTTTCAGCTTTCAAAAATTGTGTAAATATTACATAAATACATACAGCTGTCACTGAATAATATTGATAAAAAACAATCCAATCATGTTTCTTTGAATTCTAGAGATAATAAACACAAATTGTCTCATTTGAAAGAGTTTTATTTGCTAACTAGCTTTTTGTTTCAGTGTAATTTTTATAGGATTAATGTTTAGGGGCTAAATTGCAGACTCTATGGGAATATTGCCCTTACTGGTCTCTAATTTTTTTTTTTTAATCACTAATGAATCCAAAAAGTAGAGGTGGGAGGAGGGGCCACATATGGTGTCAATACACTTTAATTAAGTGCAATAATTCCTCTTTTCCTGAGGTAGCTGTGCTAAGGCACATTTCTCTTCGGAGATTTACATTCTGGGGTATCTAGTTTTCAGGAGCGCCCTCGCGTTGATCTGTGGCATTCCACTGCCCTCTGTCGGATCACTGTGAAAGTTCCGCTGGACTGCCTTCTAAGACCAGAAATTTGGGTTCAGCTTCTTGGTTTTTGGAATTCCCAACTTTCAATATAAATCTTCTGACCATAACGATATTTTGAAAAAATGTGGAGTTAAAGACTGATGAATTTCCTAACAGGCAGCTTCCCTCAAAACGATATCTTGGAAAGCAGCTTCGATTTTTATCTTTTTATGAGTAAATAGTACTTATAAGAGCTTCTGCCTACTAGGAATGAAACACTTTTCAAAAATGTCTTTCAAATAGGGCAAATGGAAAATATAATAATTTAGGAAAACTAATACCACAGTATTTTTTAAAAAAATTTTTAGCAAACATAGAAACTGAATTATTTGAAAAATTACAATTTATTAAAATCTGCAATTCGCTTTTGAGTAGCTTTCGATGATAAATTTCCCAGCATTGACCCTTATTCCAGGAGGAACTTTGGAGATGAATGTCTTTGATCTGCACAGCAGATGTTGTTCTGCACGCTTCTGGTGCAAACCCTCCACAAATATACAACAAGAAGTGACCTGGAAAAGTCACCTCGGAGAGGAGGGAAGACGCGGCCAGAGGTGGACGCGAAAGGGCACAGAGCTATCTGGCTGGAAGTATTGTTACTGATTGGATGTCAGTTTTTAATTCGTTGGATGCTGCTTTTCAGCCAAAATCTGAAAATCTCTCCTCCCTTTTCAACATCTGGTTTAGCCATTCCTGGAGAGACAAAACAGCCCTTTCTCTCTCATCCCATCTATTAAAATGTACCTAGGTCCTGAGACAGAAATGAATGACCGTGTCAGTACTGAATAGCTCCACTCCAGTATTCTGCTAGAAATAAGTCTAATGTCCTAAAACCAAAATATTACAGTAGGACACTCTTCGACAGTGCAGTTGATGGAAAATTAACTTGGTTTCCTGCTATATCCCATGAAGTCATTTGTCACATCAAAATACATGAAATATTGTAATCAGTTCAATTTATTTATTTAAAGAACAAAATAAAAATTGAAGCCCCATATTTGATCCCATCATGGCTGTTAAATATTTTAATTTATGATAAACTATTTTAGCCATTTTTCTGTAAAGTATTTTCAAACGGTACTTATCATATTAAATACATAAGGGGACCTGAGTTTGAATTTATTTATAGTGCTTAAATATTGCAATATAAGTTTAATCATTTATGATGACATGTATTTTAATTATAAAGACTTCTTTAAAAGCTTAGTCATTATATGCCTCTTTGTGTACAATTTCCTAAAATATTTAAAACTCTTTCAATAATATGAAATCTTGGTCTGAAAAACTAGTTTCACATCTAGTGAAACTATTTTATCCCCCTATTTAACTGAAATACAACAAAGAAGAAAAGAGTGAGACTATATTTAGCAAAAATGTATTTACCTCTGTAAAGTGTTAGTATACTTGAAGCTATACAAGAATATAACTGACATATCATATATAAGTATTGTCATTGTTAGAGGAAAAAGATACTGACATATTTAGTTTTAAAGAAAAGGCTAACTCCTAAGTTGTGAATTATAGTATGGACTATTCTGTGTCACTACAAGCATATGGCTTTCATATATATGGTTAATGAGGCCGATATGTAAATTGAGACATTGTCAATAATATTATACAAGTGTAAAACTGTCTAACCTCATGTGTAATTTTAAATATTTATTATGACATAAAGATTTATAGCTACTACAAAGCTGATAAAACTGATTTAAATACAAAAATATTATTGTTCAAAAATGTGTGAGATCAGAATTCATGAATATTCTAAAAATATTGTTACTGAAATTTACCTAAATCACTTTTGCTTAAAAATCCAACTTGCTGTCAAATGAAAAAGCATTTTATTTGGTGTCTGTTATAAAACAGAGTAAGAGAAAACCCACTGATAAAAGGTTTCCAAGATCTCTAATACTTATTAAAGAAGAAGATAAATAAATCTTATCTTTTTTCTATAACCTAGAAGTTGTCTTTGGGCAAATGTTTTTCTCTTTTTTTTCCCCCTACATCTAACTTAGTAATCTATGAACTATAATGATATGTTCGAACTGTACAGTCAACTTCACAGCCTGGGGAGGAGCAGAAATGCCAGCATGTCTAACTTTTCACCACTTGTAGAACGCTGCTTCATGTAACCTTGAATTTCTAAGAAATTTTGATCAAGATGTGACTCAGAAGAGCTAGGTTAGAATGTAAGAGTTTTTAGTTTCTCCTCCTACTTTGTCATTCTCCTGTCCTAGAGACACATCTAAATATAATCCTAAACTCCACCCTATGTGCTAACGGTACTTGATAACACCTCATTGTCTACCATATTGCTGATCCAGTCCTTCTAGGAGTTCTAGGGTATAAAAGTAGAGTGCTACCAATTCCTGTAAAAATCGGGGAATTTCTGTGCTGGGCTGTCCCTAAAGCTGATACAGGTCACTGTCCTTCTTGCCCTGTTTGCCCATCTTGGTCTTGTGAGTGCATGAATTCTCAGTGTCAAAACTACAGTAGTGCTATCTAGGTCCATGCTGTTTCCAATGAAAACTGAACCCAAACAGATCATGAGAAGGGCTTCCCTGGTAGCTCATCAGAGGGATGGGGTGGAGAGGGAGGTGGGAGGGGAGACCGGGATGGGGAATACATGTAAATCCATGGCTAATTCATTTCAATGTATGACAAAAACCACTGCAATGTTGTAAAGTAATTAGCCTCAACTAATAAAAATAAATGGAAAAAAAAAGAATTAATAAAAAGAAAAAAAAAAAGAATCTGCCTACAAAGCAGGAGACACAGGTTCAAGCCCTGGGGTGGGAAGACACCTGGAAAAAGCAAGTGGCAACCCACTCCAGTATTCTTGCCTGGGAAATCCCATGGACAGAGGAGCCTGGCAGTCTATAGTCTATGGAGTTGCAAGAGTCAGACATGGCCTGGTGACTAAGCCACCACCAGATAATGAGAACGTAATACTAAAACTGTTCTTCCTTCATCTCAGTCAAGATAGATGATGATTTTTCTAGAGGAACTTTCTCAAACCAATTCTTTTCAAGCCCACTGTATTCCAGATACTGCATTTGCCCCTTGATAAACATCGTCTCATATGATCTTGTTAATAGTTCAGCAAGTCATTATCATCAGTTCCATTTCATGCATGAAGAAACTGAGGTTTCAAAGGAGGAGGTGACTCGCCAAGGAAAACACAGCAGTCTTGAGACACAGCCTTTTCCCACCACGACCTCTTCACTGCCCTTACCTTCCTCTATTTCTCCCATTTTCTCATCAAAATCTCTTCTCCCCCTCCCCATCAAAAAGCCTCAATGAATTATTTTACTGAGGAAAGTTTAGACTTTTCAGATAATGCTTACACCCCTTATATAGATACGAAATACAAATTTAGTAGGAAAAGAGTGTATTCTTAGAAGTAGGATTCCAAGAACGAATTTGTTAGTCCAGATTAAACATGGGTGCCTTTCAAATTTATGTCCTCATTCAGCCCTGTGTATTGACATGAGTGTCTCTGAATTATAAAGAAGTTATTACGAGTCTTGTCATCTTTCTTAACTCATGACAAGTCTACTGTTTAAAAAAATAAATAAACAAACCTCCTTATGAGCACCATATTCACCTATATTGCTCTGGCATCCTTGGAAATCTTCACATCAGCCTGAATCATTTCTGGACACTGAGGGTGAGTGAGTCGGGTATTTGATCTACATATAACCACTAGTGAAACCCTGCACTTTTACCCGCTGTCCTTGGAGCCCAGGTGTGGTGAGGTTGTGACTTAGAAGTCTGATGGGGAGTATTTTCTTGTGAGCTACACTAATGACTCCGCAGGTGAAGAATCTGCCTGCAACACAGGAGACCTGGGTTCCATCCCTGGGTCAGGAAGATCCCCTGGAGAAGGAAACGGCAACCCACTCCAGTACTCCTGCCCAGACGGAGGGGCCCAGTGGGTATCATCCATGGGGTTGCAAAGAGTCGGCCACAGATGAGCACATATTCTTGTACACGGTGATATGGAGTCAGGGCTTTGGCTTCCTGTTTCAGGACAGCATCTTTTGCTCCTTGGTGCTCCCTACTAAGTTAGTGATGACCGGGGTTTACTAAGTGATCCACCGCTGTGTTTCAGCCCCAAAGATGCCCCTCGGGTCTCTGATAGATTCCCCTGAGGCAGAGATGGAGGGCAATGCTTTCCACCCTCAAAACACATACCATTTATATAGTTAAATCTACATATCATGGCAGACTATCATTATGCCAACTTTAAGTTTTAAATTGGCCATTACTTGAGAGGGCAGGTAATTTTGTTTGTTGGGGAGGGTGGGCATGGGGTGATGTCAAACAGCAAACTCAAATTTACAGGAGTTGGGTAGAGCTCTTCCTAATATTTCACCTCCCTTTCTGCACAGGATATATTGAAGACCATTAACAAAATTTTTTAACCTAAAAAGTTTTTTTTATTATAAAATATCTTCTTGTTGGTGTATGGCAAAAAACCACCACAATATTGTAAAGTAATCATCCTCCAATTAAAATAATTGTAAAAAAAGATAATCATAGCAGTGTTTTTCTTAAAAAAATAATGTGTGTATATATATGTATATATATATGTATATGTATATATATATATCTCTTCTTGGGACCTCCCTGGAGATCCAGTGGTTAAGAATTGTCTTTCAATAGAGAGTGCAACTTCGATCCCTGGTCAGGGAGCCCCATGTGCCTTGCAGCCAAAAACCAAAACAGAAAACAGAAGCAACGCTGTAACAATTCAATAAAAACTTTAAAAATGATCAACAACAACAAAAAACCTTTTTAAAAAATAAAATATCTTCTTACTGGATAATATCTCAAAAGTACTTATAATTTAGCAATATGTTGGGCAGTTTATAAAACCATAATTATTTAGGATTCATTTGCTCTCATTCTTGACAATACCAGGCACTCAAAGTTACCACTTCTAACATGCAGTAGCCCTATTTTATTGTCCTATTGTTTCTAAACTATCTTTCTCTGTAAAGAATTGATAAAATTGAAGTTAAAATATTGTTTTCAGGCTCATAAATGCAAAAAAACACAGAGCTTAATCTAATTTTACTATCAGTATCAGTGAAACACATGTATTGCTAGTACACTTTTTGGGCAAATATATTTTGTGCCTAATATTCCTTTTTGTCTAATTCCAACGCTGACAGAGTCAAACGTTTGCTTGGGAGATTTCTTATGAATTTATATCACTGGTTACAAGTAGGACATAGACAGAAGCATGATGAGCAGAATAATCTGTCATCTTTACAAACAGAAGAGACAATTACTTTCAGAAAAGCTCTCCTGTGGTATTGACAACTCATATCACATGTTCTACCACTGGTAGCTCAGAGACAGCATATGTGAACAAGACACAGTAAATTATATTAAAGTCAGAAACTTTGAGATGCTCTTACGAACCCTCAGGGAGATTAGCAAGACACTGTCCGCTCCGAGGAGCACCACGCTTCATCAGAACCAGCTAACTCATTTCCCCAAGATTGCTAAGCACACTTTACTGTTTATAAAGAAAGATTCTCAGACCAGGGAATCTCCTTTTCCAAGTGGTTGCCATGGTTTTAGTGTGTTTGTTTTGTGTTTTCCTGGCACATGGGTTAAATTATCAGAGCGAAGAGGAAATGGAGATGGTAACAATCCAATAATGCTCTTCGGTGAAGAGCGTTTAACATTCAGAAACCATCGACATTTAATTTCTGCCTCATTAGAACCAGGAGAGCAGGGAGCTGATTTAGGAATGCTGCAGCTTGTTCTGAAACATCACGGTGTTTTTTTTTTTTTTTGAAACAGAAGGTAGTAATCAATGAGAAGTATTCAGTGTGGTTCAGTTCCTATAATACTTTCCTGGTGTGAGTCTAACCACTATTGCTTTGCACCTTTTTTTTTTTTTTTAAACTCTTTAAGGTCACATCTGTTAGGGCACATAATGGTTTTTAATCACACTTTTCTAAATGACTAGAACACAAGTATGTGAGGGGAGCAGCACTTAAATCGAAGCCTGATCCCTGTTGTAGGATATTTGGGTCGTGATTTTCTGGAGGATTGAATGCAAAATGGCAGAGACCTCTGCCGAACTCATGCCAGTTGATATACAGCTGAACAATCAAATGCAGGCCCACCCCCTCCTCCGAATAAGTCTCCTTTCCCAGAGGAGGATCACAGAGAACACACTCTCAGTTTGGGGGAAGCAAGGAAGGCTAGAATCATATATTATCTTTACAGACCCTTCTGTTCAATTCCGAACGCCTCTAATGCACCTCAAATCCTCTTCGGATCAGTTTCAACCAAATTATAATACATATTCGCAGGATGGTGCTTTTTCCCCTCAAATTTGAATTAGGTGCTAAAAACAAGTTTTTCTTCTTTTTCAACTTATATTTAACTGGAGTCACTGATGATGTGCTATTGATTTTTGCTGTAAAGCTTGGAGCAAAACCCTATACTATATGGTCCACTTATATCATCGACTATAGATATATTCAAGGAAACCACCTTTGCTTTCAGCAGTCCCTTGTGTTCTGGGCTCATGAACAAAGAGAAAGAACTGATATATATTTAGAGATCCATTTTATTCAATAAGTAACACCAGGCAGTAAGAAGATAGCAGTTACCATCAATAAGAACCCTATTCTCATGGAGCTTCTACTCTAAATATTCCAACGAAGCAGAATATAAAAACAAACTAGCTGATTTGGGTGCTGGTAAATGCCGTAGAGTTGGACTATAAAGAAAGCTGAGCGCAGAAGAACTGATGCTTTCCAGCTGTAGTGCTAGAGAAGACTCCTGAGAGTCGCCTTAGCAAGGAGGTCAAGCCAGTCCATCCTAAAGGTGATCAACCCTGAATGTTCATTGGAAGGACTGATGCTGAAGCTGAAGCTCAATACTTTGGCCACCTGATGTGAAGAGCCAACTCATTGGAAAAGACTATGATGCTGGGAAAGATTGAGGGCAGGAGGAGAGGGGGACTGCAGAGGATGAGATGATCAGATAGCATCACCGACTCAAGGGACGTGAGCAAACTCCAGGAGGCAGTGAAGGACAGGGAAGCCTGGTGTGCCGCAGTCCATGGGGTCGCAGAGTCAGACACAACTGAGCACCTGAAGAGCAACAAAATTGATGTTTTAAATTTTGAAAAATCGTCCCAAATAATTGGGTTCTGATTCAATGCTTTAATCATTTATTTATGACCTATTATTTGGAAGACATGTACTATTTTGGGCAATAGTGATTCTAAGATGAAAATCATTCTCAAGAATTTTAAAGGGGAGAGAAAAAGTCAGCTATCAGAAGGTAGTGTTAGTTGCTCAGTCATGTCCAATTCTTTGCAACCCCATGGACTGTGGCCTGCCAAGCTCCTCTGTCCATGGGATTCTCCAGGCAAGAACACTGGAGTGGGTCGCCATTCCCTTCTCCAAGGGATCATCCCAACCCATGGATCCAAGCTGGGTCTCCAAAGGCAATGATATAAAGACTCTTAGTAAGGTAAGGGTGTGTGAGTCTCTGTGAAGCAGGTGGGGCTCCTGAAGCGATGAGCACAGAGAAGGCTCTCCTACCAGCCTGAGGCTCAGAAGTGGGACGGATGCAGGAAGGGGTCTCTTTGCAAGGAACTGAGTTGAGTTGGATGGAGAACACGGAGTCACACGGATGGACTTGCTGAGAACAGAGTGAATGGGGAAGTAGAAGGGAAACGCAGGCAGAGGGAACAGCGGAAGCAAGGACATAAAGAGATGACAGAGCATTTATGAACACACCGCACCGGCCAAAAAATTCCTTTGGGTTTTCCCATAGCATCTTAAGGAAAACCCAAAAAGATTCTTCAACCAATCCAGTATATACAGACGTAATACGAGGCTTTCCTGGTGGCTCAGATGGTAAAGAACCTGCCAGCAATACAGGAGACCCAGGTTCAATCCCTGGATTGGGAAGATCCTCTGGAGATGGGAATGGCCACCCACTCCAGTATTCTTGGGAGAATCCCATGGACAGAGGAGCCGGGTGGTCTACAGTTCATGGGGTCACAGAGAGTCAGACACAACTGAGCTACTCACACTACTAACAATTTCACTCATATATATATATATATATATATATGCTTATTAAAGAAATAAGTAGAACAATTTGTTTTCATATTCTCTTCAATCCAATGCACATATTCAAAACCAAAGTCCATTCTTTAAAATTATGTATTTTTACACTTGGATAAGCTTTTTTCCAAGACTTACGGCTTCAGCCAGACTGTCTTTTCATTATTTATGTCTGTGTCTGTTTGCACACCTAGCAGAGATTAAGTAGGAGAAATAGAGAAAATGGAGCAGATCTTTTTCCTGATTCCTGCTTAGCCAATCAACATGGCAGGAATTTTGATCAGTAGTTTAAATCAGATTATAAAGTAACCTGATAGATATTCCAGTCAACTAAAAGGCAAAAGATCCTCAGTCTTCCTTAAACAAAATGTTCTCTCGAGAGTAACTTTGTTCCTAAGAAATAGTAAATAACCGAGTCAAAAAATGCAGTAACTCATATTAACTACCACCAAACAACTCAAGTTTGAAGGCTTCACTCTTTTTCATAATCTTGTGAACATTCGTAAAACCTCATTCCTTGTGAACATTCATAAAACCTCATTCCTAGCTTTAAGACTTCTTTGTCTTAAGGAAAACACCTACTTGTTTTGGTGTTATAACAATTAAATTGATCGGAAACATGTACACTGATTCTGATCATTTTCTTTAAATCTACTGCAGAATTCCTTGCTTTGGGTAGCATCTTCTGCAGCTGGCAGACACTATGCTGGCTTTAATTACTGACCCACATCTACAATGATGACTCTGCAGTCTTTTTTTTTTTTAACTTTGAAGATGAAAATCACTAATAACCGGAAGAAATGGATGGAAGCCATCAGCCAGTAAGTGGTTCTGCTTCTTAAAAGTTATGCAGCCTCTTTGACATTACCCTGTCTATCGCTTCATCAAAATAACTCAGTTTCAGCTGAAATAAAATAGCCCTGCTTATCATCTGCCACCTGAAAACATCCACAAGTATCTGATTTATAAATACTGACAAAGGCAGAAACCGAGTGAATTTATTTAAAAACACAAATTTGTTTTCGAGATGAAGCCACGTTATTTGTATGAAGGAAGCAGACAGAAAAGCTACGGGGCTTCTTGAACAGGAAATCGGGCACAGGTCCATGTGAATGGAGTTTCTTAAAGACAACTGACAGGTTAATGATACCAAGCATTGTGCCAGTAGCTGCATTTAATTCCAGGATCTTATGGGCGCATTTTCAACTGATATCCTTTAAATAACCTGTAATTTTTCAGTGTGAAAATCTCTATTATAACAGGGAAAATTGAGGAAGACACTTATTAAAGAGAAGCAGCAGCGCATGTGGTATTATTTTTACAGCCTTTCCGTGTGTTGATATAAAGTAATACATTTGAGTCAAACATCATCTGGGTGAGTAGTTAAAGTGAAATCCGATAGGACTTCGCAATGCGGCCGGACGGGCTGTCCAATTAGCAAAATGATTAGCCCGGCTAATATCAACAGAGCCAGTGCCGTGTCAATTTGACATTATATCTCTACACAGATTTTAGCCTTTGCTTAGGACTTCTGACCATGATCCCTATAACTTTTGAAGAAGTGCCATCCATTGGGTTTCTGTTGGAGAGAAACAACTATTTCTTCTAGAACATAAAAATACTTCAACAGTTTTTCAAAATTTGGAAGATTTTGCTTTAATATGTGTGTGTATATATATTTATGTGTGTGTGTGTGTGTGTGTGACTCTATATATATTGTTATATTGTCAGGACATCTCTGGTAGTCCAGTGGTTAAGATTCTACGTTCCCAGTGCAGGGGGCCTGGGTTAAAATCCTTAGTCAGGGAACTAAATTCAGCATGCCACAACTGATTTTATATATACATATATATATATATATATATATATATATATATAAAATTATATGGAAGAATTGATGCTTTCAAGCTGTGGTGCTGGAGAAGACTCTTGAGAGTCCCTTGGACAGCAAGGTGATCAAATAAGTCAATCCTAAAGGAAATCAAACCTGAATATTTATTGGAAGAACTGATGCTAAAGCTGAAGCTCCAATACTTTGACCACCTGATGTGAAGAGCTGACTCATTGGAAAAGACCCTGATGCTGGGAAAGATTGAGGACAGGAGGAGAAGGGGGAAACAGAAGATGAGATGGTGGGATGGCATCACTGACTCAATGGACATGAGTTTGAACAAACTCCGGGAGATGGTGAAGGACAGGGAAGCCTGGCATGCTGCAGTCCATGGGGTCACAAAGAGTCAGACACAACTTAGCCACTGAACAACAGGATCAGTAAGCATGCTACCTAGAGATAAATACTCTGAAGTGTGTACTGATACACACACACGTATATATACACACATAATATTACATACCTATATAAAGATGTGGATGCATAAATTTAGAAAATAAACAAATGTTTAACATATAAATTAATTGCTATATCTAACTTCTGTTAAAAATATGTGTATGTTAGAGTTGCCTTTTATAATTAGTGGGAATTCTTATAAAGAGTACAGAACTCATTGAGATATTTCAAAATTTATTTTAATATATAACTCACTCTGACTTTCAAGATATTTTTAAATAATTATTTTATTAGGAATCTTTACTCAATTATATTAGCAAAGCTGTTTTTCTGGATTTCAATGTTGTGGAGTGTATACAGTTGAACATAACAATGCTTCAGTATAATTTTTTCTTACAATGGTTCTTCTTTGAGCTTATTAAATTACATAGACTATCTTTAATAGAGATTTGTGCAAAATTATGTATAAAATGTCTTCTAAGAGGAGCTTATATAATAAGAATTTGGCTATATCAAGCAATTACTTTGGAAATTGACCATGTTAAATGGGACTTCATTATTATGATCTCTCAAGCCTACTTGCAGTGTCCACATGAATATAATAGACTACATATTTTTTCTCCCTAAGATCTTCTCAGGATGGAGATACATTCAACCACTTTGGTAGCTGTACCAAAGCCAAATCATTTTGCTTTTATTTCTATAATTGCTTTTATATCCTTGTTTAGTATTTATCATTTTTTAACTTAATTGATATCCCATGAGTAGATGCTCTAAAGTATTTTTGCCCTTTCAATTGAAATATTTCTTTCTCATGTTGCATATGAAGAGCATGTGTTTACAGCATTTTTTCCTGATCCAAACTTAGTTGTTTCTCTGCAGTAAATTTGCTCTCAAGTCCAATTAAACTCAAGTTAAATAAATACATTTCACACTTTTTAAGCAACAGAAAGAGTAACGGTTTTTATCTGTATTTATCAAAACCAATGTTGTGCAAATTCCACTTGTATCGGGTATATGAGTTGTTCGTTAGCTGATTTTTTAAAATTAAAGATCTGTTTGCAAATATTTAAACTCACATAAAGCTACATATCTTATAAGTCCTTTTTAAATAGTATTTTCCCAAAAGTAGTTTTCCTTTGGACTGTTACAGCACAGACGACTCCATATGTCATCGTCTGCTAAGACAGGGTTCAAAATGTACTCCTAGACAACCCAGAGAAAAGAAAGGCCCTTAATTCATACCCTGGGTCTTATTTAGAAGACTACATGATATATTTTGTTGTTAGGTAACAAAAATCTATACTGTTTAAAATGTCTGTAATCCGAGTTCTTTTTTTTTTGTCCCCCCTAAAGTGACATTGACTGAAATCTCTCCATAAAGAGAATTAGCCTGTTGCTTCTAGTTCAAATGCATACCCCTTCCATTTCCTCTAATTTTATACAATGTAAATAAATACTCTGTGCTGTTCAGAAGCTACTGGAAAAGGCTGAATGCCTATCATGTGTTCTAAATAAGGCCCTCTTGAATAAAGAATTACCTCTGAGCTAAGAAAAGTCATAGTTGCTAAGCAGAAAGGTCGACAAGAGCAAGTGGGCTTTTTCCTGTATTTGTCTGTGAGAATAAACATATGGAAGAAAATGTCCTTCTATAAAAGAATTCAAACAAAGCAAAAGTCTTCAGAAAATAGATTGCCGTGGAAAGTTTATTTAAACTTAAGACTCCCGCATGGAATTAGCCATGTTAGACGGCATTGAATTGAATGAATAATTCCATTCCAATATGATCCACTTTCCTTTAATTTCTGTGAGTAATGTTTGGAATATTTGTGCCCAGTAGAATACGAGACATTTCAACATCAGCAAATTGAGCATGAGAAATCAGACCCCGAAGAAACGGACCCACAACTTCAATACTAATCAGACATGTACAGTCTCAGATCAAAGAGAAGGGGAAGGGTAATATCTGAATTCGAAAAAACAAAAAAGGATTTTAGATTTCTAGCATTCATTAGAATCTCATGAATTCTGTGATTCAAAATTTATATTTCAAAATTTGATATAGAACATTTTATGATTTTCATAGTATTTCACAGGCACATGAAAAACAAATGAACAGTTAGATTATTAGCTTGAGAATATCTAAATTTGTAACTCTAAGAGATTGCAACCAATTTCTTTCCCAAGAGGACATACTTTATCTTTCTATTGATTTATTCTACGCAATCTGTTTTACTTTGTTCCTAACATATAATTCTTTGTGGGTTTTGACCAACCTTTGTAATAAACAATGTACCTAAACAAGGCTCTCTGGGTTAACTTTCTCCATGTACCCATAACAAATTAATTATAGTTTAGACATATTGAAAACTTCCAGTAGTACTAAAAAAATTAAACCTGAAAGGTAACATAATGCTAGAATCTAGAATGATACTAATTTGTTTAAAGAGCTGGCTTTGATAAGCTGCTATATAGACACTATAATCTAATAAAGAACATGGAAAAGGAAAAAAATAACTTTCTCTCCTTTTTCTTCAAGGTGCTCCTTTACTTAAGGATCTAGAAGAATCTAGACTAGCTACGAATAGTCAGAAAATAGGGTATCTTGTTTAGGACAGATAGAAACACATCTAAAAGTTATAGCCACCACAGTTAAGAAGGATCTGTCCTAGGAGATATGACAATATATTACTAAACTATTGTTTATATTTTTTTTTAAGTCTTTATTGAATTTATTACAATATTATTTTATGTTTTTGTTTTTTGGCCCCGAGGCATGTGTGATCTTAACTCCCTTACTGGGGATCAAGCCTACATCTTGTGCATTGGAAGGTGAAATCTGAACCGCTAGACCACCAGAGAAAAAAGTCCCACTAAACTGTATTACTTTAAAACGTGTGATACTCAAGAGTACATGTATCAGTGAATCATGTAAAAGGGATATCTCACGTGTAATCCATGTGGATATCAGAATTTAGTCACTCTGTTAAGGGTGGAGTGACAAAAATCTGTAGAAAAATAAATGACTAGCCGATGATTGTATGGGCTTTGGGACATTTTGAACAGCATACTGTCGGAGCAACATGCATGTACCATAACCGAAATAAACAGAACTCAAACCTGAGTATGTGCTACTATACTAGAAGACTGAAACACGAACACATAGAGTCATACTATAAAAGTACAGTTAAGGTATAGAGGCAGTCGAGAGGAGAAAGTAGAATAGAATGGGTCAGATACAAAGTCTCATAAATCCAGGGATGCCCCAGCTGCCTTACCTCCGAACAAGAACTATTCTCAGCCACACGGAGAAGACTGGTGACTGGAGGAGGGGAGGGGCGTCCTCCCGGCGGAAGGAAGAGTAGTGACGGCAGGCAGGTATGAAGGAGCTCGGGGCCTCAGGCCCCTGCAAGCTGCGTGGTAAGAGATGACGGGCTCGGTGGTGTAGCCTCCGCCTGCCGACGCGGGGGCCCCGCGTTCGATGCCGGGTCTGGGACGATGCCACATGCCGCGGAACAGCTCGGCCTGTGAGCCTCAACTATTGCGCTTGAGCTCCAGAGCCCAGGAGCCTCCGCTGGTGAGCCCACAGGGCACAGTTCCGCAAGCCCAGGCGCTAGAGCCCGTGCCCCGCGGCCCTGCATCGCAGCTCGAGAGCCCCCCGTTCTCCGCAGCCGGAGAGAAGTCCGCCGAGGAGCAAAGACCCCGCACAGCCCAACAGAAGTAGGTAAAGAGAGGTGATGGTGCGTCGGGGCACGGGAAAGGCAATAGTAGAAGATAAAACTGGAAATCACCCAAGGCACTGTCTTCAATACTAATGCTCGGGTGGGACTTTCTGCTTCAGCTGCTTTTGGACCTGTTGAAGAGCTTTCAACAGACACGTTCATGTTTCAGTTGGTTAAAGATGTTGATGGTGGAAGCGTGCATGAAGCTTTCTTCAGGGGTGCTACTGGAGGCTGGGGCGGCCAGCCAGGAGGCAGTTGTCTATGAGAATGCTGTCTGCAACCTGAACTAAACATGCAAATGAAGTGAAGGAAGCGGCGTCTCTAGAGGATAGTTAGAGATGTGCTTGAGAAATTTGCTGATCCTTCATTTATATCCGTCATGCCTTTTAGGACTTACATCTCCCACAAGTGTGATTTTATACTATAAAGCGTTCAAGAAGTTGACCACATCCTTAAGGTATTAAAACGTGTTCCAAGGCTCCTCTTGTTGAATGGAAAAGTCAATATCGTTTAACAACTTTAAAAAAAAAAAAAGAGTGAAAATGACATAAGCTTTTATAGAAAACATCTTAGTTTCCATCTAGTTTCCTTTGATGGGGAAGGAATTCAGACTGCCATTCCCTAGAAGAAAGGTTTCATCTTCTGAAGCATTTATCGGTTTTCAGTTGTAAATGTGAATACATCGAAGTATCATTTATCACGGTTGTAACCTTGAAGAGATTTTTGCCCTGCTTCCTAGGGTAGATATAAATCTGCATGTTGGATTATTATTCTTTTCCTACCTTAAGTGGTTTGGCGATTAGTGTAAAGCCAGGCTCGGTATTGGTTTCTTCACATCCTCCCTTAATTTTTTCATTGTGTTGGACATCGTACTGGGAAGATTTCCATCAGTCTGAGATATTTAAGGTGTACTGATATCCCACAGTAAAAATAAGCGTCTTCAATAAATACGTCATCTCTCAATTTGACTGGTATGTCACAGCACTCATCTCTTCAGTGAGAATGAAACACGGAAATAATGTTGGTAACACAGATACGGCCCAAGGGTATTTGTCATTTATCTAAACTAGACAGGATCTGGATGTAGCTGGCAGGGGCTGTATTAGTAATCGCCATTCTTTCTGTCTTGAAGCCTGGCCCAGGCAGAAGTCGAATGGTTGAAATAGAAAAGAGGTTTAACTTTAGTTGATTGCTTTTGATGATGAGAAAGGGAGCTTGGATATTCCAAAACATGGCACCCGTTTCATTAGGTGTGATCTCTATGCTAACTGAATGAGCATGGGGAGTCAGTTTTGATAAAATACAGTTGTCTGACCTTCGGCCCAGAATGAGAAATCAAACAAGATGGATGAGGCCTTCATCTGTAGAGTTCATTGATGCGTTTCTGAGGGTGAGCCTTCCCCCGGACGAATGGAACATTAAGAACTGTGGTTAACTCGGGATGAAAATTTGGAGTGGCTACTGCTTGGAATAAGATGACTTTCTTATGTCGTCATAAAATCGCTTAATGGGCTGTATCCCATGAGGTCATATCAAAGACCCACAACAGTTAAAACTAAATAGCCAATTGAAGTCTGTCTTTTTATCAAAAACATTATTTCTTAAAGCTCCCTCTGCTCCTCTCTCTAGCCTAACTTGTTAGCGTAGGATGTTTGGCTCTGGGTTTAAAACCAGAAATGGAAAGTTGTTTTGGTTTTCCTTAATAAAGTCTTCACAAATTTGATTTTAAACTTATGGAAGAGGGTTTCCATGAAACCCCTTTTTCCATTTAAGAAGGGCAGCAGAGCTGGCTGCAGATTCATCTGTAATGAAAAACAAAAATTCTCTAGTTTTTCCACTTCCTCATATATACACATATATGTATGTATGTGTATATATATATATATATATATAGGTTATGCTTGATGGTTGCATTTTAAAACTTTTCTTGATGAGCTGCACTTGGTATAATAAGTAAATTTGGGGGTCTTGGCATGAAGGTCTTGGCATGAGGACTTGGTTCCTTTAAAAGTTGAAATTGTAGGGACCTTCTATATGATAGGTTTTCCTGGGGGTTCAGACAGTAAAGAATCAGCCTGCAATACGGGAGACACAGGTTCAATCCCTGGGTCGGGAAGATCCCCTCCAGCATTTTTGCCTGGATAATCCCATGGACAGAGGAGCCTGGTGGGCTACAGTCCATGGGGTTGCAGAGAATCGGACACGACTTAGCAATTAACACTTTCCCTTTTACTTTTCTATGTGATGCTAGGTGGCTGCTGGTGTATATACTTAACAAGAGATTTGAAGAGAGACAGCACATATTATGTAATGTTTTCCTGTTGTTTTGTTTTGTTTTATTTTGTTCATGGCAGATTTTAATGAGAAGAGCCTGTGATTCAGTAGAAAGCACTGGTGGGTTCAGAAATTAGATGCTGCTACTTTTGATGCCTTATTTGTATTCATTTCATTATTTCCATACAAAGATCTATGTAATCAAAGCTGTGGTTTTTCCAGTAGCCATGTACAAATGTGAGGGCTGGACCATAAACAAGGCTCAGTGCCGAAGAATTGATGCCTCCGAACTGTGGTGCTGGAGAAGACTCGGGAGAGTCCCTTGGAAGTAAAGAGATAAAACCAGCCCATCTTACAGAAAATCAACGCTCAGTATTCACTGGAAGGGCTGAAGCTGAAGTTCCAGTACTTTGGCCACCTGATGTGAAGAACTGACTCATCGGCAAAGACTTTGATGCTGGGAAAGACTGAGGGCAGGAGGAGAAGGGGGCTACAGTCCATGGTTTCACAAAAAAGTCAGACACAACGTAAGGCAGTGATTGTCACTGCACTTCCCAGACAGTCGCTGGAGGGACAGTAAGTAAAGGTGCAATTTGACCAGAGAATCTGGGAAATAAAGTATTTGTGTCCTCTCTCAGGACAGGGAAAAAAAAAAAAAGATCCTCTCCTTTTCACAATATTAGTTGACTTACTGAAGTAAAAGGTGTCTTTCAACATACAACGTGGATAGTGTCAAGCTTGAAAAATGTTTGAGGAGTCCAGAAATTCAGCTACTCAACACTGTTTCATTCTGAAGAACAAAATTAGAGATCCCCATTAATATACTCTTTGCAAGCTGGAGAATACATAAAAAATACACAGAGTAGAATTTCATAATGAATTTATGACGTTTTCCTTTGCTATCCATTTTGGCTCTCTCTAAAAGTCACAAATGTGAACAGAGGTTATTATGGAGCTTAGAAGATGAAGCCGAAAAAGAAACAGGAGGAGGAGAAGAAAAATGATACCTGCAAAATACTATACCAGTGTAAAGTGGATCATTTTAATGACCAAATGGGAAAAACGGAGTCCTGTAATCAACTACTACACATTTAGAAAATAACTAAGAAAATTGGTGTTCACATAGCAAGAGTGAGGGCCATTTTAAAGTTTTTATTGAATTTGTTACACCATTGCTTCTATTTTATGTTTTGGTTTTCTGACTGTGAGGCATGTGGGATCTTCACTCCCTGACCAGGGGTTGAACCCATATCCCCTGCCTTGGAAGGTGAAGCCTTAACCACTGGACCCACCAGGGAAGTCCCAGGAATAAGTTTTTTTACTTTTTATAGCACATTACTGGAGGAAGGAAGACTCTGTGTGTTCGTGTGTGTGATTTAGTCACTTCAGTCGTGTCTGACTCTCTGTGACCCTGTGGACTTTGCTCACCAGGCTCCTCGTCAGTGGAATTCTCCAGGCAAGAATCCTGGAGTGGTTAGGCACTTCCTTCTTCAGGGGACCTTCCCAACCCAGGGATCTGCTGGTGGGTTCTTTACCACTGAGCATCCTGGGAGTCCCCTGTACATATATGTATGTACATATACACATAAGAGAGTGCATCTATCTATAATCCTTATTCATGTTTTATTTTAGAAAAGAACATCTTTCCAAATAATTGCATGCTGTTCCACTCTATTATTTCTATTTGCTCTTCTGCCTTCGACAGATACTTGGGTTTCTTCCTTTTTGCACTAGATTTAATATTACTCTCAGGAGTGGGGGATATGACCAGACCTCTCATATCCCTGCCATTATTTGGGTAGGAAATAGATTACATTCTTTTTTAGGCTTCCCCATCGGCTCAGTGGTAAAGAATCTGCCTGCGGTGCAGGAGATGCAGGTTTGATCCCTGGGTCGGAAGGAGCCCCTGGAGAAGGACATTGCACCCACTCCAGTGTTCCTGCGTGGGAAATCCCGGGGACAGAGCAGCTGGTGGGCTACAGTCCATACGGTCACAAAGAGGAGGGCATGACCGAGCACATACACATTCTTTTTTGCAAGATTTTCAGTGAATACTTTCTCTGGTATTTTTTTTATGTACAGTTTGAAAGTTAAAATGGTATATGAAATTATATGTCATTTTACACCATCCTTTGAAATATAGAGAGGGAACTCTCATCCCCTCTTAGAATTACCTTTTAGTCCATATTTTATGGAGCGGATCACTGATGAGTGCTTTCAGACTGCTGTGTGGTGGATATTGAGTCCATACTGGAAGCCCAAGGGTTTCACTAACCTGCCAAGGGAGACTGAATATTAATAAATAGGTAGGAGGAAAAAAACACGAATTATAGATTGTAAAAGGCTCAAAAATATCACAACCCCCCAAAAATATTTAACATAAATATTCGTCTGTAATACCTTTCATGCTTAGTCACTCAGTTGTGTCCACCTCTTTTGCATTCTCGTGGACTGTAGCC
The DNA here is from genome assembly GCF_023699985.2 of Odocoileus virginianus. NCBI lineage: Eukaryota > Metazoa > Chordata > Mammalia > Artiodactyla > Cervidae > Odocoileus > Odocoileus virginianus. The sequence goes on from NC_069690.1 coordinate 56,943,169, forward strand.
CACCAGGTTCCTCTGCTCATGGGGTTTTTTCAGGAAAAAATACTAGAGTGGGTTGCCATGCCCTCCTACAGGGGATCTTCCCAACCCTCGGATCGAAGCTGCATCCCCTGAATTTCAGGTAGTTTCTTTACCACTGAGCAACCAGGGAAGCCCTACCTATTTTTGGTTTCTGATTTTTGATAGCTTACTCATAATACATCAAACTTTAAAAAAAATAGTTTCTGTAAGGGGAATTAAATATAGTTCATTCATTCCTTTATTATGGTTGATTTTTTTTTCAGATAGGTTATAGAAGTTTCTTTATGCCTCACCACTTATTGTTGACATCCTGTAATTTTTTAAAGCTTTTGTTGAAGTATAGTTGATTTACAATGTCACGTTAGTTACAGCTGTACAGAAAAGTGAATCAGTTATACATATAGGTTCCTGCAATTTTTAGCTAATTTGTCAAATTGTAGAAATCATCTATCAAATTTTTTTTCACATGAGGGTCATGAAGTATGAAAGAATTTTCCACATATAGACTCCGTGGAAAGTAGAAGTATTTACCGTCATTATAGGAGATGCAAGAGATCCAGGTTCCATTCCTAAAAGACTTGGGATCAATCTCTGGGGTGGGAAAATCCCTTGGAGGAGGAAATGGCAACCCACTCTAGCATTCTGGCCTGGAGAATTCCATGAACAGAGGAGCTTGGCAGGCTACCGTCCATGGGGTCATGAAGAATCAGACATGACTGAGCATGCACACACCGATGTTCTCTCATTTCTGGGCACCACAGGTTCATTCATATCCTCATCTGACCTCTGGTCCCATGGCTTTATCGTGATCCCTGATGAGTTACAGTGTTTGGCAGACACTTGGTTGGGGCCATCACTATAGCCTGACACCTAGAACCTTGTAAATATACATGTAAGTGGCTGCGCACTCTCCCAATACATCCAATAAGCTAACATTAAGTGGGCATTCATTCCAGATTTCCCTTCTCCTTAGCCAGATCCACCACATGCCCTTGATCATTCAGTGCCACTCATCAGGGGAATGGAGTCTGCCATAGAGTGGAAATTGGAGAAAGGAAAGATCAGTGTTATAAGCAAATGCAGTTAAAATAATTTATTTCTGAAAACTCTACAAAAGCATATGACCGGGCAAGTCTCTGTGTTAATGAGAGGCCCTGAACCCAAGCTGCTTCAGCTTTGTGATAAAACCACCTCTGGGAAAGGGAGCAGGAAAGAGTAAAGGCATAGGGCTGGAGGAACACTGGGTGAATTCACAATAAGTCCGTTCCACTGCAGAAAATGAAGACTTTATGCTCAGGGCATCAGGCAACAACTGAAAGGTGTTACTCTGAGAGGCAGAAAGACTTGGAAGGACAGTTTATGGACCCAGTTACAGCGAAAAGTTAGTTGCTCAGTAATATTGAACTCTCTGCGACCCCACAGACAGTATAGCCCACTGGGCTGTTTTGTCCATGGAATTCTCCAGGCAACAATTCTGGAATGGGTGACCATTCCCTTCTTCAGGGGGTGTCTTCCTGACCCAGAGACCAAACCCACGTCTCCTGCCCTGCAAGCAGATTCTATACCATCTGAGCCACCAGGAGACAGATCGACATAAAAGTTGGAATCCTTCTTTGGGTGGAGAAGACAAGGGATTGGAAAAAAGATATTAGCTTAGTCTTAGAAATGCTGTGCTTTGATTCTTCATGGGAACCAAGGACAGATGTTTGATAGACAGTTGGAACAGGCAAGTCAAACACAGAGTAGGGGTAGAGATATGGAAGTCATCCTGTAGATGAAATGGAAGAGAAATCCCAGAGAAGACAGTGGTGGGGGGACAAGTGAATGTCAGGATCTAGAAGGAAACCAAAATCTGAAAGACGAACAGGAGAGAAACTGCAGGCATCATCACAGACATTTAATTCCAGACCTCTCAGATTTAATGTGCATCAGAAAGAGGCATATATACTAAATGAGTGATATACATGAGGCGCATCAGCCGCACTTCAGTCTGTTTTCCTTTTTCCCAAATACACACACACGCACACACACACAGGAATTCTTCATGTTTAAAAGAAAGTGGGATGTGTGGCTTGAGGCCATCTGTGACTAGAATTATTTCAGTGACATTTTTTAGGCAACCCTAGGAAAGAAGATTACTCCATTTTTACAAAATGGCAGAAAAGGAAACCAACACAGCACTGTAAAACAATTATTCTCAATTAAAAAATAAATTTTAAAAAGTGCTAGGAATTAAGGAGGCATGTTAGGTGTAAAAGGTTTCCATTTGGAAGTAGGTGGATCTCAAAGACTTGAGTCTCAAGCCCCCTGGGGTGCGGATAGACCTGCATAAATGAAAATATGGGCTGATTGGTTTTTCGTTGTTGGATCCTTAGCTGCAAACGTCCACCCTGCTTCCCCAGGGTCTGTGAGTGGAAACGGTTCAGACCTCTCAGGCCCCAGTTCTGGCCTGCCCTCCTTGGCTTCATGAGCAGCAGCAGCCTCCTCACTTTCCTCTCTCCTCAACGGTCTCTGCTCCCCTTAAACTGATTCTCCATGGAGACATGAAGGTGAACCGACTAAAATGACAGTTTACCACCTAAAATGCATCAGTAGCCTCCCCTCAGATATAGTTTCCATAAAAAGAAAGAAAAACACTGGCTTCTCCCCAGCTCTCTAGTCTCAATCCCCACCAGTCCCCGCCTCAGATGTATCCTCCAGAAATGTTTCTCTCTCTCTTTATACACAGTATGCAATTTCTCATGTCTGTGTTTTGATTTCTTTCCTGACTTTTCTTTCTTTTTTGCAGGAATGCCTTTGTCCTGTCGTCTGGCTGATTCCTACACTTTTTTCAAATAGTCCAAGAGACATCTCCCATAAGATCCTCCTGTTGTTTAGATTTTTATCTAGCTCCCCTTGTTCTTCCCCTTGGTTTCTCTAATAGTTCATCCACAACTTCACATTCCACTTAACACATTTAGAATAATAATCCTTTTGAATCTTTGTCTTCCTCCGTGCTTTCTGTAAGAGCAAAATGAATGCATTATTCTATGCTTTTTAATTCCACATTGTCTAGTGAAATATATGACTCATGATAAGCACTCCATAAATACTTGTTTTACAAACCAATAAAAAACCTTATCTAGTCAGGAAAAATGTATAATTCACATATTCACATTTATTATCTAATTTTTGAGGGGTCCACATTCACAGAATATCATTAGACATGACACATTTCTTGCTTTCATTTGAAATTACATGACGGTTCCCAAACAGAAGCATTTTTTAAAAATACTCCAAACTACCTATTGTATTGGCCATCATCAATGACTTTAATTGCCTTTATGATTAGGAGGCCAATACTCTCTGCCTGTATTTTCAAGCATAAAGTGTATTACTGAGCTTTATAAAGCTCTGATTTTAATAAGTGTATGCTAACCTCCTGAGAGTCCTCCAGGAGAACTTCCTGCTATTCCATTGCCAATTCTAAGTAGATGAAAAATACATATGGAACATTCTTCAGACCACTGTTGGAAGCAGTCTTATTATAGTGAAGGAAGGAACTCCTCACATCTGAATAAAGCGGGTTCAGTGGAATGAAAAAGATTCCAAACTCTTCATGCCTGAGCCTCAGGTACCTCCAGCCTTTCACAGTCAGAATAGAGCAGGAGTGATTTCCTGAAATTCACAAAGCGCCACAGACGCCTTTGTCTGGTGGGGGACATATGTCAGAAAATAAATTCTCAAAAGGATGGTTTCAGGAGAGCCAGCTTCCTTCAAGGAAGGACTCCAAGGAAAGAAACAAAATCACGTGAAGGCTGTGAAAGTAACAGAAGATTTGGGAGTCCACTGGTGGGTTCTTACCGCCCATGAACATAAAACGTTAGTAGCTAAATTAGGAGGAAAAAGTGAAGGTTGCAACGTCACTGACTCCAATCACAATATCCCATATTGTGAGGAGGTACATATTTGTCACTAAATATAAGAGGTATTAGGAATTCCATGGTGGCTCAGTTGTAAAGAATTTGCCTCTAGTGCAGGAGACTCGGGTTCAATCCCAGGGTCTGGAAGATGCCCTGGAAAAGGAAACAGCAACCCACTCCATTTTTGGTCTGCAAGTATTCTTGCCTGGAGAATCCCAAGGACAGAAGAGACTGGTGGGCTGCAGTCTGTGGGGTCACAAAGAGTCAGACACAACTTAGCGACTAAACAACAAAAAAATTGTTAGAAATGTTAGAAACTGTTGTATCTCTCCCCCAGTAAAATGAAAATGAATATCTGTTGTAGAATTGAAATGAGTTCCTGGAAGGAGGCAGTGACTTGCTTAATGGGAGAGATTGGATAATGGATTTTGAGCAAAGTATTCTCCTAGGATTTAAGTTCCCCCAAAGATACTTCATTAGGTCTTTTTCCAACTGCTTGTAGTTCTGTGTTTTACAGTTTTAAGGAGTACAATAAATTGAAAAAAAAAAAAAAATGAAAAAAGTTAATCCTATATGTTTTCAGGGAACATTCATGTATTAAAATCATGGGATTCTACAACTGAAGCAATACAGTTTACAAAAAATGGTGAAATTGGCTTGGAAATCAGTTCTGCACATCTCACTTCACACGCCATGCATATTTTAGCAAACATTTATGTAATGATATTCAAAACTTTATAGTATCCAGTTTTTCAGATATAATTCAGATGAGGTGTGCATTCACAGAAGAGATTGTGTTCAAGTGATAATTTAGAGAAAGTGAAATTGAAATTCTCAGACTTTCTCAGTTCTCCTAAGACTTTCTAAGACTCTCTAAGACACTTGGCTCAGCAGGGTATCCTGCATCTTTCAACTACATAAGGGGCGTGTCTTCAGTGTTCCTCTTATCCTCTATGTATCTTTCCATTGCATTTGCTAAAGAGGGCTAATAACTTTGTCCTCCTTTTATATTATTATTATAAAGATCATATCATGACTACAAGTGTTATTATTTCCTACCAAACATTTTCAGCACATTCAGTCCAAGTCAATATAGAAAAGGAACCCAAAAGTGCTAAAGAGTATAACATTTCAAAAACTCATATGCCATTTCAGGAAGATTCTCATGATTCTGAATTCAGGTGATTTTAAATAGCTTTGTGTTAATGTTTCTAAGCTATTATAAAATGCATTGTTTCAACTGTTTAGAGCTTACGGTAGTGTATTTTGGAGTCATTGACAAAAGCGTATCTCTCAGTTGATTCTAGTTTGGTTTCAGATGTGACCCGTGGCTTCTGAGGCTGCATCAGTGGTAAAGAAACCACCTGGTAATTCAGAGATGCCCGAGGCAAGGGTCACCCCCTGGAGGAGGGCAGGCGACTCACTCCAGCACTGTTTCCTGAAGAATCCATGGACAGAGGAGCCTAGCGGACTGTAGTCCACAGGGTCACAAAGAGTAGGACAAGACTGAAGCCATTTTGTATATATGTTGGAGAAGACTCTTGAGAGTCTCTTGGGCTGCAAGGAGTTCAAACCAGTTCATCCTAAAGGAAATCAGAAAAAAGAAAAAGAAAAAAAAAATCAGAAAAAAAGAAAGAAATCAGCTCTGAATATTCATTGGAAGGACTGATGCTAAAGCTGAAATTCCATTGGAAAAGACCCTGATGCTGGGAAAGATTGAAGGTGGGAAGAGAAGGGGACGATAGAGAGATGGTTGGATGGCATCACCAACTCAATGGACATGAGTTTGAGTAAACTCCGGGAGTTGGTGATGAACAGGGAAGCCTAGCGTGCTGCAGTCCATGGGGTCACAAAGAGTCGGACACACCTGAGTGACTAGACTGAACTTATATACATATATATATATATATAGTGTGTGTGTGTGTGTGTGTGTATGTGTGTGTGTATATATATACACACACATATACACATATTTATATAGATAAGAGATAGCATTTCAGTATTTTATGAGTTGAGTTTTAAACAGCAGGGAAAAGCTATCAGTTCATGCAAATACAACATAATTGTCATGTGCAGATATTTGGTTTCCAAAATGTTTATCATAAAATCTGGAGAAATTTATGTTAAACTGCATAATAGGTGCACAGATCTTATTTTCCAAGAACACTTGGGATGACAAAAGCAACTAAGATCTGGACCAAAATTATGCTGCTTTCTAACTTTAACTGTTGGATTCAATTTCTCGTTTCAGATATAATTGGGAAAGTTTAAATCCTAGTCCTTTCTTGACCTGCCAATAAGCTATGAGGCAGAAGCACATGACTCTAACACTAAATTTGTTGTATTTTATCACAGAGTTTACACACAAATCTGACTGAACTTATCCATTTTTTTTTGTTTATTTGCACACACCCATCACTAGTTGTTCTGTAATGTATGCTAGACATTCAGTACTTAGAATGAATAAGGTTTTAAAAAATATTTTCAAGTATAACCCAAATTGGTATTTTAGAAACATTTTGCAAAATATTCTGATATGTATTCATGCTAATTTTATGGATTTCATTAAAAATTAAGGGAATATGACAAACAGCTGCTGACCAAATATGCAGTATATTTATATTCCTTTAGTAGAGACCTCTGATTTTCTACATTGATCTTAGCCAAAAGGCCAAAAAGCGATACCTCTGATTTTCTAAAATGATTGTTTTGGTATTATTGTTTGTGTTTGTGATTAGTTGCTCAGCCATGTCTGATGGTTTGCGACCCCATGGACTGTAGCCCACCAGGTTCCTCTGTCCGTGGGGATTCTCCAGGCAAGAACACTGGAGTGGGTTGCCATGCTCTTCTTCAGGGGATCTTCCCAACCCAAGGATTGAAACCAGGTCTTCTGCATCGCAGGAGCACTCTTTACCATCTGAGCCTCCAGGGAAGCCCTTTGGTATTATATTTAGTAAATAAAAATATATATTTCACTATTTATTCTCCACCCACCCATAGGTTCTCAGCTATATTTACAAAACTCAAGGTTGTTTTCTCAAGTGTTACTTCATTTAACATAATTCAGCCTAATTTTAAAAAGAAGTACCTTTTTAGATTTAAATTCTAAAGATGGCATCATACTTCATAAAGCTATCCCTAGTCTTGTGTGTGCATGGGTTCAGTCGCTCAGTTGTGTCCAACTCCTTACAACTTCATGGACTATAGCCCACCAGGTTCCTCTGTCATGGGATTCTCCAGGATAGAATACAGGAGTGGCTTGCCATTTCCTTCTCCACTCCTAATGTTACCATATCTTAATACCCTCATGTATTTGTCAAACTAAAACACGAACACTGGTATAGAACTATTAACTAAACACCAGACTTTATTTGAAAGCCATCACTGTTCCCATTTTTTCTGTTTTTTCTGTTTCAAGATCCAGTTCTTGATACCACACTGCATTTAGTTGCCATGTCTTATACTCTGATAGTTTCTCAGTCTTTTTCTTGCTTTCTTTTTTTTTTTTTTTTTTTTTTGCTTTCCATGACCTTGACATCTTCGAGAAAGAGTGATAATAATTTTTTTAGATTATCCAAGGACTTTGTTGGATAGTAGCTTCTATAATTTGTACCTACACCAGGAAATCTTGCGTTGCCGAATTGTAGATTTTCCATGTCTTGCTTCTGAAGTGCTGAACGCAGACACAAGAGTAAAATGAATGCAGCTGAAAATTGAAAGTGTGTGACTTGAGGTTACATTGCTTGCAAAACTTCAGAAGCCTATGCCTGCCAAGAAAAGAACATGAAGCACTGCACTTCCATTTCTAAAGAGAAGTGAGGCCAGTACCTATAAGACACATGTCTTTATTTACTCAAACATAAATCAAACGGTCCAGGAACTTGTGCAAGTAAATCGGATTCCATTTGTATGTTTTTCCTGACACATAAATCTAGCTGCATGCAGAATGGCATGAATAATGCAGGAACTGAGCTCCCAGAGTGAATAATCTTTCATTGAAAACCTGGGGTTGATGGCTTACCTTACAGAAACGGTCTTTGGCACCATGGAGACCATGGTGTGTGTGTATCTGTTTTTCTCCTATTGGATTTCAGTGTTCTGATACACATGAAAGTTGTGTTATGCCAGTGGTTAATTTCCTCACTTAATGCTCTAAATGATAACAATAATCAGTCTTAGTAATTTCTACTATTATCACTGATTATTCTATGCTGCCTAAGTGACTCATAGCAGTCTAGTGAGATGGACATTATTGTTATCCTGGTAATATGTAGAAGATGAGAGGACTTTTCTAATTTATCCAAGACTGTAAAGCTGGTGATGTGCAGAGTCAAATCTTGTCTGCCTGACGCCCAAGGCATCAATGTGGCTAAAACTGTTCCTGTCTCAAGAAACTCAAGAGTCTCTGATAGCTTATTGTGGTTAAGACAAAAGAAGCTGACAAAAGAAAAACAGAAAGAGAGAAAAACAAGTTTTTTATTTATTTATTTTAAATTTCTTTCTTTCTTTATTTATTTTAAATCTTTATTTTTTATTGTTTGGCTATACTGCTTGGCCTACAGGATCTTAGTTCTCTGACAAGGGATCAAACCCATGCCCCCTGCACAGGATGCATGGTGTCTTAGCCATTGGACTGCCGGGGAAGTCCATATTAATTTATTTTAGGATTCCTTATTCTTGAATGAAAATCATGTTATGAATTCACAAAAAAGGCTTCAAAGGATGTGGAGATTAAAAAAAAAATTAACAACTACCTCTGTCTCTAGACTGGACATTAATTGAAAATGCATGTTTTGTCTTATTGATCTGCTTTTTCTGGTTATTTTTTTTTAATTGGCATTGTCACTGTCAACCATAATCTGGAGAAATCTCAATACTTCCAGTGCAAAAAGAGACAGAGACGCAGCAGTCAGAAGCGCAGTAACATAGAGACGGTTTTGCATCACAGCTTTAGGAAAAGTGTGATTCAGCAGAAGTTCCCTGTGTCATCAGTCACTAGGAAATCCAGAGACGGAAGGGCTCCCACAGTGGGGGGTCTCAGAACTGGCAACAAATGATGGGTTCAAAGGCCACAAGACTTACTACTCTGTCCGAGATTTTCTCCATTGCCCAGATCTCTGCATGAGTGACATAATTCTCTGCAAATGGACATGAATTTGAGCAAACTCCAGGAGATAGTGGAGGACAGAGGAGCCTGACCTGCTGCAGTCCTTGGGGTCGCAAAGAGTCGGACATGACTTAGCAACTGGCTAAGATAGTTAACTTCAGGTAGCTGATAGCTACAAGTTCTGGTTCATTTTCAGAGTTTGGTAAAAGTGTATCCTGACAGCGGTTGCCAGTGTTCTTGTAGCTTTTATGAAGGAGGGAGTTTCTGAAGGTGCTCACTCTGTTTTTTGACTGCTGCCTCTCCCAGCTTTATTTATTTTTTTTTTTTAAGTAAATCGAATATTTTTATTTATTTATTTATTTTTGAATTTCTTTTTTTTTTTCCAGCTTTAGTTTTGAGATCTTGACCTATTTGTCCATTTTAGACTCCTGCGTTTAATCTGCCGTTAATCTACAATCTGCAACTGTAATCATGTCGTCTGTAATGATTTTTGCATCAATCCCTTTCCCTGTCTTATTTATAGCACTCATTACTTTTGTTATTTATTACTGAGCCCAGGAGTAACCAGGGAATGGTACTCATACCCCAGGGGATGCTCAGAATCGTCTCAGGAGCACGGCAAGAACCTCGCTCTGAAATCTATTTCATCTTTATATTTCTACATATACGTGTGTTTCACAGTTTACATCATATATTGAAGCAATTATATATATATATGTATATATATATATGGATATATGCATGTCTATATCTGCATGTCTATGTATGTCTTAGGGGCTTCCCAGCTGACTCAGTGGTGAAGAATCTACTTGCCAGTGAAGGAGATGCAGAAGACCCAGTTTTGATCCCTCAGTCAGGGAGATCCCCTAGAGGAGGAAATGACAACCCACTCCATTATTCTTGCCTGGAAAGTCCTATGGACGGAAGAGCCTGCGGGCTATAGTCCATGGGGTCGCAAAGAGTCAGACACAACTGAGTGCACACACACATGTATATGTTGCATGTGTACACACACACACACACACACACACACAAGAGAAGTCCAATACAACAAAGTAGACCTGCGTGGGGGGTGTGCTCGTGTTTTTAACTCTGGTCTGGTCATGGCAGCAAACAAGGCCAGGGCCAGTAGCTTGGACCATCAGCTCAGCCTCTGATATGGGGACACAATTAGTCTCTCCCCTTTCATCTATTCAATATCCCGTATGAATTATGTATTAAAAGCACAAATCTGTGTTGTTTTGAGAGTATCACTCATAATGGATTGGCCAAAATGTTTGTTTGGGGTGTTTGTACTATCTTATGGAAAAACCTGAAGGACAGTTTTGGCCAGCCCAATAGTACTCGATTCCCAAACTGATGGGGAACTCGATCATGCAGCTCTCATTTCTGGCCACTCTGGACCACCTGTCACACCAAACCTCTTGCCACCTTTGTGAACCTGCTTTTCCACACCGGGAATGACTGCGTTCCCCATCCAGAGAACCAACATCCCACCACGCTCAAAGCACAAGTCCGAGGTCATTCTCTCCCACAAGACATTTCAGGCCGGTGCAGCCAGAATAAATGGTGTTACACTTTCTAATCCTATGGTGATCAATTTTATTTTACAGGAAGTATCCACAGTTTCTCCCTTGATAGTTTTTGAATAATTTAAATATGATTCTTTTGTATTTACCCGCCATTACCAGCCCAGAGACTAGAAAATATTATTTAAGCATTTAGTTGAATAATCAACCTTCTCTGTTCACTTTATTTATCTTTCAATCATTATTGAAAAAATCAAACCAGATTTTTGTATGTTTAAAGAATCTACCTCAGCTGTTTCTTGTAGTAATATGTGTGTGTATGTGTGTGTTATTTGCTCAGTCATCTCCAACTTTTTGTGACCCCGTTGACTGTAGCCCTTCCAGGCTCCTCTGTCCATGGAAATCTCCAGGCCAGAACACTGGTGTGGGTTACCGTTACCTTCTCCAGGGGATCTTCCCAACCCAGGAATCAAACCTGGCTCTCCTGCATTGCAGGAAGATTTTTTTACCATCTGAGACACCAGGGAAGCCTATGTGTATGTGTGTGTGTGTGTGTGTGTGTGTGTGTGTGTGTGTAAACCAATGAACATGGATCGAACAATTAACTAATAGTAGGAAAAATCTGTGAGAACTCTGCTTTCACGTAAGGTAGGAACGATGGAAAAAAAAAACAAAACTCAAAGTCGACATTCTTAAGTTTGCCATTTTGAAATTGGTCCACCTGAACTTCGTTTTCCATCCATACTTAATCTTCAGGGAAAAATAGAGTACCACTTTTGAAATGTGGCATTGACCATATTGGGCTTTCCTGGTGGCTCAGTGTTAAAAGAATCCACCTGCCAATGAAAGAGACATGGGTTCTATCCCTGGGTCGGGAAGATCCCCTGGAGAAGGAAGTAGCAACGCCCTCCAGTGTCCTTGCCCGGAGAGCTCCGTGGACAGAGGAGCCTGGCGTGCCATTGTCCGTGGTGTCGCAGCCGAGTCGGAAGTTGGACGTGACTGAGCGTCGAAAGGACAGCAACACTGACCGTGTTGCACAATAGAAATGGGGGCCGTAGAATGACGTGGATGTGTCACTGTGAGACTGCTCTGGCCTTGTGTCAGTAACTTTAAAGATGATCTCTCGTATGTCTCTAAGGCACCTTTTGCTCCCTCAGAATCTTTGTTATTATGCCAACCAGATGGCTACTTTGGGCATTCTTTGCAACATACCATAAAATAAAGACGGGACTAATAAATTCAAAACTGTGCAGGAAACTTTCAAGTGTTCTTTGGCTTTAACCTCTTTGTATGAGTAGAAATGTACAGAGATAACCCCATTTTAATACTTCAACATCTGGTCGGTTATCCGTGTAAACTAAGATAAATTAGTGCAGCTCGGGAATAAAATTAGTGTGATTGGATGATGTCACACTCAATGGCGAATTCTCTTTATAGAGTTTAAAAGGTAATTAAAAGGTTATTTTTTTTTTTTGAGGTTTAGTCACATTTAATCTAACGTGAAGTCAGTGTGCTCCAGGTCACAGGCAGGCCAGGCTCAAGTGAAGTCACAGAAAAAGAAAGTGAAGATGGAGTTGGAGATTAAGTTAATTAGGATTTCTTAAGATAATATTTAATTTCACGAAGGATTTTCAGGCTATGCAAGTGTTTCCTCACAATACAAGCTACATGAAACATGCACATTTTCAGATTCAGTCCCTGCACTTGGGCCAACAGGATCTTATGAAATTCATAACCTCCAAATGACAGAATTAGTACCAGTTTTCCTAAGAGTCTACAGAATATTAATGGCATGCAAATGGATCTGATTAATAATGAAATGTCAGGTGGTCTTTCTGTAAGCACTCAATCCAATGGTTTTCGACAGATCCCTTTTCTTGATCTCATTTTGCTTGGAAATTGTGATTTGGTGAGGAACTGCATTGGATAAGAAACTACACCTAAAGAACAGAAGACAAGACATGTGTGTCTCGGTGTGTGGGCGTGTGAGAAGTTGAGGAAGAAAAATAAAGATTAGGGAACCAGTCTCCAAAAGGCCACGAGTGCACGTAAAAGTAGGGCTTATTTCTAGCTTTTGAAATCCTGAAAAAGAGCAAGTCCTTGGAAGTGAAGGATTGGAATGTCAGTAGCGTATGTCTGGTGATATGGGGATTTTCAACTTTGGTGGTTATACATTCTTTGAAAAGCCATGTTATATTTTTAAAGGGCAAGGATGGGTGACAATGATATTTCTAGCAAGAAAAGAACTAGAATTATATGTCAAGAAGTCCTTTTTTTTTTTTCCTTTTACATGTCAAGCATTCCTGTAAAACTCTTAGAATTTGTTATTGGTCCATTTTTACAACTGTAAAACTGAGACACAGGCTGGGCTGCCTGCCGGTAGCAGAGCGAAGTATGCCTGGCAGTAATAGAATTCAAGCCCTGTGAATCAGTCTCCAGGCTTAGGCACTGGACTATTTCCCCTCTGTCTTTGAGTTCAGGACTAGAGCCAGTATGGGGAACAGTATGGAGGTTCCTTAAAAACTAAAAGTAGAACTACCGTATGACCCAGCAATCTATTCCTGGGCATGTACCCTGAAAGAAATCTAATTCAAAAAGACACACGCACCTCAGTATCCACTGCAGTACTATTCACAACAGGACATGGAAGCCGCCTACATGCCCATCACAGAGGAACAGATCAAGAAGATACGGTACTCACATACAACGGAATGCCACTCAGCCATAGAAAGGAACGAAACTGGGTCATTTGCAGAGATGTGGATGGACCTAGAGTCTGTCATACAGAGTGAAGTCAGGCAGAAAAACAAATATCCTATATTAATGCATGCACATGGAATACAGAAAATGATATGGATGAGCCTGTTTGGAGGGCAGCGATAGACACACAGACATAGAAAATGGACATATGGACACTGCAGCAGGGGGACGGGAGTGGTGATGAGTTGAGAAAGTGGCGTTGACATATACACACTGCTGCTGCTAAGTTGCTTCAGTCGTATCCGACTCTGTGCGACCCCACAGACGTCAGCCCACCAGGCTCCCCCACGCCTGGGATTCTCCAGGCAAGAGCACTGGAGCGGGGTGCCACTTCCTCCTCCCACATTCACACGGCCATGAGTAAAGGAGATGGCTAGCGGGACGCGGCTGCAGACATCACGGAGCCCAGCTCGGGGCTCTGTGATGACCCAGAGGCGGGGGTGCGGCGGGGAGGGTCCTAGAGCAGGGGCTACATGAGAGAGACAGAGAGAGACGGAAAAGAAAGACAGAAAGGAAGGAGAGAAGAAAGGAACAATGGAAAAGAAAACAAGATCAGTAACAGCGGCAACTCGGGGACATCGCGTGGCGACGTTAAGGCAGTCGCAATGACTTGCAGGACCCCGGGTACCACCGAGAGACCTGTGCGGGGGGGAGGGGGGGGGGACGGAAGGGTGACATCACCACACTCATGTTTTGGAGCAGTCACCTGGTTGGTGATTTGATGATGGTCTTGGAGATTACATGACTATTTGCAAGGGACGCATCTGAAATACTTTTACAGTATTTTACAAAAGAGCTAAAGAAAGACAGTCACCAAAGTGATAGAGAGAGGTATACAAATTTAAGAAATCATTAAAAGGTCAATCAGTAGGTCTTGGTATGTGATCAGATTTAAGGTCTACAGGTTTGGCATCCTCGCAGGAGGCTGTGAAAATTCCCTAATAAGTATAACACTCTTAGAAGTCTCAGATCAAAGGTGAGGTATTTATTTATTCTTTTTATCTTAGCTCTAATTAATAGCATACTTTGCCAATGTTGAAATAGCAGACTTGGAATCTGAAACCTTTCCACGAGAGGAAGAGATATTTTTCTTTCCTTTTTTTGAGAAAAAATATTCTGAAGTGTTGAGTATGTCCCGTGAAGGTCTTTCCAGGTGGCTCAGTGGTAAATAACTCGCATGCCAGTGCAGAAGACCTGGGTTCGATCCCTGGGTCGGGAAGATCCCCTAGAGGGGAAAATTCTTGCCTGGAGAATCCCACGGACAGAGGAGCCTGGTGGTCTACAGTCCGTGGCGTCACAGAGTCAGGCAGGACTGAGCACGCATGCATGCGTGTACTGTGGAGAAAGATTCTCCGCACTTTAAATCCACAGCAAGTTCAGGAAATTTGTCATCAGTGTCTGCAGCCTTCAAAGAAACCAAGCTGGGTTGACATTTAATAAGCTGATAAAGAAAAGCTCTTCCTGAACCGTCTAATGCTTGGTTGGGAGCCTGCAGGACCAAAGGTCTGCAGTATGGAAATCCTCTGTATTTTATTTTACTCACAAGCGGTAGCAAGCATCTTGAAAACAAATATCTTTCAAAGAAATCTTAAGAAACAAAATGTATTTTGTTTCAGATACATGGAATAAATCCTGTAAATTCTACGTGGTTTCCTGTGTAAGAAGAATATAGAAAATGTCAAAGAAAATGGTTTTTGTAGGCATTTCCTTCAAGAGCAGAATTTCAAATACTTGAAAAGATTTTTTTTTGTTTTAATTTTTAAAACTAGCACAGATATGTGTTGCAGAATTTTTTTTTTCCTTAGAACCATTTTAAGGTATATTAAGAATGTATTGTGTTAGCATTGCTGGCTTATTCTGATATCTATCTATATATCTAAAAATCTATAGATATATAATGTAATAATGTATATAATACAGATATATCATCTAATAGAGATACAGTCCCAAGCTGACAAGGTCAATAAAAACTAGGTGAACTCACAGATTCTACAAGTTAAATTTTACAAATATTTCTTGGACAAGGGTGTTTATAATCACATCCTACATTTCCATATGTAATATACTGTAACTGTATTTTTTTAATGTGATATACATCACTATATTTAAAATGGATAACTAACAAGGACCAACTCTGCTTAGTGTCATGTGGCAGCCTGGATGGGAGGGGAATTTGGGGGAGACTTTGGGAGATACCTGCATATGTGTGGCTGAGTCCCTTCACTTTTCACCTGAGACTATCACATTGTTAACTGACTATGAAGAAAGAAAATGCGTTAGCCACTCAGTCGTATCTGACTCTTTGTGACCCCGTGAACTGCTCCAGGCTCATCTGTCCATGGAATTTTCCAGGATATACTGGAATGGGTAACCATTCTCTTTTCCAGGGGATCTTCCCAACCTAGGGATCAAACTTGGGTCTCCAGCATTGCAGGCATATTCATTACCATCTGAGCCACCAGGGAAGCCCATTCATCAACTATTCTCTAATACAAAATAAAGTTTAAAAAAAGGTAAGAAGTGTGATATAAGATACATGAAAATCAAATAGTATACCTGCAAACCTTTTCTAAGGCAAACAGTCATATAAGTTCAATTGAATGTTATTAAATACACATCATAATTTCACCTGAATTTATCATATGAGCATTGGGAATTCATTTTTGTAATCAGGTATTTGAGGTGAAGAAGTTTGGGATGTTTTTCAGTGTATTCCAGGACTTCTCAACCTCAGCTCTATTCATTTTGGGGACTGGGAAATTCACTATTGTGAGGTCCATCCTGTGCATTGTAGGATGTTTAGCAGCCTCTCTGAATTCTAAATACTACCATCTCTAGGCATTGCCAGGCAGCCCCTCAGAGGCTAAACCATCCTCACATGGGAACCCAGGTAACTGTATTCATTTCTTTCTCCTGTGACAATCTGCAACAGATATCAAGCTTTTCAACCCAAATCCAAAAAATATCCCATAGCATGAGAATGAGAAGTTTAGGTGTGAGAAATAACATACATCATTTATTCCACATCCACCTTATGCCAGGGGCTCTGCAAACTTACGTTGCATTATTCAATAATTAGACTTTTTCCACCCCACTTTTTTGTTTTCTTTTCTTATTTTTTAAATTGAAGTATAGCTGATTTGCAGTGTTGTTAATTCCTGTTGAACAGCAAAGTGATCTTTTCCATAATGGTTCATCATAGGATTATTTTTAATTGGAGTATAAAGTACAAGTAAAGTCTCAGTCGCTCAGTCGTGTCTGACTCTTGCGACCCCAGGGACTGTAGCCCGCCAGGCTCCTCCGTCCACGGCATTTTCCAGGCAAGAATGCTGGAGTGGGTTGCCACTTCCTTCTCCAGGGGATCTTCCCTGACTCAGGGATTGAACCCGGGTCTCCCGCACTGTAGGCAGACGCTTTCTGGGCCACCACTATTGGAGGACAGCTGCTTTACAATAGTGCGTGAGTGTCTGCGGTACAGCAGAATCAGCCACGTGGCTGCATACACCCCTCCCTCTTCAGCCTCCCTGCTAACCGGCCCCCCCAGGTCCTCGCAGAGCGCCGTGCTGGGCTCTCTGCACGCAGCAGCGCCCCACTAGCTCCCTGGCTGACCCCTGGGAGTGGACACATGTCAAAACTACTCTCTCAATTTGTCCCACCCCCGACCCCCCCTGCTGTGCCCACACATCCTTCTCTCTGTCTGCGCTTCTCTTCCTGCCCTGGATATAGGTTCATCAGTACCATCCACGCCATTTTTCAAGAGTGAAGTCTCTCAGCAAGGCCTGAAAACTAGCTCTGGGTCACACTGCTACTAAACTGATGTTTGAATTTGGTTATTTCTGACTCTGAAATCTATGGTCTTCTAACTCTACTACCTGGAAGAATGGAAATTGTTGGGGTATGGATGCGGCTGTTTTGGTTTTTTTTTCCCCCTTTACTCCTTTCCAAGTCTGTCAATCTTAGATTAAATTATATTAGGCTACCTCTTCTGGGTTCTTGAGTCAAAATTGACCAGCTGTATTCCTTACCAACTGTCTGAGCAGAGACACGCCACTTAGATTAGATGACTTGCAAAGTCCCTATGAAGTCCCTTGAAGGGTCTTCCCAGGTGGCGCTAGTGGTAAAGAACTTGCCTGCCAATTCAGGAGATGTAAGAGACAGGATAGGGTTTGATCCCTGGGCCAGGATGATTCTCTGGAGGAGGGCCTAGCAACCCTCTCCAGTATTCTTGCCTAAAGAATCCCATGAACAGAGGAGCCTGGTGGCCTACGGTCCATAGAGTCACAAAGAGCTGGGCACAACTGAAGTGACTTAGTATGTATGAGATGTATGATCTTGAAATAAGTCAGAGCAGTTATTTCTGCTACAAAACAAAAGGTTTATGGTGATCCTTGATACATAAGTAAATAGGTATTTTGAAAATCCAATAGCATAGTTTAGTTTATGGAAAGTAAAAGACACACAAAAAAATCCAAATACATAAACAACATCCAATTCCATAACAAATATGGGTGGGAGATTTAATAATGATCATCAAATTGTTCAAAAGGGCTATCCTTAATTTTGTAAAAATATTTGCAGTGTAAATTTTTGGTTAACTCGGGACTGTCTGCATTTTCCAAAAGCCAAAATATTATAACCATAGGAATATTTTAAATGTCTATGATAGCACATTTTAGTGGCTTAGGAACTAAAACTTTATAATTAAAAGTTCCATGGAAAGTGGTTTGTTCTAATTTTAACAAAAAGATACTAAAGTTGAGTAGCATGTGATTTTTCCCCAGATATCTACCAACCATCTATCTGTGAAAAAAAGGAAAAACAAAACCAAACAAGAAATAAAATTAAAGCTCTTTATAATTTTTGTTTCATTCTAATATATTTTCTGTCTTTAAAATAATAACCATGCTATTTAGTTATAGAGGGGCATGTTGTGGAAGGTGTAATAAAATAATTAATTTGATGTGCTACTTTAATTGATTTGTACAAAGACAAGTCTATGCCATCTTTATTATTCAAATAATTTGGAAAAATTATATTATCAGAATTGCCTGACTGAATTAGGACCTCTATTCCCACCTTGCTGGATAATGTTGAAATCTACATATCTAATTTCACCCAAGAGTCACAGAGAAGGACCCTCCCTTCCTTGATAATTCTAGCCTTTATCTCATCTAATAATTCATACTACAAATTTGTTATTGACTGATCATGGATGAAAGACACAGATTTGAGGATAGATCAGGAAACTCATAATAAAATGAACAGACCATAAAAGTAAGTCTGTTTACAGATAAATGGCACTGATTTGGAATGGGATGTAGACAGCTATGCAACTTTGCTCTAAAAATATTTTACTTATACTTGCTTGAAAACATAACCTGTCACCACCATAAAACACCTATTGTAGATCTACTTAAAAGTTAGAAACAAAACACCTGGCACCGCATTCATCTATCAACACATTAGGCAGAGGGCAAAAACTTCCTGACTTTTTTGTAATTATCCATGTGATTCCATAAGAATTCCAGAATTTGCTTCCCACTCCTCAGAGTCAGTGGTGGATGTAATTTAGCTAGCACCCTTCTGGCTTTGTCTTAAAGGCATTCGTATAAGCCTGGGATGTGTTTGTTAGTTCTGAAAATAAATAAAAAAACACTGGCTTGTTTGAAATTCTGTTTGTATCATCCAACCAGTACTGCTTAGAAACATGTTTGTCTTTGAAGGCAAAAGCAGAAGAATTGATTATAAAAGATGGGTTTGGGGCCAAATCATCAAGAATATGAGGAGGTCATCCGAGGGCCATATGTAAACTTGTAAACAAAGTGCCTGTGTAGCGTCCTATGTCCTTGTGTTTAAATAAAATAATAAACAGATGTTGGTGAAACATTCTGATCTGGGGTTGGCATCCAGTGGAAAGATAAAAGAGGAGACACAAACAAGAGAAAAAAGAATCTTTTTAGTGCGCTTTTTAGTCTCACATGAGGCCAGGCTAGAAAGAATTTTGTGCAAAGGATTCTAATTTCCCACTAAATACTTAGGAAAACAGTCAAACCAACAACAATAAAAAAGTAAATGAAAATGCTTATCCTTTAAAATTTAGACAGCAGGACCATTATAAGGATCCATAAGGAATTTCCATGAAATTCAAATTCTGTGTGGCTACATGGAGAATTACAAACCAGTCTAACGCAATAGAGCAAATCCAAGGCTTGAAAGGAGGGAACAGATTCTGTCCTCCACACTCTTCTCCTTTTGATTCGTACTGTGCTGCGCTGTGCTTATTCACTCAGTCCTGTCTGACTCTTTGCGACCCCACAGGCTGAAGCCCACCAGACTTCTCTGTCCCTGGGATTCTCCAGGCAAGAAAACTGGAGTGGGTAGCTACCGCCTTGTATACATATATTTGTTGTTATTGTTGTTTGGTTGCTAAGTTGTAACCTACTCTCTTGCAGCTCCATGAACTGTAGCCCACCAGGCTCCTCTGTCCATAGAATTCTCCAGGCAAGAACACTGGAGTGGGTTGCCATCTCCTCCTCCAGGAGACCGTCCTGACCAGGGATCACCCCATATATCCTGCATTGGCAGGTGGGTTCTTTACCACTGAGCCACCAGGGAAGCCCCATGTACGTATGTACATATATACATGTATGTAAATAAATACAAATATATACATCCCTTTAGTGGCTAGCTGCCAAGAATTTGCTGACTGTTTACAGAAAAATTTACCTAAGTCTACTCAGTAAGGTCCTCATTCTGCCAGCGCCAAGAGTGCTTAGTTATTAAGAAAAGATGGTGGGTGAAAAACTCAAAACTAATGGCCTATCTATCACCATTGGAGGTAGTGAGTTGCACCACCTCCAATGCCGGCTACAATGTATTAAAAGTTCTGTAGACAAGTTTCAAGACGGTCTCATAAAACCTTGTCTCCTATATCTGCCAGGTGAGCAGGAAAAGCATCACTTGCAGTAAAACGGGAGCCATCCAAGAACATCATTAGAAAGCTGAACACTCCCAACTTCTTCCCCTTTTCCCCACAAACTCCTAATAACGGTAATGTGTACTTGGACTAGGGACTCATCATCCGAATGTTGATGGCATATTGCCACTGCCTTCGGGATGTTCGCTCACATGACCTGGCACTACCCTTTCTCTTCTCTTTTCTCCTCCCATTAATTCAGCCTTTGCTCCAAAAAGAAACAAAACCAAACCTCATCTTCAGATAAACCCGTTGTCCTCCCTGCATGTCTTGGTTCGGTTATCTCTCCATACGTTGTTGTTGTTCAGTCACCAAGTCATGTTTAGTTCTTTGCCACCCCGTGGGCTCCAGCACACCAGGCACCCCTGCCCTTCACCATCTCCTGCAGTTTGCTCAAACTCACGTCCACTGAGTCGGTGATGCTATCTAATCATCTCGTCCTCTGTTGCCCAATTCTCTTTTTGCTTTCAATCTTCCCAGCATCAGGGTCTTTTCCAATGAGTTGGCACTTTGCATCAGGTGGCCAAAGTATTGGAGCTTCAACTTCAGCATCAGTCCTTCCAGTGAATATTCAGGGTTGATTTCCTTTAGGATTGTTGTCTCCATAAAATCCCTCTATTCAGTCCTAAGATATTGATTGAGGTCCCCCTGGGTGCTAGGCTGTGTTCTTGTTTGAGGAGGACTGGGGTCCTGTTCCAGAAGGCTAACATCAACCCTTCTTTTAACTGAAATCCTCTTTGTTTCATTTTTATTCTTTGGAAGAAGAAAATGTTTTTCTTCTTTCTCTTGTTTGGAAAGTAGGAGATATTTGCTCACAACTTCAGTGCTTACATATTCACAGAGAAAGTGAAAGCAAAACCAAGCAAAAAGCATAAACAAAGAGAGTCTATTTCAGCTTCGTTTGTAGACGTCTCAGGATAGATTTATTTTGCTTTGGACTGAATCAAGTGCTCATCGCTGGCCCAAACAACTCTGTGGATTTCTAAGGGCAGGACACATGTTTGGTGCAGCTGTGGAAGTCCCATAAAGTCTAGTAAGTTTGCACTGGGTGATTATTTGGCAGAAGAACACATGGAAGAATAAATGCATGCATGCATGAATGAATGAATGGTTTCAAGGTACATGTAATCTAATAGGGGAGGAACATAGGAAATTCATCACACTAGGAAGCAATGAAGAGTGAAATTTTTAAATCTTTCATTATTTTTGGAGTTCCATTTACAATAGGAAGTAGTAGTTTGTAAGAGACTGTTGCATCCATCAAAACAGCAGATTAACTAAAACTTATTCTTTACTTTTGGAGCCTTCCCAAGTGGTACTAGTGGTAAAGAACTCACCTGGCAATGCAGGAGACATGAGAGACACGGGTGTGATCCCTGGGTCGGGCAGATCCCCTGGAGGAGGATGTGGCAACCCACTCCAGTGTTCTTGCCGGAAGAGTCCCATGGACAGAGGAGCCCGTAGTCCATGGGCTGTAGTTCATGGCGTAGCAAAGAGTTGGACACAACTTAGTGACTGAACAACAGCATAAAAAGATGTAAAACACAGTGTAGAGAATATAGACAGGAACAGTGTGTTATAACCATTAAACTTGCTAAGACACTAGCTCTCCGTTATTCCCACCACATAAAAAAGAAATGATAATCACATGCCTTGAGAGAGGTGATAACTGTGGGCCACAATGACAACTGGATCACAGCAAAAAAATGCAACAGATAAACACACTGCACACCTTCAGTGTTACATGTCAAACACAGTTAAATTTAAAAATACTATTCATAGTATACTCAGGAGAGTTCCTAGAAGGGAAGTTCTTGATCCAAGAGCATGAACAGTTTCAACGCTTGGTAAACACACTGAGAGTCTGTTTCCCAGTCAAGTTTCTCCTCCTGCTTTTTGGAATTCCTGGGTTTCCTTTGTGGCGATTGAGGACAGGACACTATAGCTTTGCCTGAGGGTGGTTTTCTTCTTGATTTAATTGTTCCCAGGGTTGTCTGTCTCTTCACTGACATTTCCTCACCATCCTAACCCATCGTTACCCCAGCATGATGTGTTTGTGTTTGGTTCTTGTGTGTGTGTGTGTGTGTGTGTGTGTGTGTGTGTCTGCAAATCTCAAACAAGTTTCTGTCATTCAGTTAGGATGTGTTACAATTTCTAAAAGCGTGTCCCGTGAGCCTTAACTCAAGCCTCCTAAGCATGCTGTGCAAGATTTGTTGTTGTTTAGTTGCTCAGTCAAGTCCAACTCTGAGACTCCACGGACTGTAGCCGGACAGTCTCCTCTGTCCATGCGACCTCCCAGGCAAGAATACTGGAGTGGGTTGCCATTTCCTTCTCCAGGGGATCTTCCTAACCCAGGGATCAGACCCCTGTCTCCTAAATTGCAGGCATAATCTTTACTGCTGAGCCCACTGGGGAAGCCATACTTTGCAAAATTAGGTTGGTATTATTCTCATTTTCACAAGGAAAGGGAGAGAGAGATGCTCTGTTTCTTGCATCTGGTTCTGAAACCAACACATCACACAGTCAGAACTTGGATTCCTTCTCTTCCACCTCCCATTCTACTTCTACTCTGAGACCGAAAGATTAAGCAATCATGAGGAATCTTATTCATCTTCTGTAATAAAACAGCAACATGGGTGCTCACTTTAAAAAGGAAGAATAATATTATGTCAGATGTTAATTTCAATGTAGTAAAAATCAGTTGGCCTGCAGGACAGTGGGGTTGGGGGTCACCTTTCTCAGCATCTTTCTGTTTCTAAAAGCTAAACTACATCAGCTTTTTCTTAGCACTGTGTTTGTGATTCTTGAGGAAAACCTGAAATCAAAACCAATTTTTTCTTCATCGAGTGCTCCTTTCTGGGGAGATTTTCTTTCGAATTATGAAAAGAAAATCTTTCTACCATACGTATAAACAAAACCTGCTTTTGTCAGTAGCACCCTGTAGAAACCAGAGATGAAACATTAAATTACTCTGAGCACATGGCCACTTGCCAGTAATTATTCAATATGAGGTTTAACCAAGTTTATCTAGACTACGAGGACCATGTATACACAGCTAAAGGGAAAGACATGGTTAAAGTAATTATCTGGCATATTCCCACCATGCAGACAGTCAGTCTGGCTCATTTGGACCAAGGAATAATAACCCAGCACATTCTTCTGGCCAAAAGGAGTTATTTGGCAAATCACCTCGATGTGCCCCAACAGATGAATGTTAAATCTACAAGATGCCAAGAGAAAGAAAACACAAGTGCCCTTGGGTATCAGAAAGCCAGCAGACAGGAGGGTGTAAGGGGAGGGTTGAGATGAAGGGAACAGGGTGGGTTCCAGGACACTGGCCTTTAATTCTGAGAACCTTTCTGGGGCTTGTGAATTACGATTCTGTAGTCTCTTCATCTGGTTTCTTTGAGTAACTCATTCATCCTTCCCATGAAACATCCCGTCTTTTCTTAGACATTGATTTTTTTTTTCTTTTCTGAGGTGTGAAGAACAGACTTGCCTTTATCACCCAAGTGATATGGTTTATCTGGTAGCCAACCCAAAGCATTAGATAATGCCATCTTGAAATTTTCTTTTGTGATGAGTGTAGGGATAGAAAGGAGACATTGATTGAGAAGCAGCAGGCTTGTCTCCTTGTTAAGCATGATGCAGATCTTAAAGTCCTGTGCAGATAACCACACCCTTCTGTGTTTGCCCCTTTGCCCAATTTTCCCGTGGGGGCTTCTTAAATGAAACAAATTGACCTACTATCACACGGAGGTTCTCTCTATGGAGAATAGCATTATTCATTCTAAAAATTAGATTTTTCATTTTTAATACCAAAGTAGAAATGATGACATAAACAGGATTTCTGAGCAATTCAATTAGATTTTCCCTTTGTTGTTTATTCTGGCAGAGCAGATTGAGCAAGGCGTCAGACCCTGGAGGCAGTTGGCTCAGGTTCAGATTGTGCCTTCACCGCTTGCTACGTAAATGACCTCACTCACCTGTGTTGTCCTAACTTTGCTCACTTTCATGAGTGACTATAACAGCTTCTAACAAAAAGGAACCTTATGGGAAATAGATTGATGTCTATAGAGCCTGTCTCCTCTGGTTGCTCAGATGGTATAGAATCAACCGGCAATGCAGGAAACTCGGGTTCGATCCCTGGGTTGGGAATATCCGCTGGAGAAGGGAATGTCTACCCACTCCAGTATTCTTGCCTGGAGAATTCCATGGACAGAGGAGTCTGGCGGGCTACAGTCCATAGCTTCGCAAAGAGTCAGACTTGACTGAGCGACTAACACTTTCACTTTTGTCATAGAGAGCTTAGCATGGAAATGTGTCAATATGTATTAACTATTAAAGACAGTGGCATCTAATGATCAAATATGTCTGGTATCCTCAGATCCACTGTGGGGTCTTAAGCAAATCTCTTACTTAATTAACCAGGATATAGTACTGACCTATGTAGTTAGATGTTTTGCAGATTCATTGGGTGGATTTGTATAAACTGTGATTAGAACATTGTGGCCTGGGACAACATCTCAGTAAAACCAACTCTTACAAATATTATTTATCCATGCATGATGAAACAATGTTCCAAGATCAATGAAAAGCAAGATGTAAAAAGCATGAAATGTTACATTAAAAGGGGCTTGTCTAATCATAGATTATTTAGAAAGCAGTGGTACCCTCAAATATATAGTCAAATAAAACATAAATCTAAACATCTCAAGGAGGAAAAAATTGTCAGCAGATGCACTGTCATCTCTGCTCCGGAGTGAAATGTAAACGATTGCAGATGCTGGTCAGCTACAGTCTCCATGGTCAGCTTCCAGAAGCCAATCATAGGTTGAGGATAGAGAACTATACTTAGAAACACGCCAAAGTCCACTTTTCTCATTTTTGTTAATAGTAAGAAATGTGCCAAGGCGTATCCTGACACACAGACGTTGTGTTTACATCAACCTGGGGCACCAGAAACTGCTTAGCTCAGACCTAAACTAGGGCTCAATCTGCTCCTCCCCTCCACAGTCATTGTTCTCAGAATTTCCTTAACTGTCTATTCATCTTTGCTTAGTAACCAGAGATGTTGGAGTCAAGAATACATACACTTTTTAAAACTTAAAATTAATTATTGAGACAACTCAAGTCATAATAAATGTATATAGCAATGTTTGTTCCGTAGTAAACGCTTAATAGATGTTGAATAAAATAATGGGTATAATTGGGCTTTTGACCATTTTTGGAAAAGTGGGGAAATTTTACGGTTTCCTGAAATTGGGTGAATGGAATTAGTGGGCGGATACACAAAATCTCTAGTTTCTTTTATTGTTACAGACTGAGCCACAGAAGGAATGGTATGTTAGAATTTCAATTTCAAAAACAGCAGAGAAGGGCAAAAACTAGTTTCAGTGTCTGTGTAGAGGAAGAAGAGGTACATTAATCACAGTGGCCACACATCGCTGGGAATGAACATGTATTGAGAACAGTGTATTCACAGGAAGTAAACATATATAAAGACGTTACTTCTCTAGGGGTGATTTTAATGCAAAACCAAAGCATGTGTCTCCTCTTGGGTTCATCACTGAGTTTTCAGTGGATATTGACTAAAAAGTGTTCCTTCCTTTTAACTCGTGTCTTAAGCATAAAATTTATCCTGCAATAGTATGTGTGGGCCAGTAATGTGGGCCAGCTATATGACACGTGAAATTAAAAGGCTAGATATACGTATTTAAGTCACAATAACGGTAAGAATATAACACTGAATAGTCCTCTGTACGTGAACTGTGGTGCTAGAGAAGACTCAGAGGGCCCCGCGGACTGCAAGATCAAACCAGTCCATCCTAAAGGAAATCAACCTGAATGTTCATTGGAAGGACTGATGCTGAAACTGAAGCTCCAATACTTTGGCCACCTAAAGCGAAGAGCTGACTTGTTGGAAAAGACCCTGATGCTGGGAACGATTGAAGGCAAAAGGGGAAGAGGGCAGCAGGCAATGAGATGCTGGGTGGCATCACCAATTCAACGGACACAAATGTAAGCAAATTCAGGAGGTAGTGGAGGACAGAGGAGCCTGGCGCCTTGCAGTCCGTGGGGTCACAAACTGTCGGATATGGCTTAGTGACTGAAAAATAAAAAGTCCTATCTATGTGCTTTAAGAAACTCCCTTAGTCTTCTCAGCAAACTTGAACTCCAGGTCCAACTATGATGCCCAGCTTGCTTACCCTCTCTTTTCAGAATAAGAACAGAACTTAAAAACAATACTTTCTGTTGCAGTGTGGCTCAGCTCTTGGATCGGTTCTGTTTCTCCCTGTTTCTGTCTGGCACGTATGTCTTTACATCTCAATGACTAATCATTATATTTGACTAAACAAATAGAGAATTCCTAAGGCAGAACTCGTTTACCCTTTGAAGGATACAAACCCACACAAATAAACTTGTTTTGTCGACAGGCAATTCACGGAACTGTTTAATTTTGTTTGCTTTGTTGTATTTTCACTATCTTTACCCACTGGCCATTTGCAAAAGGCGTTGTGGACCAACAACTATTGTAGTTTTTAGCAGATGGAAGGGGAGGAAATTAAAAAAGAAAAGCATGTAGACACTCCCTATCCCTATATTTCTAAATTTCGCACCAGCGGAATTTTAAACCAGTTGGTCTAAAGCAAACATTTAAGTGTTAAAAAAATCCTGTAACCATTTTTAATGCAATTTACAATTCTTATTAGCCCCTCTGATTTAAAACCTTTGTAATTGGCTCCTTAGAATCACCTTGGAACAATCTGAAGGCAACATTCAGCAGTTACAGAATAGAAAAGGAAAGAAAGAGGAATTGTAAAGAAGTGTATTTATAACCTTGGTCATCGGTATCCTAAGAACGTCTCTGTTTTAATAATTAATTCGCTTATCAGTTCAGAAATGTTGAAATGACTTTTGGAATCCCAGGCACTAAGGCTGTTGGCACCCTGCACGTTTCCTGACTGCAGTTTCCTTAACTTTCCATTTAATTTTTTTTTCTTTTCCCTGAAACTAAAATCATTTAATGAAATCTGACGCGTCAAGGCCACTGACTGATCTTCTGAACAGAAGGTATGCAAAGGTGGCCAATTCCTTTAAATTACAGCCCCTGTCCAGGTTGCAAGACATCATTTCCAGGCAGACAAAGTGCAAACGAGTCAGAAATGCTAAGAGACATAACTAATAACAAGGGAAAAAAAGAAGACTATGAAAAACCTGAAGGAAAAATAAGTTCAACACGCAGAAGAGACCATCAGGAGGTGGGGGAGGAAAAAGCCCATGTGCAATTTTTTTTCCCACTTACTCTGTTTCCTTTATGTTCCCTAGTTCAGGGCCGCTGGTAGGAGATTGATACATTTATTAATTCTCCATGCAGAAAGACAAACAGTGGACTCAGTCCGGTGGGGTTGAAACGTCTGGCCTCAGGTTCCCTACGGAATCTTCCAACCTTGGCTAATGGTCTCTGACCACACAGATCCATTTAAAGAATACCGTATCCATTTTCGAAAATCTCATTTAGACCCATACATAAAATAAAATCATCCTGTCATAATGTCTTGGTTTTCTCTGGTTCTTCTTTTTATTTCTTTTGATTAATTTAAAATACAGAGCCAAGTAAAGACAAAGGGGAAAAAAAGCAATTTAAAAAATGTTCAAGATCGTCTTTGTCATATGATTTTTCTTTTTAAATTGGGAGAACATAGCAAAATTAACAGTTTCTTTCTGCATAAAGTGGTATTTATGACCTCACCCTTAGAAACTATGTAGGTAAATATTCGTGGAGAAATATTTTCACCTATTTTACATGTTTATTAATTTAAGATCTGACTGTGAGGAAACTGTAAATTATGGAATGCATTTTATTAGAGTAAATACTGGTGCTTTTGGGGTTTTTTTAAGCAGAGTGGAAAGAATCCTTTTTTGTCCCTCTTTGGAGTGGAGCCTTGCCATTTTTCCCTTCTAGAACTCATCTTGGATGCTAAATGCTTAATGAGTCTTAATACATTTCTGCATATTAGATGAAGTGTTCATGTAGCATTTGTTTTTTCTATAGTTCCTGTTTTAAGTCTGACCAATAGCAGCAGCTACAGGAAACAAAAAATGATCTGAGGTTATTCCGACTTTAACTTTTGTTTTGAAGGTAGGTAAATTTAGCTCAAATGCTTCAGACTCCTTTATTTAAATTTCTGAAATTTCCTCAGGACAAGATAAGATGAACCATTCCTTTGTATTACAGAACACCCGGATTTTGTGGGAAAAAAATGCATTAATATATTATTAGGGATGAAAAATCACTCTTTGAAAAATCAATTTGCATATGAACCCGAAAAACAAACAAGATTTAAGTTTGCGTTCTGGATAATGAATTGGCAAGGGTGTTATTTTACTAAAGTGTTCGGTTATGTCTGTTTATGTTATTAAGTGGGATGAGATAAAGTGCATATTCAACTCTTCTTTCAAAAGACAGAATATATCATTTTAACTAATTAGGTCCATTTATCTTACCTTTATATTTCTTCAGGTTGGTTCCTGAAATAGACCATGAAACCAACCTATTTATAAAATTTGTTTAAAAAAAAATCAAAATTTGTTGGACAGAATATCTAACATAAATTTTCAGTTGGCTACATTAGATGTAAAATTATAAAACTGAAATTTTACATGTAAATTTATTTTATTTTTTTAATATTATAAAAGTTCCTATTTTGCTAAAAAATATTTGTGTAAGGCAAATTAAAATATCTGGAAGACAGGTAAGATTATATTTACATATGTGTACACAAGCCTAATATAAAATATAACTATGAGTACATATAGACATACATAAATATAATTTTATATATAGTTGTATAAACATATACATTTATATAGTTATTTGTATGATGTGAATACATATTCATAAAAACACTTTGTGATGTTATCCACCCTAAAATATAAATCTGGGAGAATGCTATCTTGATTGTGAGCCATTAGACTTTAAAAACAGCTATTTTAAAAGCAAATGAATATAATTTTTTTTAATGTTTGAATTCCAACATTGCTCTATGTACCAAAGAGTTAAAGGTATATACAAAGGTTTTAGTGGAATAAAAAGCAAATAGAGATGGTGTTTTAAAATAAAATCTAACTGGTATGTGTGCACGTGTATAACTGAATCACTTTACTGCACAGCAGATTTTAATATGACATTGTAAATCAACTATATTTCAATAAATAATTTTTTTAAAGCATTGAAGTCTTCAGAAAAGGGGGCGAATTCAAGTAGAAAAACTGAAGCGTATAAGCAAGGCGGTAACATAGAAAAAATTAATTTCAAGGGTTTTGAGAACAGATGGACTTTTGTCCACTCTCAGATCTGATAGTGGTAAAAAACGAAAGGGACCAACCAGGTAAAATCCCAATTCAGTCAAGATGGAGGAACTGTTTGGGGGCATGAATATGAATCTGATGAGATGAAAAGGGCACAGATTCTCAAATCAGGTCGATACAATTACATAGGATAAGTAGTATAGTCTTGGCTTTCGTCAGTCTCATTATCTTAACTTGTAAACATCCTGCTTCAAAGAGCAGTGATGAATGATAAATACAATCACAGAGCATTGTTATTGAACCATCTAAGTCTGAGAAGCACTGTTTCTATCCTCTGTTATTATGCAGGATATGTTATCAGGGGAGCAAGTCATGGCATGGTTGTAGTCCATAAAGGTGGCATGGATTGGCTAACAGACCATAAAAATAAAACATTTCAAATTAAAAAAAAAAAAGAACACATTTCTCAGTCAGGTAAGCAGTCTATAGGTCTATAGTCAATCACAACTTCATCAGGCAAAGGAGGATCAAGATGGATCATGGGCTTATGAAACTGAAGAGAAAGCTACTAGGTGCTGCCAACTGGGCAAAGTCTTTCTCCTTAATGGAAGACTTCTGTCTAGAGCTATTGAGAGAAGGGTAGACAAGATGAGCTTGCATGTCGTGTGGAACTCAGTGTCTTGAAGAACCTTGGCCAGGTATGACAAAACCAGGTTAATTGATTCAACAGCTATTGACTGACACCAGCTGTGTGGGAGAGGTGAGTTGGTACATTGGCACTCTTGGCCAAAACAGAATGTTGCTACTGAATTACAAGTGGAGACCCTGTTGCCCGCTTCCTTTTTTTATATCTAATTCTGAACTGAAATTTTATTTAGAGTCTGGACATTCTTAGGGAAACCACCAGGGCTGTCTCTCTCTGGCATTTTCTTCAAGCCCCACTGTTCTCTGTTAGGTATAGCCAACAAGCATGGCCCTTCTTGTGCCTCAAAATCTATATTCAAAATATTATGAGATTCTGGAAAAAAAATATTTCCTGTCTTCTTGGCATCTTTGCATATATGGACTTGCTTGAAATGAATGCCATGCATGATTACTAACCACCACTATATTCCAGGCATTTTTTCACCCACGTGGATATAACAGCCTAAGGATCCCTTTGTGCCTTGAGGCCCCTTGCTCCGCTGAGTTGTACATGAGAGACATCTGTGCCACATTCCTTGGTCTGGGAGTCTCATGACCTCTTCTGAGTCAGGGAATATTGGCGATCTTTCAGGCACAACCCCACCACCATCACTTATCCTGCTATGTTCATTCTGCTGCCCCCCCTCCCTAGTCCTGGTGCTTGGAAATGATCTTCTCACAGGCTATTCATTCTAGTCTTTCCACAGCCTATTTCCTCTGACCAGACATTGCAGCTATCCTGCTGAACATTCCTCAAGTCCGTGTGGTAAAGTTGAGCTCAGGGCAAGACCTTCATAGCCACCTGGTTGAAGATTGCAAACCTGTTTCCCTCTTCCTCGTGTGTTTTGCTCACGTCAGTTACTCTGTGGTAACCTGCTCTGTAGTCTGTATGGTCAAAGCTATGGTTTTTCCACTAGTCATGCACAGATGTCAGAACTGAACCATCAAAGAACCTAAGCACCAAAAACTTGGTGCTTTTGAACCGTGGTGCTGGAGAAGACTATTGAGACTCCCTTGGAAGGCAAGGAGATCAAACCAGTTGATTGTAAAGGAAATCAACCCTGGATATTCATTGGAAGGACTGATGCTGAAGCTCCAGTCCTTTGGCTGCCTGATGTGAAGGGTAGACTCATTGGAAAAGACCCTGATGCTGGGAAAGACTGAGGGCAGGAGGAGAAGTGGACGACAGAGGGTGAGATGGTGGGATGGCATCACCAACTCATGTACATGAGTTTGAGCAAACTCCGGGAAACCTGGCATGCTGCTGTCCATGGGGTTGTAAAGAGTCAGACATGACTTAGCATCTGAACACCAAAAATAATAATAATAATAATCAACCTCATCAATGAAACATTATTCCATTAGATATGCATGTTGGGTCCTATAGCCCTAATATGAGTTGATATAATTTGTGTGTTTTGACAGTAACAATCAAAATTATTACAACTTTCCACTCTAACTTTGTTTCAAGTTTTCAGCATCAGGATAAAATCTACATCTCAAAAGAATAAATAAATCCTGGAGATCAGATTCTCTGAGATTGGTCATTGACATACAAGAAATAAAGGTGTAGCATGACTGCAAAATTTTCTGAATAATGGAAAAACAATTAGAGGAATACTATCTTGATACCCTCAAATTTGAAGACACAGCAAAGGAATCAAAATATGATCTGAAAAGGTAAAAAATCACGGCCATTTTAACTGTCCAAAAGTGTTGAGAAGCAGAAATCAGTGAGGACTCCAACAACCCTTACCTGCGTGCCATCTCAAGCATGCTAACCGAACTTGCCAGGGTTTAGAACTTGGCAGGGAAATCCTTATAAAAATAAAAGTGATCCACTTTAAATTCACTGCGACTGGAACCTCTATAAGTTATGTTCTTGTCTGGAGGCCAGATCAGGGTGGCAAGGAAAATATTTGGAGCTGGTCCTGGCACACAACTTCTGACATTTAGGTGAAACTCGTCGAGAAGAGTCATGTTAGTTTATTCTGAATCTGAAGCCTCATTATATTAGAGACATAAGTGCTCATTTTTGCAGCGCTATGTTTGGTCTTTAAGCCAAATGTGCATGTGACTATGGTCCTAAGGCAGAGCATAGGATATTCTGCAGAGGGAATGAGAGACCTTATTCTTAACTGCCGCGCCTAGAATAATGGTCACCTTTCACTCTTCTGAAGCCTTGAGTAAAAAAAAATACATGTATAAAATGGTTAAAACATACACCATATATATACACACACATATAACATATTATATATTTACATATATAATATATATGTGATCTTTGCATTTCTGAAATGTATTTCTGAAAACATTTAAAAGTTTTCACTACACCTAAGCAGTAGTATAAGTGAATAGAAAATCACTGGACTTCTTTCTCTACTCCTTGAACATCTTTAAAATGCACTCCATTAACTACCCTTCTCCCCCCATAATTTACCTCTGTAAAGAAATCTTCTGATTTATGTCTACTTCCTATTATATACATATATATACTATGTATATTATATTAGACATATACTTTGTTGACTACACCAAATCCTCTGACTGTGTGAATCACAAAAAAATGTGGAAAATTCTTAAAGAGATGGGAATACCAGACCACCTTGTCTGCCTCCTGAGAAATCTGTATGCAGGTCAAGAAGCAACAGTTAGAACCGGACATGAAACAGCAGACTGGTTCCAAATCAGGAAAGGAGTACGTCAAGGCTGTATATTGTCACCCTGCTTGTTTAACTTATATGCAGAGTACATCATGTGAAATGCCAGGCTGGATGAAGCAGAAGCTGGAATCAAGATTGCCAGGAGAAATATCAATAACCTCAGATACGCAGATGACACCACCCTTATGGCAGAAAGCAAAGAGGAACTAAGAGCCTCTTGATGAAAGTGAAAGAGGAGAGTGAAAACGCTGGCTTAAAACTCAACATTTAAAAAGCGAAGATCATGGCATCTGGTCCCATCACTTCACAGCAAATAGATGCGGAAACAAGGGAAACAGTGAGAGACTTTATTTTCTTGGGCTCCAAAATCACTGCAGATGGTGACTGCAGCCACGAAATTAAAAGACACTTGCTCCTTGGAAGAAAAGCTATGACCAACCTAGACAGCATATTAAAAAGCAGAGACATTACTTTACCAGCAAAGTCTATCTAGTCAAAGCTGTGGTTTTTCCAGTGGTCATGTATGGATGTGAGAGTTGGACTATAAAGAAAGCTGAGTGCCAAAGAATTGATGCTTTTGAACTGTGGTGTTGGAGAAGACTCTTGAGAGTCCCTTGGACTGCAAGGAGATCCAACCAGTCCATCATAAAGGAAATCAGTCCTGAATATTCATTGGAAGGAATGATGCTAAAGCTGAAATGTTAATAGTTTGGCCACCTGATGCAAAGAATTGACTCATTTGAAAAGACCCTGATGCTGGGAAAAATTGAAGGTGGGAGGAGAAGGGAATGACAGAAGATGAAATGGTTGGATGGCATCACTGTCTCAATGGACATGAGTTTGAGCAAGATCCAGGAATTGGTGATGGACAGGGAAGCCTGGTGTGCTGCAGTCCATGGGGTATCAAAGAGTCTTACATGACTGAGAGACTGAACTGAACTGATATATTATATATATGTGTGTGTATATATATATATATATATATACACACACATAAATGTGTGTGTTCTCAGTCACTTCAGTTGTGTCTGACTCTCTGTGACCCCATGGACTGTAGCCCTCCACGCTCCTCTGTCCAAAGGATTTCCCAGGCAAGAATACTGCAGTGGGTTGTCATGTCCTCCTCCAGGAGATCTTCCAGACCCAGGGATTGAACACATGTCTCTTAGGTCTCCTGCATTGGCAGGTAGATTCTTTACCGCTAGTGCCACCTGGGAAGGCCCTGGTCCTGGGCTTTTCAGATTTCCTACCAGAGTCCCCATTCACAGTCCACCAAAAAATGGGAGGGTGTCCATTTACACTGTGTCTGTCCCTTTTCCTGGGGTGGACTTTGGTCCTTTCATCCTTTATAAAGTACAGACAACCCAGTCACCAGGAGGTGGGGCCAAGAGAAGGATCCGTCTTTACGCTAATAAGTGGGCAGAGGTCCTAGGTTTAGAGAGTCAGGTGTTCCACTGAGAATCTTTGCACATTTGGTCATGCTTTCAGGGGCAGTTTCAAGAGTGCATATTCCCATTGGTACTACAGCGTAATTAAGACCCCTCTGTTGGTCAGGGTGTTAGAATCCCTGATTCCAACCAAGCCGGCAAGTTTCTCGGGATGATGGTTCTTGTGAAAGCATTTAAGTCATCCTTCCAGAGTGTGGTATGCCTGCCTCTGCCTGAACCCTATCCTACAATCTCCCTGCCATTCAGGACAGCTGACGAAAAGCCTTGCAATGAATTCCCTGTCCACTTAATCAGAGCTGGATTTTCTTGTTTGAAAGCGAACAGTCAGGTTAGTCCAATAGAGTATGAATGTCTCCTTCCCTGTGCTTCATGAGGATAGATCTGTTTATATTCTGTTAGGAAAAAAATTGTATGAGCTTTAGTAAGCATTAGTTTTCTTTTTCTTCCAGAAAACATCCTGATTTTGCATATTCTTTGATTACTTGTATGCCCTCTTAAGGTGTCATAATGACATTAAAATTATATTTTAGTGGTTTCATTTTTCATCATTTCTCTATCATAAATTTCCCATCATTGGATTATTTGTTTCTTTCAAGAAAGGTAATTAGGTATTATATATTCTCTGAGCCTTTGTAATTCTGAAACACATTTCTAAAATATTTAAATGTTTACATTATACCTAAGCAATATTTAACTGAGTAAAAAATTATCAGACTTCTTTCTTTACTTCTTAAACATCTTTATAATGCATTTCATCATCCCCAAAAATTTAGTTCTGGGAAAAGAAATCTTATTCCAACTAGTTTTTTGTTTTCATTTATTGATAATATTTTATTTTTAATCTCTCATACACCTGTATGCTTGTAGAATGTTTCCCCATCTATATTTCAACTAAAAATATTTATATACATTTATACATGCATTTTGCTGCTTTACCTTTTCATTATCTCTTCTCAGAGTTTGCTTTAACCCTTTAGTACGAAAAGCCACATTCATTTTCAGCCTGGAGATTTGTTTTCTGTTGTTATTGTTGGTGATTCCTCTTGTGGGGTTTGTGTTTGTTTTGCTTTGGTATGCCTCTTGCTTTGTACGCGCTGGTTTCTGTCATTGAGGTTCTTGTACGTGTTCTCTTCATGTCTGTCGTGCCCCTTTATTTTCTAGTTTTCGTTTCTTCCTCCTTTTTTCAAATTCTGAGAGGATACCCTTAGCTTTCTTTGGCTTCATTTCCCTGCAGAATCTCTTTTTTAAATATATATTTTCACTGAGCTATTTGTTCCTTTTCCAGTATCCAGGAGGCTTTTTCCAGTTCAGTGTATCTTTTCAACACCACCATCTCTAGTATAAGAGACACAAAGGGTTTTGTTTGTCTGTTTGTTCCTGTTTTTTTTTCTTTATACTGCTGTAAGCCCGAATCTGTGAAAGTGTTAGGAATCAGGACAGTTTTAGAAATACCAAGGCTACAACTTTAACGGAAAGTTACGAAGTTGTTAGTCTCCAGACATCAGCTTCCAGCTATCTCGTTAATTGTGATCGTTTCCCTGTCTCTTATCCTGAAACAAGGAATTAGTGAATTATTTATTTTGCATAGTCCTTGTAATTGCCTTCCATTGGTGTCACTGATCAAAAAATGACTTCCGTAAATAAACATTTGCATATGTTCTTGCTTTTGAATATACTAAAGAGATGAAAGGGATCCATTAAAAAAAAAAAAAACTGGTTCTAAGGTCAGCTACACAATTATTTATTTTACGTTGGAATTCCAAGGCTAGCCTATGAAATCATCTGAAACATTAAGTTCCTTTTCGGTATTACATAACTTGTGAACACTAGTACAGATTACTCCACAAAACAAATTGGTGTGAAGGGCTTATTATCTCTACATATCTCAAAATTGTCATAACTACAAGTGATTGGTCATTAATAGAAATCAGGATATCATTTCAGGAATGGTGAGGATTCTTCTCATAGTCTGAAGCTCCTTACGGATGAGAGATTTTTGAGTGAAAGGTACTTATCCCCCTGGCGTTCCCTGGAAACTTGAGGTCGTTGTTAGCCATCCTAGAGATCAGATTAGATGCCAAGTGCATCTCCTCCAGATGAATTGATCTTTTTATTATTTTTGTTTTAGTTGGAGTATAATTGCTTTATAATGTGCGCTAGTTTCTGTTGTGGAGCAAAGCGAATCAGCCATAGGTGTGCCCGCGTCCCCTCCCGTTTTGTCTTCCCTCCCGCCCTGCAGGTCATCATGGGGGACCAGGCTGAGCTTCCTGCGCCCTCCAGCGCCTTCCCACTAGCTGTTTCACACACATCAGGGCTACTCTCCCGGCTCATTCCAACCCCCCCATGTGCACAGGTCCACTTTCTATGCCTGGATCGCTATTCCTGCCCTGAAAAATAGGCTCAACATCACTCATCATCAGAGAAACGCAGATCAAAACTGCGATGAGGTATCTATCACCTCACACCAGTCAGAACCGCCATTGCCAAAAAAATCTACTAAGGAAGATGAGGCACACACACACACACAATAGAATATTACTCAGCCATAAAAAGGATGAGAATGGGTCATTTGTGGAGACGTGGGCAGACCTAGAGTCTGTCTGAAATGAGTCAGAAACAGATGAGTCAATCTTAAGACACAAAGTCCAAGAATTAAACTGAAAACACTATTAACTATTAACCAACTCTGGTTTTTATTTGAATGTACCCAAGTTATTTAACTGCTTGATTGGATGCTATTGTTCTGTTAATACTTACTGCCTGACTCTGTCTGAATTACTTGCATAGTCTTCTTGCCATCTGCTACATCTTCCTGTCAATATCGAAACGTTGGATTTTGCCTATGTTGCTTGTCTTTGCCTTTATTAAGTCATACCAATGACATTTATTAAAGAGCATCCTGGATCACCACCATGTTTTATTTCCCTTAAACCTATGGTCAGAAGAGACTGCTTTCAAATCAGAGCTTACAGGTGAATATCTGTAGAGATGGGCTACAGACGAATGATTAGCCAGTGAACCCAAAAGCAACGGAACCCAGTGTGTGGCTCGCAGGCATCTAAATTCCTTTTAACCTAAGTTACTTGCATGGAAAGTGATGTTTCAGCCAACCCCCAAACCACCAAACCACACGTGTGTAAGTAAGTTATGAATTTCTATTATTTTTGTGTCCATATAGATTCTTCAGGATACTAGGAAAACACTAGGAAATGCATACGCCGTGTCACCAGCATTTACGTGGGACATTTTCATCTTGGCAACACTTCTTCTCACTTCCTTCCCCATAGGATATAGAGACATAAATTATGTTACATGGTTTCTGGGAATTCACATGCTAAATATGCTTCATCCCAGAAGCTCTGAACCACTCATTTCATGTTAAGCACATATTCATCTTTCTCTGGACTTTCCACCTGTGTTCCCATCTGGACTATCCAAATTCTGTGATCGTGCAGCCAAGATATTCTCATTATTGTTCTGTCTCCCTATCGCCCCTGGCCTGATTCTAGAAGTTTGCATAAGGTCTTTTTTTTTTTTTTTCCCCTTAATATCACTATTTCTCATCAAGAGCCATCAGATCATCACTAGTTCAGGATTCAAATTGGCAATCAGGCCCAGGAGATGTCATAGGCTTCATTCAGTGCCGAATTTATTTAGTTTCTGAGAAGAGAGAGCATGGTAACAGCCCAACTGTACCATGCTTCCCACAGGCCCGGTCACCCTCTACTGAGGAGGGGAAGAAAGCCATGAGCTCCAGGCTTCTCCAGTCCCACCCTTTTAAGTGCTGCCGCTCCCTGGGCCTTGGGGGTACCTGACTAGTCCTCGCCTACAGCTCCATCCCGTCGACATCTGTCAGCTGGCACTTGATGAGCAGCCGTGATGAGGAAGCAGAAGATTCCTCATCAAGGAGCACAGTCACCTCGGCTCCTTGGTCTTAGGAGCTGGAGCCAGCTCAGCAAGGGCGGTTTATCACGGGTCAGATTCTCAGGGAATCAGCAACTAGCCCTTTTCTTCCAGAAACATCCCTCAACAGTCTCTTGATCCCGATCTCCTAAAACCTGAGATCGCTTGCAGATATTCTTCTGTTCTCTCTCTCTCACGTCCTTTTCCTCTCTGTGTCCTTACGGGCCTTGGTTTACACATTTGCCCATGGTTCTGTTTCCTGTTAATGGCTTCAATTTCCTCGCTCTCAATCCTTTCTGCCAAGAAGTGTAGCGTTAGTCTCTCAGTCGTGTCTGACTCTTTGAGACCCCATGACTGCAGCCCACCAGGCCCCTCTGTCCATGGGATTCTCCAGGAAAGAGTCCTGGGGTGGGCTGTCATTCTCTGTCTTTGACCCGCTCCCCCATCTTTCCAGACCTGGACTCGCTTCCAGCTTCCTCAGCCCTGTGGTCTCCCTTCTACGGCAGCGGTGGGCCTGCAAGCGTCAATGCCACCCCAACCCCAGCCCGGCCCGGGGGGTAGAAGGCGGCTCCACCTGAACTCACCCAGAGGGCCTGCAAGCGTCAATGCCACCCCAACCCCAGCCCGGCCCGGGGGGTAGAAGGCGGCTCCACCTGAACTCCCCCAGAGGCCCTGCTGCCCAGGGGTCTTGCACAATGCATGCATCTCCCCGGGTCTACAGCTGTGTGTGAACAAGACACTGGCTCCCTGGAAACCCACTCCAGCACGTGGGTCAGGCTGCTACCCCACGTCCCTGGGAAGGCCTCACACTCCCCAGGTTGGCCTGGTGTTTCAGTGGTCCAAGTGTTAGTTGCTCACTCGTGTCCAACTCTTTGTGACCCCACGAACTGTAGCCCACAGACTCCTCTGTCCACGGGCCTTTCTAGGCAAGAATACTGGAGTGGGTTGCCATTTCCTTCTCCAGGGGATCTTCCTGACCCAGGGATCGGATCCTCCTATGCTGTGTGTCCTGCATTGCAGGCAGATTATTTACCTTCTGAGCCATCAAGGAAGGATGATCCACATACATAAATAAGTTCAATTTAAGTGAGGCCATGTGACCCACTGACAATCCTAAGGGTGTTTCTCTCATTCCTGGGGAGGTTAAACCCTCTAGCTGCTTCCTGAAGGCTGTCGTCCCAGGATGGATGGCACCTTCCCCATCAAGCAAACAAAAGAGCAAGTATTCCCAACTCAAGGTGAAACTAAAAGCAGAAATGTACAGGCCCCAGGAGACTAGGCTGAATCATCCATTGTAGACCTTCCTCATTCCATGAGACATTTGTCTAGACTGGGTGCATCTGGACTCACCATGATTGTTAGGTTATGTGTGGACACTGAATCCCTGTCTCCTTGCCAGCGTCCAGGGAATGTGGGAAGGGACAAGGATCATCGGATAGATTTGGAAGAGGTCAACTTTGCATTTTCAGAGATGCTAACTTGAGAAACAGGATGCTCTAGGGATCCAGATATCTGGGGAATTTGCAGATTAGCAGCCCTGCCGCTTTCCCTAGAGAGCTAGCTCATGGCTGGGCTGCGGAGAGGGTCATTCAGGTCAACTTGCCATTACCCTCAGCTTCCTACTGTGGAAGCTGTGATACCCTCTCCAGGCACCTGACCACCATCATAAACACCACCGTTACCAGTCCTGGGCTCTGACAAGTGCTGCCTGTATGATTTAACCTCTACCTCTGAGAACAAGCAGTAGAGAATCCTCAGTAGCTTTCCAGAAACTTTATTAGCTGTTGAGACATTGACTATGTTAATGATCGTAGTTTCAGGATGATGGAAACTGGTGACAAAATATTTTTGTATGCAATGAGGATTTGGTCCTCACTCAAGCTATATCTCAAGACAGAAATCTGAAATGTCATTATAGCAACAGTCACTCAGAAATGCTATTTGCCAGTTGAAATTTGAAGAGTCAGACATGACTGAACCACTGAGCACAGTATGCCTATCTCTGCGCTGATTAATTCATATGCCACAAAACACAGGAAGAGACTTTGGTAATATTTTTCTGCTTGTTCTCAACTCACATGTACTTAATAAGTTAAGTGTGTACTAACATTTATCAGTCTAATTCCTTTTATAGTCCATTGTAAATTTTTCAAATTGCTTTTATATAAATCTTATTTTTATATCTTTCCAACTATCCTAAGGATCAAGACAAGCCAATTATTGCTTCCACCGTGCACATAAGAAAACCAATATTCTGTAGTCACAGATCTGAGAGCTAGGATCAAATAGTCGTGTGACAGAATCAAGGCACCACCCCAGATTTCCACATTCTGTATCTTGTGGACCATTTGCACATGGCAGCTGCTTCTGACTAAGAAGAAAACTATGACAGACAAATGGCCATAATTTTGAATTTCTAAAGAGAAACACCAGTGATTTTAAAGAACTCCAGCAAATACACATGGATAGCACAAAAGGCCAGACCTGATTTCAGAAATGGGACGAAAGAGAGGAAATTCTGCAGGGCACTCAGGTTTAGTCTGTGCTGCACTTTAGTTCTGCCATTGTTTAATTTTCTTAGTCAAAGCCATTCATCTTCCACGGGGATCAAATGCCCTGGGTGGTAAAACAACGGATGTGTGATTCGTCGGGAGCAAGGGAGCGGCGTCGGGGTGAAGGGGCAGAGTTTGGCAGAGTCAGGCCTGGGACCCTGACTGCCTCAACCTCACCACAGGACTCGAGGGAAAAGACTGCTTTTCATACAGATTGAAAAAGAGAAATGCAGGCTTCCTCTTAAGCAGTGTGTGTATTCGGGGTTCCAAGAAAGGAAATTCATCTGCTTTTTTACCCCAAGACCCCTATCCATTTGAAAGCCAGATATGTCTCTTCTCCTCCCAAGATAACATGGATGTGAGTTATCAATGCCTCTTTCTAGAAGATTCACAGCCACCTCTGGAATAGCCAGTGATGAGAGAAGTTAGGAGTAATTGATTTTAATTTATCTACCCCCACCCCTACCATACACATTCACGCATCATTGCATTATATTTTTTAAAGATTTTTTTTTAATGTGGATCACTTTTTAAAGTCTTTATTGAATGTGTTACAATATTGCTGGTTTTATGTTTTGGCTTTTAGGCCCTGAAGCACGTGGGCTCTTAATGCCCCGACCAGGGATGGAGCCCACACGCCCTGTGGTGGAAGGCAGGGTCTGAGCCGCTGAACTCCCAGGGACTATCCCGTCTTCTGTCTGTCACTAAAACTACTGGAGAGTTCTGGGTTCTACCTAACGCTGATTTCCTGTTTGAAGATGGCCCGCATGCTGGTTGAGTATGAAAAACCTTTGCTTGCTTTCCTTTTCTAAAAGGAGGCGGGGTTTTCAAGTAACTTAGATTAGCTTTTCCAAGCGCTTTGCTTCCCCGTCAGAAGGTTATGAAACTGCATTAGGTTTTCTTCCGGTACAACAGTAACCGTGACCTTTCTCAGGTCTCCACAGGTCAATAAACTGATCTCTGGTCCCAGGAAGTACACCCAGACACAATTTGAATACATTGGGAGGCGAAATCTGAAATATAATTTTCCCTTCCAGAGGCAGAAATACCTGGAAAAGAAATCTTAAGCCAGATGAGGCCAAGATATGATTAATTAGCAAGTTATAATCTACAGATCCTGTGTAAGATGAAAGATTTCATGGTCTGACCATCTTGGGGATGCTTTAAACAGCTCTGAGTAACTTTCTGAAAAGAAAAAAAGTGTTTTGCATACAGGACAGAACAGATGCTAGTTTCAAGGTGGGAAGAATCTTCGAGTAGAGACTAGTATCAAGAATCAAGAAAAATGTGAATTTACAGCCGAACTTTATGTGTCTCATAATCCTTTGTTTCCACACAGAATTGTGGAAATTCTAGTAAAGAGCATTTGGAAATGGAAATGTGCTGTGTTGGGCTGGAATAGAAAATCCTTTTTACTTTTTTTAACAAGCTTCCACCCAACTAAAACATGTAAGTGTCCAAAACCATAGGCCTTGTTCAATTATTATTGATGTTGTTTATTCCACGACTAAAAATGGAAATAGATGAAATTTCTTAAATTAGGATTCATTGGTTTGGATCACTTGTACAAGATTTTTTTTTCAGTCAATGAGCTAAAAATCTCAGCTACTGCCTGTTACATCTTTACTGCCCATTCCAGTTCTGAGACTACCATGATGTCAGTGGAAATCCTTGATATGAAATAAAAATATAAAAAAACAATAAGTATAAAAGGACTCTGTATGTTCATGTTTATAGTAGGTTATGGATGTACTACAGGGCTTTTTGCAAATTGGTCTACTTAAATAAAATGGGTGCTTTCGTTTGTACAAATATAGTTGACTTACAAGATGAATTAAGTATGATTAAGAAACTTGTAGTGACTGTAAGGACCTTAAGGTTTCCTTATTTTTTTTTTCCAGAGTGTTTTCTCTACCCATGGAATCATTTTCTTCAGGATGTCATATTTAAATATTTTTTTTTAAGTCGCCAAAGAATTCCATCTACTGATACAATGAAGTATTTATACCAACACATCTAAACTTAAATGAGATGCCAGAACATTACTCAGTTGTCGATATATGATTTTTAGAGGACCTTAAAACAGTTGATGATTTGCTTTGTCAGGCTGAGGGAAAACTATACATTTTAGAAATAAATTATACTTTCATGAATGTGGCTAAATGAGTAGATAACGGGAGGGACAGATACAGAATTTTAAACTGGTGGTAAGTGGACAGTGGTGAAAATAGAAAACCGCATTTATTGCTAAAGATTCAGGGATATCTCACAAAGTCAAATGTGTTCAAACTTTCTAACAGCTGCTTAAGCTTTTTCTATTAGTGAACTTATGGGGGTAAGTGAAGCCTCTTTTCCTATCTGTACAATCAGGTCATAAACCAGCATCATTACCCCCATGAGTTCCAGGACAAATTAGCTGTCCCTGCTATTATCAAGAGACTCACTACCAAAATCTGTAGCTACATTAAAAAAAAAAAAAAAAAGAATTTCACCAGTGGTTGCCAAGGAGGAAAGTGAGTGGAGAAGGGAAGGACTGGAAGCTGGGGATAAGATGCAAACTCCTATGTGCAGGATGGATAAATGACAAGGTCTACAGGGAACTGTGTTCAACATCTCGAGATTAAAGCATAATAGAAATGAATAGGAAAAAGGATACGTATATATATACATATGTGTGTGTGTGTGTATATAAATGAATCATTTTGCTATACAGCAGAAATTACACAACATTGTAAATCAACTATACTCCAATACTTTTTTTTTAAAGAACTTCAAAAAATTAATTAAATACTTCTTTTTAAAATTAGAAAAAAATCAAATGGCCCATATATATGCTGACATCTGAAAATTCTCTAACCTAAGCTGTACTGAAATGAAACTACCAGTGTTTGAAAACTTGAATGTAAATGCAAATGTGCTGATATGCCTAAGGTTTTTATTGACACGCAAAGAAATACAATCAGGCTATAGCATGCAAGCACTCACTACCGTGTCTCGTCACATTTCCAGACCTGGGCGTAGAGTGGATTTCCATGTCCCTCTGATAAATAATCTGAACATGTTGATACACCTTCTGGCAGCATAGTTTAAGAATCACTTTGTCTCTATAATCTGAATGTTTCCAGGAAAAGCCATTTTTCTTTATATAAAATGTCCAGATAATTGTCCCCATTTCCTATTGGTGAAATATACTTGGTTGAAGCAAAAGCGAGCGTCTGTTCAGCGGAGTGGAGCTCACGAGAGAAGCTGAGTTGCTAACCTTTTTCACATGTGGTGACCACAATTACATTTCATACTGGAACTTGTTTGCTTTCTTAGCCTGCTCCAAATGGATTCCACGGTAGCTGGGAACTTGCAGAAGCATTGCCAGTTATAATGAGAGGAAAAAATACATTGAGTTTAACTTCATTACAGTAACAGCACTTGTATCAACAGGATCTGGCATAAAATGGGAAAGTTGCCGAAATTCATCAAGCGACTTCAGTGTTTAGAATAAGCGGTGGCGACCCTTGCTGTTCCTGATTCCAGATTGTCTACGGATCCTGCTTCTCTGGTCTTCTGGGTCTGCAAGCTGTCAAGGTGGAGACTGAGGGCTAAGCAGGCGTGGGCCCCGGGCGAGATGACCCAGCAGAGCCCGGCTGCAGCAGGCCCGTCCCAGGACGTGGGAGCTGGCAGGAAGAAATAGTAAGGCCAGGCAGACAGGCACACTCAGCAAACAGATTGCTAAGCGAGCGCTAGTGAGCAGATCGAATCAGCCTATAAT
Source organism: Odocoileus virginianus (assembly GCF_023699985.2). NCBI lineage: Eukaryota > Metazoa > Chordata > Mammalia > Artiodactyla > Cervidae > Odocoileus > Odocoileus virginianus. The sequence continues at coordinate 56,987,789 of NC_069690.1, forward strand.
TCAGGAGACCTGGATCCCATCTCTGAGTCGGGAAGATCCCCTGTAGGAGGGAGTGGCTATCCACTCCAGTATTCTTGCCTGGAAAATTTCATGGACAGAGGAGCCTGGTGGGCTACAGTCCATGGGGTCAAGAGTCGGATACACTGAGCATCTAGCACATAACATATGCGGAGCAGATCGGAGCACCCATTCTAGTTCAGAACACTGAATTCGTTCCTGTCTTTATTCCTCAAACCTTAATTCTATCTTGCAATTTATTTATTATTTGTTGTTAAGTTGCCATTGTTTATAAGTTGCGTTCGACTCTTTGCGACCCTGTGGACTGCAGCCCACCAGGCTCCTCTGTCCATGGGATTCTCCAGGCAAGAATACTGGACTGGGTTGCTATCCCCTTTCCAGGGGATCTTCCCGACCCAGGGATCGAATCTGCATCTCCTGCATTGGCAGGCAGATTTTTTACCACTGAGCTATCAGGGGAGCACATTTGTTATTTATTCTCTTTTATTATGATTAAAGCACTGAGCTGAGTATCGGTTAAGACTAGAATAGAGCTTCTCAGACTTGGCATTATTGATATTTGGGCTCAGGCAGTTCTTTGAGGGTGAGGAAGTGCTATTGGTATTCCACCCTGAGATGTTTAGCAGCTTTCCTGGCCTCTGCATGCTAGAGTCATTAGCAACCTCACTCCTCAAAAGTCTCTGGATGTTTTATGTCCCTAGGGGCAAAAATCTCCCCCGCTGAGTCACTGGACTAGAGGATTTGAGAATATTCTCCCGGCATCAGAGTCTTCACAGTCATGAGAACTTGACCCTTGGAACTCTTTCACATTGATGCTTGTTTGTAATTCTGGGCTCACCTTATATCCAGAATGTTACCTGACACAAACCTGAAAATTCTTTTCCTCTGGGATCCTCAGTAGTCATTCCAAAAATTTTATCAGATAAGCACATACAACATTTATAAATTCTCCATCTCTCCAGCTCAACTTGCATTGGGAAATTGCTGAACTGGATGCTCTCAGCATATTGCCTGGCCTGTGAGAGGAAAGGAACATACTTGAATAAGCAGAGGACATGGAAAGCTGAACTTCTGGGTGTTGAGTCTGTAGGAAGCAGAGCTTCCAGAAAAGTGAGAAATGACTTGAGTCATTCTAAAAGAAGAGTGTAGGAAGAGAATTTGATTCAAGAAGATCCATGTGACCATATACACTTTGATAAGGAGGAAGAACTTGAGAAATACGCACATTGGTAGATAAGGAGAAATAGCCACAGAAATAGATGCTTTGTGAATCCCCAGAAAGTGAGCGTGCAAGGTCATCCAAAGACCTTCCCTGCACTTGATCTTGACTCAGAAACTCCCTGAAGGAAACAAAACTCCCCGAAGGAAACATTGCATTCAGGACGTTGACTGCTTCCATTGAAGTCCACCATGTCAGGAATCTCTAGACAGAATACGCAAGCAGTTCAGTTCAAACCACCGTGACAGCGCTCGATCTGAAGTCACGTCCATGGCAGAAGGGAAACCTGAGTTGGACAGTGTTGGCCTCCCCGAGCCAGTCACCCGAGAGGCCCCAGTTCCAGGCTAACAATATCTGACGCGTAAGGTAAATAATTTGCAGCCTGTTTGTTGCGCCGAGCAAGGCTGCCAGCTGAGAAGGGCGCCCACGGGCTGGGGCCCGAGGAGCAGAGCGCTCCGTGGTGATGAATGACCCGCAGTGAGCAGGGTGCCGGCCCAAAGAACCCAGCGCGGAGAGCTCCGGTAGACCTCCCCGGGGCGGGGGGCGGGCTGCCGGCCAAGTGGGTTCATTTGTTTTTATTTGCCGGTTTCACTCCAGAAGGCGATGTTTGGTTTTGCCTCCAGGACTGCTGCAGGGAGGTGATATGGCCCATGAAGCGCCAGCGGACCTCACCAGGCAGAACCACGAGGAGCCATTTGTCAGAGCTCCAGACGCGGGCGAACACGTCCGCAGACGCCCTGGGTGTGCTGTTATTAAAAGCGAGTTTCAGGCTGATGAAAGCTCCCAGGTCGGTAGCCTCTGAAGCCTGGAGCCGAACAGCAGGGAAGATCCAGCAAGGACACACTCCAGCGCAAAGATAGCCCCCGTCCTTCCAGGCGCCGCCTCTCTGGCAGTGGGAGCCGATTGCCGATTGGCTGATGCTAGGGCAAGAGAAGGAGATTCCAACCCCGGGACACATTCGTGCCAGACCTTTATTCTTATAAAAAGACCACTGCTTGCCCGTCACCCTGAGTGCGTCTAATGAGGAACAAGACACAGAGGAGCCGGCCGGCTCATACCTGGAGAAATAAGTTAAATGGGAGTCCTGAGGCCAAGTCAACGGTGAATGTAAATACGGTGTTTCCAGCGAGACAAACGGGTCCTTTGTCACCATCAATGCGGACAGTTTCCAATGGGACTCAAATGATGCAGCTGATTTTTTCTTACATAATCTTGTTAGCAGACTGTAGTTCTTTAGAAAGTAGTGATAGATGTCATCTTTTCTCAAAAATGGCTTATTGATAAGTGGTTTTTATTTCCACGGCTTCTGAAAAATACCTTTAGATTCAGACCGTAGCAAAGGCTTCATCTCCATGTCTTTGCTTCTCTTCAAGGCTTCCGAGGTGGAGAATCTTCTCTTCCCAGTGGTAGAGAGTCCACCTGCCAATGCTGGAGATGCCAGAGGCATGGGTTTGAACCCTAGGTCGGGAAGATCTCCTGGAGTACGAAATGGCAACCCACGCCAGTATTCTTGCCTGGGAAATGCCACGGACAGAGAAGCCTGGTGGGCTACAGTCAATTCAGCTGCAGAGTGGGACATGACTGAGCGCGCACACACTGTCTTCTCCAAACTGGAAAGTTGAGTCTCAACATCATTTCCTGACTTTTAAAGCATCTTCTTTTTAGTATCTTTCTCCTTAAAGTGATTTTCTTTTAGATTTAATTTTCTGTGTAACAATTTGATGTGAGGCTCATATTGCTTGACTTCTGGTGTGACACATATGCAAGATCTCAAAAATCCTGACTGCTTTTCTAGGAGGCTGTGGTTTATATTATTTATATGCCTTCTGTCGTGGCTTATTCATTTAAAGATGAATGGTGGATTGCCTCCACAGGAGGATTGCGTGGGACCTGTATTCTGGAAGCTCCCAAAAAGAGTGAAGATCCGCAGCGTGTTTGACACTCACTCTGTCCTTTCTGTCTGTCCGTTGTCCGACCTTCTCATGCGCAGACACCCCACTGCCCCAACACACGGACATAAACACACAGACATAAAGTGAAGGGAGTTGTCCTTTCTGTTGTTGAAGTTCCCTTTGCCACCTTCCCCTTGCCGTAATGGGACCCAAAGCATGCAGGCTATGAGGACAAGGTTTGGTTTGCTGGTTTCAAGAGGCACACAAAGGGGAGAAGTTGTAGAAAAGGTGACACCAATGGGGAAAATGAAGGAATTAAAGAAGACTGGGGCTTCATGGTGGTCCAGTGGCTGAGTCCACACTCCCAGTGCAGGGGGCCTGGGTGTGACCCCTGCTCAGGGAACCAGATCTCTCAAGTCCCAACTGAGCGTTCACAGGCTGCCAACTGTCGATCCCACTTGCTGCTATGAAGACCAAGCATCCCACGTGACACAACTAAGCCCCAAATAAATAAGTACAAATGTTTACTATAAAGAGGCCACTTTGTAATAATAAGCCAAATAAATAAGTACAAATATTTAAAATAAAGAGGCCACTTTGTAAGTGATGCCTACTTTAGCAATTCCTAAATACTATCTGTTATATTTCTAGCGAGCTTGTTGTTTTGCTTTTAATCTAAATTTTTGGAAAAACTTGAAGACAGTCCAATATATAGACAAGCGTTTGAATTAGTACAACTCTTTTTTTTTTTAGCACAACTCTTAAAAGCTGTGATAAAATATTTATAGAAGGAGCTTGTTATTTTGCTTTTAATCTAACTTTTTGGAAAACCTTGAATAAAGTCCAGTAGGTAGATATATATTTGAGCCAGAACAACTTTTAAACACTGTCTTCTAGAAGCTATGACCAGAGTCCATGCTTTAATGAGAGTGAATTAAATGGGTCTTCCCAATTGTCAGATGAGATCAGTTGCACCTAGAAGATTGGAATTTTTAATAAGAGAGAGAAGTCGAGGTCAAGTTTTGAAAGTCAGCTAAGTCTAGATCTGAAGAAAAAGCGCGTCTGTGCTAAAGGGCCTGTGCGTGACTGCGTGCGGCTCCAGCCTCATCTGATTCTTTGCTGCGCCGTGGACCATAGCCCACCAGGCTCCGCTCTCCAGGGAATCCTGCAGGCAAGAACACTGGAGTGGGTTATCAAGCCTTCCTCCAGGGCATCATCCCGACGCAAGGCTCTACCCTGCATCTCCTGTGGCTCCTGCATTGCAGGCAGGTTCTTCATTTGCATAGTCGCCAGGCAAGCCCCTGGGCTAAAGGTCTCAGTCACCAGCAAAGGCTTATGCAGGAGGAAGCACACACTGTCTCTTCTAACTGGCCCAAATCCTTAGCTTCTTACACACTCAGTCTCTTCTGGGCTTTAGTCTTTCAAGCACTGTCAGTGATTCACTCAGCCTGTGAAAGGCCATAGATGGGAAAGGAAATCAGAAAAAAAACAGGGAAACCTCTACTCAGAGAGAAGTTCACTTACTAACCTTAGTGATCAGCTTCAACTACTGGGTAAGTAAAGTGGATTTAATGGCCTTGGAAATATTAATTTTCTAACATGTTCGAAATCCTGATAAGCTTAACAAAGGTGAAATGTCAGCCAAGTTGAGCTACACAAAGGTTGATACCCAGAGATATTTTTTTCACTTTGATCTAATTCTCAGTGTATTTAAAAGATATTCACACATTCACTTTGTTGAGAAAAGCAAGGTATTACTTCTAGGCATTTATCTGGATGATTCTCAGTATCAGAATATTGGTAGCATTCCATTCTTGCTAACACTGTTCCTATTCATCATAAGTAATCTTAAGAAAGACATGAAAGTTGACTTTTATGTTTTATCTAGATTATTTTACTTGTTCATTTATTTGGTTCATTCAGAGGTAGTTACTGACCACCAACTATGTACTTGTATTACACCATACGCTGGAATACAGTAGTAATCAGATATGATGGCCATTTTAAAGGTACTTGCAATCTAATGGGAAGCTTATAATCTCCACTTATCACCTAACATTTCATTTCCAGAACTCCATGCAGCAGTATTTATAGACATGAACAAATGGTAGTTTTCCTAAGCATGTAAGATTTTGCAAGTTATTGTTCTGAGTCAAAGAAAATGTAAATGATGATATACTATTTCTCTTGTCTGCACCACCAGCATCATACTTTGCAAATATTTGTAAAAATACTGCTTTTATTGGAATATAATTGCCCTACAATACTGTGTTAGTTTCTGCTCTGTAACAGTGAGAATCAGCTCTATGTAGACATATACCCCCTCCCTCTTAAACCTCCCTCCCACCCTTCACCCACCCCTCTCGGTCATCACAGAGCACGGAGCTCCATCCCGGTGCCACACGGCAGCTTCCCACCAGCTCTCTATTTACACATGCTAGTATATACGCCAATCAAAAAATATTATTTTGTATGAAAAAGATGTAATTTTTTAAAAGTATGCCACCTACCTCAAGCACTTACAACAAGACTAATTTCACAAAATAATATTAACCCAAGAATCCACTGAGTGCTGAATATGTGATTCAAACAAAATGCTATACAGAAATGAAGAAGAAGCAATAAACCATGGGGGAAAATCAAGAAGAATCCTGTGAATAATACGGTTCTTAAGGTGGAGCCAGGGGATCTCCCAGCTGTAGCAAGTAGCAGCGGTGGGGCATGGCAGGGTGGAGGGGACTTGAGCAAGGACAAAGGTGAATACAGAGGATGGAATGCAGAAGTAGGGAGTCAAAAGACACCTGGAGTAACAGGCAGATTTGGCCTTGAAGTACAGAAAGAAGCAGGTCACAGGCTAACAGAGTTTTGCCAAGAGAACGCACTGGTCATAGCAAACACCCTCTTCCAACAACACAAGAGAAGACTCTACATACGGACATCACCAGATGGTCAACACCGAAATCAGACTGATTATATTCTTCGAAGCCAAAGATGAAGAAGCTCTATACAGTCAGCAAAAACAAGACTGGGAGCTGACTGTGGCTCAGATCATGAACTCCTTATTGCCAAATTCAGACTTAAATGAAGAAAGTAGGGAAAACCACTAGACCATTCATGTATGACTTAAATCCCTTATGATTATGCAGTGGAAGTGAGAAATAGATTCAAGAGATTATATCTGATAGACAGAGTGCCTGAAGAACTATGGACAGAGGTTTGTGACATTGCACAGGAGACAGTGATCAAGACTATTCCCAAGAAAAAGAAATGGAAAAAGGCAAAATGGTTGTCTGAGGAGGCCTTACAAATAGCTGTGAAGAGAAGCGAAAGGCAGAGGAGAAAAGGAAAGATATACCCACCTGCATGCAGAGTTCCAAAGAATAGCAAGGACAGATAAGAAAGCCTTCCTCAGTGATCAGTGAAAAGAAATAAAGGAAAACAATAGAATGGGAAAGACTAGAGACCTCTTCAAGAAAATTAGAGATACCAAGAGAACTTTTCTTATAAAGATGGGCTCAATAAAGGACAGAAATGGTATGGACCTAGCAGAAGCAGAAGATATTAAGAAGGGCTGGCAAGAATATATGGAAGAACTATACAAAAAAGACCTTCATGACCCAGATAATCACAATGGTGTGATCACTCACCTAGAGCCAGACATCCTGAAATGTGAAGTCAAGTGGGCCGTAGGAATGATCTCTATAAACAAAGCTACTAGAGGTGATGGAATCCCAGTTGAGCTGTTTCAAATCCTAAAAGATGAGGCTGTGAAAGCACTGCACTCAATATACCAGCAAATTTGAAAAACTCAGCAGTGGCCACAGGACTGGAAAAGGTCAGTTTTCATTCCAATCCCAAAGAAAGGCAATGCCAAAGGTACTGCATAATTACTTTCATCTCACACACTAGCAAAGTAATACTCAAAATTCTCCAAGCCAGGCTTCAACAGTATATGAATGGTGAACTTCCAGATGTTCAAGCTGGTTTTAGAAAAGGCAGAAGGACCAAATTCCCAACATCTGGTGGATCATTGAAAAATCAAGAGAGTTCCAGAAAAACATCAACTTCTGCTTTATTGACTATGCCAAAGCCTTTGACTGTGTGGATCACCACAAACTGTGGAAAATTCTTCAAGAGATGGGGATACCGGCCCGCATGACCTGCCTAGAGAACTCTGTATGCAGGTCGAGAGACAACAGTTAGAACTGGGCATGGGCCAACAGACTCGTTCCAAATCGGGAAAGGAGTACGTCAAGGCTGTAATTGTCACCCTGCTTCTTTAAATTATATTTAGAGTACATCATGTGAAATGCTGGACTGGATGAAGCACAAGCTGGAATTAAGATTGCCAAGAGAAATATCAATAACCTCCGATATGCAGATCACACCACGGTTATGGCAGAAAGTGAAGAAGAACTAAAGAGCATCTTGACGAAAATGAAAGAGGAGAGTGAAAAAGTTGGCTTAAGACTCAACATTCAAAAAACTAAGATCATGGCAACTGGTCTCATGACTTTATGGCAAATATATGGGGAAACAATGGAAATAGTGAGAGATTTTATTTTGGGGGGCTCCAAAATCACTGCAGATGCTGACTGCAGCCATGAAATTAAAAGACACTTGCTCTATGGAAAAAAGTTATGACCAACCTAGACAGCATATTAAAAAGCAAAGACATTACTTCACCAACAAAGGTCCATCTAATCAATGCTATGGTTTTCCCAGTAGTCATGTATGGATGTGAGAGTTGGACTATTAAAAAAACTGATCACTGGAGAATTGATGCTTTTGAACTGTGGTGTTGGAGAAGACTCTTGAGAGTCCCTTGGACTGCAAGGAGATCTAACCAGTCCATCCTACAGGAAATCAGTCCTGATTATTCATTGGAAGGACTGATGCTGAAGCTGAAACTCCAATACTTTAGCCACCTGATGTGAAGAGCTGACTCATTGGAAAAGACCCTGATGCTGGGAAAGATTGAAGGCGGGAGGAGAAGGGGATGACAGAGGATGAGATATTGGATGGCATCACTGACTCAATGGACATGAGTTTTAGCAAGCTCCGGGAGTTGGTGATGGACATGGAGGCCTGGAATGCTGCAGTCCATGGGCTCGCAAAGAGTCGGACACAACTGAGCAACTGAACTGAACTGAAATATGAAAAAAATATCATATTAATAGAGGAAAATGAATATGTAAATTTAACTGAGGTAAGGCTTCTGAGAGAGGGAAATAACCATGGTATAGATATAAATAGAGATATATAGATACATGCATTACGTTCGTATGGTACTGATGGAGGAGAAGTCTGGCACAGAGGATGATGCCAGTAATGTATAACTTTCATACAGTTTAGAAGCAATATTTCAGTCTGCACATGTATGTCAGTACTGGGCAAAGCAATTGTTGGAAGAGAATAAACTGAACACATAAATCTAAAATTGATCACAGTAATTAAAGAAGTCATGAATAGAAATTTTACCTCTTTCATTTAGTTAAATTAAAATTTCAGAGAAACACATGAGCATTAAATGAAACTTTGAGTTCTCTCAGCTTTTTTTCCTGCTACTTCCTGCAATTAGACTCTATAAAATGAAAGGAGTTACACACTAGTTAGAGAAATTCCCATTTGATTTATTTGTGTTGATGAATGCTTTATTTTTATTTATATGTCTCTGATCTTAACAGTGTGGGTCTCACAGGTCAGTGCTATGATAATAATCTATCAGAAAGATAGAAGTCTCTTGAAGTTTAAACAAATCTGTGTGTGTTACTTTTTTGCTGAGTTTTCTCTTTCGAGTGAATTTCTTGATTCACAAGTATAAGAATATTCGGTTAGCAAGGAAGTGATTAGACAAAGAACCTGTCTTTGCTGTGAAATTTATCAACAAAAGTCAAGGCTGTAAGGATCCCAAAACATGGATTCTTGTAAAAATATTTAATGACCTTTCAGTGTTATCAAGATGATGATGATGATTTATGATACTAAGCATACATCTCTAATTCAATAATCCTTAACCAGGATAGCATAAAGTCATCCTTACAATAGAAGTGGAGAGTGAAGAATGCTCACTATAGAGCTGGTATAATTTCATGTGCCCTGAATGTGAAGTAAGAGAAAGGTGTAGAAGGCCTTATTCTACTTCTTATTCTTCTTCTTATTCAAGAAGGCCTTGTCGTTATTCAGCCAACAAACTCTTCTGCGTGAACGGAACTAATTCTTCCTAATGGAATTAAATTCACATACTAAAAATGCAAAAGCTAAGACCTGCACCCTACCCTAAAGGACCTACACTTCCTTAGGAGGAATAATAAAGTGACCAGAGTGGGAGAAATGCAGTGAGATGGGGTTATTTCGGCCACTGGGTAAAGGAGGAATGAACTCATTTGCACAATATAAACGTAAGGAAAGGGACTGCTGGATCTTGGTGGTCTGGGTGGGCTCCATGTATCTGGTATCCATTAAGACCCAGAATTTACTCGAACCTATGGATTAATTCTCCCGCAGGAACTGAGGAAGCCGAGAGCAGCTGAGAGTTAATCAGGCACTGATCTCGCCCAATCCCTCTAATCAAACCCAGCTGTGATTTCAAACCTTTGCGCTGAGGTTCCCCGGGGGCACTTCTGCTCCAGCCCTGGAGTGAACACCCTCGACTCTGGAAGGGCAAGGGAGAAGTTAGTAAAATAAAACTTCATGCCTTCAATCAAGGGAACTGAAGAACAGGACTGACTGGGATGGCCCCCTAATCATTTCTGTATTACTCTTTCCTCTTCCCAGCTGCCTGCCCCAGGAAGGCATAGGCGTTCCTTCTGAATGTTCGCTGGGAATCTTTCCTTCAAAAGAAGGATGCAACTGGGAACAGTTGGCTCTCTATCCATTGGGGAATCTCTACTTTGTCTCATGAAAAGTGGTTAGGTATAGTGCCTAACTATACTTTTAAAAAATTTTGTGGATCTGACAGTGGAATTTGAGTTTTTATAATAAAGATCACCCAGAATAAGGTGAACATTATTAACCTAGGTGTAAAGAAGTCAAAACATATTTGGTGTAAACATACTTGAACCCAGTCAGTTAATAAGTTTTAATTAAATACTTTACAACAAAGCCGTATTTGTAATGATGCTTTCCACAAGGTTAGTGGTTTCACAGTTTTAGTTTGCTGATGCTATAAAGGACAGATTTGAGCACACTTTGGGAGATAGTAGAAGGCAGAGGAGCCTGGCATGCTGGAGTCCGTGGGCTGGCAGGAGGAGGTCGGACACGACTTGCTGGCTGAACAACAGCCACAAGCAAATGATGGCGTGACGTAAACCGGCGTCGTTCCCTAGCGCTCCTTCTCCTTGTCTACCACATCCATGAGGCCTGGTATCTGTATCTCCTCCTGTACCGATTATCTTTCCAATTACTCAGCTCAGAAACTTGTCCCTTCCTCTCTGAAATTACTTGTATATCTCCTTTTCCGAGTAATATAACATTTCTGGACTTCTCTCTCTTTTAGAGTTACCCTTGAATTGGGAAGATCCCCTGGAGAAGGGAAAGGCTACCCACTCCAGTATTCTGGCCTGGAGAATTCCATGGACTATACAGTCCATGGAGTCACAAAGAGTCGGATACCACTGAGCAACTTTAATTTTCACTTTTGTTTTTGGGCATACTTTGGAGTTGGGACTTTGGTGCAGACAGCATAATCTGAACATCACTTACTGTCTCTTGCCTTCAGCAATGAGAAACCATATTTTGCCTACTAGACTAGACTTCATTCTATCATTAAAATATCTTAGAATTCACCAAAGCATCATTCAGGCAGACACTGAATCCCTTCACCTTCCACTGCAACTTATGATAAAATTATAAAATGAAGTCATGATGGATAAAGCAATATCTGAGCTGATTATTTAAAAAAAAGACAGAATAGAGATCATAGGCTTATTGATCGTGTGAACATATCTGAACTTCTCTGTGAGGCGGTGATTTGGCAGAAATGTTTAAGCTCCATCTTTAACTCAGGCTACAAGTGTAATAACTAAAGGAAGAGGCAAAGAATTGAGAAGAGGGCATCGGTGTCTAATTTAGAAGGAAGGTAAGGCCGCCATCCATGTAGAGCAGTTTCAAAGAATTACTTGATCATAGAAAAATGATAAAGGATAGATCAGTGAACCCATAATTTGCTGCCTGTCAGGCAGCTGATTAAATTGAAATTACATGAAAGATAGGACTCCAGTAGATCCACATCAAAATCTGCTGTCTCCGAGCTGCAAAGTTTGTGGGGACAAAGGCAGAATGTGGGCCCACTGGTCAGCCACAAACTCAGATCCTTGCCAATATGTTGGCAAGTTCTATAGCCAGAGAGAATTGGAGGGAGGGGAGGCTCCCCCAGAAAACTGCCTCCTGGTTTTCATTTGATGCCAGTAGAACTGGTAGGTCAACCAAGGGGTTGGCTGCACCTGTTCTTAATCACAGATGCCTGGCCTGACAGATAATGAGGGCTGCCCCAAGAATCTTTGATCACTGCGACCAAAAAAAAAAATAATTCCCCACTACTTTACAAGTAGAGACACATGGGGATGAGCAGAGCATAAAGTAACCAAGTATGTGGGGGGGGGGGGGGGAAGCCATATAAAACACAACTTTTTAAGTCAGGATGACAGACTGAACACATTGTGTTTGTCTAATTTTCTTCCTCAAATCCTACAGAAATGACAATAAAGCTATTTAAAATGGGGACCCTGTGGTCATAGTAAGAATGAAGGACACAGGGGGCCATCAGAGATTTCAGAAAGTGAGAGCTTTCTTCTTTATTAACCTTTATTGGAGCAGAGTAGCTTCAAATGTTGTGTTAGATTCTCTGTCCAGCAAAGTGAACTCACTCTGTGTACACACATATCCCCTCTTCTTTGGATTTTCTCTGCATTTTGGTCCATGGATCGCTGGGTAGAGTTCCTTGTGCTTTGCAATAGGTTCTCATTAGTTACCTATTTTATAGATCTTGGGGTGGTGAAAAAGTTTGAGTTTTTCCATAAGATGTTACAGAGAAACCCAAAGGAACCTTTTGGTCAACCACACAATGTTAATAGCATGTGTGTGAACCCTGGCCTTCCAACTCATCCCACCTCCCCTTCCCCTACCAGTCACCGCACGTTCGCTCTCTATGTCTGTGACTCCATTTCTGCTTTGCCAGTAAGTTGATCTCTACCACATTTCTAGATTCCACATATAAACAATGTTACGTGGTATTTTGTTTTTCTCCTTCTGACACAGGGTGCAGTTTAGATGCAAAGGCCACATCCAAAGTCGGGTTGACGGGCCTTTCTTCCTGGCACTGGGGAAGCTGGTTGCAAGGTGAGACCTGGGGAAGGCAGGGAACACGAGTGGGTTGCGGAACAATAAGAGTCCGGCTTATCAGGGAGCCAGCCTCTTGGGCCAACGCCGTCCCGACCTCCAGGAAAGGGCAGCAGGCGACTGCTGTGCTTCTTCCCGGCAGGAGCCCTGGAAGCGGCTCTCTGGTTAAGCAGAAGACTCTGGGGACACAGCTTCTGGTACAGATTCGGACCTGGAAGAAGTTCAGGGCAGAGGCTGAGCTATTCTCTCTCACAGCAGGCCCACAGGAGCGTGTCTCCATCCAGAGGCGAATTACACCGAAGAAGCCCAACGCAGAGCGCGTTAGTGTCCAGTGGCAGCTGAAGCAAATCACTACACAGGTCGTGGCTTAAAATAGCAGCGGTTCATTATCTCACAGTCCTGCAGGTCAGGTGTCTTCAACAGGACTCATTAGGGTACAGTGGCAGCAGACCGTGCTCTCTTTGGAGTCTCTGTGGGGGGTTCTGTTTCTGGAGGCGGGCTGCATGCTTGGGCTCCTGGCCCCCTCTCCCTCCCTCAAAGCCACGAGCAGAGCATCTCCAGGTCTGCCTCTCACTCTGACATTCCAGCCTCTCTCCGGTTTACAGACTCTTGTGATCGTATTGAATCCTCCCCAGATGACTCGGGGGAATCCACCCATCTCAGTCTTTCGCTGAATCACATCGTCAGAGTCCATTTTGCCACGTTGTTTGTTGCCGTTGAGTCACTAAGTCGCGTCCGGTTCTTTGTGACCCCAGGACTGCAGCGCGCCTGGCTTCCCTGTCCTTTACTATCTCCTGGAGGTTGCTGCCGTGTTAGGTCCCATATTCACAGGTCCCAAGGATCAGGACCTAGACATCCTTGTCAGGGGAGAGGCTTTGTTCTGTGGTCCTTAACATGGGGTTTAGAAACCACCTGAGTTCTCTTCATCCATTCAGTGGAAATGGAAATCTGAGTGTGGATAAGACTCAGGATCTTTGAGATAAACATGATCTACCCAGCTGCAAAAGAAACCCAGCTGAGTGGCCTATGCAGACATAGCTCGTCACTCACATATAATTGGTTAACAGTTTCAGAAGAAAGAGCATTAACTGTGTGTTGTTAAGTTGTTGTGTTTGCTCAGTTGTGTCCGACTCTTTGCAACCCCATGGACTGTAGCCCGCAAAGCTCCTCTGTCCATAAGATTTCCCAGGCAAGAATGCTGGAGTGGGTTGCCATTTCCTCCTCCAGGGGATATTCCCAACCCAGGGATGGAACCCACATCTCCAGTGTCTCCTGTATTGTCAGGCAGATTCTTTACCTCTGTACCACCTGGGAAGCCCTATGTGTTGTAACGTTAATAGATAAATGTATTGGAGCCCTATTATAACCAGGTAGAGGGGTAAGTTGCAGAAATGTAAGTATCAGGTCTCAGTATCATGTAACTTACATTCTGTTGGGGTAGACAAAAGAAAATGATTTGTTCGCTTGTTCCTTCCATGAACATTTATTGAGTATCTTCCTTGTGCTTATAACTGCCCTGAATATAACAGGGAATGAGATAGCAAAGTTCCTACCCTCATAGGATTACATCCTAGTATGGGGAGACAGACATACGCTTTAATGTATGGAACTATATCTCATGTAAGACATTAGATATATTTTATATATATGTATAGGCACAGTAGCAACCCATTCCACATTCTTGCCTGGGAAATCCCATGGACAGAGGAGCCTGGTGGGCTACAGTAAATGGGGTCACAAAGAGCCGGACACAACTTAGTCACTAAACAACAAATTGGTGATAGGAAGAAAAATGAAGCACTATAATAGGGATTTTTAACCTTACCATAAAATTTTTAGACCAATCTGGAGAATTTTGACAGTAATGGGAAATATTATTAGACCTGATGTCATGACAAGAATAATCTGGGACTTCCCTGGTGCTCCAGTGGCTAAGACCCCCACCCTCCCAATGCCGAGGGCCTGAGCTCAACTCCTGGTCAGAGAATTAGATCCCACATGCCACAACTAAGAAGGCCGTGTGCCGCAACAAATCCCCATGAGCCGCAACCAAGACCCGCACAGCAAAATTAAGTGTTGAAGAAAAGAGAAAAGTTTACGTACAAAAAAAAAAAGAAGAAGAAGAAGAACCTGGGGTTATCCCAGGCAAAAAGGGGAGAATATTCACTCTAGATGTGTGTGTGTGTGTGTGTGTGTGTGTGTGTGTGTGTACTTGTGTGTGTAGTAAGACAGCAGTGTGTTTCTAGATTTCACAGTTGGAGAAAGTCTCACTGACGCACAAGCTGCTTTTCTACAAGAAAACTGAAGGCTGCTTTAAATCCAGGAAAAGCCTTCCCAAAGAGGTGACATTTGTGTTGAATCTGAATGACAGGAAGAAACCAGCCATGCACATATCAAGAGAAACACGTCCAAGAGCTTTTACTTCTAGTCATGCCTAATAACAGGGGCTTCCCAGGTGCACCAGCGGCAACGGACCCGCCTGCCAATGCAGAAAACATGAGAGATGCATTCACTCCCTGGGCCAGGAAGCTTCCCTGGAGGAGGGCATGGCCACCGACTGCAGCGCCCTTGCCTGGAGAATCCCACAGACAAAGGAGTCTGGTGGGCTACAGTCCCTGGGGTTGCAAAAGAGTCAGGTGATACTGAGCAATCTAGCACACATGTACACATAACTAATAAGCTTCTCGCTAGGACTAACTTCATACAGACAAAGATGAATTCTAGGTGAAATGCAAAACATAATTACCAGGAGACCCTGAAGAATGACCGAAACATGACAAAGATGAGTGAGGGCTGACAAATGAATGGTATTAAAAGTTTTCCATATTCATTGCTTCTAGATAAAAGCATGATCTTTCTGGGTCATATTGGGGTTGAGAGTGGATGGCTAAAACTTCCTTAGAAAACCCATAACAATTCTAGTTCGATGATCCAAAGGACAGAGTTGGGGTGGTTTTATAAGAATACAGAATCCAAATGTAAACTAAATGTGCCATGATTTAGAGCAACAGGTGGAATGCAAAAAATATATAATTAACTTGTTCTGACTCCCTGGAATATTCTTCTCATAGAAGAATAAAAAGTTCTTGGGTGGGCCTAGAGACAGTCGTAGAGGGTGAAGTAAGTCAGAAAGAGAAAACAAATACAGTACATTAACCCATGTACGTGCAATCTAGAAAAAAATCAGTATAGATGATCTTATTTGCAAAGCAGAAATAGACACACGCATATAGAGATCAAATATATGGAGACCAAGAGGGAAAGGGGGCTGTGGGATGAACTGGGAGACAGGGATTGACATACATACACCGTTGGTATATGTATAATGCATAACTAATGAGAACCGACTGCAGAGCAGAGAACTCTGCTCACCCTCTCCAGTGACCTTAATGGGAAGGAAATCCAAAAAGGAGGGGATATGCACGGATAGCTGATTCACTCTGCAGTACAGTAGAAGCTGATACAACATTGTAAAGCAACCATACTTCAATAAAACCTTTTTAAAAATGAATCCGATGAATTAAAAAAAAAAGAATAGAAAGTTCTGAGTGCCCAGATAAAGATCACAGTCCCCAGATCCCCTGCAATTATGCATGGTCATGTTACTTATTTCTGATTAATGGGGTGTAAGTAGGCGCAGCAATGACAATGTCAGAAAGTGTCCTTAAAAAGTAACAGCCATGGACCCCTCCGAACCCTTGTCTCCTTCTTACTGGATGAAAAATTAGTAACACAAGCAGCCACATTTGAGAATGAACTGCTCCACCAACCTCTGGATGTTTTTTTCTTTAAGAGAAATATGCTCCTATTTGTTATCACACTATTACTGAGAGATCTTCTGCTGTTCACGAATAAATGTCTGATGCATCCATTTATTCTTAAATTATTTCCATGTGTGCTTTCATTAACTGCATTATAAATGTTGAGGACAACATTAGCATTATTCTTTTGATAATTTTCTCCAAAGGACACTGGTTATAAAGATGCTGTGTTCAAGAGAACTGTGACATTTTACAGAAGATGCTTCAATGATTTTACAAACACATGAGTCACCATTTTAAAAGTATACATGATTTACAAGCTAACTACTTTTCACACTGTGTCAACAACAGGTGTGTGATATACAAAATGTTTGCTCTTTGAAGCATGATTATTTGTGCTGTAGATTGAATGCATCCTGGTGAAAATCCTCTAATAAAATATCTATTGTGTGATGTTTCCCTGAAACTGCAGAGTAGTGATTTAAATCTGCAACCCTATATTGTCTAGTTTAATAAACCAAGCTGCCCTGGATAGTGTAAAGCCAAACAAAAACACAGGAGTTGCAGCAGGTTGGTATATAAGTAAAATTGCCACTGTCATTTATAAGCCATGAGTTCAGAGATGTCCCTGTTAATCACAGTGACCTCATAACTTCCACTGAATGATTCAATAATAATCACAAGTTATAAACATCAAATTTATTAAATAAATATGCTAATAAAAGAATTGGTTCATATATTGAGATTTCAAGTAATTATCTGTAATTATATTTTTTTCCTGTGAAAAATCTGAAAATCATGGCGGCAACACAGGAAAATGTCTTAAGTAAATGTATTCATTTTCTGCTTGATAAAAAGAATTTTAATGTTGAACAGTAAAGATTAACTTTATTTTTTAAGAGAAAATCTTATCTTCAATGTTATAGTATTCATATGTTTTACGTTATACAATGTTGTAAATCAACTGTACTCCTATATAAAAGAAAAATTAAATTTAAAAATGTTTACATGTTAAACATCAAAATTTAACTTCTTTTAAATGTACTCGAAATGAGTAGAAAAGCGGGTGTACATGTGAATGTAAGTATATTAAATCATGTTGATTATGCCAAATCTATAAAATATAGGGTAGTTATATTATATTACTTGTAACACGAATAAAAAGAGTAATTTGGATGATTTAGTTAACCTACTAAACATATAATATCTGTCTGCAAAGTTTTCTAAAAAGTTGCCAAAAGCTAGTTATGTCACTTATGGAATTCTGTAATTATCTTTCAGATCTCCTTTCAAATAGCCTCTGGCT
The DNA here is from genome assembly GCF_023699985.2 of Odocoileus virginianus. Lineage (NCBI taxonomy): Eukaryota > Metazoa > Chordata > Mammalia > Artiodactyla > Cervidae > Odocoileus > Odocoileus virginianus. The sequence continues at coordinate 57,005,324 of NC_069690.1, forward strand.
TCATGATTCATGAGGACCATTTCTATTTTCTACAAATGCTTATTAATAGTAGCCAAGTCATCTTTTCTCTCTACCCATCAACATCTCAAAGAAATCAGAGTTATCAATAGTGGACAGTCATCTCATTGAAATTTATGGACTTGCCTCTCAATGGTAACAAAGTCTTTTTTAAATTGTTGGCAACTAGCTACACTTCTAGCTAAAAGGAGTTAAAGCCATTACCCTAAATTACTTCCTCTTGGAAAGGCAGCAGCCTTACATTTTACATCATTTAAATCATGCCATGCAGCTGAAGAAGACTGGAGAGACCCTTGGACAGTAAGGAGATCGAACCAGACAATCCTAAAAGAAATCAACCCTGAATATTCACTGGAAGGACTGATGTCGAAGCTGAAGCTCCAATACTTTGGCCATCTGATGCGAAGAGCCACTACGATTGAGGGCAGGAGAAGTGGGTGACAGAGGATGAGAAGGTTGGATGGCATCACTGACGTAATGGACATGGTTTGAGCAAGCCCCAGCAGATAGTGAAGGACAGGGAAGCCTGGCCTGCTGCAGTTCATGGGGTCGCAAGGAGTCAGACACAAGTTAGCAACTGAATAACAATATTTTTCTATTTAAACATGGCCAGAGCACTTTGGATCAATAGTTCTGCCTCCAAGAAGATTATCTTTAGTGATCTATGAAGATTTAACCTCCCAATTCTGCTCATCAGAAAAGAAAAAATAATCTGTTTCTGTTCATTTTAAGGCTTTTACCTACTTGAGCTTTCTTTTAGTATGTTAGAGAGCTACAGAATAACCAAAGTATAGAACTAATAATTAGTTGAAAAGTTTTACATTTAGAAGGTATAAGGTTTCAGGAACCCACTTGCAGTGGAAGTACAATGACCATTTTGAGCGACATGTGGTCTAGTCTGAAAATTCCAGTCACTCTCAAGGTTGACTATTCTCAGTTATTCATAAGAAGAAAACTGAGAAAAATCAATTATTGCATCAACATTAAGTCCTGAATGTGTGGGTCTTTGATTAGCAAAGAAGACAAATCCACATTTTATAATAGGACAATTCATAGCTACATGGGTTTATTCAGATCTGCTTTAATAATACTTTAATTGATTTGAGGCACTTTAGAGAAAAAAAAATTTAACAACCACCTTGTTTAGTTGAAGACAAAGAAAACAGAATCCAAAATTTTTAAATGAAAATGTTCGGGTCCTCACGTTTTTTAGGCTAATACATGAATGGGTCTGTAATGTCGAATGAGTTAACATAGTGTTTTGCTGAAATGCATTGTTGCTCAGTCACTAAGTCGTGTCTGACTCTTTGAGACCCCATGGACTGCAGCACACCAGTCTCCCCTGTCCTCCACTATCTCCAGGAGTTTGCTCAAATTCATGTCCATTGAGTCAGGGATGCCATCCAACCATCTCATCCTCTGCCGCCCCCTTCTCCGTTTGCCTTCTGTTATGCAATAACGTTCTGTTAGATTTGAATTTTGTATGAATGGCCTTTAAATAATCAACTGAAATGTATGCAATGTGATTATTTAACGGTCATTCATACAAAATTCAAGGGCTTTCCTGGAGGCTCAGATGGTAAAGGATCTGCCTGCAATGCAGGAGACCTGGGTTTGATCCCTGGGTTGGGAAGATTCCCTGGAGAAGGAAATGGCAACCCACTCCAATATTCTTACCTAGAGAATCCCATGGTCAGAGGAGCCTGCTGGGCTACAGTCCATGTGGTCACAAACTGTCGGGCAAGACTGAGTGACTAACTTTCAAGTATTCTTGCCTAGAATATCCCATGAACAGAGAAGCGTGGTCAGTTACAGTCCATGGGGTTGCAAAGAGTCAGACACGACTAAGTGACTGATACACACAAAATTCAAATCAACTAAAATGTATATGGTTTGATTATTTAAAGGCCATTCATAACAAAATCCAAATCTGACAAAGCACTCTTGTATCTCTAAGGGACACTGGCTAAATAACTATGATCACAATATTAGAAAAACAATTTAAAAGTGGTCCATATAACTGTAACTGCATTCCATTTAGGCAATATAATGTTATTATTTTAAAGTGTTGGTGAGAAATGGGAAAACCTTGAAGGTGAATGGGAGCTGATTATGACTCTTCATCTTATAAACACATTGTATTTATTAAGTCCCCACGGTTCACGTAAGCAGACCTAAGCAGGATTAGAGTTATTTTTTTTTTCCATGCTACCCAAGTAATTTATTTTCTATACCAGAATGTAGTTACTTTGGGAGATGATCTCCATTTGTGAATTAACGGACTTCAAAAGCACTTCAGACCTGCCCAGAGGGCTGATAGAAGTAAATCTGTTTTCAAATGAAAGAATCATCCTACTACTTGTATAAGATGAATGTTTTAAGTGAGTGGTTTTTATTCCAACACTGCAAAATTCGCCTTTAATTTGTTTTTTAAATGTTTCCTTGAGAATGAAAAAGTCTGCTTTCATTTATTTCAAACAACTGGAAGATAATGGAGCAGAAAGTAAAGTTTAACGCTGGCCCTGTAGTGTCTTGGAGAGAATCGTTTTTCACCAAGCACCATATGTAGCAGCGAAACATCCTCAAAATGTAAAACATCTTGATTTTTTTTTTAATAACCCCTGGTGGTATGTTTTTACTTTAGCAATAATTGTATTTTCTTTTTTGCACATTTTATTTAACAACATTGCAGTGCCAGATAATCGGTTCCATGTGTTCAGCGCACTAGCAAAATGCCTAACGGAGAAACAATTAACTTTATTGGGCTCCTGTATTGGCAGACGCAGTCTTGCACCCTTACTGGTTCATGGTTCTGAGCCACAGAGGAGCTGCAAAGAATCTGGTGTCCTGAGTAATCACACAGCGACCCGAACTGAGAGCCAAGCTGTCACTAAAAAATGATGATCATGCACTGGAAACAGAAGTTCAGGTCCATGAAAAGATGAGGAGATAGAGTTCACTTCAGTTACAAAAAAAAAAAAAAAAACCAAAGTGCAATGATTAGTCTAGGGCATGTAGCCAGTGGTTGATGCGCGAGTCTGGACTTTTGCAAAAGAGGAATTGCAGTGTGGTTTAAAGCAAAAGGGAGCTTGGTGACTATAGACAAGTCTAGCTCTTTGAGTTACAGGCGCTGAGACAAGGATGAAATGCAGTTAAGCACAAGGAGTAGCAAAGTTAGGTTTTATCAAACATTAACACTTGTACCGGAGAGTCCATAAAATTCTAATTGCCTTCTTCTGCAGCAAGCAGCCCCATGAGGTTCTCTACGTAGAAAGCCACTCTCATTCCATGAGTGCTATGAGAAAATAACCCTGCTGGCATAGTTGCTGTTGACTGGTCCAGAAAGTGGGGCTCACGCGTGCTCTCAATGGAGAAGTCAGACATATGGTAGGAGAGCCACACAGCAGAGTGACTCAGCCCAAAACTCTGCCCAACATTGGACAAACTGACCCGGGCAAGGTCTCCCTTACGAGAAGTGGGACTGGGTAACAGTTCTCAGGAGGGGACATCCTTGGCCTCAGTTAATGTTCTAAATAAATCTAAACTCCGGGTCTGGTTCTCCATGAAGCACTTGATACATCCCAGGCTTGGAAGTGCTGGCACCCAGAGTATGTGATAGCCTGACATCTTGGGTATCCATGTCATAATCTCTCATTCCTGGAGGTACACTGGAGAGGTCTTTTCTTCTGGGTCTACCTAATACGGCAACATACTCCAGTATTCTTGCCTGGAGAACCCCAGGGAAAGTATGAAAAGGCAAAAAGATATTACCCTGGAAGATGGGCCCCCCCCAGGTCATAAGGTGTCTAATATTTTACTAGAGAAGAATAGAGAAATAACTCTAGAAACAATCAAGCAGCAGGGCCAAAGTGGAAAGGATGCTGAGTTGTGGACGTGTCTGGGGGTGAAAGTAGAGTCTGATGCCATAAGCATAGGAACCTGGAATGTCAGGTAGCTGACTCACTGGAGGAAACCCTGATGCTGGGAAAGGCTGAAGGCAGGAGGAGAAGGGGGCAGCAGAGGATGAGATGGTTGGGTGGCATCACCGACTCGATGGACATGAGTTTGAGCAAGCTCTGGGAGATCGTGGAGGACAGGGGAGCCTGGTGTACTGCAGTCCATGGGGCCACAAAAAGTCGGATGTGACTTATCGACTAACAACAATAAATACACCTTATGATTTCAACACATTCACCTGGGAGATGTGGAAGGAAAAGAGGCTCGTAGAATCTGGTAGAGGAAAACATTTTGAGTGATTAGAAGCAGGAGAAAATAGAAAGCAACCCCAGAGAACTGAAGTTGAGTGAAAAAAGTTTAGCATGTGAAAGTGGAATAAAGAGGTGGTGAAGACACATCTCTTTATACTTTTGTTGTGGATTACTCCCCAGAAGAACACAATCAGCCCAGGTACCATAATATGTATCATTTTTTTTTAAATCATGAATTTAATTTTTTAAAGGATACTTGTAACCCATATTGGGCTTCCCCAGGGACTCAATGGTGAAGAAACTGCCTTCCAATTCAGGAGACGCAGGTTTGATCCATGGGTCAGAAAGATCCCCTAGAGAATGAAATGGCAACTCACTGTAATGTTCTTGTGTGGGAAATCCATGGACAAAGGAGCCTAGTGGGCTACAGTCCATGGGATTGCAAAGAGTTGAACGTGATTGAGCACACACACAGACAACCTATATTAGTATTTATAAAAGTGTGACCCACTAAACTCTAATCTGCTCAAGATGATCCAAGGGTTCTTGCCGCTAAAGCAGAATTAATGTTCTTTTCCCTGTGTTAAGAAAAACAAGTCACCCATGGATGAAATAATTTTGATGTTTTCAATGTTAGATTTTTAATGAATAAGTCTTGCATAGTGATGTGCTATTTTATCTCTGTTAGAACTGAATGTGTTGGAACCACATCGTAGTAAGATTATGTGTGTAATTCTTCATCAATATGCCATAATATTTCACAAAAGAGATTTGTAAGTATGTGGCAAACAAAGGCACATAAGGCTCAGATTGTACCTCAAGAGAGAATATATTCAGAATCATATGGGAAGGGAAAAAAGCATATAGGTGGCTGGTAGTCTTGCCAACACACCGTGGGGATACAGGTCATGTTCCTTCCAGGTTTATCATAGAAAATGCCTCAGTACAGCCCGGGTATAAGAGCTCAGACATCCCTGTTGAACACAGGACTCTCTTAGAGGTGGTCTTCCTTCTGGAGAGCCCTCCAGCCTGGCTGAGCCATTCTCCAAGATGCAGTGCAGCCTGAGGTCTTCCTCCCTCCCCTCTTCTTTCATAGATGTCAGGCCTGAGTGTGCTTACTCCTAGTCCTTCTCCATCTTATGCTTCAGAGGTACTTCTTCAGGAAATGTTTTCTTATTAATTCCATCTTGATGTCTGTTTCTTGGAGGACTCAGTTGATATTCTGATGTTCAGGTACTCTGTTTCACAGTTTTAAGAGTTATCCATCTGAATAATGAAGATGTGGTATATGTACAGTGGAATATACAGTTTAGTTGCTCAGTTATGTCAGACTCTTTGCAACCCCATGAACCGCAGCATGCCAGGCTTCCCTGTCCATCACCAACTCCCAGAACTTTCTCAAATTCATGTCCATTGAGCCGGTGATGCCATCCAACCATCTCATCCTCTGTCATCCCCTTCTCCTCCTGCCTTCAATCTTTCCCAGCATCAGGGTCTTTTCCAATGAGTCAGTTCTTTGCATCAGGTAGCCAAAGTATTGGAGCTACAGCTTCAGCATCAGTCCTTCCAATGAATATTCAGGACTGACTTCCTTTAGGATAGACTGGCTGGATCTCCTTCCAGTCCAAGAGACTCTCAAGAGTCTTTTCCAACACCAGAGTTCAAAAGCATCAATTCTTCAGCGCTCAGCTTTCTTTAGAGTCCAACTCTCACATCCATACATGACTACTGGAAAGACCATAGCTTTGACTAGATGGACCTTTAACAGCAAAGTAATGTTTCTGCTTTTTAGTATGCTGTCTAGGTTGGTCATAGCTTTTCTTCCAAGGAGCAAGCATCTTTTAATTTCAAGCCTGAAGTCACCATCTGCAGTGATTTTGAAACCCTCAAAAATAAAGTCTCTGTTTCCACTGTTTCCCCATCTATTTGCCATGAAGTGATTGCAATGGAATATTACTCAGGCATTAAAAAGAATGAAATAATGCCATTTGCAGAAATATGGATGAACTGAGAAATAGTCATACTGAGTGAAGTAAGACAGAGAAGAAGAAATAGTGTATGACACCCCTTCCACGTGGAATCTAAAAAAAAAACATACAAATGAACTTATTTACAAAATAGAAAGAGACTCATAGACTTAGAGAGTGAACTTATGGGGAGAAGGACGGCAGGGAAGGGGTAGTGGGTGTTTGGGGCGAACATGTACACAGTGCTCTATTTAAAGTGGATAATCAACAAGGACGTCTTCTGCGGCACGACGCTATGTGGCAGCCTCGATGGGGGTGGAGTCTGGGGAGAGTGGACACATGTATGTGGCCGGGTCACTTTGCCGTGCACCTGAAACTATTGCAAAACTGTTCATCAGCCATGTGCCTGCTTGGTCGCTCAGTCGTGTCCAACTCTTTGTGACTCCATGGACTGCAGCCCGCCAGGCTCCTCTGTCCATGGAGATTCTCCAGGCAAGAATACTGGAGTGAGTTGCTATGCCCTCCTCCAGGGGATCTTCCCAACCCAGGGATCAAACCCAGGTCTCCCACATTGTAGGCAGATTGTTTACCATCTGAGCCCCCAGGGAAGCCCAAGAATACTGGAGTGGGGAGCCTACCCCTCCTCCAGGGGATCTTCCCAACCCAGGAATCAAACTGGGGTCTCCTCTATTGCAGGCAGATTCTTTATCAGATGAACTATGGCTATACCTCAATATAAAATAAAAAGTTAAAAATAAATGTGTGTTGACCGTATTTAAAGAAACAGAATTATCCATCTGCAGCACAAGTAAAAACAGATGATATTATCTATACTACTGAATAAACTGTCACATTAAAAAAACTGTAAAAATTCTAATGTCACAAGTAAGTACAATGGATTGGTGCAAGCTAACTTACAACTTGTAAATAAAATTTCTTAGAAGAAATTTTAGTATATGTGCTGCTGAAGTGAGCACTCTTAGAAGAAATATAGAGGAATTTTTATTTGGAGTTTCAGGGTTTGGACACATTATAAGAACTAGAGTATATAATTGAAGTAAAATGCTCCCTATTATATAGCAAAGTAAGATATAACTTTCAAACCTCAACAGTCTGCTAACAAGGAACTCTTAATTGTCTGTCATATATTCTTTTAATGAGAATAATCAGAGTTTTTAATGTCATTTATGTTTTCCAACATAGCCAGGGTTATAGCTACATATATAGTTACATATATAAACATGCATATATACACACGTTTATATATATATATATAGTGAATTTATATTCACTTCATGTGACTATGAAGTATAGCCACATATTCAGAGGTCGCATGGTTTGTAAACAATTAAATTCAGTTAAATGTGTTTATCACCCATCTCTGCTGTGAATCAGTCACTCAAGTCTCACATCACTGTGTTCAGAAATTAAGTGCTTAGAGTTGGTCCTGCATCACAGAATTGGTTCTTTCCTCAGTCACTAATACAATTTTTTTTGAAAGTGGATCTCATTAAGCATAACCCCTCTCTCAAACTACTTCACCCTATATCTGGAAAAACGATCTTACCCAGACTTTTGTGATCTTCTAAACAGATGAAACGTGCACTAAATCTTTCTGCAAATGAAATGCCTAAACTAATTAAGCTAAAAAATATTATTAAATACTCTTGGTCTTCTCTGGTCCAGCCATCCAGAAGACTTTCAGATTTTCAGCAGCCCCGGGAAAACAAGAATCTTTTCTTATTTTCAGGGTTGTGTGAGAAGGGAAATTGACTTTATATTATATTTTGCACTTCATTGGTTTTGCCTCCCCTGTTGAGAGACCCTGTTAAGACTAAAGAAAAGACATCACTTTTATGAACTGCCTATAATTCTGCGTCTTTGTTGGGTTATGGAAAAGTCTGCCGCTATAGAAAGCTTGTTTTCAGAGCGCTCAGTGAGGCCTGCCCAACAGAGGCCGGCTCAGTAAATCATATCTGACAGCCTTTTGTTGAAGGACTTTCTCAGCCCCTACTGTGTCCCTCTGTATCGGCCTTGGTACATAGCGCCCACGCCATACCCATCACTACCGGACCCTGCACGTGATGATTTTACGGTGCTGGCCAGATCTGACTTAATCTAATCCTGACTACCCTAGCTACAGACTCCACTTTTAAAAACAATTCAGAGAATCTCAGAGATCATTTAAAACAAACAAAAAATAAATGTGCTCTGAAGTGACGATATTATTGTCGTCACTGATTATTTTTAGTGTCTTGCGAATTAGAGCTAAATTCAGGGAGATAAAATTTGAATGGTACTGCTTTCCAGACACTGTTTCCACTAACTATTGATGAAAATGAAATGATGGTAAGAACAGCGCACACATTAAACAAAAACTGGAATATAATTGTTTTACAGTGTTGTGTAAGTTTCGGCTGTATGACAACATGAATTAGCTACGTGAATGCATGCTAAGTTGCCTCAGTGGTGTCCAGCTCTTTGTGAAACTATGGACAGCAATCCACCAGGCTCCTCCGTCCACGGAGTTTCCCAGGCAAGAATACTGGAGTGGGTTGCCATGCCCTCCTCCAGGGGCTCTTTCCGACCCAGGGAGGGCACTGTAATTATACATACATCCTGTCCCTCTTGGACACATAGTAATGTGTATATTTCAATCCTACTCTCACAATAACCCTCCTCCTTCCCCCACTGTGTCCACAAATCCATTCTCTATGTCTATGTGTCTATTCCTGCCCTGCAAATAGGTTCATAGACTTAGAGGTCCTTTAAAAAAAAAAAAAAAGTGTCCTGAAGTGACAATATTATTGTAAGTAGTTTTGGTATTTCATTGATTATAGATAAGTAAATGAAGGGAGATAAAATTTGGATGGCACTACTTTCCAGGTACTATTTCCACTAACCTTTGAGTGAAATAAAATAATGCACACCCTTTAAGAAAAGGAAACCATTTCCTCACTTTTATCAATCTCAATAGAGGAGAATATCAGTGGCTCAAATTAAGGAACTAACACATAATGGTTTTTTTTAATTTATTTTTAATTGGAGAATAGTTGCTTTACACCATTGTGTTAGCTTCTGCAGCACATGAATCAGCCGTATGTATGCATACATCCCTTTCCTCTTGAGCCTGTCTCCCACCCTCCACTGCTCTTAATTAGATTGAGAAATGAAAATCGCTTCCTTGAATAATATGACTGTTTTATGTCCAAGAGGGTAGCGATTTTGCCTTGATATGTATGGAAATACAAGATCTCACCCTTCATTCAGCCGCTCAGATCCCCACCTTATCCTTCGTTCAGCCCCAGTGCTCACCCTGGACCTTGGTGTGCAGAGGGAAACAGACGCTTGTATCAGATTGCTTTTCCATTTTATGCATCAGTGATACCATCTCTACAGTGTGAGGAACTGTGTCCCCAGCTGCCTACCTTTTCCCATGCAGGTCATTTTCACCTAACTTTAGAGTAATGAAGAGCTTTCATCTTAATATTTGCATAGTTTTAGCATCACCACAGCCTTTATTAATAGACAGCATTCTCAGATTTTGTATATACATACAACTGTGAAATAGCTTAACTTGGTTTTCTCTAAAAGAGTCCTTAAAAAAAAAAAAAAGAATGGAAATTGTAAACCCTGTGATCTTAGACCAATGTGGTAAAGTTATTCAGACAGTTTCTCCAAAACATTTTGCCGTTGTTGGAGAAAAACCATCAATACATACAGTTATATCAGATGGTAATATTATAAGGTGATTAGTTCTTAGGCAGTCAAGGGAGCTACAGACATAATCCACAAATATGGTTTCCTTGGTCAATGGCTTGGTGTCTGTATCAAAAATCCTGATGCAGTAGTTTATCTCTTCGTTCAGCTTTTTATGTAACAAAAGTTATAACAGTTAAATTGTACAGAAGCCAATGCATTCATAACAGATTGCTCTAAAGCCAGCTGGCTAGGAGTGAGTCATTTCAGACTCTTTTTGAAGTTTCAGAGTTTCGCATAAAAGGCTATTAAGGTGTTGTCTGTGAGAGGAAGCCACGTGGCTCATGGAGGCAATTACGTCTACAATTCAGGCAAAGAAACTCTGTTATTAACAAAAACATCAGTATTTGACGCTTGTTTCTTTTTTTTTTTTTTTGCATGATTCATTCTTGCTGCCTCCACTGATTTGATGATACAGAAAATATTTACTTTCTTTTTCACTTCTAACAGTAATTGCAAATCAAGAGCTGAATTAGGGCCACTTCTATGCAATCAAAATATCACCAAAAATCAGCTCCCCAAACAGCCTGCTGCTCCAGAGAAAAACTTTAGTACCCAAATGGAAACTTGCAAAACTTGATTCTGCGCTTTGCATTTCTGATATCGGGTGAGCCACTGAGCCTTTAAAAGCTTTTTAAAATTTCACTTACTTATTTTATTGTTGGCTGTGCTGGGTCTTCAGTGCCGCGTGGGTTTTCCTCTAGCTGCAGGGCAGGGCTCCTCTCTGGCTGTGGTGTGTGGGCTTGTTACTTCAGTGGTTCCTCTTGTTGAGCACAGCCTGTAGGTCGTGTGGACTCAGGGGTTGTGGCCCGTGCTCTAGAGCTCAGGCTCAATATTTGTGGTGCGTGGGATTATTTGCTCCTTGGCCTGTGGGATTATCCCAGGTCAGGGATCAAACCCGTGTCCCCTGCATTGGCAGGCGGATTCTTTACCACTGGACCACCAGGGAAGCCCCCTTTTCAAGCTTTGTGGACCTTGAGACAGAGACCTGTCATTTCTAAGTCAGGGGGTTGTTATGGGACTCAAATGAGATAAATAACACAGAAGCTGTGTGTTATACTCCAAGTAAATATCACTTATTATATCGATTTAAAATACACGTTGGGTTGCTCAATATCACAAATAACCCCCCAACTCTTTATAAACCAGATTCACTCTCTATTTCTAGTAATACTTTATAATAGACAGGGAATAAGAACTTAAATTAAAATGGTGCATAAAGTGTTCGTTGCTTAGCCATGTCTGACTCTGCGATCCCATGGACTGCATCCCACCAGGCTCCTCTGTCCATGGAATTCTCCAGGCAAGAACACTGGAGTGGGTTGCCATTCCCTTCTCCAGGGAATCTTCTTGACCCAGGGATCAAACCCCAGTTTCTTGCATTGCAGGCAGATTCTTCACTGTCTGGGCCACCAGGACATACTCTGCTATAAATAAAATATGTCGAATAATTGTTTAGGGCGGCCCAGGCATCAAATTCTCCCTGCTTCCTGTTTTTCTCAATAGTTTCATTGGACCAGACCTATGCCTATTCATTTACATATTGTCTCTGCTTTCACACTCTTAGGGCGGAGTTGGATAGCTGTGACAGAGACCATATGGCTTGCAAAACCAGAAATACTTATTATCTAGCCCTTTACAGAAAACTGTGGCCCACACGGGAACACAACTCTTTCGTAGGAAACCCCTTTTGCATCTATTCAGTACTTTGGAGATGTGTTTTACAAATCTTGCTTAAGCTATCAGAACTTTGTAGAGAACAGTACAATGTTATAGACACACACGCACACAAAATGTGTGTTTGCCTATAAATGTGCACCTTGTCTGACTACACAAATTTGGTTACATTCAGAGGCTTAAGCATTCTGACACACGGCCAGCGAGATTCCATGGCGACACTGAAAGCAGAGCTCGCCTCCCAAGTGAAGCCAATTGCAGCTGTCATCCACTGTCACTTCGACTTAATTACGAAAAGAAAGACAATTGCTTTTGAGGGCACAGAACACTGGAGATTTGAAGATAATTGTGATGAAATGATTCTGCCTAGAAAACTAGTAACAGTACATGATTTTTATTGTGTGCCTGTCAATGCAAAAATCGGACTGTCAAGCCCACTTTAAACATGGATACACATCCTAGGAAGTTTGCTTGTGGCTTCAAACGGGTAAACCAAAACAAAACACACACCTGCAGAGGCGTGGGCAAATAAATAACTTTGACACAAAAGACAGAAAGAAACTTTTTTTTTTTTTAAGGGAAACCTTTGTGGCCAAAAAAAAAAAAAAGAGGCAGCTTTTATAGGGGTAGCATTCTGTATAGTTATTTCCACGTTGAGGAATATCGTCCTTGGCTTTCTTTTCTCTGCACAGATGTTCATCTGCATCCCATCTTCTCCGAATATTCAGCATCCTTGGCGCTCGCTCTTCATCTCAACTGTGCGCTCTTCCTCTGGGCCAAACTCCAGTGGCACAGATGTGCAAAGATGCAGAAAGGAGAGAGACTCTAAAGGTTGGAAAAGCTGGAGCTCCGATTTATCAACAGGTCCTTATGGGGACTGTTTATTTCCCTAAACTCCCACCTGTGCCATTATAAGTCCAATAGCCAGACAGATTTGGCAGCAAATCTCCACTCTGTGAAGGAAATTTTAGGAATTAATGCTTTACGGAAATAAGCCTTATAAAAGCTGATCGCAGGATAAACCACCCACAAGCGCTCTATTTATTTACAGGGTTTGTGCGGACAAGGGAAATATCCAACTTGCCCTGAAGTAAATTGGAAAAACCAATAAAATCAATAGAATCATACTTTTTATATTAATACCATCTCTTGAATCCAATCCTGGAGGGCATCAACGAACCGTTAGCAATTCTCCTGTCCTGGCGGACCTGTAGACTCGGGTCAGTGGCCTTCTCACTAACATTCATACATTTTCACTCTTTCAGTCTCTCAGTTTACCGAAGAAAAACTCCACCTAGCTCTTTTATTTTTTTTTTAATTAAACCCTGGGTTTCCTCTTTGCATAAACGTGGGATACATTATCTTGCACTTTGCACACACTTTGTTTTATCATGGTCTCTGCTTTTCATTCTCTGTGATAAGACTAGGCCTTTTTTTTTTTTTTTTTCTCTCAAGTGCCAGATAAGATCTCTGTCACAACTCAACTCTGTAATTCTAGAACAAAAGCAGCCACAGACACTATGCAAATGAATAGGTGTGGCTCTGGTCCAGCAAACTCCACACACAGGCAGCAGGCTGGACCCGGCTCCCAGGCCGCCTTTTGATAATTCTCCTGCACCAGACTGTGGGTTTGGGAGCACAGCGCTATTTCCCATGCCATTGTTTGCATCCAGCCATGTTTCTCTTCAGCCTGAAGAAATCCTTTCAACGTCCTTAAAATGTTGATGGCAATTAATTCTCTCTGCCTTTGTTGGGATGGAATCGTCTTTATTCCTTCATCAGTTTGGAAGCGGACTTTCACTAGAAATAGAATTCTAGGTCAGCCTTTTTTCCCCCATCATTTTAAAGATGTTATTTCATTGTCTTCCAGCACACTGATGAGAAATCAGTGGACTTCATACAATAAAACCAGATCCCCAAAGCAATTCTCTCTTGGCTCTGGCAGATGCTAAAATTTCTCTTTGTCTTACCTTTCGAGTACTATGATTTGGATACACTTAAATATAGTCCTTTTTGTATTTTTTTGTACTCAGTATACATTAAACTCCTTGGATATACAATTTTTTTTTAACCCCAAAGGGTGGGAAATTTCTTTAAAAACATGCCCTGCCTCCTTCGTGTATTGGACTCCAATTATATGTGTGTAGGAACCACTTTGTAATTTTACACAGGTCCCCGAGGCTCTGTAGCATTTTGCTCAGAAACTGTAGACTGTAGACTTCCCCTGGTGGCTTAGTTGGTCAGGAATCCGCCTGCAATGCGGGAGACCTGGGTTTGATCCCTGGGTTGGGAAGGTGCCCTGGAGGAGGGCATGGCAGCCCACTCCAGTGTTCTTGCTGGAGAATCTCCATGGGTAGAGGAGCCAGACGGGCTACAGTCCACGGGGTCGCCAAGAGTCGGACACGACCGAGCGACTGAGCACACAGCACAGAGAGGCTCTGTTAACTTTCTTTCCATTTTTTCCCTGATTTTTAAAATAGACATTTTCTGTTGATCAATATTTAGACTTACTAGCCCATTTGTACTCAGTCTCCCAACTACTCTTAAGTGACTCAGTGATTTTCTTTCACTGTAGATGTTGGATTTTTTTTTTATTGTTGCACAAAATTCCACCATTTTCTTTTTTATTATAGTTTGAATTTCCCTCTTGAGAGTTTTCTTCTGTTCATTCATTTGTATTGCTTTTCCTTTAAGTCCTTGAGCTTAAAAAAGTTCTATCAGTTCATTACTACACCTAGAATACTGTATAATCTATTAATAGTGACTATCTTTTAAAAGCCACATTTTCCTGCACTTACTTGTCCAGTAGTTCTTATTACCATGTAAAAGAATATTAAGAATGTATATGTATATGTATATATATATATATATATATATATATGTGTGTGTGTATGTATGTATGTGTGTGTATATATTTGAATCACTTTGCGGTACAGCAGAAATTAACACAACATTGTAAATCATCTATACTCCAATAAAATTAAAAAATAAAAATTTCCCTTAAAAAGTCTTCATAGATACCTGCCTTTATCATGTCACACTCTTTAACTGATTTCTGTAATAAAGTGACTGGTGGAAGCCATCAACTCTTATTCATTTACTCAATAAGCATCTACTATGTTTATCTGTATTTAATGGGAAGCAAAGAAAAAGAACAGTGGATAAAAATACAATAACATTAACATAAAGAGAACAACAAATTCTAGCAGAAAATTCTTACAACCCTAAAGTGAATAAATATCCTTGAGAATTTGGGATGAAATGAACAGAGGAGGCAATGGATTTACATCAGAGAAGAGGCAAGATTGTTATCTGTCAAATTGCAAAAATATCTGATGAGAAAAAAATAGGGGAGATAAATACGTATATTTGCATGTTTTTGTTAGGCTTGTCTGTGATTCTGAAAATCAACAACACAGAAGTCTATCATACAAAATTTTGGTAAGGAATTAGCAGGCCTAATTTTTTTTGTGTGGACAAAAAGACAGAACAATATTTTGTCACAAGAACAAAGGTGGGCTGGATGTAAGGGACAATTTTATGAAGATCAAATTGCAGCATGTGAGAAAAATGGGCATATGCATCTTGCAGCCTTATTCTGAAATCTAGCATGAAGTAAGTCTACTTCAGAGGAGACATTTTAAAAGACATTGAGAGACTTGCCGGCAGGCAGTCTAGTGGTGGTTAAGACTCGGTGATTCCAATGCAGGGGGTGTGGGTTCAACCCCTGGTTGGGGAGCTAAGATCCCACATGCCATGGGGTGCAGCCAAAAGCAATTTTTAAATGAATAAAAAAATGAATGTTTTAAAAAATAAATAAAAGGCATTTAGATGGTTGAAACAAAATAAAGTCAAGTATAGCCAAAACTTTACGTAAGTCCTGAGAGAAGAGAGAAAGCATTTAGACAACAGAGAAACTGGGCCAAGAATAGACTAGGCCATTTTGTAGTACAGAAAATGTTAGAAAACGATAGACATAAGAGGTTTATAGTTACCTGAGGAAGTAAAAGGCTGATCAAGGTTTGAATCTGTGACCTTGAAATGATTGAAAATAAACTTAATAAATGTCAAAGCTGATATCAACACAGGTCAAGGGATGCAGAGTATTAACTGGAGAGACTGCGTTATTAACAACAGCGTTCCTGGCTAGAGCACATTAATTGTGTTATACTGAAGTTTCCAAGGTATTTATCCATGGGCTTTAACCCCTTTATTGATGAAAAACAGAAAGACACATTCATCATGAAATGAAAATAATTCACACTTGAAGTACACAAGACCCTTCACATAAAATGTCAGATAGATGCGGGCTTACATTCCTATGTGGAATTCCTCAGTTATCCATTTGCACTTGGGGCCGTTACCACGACACAGAACCACACAACTTACTGACCAGCAGTAAAATGCTTTTAGTGTAACATGATAAAGAATATGGAAGATGCGGCAGCAATCATGTCTGAAAACATGTCCCAAACCATTTGTGAAAACTTACATTCTTATAATACACAAGGCAGGGGTTAAAATTTCTAACGACGGAAGATATGAGGGCAATTGCTATTTGGTCGTTAAGTCGTGTCTGACTATTTTGCGACCCCATGGACTGTAGCCCGCCAGGCTCCTCTGTCCACGGGATTCTTCAGGCAGGAATACAGGAGTGGGTTGCCATTTCTATCTCCGGGGCATCTTCCCAATCCAGGGATTGAACCTCGGTCTCCTGCATTGGCAAACAGATTCTTTACCACCAAGCCACCAAGGAAGTCTCCATAAGAGCCTGGTTTGCCTTAAAAATATAGACAAACAAACAGAAGAATTGATAACATGTAAGTATAACTGATTACTTTGTTGTACAGAAGAAACCTACACAACATTGTAAATCAACTATACTTCAATAAAAATTTTTTAATCACATGGTTTTTAAAAAGAATATCTTTTTAGTACTGAAAAAATAAAAATATCTCAATGTTTGATTTACACATCCAGGGATTCATTCTTACCAGGTCTATGATTTCAGTTAGCAGCATGCGTGTATGTATGTGTGTGTTAAGTCACTTCAGTCATGTCTAACTCCTTCAACCCCATGGACTGTAGCCCGCCAGGCGCCTCTGTCCATGGGATTCTCCAGGCAAGAATACTGGAGTGGGTTGCCATTTCCTCCTCCAGGGGATCTTCCCAACCCAGGGGATCAAACTCATGTCTAACATGTCTCCTGCATTGGCAGGCAGGTTCTTTACCACTAGAACCACCTGGGAAGCCCTATACCCTCTTAATAATAATAACTGTGCTAATTATTAGATCTAACTATTATGTAGACTGTATACTTAGTTGGAGTCTGGCATTGAGCTAAGCTTTCCAAATGTGTGTGGCCACTTGCTGTGCATGTCTTGCAACGCGCACAATAATTGAAAGAAGCAAATTCTACTCTTCTGACAGTTTTAAGGGAAAGAAACCCAAAGCAAACACACAATAAACTAGATTTCAAAGAAGGAAGTTAGCTGGGCTAAGGTTCAAATCAACTAACACATAAGCCCATGATTTTCATCATAAGTTACATTTCATCCTCACACATTAGGGATTCTATAGGACTGTCCTTAGAAATAGACTCTCCAAGACACAGAGCTGGAGACGGCTCGCCAATACTAAGAATTCCATCATTCAACCTAGCACAGTCTAGTGGGGATGTTACAAGCCCTGTTGAGAAGCAAAATTCAAAGGAAAGAAGACTCTTCTCAGTCCATGGTTGGTTGCTCGAGGTTCTGTTATGCATCGTGCAAAAGGCCAGTTACCGCATCCTTACCTAGTTAAGCAGTGCGTGCACCTCATACGCGTATGCATTTGTGTGTGGGTCGGAACAGGACAAGGGCCTTTTTTTTTCCCCCCTTTCTTTTTCTCTTTATTTTCTGCAGGCAAGAGTTGGATGCCAAGCCTATTTTCAGAGTTCAGCTTTGGGGTCGTGAGAATTTTGCTGCGTACAACTGACAGTCTTATGTTCCTGAAACTCACAAAGCTTTTATCTGCTTCATTCTCTCTTTAGTGCCGTGTATCTTAACCTCTTCTTCTTGACCTGACCCAAGTACCATTGAGAATCAGAGAGGAGAGTCTGGACACAGACACTTAGAAACTCAGCTTATTACCTGAGCTTTATGGCTGGAACACATTTGACAATATTTTGGTGAAATTTGCTGCAATAGGATCTATTCAGGCAGTCTGATAATAGTCCTTCTTTCTTTCTTTTTCTTTTTTTTTTTCCTAGCTAGCTAGTTCTCTGGAGATCAATATAATAGGAGTTTTGGAGAGAGAGACAGCTATTCTGAGGTTTTGCTGCAATCCAACAAAAAAAAATCATAAGAATGATAATTTAATAGTCTTAAATATGATTTTCCTGATTTCTGTCAGACATAGTTCAAACCTACATCAGTAAATTTGTGGTTTCAATTGACAACTTTAAAGTAAATTAATAAATTCCCATAGGGAAAAGAAAAATACGCTATATGGGACAAAGATCTAGAAAAAGCCTTTCTTAACTAGAGGTCGAAAACAGTCCAGACCACAGTTTCCAGCATTGGGTTCATTGTATTCTCAGGCCATTAATGACTTCAGGGCAGCAGCTAGTTTTCAGCAGTAAAAATGAGAAGAAAAAAATATATATGTATGTATGTATAGATGATCTTCAATGTACAAACAAGCTGTTTTGGATTTGTTTTTATGTCAGCTTTTTGAAACTTGGAATATGGTTTTCCCAATGGAAACAATGATATAAATTGTGGTTAGGTTCTTAAGACAGTCAACAAAGCATCTATTTAACTAATAGTGTATTTGAAATATAATATTAACAACATTAATCCTAAGTCCAGGTCTTAATGGCAAGGGGCTATGGGGAACCCTGTATGAAGACATATGGAAAAAGCGACTTCTTCCTCTTTAATGATGAAATAGTCAAAGCTATGATTTTTCCAGTAGTCATGTGCAGACGTGAGAGTTGGAACATAAAAAAAGTTGAGCACAAAAAAGCGATGCTTTGGAAGTGTGGCTGAAGAAGACTCATGAGAGTCCCTTGGATTGCAAGGAAATCAAACCAGTCAATCCTAAAAGAAATCAATCCTGAATATTCATTGGAAGGACTGATGCTGAAGCTGAAGCTCCAACCCTATGGCTACTTGATGGAAAGAGCCAGCTCATTGGAAAAGACCCTGACGTTGGGAAAGACTGAGCATAGGAAGAGAACGGGCAACAAGGAAGAGGTTGTTGGATGGCATCACTGACTCAATGGACATGAGTTTGAGCAAGCTTCAGGAGACAGTGAAGGACAGGGAAGCCTGGCATGCTGCAGCCCATGGGGGTCGCAATGAGTTGGACACAACTTAGTGACGGAACAAGGACGAAATACTGAACCATCCTAGATATTGCAAAATAGCATTTGTTAATGACTTTTAAAGATAGAACAATTTCTGTCTTTTGAAATTTTGAAAAATAAGAAAATTTAGCATCACACACACACACACACACAATAAACCAATAATAATAATAATAAAATAGTATGTGGGTAAAAAAGAGATTAAAGAGAATGGTTGCTTTACAGTGCTACATTAGTTTCTATTGTACAGCAGTGAATCAGCTGTATGCATCCACCTACCCCCTGTTTTTCAAATTTCTCTCCCATTTATGTCACCACAGAGCTCTAGGCAGCGTTCCCTGAGCCGCAGAGGTGGTTCTCGTTAGTATGAATACACAATGGGCTACTACTCAGGCAGAAAAAGGAATGAAATTGGGTCACAAAGAGTCAAACACAACTGAGCGACTCAGCATGCACACACATCTCTTGAGGAGGGAATGTTTGTTTACAGTATCCTTTACCCAGAAGTCAGGGTACACAAACAGGCTTATTCAAAAGAACAGTTAAAATAATGGACCACTAACTACATGGGGACTGGAGATGAGGCCTGAATGAGAAAAGCATTAATTGAAAGATTTAAAATTCTCTTTTTTTTAATTAAAATTTTACAAAAACCAACTTTTTTTAAAATCAGAATTGTCTCTTCTGCGGTTGTCAGTCACAAAGTCCTGTACAACTCTTGTGACCCCATGGACTGTATAGTCCATCTGGCAAGAATAATGGAGTGCGTTGCCATTTCTTTCTCCAGGGGATCTTCTTGACCCAAGGCTTGAACCCATGTCTCCTGCTTGGCAGGCAGATTCTTTACCACTCAGCCACCTGGGAAGCTCTTTATTTATGTCTTGACTTAGCCCAATTCTAGGACTTAATCAGAGATGTGATCAAAGATTTAGCCAAAATGGATTCATCCAGGGTTGTGTAAAATGTGGAACAAAATTAGACACAAATGCCAAGTATAATAGATTCATGTGAAGTAATAAACACTCTTAACGTATCCCATATGAACGTCGCTAATGGCATACAGAATAGTGGTTGACACAGTTAAAGGAAGACAAAAGTCAGAAAGCTCACATCCTCCTAAATTTGTTAGAATCAGCTTCTGAGAGAGATCCATTCATCAGACCACAAGCACTAATCATTTTGGTATTGACTGTAGATACCAGTTCAAATGTTCTGTTTTTGACTTTGCTTCATAACGAGTTTGCGCATCTCTCAGAACCACAATACATTTTGATGACTAGATCTTACAGTCAGAAGGCAATAATAAACTCTGAGCCTGTATGTAGGAATTTTTGTCAGGAGAAAACAAGCGCAAAAAAACAAAAATTCAAACAGCGTCCTTGATCCTTAAAAAAACAACAGTCCTGGTTTTTGCCTCTGCCATTTCCCCGCCTTCAAGGCGCAGGTGCTCGGTTCTGTTTTTCAGCTTTCTATCACACAGAATAAAAATAAATAAATAAAGACACACAGGCCCCTTGTCATTGCCATGCTCAGCAACAAGCGTTGCAACTGGGGTTTATGAGGTCATAAATTATTGTTCCCTGTCCTGGCAAGTAGCTTTTTTTTTTTGAAAGGCCACATCCGGTCTGTGGGGCACCAGCTTTTATTATGCATTTCATATTGAAACAAAGGTCAAATTAATTGACCTTATCTATGTGAAAAACCAGCTGGTTGCCTAGAGAAATAAAACCTTTTACAGAGACTTTGGGACAAGTAAACAACAGGAAAATTCAATCCAATGGCAGCTGGAACCTCCAATTAGAAAGAGAATTAATTTGGAGGAATTGAATTTTTTAAGCATCAGCTGAGAATCGATAACAATTGCGTTTTTGCTCAAGGAACAAATAGAGTCAAGGAGATTCCAAAAGTCATCTGCCTCTTTGCACATTTTTCTCATGTTTCTATACATATTACAGGTATTTTTTTTTAATATGGACCATTAAAAAAAATCTTTATGGAATGTGTTACAACATTGCTTCTGTTTTATGTTTTGGTTTTTGGCCTTGAGGCATGTGGGATCTGAGCTCCCTGACCAGGGGTGGAACCCACACCTGCCGCTTTGGAAGGGGAAGCCTTCACCACTGGACCGCCAGGGAAGTCCCCACATACTACACTTTTGAAGGAAGGAGGCAGAGAAGTTACAGGCTGTCCATTTTTAAATGCAAAGGTCAAATGTGCATGCACACTCAGTCGTGTCCTGCTCTTGGCTACCCTCTGGACTGTATCCCGCCAGGCTTCTCTGTCCATGGGATTCTCCAGGCAAGAATACTGGAGTGGGTTGCCATTTCCTTCTCCAGGGGATCTTCCTGATCCAGGGATCAAGCCCGTATCTCCTCTATTGCAGGCAGATTCTTTACCACTAGCAATAGCTGTGAAGCCCAAGGTCAAATGTAGCAACCCTTAATCTAACTAAAGCATTAAGAGACTGAAAGAAATCATTTTCAACCTAAAAGAATCATGGTTGAAGTAAGGTTTTATTTTCCCCAAAGAAACGCAAAATAGATATTCTACTCCTTCTGAGTTTCCTAGTAGTTTCTATATCAGCAGAAAGACTGAGAAAGACAATGTAAGGACCCGACAGCATAGAAGAGGAGGGTAATTTATTTTCCTAAAACATTGTGCCCCCATTTGCTCATCCAGTGAATGGGATAATAATTCTTCCCCTCATCATGTTTGTGAGAACCAGCTGAGACAAGGGAAATGAATATCTTAGCACTTAGGATCTAGCAATAGGCAATTCACATTTGTTTTGATATTATTTCTAAAAATAGGTGGAATAAGGATTGCAAATCAGAATTACAAGACGCAATTTGCCCTGAGCTTTAATAGGCAAAAAATTTAGCTTAGTCTCCAATGTCTTAGTTACTCTTCACTCCTTGCCAGCTTATGTCTTCAAGCATCGCCCTTGACTCTGTGCAGTGATTCAGAACAGCGAAGGTCTGTGCTAATTAAAAGGCATTTTGACACCACTGACTGTTCGTGACTCTCACATGTGAATGTGACTCATGTGACGGCTGACTCATGGGACAAGACCCTGATGCTGGGAAAGATCGAAGGTAATGGCAGAAGGGGGCGGCAGAGGATGAGATGGTCGGATGGCATCACCCACTCAATAGACATGAATTTGAGCAAACCCTGGGAGATAGTGGAGGACAGAGGAGCCTGGTGCTGCAGTCCATGGGTTGGCAAAGAGTTGGACGTGAATGAGTGACTGAGCAATGACACAAGGAAGAAATATGGGCCAGAGGAATATGTACACTAAGACTTACTTGAAAGGATATTCCTATAAATACATCATTCCAATCTTGCATGCATGCTAAATCGTTCAGTCGTGTCCGATTCTTTGCGACCCCATGGACTGTAGCCCACCAGGGTCTGCTGTCCGTGGGATTTTCCACGCATGAATCCTGGAGTCAGCTGCCATTTCCTTCTCCAGGGGACCTTCCTGACCCAGGAATCGAACCCAGGTCTCCTGCAGCTCCTGCACTACAGGCGGGCTCTTTGCCACTGAACCACCAGCAATCTTGCTGTCTCTTATTTTAATCTCCAAGCGAACTATAAGACTTTCCTGTGGGGGAAAAATTATGCTGAATTATCTCATAGGTAAACAAAATGAGGCAATTGGGTTCCATGGATGAGGTGTTCAGGCAGAAGCGAAGCCCCCGTCAGCTGGAAGGAAGGCGGCTCAGCCATCCAGGATGGAAGAGATTAAGGCGCAGCCGGCACATGTGCTTGGTGGGACGCGAGAAAGTTAATGGCTGTGAAAAAGGGTTTGAACTTCGAGCGGAGGTCAGAAACGGGGTGATTTAGTGGCTTCAGTCAACAGACTCTTGGTGAGGGAAAACAAAATTTGGTTTCATTTTGACCAGGACATAGAACATCAATAAAGTGTTCAGGGCTCAAATGTAAGATCAGGGCCCACTTGGAAAGTGAACTATGTGTAGAAGTCAGTTTGTTTTTATAGTCAGTGATAATTATACTTTTGAATTTCACACAACCCGGGATGTACTTTTAGAAATGAGGACACAGAGGTGAAGTTATTCAGTCAAATAAAAAAAAAAAGCAAAGGGGGACCTCCCTGGTGATCCAATGAGTAAGACTCCATGCTTCCAATCACCAGGTCACAGGTTTGATCCCTGGTCAGGATCAAACTAGGATCCCACATGCCAAGTGGTTTGAGCAAAATATAAAAATTAAAAAAAATAATAAAATAAAGTTATTGATTTTAAAGCTGGGTGGAGAAGAGGACAAGATCAAATTAGATGCTTTGGAAAATAAGAATTTGATTTCTATTTCTCTATAGAAGTAATAACAAAAATACTCTCCACTAAGTAAAAAGAGTTGATGCCACAATCTCTATAAACTCGTGCACAGATGAGGGCTTAGAAGGGATCTCATGGGAAGTGTATGATTGGATCTCAGGCCACAAGGTGGAGCCAGCCGTTGACTTATCGGCTTCACTATACTAATTTGAGATTAAATAACAGATGCTGATATGCAGGAGACACAGGTTCGATCCCTAGGTCAGGAAGATCCCCTGGAGGAGGGAATGGCAACCCACTCCAGGATTCTTGCCTGGGAAATCCCATGGACAGAGGAGCCTGGCAGGCTGCAGTCCACGGAGTCACAAAAAATCGGACATGAGTGAGCAACTGGACAACAAACAGATGATGACGTATCAAAGATAACTGCCTTTTCTAATGAGTCTTGGAGAAGAGCGAACCTCACACCTTTTGTGACTTACAGAGGCCATCTCGGGGACAAGGGCTTCATCAGGCTCCTCGGGGCTCCAGTCTCCAAGTTTCCCGGTGAAAAGCAGGAACGTGCGCCAGTCGCTCTGACTCCGAGGACCCCAGGAGCCGTCAGTGACCCGGGACGCCCCCACATCTGGCTCCAGCTCACCCCTGTTTGCGTTCAGTTCTGCACACGGACGACCACCCTGGCTGCCAGCGCGGGGACGGCCCAGGCTTCTGCAGGCCTGGCCGGGGAGGCGCGGGTGCGGCTGGCTCACCTGGTCCCGGCCGAGGTCGCTGCCTTTTCAACTGGCCTTTGTTTCTGCCAGTGTGAACCTTTTGGAAAGAGGTTTCCGTGGCAACGAGCACACATTCATCATCATTTCTCCTCTGCTTACTCCTTCTCCATCAGCTGTAAACTACATCCCAGCAAAGGAACCTCTGTTCTCCATAGCGAGGCCTCCGAACACACCGCCTTCCCGAACAGACACTTCTGGGGTGGATGGCTCCAATAACATTTGCCGTGCACAGAACTTGCTTAACTCAATAGCAGTTCAGATGGTTCCTCTTTTAAAAAATTATCTTCTCTCGAGGAGAAAAAGTTGGGTCAAGGAGCAAATGCTCAAACAACCTTAGACAATGATTAAGTACAATGAGTTGCATTTGAAAATCAGTAGGTGAAGACAAACATACATTGTAATGATCAGGGAGTTAATAGTAAAATCAGGAGCTATGTTAGTTTTTCAGAAATGTATTAATTTGGAGGGGGTGTTCTTATTCTTCTTCCAGAAATCCATTACTTTTCAATTTTTAATTAGCATATATATAAAACTGAAAATAAGTCAATCAAGAAATGCACCTTAAAAAAAAATAAACCACTGCCATTTCCACCTTATTCCTTTTTCTTCAAAAAAAGGTATGGTTTGGGGGGGTGGGGGTGGGAGGACTGTGATTCCAGACACACAGCAACTAGTAAAAACTAGTAAAAAACAAAAGTGCAATTTTAATTTATTGGAGTATTTTGCCCAGATCCAAACTGGTGCATTTCTAAATATAAATGACAGAATGAAATGCTATTTTCCCATATACTTGTTACAACAACCTTGAAGTTGAAAGCAGCTACAATATTTTTGCTGTGAAAAAAGGACCAAAACAGAACAGCAGCAAAGGCAATCAAGGTTTATGGTTTCTCCCTTTTATCTGTAAAATATGTAAAAGACAACATCTACAGGGTGTTGCTGTCTGACCAAAGACAGTCGTCCAACAACTGACCAACAGCTGTCCAACCGCTGGTAAGGGATTTTCTTGTAACAGTGTTTATTGATTAATTATTGTCGGGAAATCCATGGGCTGTGCGTAATTGCTCAGTTGTGTCTGATTCTTTGCAACCTCATGGACTGTAGCCTGCCAGACCCTGTCCATGGGATTCTCCAGCAAGAACACTGGAGTATGTTGCCATTTCCTCCTGCAAGGGATCTTCCCTACCCAGGGCGGGAATCAAACCCTAACCCAGGGTGGGAATCAAACCCTAACCCAGGGCGGGAATCAAACCCTAACCCGCGGCTCTTGCATTGCCGGCAGATTCTTTACCCGCTGAGCTATCGGGAAGTGATATTGCTGGTTGTTTTCTCTATTTAAAAACAGTGAATATTGAAATTTACTTGGGGGGCGGGTGTCCAGCAGTTAAGACTTCACCTTCTAATGCAGGGAGTGTGAGTTCCATCCCTGTTTGCAGTGCTAAGATCCCAAAAACCTCCTGGCCAAAAAACAGAAACATAAAACAGAAGCAACATTGTAACATATTCAATAAAGGCTTTAAAAATGGTCCCTGTGAAAAAAAAGTCTTAGAAAAGAATGAGTATTGACTCTATTACTCCTTTCCTGGTCTATGGATTTTCCTTACAACTGAGAAAGGAATAACCAGCATCTTTAACCTTGAAAAGCAGGTAAAGAAGCATTTTGCATACAACACATATCTCAAAGCTTATATATACCACAGAGAATGGACCAGAGTGAATCATTATTTATGTATTTCAGTTGGCCAGCATCTGAGGCAAATAGATAGTTATAAATATATGTTTATAACAAATAAGTCAATATCTGTCAAATGATAGCTGAATCACTATATTATGTCTACATTATATCAAATCATTATATTATATTTTACTTTGTGTCAGCCAAATACAATCTTTCTGGAAAGATGCTGTATTCCTCTTCTCTCTGGATCAATCCTTATTTAGATATTTTATACAGAGAGCAGAGAACTTGACTAGCATGGTATCCAAAATGTAACAAAGGTCTGATGCTTCAACAAATGAAATTGATGGAGACCATAAAGCAAGCTGCTTTTTGAAACACAGAAATACATTCTTTCTCGGTTTTCTAATTTGCCTTCTTACATATTGTCTTGTCTGATACTAAAAAGTGCTTTTATGTCCTAAGTGACAGAAAGTGTAAAGAAGAAATAAATGCAGTTTAGTCCTTTAAGTGGTCGCCCCTGAGTTCTCCTGCACTTAGCCTGCCGTCCATATGGAAGCATTGACAGCGTCATTCTGGCCTTTTGAGCCTTCCACGCCTTGGTGTTTCAGACACTGCCTGCTGCACTGACGTCTGGGGAAAGATAGATGTCTGCTAATTTTCCAGATGTCCTATCTCTCTAACTGCACTTATATCCGTGTCTGGAAATGTTTAAATTAATGGCTGCCTTTTTCTTCCTACTTTTTCTGTATATCTCCGAATCCTGGGTTTCTGTCCACAGCCAGTTCATATCTTTCTTGATCTTCATCACAGTACTAGGAATTCTTCCTCCTACTATATATCATAACATTTTTCAAATGTCATTTGTTTTCAAGAGGTAGTTTTTCCCCACGGATGAAGAATGAATTTTAACCAATGTGCCAATAGTTCCACCTAGTGGCCAACATGAAGAATACAATTTTTTCACGTGGAAAACCAAAAAGAACAAGTTTGGGGAACAGCAAGGGATGAGATGGTTGGATGGCATCACCAGCTCAAGGGATTCGCGTTTGAGCAAACTCCAGGAGCTAGTGAAGGACAGGGGATCCTGGCGTGCTGCGGTCCACGGGGTCTAAAAGAACCGGATACGACTTAGCCACTGGACAACAGCAATCGTTAGGGGCTTGGCAAACGTTTCTTGAGCACTTTCAATGAGCTACAGTCAGCGAACAGCATATCATGGATACAATAGTCTCGTTTTAGAAGTGTCAGGATTACTCATTGAAAAAATCACTCTGATATACTTACTGAAATATTTGGCTATATATTTCACCTTTAATAAGTATTGTCTTTTTGGAACAGTTTTACATTTGCAAAAACTTAGCAAAGTGATACAAGAGTTCATGTATACACCTCACCCAGCTTCCTCTTAGGTGGACATTGACTATTGCTTGGTACATTTGTCAGAACTAAGAGATTCACTTTGGTATATCACTACTGCTGTTCAGTCACTCATCTTTCGCTGAATCACATCGTCAGAGTCCATTTGCCACGTTGTTTGTTGCCGTTGAGTCACTAAGTCGCGTCCGGTTGTTTGTGACCCCAGGACTGCAGGCTTCCCTGTCCTTTACTATCTCCTGGAGGTTGCTGCGTGTTAGGTCCCATATTCACAGGTCCCAAGGATCAGGACCTAGACATCTTTGTCAGGGGAGAGGCTTTGTTCTGTGGTCCTTAACGTGGGGTTTAGAAACCACCTGAGTTCTCTTCATCCATTCAGTGGAAATGGAAATCTGAGTGTGGATAAGACTCAGGATCTTTGAGATAAACATGATCTACCCAGCTGCAAAAGAAAGCAAGCTGAGTGGCCTATGCAGGCATAGCTCGTCACTCACACATTATTGGTTGACAGTTTCAGAAGAAAGAACATTAACTGTGTGTTGTAAGCTGGTGTGGTGGTGTGCGTGCCCAGCTGTGTCCCACTCTTTGCAACCCCAGGGACTGTAGCCCGCCAGGCTCCTCTGTCCGTGAGGATTTCCAGGCAAGAAGCCTGGAGTGGGTTGCCGGGCCCTCCTCCAGGGGATCTTCCTAGCCAGGGATCCTCACAACCCGGGTCTCCTGTGTTACAGGGCGCTCTTTACTGTCCGAGCCTCCACGTGGGCATTAAGTCGCAAAACTGACAGCCGAGTGGCGAAGCTTGTGCTTCTCCCACCTAAACCCCTCTTAAATGAAGGGATGTCTCTCTTTGTTCAAAGCTACTCTCTACTCTGGGCATCTGTTAGTGACCATTCCAACAACCTCTCCCCAGTGTTCCTGGGTCCACTTTTGCTTCCATTCAACAGCTCTCAAGAAAACCAAATGGTGTGAGCTTTGCTTATGCAAGGGGAAAAAGAAAGTCCTTCCTGAACTACAGAAGAGCTCCCTCTTGACCATAAAGAATACAATCCTTATCACCGTGGCCTACCGGCTTCCCTGGTCTATTCACTGGCAGCACATCTAGTGTCTTTTCTAGAGCAAATGACTACAAACATAGCGACCAAAACAGCAAACATGGATTAGCTGATACTTCTTTAAGTCAGAAGTCCAACACAGGTCTCATGGTGCTTAAACCAAGGTGTCCAGAGGGCTACATGCATACAATGGAATGCTAACCATGAAAAGGACCAAACTTGCATCATTTATCCAGACGCAGATGGATCTAAAGTCGATCTCACAGAGTGAAGTGAGTCGGAGCGAGACAATTACCGGATATTAATGCATGTATGTGGGATTCAGAGGAGTGGTCCTGATGAACCTATCTCTGAGAGTAAAGACGCAGATGCAGAGACAGGACGTGTGGACTTGGGGGTAGGGGTGGGAAGGAGAGGGTGGGAGGAACGGGGAGGGGGTGGGGGCTGACCATGCACATCTCCGTGTGTGGAGCAGCTGGGGCGCTGCCTGCAGCCCCGGGAGCTGGGCTCGGACCGTGATGACCGAGGGCGGAGGGGGGCTGAGGGAAGGGATGCTCAAGAGGGACGGGCACGTGTGCACACACAGGCGACTCGCTTTGTTGTGTGA
Source organism: Odocoileus virginianus (assembly GCF_023699985.2). Taxonomy (NCBI): domain Eukaryota; kingdom Metazoa; phylum Chordata; class Mammalia; order Artiodactyla; family Cervidae; genus Odocoileus; species Odocoileus virginianus. Next base: position 57,034,086 of record NC_069690.1, read on the forward strand.
TAGAGAGGAGCACAACATTGCGAAGCGACTTCACGGCATTTTTTTTTTAAGGGCTACACTCCGTTCTGTGGGCTCTGTGGAAAACCCACTCCCTTGCCTTTTCTGGTCTCTACGTGCGGCCCGCCTGACCCTTGGCTCAGGGCCTGCATCACCCACCACTTTCTCTGCTTCTCCTCCTTCCTCTGTCCTCTCTCTCCAACGTTCTTCTTCCTCTTCTCCCACGTTTAGGTGTTCACTCCGCCCGATTGGGGCCATTTCCTTATTTAAACGTCAGGGGGTCGGCATTTCATTTCATCCATAACCGTGTCCTTCATCACCTGAGTTTTCACAGGTTTCCAGGACGAGAGTGTGAGCATCTGGGTGAGCAGACACGACTCTCCCACGGCCAGCCCATTGCATCACCACGGCACTCGTGGTTTGAAAAGGAAAGTGCTCATCGCTCACTCGTGTGTCTGACTGCGACCCTGTGGTCTGTAGCCCGCCAGGCTCCTCTGTCCATGAGATTTCTCAGGCAAAAAGGAGGATGCCCAGGGGCAATGAAAGAGAAAGTCGCCCAGTCACGTCCCACTCTTTGTGACCCCATGGAGGAATTCTCCAGGCCAGAATACTGGAGTGGGTAGCCTTTCCCTTCTCCAGGGATATCTTCTCAACCCAGGGATTGAAGCCGGGTCTCCCCACATGGAAAGCGGATCGTTTACCACCTGAGCTACCAGGAAAGCCCTGGCCATAGAATAAAACTCATTACACTTGAGAAAATAATATTGCTGTCAAATTTCTTGCTGCCACAAGATGGCAGGGTGGTATTATGCTTGCCACCTACCTAAGTATTGGAATTATTTATTTATTATATATAGTTACATAATGATAAGTATATTTATTTATATAATTAAAATGTTAATTGTAATGTTTAATGTAATTAAAGTATTAATTTATAATTATAAATTATATAAAATTCTACATTATAATTATAAAGTATGAAAATATTAATTTAATATAATTAAACTATTTGGTTATATAATTAAATATGCAATATGTATTTTAAAATATAATAAAGTACTATAATTATATTTATTTTATATATTACATATATATCATATACAGGATCCCAGATGGTGCTAGTGGTAAAGAACTCACTTGCCAATGCAGGAGACATGAGAGACAAGGGTTTGAGCCTAGGTCAGGAAGATCCCCTGGAGGAAGGCATGGCAAACACTCCAGTATTCTTGCTGGAAGAATCCCTTGGACAGAGGAGCCAGGTGGGCTATTAGTCCATAGGGTCGCACAGAGTTGGATATGACTGAAATGACTTACCATGCAGTCATCTATACAATATTCCATCTTCTTTCTGAATAATTAGCATCTATGATTGTAGAATAAATCGATAATAGGTATACCCCATTCAAAATATATCATACAAAGAGAAGTTTTGGCTAAACACATATCCCTGTTATATTTGTTTTCCCTCTTAGCACATCAGTAGCTGCAATTTGGTGTATGGCTGCTATGAACAAGGGGAAAGAATGTGGCTTAACTCGCTCCTTGGAGAATGTACATCACTGTACAGTTCAGGGACTATAAGGACAAATTAAACTGTGTTCAAGTACAGTTGATTTACTGAAGAAGTTAATCAACTTCTTCAGTATATTATGCTTCATTATATAATATATAATTCATTATATAATGCTTCATTATGTAATTCTTCAATAACAATGCTGAAGAAGCTGAAGTGGAATGGTTCTATAAAGACATACAAGACCTTCTAGAACTAACACCCAAAAAAGATGTCCTTTTCATCATCGGGGACTGGAACGCAAAAGTAGGAAGTCAAGAAACACCTGGAGTAACAGGCAAATTTGGCCTTGGGGTACAGAATGAACCAGGGCAAAGGCTAACAGGGTTTTGCCAAGAGAATGCACTGGTCATAGCAAACACTCTCTTCCAACTACGCAAGAGAAGACTCTACACGTGGACATATACACAGATGTATGGTCACCAGATGGTCAACACCGAAATCAGACTGATTATATTCTTTGCAGCCAAAGATGGAGAAGCTCTATACAGTCAGCAAAAACAAGACCAGGAGCTGACTGTGGCTCAGATCATGAACTCCTTATTGCCAAATTCAGACTTAAATTGAAAAAAGTAGGGAAAACCACTAGACCATTCAGGTATGACCTAAATCAAATCCCTTATGATTATACAGTGGAAGTCACAAGAAGATTCAAGGTATTAGATCCGCTAGACAGAGTGCCTGAGGAACTATGGATGGAGGTTCATGGCATTGTACAGGAGGCAGTGGTCAAGACTATCCCCAAGAAAAAGAAACGTAAAAAGGCAAAATGGTTGTTTGAGGAGGCCTTACGAATAGCTGAGAAAAGAAGAGAAGTGAAAGGCAAAGGAGAAAAGGAAAGATATACCCATTTGAATGCAGAGTTCCAAAGAATAGCAAGGAGAGATAAGAAAGCATTCCTCAGTGATCAGTGCAAAGAAAGAGAGGACAACTACAGAATGGAAAAGACTAGATAACTCTTCAAGAAAATTAGAGATACCAAGGGAATATTTCATGCAAAGATGGGCTCAATAAAGGATAGAAATGGTATGGACCTAACAGAAGCAGAAGATATTAAGAAGAGGTGGCAAGAATACACAGAAGAACTATATGAAAAAGATCTTCATGACCCAGATAATCATGACGGTGTGATCATTCACTTAGAGCCAGACATCCTGGAATGTGAAGTCAAGTGGGCCTTAGAAAGCAATACTATGAACGCAGCTAGTGGAGGTGATGGAATTCCAGTTGAGCTATTTCAAATCCTGAAAGATGATGCTGTGAAAGTGCTGCACTCAATAGGCCAGCAAATTTGGAAAACTCGGCAGGACTGAGTTTGGCCACAAAACTGGAAAAGGTCCGTTTTCATTCCAATCCCTAAGAAAGGCAATGCTAAAGAATGTTCAAACTACTGCACAACTGCAGTCAACTCACACGCTAGCAAAGTAATGCTCAAAATTCTCCAAGCCAGGCTTCACCAGTACATGAGCCTTCCAGATGTTCAAGCTGGATTTAGAAAAGGCAGAGGAACCAGAGATCAAGTTGCCAACATTCACTGGATCATCAAAAAAGCACAAGAGTTCCAGATAAACATCTACTTCTGGTTTATTGACTACACCAAAGTTTTGACTGTGTGAATCACAACAAAGTATGGAAAATTCTTAAAGAGATGGGGATACCAGACCACCTGACCTGCCTCCTGAGAAACCTGTATGCAGGTCAGGAAGCAACAGTTAGAACTGGACATGGAACAACAGACTGGTTCCAGATCGGGAAAGGAGTACGTCAAGGCTGTATATTGTCACCGTGCTTATTTAACTTATATGCAGAGTCCATCATGAGAAACGCTGGCTGGAAGAAGCACAAGCTGGAATCAAGATTGCTGAGAGAAATATCAATAACCTCAGTTGTGCAGATGATACCATCTTTATGGTGGAAAGTGAAGAACTAAAAAGCCTCTTGATGAAACTGAAAGAGGAGAGTGAAAAAGTTGGCTTAAAGCTCAGCATTCAGAAAACTAAGACCATGGCATCTGGTCTCATCACTTCATGGCAAAATAGATGGGGAAACAGTGGAAATATTGAGAGACTTTGGGGGGGGGACCTCCAAAATCACTGCAGATGGTGACTGCAGCCATGAAATTAAAAGATGCTTACTCCTTGGAAGGAAAGTTATGACCAACCTATACAGCATATTAGCAAGCAGAGACATTACTTTGCCAATAAAGGTCTGTCTCGTCAAGGCTATGGTTTTTCCAGTGGCCATGTATGGTTGTGAGACCTGGACTATAAAGAAACCTGAGCACCAAAGAATTGATGCTTTTGAACTATGGTGTTGGAGGAGACTCTTGAGAGTCCCTTGGACTGCAAGGAGATCCAACCTGTCCATCCTAAAGGAGATCAGTCCTGGGTGTTCATTGGAAGGACTGATGCTGAAGCTGAAACTCCAATACTTTGGCCATCTTATGTGAAGAACTGACTCATTGGAAAAGACCCTGATGCTGGGAAAGATTGAGGGCAGGAGGAGAAGGGACGACAGAGGATGAGATGGTTGGATGGCATCACCAACTTAATGGACATAAGTTTAAGTAAACTCCAGAAGTTGGTGATGGTCAGGGAGGCCTGGTGTGCTGTAATCCATGGGGTCACAAAGAGTCAGACACGATTGAGCGACTAAACTAAACGGAACTGAGTTGATTTACAGTCTTGTGTTAGTTGCAGGTATATACAGCAAACAAGTGATTCCATATTCAAGTCTATAACAAGTGATTCAGTTGTACGTGTGTGTGTGTACATACATATAGATACATATACATACATTCTTTAGAGTGTTTTCTTAAGCATTGCCTGCATGTTCAGTCAATTCTGACTCTGCAACCCCAGGGATTATATAGCTCACCAGGCCCCTCAGTCCATGGATTTCTCAGGCAAGAATACTGGAGTGGTTTGCCATTTCCTCCTCCCGGGGATCTTCCCGAGCCAGGAATCAAAACTATGTCTTTCATCTCCTGTGTTGGCAGGTAGATTCTTTACCTCTGCATCACCTGGGAAGCCCACCTTGCTCTAATTATAGTTAATCTCTTAGTAACCTCGCTACGATGAATTCTATAATTTATATTTTTAAAGCAATGTTTTTAGACACCTATTAACATTTAAAAACACAAGTTTCCTTATTCAGCAAATACATTTATCAGTGAAGAGAGAGACCCCTCCTCCCTGAAAGTTCATTGAACACCCTCGAGAATCAGAAACTTGTTGACCCAGCACAGCGTGAGAAGTTTCCATGGGTGCAGTGTCCAAAGACACAGGGCAGGGCTGTAAGATGCAGAATCGTCATTTGAAAAAGCACAACAGTGCCCTGATGCTAATGGTTTTCAAAAGCCAGGCTCCTCTGTCTTTGTTACTCATTTTCCTGACTTTTGTTGAGTTTTGCTGGCTAGGGGGCCTTTTTCCTTACATGAGAACTGTGCTGTATGTATTGATGACTTAAACAACATAATTGGGAAGGAGAAACATAACAAAGTGTTTTCTTCCAGATCATTAGCACCAGAGCAAATAAATAAAACAAGGCAAAACAAAACCTAAAATATCCTCTGCTGATGTCTCTTTTAACCACCTTTTTTGTGGGATTAATAAAAATAGCAACCCATTAATAGTCAAGAAAACACGATTTCTGGGAAAACAGCACATCCTGTTTGTAGACACAGAGGTGAATGTGATCTCTGGTCAAAGGAATTATTCAGGGAATTCCTCATCATGGTTAAGATAAGTGATTTTGATAGCTTTCTTGTGAGATAACGACAGAGGAGCTGGGATGAACCTGTTAAGATTTTAGGCAAAAGTGGCCACTAACAACTTTTAGTTTTCCTACTAGTAGTCCTAAAAATGGTCTGGAAGGAGTTAACTTTGGGCAAAGCCACATTCTTTAATCAATTCCATTACATGGAGACACAATAGCGCCTGATGAGCTTACCCAATTTCACTACTACCCAGAACTGCATGTTCTAAACTCTACATAGTCTTCTTGTAGGAAAAATACCACCATTTAGCATTATTATCCCTGTTTGAGCTTAAAACTGTCAGCCTCATGAAGCCAAGTTTCCAATAGTAGGAGAAAGAGAGAAAGAAAAATCACCAAAGGACAACAAAAACATTTCCACTCTCACGTCGGAATATTTGTCCTGATCTTCTTCTCTTTTCCACTTGTAATTTCTGACTGATCCTAGAACATTCTTGACGGAATCATTATGCTTTTTGCATTTTGGAGTTCCTTGGGATTTATATTTTCCCTACCCCAGATGGCAATAACTCTGCCGAAGTCTTCAGAGGTACTTTAAAATAATTTTTTTTTTTTAAATTTTGTTTGGCTGTGTCGGGTCTTAGCTGCAGCAGACAGGATCTTGGTTGCAGTGTGCAGACTCTCTGGAGTTCGGTGTTCTGGCTCCAGAGCGAGAGGACTCAGTGCTTACAGCTCGTGGGCTTATCTGCTCTGGGGGGCGTGGGGTCTCAGCTCTCCTGCATAGGGATCGAACCCATTGCAAAGTGGACTGCATCTCCTGCATTGCAAGGTGGATTCTTAACCACTGGACCCCCAGGGAAGTCACTAATTTTTATTAGATCTTCAACATTTTCTAATCAAGGTAAAACCAGCAAACAATTGGGCTCCCTCGAAATTTTTTCTCAGGTAACCAAATATAAAATTGTATATAAGTTAATGGCTAGAGACCACAGTAAGATTCAAATCAAAACCCTCAACTCTCTCGTGTATTCTATATCACTAAAATGAATGGAGTTTAAAATAGTTTCCTATTTAAGAACTTTTAAAATATATTCTCTACATGATTAACAGGTAAGGACCTTTTCTAAGAATCTGTAATTGCTCTCTGAAGTCTGCAAAGGTTGGGCCATCTCCACGGTGTGTGAGAAGCCCTGCTCTCTGTATTAGCCAGTCTTCCTGGAGGCTCGGATGGTAAAGAACTTGCCTGCAACGCTGGAGACCTGGGTTCGATCCCTGGGTTGGGAAGATCCTCTGGAGGAGGGCATGGCAATCCCCTTCAGTATTCCTGCCTGGAGAATCCCACGGACAGAGGAGCCTGGTGGGCTGCAGTCCGTTGGGTCCCAGAGTCAGACACGACTGAGCAGGCACCCGTGCACACACATTCCCACACAGGGAGGAGATGTGCACAACACCTATGCCGTGGTTTCTCACTCACTGCCCCGTTTACCCGCAACACAAGATTCTGGTGGGCCCTGGATGATGCACAGGAATCCAAGGGGAGTCAAATGGACAAGGTAAGCGTAGTCCATCTCCAAGTGGATAAGCTCTGACATCCCTGAGAGGCTGTATTTCCCATTTGAATTAGAAGCTGTTGTATTTTTTTTAACTTTTTGTTTGGCATTGGAGTATAGCTGATTAATGATGTTGTGATAGTTTCGAGTGCAGAGAAAAGGCACTCAGCCATACCTGTACATGTATCCATCCTCCCCCCATCCAGGCAGCCACGGGGATGGACCTAGAAATTATCATACTGAGTGAAGTCCGAGAAAGAGAAGTATCACAGGAAATCATTTATGGGCAGAACCTAAAAAGAAATGGCCCCATTTCTTTCCTTTGCATGGCCGAGTAATATTCCAGTGTGTACATGCTGCATCTTCTTTATCCATCCCTCTGTCACTGGACATCTAGGTTGCTTCCGGGTCCCAGCTGTTGTAAACAGTTCTGCAGTGAACACTGTGGTACCGTCTTCAATCACGGTCTTCTCACAATAGCTGGCTCCCTTTGCTATACAGCAGAGATTAACACAACATTGTAAAGCAGTTATATTGCAACAAAAATAAATGAAAGGATACATCTAAATGTTTAGCACAAGTTGTTTCCAATAAATACCAGTTTTCACCAAAAAAAATGAACAAATAAAAAGAAATTATACAAATGAACTTATTTACAAAACAGAAACAGACTCAGCTACTTAGAAAAGCTGCTTTTCAAGGCAGAACGTAGGCAATGACATTTTAGGAAACACACATGACCAAGGAACCTATCATATCCTTTCTTACTAGGGTTACTTCCTTGTATCAGTCAAATATTTATGATGAAAATGATGACAAAGATTCAAAGAAAGCAATACCCTGTGTTCCCTCCCTTTTTGGCTTTTCTTTACTCATGGGTAAGCCCCAGATAGAAAGTGTTTATAGGATGTATGTGTGTGTCAAGCAGTGAAAAAACAGAATTGGTTGTTTTGGGTCACATTTCCACTGTTCAGACAAGAAGGACACACAGATGTCTGTTTGACCTACAAATTGTACAACTTCAGTGATTCCACATGCCATTGAAATGCTCTTATATTTGTATTTAAAACAGACAATGTACAGTGCAAAGATGAATGGGAAATTTATGCTGGTAATCATATCTTTCAATTTCCTTGCTTAGGACACGTGAAACAAATAACACCGACGAAATAAAAAGCACCACAGCAAGCTAAGAGAGGTCTCAGCAGAAAGGCAAAAGATTTTAACTGTTGCTAATTTCAATAACCCTTTTTCCTGCATCTAAATGAAGGGTTCTCATCTTCCTTCTGTTCTAGGGCCCCACAAATTATGTAGCTGGCCTGGTGGTTATTCCTTTGTCTATAAAATGAAGTATTTCTACAAGAAGATCTCTTAGGGTCCCTCAGTTCTAAAATCCTACTTAGGGATTCTACTATAAAAATAGGCTGTCTCTCTCTCTCTCTTTTTTTTAATTTTAGTGGTGTCTAGCCGATTTACAATGCTGGGTTAGTTACTGCGGGTACAGTAAAATGATCAGTTACACATACATATACATCCACTTTTCTTCAGATTCTTTTTCCATATAGGTCATTGCAGAGAACTGAGTAGAGTTCCCTGTGCTGTGCAGTAGGTCCTTATCGGCGATCTGTTTACATACAGTACTGTGTATGTGACGTCCTGTCTCCTCCTTTATCCCTCCCCTCTCTTAGCCTCTGATGAGCATGCATTTCTTTTCTATGCCTAAACTCGAGACTCTGCTGCTGTCTCTATTAGTACACAGTACACAGTATACAGTATACATATATACAGTGTATAGTGTGCAGCATATAATATACAGTATCTAGTATACAGTGTACAGTATATAGTTAACAGTATTATAGTATACAGTATACAGTATACATATATACAGTGTATAGTGTGCAGCATATAATATACAGTATCTAGTATACAGTGTACAGTATATAGTTAACAGTATTATAGTATACAGTATACAGTATACATATATACAGTGTATAGTGTGCAGCATATAATATACAGTATCTAGTATACAGTGTACAGTATATAGTTAACAGCATTATAGTATATAGTATACAGTATACAGTATATAGTATACAGTGTATAGTGTGCAGCATATAATATACAGTATCTAGTATACAGTGTACAGTATATAGTTAACAGCATTATAGTATATAGTATACAGTATACAGTATATAGTATACAGTGTATAGTGTGCAGCATATAATATACAGTATCTAGTATACAGTGTACAGTATATAGTTAACAGCATTATAGTATATAGTATACAGTATACAGTATATAGTATACAGTGTATAGTGTGCAGCATATAATATACAGTATCTAGTATACAGTGTACAGTATATAGTTAACAGCATTATAGTATATAGTATACAGTATACAGTATATAGTATACAGTGTATAGTGTGCAGCATATAATATACAGTATCTAGTATACAGTGTACAGTATATAGTTAACAGCATTATAGTATATAGTATACAGTATACAGTATATAGTATACAGTATATAGTGTGCAGCATATAATATACAGTATCTAATATACAGTGTACAGTATATAGTTAACAGTATTATAGTATATAGTATACAGTATACAGTATATAGCATATAGTATATAGTATACAGTATATAGTATACACTATATATATATACAATGTATAGTGTGCAGTATACAATATACAGTATATAGTATACAGTGTATGGTATACAGTGTACAGTATATAGTATACAGTATATATATATATACAGTGTATAGTGTGCAGCATATAATATACAGTATCTAGTATACAGTGTACAGTATATAGTTAACAGTATTATAGTATATAGTATACAGTATACAGTATATAGTATATAGTATACACTATATATATATACAGTGTATAGTGTGCAGTATATAGTATATAGTATACAGTATATAGTATACAGTATATAGTATTCAGTATATAGTATACAGTATACAGTATATAGTATATAGTATACACTATATATATATACAGTGTATAGTGTGCAGTATATAGTATATAGTATACAGTATATAGTATACAGTATATAGTATTCAGTATATAGTATACAGTGTACAGTATATAGTATACAGTATACAGTATGTAGTATACAGTATATAGTATATAGTAGACTTCTGTGTGTCAGCTGCTCAGTTGTGTCCAACTCTTTGTGACCCCATGCACTGCAGCCTGCCAGGCTCCTCTGTCCATGGAATTCTCCAGGCAAGAATACTGGAGTGGATTACCTTTGTCTTCTCCAGGGGATCTTCCCGAAGCAGAGATTGAACCTGGGTCTCTCACATTGCAGGCAGATTCTTTACCATCTCAGCCACCAGGGAAGCCCTCTGTAGGCTTGGCCAAAGCTTGGCACCTCTGTGCTGAGAGAAAGGTACCCATATTTTGGAGAGTAGTGGCCTGGATTCTGACTGCACAGTTAGGACCTTTTACTTGAATTTTCAGTTCAGTTCAGTCGCTCAGTCATGTCTGATTCTTTGCGACCCCATGGACTGCAGCACGCCAGGCCACCCTGTCCATCACCATCTCCCGGAGTTTACTCAAACTCATCTCCACTGAGTTGGTGATGCCATCCAACCATCTCATCCTCTGTCGTCTCCTTCTTCTCTCGCCTTCAATCTTTCCCAGCATCAGGGTATTTTCAAATGAGTCAGGTCTTCACATCAGGTGGCCAAAGTATTGGAGTTTCAGCTTCATCATCAGTCCTTCCAATGAATATTCAGGACTGATTTCCTTTAGGATGGACTGGTTGGATCTCCTTGCAGTCCAAGGGACTCTCAAGAGACTTCTCCAACACCACAGTTCAAAAGCATCAGTTCTTTGGCACTCAGCTTTCTTTATAGTCCACTCTCACACCCATACATGACCACTGGAAAAACCATAGCCTTGACTAGATGGACCTTTGTGAGCCAAGTAATGTCTCTGCTTTCTAGGTTGGCCATAACTTCTTTCCCAAGGAGTAAGACTCTTTTTATTTTAAGGCTGCAGTCACCATCTGCAATTCTTTTGGAGCCCCCCAAAATAAAGTCTGCCACCCCCTGTTTCCATTGTTTCTCCATCTATTTGCCATGAGGTGATGGAAACCAGATCAAGTCCCTTAAATCTATTTCTCACTTCCATTGTATAATCGTTAGGGATTTGATTTAGGTCATACCTGAATGGTCTCATGGTTTCCCTACTTTCTTCAATGTCAGTCTGAATTTGGCAATAAGGAGTTCGTGATGAGCCACAGTCAGCTCCCAGTCTTGTTTTTGCTGACTGTATAGAGCTTCTCCATCTTTGGCTACAGAGAATATAATCAGTCTGATTTTGGTATTACCCATCTGGTGATATCTATGTATAGAGTCTTCTCTTGTGTTGTTGGAAGATGGTGTTTGCTGTGACCAGTGCGTTCTCTTGGCAGAACTCCAGTAGCCTTTGCCCTGCTTCATTCTGTACTCCAAGGCCAAATTTGCCTGTTTCTCCAGGTGTTTCTTGACTTTCCTGCTTTTGCATTCCAGTCCCCTATAATGAAAAGGACATCTTTTTTGGGTGTTAGTTCTAGAAGGTCTTGTAGGTCTTCATAGGATTGTTCAACTTCAGCTTCTTCAGCATTTACTAGTCAGGGCATAGACTTGGATTACAGTGATATTGAATGGTTTGCCTTGAAAATGAACAGAGATCATTCTGTCATTTTTGAGATTGCATCCAAGTACTGCATTTCGGACTCTTTGCTGACTATGAAGGCTACTCCATTCTTGCCCACAGTAGTAGATATAATGGTCATCTGAGTTAAATTCACCCATTTCAGTCTACTATAGTTCGCTGATTCCTAGAATGTCGACGTTCACTCTTGCCATCTCCTGTTTGACCACTTCCAATTTGCCTTGATTCATGGACCCAACATTCCGGGTTCCTATGCAATATTGCTCTTTACAGCATCGGGTGTTGTTTTTGCTTTGGTTCCGTCTCTTCATTCTTTCTGGAGTTATTTCTCCACTGATCTCCAGTAGCATATTGAGCACCTACCAACCTGGAGACCAACTCTTTCAGTATCCTATCATTTTGCCTTTTCATACTGTTCATAGGGTTCTCAAGGCAGGAATGCTGAAGTGATTTGCCATTCCCTTCTCCAGTGGACCACATTTTGTCAGAATTTTCCACCATGACCCGTCTGTCTTGCGTGGTCCTACAGAGCATGGGTCATAGTTTCATTGAGTTAGACAAGGCTGTGGACCATGTGATTAGATTGGTTAGTTTTCTGTGACTGTGATGAATTTTAAGCCATTTTCTCCCTTGGCTAGGTGCCTTTTACAGAACAAACTACACAGCATCACACAGTAGTACTGATCCTATCCACTCAAACGTCTTCCTCTTACCAATTGAAGGTTTGAGTCTACCTTCTCATTTATGCACCCATAATTATTCATCATAATTCAAATAATGTCTAGTACTGATTTTTTTTTAAAAGACTAGAATGTTGCTTCTTGCATTGATCTCTAGGTTTTGGCAATTCTGAACAAGTGGCGGTGGAGTGAAATGTTACAAACTTTTGAGGAAACAGGAGGAATTGTTCAAACACATAACTCAGTTGGCTTTTATTCTTTGCTCTGGCTGTTTATATTGGATTGTTTTGAAATAAATATCATTCAACTTTGCAAATGTTGCTTCTTTGGTAGCATGTTCTGAAGAGACGGAGTCCTTAAATGATAGCATTTAATGTGTATCATTTAATATATATCATGCTTAACATTTAACATGGATCATTTTTAACATTTAATGTGTATCATTGTTCTTCATCAAGAATGCGAAACCAAAGACTGGTTCTCTTGATTTCATTAAAAATGCATCGCTTTGTCCTTCCGAGCAGGTCTGCTGACTAATTAAAGACTGACAGTTCTAAATGATGCTTTCCCGCCCGGCTACCTTACCCCCGCCGGTGGTTTACTGTGAGCGCGTTGCTCTTCTCTGCTTTCCTCCCAGGCTGTTGTGAAGTGTTGCTATGAGGCAGCTGAACAGCCGCTCTGATTTCTCCAGAAGTGGCTGCATTCCAGGAGTGGGCAAAGCGAATCATGTAAATTTCATTTTTTTCAGGGTTTCCTTGGAAACCAGAGATGCTGCTCCTGTTTGAATTGGACCTGGAGGCAAGAACATGAAGTGGAACTCTGGTGGGGTTGGGGGCAGTGCGGGATTCTGGAGACGACATTCAAAGTGGTTGGCTTCATTTTAGTATTTCAAATATATGTATTCAGCTTAAAGGAGCTGCAAGAGCCCAAAGAATGAGAACAGCAACAGGAATTGCAGTTCCCAACCCCATCCTCACATCCACAGTGACCTAAACTGATCGAGGCCATTAAAAACGAGGAAGTAGGAAAATTCAGAATGTCTCCCCTTATGAACTTACAAAAGCTAAACTGAGTGCAAGTCCCAACCAGACTCTGGTTATTTCAATATATAAAAAGCCAAATAGGGGTGATCAGCCCTAATCTTCTTGTAAGGCACTCACTCTGGTCAACTGGTGGAGAGAGACCTTACTTTGTACTCAGTACTGAGTCAGATCTTGAGAAAACAGTGATGAAAATCAGAGTGTTCCTTGCTAGAGTCCGCGGGGTGGAGGAGGAGACACTGGACTCTGAAACCTTGCTGGAGCAGAATAAGCAATTGAGGAGCATGTGAGGGCCAGTGTGCAATTCTAAGGGCTCCCTGATTCTCTTGGATATTTCTGGAATGTCTGCTATAGCATGGCACTTGCTGAATACTGGAGAATAGTTATTTAGGGCTGGTTCTAAAAATGACTATCCACATGATACCAAACAAAACTTGTCAAATAGCCAGTTGCTTTGCTACATTATGCCAAATAACTCACCATCCAAAATATAGTGCAGATAGGATGAACCAGATGTCTTGGACATATGTGAACATGACTAAGAAGACAGTTCTGACCATTGAATTGATCTAAGAATCTGTTTAGAACCCTTGATCTCAAGAAATATCGATTTTAAAAGATGAAGTTCCAAAAGAACTTCACAAACTTCCAAAAGAAACACACAAAATTAAATTTTTTCAAAGGTGTGAGAATTTTTGAATTTCTTATTAGTGCATGATATTATATTTGTGCTGTTTCTACTCATTTTACAGCTTTTATTTTTAAATTTAATTTAATTACTATTTTCTGTGTATTTTTTCCAAAGTTAGATGATTTTTTTTATTGTTGTTCATACTTTTAATTGCATGTTGCTCTCTGTTTTGGCTTCCCTGGAGGCTCAGATGGTTAAGAATCTGCCTGAAATGCAGGAGACACAGGTTCAGTCCCTGGGTTGGGAAGATCCCCTGGAGAAGGGAATGGCAACGCACTCCAGTATTCTTGCCTGGAGAATTCCAAGGACAGAGGAGCCTGGCTAGTTATAGTCCATGGGGTCACAGAGACTGGGACATGACTGAATGACTAACACACACACAGGCATAACTGCTTTACAATGTTGGGTTCCTCCTGGTGTCAAACCAGGCTCTCCTGCATTGCAGGTGGATTCTTTACCAACAGAGCTATTGGGGAAGCCCATACAGTGTTCCTATATTCCGTAACAAAAATATTTTATTTTGTGGACTTCCAATGACTGACAAGTTGCCGTCCTCTATAATTTACATGTGTTTTTCCCCCCCAGTATTTTAGTCACTACAAAATAAGCCTTTAGTTCTAGGTAGATGGGGTTTCCCTGGTGGCTCAGTGGTAAGGAATATGCCTGTCAATGCAGGAGATGTGGGTTCAATCCCTGCGTTGGGAAAATCCCCTGGAGAAGGGAATGGCGACCCACTCCAGTGATCTTGCCTGAAGAATCCCATGGACAGAGGAGCCTGGTGGGCAAAGAGTCAGACAACCGAGGGGCTAAACATGCACATTAGGTGGATGGGATTTGTTAATTCTCACTTGAAAAATAAAGAAGTAGAAATTTCTTTCTAACAAAACTTGGAATTTAATTTTAGGGTTTGATGGCTTTGACTGATAGATTTAGTAAATGTATAGGTTTTTTTTCTTTTCTTCCTATAATGCTATGTCTTAGTTTTTAGCCACAAAAAAAAAAAAAAAAATTAGTTTCCAAGTCTCTCACATGACATTGTTGGGTGACTCATATCTCCTTTGTCATTTCTAAGAATTGGTCAGAGCTGTTTGTTTTTCCTCTCTTTCTTTTCCTCTTCCTGCTTGCAAAGCCCACAGCAATTCATAGGTATTGTCTGTATTCTTTGTGAGAATACAGACACTCTAGCCAGAGATTGGGTAACCTTGTGAGGTCCTAACAAGGGCCTTCACATTTCTCTTCCCTATTATCTGTTTATTCTGGCCAGCACTCGTGGCCCAAATCCAAGGCCTGAAGCCACTGAATTTGGAAGATCAATTCTCATAAGTCATACTCTTTCCAAGCAGGTCAGGAGATCAGGGTGGCTTCTGGTTTGTAAATATGTACCATCATTCCTGCTTGTTTTGAAAAGTGTGAATCTGTTCCAGTGTGACTGGTAGATTAAGGATCCATTTGAGGATAATGAACTTTGCATCTATAAAGAAAGCTGAGCGCAGAAGAATTGATGCTTTTGAACTGTGGTGTTGGAGAAGACTCTTGAGAGTCCCTTGGATCACAAGGAGATCCAACCAGTCCATCCTGAAGGAAATCAGCCCTGAATATTCATTGGAAGGACTGGTGCTGAAGCTGAAACTCCAATACTTTGGCCACCTGATGTGAAGAACTGACTCCCTAGAAAAGACCCTGATTGAGGGCAGGAGGAGAAGGGGACAACAGAGGATGAGATGGTTGGATGGCATCACTGACTCGATGGACATGAGTCTGAGCAAGCTCTGGGAGTTGGTGATTGATGGACAGAGAGGGTTGGCCTGCTGCAGTCTGTGGGGTTGCAAAGAGTTGGACACAACTGAGTGACTGAACTGAAACCTTGCATGTGCTTGGGTGAATGTGTGGCTAGTATTCCTTTTTTGTGAATAAGGAATGCTAAGTAAACAGAAAACTGCACTGAGATGAACCAAACCAGCTGGGACCACACAAAGTCCATCAACAAACACACTTCACGAGGGCCCTGAGCCATGCCTGGCCACATCTGCCGTTACAGCTTCCCCATCGCAGAGACACCTTTTTCCCCAACACTCTCCAGCAACTCACAGCTGTTGTAACCAGCCCACTCCCATGAGCAAATGCCGGGTGCCACATTTGTCAGAGGATTTAAGTATTTCTTAACCATTTAACACGTGCTATCATTTTGGCTGGGTTTTCCTGGTGGCTCAGTGGTAAAGAATCTGCTTGCCGCTACAGGAGACGGGGGTTCGACCCTGGGTTGGGAAGATCCCCTGGAGGAGGAAATGGGAACTCGCGTCAGCATTCTTACCTGGAGAATCCCATGGACAGGGGAGTCTGGCAGGGCTGCAAAAGAGTCAGCTTCAACTGTGCTACGAAATGACAACAAGAACCATTTTGGTTAGGTGTCTATGCTTTCTTTAGTAATTTTTTAATGAGTTCTGATTAAATTCAAGAATAGTATGCCCCAAGCTCAATGGATCCAAAGCATACAGTGGTTTTGCATACAGTGGTGATTTGGAGGAACACATACACCAAACCGGGCTTTTTGGGTAACGCAGTTGATGAAGAAACCGCCTGCAGTGCAGGAGACTCTGATTCGATTCCTGGGTCGGGAAGATCCACTGGAGAAGGGACAGGCTATCCACTCCAGTATTCTAGGACTTCCCCTGTGGCTCAGCTGACAAAGATTCCACCTGCAATGCGGGAGACCTGGGTTTGATCCCTGGGTTGGGAAGATCCCCTGGAGACGGGAAAGGCTACCCACTCCAGTATTCTGACCTGGAGAATTCCATGCACTTGTAGTCCATGGGGTCACAAACTGTCAGACACGACTGAGCGATTTCATGCACTTTTCATGCACCAAATTATAGCGGAATGACTGTATGTGGAAACCGAAAGATGAAGAGTTGGGCAGTGTGTGTGCCTCCAATATGAGAAAGAAAGACACCAGTGAGCTTATCTGTGAAACGGAAACAGACTCACGGGCATGGAGGACAGACTCGCAGTTGCCAGTGTGGAGGTGAGGTGGGGGAGGATGAACTGGGCTTTGGGACCAGCAGATACAAAGTGTTAAAGAATGGATCGACAAGGTCCTACTTACAACACAGAGAACTATATTCAATATTCTATGGTAAACCATAATCGAAAATAATATAAAAAAGAATGTACGTAATGCGTATAACCGAATCTCTTCATTATACAGCAGAAACTAACACAACATCATAAGTCAACCGTGAAAGTGAAAGCATTAGCCATTCAATCGTGTCTGACTCTCTGAGACCCCCGTGGACCATAGCCCTCCAGGCTCCTCTGTCTATGGAATTCTCCAGGCAAGAACACTGGATGGGTTGTCATTCCTTTCTCCAGGGGATCTTCCTGACCCAGGGATCGAACCCGGGTCTCCCACATTCTTCAGTGTCTGAGCCACCGAGAAAGCCTATACTTAAATTTTTTTAAAAAGGGATGTCATTAAGACACTCACCTAAAGTTTGTTATAAACCGTTAGTAGTGCTGGCATTAACTGCAGCCTGTAAGAACACTGCCCTAAGCCTTGTGTATGTATTGCCAAATCCATCCTCATGGCAGACTTAGTAAGGAAGCGTTGCCGTGCAGAGAGAATTGCTCACTCTTGACGATGCCATCCACTTGCAGGACGGGGCGTCGGTGCAAAGGTCCCCCCTTCTCATCACCCGGGAGCTGGCCACCTCCACTCTGACTCGAGCTCTGAGGAGCTCCTCCAGCTTCCATTCATCCAGCTCTTTGCGAGGCCCTGGGCTGCGTCCCTCCAGGCTCCTCTGTCTGTGGAATTCTCTGGCCAAGAACAGTGGAGCTGGCTGCCACGCCCTCCTCCAGGGGATCTTCCTGACCCAGAGACTGACCCTGGGTCTCCTGCGTTGGCAGGCGGATTCTTTGCCACTGAGCCACCTGGGAAGCCTCGTCTCTCTCACCACGTGGGCTGCAGATCCCTCCTTATGTAGGTTTCTTGGGTACAAGGCAGGTCCCCGTGTGCTCTCCCAATCAGCTGCTGGAATCGCAGTACACACTCTCCAACAGGCCTTTGGGAGGTTTGAGATGAGGTGGACAGGCCGACCTCTCAGGACGAGGAAGGAACAGAATAAGATGGATGGATGCACTACTTTGCAAAAACACAGTCTTGAAAAATATCCCTCCCTGCTCTCTTGGTTCTTTTCTTTTTTTCAGTTGGAGGATAATGGCTTTACAATAGTGTGTTGGTCTCTGCCATACATCAACATAATCAGCCACAGGCATACACACGCCCCCTGCCTTCCGAAGCCCCTCCTGTCTCCCGCCCCATCCCACCCCTCTCAGTTGTCACAGAACACTGGGTTAGGCTCCCCGCATCAAACAGCAAATCCCCACCTGCTGTCTCTTTTACAGATGGTGATGAGTTCTTCCATGCTCTTCTATCAGTTTGACCCACCCTCTCCTTCTCCCACGTCACCGCAGCACTTTTTACAATAAGTAGGACTTGGAAGCAACCTAGATGCCAATTGACAGATGAATGGATACAGAAATTTTGGGTACATATATACAATGGAATGTTACTCAACTATAAAAAAGAACACACTTGAGTCAGTTCTAATGAGGTGGATGAACATAGAGCCTATTATACAGAGTGAAGTCAGAAAGAGAAAGACAAATACTGTATATTAACATACACATATCAATCTAGAAAGATGGTGCTACGAACCCATTTGCAGGGAAGCAGTGGAGATGGAGACATAGGGTTGTTTTTTTTATCATAATTTTTATTGAGCTATAGTTGGCTCATCTGGTAAAGAATCTGCCTGCGATGTGGGACACCTGGGCTCGATCCCTGGGTTGGGAAGATGCCCTGGAGAAGGGAAGGGCTACCCACTCTAGTATCCTGTCCTGGAGAATTCCATGGAATGTATAGTCTATGGGGTCACAAAGAGTCAGACATAACTGAGCGACTTTCACTTTTCATAGTGGATTTACAGTGTTGTCTTAGTTTCAGGTCTACAGCAAAGTGATCGAATGATGCCTACATACATATCTATGTTTTCAGATTCTTTTCCCATATAGGTTATTATAAAATACTAAGTAGAATTCCCTGTGCAATACCATAGGTCCTGGATGCTTATCTGTTTTGTATATTGTAGTATGTACCTGTTAAGCCCAACCTCCTAGCTTATCCCTCCCCACACCTGTTTCCCCTTTGGTAATCATGTCTGTTTTCTATGTCTATGAGTCTGTCTCTGTTCAGTATATAGGTTCATTTGTATCTTTTTTTTTAAGATTCCACATAAAAGCCATATCACATGATAGCTGTCTTTGTCTTGGTTCTCTTTGTCCTCAAAGGAGGCAAGGTGACTCAACTGTGGTACAACAGGTTTGACGTTTCCACTGAAAATCTGCACACAATACGTGGCGACTTTCCAATAGCTCCCGTCTTGCGATCTTTTCAGACCAGGAAACCCAGGGAGAATGGGTGTGTGAGTCCCCGGCTTCCTCAAAAACTGGAGCAGGGTTAATGGGAAGAAAAAGACAGAGAGAGATAATTACACAAGCTGAATATTCCCACTAAGAGGTATCTGATGTGGCTCAGAAACACGGTTTGGGCTGTGAGCTTAGCGTGTGGGAAGAACTTTCTTAACTGGGTGTTTTGTAAAGGCTTATACTAACCCCTGGTGGCTCAGACAGAAAGCATCTGCCTACAGTGCGGGAGACCTGGGTTCAATCCCTGGGTCGCGAAGGTCTCCTGGAGAAGGAAGTGGTAACCCACTCCAGTATTCTTGCCTGGGAAACCCCATGGACGGAGGAGCCTGGTAGCCTTCCGTCCATAGGGTGGCAAAGAGTGGGACAGGACTGAGCGACTGAGCGTGCATATTAATCCAAGCAGATTTGTGTCCTCAGGCCTTGGGTTTGTAACTGCCCTGGCAAGGCTGTAGACTTTCTAATCTGCGATGCTAAGTGTGCGGTGCTTCCTATGGTGGCTCTGTCCGCAGTGAAGTAACTGTTTCCATAGAAACAGGGATGCAGGCACAGATGGCCTCAAAGGAATGGTGCCCAGGCTCTACCTGCCAAATGGGAACAGCCTCCAGCTGTGGTCCTGGCCTTGAGCCATGGACCAAGAGGGTTTCTGAGGACAGCCAGGCCACTAGACCCCAGGCAGGCCGTGCAAGCCACGTGGACGGTGTCAGTAAAGTCACTGCTGCCTCATCGGTGGGCTCGCCAGATGCTGGCCATGCAGGTGGTCTCCAAGCAGAGATGCAGGTTCTGTGTGGGCCTCAGCTGAGTCATCAACATGCCTTTAGCAGGTGCAGGAAGCCTCAGCAGTAAGCTCCATACCTCGGAGTACGTCTTGTCCTCAGCAAAAATCAGCCATGAGGGAAACAATCACACTGTATACAAGTTTCTTAGCTGTTAGGAGTGCTCGGTCTCTCAGTGGTGTCTGACTCTTTGCGACCCCATAGATTGTAGCCCACCAGGCTCCTCTGCCCATGGGGTTTCTCAGGCAAGAATCCTGGAGTGGGTTGCCACGCCCTCCTCCAGGGGATCCTCCTGACCCAGGGATCGAACCTGTGTCTCTTGCATTTCCTACATGTGCAGGCGGTATGTTCCATCAGGAAAGCCCATGATATTAGGAGGGTGAGCCATAATTTTTGTGCCACAGTGAGTTCTGGGTGCAGTAGCAAGACTTCAGTCTTTAAAGTATAGATGCTAGGTCTCAGTAGGCAGTTCTGAATCAGCCAAAAAAAAAAAGAGAGAGAGAGAGAGAGAGAAATCAGCCTTGCAATCCTGTCTCTTTTCCATTGGTTCCACAAAAGCCTCCCAATACAGGTCCTTAAGTGGGGACTGAATTAAGGAAAAAAATTTTCCTACAAGGCAGAAATTGAATCACTAAGTCATGCCCGATTCCTTGTCCGAACCCTACTAGGCTCCACTGTCCATGGAATTTCCCAGGCAAGAATACTGGAGTGAGTTGCCATTTCCTAACTCCAGGGGATCTTCCCAAACCAGGCATCGAACCTGCATCTCTTGGGTGTTCCTGCATTGGCCAGAGGATTCTTTACCAATGGTGCCAACTGGGAAGCCCAAGGTACCTTGCACCCAAGCAACTGAAAAACAGGAAGCAGTGGAAAGACCACTTTGAAACAGAATTGGAAACTCAGGGCTGCACCAGAAGACTGTGGAGGTAGATGCCCACCCAGAGTTGTGGGACCAGGAGCCTCAAGGGATAAATGCAAATTAGCAGGCTGTGAATATATGGATATGAAAGAAGAAAAGATGCAAAAAGAGCTGAGAGCAAAGTTTTAATTTGGCAAGAAAGCAGTGATGTCTAAGAGACTAAAGAGTGAGTTTTTCCTCCCGGGGATAGCAGGTGAGTCGTGCCAAAAATAACCATCTGTATTGCAAGGAGCTTACTCTCTGCTGAGCAAGTTTGCACATCACAGATTGTAGACAAGTGCTCTGAACTGAGCGCCGTTCCAATGACGATAAATCCAAGATGTTCTTTGTTTGCTCAGACAAAACTGGGTGTCTTCTACAGTTTCTTCGCAACGCTAGGTTCTGAAACCATAATATTTCCTGGGGTTAATCTCTAGTAGCTGAGGACAATCTTGTTTTCTAAATTGGTTGGTGATAAGGATGTGGGGTTATTTCTATGAGAGTCTTTCAAGAAAGGTCATGGGCATCAGAGTCTTCATGTTGAAAGAATTTCATTTCCAGAATCCCAAAGAAGCTACCCGCATTCCTGAGCAAAACAGCCCAGGCTGCCCCTGCTAAATGAATGGTGACTCTAGATTAGTATCAAGCGCCCTTCAAGTCTAAGTGAGAGAAGAAGCCAAATTGGATATTTTAGGATATATGACATTTTTGTTGGATCTTTGATTGGCAAAGGGCAGAGAACTTGGTGCAGGGTTAATTCTTTTGGATGCTACTATACTGGAGATAAGACACAAGCTTGAAGTCACAAGGGGTACACTCTTTGAATCAATTCCCTCCCAGGATCCCTAGTTTGGAGAAATTTTATTACTGAATCATAAGAGGGTCACTTAATCTTTTGGCAGTGCCCTGATATGCTACTTTGGGTCATATGGTTGGACAGCTCGAAACAAGAAATAGAAGGGGGCCTGAATTTCCAGCTTTTATTTTATTTAGCATTTTGTTCTGACCCATTTCAGAGCATCCTGAGAGGAACACGTGAACTGGTCACTTGTGAATCTAAGAGGAGACCCAGAGTGGGTGTGGCAGGTATTGGAGGGGCCCACGAAATTAAAGACAAGACTGTCCTCAGAAATCAAGGCACTGGTTCTTCCCTTACGGGTTTAATGTCTAAGCAACAATGGGTTACGACCTCAGAAACCTGGAGCAATCTTTCTTCCCAGCTTCAAAAGTTCCCCCCAATAATATGTGTGATCCCTTCTAACCTTTAGTCACTTCTACCTGAAGAGACAAAGTTGTTTATCAGATCAGCAACTTCGAGGAGCATAATTTGGTCATGCTGACATCAGCTCTTCTTTTCTTTCTTCTTTCCTCTTTCCTTGCCTCTAGGAAGTAAAGTTCCTCCCTGCCCTCAGCCTGACCTTGGTGATCTTTGCCTGGCACGTCCAGTCTGGCATGGACACGGGTGCTTGTATGTTCTGTTCAGAGAGTCACTCAATACGTCCATCTGGCTCTGACGCTAAGCTCCATCATCTTCCTTAAGTTTTATCATTAATCCAGGTGATAATGTGAACTCCACCAGCTGACTTCTTCGCAATATTTTCTCAATTTCCTCAGAACTGGGGTTTGGAAAAGGGGTGCTCTATACTAAGCCTGTCAATTTCCCTATAACTACCATGGATCTCAATTTGCAGTTAAGACGAATGGATTTTTGTGAGAGAGACAGGCTTAACAAGTTCACGGCCTTAACGAAGCCAATATCTAAGCCGATATCTAGGCAAGTCTGACTGGTTTTGTGTGTGCTCACTTGGGTCTGACTCTTTGAGACCCCATGAACCGTAGCCCACCAGGCTCCTCTGTCCATGGGATTCTCCAGGCAAGAATCCTGGAGTGGGTTGCCATTTCCTTCTCCAGGGGGTCTTCCCGACCCAGGGACTGAACCCAGATCTTCTGCACTGCAGGCGGATTCTTCACCACTGAGCCACTAGGGAAGCATTTCCTTGGTGACAAACAGAAACGGGATGAGTTAGGGGTCTCAGAACACTTCGCCCTTTTGAGATAAGACTCAGTGAAAAAGAGGATGAGAAAAGGAGGGCGGAGAAGAGAGAAGAGTGGGAGAAGAAGCGAGGGGTGAGGGGAGAAAATGGGTGGGTGGTCTTATCACCGATGTGGATCCACCCTCCTAACACTCCACAGTGAAGAAGTGATCATGAAAAATATGAGAATCGTGACCCAAAGAATCCCATGGTAGAGGTGGGGAAAATAAGGTGCTTAGCTCAGTATATACATATGTCAGTAATTATGATTTATACTTATTTGTACCCATCAATTAAGAAAAAGCCCATGACATCTCTGGTACTGCTCTCCTTTTGAAAAACTTCTTTGTGGTACATATTTGACCTCATACACTGAATGAGCTGTGCAAATGCTCAAACTCAGTTCAGTTCAGTTCAGTCACTCAGTCGTGTCCAACTCTTTGCAACCCCATGGACTGCAGCACGCCAGGCCTCCCTGTCCATCACCATCTCCTGGAGCTTACTCAAACTCATGTCCATTGAGCCGGTGATGCCTGACTGGTCAGTGATCCAACCATCTCACCCTCTGTCGTCCCCTTCTCCTCCTGCCTTCAATCATTCCCAGCATCAGGGTCTTTTCCAATGAGTCAGTTCTTCATATCAGGTGGCCAAAGTATTGGAGTTTCAGCTTCAGCATCAGTCCTTCCAATGAATATTCAGGACTGATTTCCTTTAGGATGGACTGGTTGGATCTCTTGTAGTCCAAGGGACTCTCAAGAGTCTTCTCCAACACCACAGTTCAAAAGTATCAATTCTTTGGTGCTCAGCTTTCCTTATAGTCCAACTCTCATATCCATACATGGTTACTGGAAAAACCATAGCTTTAATTAAACAGACCTTTGTTGCAAAGTAATGTCTCTGTTTTCTAATATGCTGTCTAGTTTGGTCATAACTTTTCCTTCAAGGAACAAGTGTCTTTTAATTTCATGGCTGCAGTCAACATCTGCAGTGATTTTGGAGCCCCCCAAAATAGTCTCTCACTGTTTCCATTGTTTCCCCATCTATTTGCCATGAGGTGATGGAACCAGATGCCATGATCTTAGTTTTCTGAATGTTGAGTTTTAAGCCACCTTTTTCATTCTCCTCTTTCACTTTCATCAAAAGGCTCTTTAGTTCTTTGCTTTCTGCCATAAGAGTGGTGTCATCTGCATAGCTGAGGTTATTTTTATTTCTCCCAGCAATCTTGATTCCAGCCTGTGCTTCATCCAGCCCAGCATTTCTCATGATGTACTCTGCATATAAGTTAAATAAGCAGGGTGATGATATACAGCCTTGACATACTCCTTTTCTGATTTGGAACCAGTCTGTTGTTTCATGTCCAGTTCTAACTGTTGCTTCTTGACTTGCATACAGATTTCTCAGGAGGCAGGTCAGGTGGTCTGGTGTTCCCATCTCTTTAAGAATTCTCCACAGTTTATTGTGATCCATACAGTCAAAGGCTTTGGCATAGTCAATAAAGCAGAAATAGACATTTTTCTGGAACTCTCTTGTTTTTTCAATGACCCAACAGATGCTGTCAATTTGACCTCTGGTTCCTCTGCCTTTTTAAAATCCAGCTTGAACATCTGGAAGGTCATGGTTCACATACTGTTGAAGCCTGACTTGGAGAATTTTGAGCATTACTTTGCTAGCGTGTGAGATGAGTGCAATTGTGCCGTAGTTTGAACATTCTTTGGCATTGCCTTTCTTTGGGATTGGAATGAAAACTGACCTCTTCCAGTCCTGTGGCCACTGCTGAGTTTTCCAAATTTGCTGGCATATTGAGTGAAGCACTCTCACAGCATCATCTCTTAGGACTTGAAATAGCTCAACTGGAATTCGATCATCTCCACTAAATTTGTTCATAGTGATGCTTCCTAAGGCCCACTTGACTTCACAAGACTGACTTAAATCAAAGAAGAAAAAAAAAAAAATTTTTCATCCTCATGGAGCTATGGGAACCAGACACCTCATTAGAAGTCAATTAACTAAAAACCACCAAAAATTGGATAAGGATTTGTCTTACTTTCGACACAGCAGTGATTTAACTGGAAAGAACGCCAAGAACCATCTTTCCAGGGTGATTAGCACAGCCGTTAAGCATTCCTTAGGATTAGGTCTGACACGGAAGGAGAGAGAAGAGCCTGGAATTATAGCCCTCATGCAGGCAGTTAGAGAGGAGGTCTGTGGGCAACAGAAAGGATGGAGTAAAATTGTCGGGGGACGTAGCTAGTTCTTCAGGAGCATATTTAGTTTCTAAAATTCTGCATCTCTCTGGTTTAAATATCGGAGGTTTGGGTTTTTAAGTAACATTAGAGAGAGTACAAGTGGGCTTCAGTGAGGCTCTATTTGAAAATTTCTTAACAGTTTTTGAACATCCACAGCCAATAAGTGATGAGTCAGTCCAAAAGAGCATAATAAAAATAATCTAAGCAAGTAATAATATCCATCTATTGCTTCTGTCTACAATGTATTTACTGAAAAGTAGAAAGCACGGTGAAAAGTTTCTCAGGGTTCCTTTGGCTAAAATTTTGTAACATGGCTGTATCCATCTATATGATACATATCATCTATATATAAATCACATATACTATATATAATTATATAAATTATATCTATTATATATCATCTATATATAATATAAATATATGAAACTTTGTATTTCTAAAACAAATATTAAAATATATAGGTACTAGAGATAGACACTAAAATAAAATCTTTGATATACAGAAAAACAAAAAGGTCATGGATTTTATTTATTTTAGTGTCTTTGTCTTGGCTTTTAGAAAATGACCCATCTTCACCACGAGCAAATCTTTGTGTGAAAAAATAATTCTGGTACTAATTATTTATCATTTGAATTATTTAAGCTTCTCCCAGGGAAATGTGTTAAAATACATTTCACACTTGTCTGTTGGTACAGGAGCCCTTGTGCTACGTATGCTATGCCCAGTCCTTTCTGACTCTCTGCTGCCCCGTGGACTGTAGCCTGCCAGGCCCCTCTGTCCATGGGATTCTCCAGGCAAGGACACTGGAGTGGTTTCCCTGCCCTCCTCCAGGGGCTCTTCCCGACCCAGGGATCCAGTCCATGTCTCCTGTGCGTCCTTCATTGGCAGGCAGGTTCCTTACCCCTAGTGCCACCTGGGAAGCCCTGATTAAATTGTAAGATTTGACCCCAAGAAAGGGAGCTCTCTGAGAGCAAGCCATCCTCATCCTGCCATCTCTTCTTATGTTTACAGGGACGTTCCACCAAGGTTTAGAGGAAAAAGAAGTTCCTTGGATAAAAGTATTCCTATAGCCCCTTTCTCCCTAGCATTACTGATTCAATTGGCATGAGTTTGAGCGAACTCTGGGAGGTGGTGAAGGACAGAGGAGCCTGGCGTGCTGCGGTCTACGGGGTCTCAAAGAGGCGGACGTGACTTAGCAACTGAACGACAACAACGGATCCTATTTAGGAAGAAGAGGTTCTTGCTTAACAACACAAACACTTCTGCAAGAGGATAAGATCTTCCAGGGAACTGGATTTAACCAGACTAGAACAACAGCAGTATTAGAAATAACAAATATAACTTAATTCCTAAATGTGTGGGATCTAATGCCAGGCCGACTGGTTGCTAATCTCAGACTCTTTGTCATAGCAGGCAGGCAACTCGGGTTAGGTCCTTTTAACCTGTCAGCGCTTGGGTTCCCCCATTCAAAGATCATAATTACAGCATTACTTATTCATATGATTCACACGACAATTAAATAAGGAACACATCCAATGCAATTCAAAAAGAACTTAGACTACATCAACGTGTTCAGTGTTTGCTGCTTTTTGCTAAAAAAAATAAATATTAACTTGCAATATTCTCTATACTCTAGAGAAAATAAACATATGACTTTTTCAATACAATCCAGACTTTGGTACTCTGACCCTGGGAATGAATGGAGAAATTTTATTTCTTTCGGTTTTAAAGAAAGAGACAGAGATTTGTTTTAGGTCAGTCTCCCTGTTTTTGTCTAGGCCAAGTGGTATGTAATAGTTCCAAACTTAGTTCTTAGGCAAGCCTGGTTCTTGCCCTGGCATCCAGTGCTAATCAAATCAGCTGATTGGGACACAAACAAATCCCAGTCACAGAGATAAAATAGATTTTGAAACAGTGTCTCATTGAGGTTCCCATTATCATCCATCTATTCATTACGAAACAGAATGCTTTCTATTCCCTCCAGAACAAAAAGAAACAGTACAATCAAGTATTGTTCTTGGTCTTGGTTTGTCGTTTTTCTAATGAATTGTGAAAAATGTTCGGGCTCTCCTAGCAAAAGATGAGTAAACATCTAAATTTATCATAATATTTTGCAGGCTCAGAAAGATTAAAATATACAATTAGGAAAATGCATAAACTTGCTGACTGTGGGAGTTCAGCAAACAAAGAGTCTGAGTTTTGCTTTTTTGTTGCTGTTATATCTACACTGTTATTACAGAAGGTTAGGTTAACATGCGCATTAATTAACTCATCTCAGATGTACTATAGTATCTTATTATTTGTCATTTTAAACAATTTTGGTCCCGTTTCTATGTTAAGCATCCTGCTTTACACTGGGTTTAATTTTCATAAACAATAAGTAACTCTGAACAGTAGGACGCAGCCTCTTTTTCCTATGCTACCAATGGTTCCAAAAATTACAAAGCATTTCTTCAAAAGACAGCACAAGGCTCATGAGTGGAAATCAAATGTGTTTCAGGTGCTCATTGGGAGGTCTTGTGTCCATGCCTAATCAGGCTCCAATGGAACTGATTTCATGGAGTACTGGAGGGAGGGAGCTTACAGAAATGGAGAGACAGCCCTTGCGTCCCAGAGGACTTCGTTTCCCTCCTCTGTAAAGAGAACAGAATATTTCAAGTATTTGTTGTTGTTGTTTTTTTTTTTTTTCTTGGCTGAACTGCTCTACGTTTGAGATCTTAGTTCCCTGTTAGGTTCAGTTTAGTCGCTCAGCCATGTCCAACTATTTGCGACCCCATGGAATGCAGCACGCCAGGCTTCCTTGTCCATCACCAACTCCCAGAGTTTACTCAAACTCGTGTCCATTAAGTCAGTGATGTCATTCAACCATCTCATCCTCTGTCGTCCCCTTCCCCTTCCACCTTCAGTCTTTCCCAGCATCAGAGTCTTTTCAAATGAGTCAGCTCTTCACATCAGGTGGCCAAAGTTTTGGAGTTTCAGCTTCAGCATCAGTCCTTCCAATGAATATTCAGGACTGATTTCCTTTAGGATGGACTGGTTGGATCTCCTTGCAGTCCAAGGGACTCTCAAGAGTCTTCTCCATCACCACAGTTCAAAAGCATCAATTCTTCAGCGCTCAGCTTTCTTCATAGTCCAACTCTCACATCCATACGTGACTACTGGAAGAACCATAGCTTTGACTAGACGGACCTTTGTTGGCAAAGTAATGTCTCTGCTTTCTAATATGCTGTCTAGGTTGGTCATAGCTCTTCTTCAAAGGAGTAAGTGTCTTTTAACTTTGTGGCTGCAGTCACAATCTGCAGTGATTTTGGAGCCCCCCAAAATAAAGTCTCTTACTGTTTCCACTGTTTCCCCATCTATTTGCTATGAAGTGATGGGACCGGATGCCATGATCTTAGTTTTCCGAATGTTGAGCTTAAAGCCAACTTTTTTACCCTCCTCTTTTACCTTCATCAAGAGGCTCTTTAGCTCTTCTTCGCTTTCTGCCCTAAGTATGGTGTTATCTGCATATCTGAGGTTATTGATATTCCTCTGGCAATCTCGATTCCAGCTTGTGCTTCATCCAGCCCAGCATTTCTCATGATGTACCCTGCATATTAGTTTCCTGACCAGGGATCAAATCCATTTCCTCTGCATTGGAAGCACAGAGTCTTAGGCACTGGAATGCCAGGGAAGTTCTTTCAAGGATTCTCTGAAGAACTATAATGCAGAAGATACTTAAGTGTACTTACAAATAAGGAGAAATTTGCACCCACTGAGACATAGGGCTTCCCCGGTGGCTCAGAAGGTAAAGAGTCTGCCCATAATGCAGGAGACTCAGGTTCAATCCCTGCATCAGGAAGATCCCCTAGAGAAGGAAATGGCCACCCACTGCAGCATCCCTGCCTGGAGAACCACATGGACAGAGAAGCCTGGTGGGTTAGAGTCCACAGGGTCGCAGAGTTGGACACGACTGAAGAAACTTAGGAGGCAAGACACAGGATAGGGTAGAAGACAGCACTGTGATTAGAGAAAGATAAGTCTGAGTTCATGCCCGAGCCAACCACTGATGGAGTGACCTATCCAGGCTTTCTGTCCTCTGTACAATGGAGGCGTTGGTAGGTTTGGTTGTAAGACACACGAGGTCCTAACAGGATGCTGATATGTATCTGTATTATATGCAGCTCCATAAATATGGTCTTCATCCTCTTCTTCCAGTATGGCATAAGAGGAAGGGTAGAAATGTTACAAAGAAAGATTTGCTTAGTGGTAAAACTTCTGGAAGAGCGTAGGTGTTTTCCCTGATCTTGGAAGAGAAGTGGCAAAGAATGCAAAGATGCAGAAAGAATGGCACGTGAGCCAGGATTTCAAAGACTGCAAAGAAACATCGTGTCATTGCAGTTAGTAGGGAAGCAGTTTTAAAAGCATCTGTCTGCACAGCATCTCCAAATCCTGCATACTGACTGCCACGCAGGAAGGTTAGTCAGATTTAATGAGATGTAGCCTTTGTAAATGCTTCTGTAGGTAAATTGGAAAGATTTTTAATTAAGATATTAAATAGTCAGAAAAGAGGGCAGAAAATACAGCG
This sequence comes from Odocoileus virginianus, assembly GCF_023699985.2. Taxonomy (NCBI): domain Eukaryota; kingdom Metazoa; phylum Chordata; class Mammalia; order Artiodactyla; family Cervidae; genus Odocoileus; species Odocoileus virginianus. Next base: position 57,064,009 of record NC_069690.1, read on the forward strand.
CTCACTGAACTGTCACTCCGTGACTTAAATTTTCTCTATAAACCCTTTTTTCCCCCCCACAAATATTGCAAAAGTTAATTTCATGTCTTCCTTTTAGCATGTTAGACAATTCAAAAATTAGACTTATTGCACTTAAAGTAAATGCATTTTGGCATATTTAGTTTAAAATCAAGCTTTCTGGCACATGTATAAAAAATGCATTTGCCACTTGAAAATTTAAAATCTGTCCTTTTCTACCATTATTTGTCTTTTTTTTTTTTTTCTGCTGTAAGAGATTGTTTTTACTTTATTTTGGCTTAAGCTGAAAAAGTCAGCAACAGAGCATTTGTGCCTACAAAAAATACAAGATAGTTCAAAAAAATGTGTCTGCTTTGAAGTTTCTTATTTCTTATTGTAATGAATAGTTAATAGTGTCTTTTCATCTTATTGGGATTTTTTTTGCTTTTCATAGGATAAGAAATAAAAAGATTAAGTTTGGTAAATCTCTATATTAGCACAAATTAATAAATTCCAATTAAAGATTTTCAAAAATGCTAATGTATAAAAGGCAAGAACTTTCCCAAGTGGTTTAATGGTTTCTAAAGGTATATTAATAAATGTTTGGTAAGGAAGAGTCCACGGCCTAATAACTTTGGGAAATACTTAAGGTGAATAAATATATTTTTTATGCCACTTGCAGGAATTGATTCTTCCATTAAATAAACTATATCACTCTGAATTGTCTATTTAGAGCTTCAGGTCCATCCCAGGTTTATGCTAATTAAGTTTTCTTTTCTTATATCAAAAACAAGACTCCTACCAAAAAAAAAAAAAAAAACACACATCACTTGGGGGGGGGAAATCTGCAAAAAAAATAAACAAAAAAACATTTTGTTTTCAAAACTTTTCAAGAAAATTTTAAGGATTTATAAGAAACTTAAATCTGCTAATATACCTTGTGATTTTCAAAGTGTCAGATACAGTATGTGGTGTTTCCCAGACTTTCTTGATCATGGAAGTAGCTTAGAGCAGCCATGGAGTTAGTGGTCTCCAGAAAACATTCAGGAAGAAACTCTCAGCCTCCAATTCAAGCATCATCTAACACATCAAAAATATAACCTCTTCCTTGAGTTTATTATAAAGTATTAGAACATCACTTGCAATCATCAGGGAATGATAGATTCGAATTAATCTCAAGACAGTAACATCAGATTTTAAAACTCACTTGTACTGGGCATTCTGCTAAGAAAAAAGAAAAGTCATGCCTTGTTAGGATCAGAACCATCCAAGGACTTAGAAATTAATCAGAGTTATTTTCCATATAAGGAAAAATATATAAACATGTGAATAAATGCAGAAAGAACATTTGATAAAATTCAACACTTACCAAAAAAAAAAAAAAACCAACTTTCAGCAAAACAGAAACAGAGGGGAAATTTCATAAATAATTCATATTTGCTTAGTTAGATTAACTCTGAGTGGACCTAAGTTCAGTTCAGTCACTCAGTTTTATCTGACTCTTTGCGACCCCATGGACTGCAGCACGCCAGGCTTCCCTGTCCATCACAAACTCCCAGAGCTTACTCAGACTCATGTCCATCGAGTTGGTGATGCCATCTAACCCAAGTACCGGTACGTATTATATTGTAGGTTAAAATGACTATATAATTTTATCAAATGAGAGAATGAAGCTGGGTATTAAATACATTTTATTTTTCTAAAATAAAATATTTTATAATAGGAATCTCATCATCTATAGTGAAAAATATAAATAAAATAAATATTACCACAAATTCCACCATCTATTTGTTAATATTCTGCTTATATATGCAGAAGGCAATGGTGCCCCACTCCAGTACTCTTGCCTGGAAAATCCCATGGACAGAGGAGCCTGGTGGGGTGCAGTCCATGAGGTCACTAAGAGTTGGACACGACTGAGCGACTTCACTTTCACTTTTCATTTCATGCTCTGGAGAAGGAAATGGCAACCCACTCCAGTGTTCTTGCCTGGAGAATCCCAGGGACGGGGGAGCCTGATGGGCTGCCGTCTATGGGGTCGCACAGAGTCGGACACGACTGAAGTGACTTAGCAGAAGCAGCATCTGATATAGCTATAAGCATATAGAAATTATGTAGAGTGTCAATATACATATATACACATAAGCATGCTTACATAAAATTATACATGCACATGTGTATATTAATACACATACACATATTTATACATAATCATATATCAAAGTATTTAAATAATAATATGTGTGCACTTTTTGTGTTTATTTAGCTTAAAATACATTTTTGAAAGCTGGAGAATATACATGCTTTTTGAAACCGTGTATATTTTTTACTTTTTTACTGGTTACATAGAGCCCACCTTATAGATGCACTATAGCAATAAGCATTGTTTGACATCTAGTTTGTTTCAAGGTTTTTATTATTACAAAAAATGACAGAATTAAAGAATTAGTCCTTGATACATTTTGCAAATTACCCTCCAGAAACTGGAATATCATATAGTTGCCTCAATAATTTTTCCTCGAAAACTTGGTTCTGTAATATCTAACTTTAATCTGTAGTTGTGAAAACCTGAAAAATTAAGGAGTGTTGTTACCTTCAAGTTGAAGTTGGATTTTTATTGATTTTTTTTTTTTTTTTTTTTACTAATAGCTGGAAAGGCTTGGCTCTTACTACTTGATAAATGAGTGAGTAAGTGAAAATTGTTCAGTCGTGTCTGACTCTTTGTGACCCCATGGACCATACAGTCCGTGGACTTCTCTAGGCCAGAATCCTGGAGAGGGTAGCCCTTCCCTTCTCCAGGTGATCTTCCTGACCCAGGAATTGAACTGGGGTCTCCTGCATTGCAGGTGAACTCTTTACCAGCTGAGCTCTCAGGGAATAGCAAGGCAGTAACTTAAGCTCATAATAAGAAACCCGAATAAGAGATTTCATTCCACTAGTCAATAATGTAACATTTTTTCCCAAGGGTTTAATTCATGGGGGTGGAAAAAACACTATGCTTAAATTAGCTTTATTTTATAAAAGACAAAAATACTTAAACTGATAGTAAAATAAAATATTTTCATAGTTTAGAAATATAAATGAACAATTGCTGCTGCTTTGTAGTCACAGATCATCTATAGGATGATAACCTTGATGTAGAGAGGATGGGATATACCTGAGTTAGTACATATATATAATAATGTAATATATGTATTTATTTTCCTGGCTCCATCTGCTCAGAGGACCTAGAAATCACAATAAAATCACAGGAGAAATGAACACATCTAGCACCAAGACATTGGTTTCTAAATTCCATTCTTCCCTGAAAGGAATCAGGTTCTTTTTAAGTTTCCAGGGCTTAGACATGAGAAACAAACAAACAAAAAAAACAAGAATATGAACAAGTATTTTGTGGAGCTGGAGAGTAAAGAAGTGCTGAGAAAATAATGAGACAATTAAAGTGGCCAGCAGGCAGAAGGAAAAGTCACGTCCTCCAAGAACTTTTCTCCCCTACACCCTAGTCACTTGGAAATGTTTATAGATGAGAAAGAAACGTGGCTTTGACTGGTTTTATTGTTGTTGCTCTGTTTTCTGTTGAAGTGGGGAGTTTTCTAGGAAAAATCATAAGTGGTCTGTTCGTGGAGAAACTTTTAGTAGAAATGTCCCTTTCGGCCAGTTTTAACAGTCCTTCTTTCCCAAGTATAATACAAGACAGAACTACAGACATGCCAGTCAAAGGCTAACTGGCTGGGTTTCGGGCCGGAGCCCCCCTCCTGGCTTCCATCCAGGCGTCTTCAGCCAGTGAGCCTGCAGCCTCTCGGCCCAGAAATAAGAGTCTGAGACCCAGAGGACAAGCGTGTGGACCCGAAGCGGGGGGTGTGTGATGAAATGAGAGGCTGGGACTGACACACACACAGTCACACTGCCCCCCCCACACCACCGCGCGTGGAATAGACAGATAGTGAGAACACACTGTAAGCGCAGGGACGTTACTTAGAGCTCCACGGTGACCGAAGTGAGACGCAAACCCAAACAGAGCGGACGTACGTATACACACAGCTGATTCGCTTGGCTGTAAAGCAACTACACTTCATTAAAAAAAAAAAAAAAAAACTGTATGGGAAATAATCTGAGCAAGGATGAGTATATGTATATATAGAACTGAATCACTTTGCCGTACACCTGAAATCAGCACATTGGAAGTCAACTATACTCCAGTATAAAATGAAAATTAAATGACAAATTTTATCTTTTTTAATTACTTTACTTTTTAGTTGAAGGATAATTGCTTTGCAGAATTTTGCTGTCTTCTGTCCAAGTTCCGCGTGAATTGGCCATAGGTGTACATACATCGCCTCCTTCCTGAATCCCCTCCCATCTCCCTTCCCATCGCACCCCTGCAAGTTGGCCAAGAGCCCCTGTTTGAGTTTCCTGAGCCAAAGAGAAAATCCCCCATCAGTCGTCTATTTTAAAAAGAGTCTCTTCTGCTAGTCACAAGGTTGTGGCTAACAAGCTTGGAGAGTCACTTATGCAGACAAAGTTTTAGAACACGAAAAAGTGAGGAGGGAGCTAAGGAAAGGATTATTGGCTCAGAGAGACCTCATTTCCTTAATGGAATAATAGTATGTGCTCTTTCCCCATGGGGATGATGGGAATGAGCACACTGTGATGATAAAACATCCCGAAGCTTGAGAGCATTTTGTGTGCAAAGTCTTACTGGCGAGCACACAGCTTAAAGCTGAGTCCACTGAGATCCTTCATTTCTTCTCAAGGTGTGGGTGGGAGAAAGAGATCAAAGGGACATAGGAGACTTGCAAAAGAGAAAAGAGAGAAATTTCAAACGGGGACCCTATTTGCTTAAATGCAAAAGTGCTTATGCTGCTTCGAGGGGACAGAGATTACACTGGAGAATCACAGCCTGGCCGTGTCACCGTACCCTGGGTGCAGACAGAAAAGAGCGCGGGCTTTGATCAGGATGCAAATGGAATATGTATGTAAATTAGCAGATATAAAAGCACACTTATATCCAAGGCAGATACCTGAAAGGGTAAAGGAGAAATCATACCCAACCGCAGTAATACAAGACTTGAAAAAGAGAATAAGGATGGGAGGCGGGGGGTGGATTGAGACAGGAGCTTGGAAACATACGCATCACCTTATCTGAAATAGGCAGCCGGGGGAATTTGCTATATGATGCAGGGAGCTCAACCCAGAGCTCTGTGACCACCTAGACGGGGGAGTGGGGAGGGGAGTGGGAGGGATGCTTGAGAGGGAGGGGACACTTATGTACTGTGGCCGATTCATGTGGAGATACGGCTGAAACCAACACAGTGTTGTGAAGTAGTTATCCTTTAATCAAAACTAAATAAATTTTTCAAAATATGTAAAGATCCTTCCCAAAAAAGCTTTACGACAAAAAAACAGGATTCGTTCAGCACTTTCAAAATTACTTTCAGGAACGACAAAGGTTACTTCCACATTAGGATCCGTTAATTTTAAATGCATTGTAATTGTATGTTGGAGTTTTCTATGTTCATTTGAAAAGTTAGGAAAAGAGCCATTTAGAAAATACAATTGTCTTATTAGAAAGTAAACATATGGGATAAAAGCAAAATGACTAATGCCAGTGAGAGTAATAAAGTAGAATAAAAAAAATAGGATGAGCTTAAGAAGCTTTAAGCTTCAGAAGTTATTAATGAACAATACCAGAGGGAATGAAATGGACTACAAGTTCATCCAAAGACCTAAGGAATGAAGGTGCTTTGATGTTCTGATGGGCATTTATTTCACTTCAGTTCTTTCTGTGGGGATTTTCAATTAACTTCCTGCAAGTTGAAGCTAGTTTTCATGCTAAAGGAAGTGAAATTCCTTGAGAAATATTTTTTTATGCCTTTGCTTGTCAGGGACAATTGTTCTTAAATGCTGCATCAGAGTTCTTTTTTTTTTTTTTTTGGCTCTAGAGTTCTTTATATTGTAGGTATGGGTATTCTTCTAAACTAACTTTAAAAATCAGACGAAATTTTGCTCAGACCTGAATGATCTAAAGATAGAGCAGGCTTCAAGGTTGAATGGATCCAAAGTTTAGCAGGACTTGAATATCTACTTTGCTGCTCTCCCTTTGAAGTCTGGCTTCTCTTTTAGCAAGAATTTGCTTAAATCAAGAGGGAAAGAAAGAATACTTTCATTCCAGGGACATTACAAAGTGTCTATGCATACTGTGTGTGTGTGTGTGCTCAGGTCTGTCCGACTCTTCGTGACCCCATGGACTGTAGCCCACCAGGTTCCCCTGTACATGCAGTTTTCCAGGCAAGAATACTGGGGTGGGTTGCCAATTCCTACTCCAGGGGATCTTCCTGACCCAGGGATTGAAACTGTGTCTCTTGCATCTCCTCCACTGCAGGTAGATTCTTTACCACTGAGCCACCAGGAAAGTTCTTGCCCATGCATATGGAGGAGAAGAAATGCCTCCTATTTTTTTTCTTTTTTTGTTTGGTGTGTTTTTCCAGACAGTGTCAAGGCGTGCTCTCCTTCCTGGCTTATCATCCATAGCACAGCAAAAATGCCTCCAGCGTTTAACCCGTGAGACAAGTCTGTCGCCACTCCCTGTGTGTGTGTGAGTGAGTCACTCAGTTCTGTCCAACTCACCAAAGGAGAAAATAAAAAGACTTTTCCACAAGAAGCAGGATAGATTAGGACATGCATATTCAAGACTGAGAGGCCAGGTTCTCAAGAATTTGCAGATTGTTGAAGGTGATCCAGTTTTACTGATTCACTGGTAAATACACCTTATCAGAAGATCTCGGTAATGTGTGGCACTAAAGTTTTGGATGAGAAATGGAATACCATGATACAGCATGCCCAATTCTATTTTTTTTAATTCTGTATTATTTTATAACTAAAGTAGTACATGCAACATATATGTGTTTTATGATAATAAAATATAATAACATAATATAGTGAACAAGGCAAATCTACCAGTCAATTGAATAACCAGAACTTTACTCACACCATCAATACCACTGAGTTTCTCCTTGTTGGATCTAATTTCTCTGTTTCCATCCAATCTATGACTTTTCTGTCTTACTCTTACACACACACACTGTAATTGCATAAACAATAGTCAATCTACAACTACACCTGATTATTTTTGAACTTCATGACCAAAATGTCAGCAAAATATAGCAAGCCATAAACAAAAGTATACATTCTGTATGTGAAGTGGAAGTGTTAATCAATTAGTCAGGTCCAACTCTTTGTGACCCCATGGACTGTAGCCTTCCAGGCTCCTCTGTCCATGGATGTTCTCCAGTCAAGAATACTGGAGTGGGTAGCCATTTCCTTCGCTAGGGGATCTTCCCGGCCCAGAGATCAAACCCCGAACTCTTGCGCTGCAGGCAGATTCTTGACTGTCTGAGTCGCCAGGGAAACCTGTGTGCCGTGTTTAGTCGCTCAGTCATGTCCGACTCTTCACAACCCCATGGACTGTAGCCGACCAGGCTCCTCTGTCCATGGATATTCTCCACGCAAGAACACTGGAGTGGTTTGCCCTTCTCCAGGGGATCTTCCCAACCTAGAAATCAAACCCAGGTCTCCTGCATTGCAGGCAGATTCTTTACTGTCTGAGCCACCGGGGGACCCCAAACATACTGTATATTATAAAACCCACACATACTGTATAGTGTGTAAAGAAACAATCCTAATCTTTCCCACAAGCCCTATTTGTGCAAAGCAATAACTACTGTGAGGGTCACAGTCTCTGCTGTCACTGAAGACGCCTTTCCTTTCCCACCCCTCCGACCCAGTTTGCCAGCCTCTCTCCCAAAGTATTTCCAGACTGTGACCTCTTCCAACCACCTCAAGGCTCCCACCTGGTCCAGCCACCATCATTTGTTCCCCATCACCCCAAAGTCCCTTTATAGGCCCCCTCTATCTGCTCAGAAGCCCAATCTATTCTCAGTGATCTGTGCGGTTTTCTCAAAACATGAGCCAGACAACAACCCCGGCTGCATCCTCAAGATGAAAAAGGGTTGGATTCAGTAACTCAAAAGGGAGCTTGTTACTGCTGTTGTTTAATGGCTCTGTCATGCCTGACTCTTTGCGACCCTGTGGACCGTAGCCTGCTAGGCTTCTCCGTGAGTGGGATTCTCTGGGCAAGAATAGTACGGGCTTCCATGGGGTCACAGTGAGTTGGGCATGACTGAGCAGCTTAGAGTGGGTTGCCACGCCCTCCTCCAGGGGATGGTCCTGACCCAGGGTTTGAACCTGTGTCTCCTGCATTGGCAGGCAGGTTCTTTGCCACTGAGCCGTTGGAGAAGCCCAAAAAGGGCAGTATATCAAGCTTAGAGTCGACTTTATGCTGGTTTCCATCCCCCAGAGCTTCCCAGGTGAAACCTGAAACTGACCCCCAGAAGCAGAGGAAAAGGAGAGACAGAAAAAAGAGGCAGCCACTCCAGTCTAGCAGGTGGTTTGTTTAAGAAGCTGGGAACCTACAGAGGAGGCTTGTCTCAAGCGCCACAAGACAGATCTTTGTGTCCTGGTACCAGACCTCATTTAGAAGCTTCAATGGGGCCCAGTCTCCTCTTCAGTCCAGCTAATTAACACACTCATCACCTCACATAACTATTTATAATCCCTAGCCAATAATTTCGCCACCAGATGGGAAGAGCTGACTCATTGGGAAAGACCCTGATGATGGGAAAAATTGAGGGCAAGACAAGAAGCGGGGACAGAGAGTGAGACGGTTGGATGGCCTCACCGACTCAACGGACATGAGTTTGCACGAACTCAGGGAGACAGTGAAGGGCAGGGAAGGCCGGCATGCTGCAGCCCGTGGAGTCGCAGAGTCGGACGTGACTTAGAGACTGAACAACGAAGTGAGTTAAACTTGATCTCTAGAACTTACTCATCTGCAAGTGAAGATGTGTACACCTTTTGACAAACATGCCTTCATGTCTCCCACCCTCCAGCCCCAGACGGCCACCCATCAACAGTGGATAACAGTTCTCTCCTCTGCCTCTGTGAGTTTAAATTTTTAGATTTCACATATAAGTGAGATAATATGGTATTTCTCTTTCTATGTCTGGTTTATTTTATATAGTGTAACATTTGCCAGGTTCATCCATGTTGCTCCGGATGGAAAAAAAAAAAGTCCTTTTTCATGGCCAAATAGTATTTCACAGTATATATCATATTGTCTTTGTTTGTTCATCCATCAACAGACATTAAATTGTTTCTATATGGTGGAGATCCTCCTTCCAAATTCTAAGATCATATGGACACACTCTTTTTTTCTTCATTGAACCTGAATTTATCTTGGAGCACCATAATTTTCAAATGATCAATCATCCTCTATTGCAGACTATTAAATATCTTTTCCAATACATACTGGGAATGAGGGCTTTCTTGAATTCTTTTTCTAATCATCACCCGACTTTGAATTAATCACCAAGTTCTGATTATTTTCTATGTATTATTTCTCAGAGCTTTTCCCGCTGTTGTTATTGTTTGCTTCTTAACTTGTGTAATTATATTGTCAAGCAACAAGACTTCTGTTATAACTTTCATGTTTCCCATTATACTGACATTTTGATCACATTAGAATTATTATGGACTTCTACAGTCATTGAAATTCCTCCTCATGTAGACAGATTTCCTTATAACACAATGTAAATTATTTAATTGCTCTTCAACAGGGAATTATTTATTATGTACAGAATGTTCTGCCTGGATATAATGGTAACTCATATAAGATAATTACAACCTTGAATTTGGACATACACTAAGACAAGCTCCCTTAGCATGTACATACAGATGTCTGATGACTCACTTCGCCACTTAGGGCTGGTGTTCACTGTACAACAGCAACCTTCTGATGACTCCGTAAATGGTTATGACCCAACATTTCATGGGAGCAGTTTTAAAAGGCTGTTGCCAGGAATAGCATCAGGAAGAAGCCACACATTTCTGGAGTTCTCTGGTTAGACAAGTTTTGTCCGGTTATCTCCAAATTCCTCCTTTAAAAATAATGCTAATTTTAAGTAGAAAGAAATAGGCTTCTTTATTGCTGTGAACAGCAATTACCTATGCATATATTGTGTGTGTGTATATACATGCATATATATATATATTGTATTCCCTCTTCAGTCCCTTATATTAACTGTTAAAAATGAAAATCAAAGGGCTGTGTTTAATGGTCTTGCATATAACAGCACCAAGAAAGCAGTTTCTTTTTAATACCTTATTTAATACAAATAAATCTTGATTTTAGAAAGTTAGTCCAAAAGAAATCCACGTGACATCCAGTAGTTCAAACTAGTCTTGGTAACTGTCAATCAGCTCAATAAATCATGAACTCATATGTAAAATACATTTATTCCAGCTGTGCAAAATTACTATTCTTTAAATAGTATATATATTTATATAGTATATCAAAATATTATAGCAGAAACTTGTTTTCACCCACAGCAAAAGAAGTGAAGTGAAAGTCGCTCCTTCGTGTCCAACTCTTTGCAACCCCATGGACTGTAGAGTCCATGGAATTCTCCAGGCCAGAATACTGGAATGGGTAGCCAGCTCCCTTCTCCAGGGGATCTTCCCAACCCAGGGATCGAACCCAGGTCTCCCACATTTTTTGCAGGCAGATTCCTTACCAGCTGAGTCCCATGGGAAGCCCACAGCAAGCATACCAGCAAATTTGGCATTTTGCAAAAATGCTCTTTTAATGTGGAATCCATAAAAAAGTGCCCATGTACATAGTGACTTTCCTGAATAACAATCAAAATTATTAGTAAGAATTCTGAGAAATTATAAACTCTGGATTCTGGGTTGTTTTAGAAAAAGAGTTAATTTACCAGAATAAGGAACATGTACTGTTATGCCTAGCAATGTTCTAAGTTAGGACAGCAAAGTTTTTCTGTAAAGGTCTAAATGGTAAATATATTTGGCTTTACGGATTACACTGCCTCAGTTGCAATTATTCAACTATAGCTGCCTTTGGAGTAGGAAACTGGCCTTATTTAATATGTAAACAAATGGACATGGCGGTATTCCAGTAAACTGTATTTACCAAAATAGATGGCAGACTGCATCCGTCTCACAGGCTATATTTACTGTTCCCTGTTCTTAGTGCTTTACTTTATAACTCTGTTTGATTTAATTGCCTCAACACCTGCCTAAGGTGAGAACTATTTACTTATTCACAAATTAGAGTTCTGTAACTGAAAAAGCGACAAATGCTTATGGTAAAATATTTCAGAAACACAGAATGGTATAAACAGGGTGAAATTTAATTAGGTTGATGCTAATTGTTACTCTTAGTTTACACATTAGGAAACTGAGATTCAGAGATTTTACCCAAGTTGTATGGCTTGTCAAGGGGTAGAGAGCTAGAATTTGCATTTCTGACTTTGAAGTGACAGCTGACATCACAATATCAGATAAAGGCTTGGGAACTGAGACCGTGACTTAACACACAGCCAGCAGGAGACATGAGGTGGGACTTTTAAGAGATGGACAGGAGCAGGAAACTTGATAAGAGGGCACATTTCAAACAGAACGAGAACAAAGCTGGAGATTTTAATAGCCAACGGATCATACTGTAATAATGATTACTTAGCTCCGTTTAGATAAACCAGAACAACCAGGAAACGGATTTCCAGTGTATCCTCTTGCTTACATGAGTGCCTAACTGCATACTCTACAAAGTAGAAAAGAAAATATTCACTCCCCCTTCCCCCCACTAATTAGGTCATTTGGGTAGGCAGACTCAGTGACAATAGGTCCATAAAAAGAATGAGATGGGAAAATTAAAGAATTATCTGCTCTCAAGCCACCCTGGGCAAGCCTTTTAATCCCTTTTCAGACGTCACAAATGAAGTGAAGGAGCTTGGGCTGAATCATTCTTGAGATCCCATTCAGTTGAAAATTTTTCTGATTACAATTTTTTTTTCCAGTTTATAAATTTTAAAGGCACAGAACTCAAAGTTACCTGATCTTTAATAGAGCTATCAAGATGTTCCAGATAAGAGACTTTCTTACCTTACTGAACAACGCCATCACTCCTAACTTCACACTCTTTTGTTGCTGAGCTTTAACAAACAATGTAAAATACTCCTACTACTGATATATTTTAGTATATATATTTTTTATATATTTTTCCCTCAAACACTACTTATCTCTTCCTTATCTCCCTCATCTCATCCTGAGACTTCAGTTACAAATAAGTAACACATTTTGAACATGTCCTGCACTTACCTGCCTTTGGGCTTTTTCCTTCCACTTTTTCTCTGTGCTTCAAGCTGTACATTTTATATTGACTGGCTCTCCAGTTCAGAAATTCTATCATCTTCTCTGCCCAATGCATTGCAAACCCATCAGTTAAGTTCTTAAATTCTTGTGTCCTAATTTTTGTTCTCGAAGGTTGCTTTAGTTTCTGTTGAGTTTTTCCATGTTTTCCTCCTTTTCTCTCCTCCAGAGTAGAGTAACCGTTGTTGTTTAATCGCGAACTGGTGTCTGACTCTGTGATGCCAGGAACTGTAGCCCACCAGGCTCCTCTCTCCATGGGGTTCTCCAGGCCAGAACACTGGAGTGGGTTGCCATTCCCTTCTCCAAGGATCTTCCCAGCCCAGGGATCAAACCCAGGTCTCTTGCTTTGCAGACAGATTCTTGACTACCTGAGCCGCCAGGGAGGCCTTTGTTAATTAAAGTACAACATTAAAAGTGGACAAGAAATCCATAGTACACATCTGAATATATAAGTAAGATAAGGGTATGTAATATATGGATTACACAGAAATACTTCTTTCAAATTATTTAAAAATAATAACTCAATGTTTTAGAAAAGGCAAACATACTGAACAGGCACTTCACAAAAAGTGAATAGGACACAAAACAAGATGCCAATAAGCGTAAGATGCACATTATTAGCTTTCAGAAAAATAGAAACTAAATAACTAGACCATAATTGTAAAAAGCTGACAAGATATAACGTTGCCAAGGTTGAGGAGCAACTATGATTTTCATCTACTTCTACCGGGAATGCAAATTGGTACAGCCGCTCAGAGAAAGTCCCTGATGCTGGCAAGGATTGAGGGCAGAAGGAGGAGAGGGCGTCAGAGGATGAGCTGGCTGGATGGCACCACCGATACGATGCAAATGGACTGGGGCAAACTTGGGGAGGTGGTGAGGGGCACGGAGGCCTGGCGTGCGGCAGTCCGTGGAGGCACAGGGTCGGACATGACTGGGCAACTGAACAACAACAGTCAGTTTGAACAAGTTCGTGCTCTAAAGGCCCAGTAATTCCTTTTTTATTTTTATAACACATAAATGTACATAAAAAGGTGTCTAAATATATCTGTAGCAACATTATTTATAAGAGCCCCAAACTATAAACACAATATCCATCTATTATCAGATGGATGCATTGCAGTAGTGTTCAGACAACACAAAGATGAGAATTATGAACAAATTCTCCTTCAAAAGTGAGAATTATGAACTATACACAGCAACACTTCAGAGACACACAATGCTGATATAAAGAAGCCAGACACAGAAGTGTATGCACTGTTATGATGCCATTTATACTCAGTTCAAAAATAGAACAAATGGATACCTAATGACAGAAATCAAGATAATGGTTACTTTCCTTTGGTGAGGGAGGGAGTCCCAGGGAATATTTTAAGTTGTCAATAATGAAAATGTACTTTGGGTTTGTTGATAATGAAAATGATATTTTGATTTTAAACAGTTTGTGTACTTTGTAAAATTCATCAACTGTAATTTAAAATCTGTGCATTCTATTTATGTATGTTACAATTCAATAGTAAAGATTTACTACAAAATGAACCAGAAAGAGGGGGCTTTGTCCATATATCACAAGAGGCAAGGTGTAATGAAACAGAATTCATCAGTTCAGCCCTCACCTTGACATTAGAAGTGACTCAGCTTCACCTGACTAAAATCAACTCAGGAACAGATACACAAAAAAGGTATCACGGGAATTGTTTTACAAATGCTCCCTGACAGCAAGCAACTACATGATGATTTTCTTTGCACTCTTCTCCCATAACTGTAACCTGGACATGTCAAATAAAAGTCTATTAGCTTTTGAGTACATGAAATTAGTAGTCATTTAATAAATGGAGAGAATTAAGTGGATTAGGTAAAAATCTTAGAAAGGACTGAGTCACTTCTTAAACATGCGAGTGAGTGAGTGTGTGTGTGTGAGAGAGAGAGAAAAAGGCAGAGAGGGACAACACTTGACGGATTTTTTTCAGTGATGCGTCCCCTGGAGAAGGGAAAGGCTACCCGCTCCAGTATTCCGGCCTGGAGAATTCCATGGGCTGTACAGTCCATGGGGTCGGCAGAGAGTTGGATACGACTGAGCGACTTTCATACTATTCACACACACACACACACACACACACACTGAACAAAGGTAAGTAAAAATAAGTACGAATATGTGAAAATGTGGTTTTTGAATTATCTTCAATACAAATCTCGTTATTAAGTACAAGACTAAATATTCTTAAACTAATGCAGAAAAAAAATGATGTTATGTGAGATTAATAGGGTTCCTGATGTTCATTGTTTTCCTGCAAAATCAAGCAGCTGTGCAATTTCATCATCAATATATTAACTATATTGATAATGAATGTTCACTAGTTCCCAAATGCCAGTTAGTGATTTTGGCTCACTGTTATAATAAAAACGTTTTCTCCTTAGTCAACACAAACATCAAAGTTGATTTTACTATACTTCTCAACATCTGAAAATGTTGAGAAAATTAGAAAAAATATATTAGAAAATAATTGGTTTTAAAGCGACAAATGTAACATTCTGGGAGATGAAGATTTTCTGGAACTGCCAGTTTCAAAATTCCATCTTAATTAAATAACAATGGAGTCTCATTCTCCCTTCTCTTTTTGCCTAATTAAAAGCCAAGTAATGGATTTTAAATGAGTCTAATTAGTTGCAAAGCTTCTACTGTTCTTGTAATGTCCTTATCCCAATTTAGCTAACATACACGTTTAATAGTTTTCCATTTATCTGGAGGCAAAAAGTACATTTCTCATCTTCCAAAATGGTGTCTACCCTTCTAGGTTTTCAAATAACATTTATGGCCTCTATGGAGACCCAGTAAGACTCAAAAAACAAATGTACCAGCCCTAAGCACTGGTTGTCTGGGATGACCCAGAGGGATGGGATGGAGAGGGAGGTGGGAGGCGGGTTCAGGATGGGGAACACATGTAAATCCATGGCTGATTCATGTCAATGTATGGCAAAAACCACTACAATACTGTAAAGTAATTAGCCTCCAACTAATAAAAATAAACGGAAAAAAAAAAGCAAATGTATCTGTTAACACAGACTCTTCCTCCATGTCATATACCCAATAACTCTTGCTGTGGGTGAGCTGTGTGAACTCTGCTCTGTCAGAAACTTATGGGAATTCAGGAAAAAGACATGGAAAAGAGCTGCTTACAATTTTCTCGTTACAATAATAAGAGTTAATGTTTACGTGCATGCTCAGTCATATTTGACTCTTTGCAACCGAACAGACTGTAGCCTGCCAGTTTCCTCTGTCCTAGGAATTTCCCAGGCAAGAAGACTAGAGTGGGTTGCCATTTCCTTCTCCTGGGGATCTTCCCAACCCAGGGCATCTCCTGGATTGCTCGGGTACCACCTGGGAAGCCCCAGTTAATGTTTAGTTAACCTTTACTTCGTGCTTGGTATGTTCTAAGGAGTCTACATATATTAACAGAGTGATTTCTCACAATAATCACGTAAGGGAAGTACATTTTATAGGCGAAAAAAAATGGAGTCGTAACTACACAATTTGTTTAAGATGACAGAACAAATAAGGGGCAAAGTTTGGAATTTGAAACTATGACTGACTCCAGATAGTATCAGTTATATGAGACCATACAGATGTAATATGCCAAAAAATGTAGCAAGCAATATAAGGATACATGAAAAATCAATACCTATGCTTTTTTTGAGAGTCCTGATAGGATAGAAAGGAAACATAATATCAAATAGTCTGTTCCATTCAGCAGTTTAAAGTTTTAGAGTCTTCATTCATATGTCTAATAAAAGCAGAGGACAGTATTTATTAAACATAAAAACCTATAAACATTTTTGCTACGATCTTTGTGGTAATCAGAAAGCAAAAATCTATAGTAGACACACCAACAATGAGAAAGGGGTGAGCGTATCATTATAGAAAATCATCAAATCACAAAGGAAGAACAAGAGAGGAACAAAGAAACTAGGAAACAACCGGGAAACAATAAATGAAATGGCAAAAGTAAGTGCATTTCTACCAAGAGTTACTTTAGATGTAAATGGACTATTTTCTCCAGTTAAAAGACATAGAGTGGCTGAACAGAAAAAAACAAACAAATGAACAAAACAAAAAAGTGACTTCTGTGCTAAAAAGTGACTCACTTCAGCTTTAGGGACTCACTCACTTTAGCTTCACATAGACCTTAAGTGCAAGAAAGAAAAAAGATTTCCTTGCTATATCATGCACGTTGAAAATCCAAAGAGAACAGAAGCAACTATACTTAACTTTAAAACAAAGATGATACATATTTTAAAGCTACACATATAGTTATCCTTCTATTAGTTGTGTTTCTTCTAAATTTAGAAGTTTAGAAAATAGTTTCTACTCTCCCATCCCCAGTGTTTGAATCTGGTACTCCCCTCAATGTACTAGAAATCTGCACTTGTTTCATGATGTTGGATTGTTCACTAACCTTACCTATTAACTGAGGCTTCCTGCCAAACATGCACAAAATCTGGAAGAACTAGTGATTTATATGTGAGAAAATAAAAATCTTTACACCTTAAAAATGATATCTATTAGCCATTTATATGGTTCAAAATGGTACTTTATAGTAATAAGCTTTATGTAAACTTGGAAATGAGAGACAAAATATATACCTCATATTTTAGAAGCATTATTTAAAAACCAAATGTCTACATTTGGGAGTGATACTTGTCACTTTGAGAAATTCTAAATTTTAATCTTTTTGAGATCTCAACATCTTATGCTGATAAAATGAATACTACATAAAATTACAAAATCATCTAAAATGGAACAGTTGGTACAGGAAACTGGGAAATACGTCCATCCCTAAAGTTTATGTCACTTTTCCAATGACAGAGAAAGCTTGAATGTTACATTCTTCCAAAACCTGTTATCTGATAAAAATTTTTCTGGAATGGAAAACAAAAAAAGTATTCTGTAAGCACTTGCTAAATCCGTTCTAAGTGTTCAGCATTTTTATCTCGAGACCCACACTTTGATGATTCCCGGAGCTGGTGAACATTCAGAAGAGGACTTGGCTCTGGGGGTTAGCAGCTGTTTATCTATCCATCAACGGTTCCTTGTGTTCATCACCACAGCGCAGGCAACAAACGCATTCCCCAGATCAGTGTTTGTTTGGAGTGTTATCATGGCAATACTGAATTCTCACCATAAGCAGTTGAAAGAGAGAGAGAGAAAAATCAGTGGTGGAGAGGAACAAGGGAGAGGAAGAAGGAAGGAAAGGAAAGACAGGACGTGGAAGTTTGGTAAGGTTTATTGATTCTTCTCTGCCTGAATTTTGATTACATTCTTTCAGCCATACACCAAACAACATTCATGGCCAATCTCATGGTCTCCGGTGAAACTTTAAATTGAATAAATGCTTATTCAATTATTGCTTAGTTCAGAGCAATCATTCAGAGATGTGATTTTTATCTCAGAAATAATCCTCTTTCTCTTTACTATTCCCAAAATAAGAAGACTAACATCCACAGGTTGTGTTGAGCCCCTTGTGAATGTTGCTATGTCAGGATTCTTGTTTCATGTGTGAGAAAACAGAGGCTTCAGGTCACAAATATGAACCGTGCGTAAGCAGAACCTGGCTTCTCTGCTCACAAAGTCGTGTTCATTTTACAAGACCAAATGCCTCCTGAATGTGACCTTTTCATCCTTGGAATCCTCATATACAACCTTGAACTCTCTTTAAGCTTCTATTTATTTACTTTGAGTTATTTGAAATTCATCTTTTTTCTCTTCCTTAACTGCATATTTTGGAGGAAAGGGCCATATATGACTCATCTTTTCAAATTATTTCTCTGTTCAGCACATTTTCTTATAGTATTAGGTACTTAACACATACCTATTAAATATTATAAGTAAATAAGCAAAAATTTTAAATGAATACAAATGCCATCACCCTATGCTATACCATCATAGTGAAAAAGGTAAAAGTTTTTAAAACTGTCTGTGGGGCTTCCCAGGTGGTGCTAGTGGTGAAAAAAAAAAAAAAAAAAAAAAAAAACCTGCCAATAAAAGGAGATGTAAAAGACATGGGTTTGATCCCTGGGTCGATGCCCTAGAAGCAGGCATGGCAACCCACTCCAGTATCCTTGCCTGGAGAAAGCCCATGGACAGAGGGACCTGGTCGCCTACAGTCCACAGGGTCGCAAAGAGTCAGACATGACTGAGGCATCTTAGCACAGCACACAGCACGTTCTTTAAAGAATCACTAATACTGGCTTCTCTGTTTTGAGGCCACGGATTTGTTACGTGCCATGGGCACTTCCGTGGTCAAAGTACCAGAATGCTAAAGAATAAATCCTCCATTTAAATGCATTCAATTCTTTATCTGTTGCTTACATTCTAGATAAGAGAACAATTTTCTCTGGTCAAATTTATCACGGAGGTAATTATTGTCAGGTGTCTGGGGGAGATAATGTGAATTTACATCACGGCTGCTTATTCAAGTCTCAAAGACATAACTTCTCAGTCACTTCACAATTCATTTCGCATAAGAAAGTGCAGTGTTTATACAGTTTCTTACATAAGCCTAGCAACAGAAAATGACTACCCTTGAATCTGTTGAAGGGTCGTGTTTATTTCTGAGGACGGCTGGTCTCAGCTCAGCACGTGGCTGGGTTTGAAAGCACGGGTCTGGGCACAGCTTAGAGCTGAGACTGGAAGCTTCTCTGAGCCCCTCCACTTTGGCTGGCACAGTGCTCAGGAATAACAAGGACGGGATGAACGTGGGGACCTAAAGACCCCCCGTTTTGCAGCGCTGTGTGAGCATCCCTGCTGGTCTTGCCAGGGGCCGTCCTGCGTGGAACAGCAGAGAGGCGCGACTTTACAGAGATCGCTCTGGAAAGAGATCTCTTTTTTGGTCTTGATTCACTATTTAGAATTGGGAGTGATCTCTTTAAGAGAAAGCTTCAGGGTCCTTAGACAATTTGGGGTTTCAAAAACAGCCCGAGGAAAGGATGAGAGAGAAAGAAACACATATGCAGGCATCTATCTATAAACACCGCCATCTAACCCAGCGGCCCCAGCCTCCCTGGCCCCAGGGACTGGCTTCACGTTATCACCACTCAGCTCCATCTCAGCTCATCATCCTGGGGGTTGGGGACCTCGGATCGAGTCTTCGCAACAGGACAGCTGGGAAGGGGCAAGTTGAAACTTTCTGCCCAATGGGGAGTTTGATTGAGTGACAAAATAGACGGCAGTAATTGAACTTACACATCTACAACTTGTTTTTAACTCACATTCCCTTCAAGGAAATGTATATGCTAACTTTTTTACAAGGAAGCCACTGTAAACAAATCCAGTCTCCCCGTGTGTCTTTCCTGATATTTTAGGCTTCAGCAACACAGAATTGCTTGCATTTCTTTGAAAGTCTTTGATGCATCCGGCTGCAATTTCTTGAATCGCCGGTATGCCAAGAGTGCCTGGGGCAGCCTCTCCTTGCCATGAGGCTGGACAGCTCCCAGTACATTCTGTGAAGCACTCAGTACAGACCCACCTCTCAGGATTTCCTGAACAGACTGCCCCCTCGCACCACGGCTAGATTTGATGCCTTTGGCTATTCCCAAGTGCATATCTCCACCATGGCTTGGGATCATGTTTTATTCGTTTGCATCACCCCCTGCTGAGACAGCATCTTATACAAAGAAAAGTGAAGTCGCTCAGTTGTGTCTGACTCTTTGTGACCCCATGGACTGTAGAGTACCAGGCTCCTCTGTCCATGGGATTTTCCAGGCAAGAATACTGGAGTGGGTTGCCATTTCCTTCTCCAGGGGATCTTCCCAACCCAGGGATCGAACCCAGGTCTCCTGCATTGTAGGCAGACGCTTTCACCATCTGAGCCAGCAGGGAAGTCTCAGTAGAAAACACTTGTTTAACCTTGGCTGAACGAACACATAACTGAATGACTCCTAGCCTTAGCTTTTCTGCATAAATAATTTCACTGTCTTAACACATGTCACATAGCTTACTTACTGTTCAACTGGAAGAAATAGGCAACCCAAAATATTGCCCATACTGTCTTTTTGAAATTTTTCATATGTCATTACCTTTGAATAAGAAAAAAAGTAAAAACAAGTGAGTTTATGTTTAAACACCTCTCTGCTTAGTTGGCTATTAGAATATGTGGAGTGAAACCACAGAGCTCATTTATTTGTTTGCTAAAAATATCCACTTTTTAATTCCCATCCATTTTTTACTTTGAGAAATTCTACCTGACCATGACACTCAGTATGTCATTTTTCAAACTCAAGAATTACAGGGCCAGCCACTAATTTGATAAATCCACTGTCACGTAATTGAGGTTGTCTGCACTTTGGTGATAATGGAAGCTATTAACTTCTCTAAAAATGCCAGAAAGAAAGCAAATGTACCTGCATCATCATTTTGTATTTTTCTGATTTTATTTTCTCACTTGTGCAAGCTCATGATAGGAAGAACCAAAATATCACCTGCAATATCAACATGCAAGCAACAGATGTGCAATTCCAAGGTTTAGCAGGTATTAGAGAACTGCTTCTTTAAGGACTTTGAAATATTAGATGAATGTGTATAGTTCTCTGGCCAAAGTGACCACAGGAATGGGGTTTTTCTAGACAATCCTTAATTCAATATACCTGTAACTATCATGGCAAGTCTAAGCTTTGTTAAAAAAAATATTATGAGAAAATAAAACCTAGGCAGGCTGAAATCAAGTTTGGGATATCTATAACTCTGAAAGCAGATTAAACCATAGTCACTTTTAATCCTTAGATCTATAATCATCTATAATCTATCTATAATTAACAAGACCATTGTATGGGGTGACTGATCAATATTCTACAACCCTGAAGGAATAAAGCTTGCAAAGCGAGATCAATTTGGGTTAGGGAAGGTGGTATGGAACCAGGAGGTCTTAAAAAAAAGCAGGGGGAGAAGTATTTCTTCATTCTCAGAATTTTTTAAGAGTTAAAATTATGCTCCTGTCAAAGAATATGCCTACTCAAACACTAGACAGCAGTTTCAGAAAAGTTCTCATGAGATTTATCTCAATTAATACAAATATTTATATTTTTGAAGTCTGAAAACTATTTAAAAGGTTTTAAATAATTTTAAAATTATTTCTCAAAACATGAGCCGTGGTACCTCTGGTTCACGGGTTAGATTGGCAGAGTGGATTAAAATGCTGAGTCACAGGACTTGCCCCATGTCTCCTGGAGAGAAATTCCATGAACTTGAGATTCAGACTGTGGCCTTTAATAGAGTCATTCTGCAGCCTGAAGTTTAAGAAACTCTCTTAGAATAAACGGAGAGAAAGCTTAGTGTCTTAACTGCCTTAGTATCACCCCCGAGCACATAAAAACCCAGATGGTTACACTACATATATCACATGTCATCTACGTTATGTTATTATGATGTTGTTCAAATAATTCACTTTGTAAGTAAATAGAAATCTCTGAGTCTGAATTGTGGCTTTGCTGCTGAGCAGCACCATCCGAGGTGATATAACTTGAAATAGTGCAAGAAGAGCTTTGTTGGGGTCAAACAGACAGCATGCGGTTTGCCACATAACGCACGTCACCGTAAATAATGTTTTCCGAAAAAGACCCCTTCCACAGTCAATAAGACTAGGCACAACTGTGATGCGCTCTCAAGACCCACCCACCCCCCCACGACTGACATGCCCCCTAGTTACAGGATCATTCCCTATTATTTTAATAATGTCAAGCTAGCTTTTATTCCAGTAACAGGCCATGGAGTTTCAAGCTCCCCTTCCTCCTAAGACACCTGCCGATGTGATTTGAATTCCCACTGATGTCGGGCGATTCCATCTATACTTTCCATTTTCTGAGGCTCTCCATAACACTCCTGTCAGTTAGTCACATCCTATCCTTTTTTCAATGAATTTTGCTTTTATATCTATAATATGACACACTCCATTTTAATTGAGGTTGTATTTGCTTCCAGTCTTCAAGACACTGTGCATTCCTACAAGTCGGGAATAAAATAGTCCTAGTATTAGAATAAACACAAATGGCCCTTGGACAGTACAGGCTTGAACTGCGTGGGTCCACTTATGCAAGGAGTTTTTCCGAGAGTAAGTATTATGGAATTACAGGAGCCAAAGCTGGTCGAATCTGTGGATGGGGAACTGTGGCTGTGGATGAGCCATATTCTCAAGGGCAGACTTGATCATGCCTGGACGCCACGTGCATGGGAAGTTGACACCATGAATGTTGCCTTACTCAGGGGTGGACTGTATCTATCAATTCTCACTATTAGAACACATTCTCAGCGGCAAGCTGTTAGGCTTTGATTCAAAATCAATGAACTTGAATTAGAAATCATTTTTACCAGCCAGAATAATTTCAAGACATTATTTTACAACAAATCTTTGAAAATAGGAGTCGACTGCTCTAGTGAAATCTGTATAAGACAGTACATTATACTTTCTATACTGTAAATCTAAGAAAGCACTGAAATGGTACTAAAAGAAAATATAGACTTCTTTTACCATTTGGCAAGTCTGAACTTAATTTTTTTTTCCTTTGTGTTTTAAGACTCTTAAGAATTTGCCTAAGCAGAAATGCTATCATATAAAATTTGAAGTCGATCCCAGAGACAGAGGTCTAAATGTCTTCCTATTCACTCACATATAATCTTGCCTGCCAGTTACTTTTTAAATTTGTGTCCTGAAAATAAAATATAATCTGTAAGAAAGGAGATATTTAAATAATTCTATATTTGCCAACAATCATGCCCTGAATTAGAAACTTTTTTCTTCAAATTGAATTTTATGATATTCCTCTTAGGCTTGCTAATAATAATGCTTGATTGTGATATAGAAAACCATATTAAGCATATGCTACATTACATAGACACTTATATTAAAAGATGCTTGCTCCTCGGAAGAAAAGCTATAACCAACCTAGACAGCATATTAAAAAGCAGAGACATTACTTTACCAACAAAGGTCCATCTAGCCAAAGCTATGGTTTTTCCAGTAGTCATGTATGGATGTGAGAGTTGGACTATAAATAAAGCTAAGAGCTGAAGAATTGATGCTTTTGAACTGTGGTGTTGGAGAAGACTCTTGAGAGTCCCTTAGACTGCAAGGAGATCCAACCAGTCCGTCCTAAAGAAAATGAGTCCTGAGTGTTCATTGGAAGGACTGATGCTAAGGCTGAAACTCCAAAACTTTGGCCACCTGATGCAAAGAACCGACTCATTGGAAAAGACCCTGATGCTGGGGAAGATTGAGGGCAGGAGGAGAAGGATGCCACAGAGGCTGAGATGGTTGGATGGCATCACTGAGGCAAAGGACATGAGTTTGAGTAGGCTCTGGGAGTTGGTGATTGGCATGCTGTGGTCCATAGCGTCACAAAGATTCGGACACTATTGAATGACTGAACTGAGCATTACGTAGTACTCTACAATAATGATCATCTGGAAGATGACATTGTTCTTGGCATTTTTTTTCTGAGGAGAGACACATGTTTGTATAGTAGGAAAAGATGGAAGAAAAAACAAAAATTTGTACACAGAATAATATAACATCAACAATGAACTTGAACAGTAACAGGCTCAATTCCATTCTTCAAAAGCTAAGGGATAGTTGTCATGGCAAATACAGATTGAGTATAAGCAAAAAAAATAAAAAATTCATAAGGGTGTATGCATGAGCATGTTTCACCAGTGGAAAAACTTCAATTTCGAAAAAAAAAACACAGAGAAATATCTTTCTCCAAACAATTGGGTAGGGCATGATTAGTGATATAGATTCAACGTTTTCAAAATATGAAAAGAAATGCCAGGTACCGTGTTCTTCTTAGACATATAGGACAGCAGTCGGATTTTTATTAAGAACCCAGCCTTTTGTAAATCTCTGTCCAAAATGGCATAAAATTTTTGGACATGTGTTTTCAGGATCAAGGACCACTACAATATTTTTAAAAAACTTGTTTTTCCCAATCATGTCTTCTATTGGACCTTAATATTCCATAATAGGAAGTGAATTGAAAAAGAATAGCAAAGTGTTCTATTTTCCTTCTCTTGTGAATTCAGCCTGATGTGTTAACTGTGTTCAGCACCTTCTGAGAAGGGGCCCATGTGGTGTTGAAATGGGGCAGGACCCTGTGGTCCGTGATCCCCCATGTCCTCTGCCTACCTTCTGTCTACTAAAAACCTTTAGTCAAAGAATAATTTTAACCAGAGAAGTGAGAACAGCAGAAGCAAAGGAAAATAGTAAAGGATACCAAACGACAATAATGCAGTTATTAAAGAAAGCAAGGGCTATAGGTATATTCTGAGCCGCGTCCTCTGAACTGTTGACGGACAGTGAACCCCCCACCGGGTGGGGACGTTGGCTGCATGATGACCGACTGCAGCCCTCCCATCGGCTGCCACAATCCTGAGAACTGGCCTCAAAGAAACTGGGAACAAACTGACCCTGGAACTGAAGACTAACCCTGCTTAAAAGAATCGAGACCATGGGATGACTGATTTTGCCATGACTTCCAGAGCTGACGCTGCTGTTTCTGCATGAGGGCCCCTCCCTTCGCATATGAAACCTCTTGCCCACTGATCACTGGGGGAGGGATGGAGCTGGCCTTTGAGCAGGCATCTACCCTCCCCCCCACCCCAGCTGACAGCGTCCAGAAGAAAGCAGACTTCCCTTTCCACTGACCTTTCCTATTCACTGGCTTTTGAGTGATGAGAACTGGACCCCACTTTCTGCGGCAGCATCAACTTGAGTCATGGAAAAGGCACAGTAGTGATTCAAAAACTTGATAAAACTAATCTAACATCAGGATATATGAGTAAACCAGAAAACACACATCCATATCAAATGGGAAAATTAATCTTTCCTTAAAAAAATGAGTTCTTACCTTTCATATAAAAATTATCTTGATAATGCAATATAGTAAATGCTATTAATCTGGTAGCATGAGTCTCGGTTTTTCCATGGACTAGACACACCCCCATCTATAAATCAGTTTGCTTAAAATTATATTAATTGAAACACCATTTCCCAGAAATTTTGTATTTAGTCAAACAGAAATTCATTTAATTGGATGCACACATAGGTTCAAGGAAAGCCATTCCATTGAAAAGAAAGGTCTGCTGTCTATTTCCTATCTTTTCATGGGCTGAGTCCACAGAATACAATATATTTCTGCCCCCTTCCCTGCCCCACTCCTGATTGAACTACGTGAGCCTGTCTGTTTAAACATAGAAAAGGGATGACTGAAATATAGCACCAGCCCAAGAAATCAATCCACCCTACAATATCCAACCTATCAACAGGGCTTAAGGACAGTTTGTCAACAGCATTATAGAGTCTTTGATTTATGGCATTTACTGCAGAGTCTGAGTTGCTGCCCCGGAAAATATTTCCTCCATAAAGTATAACTAATAATATATGTCCATCTTTTTCATCTGGACCATTCACTCTTGTACACTATACGTAGACAAATACTTTCGGTAACAGTGAAATATCTCTGAAAAAAATCTGCATGTGACTTAGCCAGTTTCACTGGCTTTGTGAGTATCTTAATTCATTGACGGGTGCATATTATTAAGCATAGATTATAAAGATGGGCTTAGGGGTAATTAATGACACAGAAATCACAAATGCGTTTATGGTTTCTTTTCATATTATTCAAAGCCCTTTAAACATGTTTTCTACTTTAATGGACTAACTATCCTACCCATAGTAAGATATATGTACTGTCAAAATTCTTCTGATTCATTAACATGGGGGTATCCCTAGTGGAAAGTTGAAATCAAATAAGTCAGTTACTATAATGTTTTGATACAGCTTGTGTTAGCATTAACACATATACAGACACAGTCACAAATAAAGTCATCCCAACACTAAAAGTAATTTAATTATATTTCAAGATAGTTCACTAGTCTTTACCACTGAGTTTTTACCTAATACCCAGAACCTGTCTTTCAATGATTGTAAGTCAATTATCTGAAGACATATGAACAGCACACTAATTAGATGATATATTCTTACATCTTTATTTTTGAATGGAAAAAGTGAAACAGAAAACTGAAGTATCTTGTTCTTAGATATTCAATATAATATGGTCTTAAATCGAGATCTCATGAAAGTCCCCGCTTATCCAATGCATCTCTCATCAAACAATTTTGAGAATTCCTTTTTAAGAGTAGCCTTTAGAGTCATTTTAGAAGACAAATAAGACCCTAGTTTCATAGCTATCATTATTCCATAGGTTGTTTTGTTTTGCTTTATTGTCATAATGATACTATTTAGTTGGCCAAAAAGTTTGTTTGGGTTTTTAAACTTGAATAACCCTTATGGCCAACCCAATACTTTATCCCCTACTTACCCATCAACCTTGGCTCTGATGTAACTTCCTCAGGGAAAAGTATCATATTGTATCCCCAAAGTATCCAGGATAATATCTGTTCCATGGTTGAACTGATTATATACTTATTGATAAAATATATGCTTAAGATATGTGCTTTATGTACATAGCCAAATGTAGACTCTAAGACATTCTCAACCAAATTATTTTGAAGTTTGCTCTTGCCAAAACCTTGAAATTAAATCTATATAAATTTGACTTCAGGAGATCATGGCTATTACTGTTATTCATGGATCCATTTTGAGACTCTCAAAACAGCCAATGCTAATGGGATGTTAATCCAACCGACTGAACAATTAAAAGTGTTAATGACAGGATTAGAATCATTTTTTTCTATTATTGTTGTTTCATGCCAGAAATATTCAGTGCTTGGTTTTATGTTTCTATAAATGGCATTAAAACAGTCTTTATAGCAGATCCTAAAATGACTGTGTGGATTTCAAGGAATGTTTTCCAATGGAAAGAAAGTGTAAATCTTTTATGTCATTGAGTGCTAAAACAGCTTATTGATCAATGTCAACAGGTGGGGCCAAGACAAATGGTCCTAATCTGAGCCTTTATAAATACATTAAACACGAGGAGATAATTTTTCCAATGAATCAAGAAAATTAATATGAGTTTTTGTGTTCAACCCTTCAGAGTCCCAGCCTGTAAGCCAGAAAATCTAAGGGGATCTATGGTATATTTCTAAAGTCTAGGTTATATATTTTGCCTGGAATGGCTTATAGAGAGCTACACTTGCCATTTTTAGAAAATAGCTGTGGTTGCTTGTGCCAGTGTCAAGGTAACACTTTCCAAAATACAACGAAGGAAGATTTGCACTTCTCAAAGATATTTGAAGTAGATGCAATCTGTGGTCACTTCAGGATCAGCTGCTCTTACTGGGTTAAGTAAGAGCCAGGTTGAAATCTGGGCACATGAATTGTGGATGTTCAGAATACACTTGCTTCCTTCCCAAGATATTCAATATAGCATCCCATGATGTCTGACCTCTCCCCAGCCCAGTCCTTTTTTCCCCAGAAAGTCAGTTGCTTGTTCTTTTAAAACTGTCATCCACAGATGTGTATTTTTCTCTGGATGTTGACTGACAAGCACTAGAAACAGTGACATTACTACTGTCTGTTATTTAACTGATCACATATACAACATATAGAGGTCAATTAAACCGTATAATCAGTACAGTCTATACAATTAGCAAAGACTATGTCAAGTCTTTTCTTAGAGGTCAATAAACATGAGTCATTATTATCAACATTATTGGATGCTTCCCATTGCCCTTGCTAGCTACTGAAGCAACCTTATAGACATAAGGTTCTTTGTCAAATAAAACCTCTACTTTGAGCTTCTAGCTTTATTTTTCTTTATTTTGTTGGCTTGTTGGTTGGTTGGTGTAAGGGGAGGATTGTGTTTTCATGAACTACTCTCAGTTCATTATTTTTCTAAAAATCTATATTTCAGCCATTTATTCCATGGACACAAAAGGCAGCATTCCTGATTTATCTTTCCTAACTTGGAAGTATAGACCAATCACCCCAAAGCTTTCAAATTGCTTACTATCTTGGTTTTACGGAGTACCACATAAGCTGTACACCACTGATTCATCAGATCTTCTAAAGGAATAGGTGTTTTGTGTGTGGGGGTGTTTTCTTAGGGAATCCTCCATAACACTAAGCATAAGTCTAAGTTACATAGTATGCTTAAGAGCTTTTACGAGCAAGGAAATACTGAGTGCTACAGAACGAGGCCTTGAAAAATGAACCAAGAGAGTTCCCTACTGTGAAGTCATTCAGATAAATAACAGATTCTCAGAATCCTGGATATTCCTGAGCAGAGAACTTACTGTATAAGAAATTGAGGTGGCCACATTTTGAAGACTTTTTTTTTTAAGATGCAGGAAACATACATTTTTCAGTTCTATTAAAATCAGAGTGAAAGCATTCAAGACATTGTCCTCTATGATTTCCCTGTATGCCTTCAAATTGTTTTTTCTTCTTTCCTTTTTCAGAATATATTACTGAAGCCATTCTCTGAAGTAAACTGAAATACCCAGAGATTTTTTCCCCCCTCTGTATCATTAGAACAAATAGCAACGCTGATCCTCACAATTAGAAAAATGAACAAAACCCAGGTCACAGAGATCAGGACAACAGGTCTTCTGCTGTCCATCAGAAATCACTCCCAGCTGATAGAAACCAGAAACTGAACAACAGTGGCTTAAACAAAGCGGGAGGTTATTTTTCTGCTGTTGGGCGAGCACGCTGCTGCTAAAATCGCAGGCTTCTAGTTTCTACTGCATCATCTCTTGCCCTTTCAACCGGCTTTTCAATCCTACAGACGTAAGAGGAAAGGCGAAAAGTAGAAAGAAATCTTCAGCTAAGTCAGTCCCCTGACAGAGCAGCCCAGAAGCCCTCATTCCAGGGACTTCTACTCTTATTTCATTGACTGAAGCTTCGTCATGCAGATACCTCCACCCACAAGTAAAGCTGGGAAATGTCATTTTTAAGGTACACCAGTATCACCTCCAACAGAATGAGGGAATATTCATAAAAACACCAGGGGGAAATGGGAGAGAAGATGTATCTCTTACATATTACCTTACCTTTCTTCCCATGTTTATATTAATAATATCCTTTCATTTTCCTAGAAACTGCTACAGAGACGACTCTTCTCTTGAGCTTGATAACAATTAAGGAATCTACTTTTTCAACCTACTTACCTCTATGTCATCCTGCTGGTTGATCTGCTGTTGGAGGTCGGTCTTCGAGAGTTATCAAACACTCTTTTTTAAAAACTTATCCTCTAAAGCAGGTCCCATTTCACAAACATTTAAGTCACAGAATAAAAGACACTCACATGCACTCTAAGATTCTTCCATAGTATGCAGCTCTTTGTTTGCAATCTCTTTCCTCCTGCTCCTAGTGAGTCACTAACATGTCAACTCCAAGTGAACGTATTTTGTAATTGATAAGTATTGTAGAAATTATAAAAACTAATAACCAGAAACCTCAATTAAAATAGAGTTGAGACACGAGAAGAGGGGAACTCTCAGGCCCCAAGATGAAGCAGAAAGACTCCTCTTCTCGCCTCGCAAGAGCTCAACCAATGAGAAACATCCGCAGTCAGTTGACAAAGAGCCACTACTTCAAACTCTTCATTTCTCCAACAAACTCTGTTTACTATAACCCTTCCAACTCCTTTCCCCTTCTTTAAAAGGTCTGTCCTCTCCTGGCTCTTGGCAAGCCAAGGTGCCAGACTCCAAATTACAATTCCTTGCCGATCCAGAATAAATCCCTGCTTTAGCTAGATACAAACTGGCCGTCTATTTGTTGAAGGTCAACAGAACAAATTAAGAAACAACTTTCCCGATGACACAGAGATTCTTCTAGCCTTTCATGAACGTGCTTTGTTCACATAACACAAAGGTCCACACTTATACACTTTTAGTACAACATGCTCCACACTTAAGAATCACAAAGACCACCTTGTCAAAACTTTCCCCCAAGTACGTATCATTTAGAGCAGAGGTCCCCAACCTCTTTGGAACCAAGGACTAATTTTGTGGAAGAGCACACAGAAGCATCCTTTAAATATCATTCTCTATCCGGTTGGCTCCAAGAAGGCTCAAGCCATAGTGATACATGCAGTAGCAAACAGAGATTCTTATCTAAATGTTCAAGACTTTTCTTCATTCAAGATGACCCAATTTTTCCAGTGACAGTGGCGGGTGGTTTCAGGACAATTCCAGTGCATCACATTTATTATATACTTTATTCCTATTATTATTACATAGCTCCTCCCCAGATCATGAAGCATTAGATCCCAGAGATTGGAGACCCCTGATTTAGAGAATCCAACATCCTTTTTTAAAATATTTCTGCATTTGATTCTTTTGCTACTTGAAGAGGCAGAGGATTCCATTTGAGTTGCTTCATAATCAGACATTCTTCCTCCATTATAAACAATTATTGCTCTATAATTTTAACCACCAGCCTTGCTTCTATTTTTATACTAGGCTTTTCAATAGATTAAATCCACATATATGCATGATAGGAGATCACATATAGAATTACCTCCTCTTAGTAAGGACTATAGGCTAAATATCTGTACTGTTTATAAATATGCTCAAGTTTAAGGGTTGCATATCCTGCACAGTATGTTTTAAGGCATTTTTCTTTCATTTTTAAATAACCATAATTACTTACGGGATGTGCATTTCAATTGTGCCTTCTGCTGCCTCTCAAAACTTAGAATCACATTGGCTATCAACACCACATCTTCTATTCCAAAACAATTTTCACTCAATAACAATATGTGCTTTTTTATTGTAGTAAACTATACATAACATAAAATTACCATCTTAACCATTTTTAAGCACACAGTTTATCAACATTAAATACAGTCACATTGTTGTACAACCAACACCATCAGCCATCTCCAGATCTTTTTCATCTTCCCAAACTGAAACTCTGTGCCCATGAAACAATACTTGCACCCCATTCTGACAAAACCTGGTCCACTGGAGAAGGGGATGGCAAACCACTTTGGTATTCTTGCCTTGAGAACCCCATGAACAGTATGAAAAGGCAAAAAGGTATGACACTGAAAGATGAACTCCCCAGGTTGGTAGGTGCCCAATATGCTACTGGGGATCAGTGGAGAAATAACTCCAGAAAGA
The DNA here is from genome assembly GCF_023699985.2 of Odocoileus virginianus. Lineage (NCBI taxonomy): Eukaryota > Metazoa > Chordata > Mammalia > Artiodactyla > Cervidae > Odocoileus > Odocoileus virginianus. The sequence continues at coordinate 57,095,369 of NC_069690.1, forward strand.
ATGAAGGGATGGAGCAAAAGCAAAACCAACACCCAGTTGTGAATGCCACTAGTGATAGAAGCAAGGTTCGATGTTGTACAGAGCAATATTGCATAGGAACCTGTAATGTCAGGTCCATGAATCAAGGCAAATTGGAAGTGGTCAAACAGGAGATGGCAAGAGTGAATGTCGACATTCTAGGAAACAGAGAACTAAGATGGACTGGAATGGGTAAATTTAACTCAGGTGACCATTATGTCTACTACTGTGGGCAGAAATCCCTTAGAAGAAATGGAGTAGCCATTGTGATCAACAAAAGAGTCTGAAATGCAGTACTTGGATGCAATCTCAAAAATGACAGAATGATCTCTGTTCGTTTCCAAGGCAAACCATTCAATATCACAGTAATCCAAGCCTATGCCCCAACCAGTAATGCTAAAGAAGCTGAAGTTGAACAGTTCTCTGAAGACCTACAAGACCTTTTAGAACTAACACACAAAAAAGATCTCCTTCTCATTATAGGGGACTAGAATGCAAAAGTAGGAAGTTCAAGAGACACCTGGAGTAACAGGCAAATTTGGCCTTGGAGTACGGAATGAAGCAGGGCAAAGGCTAATAGAGTTTGGCCAAGAGAATACACTGGTCATAGCAAGCACCCTCTTCCAACAACACAAGAGAAGACTCTACACATGGACATCACCGGATGGTCAACACCAAAATCAGATTGATTATATTCTTTGCAGCCAAAGATGGAGAAGCTCTATACAGTCAGCACAAACAAGACCGGGAGCTGACTGTGGCTCAGATCATGAACTCCTTGTTGCCAAATTCAGACTTAAATGGAAGAAAGTAGGGAAGACCACTAGACCATTCAGGTATGACCTAAATCAAATCCCTTATGACTATACAGTGGAAGTGAGAAATAGATTTAAAGGACTAGATCTGACAGACAGACAGCCTGATGAACTATGGACGGAGGTTTGTGATTGTACAGGAGACAGGGATCAAGACCATCCCCATGGAAAAGCAATGCAAAAAGGCAAAATGCTTGCTGAGGAGGCCTTACAAATAGCTGTGAGAAGAAGAGAAGCGAAAAGCAAGGGAGAAAAGGAAAGATATTCCCATTTGGATGCAGAGTTCCAAGGAATAGCCAGAAGAGATAAAAAAGACTTCCTCAGCAACAATGCAAAGAAATAGAGGAAAAAATCAATGGGAAATACTAGAGATCTCTTCAAGAAAATTAGAGATACCAAGGGAACATTTCATGCAAAGATGGGACTGATGAAGGACAGAAATGGTATGGACCTAACAGAAGCAGAAGATATTAAGAAGAGGAGGCAAGAATACACAGAACTGTACAGAAAAAGGTCTTCATGACCCAGATAATCATGATGGTGTGATCACTCACCTAGAGCCAGACATCCTGGAATGTGAAGTCAAGTGGGCCTTAGGAAGCATCACTATGAACAAAGCTAGTGGAGGTGATGGAATTCCAGTTGAGCTATTTCAAATCCTGAAAGATGATGCTGCAAAAGTGCTGCACTCAATAGACCAGCAAATTTGAAAAACTCAGCAGTGGCCACAGGACTGGAAAAGGTCAGTTTTCATTCCAATCCCAAAGAAAGGCAACGCCAAAGAATGTTCAAACTACCACACAATTGCACTCATCTCACACGCTAGTAAAGTAATGCTCAAAATTCTCCAAGCCAGGCTTCAGCAATACATGAACTATGTAATTCCAGATGTTTCAAGCTGGATTTAGAAAAAGCAGAGGAACCAGAGATCAAATTGCCAACATTCACTGGATCATCGAAAAAACAAGAGAGTTCCAGAATGATATCTACTTTGGCTTTATTGACTATGCCAAAGCCTTTGACTGAGTGGATCACAATAAACTGTGGAAAATTATGAAAGAGATGGGAATACCAGACCACCTGACCTGCCTCCTGAGAAACCTATATGCAGGTCAGGAAGCAACAGTTAGAGCTGGACATGGAACAACAGACTGGTTCCAAATAGGAAAAGGAGTATGTCAAGGCTGTATATTGTCACCCTGCTTATGTAACTCATATGCAGAGCACATCATGAGAAATGCTGGACTGGATGAAGCACAAGCTGGAATCAAGATTACTTGGAGAACAAACAATAACCTCAGATATGCAGATGACACCATCCTAATAGCAGAAAGTGAAGAAAAACTAAAGAGTCTCTTGATGAAAATGAAAAAGGAGAGTGAAAAAGTTGGCTTAAAACTCAACATTCAGAAAACTAAGATCATGGCATCTGGTCCCATCACTTTTTGGGAAATAGTTGGGGAAGCAATGGAAACAGTGAAAGACTTTATTTTTCTGGGCTCCAAAATCACTGCAGATGGTGACTGAAGCCATGAAATTAAAAGATGCTTGTTCCTTGGAAGAAAAGTTGCAACCAACCTAGACAGCATATTAAAAAGCAGAGACATTACTTTACCAAAAAAGGTCCATCTAGTCAAAGCTATGGTTTTTCCAGTAGTCATGTATGGATATGAGATTTGGACTATAAAGAAAGCTGAGAGCTGAAGAATTGATGCTTTTGAACTGTGGTGTTAGAGAAGACTCTTGAGAGTCCCTTGGCCTGCAAGGAGATCTAACGAGTCCATCCTAAAAGAAATCAGTCCTTAATATTCACTGGAAGGACTGATGCTGAAGCTGAAACCCCAAAACTTTGGCCACCTGATGCGAAGAACTGACTCATTTGAAAAGGCCCTGAAGCTGGGAAAGATTGAAGGCGGGAGGAGAAGGGGATGACAGAGGATGAGATGGCTGGATGGCATCAGCGACTCAATGGACATGAGTTTGAGTAAGCTCTGGGAGTTGGTGATGGGGAGGGAGGCCTGGCGTGCTGTGGTCCATGAGGTTGCCAAGAGTCAGACACAACTGAGCTGAACTGATTGTCTCTTCCCCTAGTCCACTGTAACCATCATGCTACTGTCTCTATAAATGTGACTAAATTAGGATCTTCCATAAGAGGAATCATATATTTGTCCTTCTGGTGCACAGAGTTTTACCTTGTCCTTTCTAACCTCAAGTATTCCAGAAGTCTTTGTTCTTATGGGAAAGAGTGTTGAACCATCCTATTTGTAACATCTCAGGTCCAGAAATAGAGTAGAAAGTGAGAATTAAAATCTACATGAGTTTGTTTTTCCTTAATAAACTCTCTTCATCTCTACTCTTCTTGTATTTTCAGGCTTACCTACTTCATGAAATTTATAATGCATAAATTTTCCCCTTTACCTGAACTTTTCAACTTAGGATGTCTACTTAACAATGGAAAATATGTCTCAAGAAAACAGAGAAATCAAACACTTTGGCTTTCGTCTACCACCATATCTCATCTGTATCAACCATGGAACACAAGTCATAAATTTGAAGATAATTTAAATTATATTACCTATGTACTTAGGAGAAAATCCTATTTTTTTCCCACAAATATTCAGCAATACTAATAAAAAAAAAAAGTTCTCCAGAGTCTTTGGATTATGTTTTTCTGTGACCCAGTGCCCTGACACATTCCTTGATAGAACCCACCCACTTCTGCAATGAACTGCAGTCACTGAAGTCATCTGCTTACAGACTGAATTCGTGAACAGATGGCCCAAGAAAATATGAAGTTCAGCTGCCCTTTCTGTAACAAATGTGCTGCTTTAAATGATTAGGAAAATCGTGGCGGCCAGGAAATGTTTATTGTTTTGGAAAGAGGGTGGGTCGGGATGGGATTTCACTTTCACTCTTTCCTAGAGGAAAATATTCATCCAGCAGATTTTATGTGACATATCAGAACCACGGTTTCCATTTGCCAACTGTCAAGACATCCGCTGGTTAAGACAACTGGGAAAGGTAGCAAGAAATTAAACTGACTCCCAGCCAAGCAAATGCCAATTATACTTTAAGTGCGCTGGGAAGGATGGCCAGAGGCCAACAGCAGCGGGGATGGACAGGGGTTGCTTAACGGGCACATAGCAGAGGCTACGGCCTGTGAAATTCCAAAGAGACGTGACTGGCATGGTGACACAGACTGAGGGGGCACCCACAATGGCTCAGAGATGACTTCCACTCTGTGCCAACCAAGCTCCTCTTTGATTTGCGGTTCAAAGCCTCTCTGGATAATGGGGATTATGGGACATAGAGAATGCTTTATTCAAGGTTTTAATGTGATTTTAATCAGGAGTGTCACCATCAACTGACTTTACTTTGTCAATGGGCAATCCAAACCACACATGGAGAAGGCTAGAAAAAAGAAATGTTTTCTCCAGTGTGACCAATTTTCTGGATCAGAGTAAAATGAAGTTACTGCTTCCTTTAAATAGCATCCTGTATCTGGTTTCCTCCAAGTAGACTCAAGCAATCTCAATACATGAAGTAAGAAAGTCAAAGGTTCTTACCTGAATGATCAAGACTTTTCTTCATCAAAGAGGACATGAGTTTGAGCAAGCTCCGGGAGTTGGAGATGGACAGGGAAGCCTGGCATGCTGCAGTCCCTGGGGCTGCAGAGTCAGACATGACTGAGCGACTGAACTGAACTGAAGGTATTTGGTTACATAGGGGAAGAAAATATTTTTTCCTCTACCCTCCTAGTTTCTTCACTGTTATCCTCCCATAATAAAAGCTAAAGAGAAAAGCAAGCAAGTGATTAATAATATGTACACCCAGGAAAATTGAGTAGCTCTCAGAAATGGCCCAAGTCATTATCTTAAATATCATCTCCAGCTAGAGACAAAGGAAAGAAGGACTGGAGAAAATGCTCGAGAGTCCCTTGGACTGCAAGCAGATCAAATCAGTCCATCCTAAAGGAAATCAACCCTGAATATTCATTGGAAGGACTGATACTGAAGCTGAAGCTCCAATACTTTGGCCACCTGATGCAAAGAGCCAACTCATTGGAAGAGACCACATTCCTGGGAAAGACTGAAGGCAAAAGAAGGGGTGGTAGGGGATGAGATGGTTAAACAGCATCACCAACTCAATGGACAAGAACGTGAGCAAACTCCAGGAGACAATGGAGGACAGGGGAGCCTGGCGTGCTGCAGCGCGTGGGGTCTCAAAGAGTCAGACATGACTTGGGGTCTCAACAACAACAGAAACCATAGGTAGTGCTGTTTTGCAGATTGAAGTTGTTCCCTTCTCTGTTGATAAGAGTTCCTATAGATTTAGCCATTCTCTTTCTGGAACAGAGAGGGTAATAGCCTTTCAAATGGAGATTTCCCTTATAAATGTAAATAACCCCTACAAAAGTAGAACTTCGTTTTCAGAGCTTCTTTGATTCTGCTGTTCTTTACAAATAATAAGCCAAAGAGCCATATTTGGGGGTGACAAATTCTGTTCTTCTTCAGTTGTTTGTGGTGCTAAGTCGCTTCAGTCATGTTTGACTCTTTGTGACCTTACTGTAGCCCGCCAGACTCCTCTGTCCCTGGGACTCTCCAGGCAAGAATACTGGAGTGGGTTGCCATTTCCTTCTCCAGGGGAGCTTCCTGACCCAGGGATCAAACCTGAGTCTCTTACATCTCCTGCATTGGCTGGCAGGTTCTTTACCGCTAGCACCACCTGGGAAGTCCGACAAAGTATGTTCTTCTTCAGTTAGCATAGTGAAATTAGATGGTTTAAATGGACTTATGTATTCATCGAGATGTATTCTGTCAAGTGATCATATTTCATTGAAGAATAAAATCCACTTACTTGTGAGGAGGCAGTTGTAATGTGGGCGTGACAGGTAGAGAATATTGTTCTTAGAATTACGAAATAGAAAAATTCTTTAGATTGCTTTTTGGGTAAATTATATGGCCAATGTTAGCAAAATTTCAAACTGAAAGGTTAGCCTTAAAGTAGAAATCTAATCATGTGTACCGAAATATACTTTACTGAGTTCATATTATTAAGTTAACTCCAATGAAATATGCCAATAAGCTCTCCCCAAAAAAGTGAATTTCACTTTCAGAAATACATGCTTTTCTTAAATTTGAATGTATAATAAACTTTTATAGATTAAGATGCGTGATGTTTCACAAGAGAGACAATAAAGGCAAATGATGATGACAATGTACTTGAGATTCTGCTTGTTTAAGGTATTTTTGTACAAAGAAAATTAAAAAAAAAAACAAAACCTCTTTAATCCTCTTCAGTATTGTCAGAATGATGTGGATGTCAAGCCAATGGTCAGAGATGCAAGTCATGGGGTTCTCAAGTGTACTAAACGTGGCACAGGATGGGCCAGGCGTTCCCATCAGAGCCCACTCATCACAAACGCCGGGGGGTTAAGGCCTACAGATATTCTGTCTTAATTAGTCTTAGGTATGTCACGGGTGAGGTGCTTTTTGAAAGTTCTCCTGGTGATTCTAATGTGCAGTCGCCCAGGAGAATCACTGGTCTAGGCGGATACAGTGATTCTTAAACTAATCTGATCAGAAGGACCGAGATGCTGGTTACAAGTTGTGTCCAAAATGGATAACCAGCAAGGACTTTCTTTACAGCACAGGGAACTCTGCTCAGTGTTCTGTGGCAGCCTGGATGGGAGGGGAGTTTGGGGGAGATTGGACACATGGATATGTAAGGCTGAATCCCATTGCTATTCATTTGAAACTATCACAACATTGTTTGTGAATTGGCTATATCCCAATACAAAGTAAAAAAAAAAATTTTTTTAAATCAAAGTGTAGCTAATTAGCTACCTAGGTGATTTGCAATCAAGTCCTTGGACCACTTTCTGGGGAAAAAAAAAGAAAAACTTGTCTTGACTTAGCTTATTTGTTTAAGCCCTGGGCTTGTCACCTAGTGACATCAACTTCAGCTATGTGAGAGTTCACTCAGAGTACATAATTCTTAATTTTGGCACTTCCTAATATTCATGGTAACAAAACCTTTCACAGAAGCTTCTATACAATTGTGCTGCCACATGCAGCGCCAAGGGCGATTCCAAATTCCCATAAGTCAGACAAGTCTCAAGCCAAGGGGGAAAAAAAAAGCTAAGTGATGCTGTAGATCACATTCAGAAATACACGAAAGCTCAAGGAACTTGAGAAGAATCTCTTTTTCTGATTTTTGTTGTTGCTGTTTAAACACACAACATTTTATTTTAAATATTCATCAGGCCTGTGATCCAGCAACTGGTCTTGATCCTAGAGAAGTAAAAACACATATCACACAAAAGATTTGCACAAGAATGTTTTCACCAGTTGCATTCATAATAACCAAACATCAGAAATAACTGAAATGTCTATCAGCAGGTGAATGGGCAAATAAAGTGTGGTACATGAACACGGAGGAAGACTATTAAGCCAAAAATTAAGATTAAAAATATACATGCAACTGATAGGCAAAACAACATGGAAGAATCTCAAAAACACCATGCTAATGATGGAATTTTGAGACAAAAGAGAACATATGTGGATCTACTTATGTAAAATTCTGGGATAGATAGAACTGATCTGTGGTGACAGAGGTCAGAGAAATGGTCCTTGGGGAAGGAACTGACCAAAATACACCAAGAGGAAACTGTTCTGTAAAAAACAGGAAAATTCTACCTCCTGACCCTGGTGCTGGTAACACATAGATACAGAGTTGTCATGGAAAAGTACTTAAAGAGCTACAAAGCAATATGTCGCCCTTAAAGTGTACATTCACTTTCTGAAGACAGGTCTACGGATGTTTCAAACACTCTATTTTAGCTAATGCAGGAGAGGCAGTAGACGTGGGTTCAATCCCCGGGTCGGGAAATCCCCTGGAGGAGGGCATGGCGACCCGCTCCAGTCTTCTTGCCTGGAGAATCCCATGGCCAGAGGAGCCTGGCAGGCTACATTCCATGGGGTCCCAAAGAGTCAGACCTGACTGAAGCGACTTAGTACACACGTGAATCAACTAGTCCAGTCCTCTTCCTTTAGAGATGGGGAAACTCAAGCCCACAGTAATTTTCAAAACAGCATCTGGGAAGTAACTGAGGCTGTTCTCTGTATCCAAGTCTCATGACGGTGTATCTACTGCTCCTTCTAGTGAAAAGATCTCATCCGGTTCATACAAATGATTAGGAATATCTAACTAATACCTTACACATATGCCTTATCAAATCATAAATATTCATGAATAATTTTGGTGTGTCTTTAAAAATATCTCATCGTTTTTCTCCTTTCGAGGATTAGTAGCTAGTTCACAAAGTTGAACTTACACTACAGCTGAGATATAAAGAGAAAGACGATCTATTGTGCGCCTTGCTAATCTTGCCTTTTTCCTTCATCCCATCTTATAGTAAGCAGGAGAAAAATGTATTAATGTACTTGGATCACTCAAAGGAAATCTTAGAATGATTCTTAGTTTCTCTTTTTTAAAAAAAAATGCTTGATTTCTCACAAGACCTCATAAGGACAAAAAAGAAAGAAGATCGGAAAAGTTTAAATATCTATATAAAGAATGCTATAAATTTTATGTACACACATATTGCAGGTCAGAAGACTATGCCAGCCTTTCCATGTGTATACATTCTATATCTTGATTTCATCACACAAATAGATGTTCTAAGTGACCTAAAATTAAAAACCTTATGAATAGCAAGACCAAAGAGCAAAAGAAAAAAAAAATCCCATTCATAATTTCAAAGCATCTTATCCACGATACAAACTAATTTAACTAGTTCTACAACAAACACACACCCAGAGCCTATTGTTTTCAAAGCATAAGACTTCACAATGCAAATAAACAAGGCCCTTTTCCTCAGCCTTTGGGTTCTGGTGGAAGATACATGGAAGTGGACAAGCATTTACAAAGCAGTGTGGTACCTCTGCACTGAAGGAAATATTTGGTGCCTTGAGAATAGCTAGGAAAAGTCACTAACCCGGGTGGGGAGGGGTCTGACATCTGAGGAGGACACGGAGGGGAGAACTGAAGGAGAAATAGGAACCCGTGGATGTCCTGAGGAGTCAGACTCAGCTGAGTGTGCATGAACATAGGCAAGGTGGGAACGGAAGGGAGGCAGGAGCTGCGAGTGGGGAAGAGACGAGGACTCAGAGGGGCTGTTCCAGGCGGATTAGTGATGGTGAGGGCTTACAGGGATGTCATTTGGTTAGAAATGGGAAGCCTTCGCTTTTAGGAGAGAAGGCTGAGATATTGAGTTTTATGAGAATATTTGTGAAAGAGCACTCCACATGCCATTTAAAAAATATCTCAAAATCAAGACGTTTCATGAGCATCAAGGAACATTCCTCATGACCCCTAATAGTCATTTCCTTCTCCCCTTTATAGCAAAGAGTAGCTTTGTGTGATTTTTGCTTTATATAAGGAACAACACACAGCATGTACATTCTCGGGCTTGACTTCTTTCACTCAAATTATGTTTTGAGATTCATCTATACTGTTGCGTGTGTTTTTAAATCACTCGGTTCCATTTATTCTAAGGTTTGTAAAGACCACAATTAATTCATCTATTCTACTGTTAATGAATATTTTGGTAGTTTTCACCTCATAGTTGATTTTCAACACTATTCATTTAGGTTCTTTTCATTTTAAAAAGATCAACCTTGAATTTCATAATGTGTATAAATCCAAAAGTTCCCTAAATTTTCCATGTTAGATTCAGAACTAGTCAAGTGTATAATCCTGTTCCATTTGAATGAGATAGCACAATATTTCTGGTTCCAATTGAGCCATAAAGCTTAATTAAAATTAATAAATTATCTTGAATATTATTGGCTCTTCATGTACAATAAAAGTGATATTGAAATATGACCCAGTTGCCTAGTTAAACAACCATTGTTAACATTACCATATCAAATAACCCATTCTTCAACATAATGAACGTGTGACATGACATGGCATGCCTGCAGGCTCAGTCCTGTCTGACTCTGCACCTCCAAGGACTATAGCCTGCCAAGCTCTGCTGTCCCTGGAATTTTCCAGGCAAGAATACTGGAGTGGTTGGCCATTTCCTACTCCAAGGGATCTTCCCCACCCAGGGTTCAAACACGTGTCTCTGGTGTCTTGTGCACTGGCAGGCAGATTCTTTTCCATTGTGCCCCCTGGGAAGCCCCTGTAATTAATGTGGATGAGATCAATTCTAAATAAATAATGTACATTCTACACAAAATATCTCAATTCTAAATAAATAATGTACATTCTACACAAAATATCTGTAGGTACAGTGAGAGAGAGTAATAGAAAGGGAGATATTGATAATTACTTAAGGAAATGAAACAAGTTGTGAAATTTAAGTGTTTAAGTTTTCAATATTTGACATAGACTTATCCTGATAAGAGATGAGAGCTTGTCAATCAAATTTTGACGCTAAACATACTGAGTCCAGTATATGAGGCTTTTATATTTTTATTTCCTGGGCACATTTGTTTTCTGCACTGGAAGCAGAGCTTAATTCAGAATCATTAGCTTTGAAACTAGTAGATGCAGCATCTCTGCTGGCCCAGTGTATGCAGGTGTGCTGTGCGTGTTTCCTTTTCAACAGTAATCTCTGAATCTTGAGACCCTTCCTTCCTTCAGTTCTTTACTCTCTTTTCTCCTTTTTCCTTTTTTAACTTGAAAGGAAGATTGTTGCTCCAGTGAAAGCATTTTGGGCTCCTGGGGCAAAGTTGCTAGGAAAACATCATTAGCATTTCTAAACCTAGAGATTCTTTCTTGCCTTGAAACCGAATAGAATGGCCAGCTTCATGAAAGTCTAACTTCAACCTAGTGGAAGGAACCCCACAGGGTTCAATGGGTTTTCCTCATAAATGGGAAATCACAAGCAAGCCCCTTCCTACAAGAGAAATGGAAGAATTTCCCAACAACACACAAAATTAAACTCGCATGAAAGATGTTCTATCTTAGAATCTGGCTTTAGTATTTCCCCATTTTACACTGAAAAATGGCAGGACACATTTTGCAGACATTTTAGAATATTAGGGCAGTTCTAGAAAAATTCCAATAGCTATTTTATAGGAGTTTTTTTACCTGTACAGTAACCATCAAAATGGATACAACTCTTGAAATTTGCATAACTTTTCTTATTAAAATGTTTTGAAAGACCTTTTATAGGTTGCTCTGAATCTGAATTGGTCCCATCCAACAATATTTAAAAAGCCAGGAACACTGTATAGCTTGTCAGAAGTTCTTGTTTAAAATTTCAGGCACACACTGTAAGATTTTTTTCAAATTTCTCCTTGAATTCATTCATAAATATGTATTAAACATACATTGTTTATACTGTATGGAAATACATAGCTTTCTATAAAAATGCTCCCAACAAAACATACTCTTGAAACATTGTAGCTGGTTTTCTTGAACGGATCCTGTATGCATTATGGTTCAATATAAGAATTTTAGCATCATTTGCAAAAGAGAAATGAGAAATCAAGGATTCCCTGCCATACCAGTCAATAAGGATGTCACAATCACTAAAGCAATCCCAGCCTTCACTGTGTGTTCCTGAGCCCAAAGGGCACTCAGAAAGGAGAAGAACACCTGCTGTCTCCGGGCCATCAGACTGCAGCCACTCCCTGCGGTGAGCCCCGAGGAAGCTCAGGACGTGAAGAATCCAGGGTACTTGCCCAGGAGAGCGGAGAGGCATCTGAAAGGAGTGATTTCAGTGAGCCCAGCTCTTGTATCTTCCACTGCGTTAAAAAAATGCAAAATTCCTCAACTTGGGATATCTGGTTTTCTTTAATTAACAACAACACTTTCATGTTCAGACTACCTGGCCTTTGTTGCAAAACTTCTATCTAACCTGGCTCCTCCCCTCACTTCCTCAGAACAGTTTTCTCAAGGTTACTTGACATGCTGCCTCCCCCTGGCTTGAAGTCAGAAAAATTCCCACTGAATAAAATATAACTCTCGAATTTCAGGTTGTGAATATTTGTTAAGTCAGTGGAAATATATTAACCAATGTTCTATCTTTTCAATAATACACCTTTATTGGTTATATATAAATATACACATGAGGGTTCTGATAAAATTATACATATATATATATATATATATATATATACACACACACACACACACACGCATGGGGTCGCAAAGAGTTGGACATGACTGAGCAACTTGCACCCACCACTATACATGTACAAATATATATATATGGAATTTTCATTCAGTGGAATCTAGGTCCTAAAAGTCTGTCACTAAAAGAACATCTAATCTTCATTAAAGTGTTTATTCCTGGACTCCCCTTCTTGGATTGTGAGCATTAGTCACAACTATTTGCACTTGACATAATTTAATGACAGTTTGTCATGATAATAGCCAGGCTCTTTTTCTGTCTCCCAAACACACCAAAGAGGGAAGAGACAAGTTGGTTCAATCCTAACGAGGCATCATTCCACGTCTTACTGCGCTATCACAGTTTTATCTTCTAAACTGTTCGTCAGCAATGCTCCAACACAAAATAAAAATGTTGTGCTCACTTCAGATATACAGCAAAGTGATATGCAGTTCTGCATGCATCTATTACTTTTCAAATTATTTTCCAATTTTAAAGTCATTGTGTGACTTAAAGTATCTTTTAGAGATTTCCTTTCAAGTTCCAAGAGGTCTTTCTATCAAAATGGTGAGAAGCAGTGGCGGCCACCTCTTGTGAAGTCAGAATTTAAGGAATCTCTGAAGTGTTCTCATGCTAGAAGTGTAGTGGAAATGTTTCTGGGGAGTGGGAGAGAAAAAAAAAATGGGGAGAATATAGACTTCCTGGCAATCCGCAGAAGGATGGAGTGTTTTTCTTTCTCGTTTGAGGGCCAACACTTCAAGGGTCAGAGCATCACGTATGCCGCTCAGTCAAGTGCCTCTTGGGAGCCCAGCTACTCCTGCAGTTGGTCTTGTGTGATTTCTTCATTCCATTTTCTTACTTAAAATTGAAAATAATAATAATAATAACCACCAGAGGGCGGAAGATATTACATTTCAAAGCACTTAAAGTAAAATTGCAGGTAGGCAGGCCATCTCCCTAAGCAGCCTTGCAAGGTGGAAATACATGACTCTGCAACGCAGACTTCTGGTCCCTCTCTGTGTCCTTCTGTGTGGAGCCCAAGCCTTTTATAATACTTCTGAGCCTCCATCAGCTATATTATGTCTGCTGCTTGCCAGATAAGTTCTTTGCCAAATAGATGATTCCATTTTTTACCTTCTGCTTCCATCAAATTAAGCTCTTCCTCATCCCTTGGTTTGGGTCACCTAAAGTTCAAAGAAATAGTGCATGGTTCGAAAGATCTTTAGGCTGTATCCCTGCACCTTCAGGGCAATCCTCTACTTAAAACGCAGGAGCAAGCATTTGAAAAGACATCTGCACAAGCTTAGAGGTATCCGAATTCCTCCCTGCCTCTGTTTCCTAATTTCTTTATTTATGAACATTCTCATCTCAGTTTATATGACTTCACTATACTGTTTTGCTTTAATTGGCCCATCATAGTTGTATTAATTTTTTGGACTCAGTGACCTGCGTGTGTGTGTCCTCAGTCATGTCTGACTCCTGCGACCCCATGGACTATAGCCCGCCAGGTTCCTCTGTCCATGGGATTCTCCAGGCAAGAGTACTGGCATGGGCTTCCATTTCCTCCTCTGGGGGATCCTCCCGACCCAGGGACTGAACGTGTGTCTCCTGAGTCTCCTGCTTTGGCAAGCAGACTCTTTACCACTATGCTACCTGAAAAGACATCTGCAAAAGCTCAGAGCTACCTGAATTCCTCCATATCTCCGTTTCCTGGTTTCTTTATTCATGAACATCCTAGTCTCAGTTTCTACGACTTTATTATTATTTTTTGCTTTAATCGGCCCATCATAGTTGTATTCTTTTTTTTAGACTGAGTGACCTAATTCACGGTTTACCAGCCCACATGGTAACCAGCTCAGAAATCCTTATCTACATTGCCCTGCTGCTCCAAGCTGACTCACGATCTCAAATTCAAGTATCTCCACTAGAATCTTGAACACTTGTGTCTGTGGATCCATACCTTATCTAATGTAGAATGCTCCCCTTACTAACTGCTGGGCTCCTTAAAAACTTAAATGTGGCATCATTGTTATTGGTGAAGTTAAAGTGTTAGTCGCTCAGTTGTGCCCAACTCTTTGCAACCCCATGGGCTGTAGTCCTCTATCCATGGACTTCTCCAGCCAAGAATACTGCAGTGGATGGCCAAAACCCATCTAATTGGAAACCCTTTGGGTCACGTACATATGGCAATTGTGTTCAACCAAATGGCAAGGCTGGGGGACCTGAAAAGCTTCTTCCAGCCTTTTGTGAGGGTACTCACCCTCTCAACTACATTTCTGATCCACGGTCATAGTAGATGACATACCGTCGTATAACGACAATATCCAGGTGCTGGTAGACGCCGTTCTCTCCGGCTCCTGTCATCATCACCAGGGCACACTGCTGGGCTCCTAATGGTCCAGCGGTTTAGAATCCGCCCACCGTGGCAGCCAGCACAAGCTCAGTCCCTGATCTGGGAAGACCCCACATGCTAGGGGGACAGCTGAGCCTGCTCTCTAGCCTGTGCTCCGCAATGAGAGAGGCCGCTGCAGTGAGGAGCCCCCTCACCCCAACCAAAGAACAACCTTCGCAGCTGTGAAGACCCAGCACAGTCCAGAATAAACAAACATATGATGAAAGCTTTGCAACACGACTCACCGCTCTCACACTCTGTTTGGAGGTGTGAGGGCTTGTGTGTCTCAGGCCTTTTTCTGCTTCCTAGCACACCAGGTCTCTGAAGGAGGCTGGTATACCGGGGGTCTACAGGCTGCTGCGTCAAGACCCCTTTCAGACACCAGGCAGCCACAAAGAGTCACTAGCCTTCTTTAAGCTTCGACTTTCTCTCTTGTAAAATTCAGATATTCCAAGTATTTATTCCCTGAGTTGGTAGGGATTATGTAAGTTTAATAAATTGGCTGAACTCAGCAGAATGTAATTAAGAAAGAGCCTTTAACATTACCCAGGGGATCATCCTTATTCCCTGTTTATATTTATCATTGCACTTATTTCTAAGAAATTCCCATCCAGTGTAAAACAAAAGCAAACCAACAAGTGAACATATAAATACCTGCCTCTCCCCAAACACACACGTACACACTAATTCAGGCTGAGTTTGGGATTTGTTGTTAAGCAGATCTGTAACCATGCCAACCCTGTTTAACCCAGAGTTATTCCATTTTTAGCTGTTTTACATTCAAACTCCTAAGAAAAATGTCATTTCCACGAATGTTTCTGCAACTAGAAACATTTAGAATCTAGAGGAATATGTATCATCACCATATAACACATCATCCAAGACAGGTACTTTTGAGAATGCTAAGTAATAGAAAAATTACAATGAGACATTACCATAAGCCAGAACTGTCCCAAGTAACCTGAGAATGTGGATCTCCCAGGTTAAAAGGGAAGTATCAGAATAATAAATTCAGCTTTGAATATTAAAAAACCCACCCAACAGTGGCCTTAAAAAAATAGAAAATTTCATCTGCTTTTCTTTATTAGTTAATTTTTAAATCCCCACCCTGAAATGTTGCTGTCTGTGGCTGATAATATTGATCTATGATAGTAGGTCCCAGGCTCCTTCCTGGCCCAAAATGGTTGCTTGTGCTCCAGCCATTGGGTTTGTGTTGGAAAGAGTAAAGATTTTGCCTTCTCCCTTTAGGGACATGTCACAGGAATTACACAAAGCACTTCTGCTAGAACTATTTATAATACCAGATCTAGGTATAAGGAAGGGAATGCTTGGCTGTAAAAGAAAGACAATATCAGCGAAAACTAACATTTTCCACCACTGTGACATTTAGAATTATATATGTAAATGAACCAGATGTTGACTCAACATTCCACAAAAGTGACCAGATAAGAAAGTTTAATTTGATTCTTTTATCACTTCAACATTTGCTCTGACATCTTTTGTGTATGCTCTTTTCATCTAATTAACACTCAGTAAATGGTAACTACTACTGAGGAAGGGTCCTTTTTTGTTTCAGAAGCTTGAAATGCAATATTTGCAATGACCTGAGGGGTGGGATGGGGAGGTAGGAGAAACATCCAAGAGAGAGGGGGTATATGTATACAGATGGTGCCACGGTAAAGAACTTGCCTGCCAACGCAGGAGCTGCCGGCTTGATCTCTGGGTCAGGAAGATCTTCTGGAGAAGGAAGTGACAACCCACTTCAGTATTCTTGCCTGGGAAATGCCATGGACAGAGGAGCCTGGTGGGCTTTAGTCCACGGGGTCACAAAGAGTCAGACACGACTGAACGACTGGGCACACATATACACACAGTTGATTCTCTTCACTGTAAAGCCGAAACACGATACTGTAAAACAAGTGTTAATATATCCCAATTTAAAAAGAAATATACTGGGAGAGACTGAAACAAAAAGGGCAATGTAGAAGCCCGCACACAGGCACATTCTCACTCACACACGCACACACACACACATAACAAGTACTGCACATGTGATGTATCCTAGGCTCCAGGGAAGAAATAACAGTGTATCCAGACAAGGAAGCTATTGGAAAGCCTTGGGCTTTATTTGGCACCTACAGATGGTACATTGATACTTTGGTTACAGGAGAAGGAGGAGGCAGTCGATCCAAATGGGCCAATGACAAGAACAGAGGGAAAAAAAATGGGGAAAAAATAACCCACTCAGAGCACAGGGTGCTTGTTAAGGAGGGGTGGAGGTGGAGGTGAAAGAAATGCGTGGAGACAGCAAGACTTTGATCTTCCCACACATACCTGTTGGCAGAGCTTCTGCATACATCTACATAAATCATGCAACCACTTGTGCTCATTCTGGGCCCTGGGATGGAGAGAAATAATTTCTCAGCTGTCTAAATGCCCCCAGAAGAGTCCTCATGTTTTCGACCAACGGAACTCGGTACCTACTATTATACAAGAGACCTTGAGTACAGTCACCTCCTGTAAATTCTTTAAAGAAAACATTTCCATCTCTTGTTTGGGGTGACTTAAAACATCTTCAAAATCTTCCCTCGTGGCTCAGTGGCAAAGAACCTGCCTGCAAAGCAGAAGACTGGGGTTCAGTCCCTGGGTCAGGAAGATCCCCCGGAGAAGGGAATGACAACCCACTCCAGTATTCTTGCCTGGAGAATCCCACGGACAGAGGAGCCTGGTGGGCTACGGTCTATGGGGTCACAAAGAGTCAGATGCGACTGAGCAACTAACACAACTGATATCTTCAAAGAGCTCTGAGGTGGAGGGAAAGGATGACAGTGTTTTTGAGATCAAGTTCAGATTCTTCTGTGCCTTTGCCCAGGGGGTTGTCAAATCCCAAGCACATTTTGGAAAGGAGAGTGTCTCAAGATGTGGTTGGAGCTCCTGGCTTTGCAGAGAAGCAAACAGACAAAACTCCCACATTGAATGATAAGAATAGTTACTCTAGTCCTCTCACCCTCTTCTTGATCATCTTGCTAAATCCAGGCAGCTCCAAGAAACAAAAGCATTCAAAAAACACAAATAGCGGCTTCTCTTTTTATTGGCCCTGCTTCTTTACACCTGAAGTGCAGTTTCATCGTGTCCTCTACCAAGTAGTTGAAGTTATAAATCGTGAATAAATCCAGTTTGATATTTCTGGTCACTAACATCAAAAATAGGAGAAATGAACCCAAGTGACTTACAAATTTTGGAGTCATGCTTGTGTCCTCTATGAATACTTGTCTCATCTCTGGTTTGGGTTTTTTCCAGTCCACAGAATTTACCACCAAGAAAGGCGAAAGTGAGATGTCGATCGCAAAGAATCGCTAGTAGGAGATTATAATTCTCTGCTGAGGATCAAGTGAAAATCGGTCGTTGAGCTCAGTGCGTCCCTCCTGCCATTTTGATCAGCATGAATTATGGCCCATTCCTTTCCCTGGTTTAAGGAGAATTTTATGAAGAAATATTGCAATATTTTCATTCTTAGGTGCTTCTTTGTTATTCAAGAGACAATGGTAACAGTTTGCTTTCTAAGTGCAAAGTAGGTAAAGGACGGAATAAGCATATGATTGCTCAATTTCAAAATAGAGACATTATTTTGACTCCTCTTTTCAAAGACAACTATTTTGCAATAAGGTCTTTAATGAGGAGAGATTTATTAATAAAAACACCATGCACAGAAAGGCTGTAAACCCTCAGTGTTTCCTTTCATGTGTCAGACACCGCACTTTCTCCTATTGAACCGTCCCCTACCCCAGCCAGTCATGGTTGTTGTTGTTTTTTTTTCTCTGTTTTAGAAACAGAAAATACATGTGTTTTTACAAATGCATTTGGATTTTGTTTGGGGGACTTCCCTGTTGGCTCAGCTGTAAAGAATCTGCCTGCAATGCAGGAGACCCGGGTTCAATCCCTGGATCAGGAAGGTCCCCCAGAGAAGGGAGCAGCTACCCACTCCAATATCCTGGCCTGGAGAATCCCGTGGAGAGAGGAGCCTGGCAGCTTACAGTCCCTGGGGTTGCAAAGAGTGGTGCATGACTAAGCGACTTTGATGATTTCACTTTTCCTACAAAGATTTGAGATCTTTGCTTTAGGTAACCAAAATGAAATGAAAATAATGAATGGATACTAGCCTGCTTTCAAATGCAATGTATATGAAATACCACGATTGAATGACCTTTCTGAAAGACATCAGCAAAATTCTCAAAGTGCCCGGTGACATGGCAGAGTGAAACGGCAATGCACGTTAGGTTTGCGTAGTGTTTTAGATTTCCCTACAAACACACAAGACAACTTCCACAGTATCCTCCAGGTGAATTGAACCATGCACTATGCATCTGACATTTTCATAGATTTTAAAGGACCTGTATTTAGATGGAGAGATATAAAAAGTACAGCTTGCAGAAGAAAGAAAAATACAAGCCTGAGAAGGAAAGAGGAGTGGAGCCTGTGTCTTTGGTCTCTAAAGGGATATCCTTTACATTCCCTGAGAAATTAGATTTGGAAGCAAGTGCTTTCAACAAAAGGGATGAGGGGGGTCAACGAGAAACATTCTTAAGGATATTAACTAAATATATCTCCATCAGTGACTACTACAATGAGGCTATAAATATTCCAGCTTGTTCTAGACACCGCAGTTCTGGCTTCTGTTTGGTACTATCTTCATGTCTTTCTGATTTGACTTGATTGTTGGGAAAATAAGATGATTGGCCCAAACCCGAGTGTTGGGGCAATAAAGACCCTGATAAAGACAGAAGTGGAAGAGACTCCTTGGTTTGGTGTCAACAGATAACACTGGCAGCCAGGTCCTCTAAAGAGGGACAGCTAGGCTGAGAGTGGCTTATTAACTTTACATTTTTTCCTTGAGTATAATTCCCAGCACACATTCTTGACCATGGCAATTTGCCAGTTCAACAGCGATGTTTGCCATCGAGTTTCTTTTGAATTTACCAGAATGGGTTCTGTCAGAGTGAATACATAAGGTCACTTTCCCCCATTCTCTTTTATTTCACAGGAAACTACCATCAAATACAAATATACTTGCAGGATATTAAACATCACTTTCACTTAGCCCAAGATTTCAGAGTCTGAGAGAAACACTGAAAGGTTGCCTGACTCACTGAGTCTAGTGGAGTCAGAGAACCCTCTGGTAAAGCCTGACAAACACGATGCCTATTGAGGATTCTGTTTTTATTTTTCCTCTAGCTGAGAGTATATCAATCTGCTGAAGCATTTTAAGGATTTGAATTGCTCTGCCAATATTTATTTGGGATGCAACTAGAAGCTACAAAGTTGATTATGAAGCCAGGAAGACTAGCACAGGAACATTTATTGAGCTAAATGTGTTGGCAGCAACTCAACCCACAGGAGGCAGATAAAAATAAATGAAAATAAACAATTACTAATGTGTGTCATTTAGCCCACAAATGCAGTGCACGTTTTCTCAAGCTAAATATGAAGCATTCTATATCTGACTATAAACATATCAGCTTAGAAATGCAATGCCAGTTTTATCTTTGTATTTCTTAAAACTTTTTACTTTATATTGGAGTTCAACTGGTTAATAATCTTGTGACAGTTTCAGGTGCCCACCGAAGGGACTCAGCCATAGATATATATGTATCCATTCTCCCCCAAACTACCTTCCCATCCAGGCTGCCACATAACATTGAGGTGAATTCCCTGTGCTGTACAATATCAGTTTTATAAAGCTTAAAGTTGTGCACAATAAATATATCAGCTCAATTCAGTAGCTCAGTCGTATCCAACCCCATGGACTGCAGCACGCCAGGCCTCCCTGTCCATCACCAAGTCCCGGAGTTTACTCAAACTCATGTCCATTGAGTCGGTGATGCCATTCAACCATCTCATCCTCTGTCGTCCCCTTCTCCTCCGGCCCTCAATCTTTCCCAGCATCAGGATCTTTTCAAATGAGTCAGTTCTTCACATCAGGTGGCCAGAGTATTGGAGTTTCAGCTTCAGCATCAGCCCTTTCAATGAACACCCAGGACTGATCTCCTTTAGGATGGACTGGTTGGATCTCCTTGCAGTCCAAGGGACTCTCCAGAGTCTTCTCCAACACCATAGTTCAAAAGTATCAAAAGTAATGTCTCTGCTTTTTAATATGTTATCTAGGTTTGTCATAACTTTCCTTACAAGGAGTAAGCGTCTTTTAATTTCATGGCTGCAGTCACCATCTGCAGTGATTTTGGAGCCCCCAAAAGTAAAGTCAGCCACTGGTTCCACTGCTTCCCCATTTATTTCCCATGAAGTGATGGGACCAGATGCCATGATCTTAGTTTTCTGAATGTTGAGCTTTAAGCTAACTTTTTCACTCTCCTCTTTTACTTTCATCAAAGGTTCTTTAGTTCTTCTTCACTTTCTGCCATAAGGGTGGTGTTATTGATATTTCTCCCGGCAATCTTGATTTCAGCTTGTGCTTCATTCAGCCCGGCGTTTCTCATGATGTACTCTGCATATAAGTTAAATAAACAGGGTGACAATATACAGACTTGACGTACTCCTTTTCCAATTTAGAACCAATCTGTTATTCCATGTCTAGTTCCAACTGTTGCTTCCTGATCTGCAAACAGGTTTCTCAAGAGGCAGATCAGGTGGTCTGGTATTCCCATCTCCTTCAGAGTTTTCTACAGTTTATTGTGATCCACACATTCAAAGGCTTTGGCATAGTCAATAAAACAGAAATAGATGTTTTTCTGGAACTCTCTTGCTTTTTGATGATCCAGCAGATGTTGGCAATTTGATCTCTGATTCCTCTGCCTTTTCTAAAACCAGCTTGAACATCTGGAAGTTCACGGTTCACATATTGCTGAAGCCTGGCTTGGAGAATTTTGAGCATTACTTTACTAGCGTGTGACATGAGTGCAATTGTGTGATAGTTTGAGCATTCTTTGGGATTGCCTTTCTTAGGGATTGGAATGAAAACTGACCTTTTCCAGTCCTGTGGCCACTGCTGAGTTTTCCAGATTTGCTGGCATATTGAGTGCAACAGTTTCACAGCATCATCTTTGAGCATTTGATATAGCTCAACTGGAATTCCATCACCTCCACTAGCTTTGTTCGTAGTGATGCTTCCTAAGGCCCACTTAACTTCACATTCCAGGGGTCTGGCTCTAGGTGAGTGATCACACCATTGTGATTATCTGGGTTGTGAAGATCTTTCTTGTACAGTTCTTCTGTGTATTCTTGACACCTCTTCTTAATATCTTCTGCTTCTGTTAGGCCCATACCATATCTGTCTTTCATTGAGCCCATCTTTGCATGGAATGTTCCCTTGGTATCTCTAATTTTCTTGAAGAGATCTTTAGTCTTTCCCATTCTATTGCTTTCCTCTATTTCTTTGCATTGATCACTGAGGAAGGCTTTCTTATCTCTTCTGGCTATTCTTTGGAACTCTGCATTCAAATGGGAATATATTTCATTTTCTCCTTTGCTTTTCGCTTCTTTTCTTTTCACAGCTATTTGTAAGGCCTCCTCAGACAGCCATTTTGCTTTTTTGCATTTCTTTTCCATGGGAATGGTCTTGAGCCCTGTCTCCTGTATCATGTCACGAACCTCCCTTCATTGTTCATCAGGCTCTCTGTCTATCAGATCTAGTCCCTTGAATCTATTTCTCACTTCCACTGTATAGTCGTAAGGGATTTGATTTAGGTCATGTCTTAAAGGTCTAGTGGTTTTCAATAATGAGTTTATGATCTGAGCCACAGTCAGCTCCCAGTCTTGTTTTTGCTGACTGTATAGAGCTTCTCCATCTTTGGCTGCAAGAATATAATCAATCTGATTTTGGTGTTGACCATCTGGTGATGTCCACATGTAGAGTCTTCTCTTGTGTTGTTGGAAGAGGGTGTTTGCTATGACCAGTGTGTTCTCTTGGCAAAACTCTGTTAGCCTTTGCCCTGCTTCATTCTGTACCCCAAGGCCAAATTTGCCTGTTACTCCAGGTGTTTCTTGACTTCCTACTTTTGCATTCCAGTCCCCTATAATGAAAAGGACCTCTTTTTCGTGTGTTAGTTCTAAAAGTTCTTGTAGGTCTTCAGAGAACTGTTCAGCTTCTTCAGCGTTACTGGTCAGAGCATAGACTTGGATTACTGTGATACTGAAATGTTTGCCTTGGAAACAAACAGAGATCATTTTGTTGTTTTTGAGATTGCATCCAAGTACTGCATTTCAGACTCTCTTGTTGACTATGATGGCTACTCCAGTTTTTCTAAGGGATTCCTGCCCACAGTAGTAGATATAATGGTCATCTGAGTTAAATTCACCCATTCCAGTGCTATATTACTATAATACAATATCAGTGCAGGATACACAAGTTTGATATCTGGATGGAGAAGAACCCTGGAGAAGGAAATGGCAACCCGCTCCAGATTCTAGCCTGGAGAATCCCATGGACAGAGGAGCCTGGAGAATCCCATGGACAGAGGAGCCTGGAGAATCCCATGGACAGAGCAGCCTGGCGGGCCACAGTCCCTGGGCTCACAAAGAGTCAGACACGACTGAGCGACTTCACTTTTCTGGCCTCAAGCCATGTGGGATCTCAGCTCATCGATCAGGGATCAAACCCATGCACCCTGCGCTGGACGGTGAAGTCTTAACCCCTGGACCTCCTGGGAAGCCCATATTGCGCCTTTGTAGATACAACACCAGAGATCCAATCCATGAAAGAAGTAATAACAATGACCTTATTAAAACTTCTGCCCTGCAAAACACACTGTCAGGACAATTAGAAGACATGCCACAAAGAAATAATTTGCAAAAGACACATCTGATAAAGGACTGTTATCCAAACTACACAAAGAACTCTTAAAACTCAACAATAAGGAAACAAACCAAAAAACTGGATTAAAAATATGGGCAATAGATCTGAAGAGACACCTCACCAAAGAAGATATACTACAGAGGGCAAATAAGCACATGAAAACATGCTCCATCATTGGCTGTCCACTAGTGCCTCAAAAGGACTGAAAGAACAGAATGCTCAGTCATCACCCAGAGGACCCTTTGAAAAGCTTCAGTGTAGGAATGGTGAATTCCAAGCCCCATCTCAGTAGAAGCCAGGAATAAAGATGTGTTTACCCAGGAATGATTTGTGGAGAAACCTCTGGTCTAATGAAATGAATGCCCCAGACCCAAATGGGAGATCTACAGGAGTTTTGCAATTTCACATCATTAGAGACACCACAAGCTTGGACTGAAAGGGACAAAGAGAGGTTTAGGAAGACGATATGGGAATTCCTTAAAAGACTAGGAATAAAACCACCATATGACCCAGCAACCCCATTCTAGACATATACCCTGAGGAAACCAAAATTGAAAAAAACCCATGTATCCCATTGTTCATTGCAGCACTATTTACAATAGCTAGAACATGGAAGCAACCTAGATGTCCATTGACAGATGAATGGATAACGAAGTTGTGGTATATATACACAATGGAATATTACTCATCCATAAAAATGAACACATCTGAGTCAGTTTTAATGAGGCAAATGAACCTAGAGCCTATTATGCAGAATGAACTCAGAAAGAAGACAAATATCATATACTAACACATATATAAGGAATCTAGAAAAATGATAATGAAGAATTTATTTGCAGGGCAGCAATGGAGAAATAGACATAGGGAATGGACTTATGAACATGGGGAGAGGGGAGGAGCGGGTGATTGTGGAGAGAGTAACGAGGAAACTTACATCACCATATGTAAAATCCATAGCCAACGGGAACTTGCTATGTGTCTCAAGAAACTCAAACAGGGGCTCTGTACCAGCCTAGAGGGTGGGATGGGGAGGGAGGTTCAAAAGGGAGGGGACACTTGTATACCTATGGCTGATTCATGTTGAAGCTTGACAGAAAACAACAAAATGCTGTAAAGCAATTATTCTTCCCTTAAAAAATAAATAAATATATTAAAAAAGAGAAGTTTAAATGAAGAAAGGCTATCTGAGCCCCTAAATTCTAAAAGGCAAGAAACAGTTTGCTGAGACCACTTGGCCCCAAGCATATTCTATCTTCCAAAATAAAGGAAGGATGATGCTGAGGGCTGGGCCACTGGTCCAGAGGATGGGTGGCCAGCTAACAAGGATGTTTTACAAGACTCAAACCCTAATCACGTTTGCCCAGCTGGATTTCTGAAATTGCTTGGAACTGGTGACTACATGTCCCTTCGGATCAGGAACATCTTTAACTATGAAATGTTATCTGATGTCTGCCCCACCACTGTATTTTGGGAGCAGATAACTTATTTTTCCAGTTTCACAGGCCCACAGATGGAGAGGGACTTTACCCCATGATGGATTATATCCAGAGGCTCAATGATATCTAACTTAGATGATGAAATTTGGGACTTGTGAGTTGATAAGACTCAGATGAGACTTTGGATTTAACTGGATGATGTAATGGGTTGAGCCTTTGGGGGACACTGCAGGGAGATGAATATATTTTGTGTATGAGATGAACACAAATCTTTGGGGGCCAGAGTTCAAACTGTGCGGTAAGCTGGATTATGGCTCCTTGAAGATATCAATACCCCAGTCCCTGGAATCATGGAATAGTTTACCTTTCAAGGTAAAAGGGACTCAGTCGATGTGATTAAGCAGGGAACTTGAGATGGAGAGGTCATCCCGGATTATCCAGGCGGTCCCAATACAAGAGACGGGTGTGGAGTCAATAAAAGGAGGTGCTGATGACGGAAGCAGAGGCTGGAATGAATATGATCACAAACCAGAGAATGCAGGTGACCTTGAGGAGCTGGAATAGTTAAGGAAACATATTCCCCCCAAGGGTCTTCCCAGGGGGCACTAGTGGTAAAGAACCCACCTGCCAGTGCAGGAGATGCAAGAGATGTGGGTTCAGTCCCTGGGTTGGGGGGATCCCCTGGAGGAGGGCATGGAAACCCACTCCAGTATTCTTGTCTGGAGAATCCCATGGACAGAGGAAACATAAGAGGCGTGGGTATGATCCTTGGGTCTGGAAGATCCCCTAGAGAAGGAAATGGCAACCCACGCTGGTATTCTTGTCTGGAGAATCCCATGGAAGGAGGAGCCTGGAAGGCTATAGTCCATGAGGTCACAAAGAGTTGGACATGACTGAAGCGACTGGGCATGCACGCACATTCTCCCCTAAAGACTCTAGAAAGAACATGGCTCCGCAAATACCTTGATTTTAGACCATAAAACCCACTGAGACGTCCAACCTCCAGAAATATAAGATAATAAATTTGTGGAAGGTTACTGTAGCAGTGGGGCTCCCCTGGTGGCTCAACTGTAAAGAGTCTGCCTGCCAGTGCAGCCGAGTTGGGTTTGATCCCTGGGTCGGGAAGATCCCCTAGAGAAGGAAATGGCAACCCAGTCCAGTATTCTTGCCTGGAGAATCCCGTGGACAGAGGAGCCTTGTGGCCTACAGTCTATGGGGTCACAGAGTCAGACACGACTTAGCAAATGACGACAACAGTTAAAGCATGACGACAGTAATAGTAGACTAATGTGATATCATAATGATAACTGCTATTATTGTGCCCTTAATACTTATACTCAGCCATTCTCACTCTTCAATATAGTATTCCTAACATTTTTTTAAGCAGAAAATTTTGAGAAGGAGGGAAGCATTTCTTCTTGAAGAAGGGTCCTCATTTTGTTTATTGTCTGACGTATGATGCTACAATAAAGCAAAATATACATGAAATGGCCTCAGATGGACTGTTCTAAAGATTTAGTATGTGCTATTTATAACAATTTAAAAAATATTTTGACCTACATCAGTTCAAAGTTCTGGATGATATCATTTGCTCCAGCAATCCCCTTTACCATTGTAGTTTGCAACTTTTATCCATAGGGATTTGGGTTACTATAGCAGCAATGTTTGCTATCAATTTTTCTAAAATGGAAATCAAGTTTTACAAGGAGCTTTTTACTTGACCTAAGAAAGTCGATAAAAATGTATTGAAATCGAACTTTTAAAAGAAATTTGTGTATGGTTTTTGGGGTTAGTCTAAATTTTGGAGACATCTGGCTTAATACTTTGAGCATTCTTTTTAAAACATTTTAGACTGCACATTCTTATCATCACATATTTTAAGCCCAACCTACAGTATGTAAATTTTTGTATTTATACACTTTATATAAACTTACTATATTATGCATATGTCACATTATATACAAAAACAAGAGAAAGAAAAACAAAAATTGAAATGAACATCTTTAATATTTTCTTCTCACACCCCCATAGGTCATTTTCCACACCTGCAGAGATGTGTCCAGCCCATCTGGCAGCTGCTGGTTGTACAGGTTGGATGAAAAAGACAAGAAGACCCATTTGGGGACCAAGTTTTTCTTTACTAGTCACTGTGATCTCTGACAAACTGGATCAGTTGATTGAGTGAATTAAGTCACATAAAGTGCATCACTTACTTAGCACTGTTATTGGAAATTAGAAAGAGTCTCGCCAACATTAAGGTGGTAGTTGTGGTTATGGTAATAACTTGTTTCCGTCGTGTCTGACTCGCTTCAACCCTATGGACTGTAGCCCACCAGGTTCCTCTGTCCACGGGATTCTCCAGGCAAGAATGCTGGAGTGGGTTGTCATGCCCTCCTCCAGGGGATCTTCCCGACCCAGGGATCAAACCTGGGTCTCTGTGGTTTCTGCACTGCGGGTGGATTCTTTACCACTGAGCCACCAGGGAAGCCCTATTACTATAATACTTGTCTTAAAAAACATATTAGAGTTCTTGCTTGTGTCTTCTGGGTTTGGGCCACGTTTGGGGGAAAAGTGACTTATGGGATAGGAGGCATCATTCTTGGGAAACGGGTGTGTTTTTAATTTTCACAGTATCTCTCTACCTGCTCCATTGATCTGGCGGTTCTGATCCCTCTGACTTGCGCTGTGCTTGTGATTTTCCTGTGAGATTGCACGTGCAGGTTTGGGAATGCGTGTTTTGTGTTTGCAAGTGTGTTTCCACGAGGGGCTTGGCGAGAACAGAAAAACGTGTTCTGTGCAAGCTTGGCCCTGTCCCTTCCATAAGCTCAAACCTAAGACGCTTTCTCTTTTTGCCAGGCTTATTTATTTGTGCCCACCCTAGGTCTCCGCGGATGCACGCGGGTTTTTCTCTGGCTGGGCCGAGTAGGGGCTCCTCTCTGTTACGGGGCGTGGGCTTCTACTGCGGCGGCGTCTCTTGTCCCCGCGCATGGCCTCTAGCTCAGAAGCGCTTCAGCAGCTGCGGCCCACAGGCGGAGCGGCCCCACGGCTGCAGTACTCTTCCCGGACCAGGGATCAAACCTCTGTCTCCTACAATGGCAGGGGGATTCTTCACCGCTGGACCACCAGGGAACTCCCCAAAATGCTTTCTTAGTCAAATTCTCTATTATCAAGAGCATCCCCTAGGATGACAGCACACTGTTCTTCAGTGAAAGGCACAGCTTCTCACAAGAAACAAGGCCTTATGTGAAAAAGAACAAAAAAAAAACGCACTCTCCTGTTTTCGTCTCCATCTCTCAAACCTTCTCGGTTCTTCCCACCAAACATAATCGATACAACCTTTATTTCTTTATAAAAGTTATCCCCTTATTTTCATTGAACTCACACTCTCATTAATAGTATGCAGTGAACTGGGCTTCCCTGATAGCTCAGCTGATCAAGAATCTGCCTGCTATGCAGGAGACCTGAGTTCGATCCCTGGGTCGGGAAGACCCCCTGGAGAAGGGAATGGCAACCCACTCTAGGATTCTTGCCTGGAGAATCCATGGACAGAGGGGCCTGGTGGGCCACAGTCCACGGGGCTGCAAAGAGTCAGCCACGACTCAGCGACTAAGCACAGCATAGAAGGCAGTGCTTTAAGCGCTTCTCCGTTTGTGAAAGCAGTGTAAGTCCTCTCGGTCCGCAGAATGGTTTAGTGGGGAGAGAGCTCACGCTGGCTTCTGCAGCTCGAGTCTGGAAGACCTGTGTTCCTCCGTGTTTTGCAGCTATCACTTCCTTCTTCAACCCCCCACCCCTCACACACACACACCCTCTCAGGGCAGTCAGGTGTAAAATTAGAAGGGAAAAAAGTAATACGAGCATGGAAAATATGAGATAACATTTCTAAAAATAAATTCTGGTGGGAGAGGCAGTCCACTTGGAAACCAATAAGAGGGTGTTAAGTCCTCTCTAGGCTGAATTTCTCAATTTCCCTACATTGGTACTGCCTTTAGTAGCCAGTGAGGACCTTACGTTTCCCAATAGCTTTTCTGGGTCACTCACCTACGAGCTTATAAGATTGCCCAACGTGAGCTGGAAGTTTCTTTTTATATCCCAGAGCAGTACGTGCGCCCGCTGCAGTTCCTTCATGGCTTATTTCTTCCGCTCACATCTCTGTTTACCTCTGTCCACTAGGCAGGACCAGTCCTTGGTTAAGTTGTGAAATTCACACAATGCTCTTTAGGCTCCTCCAGGTTGAAGCACCTTTCTACAGCAAGATGCCAAGAATCTTGCGAAAGAATTGTGAAGCCTGTTCTCTGCATCTCCTAGTAATTCAAACCAGGACAGGTTGGAGAGAAGATACAGGAGAGGAGAATCTGGGGCAGAATCAGGAAAGCGTGTTCCTAACAAAAGCTGCCCCAAAGTAAGATTGACATGGGGTGGGGGGAAGGACACAGAAATGTTTCCAGAGATGATTTATAATAAGGGTGGCTGAGGTGGTTTATAACAAGGGTGACTGGAGATAATTTATAATAAGGGTGACCTGGAGATGGTTTATGCAACACAGGTGAGCTGATACCCAGGAAGTTAAGGCATAAATGTAGATATGAGTATACTTACTTAAAAAATAAGGAGAAATAATATATGGACACCAGGCAGAGAAAGGGGGGTGAATCGAGACATTGGGATTGAGATATATACACTGCTATGTATGAAACAGATTACTAATGAGAACCTCCTGGACAGCATGGGGCGGAGACGAAGATACAATCAGTAGGATACATATTAAGTTAACCTTAAAAATGCATCCCAGTATACAGTAGGTATAGACAATTCTGTTTGATTCCACTTATACAAGGAAGCTAGAATAGTCAAATTCATACAGCCAGAAAGAATACTGGTAGATACCAGGGACTAGGCGAGGTGGATGAGAGGAGCAGGGATGGGGGCTCCATAGTAGTCCGTTTAGTGGGGACAGAGTTTCAGTTCAGGAAGGTGAAAACTTAGGGAGGTGGATGATGGCAAGTTTCACAACAACATGAATGGACTTAGCGTCACTGAACTGTACAGTTAAATATGGTGTGTTTTATGTGACTTTTAACACAAAAAATTAAAAAAGAATTATACAAAACAAAATAATGCATTCTCATTGTAATTAGTAAATCAGAGATGGAGAAAGAAGGGGAAAAAATAAACCACACCGGTTTCCCTTTTCCAGAACCCTGAAATCCCAGTGGAGATAATGTTGGGTGTTCTATCCTATCATTTTCCTATGCCCTTTTTCTTAGCTCTTTGGGAATAGTTCATATAAATACATCTTATGATTGCAGTTAGAGGGAGCATGCTAAATGCAGCTCACCACTCCGGTGTTTGCGATCTTCCAACGGGTCCCTACTTGACACAAGTTGCAGCAAAGTCCAGGGACACGCGGGCCACCCCACTCCCTTCTGACCTCACCTCCTGCCTCTCCTCCTCACCTCCTTCCTCTCCACTTTCTGCACCATCTTCTTCACACACACAAGGCTCCCTGCAGCCCTGAGGCTCCCAGACGTGTGTTCTCTCTGCTTGGATTGCTCTCCTCTCTGGTATTCAGGTGACTCACTCTTTCATCTTCTCCATGTCTTTACTCAGACATAATTTTCTCAATAACTCTTCAGTTTTCCTACCCTGGTGCTCTGCCTGTTTAATGCATAAAGATCCATTGCACATTAGTGAATGTATGGGAGATGCCAAACCTGGACCACTGGTGTAGCATCTTTCCCAGAAAGCCGCTGCCTGTTTGTTTTTAATCCAGCACAAGGATGGAAGCTATGCTAGGATAACTTACATCTGCACAGTGTGTTGTGAGTGGCTCATTCGTGTCTGACTCTTCGCTAACCCCGTGGACTGTAGCCCACCAGGCTCCTCTGTCCATGGGATTCTTCAGGCAAGAAAACAGGAGCAGGTCGCTGCTTCCTTCTCCAGGGGATCATCCCGCCCCAGGGTTTGAACCCGGGGCTCCTGTGTTGCAGGCAGAGCGCAGTGTGCCCTTTTAAAATTCCTCTTTAGCCTTGAGTTTCATCCCTGAATCTTGCACTTGGGAGATCTCTCCATCCTCCCCCGCCGTGGCTGGGATTCTCAGGTTGTTGATTTTGCTGCCCAGAAGCCCTTGATGCCTGTCCTCCCACAGGCTGGCTGTTTCTGGACTGTGTCTTTCTCTGCTCTCTTTATCAAAATTTATTTGCTTTTGTGGGAACTTTTCCAAAAGACAGATTCACTGGTGGGGCGGGGGGGAGCTGAAAAGTCCATCTATTTCCTTCTTAATCCAAAGGATTGTATTTCAAATGGTTAGGATTTAGACCCCAAAGTCAGCATTTTTTTCCTGCTTCCTATAAGATGTTGTCTGTACCTTTGGTCTTAGAGAATATTTCTTCTTTTCCTGCAGTCTAGGGAGACTCCAAAGAACTTGAAATCTATCATGATCCCTCAAATAAGAATGTTATCACTTAAAGAACATGTTGCATCTAGATACAAAATGTCAACAAGAAAGATGAATTTCCAGCCATCCTGAGCTCTTTGGAGCACTTAACTTTTTCATCTATTTCCAGAAGCAAAAATCTGGAGGTAGAAACATTGTGAGATGTGAAGGTAACTGCAATTTCACAGAAAGAAAAAGAATTGAAAAAAAGAAGAAAAAGAATTGGTATGCTAACTGGACTTCCCTTGAGATCTAATGATGAGGACTCTGAGCTCTAACTGCTGAGGGCCTGGGTTCAGTCTCTGGTCAGGGAACGAAGGTTCCACAAGCCGTACAGCCAAAATAATACAATAAATAAAATTTTTAAAACAAAAGGAGAATTGGTGCACTGATTGGAATTAAATGAGATAATCTTGATATTGATGTTACCTACTCAGAGTTACATACTGCTAAATTCATTTTCTGTTCTCTCTTACAGGTTTTAATTTAATTACTATTTTTCTTTGTCTTTGCAGGTCAGAAACAGAGGACAAAGTTTTCTTTGACTCCTAGTTTCTCTTCCCTGTTCTTACTGAGAATGTTTATAGCTATGTTCGCCTCCATCACCCAATGACAAATAGAGAAATAAAATAGAAATTTTCAAAAGTAAGCAACTGATATCTGGGGTGTTTTTAGAAGAGGCAGGATTATGCCTGGGTGGTTATAGATTATGGAATGTATAGATTTTTACAAAATTAATAAATGCATAAAGCTATTCCTCTGATTTCCTAATGTCAACTACCTTTAAAAGAATGCGTCAATTGTCAAATAAGGCTGTCAATTTTTCCTGGTGTGTTTGTTGGAAGTGAATATGCACGTGTTTCATGGTCACAGGTCTCACTAAATCCTCTCTCAATATTTATTTCACTAACATAATACATGCTGACGTCAATAATCTTTCCTGGCTTCCAACTTTGTTCACGCCATGATGGCATCAGATCGTTTCCTGAATGAATGAGAGAGACTCATAAATATTTTATTGTGACCCAATCGTTATGTCAAGTGCTTCCTGATCTTCTCTTTGAACTGTTTATTTTTTGTTTTTTAATAGGACATGGTTTGCTCAGAATGTTTGCACATTTTTGGATGTTGACCTTAGCCTTGCTATTTGGAATATTTTACACGTCACTTTAATCATACTTTGTCCTACTTTGATTCCTGCAAGTCTATTATTTCTAATATGTGGCAAATATTTACTTATATCAATAGTGGTGAATTTCATTTCCCCTCTGTATCTACCTTAAGGTCTATTGAGTTGACGATGTATTATTTTGTAAGCACTGTGTGCAAAGTCTTGCATTGCTTCCAGTTGCCTCATTCAGGCAAGGTATCTCATTGAAAGAAATTTCACGTTCAATTTTTGGATAAAAATGTCTCCCGGTTAGTTGGAATCTTCTTAATCAATTGTTCAGTGCCATGAAGAATCTAGCTTTACCTTTCTTTAAAAAAAACAAAAGTTGGTTTGCAATGATTTATGATAACTCAAAGAGAGACCATTTTACAAGTGAAATATTATTCAGCATTTGCCCAAAATCAACACTACCATGAGACTCCAACATAAAAGACCATGCAGCCAAAGTGGATGAGAAATACTTGTAAAATATCCAGCATGATACAAATAGCAAATATCCCAAATATCCCAAAACAGCAAAAGTCTCAAATTTGCTTTGAAATGTCACTCTCAGTTTGAAAGCAAATAAGCAAAATTGAGAGCTTTACTTAAAAGGTGATATTTATTTTTCTTTTCTTTTTTTGACCACGTGGCTTGCAGAATCTCAGCTCCCTGATTAGGGATCAAGCCTGTGCCCTCAGCAGTGAAAATGTGGAGTTCTAACCCCTGGCCTGCCAGGGAATTCTCAACACTCTTGAGATTGTAGTGTGATTTCTTTCAGTTACCTTGATTCAAACAATGATAATTGGATGCATGTCCAAGAAGTAAGTTGGACTTCTGCCGATCATCTGGTTTTAACTTTGATATAAAGTTTCAAATTTGATAATTAAATTAATACAACAGAAACTCCACTTGTTAGGAACTGTCTTTAAATCAGTTGTGGTCTGTTTGACAGAAAATTGAGCAATTTTACTGTCCAAAAGCAAAGCCTAAGGACTTGGAGGTTAAGCTCCCAGGCAGCCTGAAATATCAGTTCTAACGGCTAAGTCAATGTTCCAAGCTCCAATCCACAAAGCCCCAAGGTCCCACAAAGCCACTTTAAAGGTCCTTTAAAGAACAAGTGTTCAGTCCTGCTTTCAGAATATGGCAAGAACTGCAGCTTGTGAGAAATGAGTGGAAACTCTGGAGTGC
Source organism: Odocoileus virginianus (assembly GCF_023699985.2). Classification (NCBI taxonomy): domain Eukaryota; kingdom Metazoa; phylum Chordata; class Mammalia; order Artiodactyla; family Cervidae; genus Odocoileus; species Odocoileus virginianus. The sequence continues at coordinate 57,128,741 of NC_069690.1, forward strand.
TGGTCCGTCAGCACCGTTCTCTGCTCCTCCAGATTCCTTCCCTGCCTTGTCTTCTACCCAAGGAGCTTAACTACAGGAGCTGCAAAGCCCAGGGCCTCTCCCTTTGGCTCCAGGCTCTGCCAACTCAGAGGTGCCAGCGAAGGACGGTCCTGTAGACTTCCGCCACTTTCCTGCTGGAATGTCACTTCTTAACCGTGGCTTTTGCAGGACGACCCTCTCCAACATCCAAATCTCTCTGAATTTCACATCAGAGCCTTCTCCTCCACCCTCTCCAGGCTTAGCGGGTTTATGGTGAGCTTCCTACTGTGATGAGCCCCTGGGCACTGGGCCATCGCTTTATGATTCTGTTAATCCTGCCCTTGCATCAGCAAAAACCCTTTCTGTTTGAACTCTCTTCAATTAACCCCTTGATTTAATTCAACATTTTATCTACTCCCTGCCAGAACTCTGCCTGACACCACTAGTTTGGTCTTCCCCATCGACATTGCCATATAAACTGGTCACTCTACTCAGAACCATTCCTGAGTTTTCAGGGCCTTCCCTGGTGGTCTGTGCATACCCTGAAGAGGGTGTGGGTTTGACCCCTGGTCTGCGAACTAAGATCCTGTTTGCCACATGGTGTGGCCAAATTTTTTTTTTTCTTAATTAAACACAAAGAGAGTTTTCAACCTGAGCATTTTAAAAGATCTAACCAGAATAATCCATTTGTTGGGTGAAAATAGGATATTTTAAGGGGTGCCTTATAACACTCTAGGGGTTTCCTTCATGGCTTCAATAGTAAAGAATTGCCTGCAATGTGGGAAACCCAGTTTCGAACCCTAGGTCAGGAATATCCCCTGGAGAAGGGAATGGCTACCCACTCCAATAAGCTTGCTTGGAGAATTATGTGGACGGAGGAACCTGGAGGGTTACAGTCCACGGGATCACAAAGAGTCAGACACAACTGAGCAACTAACCCTTTACAATACTCTAAAGTAACTTTTAAAATTCATTTTTTCCTTTCAATTTTTAGTTATTGTCTATTTTTTCCTCCCACTAATTCATTTATTCTCTCCCTTTTCATATTTTCCTCCTTTGAACTTCATCAGATAGTAGTTTCCAGAATCAGGACTGCATTGTCCTTGAACTGTTCACCCGTGACAACTCTCCTGGGGCAGAAGCACCTGGAAGACGCCTCCCCAGCCCAGGTGAGTAACACTGTACCCCATTGTGCTCCCTGCCTTTCATGCTCCCTTCTCTTCTCAGGAAACAATGTTTCTCATTCAATTCTATAAGTCAACAGATTAGAAAGGAGTCAGACAAAAGCAGAACTGTATGATCGTCCAGTTCTAACCAAGCTTTTATGATGAAGCCTTTATGCTCCTTGGAGAAGACTTGTATTTTGAGCTTGGGGGGAAAAAAAAAGCGCATGGACAAATATGATTTCTGTCCGATGTAAACAGGCATCATCCCCCTCACCCAAACAGTACTTCCTTTTAAAATAAATATTATGTGGAGTTAAGGATTTCTTTTTCTACTTTTATTATTAGAACAAAAAACGAAGAGCTGCCTAGGTAGTTAGAGAACAGTGAGGCGTCTATTCATACCAGTTAAACTGTCCCATCAATCCCTCTGAAAGGCAAACAGCGATGATGATTTTAAGACATGCTGTCAAATAAATAAAAATGCCAGAATGCCTGGAGTTGAGGAAGCGGAGTAAGAAGGTAAACCAGAATGGTGGTCATGAGACAGCCTCACACTTAGCGTCCTGCCTTTTACCCTTTTCTTGCCACAAATATGACGTCCAAGGTGACTTCGGGTGGTTGCATAGATGTACTCCTTTGAATTTAATAGTTAGAGGCTTATTTTCATTAATTTTAGAAAACATTGAAATAACGCATGAAACTTACTCCATCACATCAAAGTTGTGATGGATATCCATATGACAAAGAAGTGCATTTCTCTTAGAGAAAATTTCTCTTAGAGAAAAAGGGTCACTTTAGAGAAAAGGTCAGTACAGAGAGGTTAATATAGAGGAAAAAGCAAACACAAGAATATGTATTTTTAAGCCAAAGAAAACTTACTCGGCTAAGTAATCATATTAAGAGCCTCTCCTGGGCTTCCCAGGTGGCTCAGTGGTAAAGAATCCACCTGCCAGGGCAGGAGACACGGTTTTAATCCCCGGACAAGGAAGATCTCAGGTGCCTCGGAGCAACTAAGGCCACAGCGCCACAGCTCTGGGGCCTTGCTCCAGAGCCCGGGAACCGCAACTACTGAGTCCACGCGCCCCAGATTCCGTGTGTCACAGGAGGACCACCTTAGTGAGAAGCCTGCAGTCCAAAACAGGAGAGCAGCCCCACTCACCTCAACTGCAGAAGAGTCAGCGTGGCAAAGACCCTGCACAGCAAAACTCGCAAACATATAAAGAGTCTCCCTTCCACTGGAAACTATCACATTGCTAATCGGCCGTATTCAATATGAAATAAAACGTTTTTAAAAAAGACTGTCGAGAGAACACGGGCCATGAAGTCTCAAATGCATTGTTTTGCTTTGCTGTTCATTTGTGCACCCACAGGGATTTGCAAACAAAAAGTGACTTTTTCTAAAACAACATGATGCTTTCTAAACAAAACAAAAAGCAAAACCAGCAAACAAACCAGTGGAAATGAAATCAGTACCTTGAAGGTAAGCCTTTGCTCCTATGTTCATCAGCATTATTGACAATATCCAAAATATGGGAAAAACCCAAGTGTCCCTCAACATAAGAACACAAATTTATATAAACATAAAATGTAGACTTGATAGAGAGGTAATCTTGCCATCTGAGACAACATACAACACAGATGAACCTGGAGAACATTATGCTAAGTGAAATCAGCCAGAAGCAGAAAGACAGATAGATACTGCATAATCTCACTTATACGTAGAATCAAATAAAGTCAGATACATAGAAGCAGAGAGCTGAACTGTGGTCACAAGGGGCAGGGAGCGGGAGGGATGTGGGTTCAAGAGCACAAAGTAGCAGTGTTGTGGGATGAAGAGGTACAGAGATCTAAAACACAGCGTGTTGGCGATAGTTAACAATACAGTGCGCTAATCATTAGCTTGACCATAGCAATGATTTCATTAAGCAAATCAAAGCATCATGTTGTACATGAGAAATGGAACGTTTCTTCCATATCAGTGTATAAGGGATGTCACAGCGCTCAGCAGTTGCAGCCACTGTAATTGGCTAGCTCGTGAGCTCTGAGGGAGCTCGGGAAGGGGCGAACACCCGCCGCCCAGCGGCCTCCGGGGAACGCCCTCCATCCCGCGGCCCCCAGGGAGGGCCCGCCATCCCGTGGCCCTCGGGGAGCGCCCGCCTTCTGTCCCGCGGCCCCGCGGGAGCGCCCGCCTTCTGTCCAGCGGCCCCGCGGGAGCGCCCGCCTTCTGTCCAGCGGCCCTCGGGAATGCCCGCCGTCCCGTGGCCCTCGGGGAGCGCCCGCCTTCTGTCCAGCGGCCCCGGGAGAGCGCCTGCCTTCTGTCCAGTGGCCCTCGGGAATGCCCGCCGTCCCGTGGCCCTCGGGGAGCGCCCGCCTTCTGTCCAGCGGCCCCGGGAGAGCGCCTGCCTTCTGTCCAGTGGCCCTCGGGAATGCCCGCCGTCCCGTGGCCCTCGGGGAGCGCCCGCCTTCTGTCCAGCGGCCCCGGGGGAGCGCCTGCCTTCTGTCCAGTGGCCCCGGGGGAGCGCCCGCCTTCTGTCCAGCGGCCCCGCGGGAGCGCCCGCCTTCTGTCCCGCGGCCTTCGGGAACGCCCGCCATCCCGCGGCTTTCAGACTGCAGCCACTCCCCACGGTGAGCCCCCAGGAAACTCAGGATGTGGAAACACAGGATACTGGCCCCAGAGAGCTGAGATACAGATCAAAGGGATGATTTCAGCGAGCCCGGACTCTTGCACCTCCCCGTACATAGAACAGCACTGAATTCCTTAACGTGGGATATCTGGTTTTCTGTAACTTAGTCACCTTTCGACACTCAGTGACTTTGTTGCAAAGCTTCTGTATAACTCATCCCCCCCACTTGTCTCCTCAGAGCAGTCTTCTCAGGGTCCTTTGAGATGCTGCCTCCAGGGCTTATGTCCTAAAACGTCCCCCCAAATAAAACATAACTCTCAACTTTCAGACTGTGAATACTTTTCAAGTCTACATACACCTTCAAGATATTCAGCTTAATTGAAAATATCAGGGTATAGAAGCATTTAGTTACTTTCTTAAAGTCAGTATAGTTTCCTCAGTGGTACAAACATACCACACTGGTGGGCTACCCTGACAATGAGAACAGTTATGTACCACCCCATCCTGTCTATAGTGTTCTGAACCTAAAACTGCTCTGGCAAAAAAAAAAAAAAAAAGAAACATCTTATTTAAAAAGTCCTTGATGGGATACTCTTAATTCTGGTCTTTCCATTATGTGCAAATCATGCTTGACTTTGTGGAAATAGTCTGTGTATATTGCAAAGATCTGACCTGGTTTACTTCAAAAGATCAGGCTTGATTTTGCACACCAAGTTCTGGCCTTTTTTCCTATTCACCAAAGTAACAGATTTCTTTTTTTTTTTTTTTCACTTCAATAAAATGAAAATGAATGCAGAGAAAATACCGACAGAGATCATCTTTAAGTTTTTCTTTCCCCATTCTTTGAAGAAATAAAGACATTCTCTATTCATGTTTAGGGATAAAAGGCTGGTGAGATTCCAGGACACCAGGTCACAGGGGATATGAGAGCTTTTTAGATGTTGATAGAATTTTGAGGGACAGAAATCACTGGAGTGTCCCAGCGGGCTTAGTGGTAAAGAATCACCTGCCAATGCAGGAGATGTGGGTTTGATCCCTGGGTCGGGAAGCTCCCCCTAGAGAAGGACATGGCAACACATTCTAGTATTCTTGCCTGGTGAATCTCATGGACAGAGGAGCCTGGTGGGCTGCAGTCCACAGGGCCTCAAAGAATTGGACATGCCTGAGCACGAGTCCGTGATGAAGAAGGAAAGAAAGGCAGATCCTCTGAATCCTTGTCGCAGACATTTCCAGGGCCTCCCCCTTCTCACTCTCCCATAGAGAAATGGGGAGATGCAGGTTAACAGACTCTCACCTAAGCTTCTCTGAGCTAGAAATCTAAGGTGGACGTTTATGTACATGTTACTTTATGTTATTTCCTGTCTCTTCATTTACTGAAGACACAAAACACTCAGCTAAAGTCATTCCCTGAAATCTTAGAGCTTGGATCCTTGTCCTGGGTGCAGAAAACATAGACACTGACTAAAGTGAAAAAAAGAAAAAAAATCTGAAGAAATTTTAAACAAACTTTGATTGCTATGTCCTACCCAGATAATTTCATTTGCGTCCACTACATTCAAACCCCAAAGAATTCTAGAAGATTTTATATTACTTGTTGGCCTGAGGGGGAGTCTATTTTTCTTGTCTGTATTAGATGACATTCAGAACAGCCCTAAGAAATAAAATGTGTTTAAATTTACCTTTAAAATGTACACACACTTCCAGAATTATTTCCAAAATCATCAGGCTTCCTTCATTTTCAATTTGAAAAGACAGATCGATATTTTATACATTTTAATTTGCGGCCTGTTATTTTTCAGAGGCTTTTAAAAGCAAACCCGAGTCATGCCCTAGTTTTTATCAACATATCATTTCAACAATCACTGATTTTTCTAACTTTAAAATTTCCCAACACATCCATAAAGTAGACTCTCTGTGACAGGAGGCATGTTATTGCTGTGAGTCAGGAAGTTTATTACAGAACCAGCTAAGGACACCCAGCTGAGAAAATGAACTGAGAGGCTAGTTTAAACAACAGGAGTTAGAAAAAGTGGGCGCAATAAATGTGTTTATCATATGTAAACAGTAGTCTCAAAAAACACAGACGGTCAATATTTGAAGAGAGCCATTGTTCCGAGAACTACAAAGATAGGAAGAGAACAAATTTCCGTCCCATCCATCCTTCAGACAATCCTTTTCGTAACTCCTCCAGAAAATTAGATTTTGAGGGCTGAGAGGTGACTGAATGCTTAATGGGGACCTGTCACTCTGCTTTGGGGAAGTGATCTTAGGCTTTCTCTGACCCTCGGTATGTACCTGTCCTGTGCCTTTAATAAAAAGGACATGTGACATTCAGCTACAATACTGAAAACAGAAAGCCCCGTGGAAGGGTCTCCCCTAGACTCCCCTGCATATCTATCTACCCAACACCCTCATGCCTCAGTCTCTGAGACCTTTGCTTTCACTCGGATATTTTTACACATGTCTCCATTTCCTGAATTCAGTGTCCAGTCTGGAGCTATGAGAGAGACTGAATTTTTTTTTTCCGATGTGGACCATTTGTTTGTTTATTTATTCTTGGCTGAGCTGGGTCTTGGTTGTTGCACATGGCATTTGTCTAGATGCAGTGTGCGGCCTTCTCGCTGTGGTGGCGTCTCCTGCTGCGGAGCGCAGCCTCGAGGGCGAAGGCTTCAGGGTTTGTGCACACGGGCTTCGCTGCTGCACGGCTCGGGGAATCCGCCAGGACCGGGGATCAAGCTCGTGTCCCCTGCCGATGCAGGGGATTCTCCCCCACTGTGCCACCAGGGAAGTTTGATGTAGGCCATGTGTAAACAGACCATGTTGCATTTATGACCACACTGCTTCTGTTTTCTGTTTTGGTTTTTTGGCCATGAGGCATGTGGAATCTTGGTTCCCTGACCAGGGATCGAACCTGCATGCCCCTGCATTGGAAGGTGAAGTCTTAACCACTGGACTGCCAGCAAAGTCCCTAGACAGGGATTTAGCTACTACCTCTGTTGAATAAACTTCCCAAGGTCCTTAAACTGACAGCCTTTGGGGGGAGCAATGAATAAGAGGGGGTCCTATTAACTCCTGGGGCATAGCAGGCAGACTGTGGTTTAATAACCACATGGCCAGAGATTTCTAGCTCAGCACCTGTTTCAAAAGGGTAGGGGTGCTCCTGTGGGTGTCTTTGTAAATGACACCCCAAAGTGCAGGAGGAGCAGACTCTACGCCATCCTGAAGATTTCTGGGGGCTGCAAAGCAGGAGAATCACCTGGTTTTCATTCTAAAAACACAACAAATGATCATGCCAAGAAACAAAAGAATTACTCCATGGATCCGTTAAGGGTTATAGGGATTAAGCAAATATTTGCCTGATTCCAATAACACTTTTCTATTTGTTTCCATGCTAGGTTTACTAGTTTTTGCTGAGTTCTCAACCTCTATTGGAGAAGGAAATAGTAACCCAGCCAAGCATTCTTGCCTGGGAAATCCCATGGACAGAGGAGCCTGGCTGGCTGCAGTCCATGGGGTCACAAAGAGTTGGACGTGACTGAGCAACTAGCACAATACAGATGAATGCTGGGGAAGGTGCAGTACTCAAAAAAAACACCGCAACTAATAACGGACTTTCTCGGTGGTCCAGTGGTTTGGATTTCCTGCTTCTCCTGCAGGAGGCAAGAGCTTGATCTCTGATCCGGGAACTGGGGTGCAGCCAAAACAAAACAGCCACAAATAATAAAATGGAGACGAGGATCAATACTGATGATTTTTGTCTTATTTATAATTTTCCTATTGGCCAGTCTCACTGTTTTACATCCATTCCTTTGGCTTACATAGGGATGCAACTGAATTTAAAGTTTAGCTAGTTAAAATAGCAATACTAACCAGTCCATCACACCAGTCTCAGCAAATTATTCATATATGACAAGAAATGGAACTAGCAAATGATCAAGTAAGATGGACTATTCTTTAAAGCACATTTGGCAAATTATGTCCCAGCAGGTAATCCAATGGATTTTACAGTGAAAATACTCAGAGACATGTGGTAACCGACCAAGGTCACAGAGCTCCAAGTAGCACAGATAAGAATTCAAACTTTGGTCATCTGATTCCTTCTTTATTTCCTTGACCTATTTAGCTATGTCACCTCTCCAAGGCCTATCTCTGTGGCACCTGAAATCTCAAGACAGGCACAGTTCTGGAATTAGAACTGAGTGATGTGGTGTAAAGAAGTGAAGATAAAATCCTGTCTATGAGTTTGTTCCTCTCTCCAAGATGAAGTCTTAGATCAGAAAGTGAAACTGGAGGGACTCTGGACACCAGCTAATCCCACCCAGCAGGTTTCAGATGAGACAAGATAAGGAATCCACAGGAAAACTTCCTCTCCTGAAGGGATGCAGATACTTAACAGATTCAACTGGGTCATTAAACTGTGGCCAAGTAATATACAGTGGACTTATAACTCACGATTTTCTGTGCTTAGTCGCTCCGTCACAGCTGACTCTTTGCGACCCTATGGACCGTAGCCCACCAGGCTCCTCTGTCCGGGATTCTCCAGGCAAGAATGCTGGAGTGGGCTGCCATGCCCTCCTCCAGGGGATCTTCTCAACCCAGGGATCAAACCCGGGGTTTCCCGCATTGCAGGCAGATTCTTTACTGTCTGAGGCACCAGGGAAGCTCCATGACTTTCTACTGATATGTAATTAAGTGCTCTTCCCACTGGTCACTGTGATAAATGAACAAAAAGGAGGACAGAAGTGGAGAGATTTGAATCCCTATTTCAAGGGACATCAAAGTCAAAACCTTGGGTTCTTATAAAGCACTTTTAGATTTTAAAATGCCTCAGTAGCATACACTGCTTAGGTTAAAAACTATCAGCTGTTTTTAAAGTTTCTTAACGTTCATTTTGTTGTAAGCAACAGACACCATACAGAAAGAACACACACGAAAAACAGACAAACACAAAACCCTAAGTGCATCTGAAAAAAGCTTGACTTTATTTAGATCTTGCAGGCAGGGCTAAGCCTGATTTTCAATGGGGCTCACACTGCTGTTGTTTTCTTCTTCTTCTTCTTTTTTTTTTTCTTTCCTATTTTACCTTTCATCTTTTGAAAAATTGTTGTTTTTTGTTGTTGTTTTTTTTTTTTTGGTGAGGAGGGGGAGTTTTACTAGTCCTCCTTGCAAAAAAAAAATAACATGTTTTTCGTTCATAAACACATGGAAATTCTTATTTTCACTAACGTCTTTTTTCTTTCCATGGAAGACTCTTCGGAAACGTATCATCTCATTTGAAGTGGCAGCAAGTGGTGAAAATCCAGTTTTAGTAATTTGCCCATCACTTCTGCAAGGCCAATATTCTACTCTGGAAAGATGGCATCAGCTGTGTCCTCGAAAAACAGTCCCTATTCCTTAAAATAGTTCTAGGTCACCAATCTCAGGTTACTATTTGCTCCTATGAAATGGAAAGGGTTAACGATTTGCCTCTGTTTTCCTTGAGAGTCTTTCCAATTCAATTTCCAGGTGTTCAAATTGGCCCCTCACAAACAAAATACTGCAACAGCTACTGTCTTCCATAACCTTTTTTTTTCTCTCTCTCTTTACTCTAATATGGATTATAAATTCACTCAGAAAAACCTATGGCTAATTTCACTGGGAACAAATGGAAAATGGTCAAACAACACAGTTTTGAGTTCCTTGGTGCAAAAATTAGAACAAGGGTGAATTGATCGGCGTACTCTGACCTTTTCTCCTTAAAACCTATAGTAGAAAAAAACAAGTTTGGATGACAGTCTGTGTTTAAAATATTCTGCATTAACGATTTAGACAACTTCTTTGGTAAAGAAAATGGAAAGTTGGCATGGAGCAGCTACACACATACGGCAAGCCGTGGCGAAATGTCCAGAGTCTATTTTACACGTTGTCTACATATGGACATGCAGTATGTTACAGAGACAGCTCTCTGAAATGCCCAACATCAAAGGAGATGTGTGTTTTTTTTACGTGACAAGTAATAAGTCATTCTTTGCATATATTATAGAAAAAGTTTTGGAAAGTGGAATGGTGTTTTTGTGGGTTTGTGTGTGTCAAAGCCTGTTTGATCTCTATGGAACTTCAGTAAATATTCAGAAAAATTTTAGTTAAAAAGTCACTTCCAAATGCATGAAGTAAGCCATAGAATTAAAAAATCCACTGGAAAATTCAATTGTGTAGGCAATTGACTCTGCCTTTGAAACATAACATCTTTTCTTTTGAATTATACTGTTTGGACTTGTTAAATAAATGTGTGTAGCGTGTGTGTGTGTGTGTGTGTGTGTGTGTGTGTGTGGTTTCACTAATATCTTCATATTTTCAGAAGAGGTAGAGACTTGCATTTGGTTTCAAAAGAGTCTGTTAAACAAACAAATAAAATTAGACAATGTATTCTCTTAAATCAATGAGTTATATTTGCAGATAACCAGTGTGTGCTAATGTGTTTGAAATTTAGTTTGTTGGCTTGTCAAATTCCTTAGTAATATTCACTGTGTTTTAATTTCAGTCCATTTGTTATGAGTCAGATATTTTCTGAATAAGATAGCCATTTTTTGGATTTAATGTTCAGTTGAAGATATGATGAAGCATCTCCTTTTACAGACCAATTGTAGACTCTTGGTATAATGATAACTTTTGCGAGATGGTGTGATAGAGAAAAACAAATAGTTGCAGTATCTCATTCATGTGGGTATATAATTTCATTTTCCAGTGAAGTAGTAATAATGTTTTCATTATGTACTTTAATGTGCCTCACTAGTAGACATGTAGCTATTTCCCCTAGTCTGAAATAAATAGTCTATTATACATCCTTAGGGCTTACCTGGCGGCTCAGATGGTAAAGAATCTGCCTGTAATGCAGGAGGCCTGGGTTCTGGGTCAGGAAGATCCCCTAGAGAAGGGAATCACAACCAACTCCAGTATTCTTGCCTGAAGAATCCTATGGATAAAGGAGCCTGGTGGGCTACAGTCCATGTGACCACAAAGGGTTGGACAGGATTGAGCAACTGACATGTGCATGCACACACGCGCACACACACACACACACATCCCTGACAAAGTACAAAGTACAAAAGAAACATGTGGGATAGAAATGGAGATTCAATAGAAACAGTTCCTTTTCTCTATGCTTTGAAGGATGCATGGCAATAAAACAAGAACATAGTACATGTCCCCACTTCTATAAACAATTTTGGCAGAGTAAAAGCATTAATCTCAGAAGCGGCATCCAGTTTATACAGAATTGGAATGGAGGTATAGACTGATTTTTTTGTTTTTTTTTTTTTTACTTTTTATTACCCCAAACTAAAAAATATATTAATTTCCAAAAAATTACCATCAATAAATTAGAAAAAAAAAAATCAAGCTATAATTTAAATCTTCTATCTAAACAGTATTTTATTTTCCAAGGTGCTTTCACATACATTAGTTATTTGGGGCCAAACTTCTTAGATAAAATATGAGTATTATCAACATCCCAGATATGAGATACTATGAGTGGATAAAAGCATAAAATAAACCAATGTAACTTTGGTTGCTGATCCTTCCAACAACATTTATGGGGGAGGTATTATCTCTGTGTTCAAAGAACACTGAGGCTGTGGGTGGAATCGGACTGCATGACTGAATGGGCCAAAGCTAGATTTGAGTCGTCTTTGGGCCACTTAATTTCCATTCTCCCAGGGTTTACCCAAATCCCATTCCATATTTCTCTAAAAGTGAAGCATCTACCTCAACTAAAGGAAAGCAGGCTTTTTCGTCAGGATCTTTGAGATTCCCAACATGCTTAGGAATCTCTGAGAGAAGTACTCTGCCTGAAATGTTTTCAGTTTTTGGATCCTGGAATTTTTCTTTCTCTCTTTTCTCACTGTTATTGAAAGTGAGAAAAAAAAAGTGTGTTAGTTACTCAATGTGATGCTTTATGACCCCACGGCCTGCAGTCCTCCAGGCTCCTCCGTCCATGGGATTTTTCAGGCAAGAATACTGGAGTGAATCACCACGCCCTCCTCCCGGGGATCTTCCCCACCCAGGGACTGAACCCGCGTCTGTCTGCTGTATTGCAGGCAGACTCTTTACCCTCTGAGCCACCAGGGAAGCCCTATTGTGGTTGTCTTCCAATTAAAATCTTCTGGAAACACTGTTCAGCAAAGTATGATCTGGAAAATATTGCACTCCACCTTTGTAAGTAAAAATAGAAACTGTTTTTCCTTTGGAGTATTTTGTTAAAGTTTTGGAAAAATAGCACCTGATGTGCTGAAATCAAGGAATGAAGCCTCAAGAGCACAGTTTCCACTCATTTCCTGGGCAGTACTGTTCTGAAAAGTCATGACACTCCCTTGGAAATACCTGCAGCTTCCTATGAGACCTAACTCCACAGTCCAGAGCAGCTTCTCTCTTTGTGGAGTTGATGGTAACAGCAATGATGACGATGATGATTTCATTTCTGTATTAGTTTCCCAGGGAAGTCATAATATAGTACCATAAACATGGTGGCCTAAAACAGGACAAATTTATTCGCTCATCATTTAGGAGTTTAGAATTCTGAAATCAAGGTGTCCTCAGGCCCATACTTCCTCTGAAGGTTCTAAGGAAAAAAAAAAAAAAATTCTTGCATCTGCCTTGCTCCCGGCTGCTCTTGGGAAAATAGTCTAGATAAGAGGGTTTAAATACTGTTGTTGTTGTTGTTGTTGTTTAGGTGCTCACTGATATCCAACTTTTCTACAACCCCATGGACTGTAGCTCGCCAGGTTCCTCTGTCCATGGGATTCTCCAGGCAAGAATACTGGAGTGGGTTGCCATTTCCTTCTCCAGGGGATCTTTCCGACCCAGGGATCAAACCTACATCTCCCGCATTAGCAGGCGGATTCTTTATTGGTGACTCACCAGGGAAGCCCATAGAAGCAATACATATATATGGTTGGTGGCGGTTTCGTCGCTAAGCAGTGTCCAACTCTTGTGACCCCACGAACTGTAGCCCGCCAGGCTCCTCTCTCCGTGGGATTCTCCGCGCAAGAATACTGGAGTGGGTTGCCATTTCCCTTCTCCAGGGGATCTTCCCGACCCAGGGATCAAACCCAGGTCTCCTGCATTGCAGGCAGATTCTTCACCGCCTGAGCCACCAGGGAAATATATGTGATTAAAAACAGTAATTAGAAGTGAGGACTTGTAGCCAGTGAACAGAGCCTTCCCCCTCATCCACCTCCTTGCTAAGCACTGTTTCATTTGCCCATTTTCTCCACAATAGCAGCCATCGTTTTAGGTTCTTTTACTACTTTTTATTTTTTAAATCTCTTGATGGTTAGCCTACAACTTTAGCTGATAGAACTTTATTGTATGGCTTTGTGGAATTTTAATGAGCCAGGGTTGGGTTAATTTACTAATCACTTCTGAATGGCAAGATAAAGAAAACCCAATTCCACTAGAGAAAAGCCGCTAATTTCAAACAAAATAAACTATACATCGCCATTTCAAAGGAGATGAAATTCTCCTTTGAAAGATACTTTTCTAGGGCAGAGAGAAATAAATCAACTCTATTTTTAACCACCCAAGCAGTTAAAAGTGAGGATAAGCTTTGAATTATACATTAAATATCATTTATAAACTTTCTAGTGGGACTTATGTGTGAGGTTCATATGAAGGAGTGGAAACAGAAACAAGCTTTGCAAAAAATTTGATATAAATGCCAGTCTCAGACTGTTTGGCTTCTAGAACCCAGATAACAATTATACTGTGGGAGAATACAAGTGCCATCAATCTCAACTCTATTTCAAGTTGAAACTTTCAGCCAAACATGACACTGTATAAGCGCAATTGCTTTTTTCCTCCAAGCGTTAAACCTTATCTGGCTGAAATGAAAAAGAGGGGGAAAACGTCTTTAATTATGTTTTCTATACACCAGAAGGGAAACAGAAATCTTTCATCTGAAAGCATTCTGATATTTGACAATGTATAAAGTGAGGGTCTCTGAACGCAGGACGGGACTCATTTCCAGTAACCAAGGGTGGACACATGTTGAAATGTCTGTGAGATTCAACTTTCTATGGGATTTTCCTTGTATTGTGATGACAGAAGCAAAGCTTCCCACTGTGATCAGGGAATTTAGACAACTGAATTACTCAAAATGTCTAGATCTTCCTTTTTTCACTGCAGCCCCAGTGGAAGCTGTTCATAGCCATGCCAGATGCTCTATTTGGACCTGCCTGCTGGAGAAACTTTGCATCTTGAGGATGTCTAGTCTGAGTGGAGCTGGAAGATATATATATATATTATACACACACACACACACGCACGTGCACACTGCCATATTTAGAAAGGATAACCAACAAGTCCCTACTGTATAGCACAGGCGACTCTGTGAACACAGCATTTCTTTTCTTTCAAGGAAACAGCAGGTCGAAAGAAATTATATTTGGAACTAGGGAAAATCTCCATTTCAAGTCTGCAGAGAAAATGCAAAAGTGCAAGAGTGCCTTCTTCAAGCACAGCTACACTTTAAAACACCATCTATTTTTCCGAGTCTGCCGAGAGATCAGAGCTCTGTGTTAGAGGGGTTACCGAGAGGGAGGGCATGACCTCCTGGTTACCCTGGAGCTGGGCCCGGTGATGGAGGCTCCCCTCCCTCTCCAGCCTTGAAACAGACCTGCTGCCCACCTTGCCTGAAGTAGGAGCCAGTGCGGGCCTGAGCAAGCGATATGTGACCGCCTTTTGGACGGAAAACACGCCTGGATCCTGTTAAGGTTCCTAAGAAAGCTTTCAGCTTCAGGTGGGCAGGTGTGGAGGTCTCCCCGCCTTGCACTCAGGACAAGCCTTGTAGGTAAGTCCCCTGCTTCTTAAACCTGCCACCTCCCAGTCTGGAGGGGCTGTCTCTTTCTTTCCGTGTCTCCCTGCCCTCTGGATTCGGGGCTGATTTTGGAACCCATACTTTGTCTTCTGTCCGCTACCCTCTTTTCCCTTCTCTGGGTTCAAGTCTGAGGAACTGGGGCAGAACCACTGAAAACTGAAGACCCAGCATCCTGCATCTGTGGTCTGACTCTCAGAATTCATAGCTGGACTTCCTTAAAAAAGATGTTCAGTGGCTCCTGGCCACAGGGTCCTCCTTCAGAAAAAGGGATGACAGAGAGAGCATCATGCTTGCACTGTCAGGATGATTTCCTTGGCTGGTAAATGTAGGTGCGCTCCGAATAATCAGTACCTGGTATCCGGAACCAGGCGGTTGGCAGCTGTGACTCACCTCCTCCTGTTGCGGGGAGAGGTCAATTCTGACTCCATGTTGGAACTATTCCTTCGACTTGCCTTCCATTGCTCTTGCTATTTTAATCATACACAATGGCCTGCCTCAGAGAATCCTGCCCCTCTGCCTGACTGCTCAACTAAAGTGCCTTTGTTCAGATCCCTGTCCACCTGTAGATTGCAGGAAGAAAGAAATTAACACATACCCCCTGCCTGAAGTCTGTCATTGGAGGAGATATTTGCCAGAATTCAATGGTCTTTTTACTTTGTTTCCTCACCTCCCTCCGTCTCTGATCTGTGAAAGAATCTGGTGTCCAGGCCTGGACAACATGCTTATTCTGAGACATTAGTCTGCCATCTTCTTGGTCAGCTAGCTTGCTGAATAAAGTTGTATTCCTTGGCTCAAACACCTTGTCTCTTGGATTTATCAGCCTCTCGTGCAGCGAGTGGCCAGTGCAGGAGACATAAGGCACGTGGGTTCGATCCTTGGGTCGGGAAGATCCCGCAAGGAGGGCATGGCAACCCACTCCAGCATTCTCGCCTGGAGAATCACATGGACAGAGGAGCCTGGTGGGCTACAATCCATAGAGTCACAAAGAGTCAGACACATGCACACGCAGTGAGCAGAGTGAGCTTGGACTCAGTAACACTTGTTAATAAGAGCAGAAGGAATGTGTTTTCTGTAAAGTATCTTCTCACAGTAAATCTCTGAATATTTGACTCTAAGCAGTATTGTCCACCTGCATCAAGACCTCATTACTGCCTCCAGAATAAACCTTGGGAGGATTTTTCTCATTATCCTTGGCTCTCCCTGAGCTATGCCTTGTAGCTTTGGTTCATTTCTTACTGGAGTATTTTTTGGCTTCCCGGGTTGTGCTAGGGTAAAGAATCTGCCTGCAATGCAGGATACTAATGAGACACAGGTTCAATCCCTGGGTCGGGAAGATCCCCTGGAGAAGGAAATGACAACCCGCTCCAGCATTCTTGCCTGGAGAATCCCATGGACAGAGGAGTCTGGCGGGCTACAGTCCACGGGGTCGCAGAGTCAGACACGCCTGAAGGGACGTAGCACATCATGGGAGTTGCTTCGCAGTGTTGTGTTAGTTTCCACCACACAGCAAAGTGAATCAGCCGCACTTACATATGAATACACATAGACATGTGCATATGTAAGTACATATATAAATACATACATACACACATATACATATATACACATGCATACATACATGCACATATACATATATACACACACATACATATATGGATATAAACACACATACATATATATAACATACGTACATATATATACACATATGCCACACACACATATATATAAACACACATACACATATATATGCATACCTCCCCTCTTTCTTGGATCTCCTCCCCATCCAGGTCACCACAGGGCGCCTAGTAGGGTTGCCTGTGCTATACAGTATGTTCTCATTAGTGACCTAGTTTATGTACAGTGTCAGTAGTAATGTATACACGTGTCTGTGTGTGTGTGTGTGTGTGTGTGTGTGCACATATCAACCCCAGTCTCTCAGTCCGTTCTGTCCTTCTCCCCCCTTGGTGTATGCACAGCGTCAGTAGTATTATATATACGTGTGTGTGTGTGTGTGTGTGCACATATCAACCCCAGGCTCTCAGTCCATCCTGTCCTTCTCCCCCCTTGGTAACCATACATTTGTTGTCTACGTCTGTGTCTCTATTTCTGCTTTGTCAGTAAGATCGGCTATGAAATTTTCTCTAGATTCCACATGTGCACGTTAATATATATTTATTTTTCTCTTTCTGACTTCACACAGTATGACGGACTCTGGGTTCGGCCCCAACTCAGTGACTCAATTCCGTTCCCTTCTGTGACTTAGCAATAGTCCATGCTGCATATGTACCACGCCTTCTCTGCCCATTCCTCTGTCATTGGACACTTAGGTTGCTCCTGTGTCCTGGCTGTTTATGGTTCTGCAATGAACACTGGGATGCATGCTCCTTTTTGAATTATGGTTTTCCCTGAGTGCATGCCCAGGAGTGGGGTTGCTGGGCCACAAGGTAGCTCTACTTTTAGGTTTTAAGGAACCTCCACACTGTTCTCCATACTAGCTGTGTCACTTTAAATTCCCACCGACAGAGTGGTTTGGTTCCCTTCTCTCCACACCCTCCCCAACATTTATTGTTTATAGATCTTTTTGATGGTGGCCATTCTGACTAGGTGAGGTGATAGCTCATTGTAATTTTGAATTGGCTTCAGTACTTCAATTTGCATTTAAAGTCAACTTAGTTTCAGGGACTTCCCTGGGGGTCCAGTAGCTAAGACTCCATGCTTCCACTGCAGGGGACAGGCGTTCAATCCCTGGTTGGGGAGCTAAGATCTCAGTGTGCTACAGGGCACAGCCAGAAAAAAAAAAACAAAACAATAAAATCCATGTCGTTTCAGTGACTTCCTCTCCCAGCTCTGACGTTCACAGTTACCTCCTCTGTGACTTCTTTGCTGTTTTCTCTACCCCTTCCACTGTGATCTCAAAAATCCTCCCACTCTACTGAATCTGGTACATAGCTGCATTAGTACAATTTTTCATTGCAGTCTCAAAAACATTTTATCGTGTTCTTCCCCTTGGGTAAGGCCTTAGGGGGCTGGTCCTCGTGTCTGTCTGGCCTTTGTAAAATATCCAGCATGTAGTACACACTCAATAAATGATTGCAGTAAGAATGTACAGAAGAAAGAGTTGATACATCAACTCCAAAACCAGTCAGATTTCTACTCTCTACTGCATTTGAAAATCCCACCCTTTCTCTGATGTCGTGTTGGAGTCTCACCTAGTAACTGAAGACCTCCTTGAGCATCTGAGACTTCAGGGATTCTCTTTCCTAAAACTCACTCTGGGACTAGAATCCAATTTCTTTCCCTTCCCCTCCCCTCCTCCTCCCTCCCTCCCTCCTCCTTTTTCTTTAATAATCATATTATTATTATTGTTTGCCATGACTTAATGATGTCTTGAGGGTAAGGACGTTATCATATGATTTGGCACCACCTTCAATTGCTGACGGGCTTCCCAGGTGGCACAGTGGTAAAGAATCCGCCTGTCAATGCACAAGACGCAAGAGACGCAGGTTTGATCCCTGGGTCAGGAAGATCTTCTGGAGGAGGAAGCGGCAACCCACTCCAGTATCCTTGCCTGGGGAATCCTATGGACAGAGGAGCCTGGTGGGCTATGGTCCGTGGGGTTACAAAGCATTGGACACAACTGAGCACCCACTCAGTTGCTCACATACTATCAGATACATGTTAGGTACTGAGCAACTTCAAGCTTAGTGAAGGTTGTCACCTATCACATCAGATCATCAGGGGACAAGAAGCCTCCCTGAAATTCTGGAGGCAAGAATCAGAATCCTCCAAGGAGACTGTGGGGGAATTAACCTATCCTGGCTTCAGAGCAGGCAAATGAGTTGCTGATCTTTTCCCTCTGAGTTTCTAAGTTGTGTGCAATGTTAACTATCAGCAACTCAATTCTTAGAAAAGCTAGGGGAAAAAGGAACAGGGAAATGATGCAGAAGAAAGGAAAGTCAGGGCAGTGGGTACAAATCCAAACTCAGGAGACTCAGTGCACCAGAACTCTGCTAGACACACAGGACTTTGCTCAACGTCATGTGTCAGCCTGGATGGGAAGGGAGTTTGGGTGAGAATGGAAACGTGCATTTACGGCTGAGTCCCTTTGCTGTCCACCTGAAACTACTGCAAGACTGTTAATCAGCTAAACCCCAATACAAAATAAAAGGTTTAAAGAGAGAAAAAAAGAAATAACACAGATTACCAACGAGTGCCCATTATATAGCACAGAGAACTCTGCTCAATGTCATGTGGCAGCCTGGATGGGAGGGGAGTTTGGGGGAGAATGGATGCATGGAGATGTACGGCTGGGTCCCTTTGCGGTCCAGCTGAAACTGTCACAACACTGTTAATTGGCTAAACCTCAATACAAAATAAAAAGGTAAAGAAAAGAACGCTACTAACAGAGTGAAGGGCAGAAGCAGACAGGAAGGAAACTTATTGAGTGAAAAAGAGAAAGTCATGCTTTGGCTGTAGAAACATCTATTCTGCAAGAGGGTCATACTTTTGAAGTCGCTGGTTATTATTACTAAATACACTTAAATGGCATAAAAACAATGACACACCAGGATGAAAGCTGTGAAACAGT
The DNA here is from genome assembly GCF_023699985.2 of Odocoileus virginianus. Taxonomy (NCBI): domain Eukaryota; kingdom Metazoa; phylum Chordata; class Mammalia; order Artiodactyla; family Cervidae; genus Odocoileus; species Odocoileus virginianus. Next base: position 57,147,989 of record NC_069690.1, read on the forward strand.
CTGGCAGTTGTTCCACATTCTGGTTCCTGGGCCTCTTTTCCTTCCTTGGTTTTGATTGTTTTTCTTTCAACCAAGGGATGAAAAAGAATAACAGACAAATTTTCCATTTTTTGGAAAATTGCAGGATGCCCCCCTTTACTATTAATTGCAATACACCTTCTGTGTTTCTCTTTCAAGACAAGTGTTGGATTAGGAAAAGTTCGGACTCATCAACCAAAGACAGAATGCTGGCTGCCACATGGACCTCACAGGATATTTTTGGGGAAAAATCCTGGAATGGTGAATGGAAAAAGGACCATCTAAGAGCAAGGCTCACCACTGAAAAGCTGTGTGCAAGCACGTTTGGTTCTGAAATCCCATCTCAGGTCTCTAAACTTGGAAAAAAGTACTTTCTTTTTTTCTTGTGTGATGTCAATCATTTGTAAGACATTAGAAATTAATTAGCCTTTTTATTTTCAAGTTTCTCTGAAATTATGAAAGGAGAACTGAATGAAATAGCAAGAGTCCTGCTCTCTGGCAGAGGATAAAACATGACTTCAAAAAAACACAAGACCCTTAAAAAAGCCAATTTTCAAACAATGCTTAGCTTAGGATGGAGCCTCAATTTCTCAGAGATAAACAGTTTCCTAGAGTTGACTGCCCCACCATTCATCATTTTCTTGGGCTGTGCTCACAAAGTGATGATAAATATAAAACGATGTCAACTTAGGCACAAAAATACGATTTTTGAGAAATAAAGATGAAGTCATTAAGTGTTTTGATACTTTTTTTTTTGGCATAAATGACACCATGCATGCTTTTGAGTTTTACCCCTTATTTCACATTTCAGTATGTTTATCACTGAGCACTCATTGGTTCTATTTTTATTTAACTGGAGTAGACTTTCAGACATGTTTTCCATCCAACCACTGCAAGATTTCATATGCATCAGTGCCAGTTTCAAAGGCTTTAGTTGTCTGGCATTGGACAGAAATGTAAAGTTTCAACATCATCACCGTCATGATCACAAGTACTTTGGTTAACAAGAGCATACCAAAATAAAAAGAACGTTCATGGAATAACTGTGAGAAGGTTGGAGTTATATCCTTTGGGTCCCACTTAGGGTGTTTCTTCCGTGAGATGCTGCCTCTGAAGGTGCATTGCTTGGTTACATTATTAATCTATTTCTCCTGTATCCACACTGATGTACAAGGAGGCTCAGAAGCAGAAACCTCTTCACTCCTTTTTTTATATCAAAAATCATTTTTATTTAGTTTTTTATTGGAGTACAACTGCTTTACAATGTCACGTTACTTTCTGCTGTACACCCAAGTGAATCGGCTACACATGTAAATATCCATCCCTCCCTCCCACCTTCCCCAGCACTCTCCTCTAGGTCACCGCAGATCCCGAGCTGAGCCCCCCAGACAGGGCACTCGTCCCCCACTCTCAGAAGAGTTCTTTTGGTTGCTTTCAAAGTGAAAAGCAGCAGCAAGAATATCATGGGGAAAGGAGCGGGAAGGCAGGGCCCAGACAGACCTGGAAGGAAGCCCAGATCAGTCCCTTACCAACTGTGCAACCTCTCTGACCCCTAGTTTGGTCATCCATGAAACTGAGATATTAAGACCCACCCCGCCTGTGATGTTTCCAGGGTCTGAAATAATGTAGGTAGATCTTTAGTAATTACATCGCTGCTGTTTAGTTGTTAAGTCGTGTCTGACTCTTTACGACCCCATGGACTGTGGCCCACCAGGTTCCTCTGTCCATGGGATTCTCCAGGCAAGAATACTGGAGTGGGTTGCCATTTCCTCCTCCAGGGGAGCTTCCCCACCCAGGGGCTGAACTCACGTCTCCTTCATTGGCAGTCAGGTTCTTTACCAGCAGGGCCACCTGGGAAGTCCTAGGCCACATCAGCTTGAGTTTTATTAGGACGAATGCTTTTATTGTTTGTACAAAATAGAACAAAACGAAAACTCCCACTTTGAACCCGATTCCCTTGTGGCTTGGATTTAGTGTTAAGACTCGTTGGCTTATCTCTCTTGTTTTAAAATGGAAATGATCAAGCATCTACTAACCCAGGGATTTTTCAAAAGGGAAAAAAAAAGATACTTTTTAGTTCCCTAGATCACAACCACCACTGAAAAGGCAGCCCCTATCCCATTATGGTTTCGAAAGCTTGCTTTCTTTCATCCATTTTATCTTTTCTTCCTAATGTTAGGATATGCTTCTCATTTTTCCATATGGACATTACTGTTTTTATGATATCAGATTTTTTTTTCCTCTTCTAAATCCTGTCCCAGATCTCTCATCCTATGAGATACAGATTACAGTTGTTCTCCTTGACTGCTGAGGACATTTTCTTGGAGACATTTATAGCTACAAACACTTCCCTTTAGATTCTTCATATAGATTGCATTCCACGATAATGCAAGTCGGGCAATTGAATGGAAAGACCTCATTGATGTGATGTGGAAGGCAGAAAGGAAATTCTCCATGGATAGGAAAGGAAATGAACCACCAGAGATGAGATAAATGTGTACAATAAATACACTGCTATGCCCCAGGGGATGACAGAGGCACAGCACCTAGTGACTGCAGACTATAGGAAAGCCATAAAAATGACAGAAATGGAAGATTGCACTATTCCCAGTAGGCACCCACCCTAATGTTGCCGTAAACCTGGCAGGACCACAGAAGCAGATAAACAGACAAGTTTCCATGATGGATGGACCACCAGTGAGGCTCAGAGAGAAGCGATTTAATTGTACTTTTCTGGCTTATCTTCTCAAAGCAGTGTGTGTAGGAATGTGATTCTGAACAGTGGAGAAACTGATCTCTATTTCCAAAAGCAACTTAAACTACACTTTCTTTATAAAGTCACGAAAGGGGGTATGTGGCTTCCCAGGTGATGCAGTGGTAAAGAATTCACCTGCCAATGCAGGAGACACAAGACACGCAGGATTGATCCCTGGGTTGGGAAGATACCCTGGAGGAGGAAATGGCAACCCACTCCAGTATTCTTGCCCAGAGAATTCCATGGACAGAGGAGCCTGGTGGGCTACAGTCCATAGGCTCACAAAGAGTCAGACGCGACTTAGCAACTGAGCATACACACAAAGGAGTATATACACTACCACTCACACCCAAATTGTCTATTATTAAGGAGTTATGATGCAATAATTAAGGGACAATAATACACTATTAAGGCTATTATTAAGGAATAATGATCAAATTCACGAGTCAGGGATAACTACCTCTTAATTTTTTTTAGAAATTATATAGTTTCCAAACATAATACATGTATATATATATAATTTTTAAACTTTTTAAATGGTGAAATAAAAATAGCACACAAAGCGAATAGTTTTCTATCGAGCTGAATGTGTTGTAATAAAAAGAACACATGTGTTGCAACTGAGTCAAGAAATAGAATATTCCTGAATCTCAGAATACTCTTCATGTCTCTTCTCTGCCATAACTGCTCTGTCTCCCCTAATGGAAACCACTTTCCCAATTTCTTAATAGCTTTCTTGAGGGATAATTGCCCAAATATGTTTAAAGTCTGCAATTTGATCCATTTTACTGTATTTCAAAGCTAATAAAACCATGATTGTCATCAGGACAGTGAACATACATGTCCATCCCCAAACTGTCCTTGTAGCCCATTGTAATTCCTCTTTCTATATCTTCCATCTCATTCGCATCCAGGTACCCGATCATCTCCTTTCTGTCTCTATATTTTAGTTTGGGTTTTCTAGGGTCTTCCATCACTGGAATCATACAGTTTTACTTTTTTTTTTTTTTTGTCTACTTTCATTTGAGCCCAATGGTTCTGAGATCCAACCCTGTGGTGCTATCAATAGTCCATTGTTTTACATGGCTGAGTATTATTCTATTATATAATGGATAAACAATTTTTTATCCGTTTACCTGTTGATAGACCTGATGCTGGGAAAGACTGAAGACAAAAGGAGAGCAGAGCGACAGAGGATGGGATGGTGGGATGGCATTACGGAGTCAAAGGACATGAACTTGAGCAGATTCTGGGAGACAGTGAGGAACAGGGAGGCCTGGGGTGCTGTGGTCCGTGGCATCATAAAGAGTCAGACAAGATTTCGCAGCAGAATAACAACAAGAATCTGTCAATGGACAAATGCATCTTTCACCAGTTTGGGATAGTTGCCCATGTAAACCTGCTGAGAACATTTCTGCACATGTTTTTACATGAACACAGGCTTTCCCTTAGATGAATACTAAGGAGCAGAACAGCTGGGTTACTCTGTAGATTTATTTTAAAGTTTTAAATAACTACCAAAGGATTTTCCCAAGGGGTTGTATTTTTTACATTCCCACCAGCGGCGCATGAGGTTTGCAGCTCCTCCACACCTTTGTCAAAATCTCATATGGTCTGTTTTTGAATTTCAGCAATTCTATTAGCTATGGAGTCATATCCCATTGTGTTTTTAAATGTCATTTTCCAAATGACTAATTATGTTAAGCAAATTTCCATGTGTTTATTTATGTTCTTTGGCTAAGTGTCTATTAAAATTTTTCCCATCTTTTCCAAATTGATCCTTTGCTTTCATTTTTGAGTTTTGAACATTCTTATGCAGTATGGCTATAGGCCCTTTATCAAATACATGATTTGAGATCTCTTCTGTCAGTCTATGGTGACTTCATTTCCTGAACAATGTCTTATGAAAGCAGAGATGTTAAATTTTGATGAAGGAGAGCTTATCAACTGTTTTTTAATATTTCATGCTTTTGGTGTTAGGGTCTAATACATTTTTATACAAAGGAACAAAGATTTTCTCCCAAGAATACTTTTAAAAATGTTATAGTTTTACATTTTACATTTAGGTCTATGATCCATTTTAAATTTTGCATATGGTATAAGCATGGATCACATCTTTTTTTCTCAGTTTCCTGGAACAACTGAGCATTCAGTTGTTCCAAAACCTTTATAGAGAACTTCAAATATTCCCTTCTCAATAATTTCTAAAACAAGAAGAGAGGAAAGCAGTAAATGTATATAAGATATGCAAATAATGTATTTTGAACCAAAATAAAACTTTGTAAAGGTGATAGAAAATTGTTGCGGTGTTTAACATTTTGAGAATGAGAACAGGAAATTTTATTCTTTGTTTCCTTTCCAACAGTAGGCTCAGTGGAAATCTGTTTTCCTCCCTGGTGTAACATCTAGGAAATCATTTGGTCCTGATATCCTGCCCAATTGCCTATTATCAGCAGATAAAGATTGTGGGCTCTTGGAAACAGTCAAATGTAATGTCTCATTATGGAACTAATTTCTGGTGGGAGTTTTCCACCAGCTGTTGACAACATTTCTCCTGAATGCACTCAGAATATTTGGGAAAAAATATGAAAACTTTCTCCCAATCAATAAACACAAACATTCTCAAAATATTCAGAAAAAATGGCAGGGATAGATTTTTATGACCAGTGTTTTACCTAGGAAACAAAGAAGTTTCAGGCAGAATTCAGATTTCTGGGCTATTTATGATGACATAAAATGTCAAATATGAGAGTAGTAAATTTCTTTTGAAAGAAGAGCACCAGTAACTATTTTAAAACAGTACATGTGTCAGGAGCTGGGATTTTATGTTTCAAATAATTTAGAAGGCAGTGAGGTTAAAAGTAAAGCCAGTGCAAGGGACAAGAGAAGTAGAAAGTGAGGCTATAATTAGATCTAAAATGCTCTAACCTTGTTAAACTAGTTATTTTATTCAGTATTTTACTCCGTTTGAAGATTGCATGCCGCTATGTAATAGTAAATTACAGACTTATATTCATTAATTTAGCTTGGCTGAGAGAGAAAATGGAAGCCAGAATTGTCAAGCATACACACAGACACACACTTAAAAAAATTCATTATAACACAGATAATCCCCTGAGCTATGTCTCATTCAACATGGATAAAAACTGGGAAATGTTTGCAAGACATTCACCTTGAAAATGCTAAGAATGTAAACTATCATCCAGGTGGGATGCTCTTACCCACCTAATATTAGCACTTGTTCCACATCTTGTTACCATGAAAACTTCATAGCTCATTCACAAGGCAGATCCTTGAGACATCTTGATTTTAAGAGACACTGTTAGCTCTGGGGAAGCACAACCAGCACTTAAGAGAACACTGCTGTTGCCCTGTAACTGAGCGAGACTCTGTTACTGTTTAGTCGCTGAGTCGTGTCTGACTCTTTGAGACCCCCTGGATGGTAGCCCACCAGGCTCCTCTGTCCACGGGGTTTCCCAGGTGAGAATAGTGCAGTGGGTCCCCATTTCCTCCTCCAGGGGATCTTCCCGACCCAGGGGCTGAGCCCACAGGCGGATTCTTTACTGCCGAGCCGCCAGGGAAGCCTGCTCACGTTTGCACACCTTCTTTAATAAAAACGCTCTAATTCCAGAAAGGGAATGTGAAAGCAAACAGAAGCGCTGTGCAGACCGGTTCGATAAGCACCGCCTGCGGAAAGTCCCAGAAAGTCCGCCTCCGGCGACCTGAACATCCTCCCACCCCAAATCAGATGACGGATATTGATTGGACCTGAACATCCATAACTTACATTTATTGATGAACTTGTTCCACAATAAAGTAACCCGCCCCAAAATGAATGCACGTCGCCAGGGCGGGACGGACATGACTGCCGACAGGTTTGACAGGTTTAACACGGCCGTGTTCTCTAGTTTCTAGTCTTAAAAGTTACCTGATAGGTTGAAGCCTCTTCCCACTCTTTGCCCTGAGTTACTCCAATAGATAATCATGTGGAGGTGTGCATGGAAGGATGTGAATGTGTGTGCAAGGACATTTTTAAATTTTTTTTTTAAATTATGTTTTTATCATTGATTGTGTGGCTGACAACAGTTATCCACGTTTCAGATGAAGATAAATGAAAGAACTCAAAAACGTGATTTGACTAAGTTGACTCTACTCTAAGGAGTTTTCACTCCCTATTCCTGGTTGTCTTAACTAATCTGATGTCCGGTAAGAGACGGAGCTACAAAGAACACTGGCTTCTTTTGTAAGTAACATAGAGCCATGAAACTGTGGGGCTTCCCTGGTGGCCCTGTAGGAAGAACTTGTCTGCCAACGCAGGAGACGAGGGTTCAGTCCTTGGGTCTGGAAGATCCCCTGGAGGAGGAAACGGCAGCCCACTCCAGTGCTCTTGCCTGGGGAACCCTGTGGGCAGCGGGGTCTGGTGAGCTATAGTGCACGGGGTCGCAAAGAGTCAGGCACAAATTAGGGAATATAGCAACAACATAGAATCCACACATTATTCTTTGAACACCTCGGTGAAAAAATGGTATCAGATGCTGCCAGCTGATGCTCTTTCTACACCTGTGGCAAAAACTCAAACTGAAACAAGCAATGTTGACTCTTTTCTCTTCTTTGTTAACTTCACAATGTTTTGTTTTGATTTGTTGTAAGGTAACATGATCTCTAAATTCTATTAACTCTCAAAACATTCCGTAATCTGACCTTTCTCTGAATTTCCAGCTAATGTCTCAATAGCGATGGCAATAATTATTAACATTTATAATGAGCTTATACATATCATGGGCTTTCCTCATAGCTCAGTCGGTAAATCCTCTGGCTGCAATGCAGAAGACCTGGGTTCCATCCATGGGTCGGGAAGATCCCCTGGAGAAGGGCATGGCAACCCACTCCAGTATTCTCGCCTAGAGAATCCCATGGACAGAGGAGCCTGGCCGGCTACAGTCTGTGGAGTCGCAAGAGTCAGACATGACTTAGTGATTAGACCGCCACCACCAAAGGACATTTAGATGAACTTGAGCAAACTCTGGAAGATAGTGGAGGAGAGGGAAGCCAGGCATGCCGCAGTCTATGGGTTCGCTAAGGGTTGGGCATGACTTAGCAGCTGAACGACAGCATTTCAATGACTTAGAAGGCATTTTAAAAAAAATTGTTCTTATTCAGCAACTTAGAAACCCTCAAATTATTATTGTATTTTCTGATGGAAGGATATCAGCTTCATAAAGTGTGTGCTAATCTCAGTTTCAGGAAAAAAATGCATATCTTAGCATTTCTTTAATCCATTATATCTTTCAAGGGTAAGTTATTGAAACTAACAGGGAAAAAAAGGATTGCACTCAGGGATTATTTGGAAAAAAGAAAGACCTCAAAAATTTGAACTTAGATTCAGGAAAGGAAATACATCATATATTTTTTTTCCCCTATGGGTGATGACAGGACTTAAAATTCAAAATGCTATGCTTGCCTGGAAAAGCTACCTATTTTTTAAAAAAATGAGACTTTAAATGATCTCCTGGGTACTACTATGTTACTCAGGACTGTCGACACAGAAATGAGGCATTCCAGTTACTGAAATGTTGAGAAATGGCCTAAGCGATGCCAAGTGCACGTCCCCCACCGTGAACATTTCTCCTTCCCTGTACAGAAAGTTACTGAGCGAAAATCACGCCTTTGCCAGATACAGGGAGTTGAGGTGCCAGGCCAGAATTGTCCCCTGACGTCCCACCCACCTCGTACCCATTCAAAAGAACCAGCGTATAATCGGCCACTGTGATAAGATAATCCTTCACTCATTCGTACAAAAGCATCCAAAAACATCTCAGATTTTCCAGCAGCATGTGGACAGTGATACGCAGTATATGGTTAGTGCCAAACTCAAGGGTACAAAGCCTTATTCTTGGCAGTGACCACAAACAATTTCCATTTTACTACGAAAACGAAAGGAACACATGAAGTTTCAGTTCTCTTCTCTGGAGTGTTTGCGATGGATAAATGCAATGTATTATCCAGGAGTAAATATGTTCTTACACTGAGGTATTTTTTTATATCAGAAGCACAAATAATGTAAAAGGACAATTCAACATATTTTAAAACATGAAATTCTTATAAAAGAGAATAGTAAACTATTTATTTTGACTGATCATAGTCATGTCGTGTGGGGAATTTAGAAGGTACAGAAAAATAAAGTATAATCATGAGATGTTACCTGTAATTCTCATATTCAGAATTAGGCAATGTCATCATTTCCGTGCATTTATTTCCACATATGTATGTACGCACACAAATCCTTTGTGTCTTAGATTTGTGTGTTTCTTCACCATACATGTGTGCTCATATTGTGTAAATCGATATTTAGGTTTTGACTTACAAATAATATTTTTAAGGTCAAAATTATGATTTTTCCAGTAGTCATGTATGGATGTGAGAACTGTACCAGAAGGAGATGAGTGCTGAAGAATTGAAGTTTTAGAACTGTGGTGTTGGAGAAGACTCTTGGAGTCTCTTGGACTGCAAGGAGATCAAATCAGTTACTCCTTAGGGAAATTAACCCTGAATATTCATTGAAAGGGCTGATGCTGAAGCTAAAGCTCCAATACTTTGGTCACCTGATTCAAAAAGCTGACTCATTGGAAAAGATCCTGATGCTGGGAAAGACTGAGGGCAGGAAGAGAAGGGGGCAATGGTTGGATGGCATCACTGCCTCAAGGACATGAGTTTGAGCAATTCCAGGAGACAGTGAAGGACAAGGAAGCCCTGCGTGCCGCACTGCATGGTGTTGAAAAGAGCTGGACATGACCTAGCAACTGAACAACAGCAACAAAAATAAGGTATCCACAATCACGTGTGCAGATTAAGTCTGCAAAATGCTTTGGTCACAGGCGATGATTAAGCGTAAGCAGTACTGTTATACAATGACCTATCTCAAATCGCCTAAAAAAAGTTTTTATATCCTAAACAATTTTCTCCAGAGGAAAAAAGGGGATTGAATCTCTAGAAATTTCAGCCTTTGTGTATCCAATTTTGTAAGAAAATCCAGTAGGTACAGGCTATTCTATTTTTTATTACCATGTAGTTGCTTTAAACTGGTTTCCATTCTGTGACTTGCCTTGCCTTTTGAAAGAAACTGGGAACCTATTTTTATTAAATTTTCCTTTGATTCACTGCATATATATTTTTTGCATCATTTTGTTCCCTGTTTTGAACTTTGTTACACAGGCTAAGTATTGGGAGTAAAAGAGCTCATAATGTCATTTGTTTGTAATTTCCTATTGATTTTAGGGCTTTTGCGGGGGGAGGGGCATTACAAAGTAATTATTTTTTAAAACTTTGTTGAAGTGTGGTTAATCTGCAGCATTGTGCTGTTTTGTGCTGTATAGCAAAGGGACTCAGTTATACCTAGCTTGTATTCTTTTCATATTCTTTCCCATCCTGGTTTCCCATCCAGGAGATTGGACAAGGTTTCCTGTGCCGCACAGTAGGAAATTGTTTATCCATCCTGTATATAGCAGGTTTGTGTCTGCTAATCCCAAGCTCCCCCGATATGTCGAACACTTCAAAAACTTAATTTTAAGATGGGTAACTAGTCAGGTGTCACCTCAAGTATAGATTTATTTTTCCAAAGTCCGGTCACCAGATTTGCTATGTTAGAAATGTAACCCTATCTGGGCCAGATATATTCTACTAGTTTCTTCTGATTTGTTCCGCCCATTTCTTCCCTGGGCTCTGTGTCCTGGGAAGCTGGTCCCCGGGGGCTCAGACATTGGGAAGCCTCTCTCGGTAGGGACTCAAGGAGGGAGGAAGGGGAGACCAGCATCCTCATCCCGAGGTCCCCTTCTATAGGCTCACTCACTCTGCCTCTTCACTCCTCTCATGGTTCCTCGTCTCTTTACCCAAATCACTGCCTTCTGGTCTTCCAGGAATCTCACTCTGCTCCTTCCTTTGGGGGAGGAGGCTTAGCATTGCAAGATAAAACAGAGAAGAGAAAGTGGTGTGGGGGACATGCTGACACCAAAACTTACGTCACTTGTTGTTATTTATCTGAACTACAGATCTCACTGGGCACCTTATACTTGATCTAGGGGTGACAGAATGGTTAGCTCTTCCCTCCTGGGTTCTTTTTGTGGTTTTCCTACCACACCCACTTGTTACAAGTGGATCCTCTGTAAATAAACCCTCCTCAAGTTTTCTTTATTTGATGAAGCCATTGGTTTCCTCACTGACACACAATCCTGTCTGTCTTTTCAGCAACCAACTAAGTTCAAAGCAAATTAACTTGTTTCTTTCTTGGTATATCTTGATTTATACCTGCATTAAGAAGAAAGCACGCCTGTACCATTTCAATGTAAAAACATACAGTCATCAACTCTTTTAGGCTCTGGAATGCAATATAGTGTATCAAGAGTGACCGGCAAAATTGTACCTATAGGACCATGTGTCAGATGCCTCAGCTATGTGCCAGTTTAGTCTGGAGAATGTGTGATCCAATGTAACTACTCACAGCACTTTCTTTCTATCCAGGTTAGATCCTGTATTAATAGGGTAACCCTGAGGATTATGGGGGGAAAACTCATAAAAGTTTACATTTTCTTCTTGGTCCCCTCATTGCATAGCTGTATGTCCTTCAGCAAGACGGCTGGTCTCCAAAACCTATGACTTGACATACTATAATAATGGGGTAAATGCTTTACATTTTTTTTTTTTTTAGTTTAGTATACATTTACTAAGAGGATCTTTGGGGTCTAGTTTTCTCATCATTAAAATGGAGATAGTAATAGAAAACTAATGAAAACCTACTCTGAGCACAGGGAACCCTACTCAGGGCTCTGTGTGACGTAAAAGGGAAGGAAATCCAGAAAAGAGGGGATCTGTGTGTGCAGGGAGCTGATTCACTTTGCTGTACAACAGAAACCAATACAATGTTGTAAGTATGCTCCAATAAAAATTAAAACTATCTAAGTAATAAAATAGACACAGGAATAGTGCCTGTGACAATTTCATGACTTAAGCAGATCATGCTGAGAAAGTATGAGCTGTTAGTAGCTATTGTTCACATAAACTAAAGTATTGCTCTATCACCAAACCTGAGTATGTCTAGTCAAAACTCTGGTTCTTCCAGCGGTCATGTATGTATGTGAGAGCTGGACCATAAAGAAAGCTGAGTGCCAAAGAATTGATGCTTTTGAAAACTGTGGTGTTGGAGAAGACTCTTGAGAGTCCCTTGGACTGCACGGAGATCCAACCAGTCCATCCTAAAGGAGATCAGTCCTGGGTGTTCATTGGAAGGACCGAGGCTGAAGCTGAAACTCCAGTACTTTGGCCACCTGATGCAAAGAATTGACTTATTGGGAAAGACCCTGATGCTGGGAGGGATTGAGGGCAGGAGGAGAAGGGGACGACAGAGGATGAGATGGCTGGACGGCATCACCGACTTGATGGACATGGGTTTGAGCAAGCTCCAGGAGTTGGTGATGGACAGGGAGGCCTGGTCTGCTGCAGTCCATGGGGTCACAAAGAGTCGGACACGATGAGTGACTGAATTGTAACTGCAGTTTGTATCTGCTAATCCCAAACTCCCGATTTATCCCTCCCCCACCTCCCCCTTCAGTAATCATAAGTTTGCTTTCTATGTGAGTCTGTTTCTGTTTTGTAAATAAGCTCATCTGTGCCATATTTTAGATTCCACATACAGGTGATAACAAGTAGTATTTGTCTTTCTGATTTACTTCACCTACTGTGATAATCTCTAGGTCCATCTATGTGGCCGCAGTATTTCATTCTTTCTACGGCTGAGCAGTATTCCATTGTGTATGCATGCACTATATCTTCTTTATCCACTCCTCTGTCCACGGACACCTAGGTCGCTTCCAGGGCTTGGCTATTGTAAATAATGCTGCAAAGAACACTGCAGTACGTGTGTCTTTTTGGGTAAGAGCTTTCCCTGAGTATATGCCCAGGAGTGGTACTGCTGGATCATATGGCAGCTCCATTTTTAGTTTTTTAAAGAACCTCCAGACTGTTTTCCACAATGCCTGCACAATTTATCAGAGAAAGCACTTTCATATTCAGTATGTATATTTCTCATCCAAAAAGTCTCCCTCCCTCCCTCCTACATTTCCCCACTCATACCCACACATGCACCCAAAACGCTCTAACACAGAAACAACACCTTCATTATGTCAGGGGGAGAAAAGTGCTTGCCTGTTGTTTAGGAGTTTAAACCTTGCCTCTACTTACCCTTTGACCTGGTGATTCTTTGATGGGAGCTGGGGGCAGGCATTAGCAGACCTGAGCAAGGCAGGAAGTGAACAGCGTCCCTGACCTCTCTCCACCCACTAGATGTCAGTGCAGCCCCCCTCCATCCATGCTAACGCAAACGCTCTCCAGACCTTGCCAAGGTCAGGAGGGCCAAAATCACGTCTTTGGAGATTCTTCTGTACAGGGTGTCCCCGTGTAGAGTACTTCTTATTCTCCTGTTAGCATAACAGGAAGCCTGAAATCGGGGTTCTTTCACGGCTTAAACCAGTTTTGCATCAGCCTTCTTATAGATTGATATTATACATTGACATTCTTTGCCTTAACATGCTCACATATGCTCCTAAATATGATGCCGACGTGCACTGGGAGATGACAGGCAAAGCAAGAATGGTACATTATTTTATTGATTTATTTATTCTTATTTTTTTAATTAAGGCAGGATGCAATGGACAGATTTACTACCTGTCTTCAAACTAATTAGGGAAAATTTCCAAGGGATGGAAGCTTGTGTTTTTTTTTTTTTTTTTTTTTGTCTTTTGAAGCAATAGCATGCAATAAAACCACCATAGATTGTATTAAATTTTGATTTGTATGTGAACCAGCGAGTTGACTTGAAATGTCAGAGTCATTAAACCACTATGGTGCTGCTTCCTCAGTGGAGGAACCGTCAGACGCAATTCCCCCGGACGGGCCCAGCGTGTACAAAGGGAACAGACCTCAGAGAAGGAGAGCAAAGTATTGGAGGAGCAAGCCGCTGACAGAGCCACCGGAACTTTGGGAGTGGAGGAAGCCCTCTTCCAGATCACGAATGGGCCACACAGGAGCATATATTTAGCAAATCCTTCAGAACACTGCTTGTGACTTCCTATCAGTCCAAATTAGAGATAACCTTTCACTGCAATAAAGAAGTGATTAGATTGTCAGTCTCCCTGAAATGCACACACCATCTGGGAGATATTCCCAGTCAATTCCTCTCATTCATTCCTGTTTCTCCTCTGACTCCCTGAATCCAGATGATTTCACCCCGAGAGGAAGCACTTCAGGACCATGCTCACTGTCATGCTTAATGACTGAGGTCTTCTGAGACGCCTCACTGGAAAACTTCCCTGTGGTTTACTAACTGAATGAGCAGGTGGCAGAGAAAGGCCTTTACCGTCTTCCGATGGCCTCACACTTAGCCCCCAGCCCTTCGCAAAGAAGCATCCATTCATCTCGCAGCCTCTCTGTTGCCACGGTCACCACCTGGATGCAGCTGGAGCGGGGAGGAGCCCACTGTTCCCGTCCAGTCTCTCAGTCACGCCAGACTCTCTGCAACCCCATGAACCTCAAGACGCCAGGCGCCCCTGCCCCTGACTACCTCCCAAGTTTGCTCAAATTCACGTCCATTGAGTCGGTGATGCCATCCAACCATCCCATCCTCTGCCAACCCTTCTCTTTCTGCCTTCAATAATTGTAAAAGCTTACACGTATCAACCATACAGGAATAACTGATCTGTCCTAATACTTACAAATGCAAAGCATAACTCTATCCTGGTAAATCAAGTGTGGGAAGACATAGCTGTTGGCTTGAATTTTTGAGGACAGTTTTGTGGAGCTTGTACAGGTCTTGAAGGACCATACAGATTGCAAACAGTGGAGCAAAGGTGATAGGAAGTCTTGGAAAGTGGCAGGCAAGAAGAGAATAAAACAGGGAAATTCATAGGGATTCTAGGAAAGCTCTGTTCTATTTAAGAAGATATTAAACTAGAATTGGCTTATGTCATAACCTGTTCATGATAAGGGGAAATCTTTTTAAAATTAAATCCTCTAAGCATAGGCCTTGCAGATGTGGAAAAAATGTAACAGGAAGGTATTTTCAATTCCCTCTTGGCTAAACTTTCATACTTGTAGCCAATATTAAAAAAAAAAAAGGAATAAAGAAATCTTGTTTCCTTATGACTTAGGGTAAGAGATTTACCCCAGTGTTCCCTCTTCCAATAAATGGTGACCCAGAAGTATAAACAGGTACCTCCTGGTATAATACATTCTGTAGGACTTTGAAGCCTAGACAAAATGAAAAAGGAAGTGTGTGACTTAGTTATTACTGTTTGTACCAATCTAAATTTTATGACACCACATGAGTTACTGTTAAAATGACAACAGAACTCTACCTATATAAACATCTTTACCCCAGTCTTCTGGAAGAGAAATTTGCTCCAATTGAATCAACTTAACTTTGTTGTCTATTAAGACATAGCATCTTTGAATTAGATGTTATCATTAATAACTGAATAGCTGAATTCAAAGTCACATCACTTTTGAAGTAGAAGAAAGAAACAAGGAACTATATTAGTTTTCACCATGTCGTATCATCTACAAACAGTGGAAAATAGGTTATGGACTTGAATTTAAATTAACTCTTTTTATTTGCAAATAACTAGTCAAGAGAGACCAATATCAGAGAAGCCAGGACTTAAAACAAGAGAAATTACTCTTCTGGAAAATTTAACACCTGGAAAATAGATTCTAATAAATAAAAGACATTTTACAGGAGAAATAAAAGCCTAACCAACATTATGGTGATTGCAGTTAGAGACAAGGATTATATGTTGTCTTCCTACAAATTCTGAGAGCAGGAAATTTCAGGGGCTATGGATTGAGAAGAAAAAGATTGCTTTAATGTGAAAGAACTCTTCACATTAAATAGGCATAAACCAGATTAATATTACAATAATATTTCCCCAAAGCAATTTCCAGTCTGACATGCCAGTTAAATTGTAACTTTTTCAAGATATCGTATGCAAATACAGTATTTTAAATTATTACTCTAAAACAGGTTAATATGATTCCGGAATTATTCAGTAATCTCTAACTTGGTACAATTTTAACACTGTAAAAATCATGCTCTCTTTAGGACTTTCATTCCTCAGAATTGCCATCACATCATTACATTTTCATTTATAAAATCAGATTTAGTTATATTAAGACAGTTATTATTTTCTGCTATCACCTGCGCTGGGCAGGGATGTGTGGGGATAAGTGTCCATACTGACTTATTCATTTAAGAGGAGGAATTTCTTAAGAACACAGCAGGGCTAGAACGTGGGCTTCCCTGGTGGCTCAGTGGGAGAGAACCCACCTGTCAATGCCGGAGATGCAGCTTCAACCCCTGGGTTGGGAAGATCCCCTGAAGAAGGAAACAGCAGCCCATTTCAGGATTCCTGCTGGAAAACTCCATGGACAGAGTAGCCTGGTAGACTCTAATCTGCAAAGCATCAAACATAACTGAGTATACTTGCATGCACAATATCCCAGTCTATCAATAGAAGAAACATTCAAGGTTATATTGGAACGAAGATTAATGCTTGTGCCTGCTTTCCTTTGTCCAAGGGACTGATACTTTAATACTGTACAAGTTGGCTTACAATGTCAGAAAGTTTCAGCTTTTCCCATTTTGTCACTTCTGTGTGTGTGTGTGTGCTATAGTTGCACAGGTGGGATATGGCTTTACTGACAAAGATTTATCACTGGAATAATGTTAATCATGGAAGTATTAGCAGGCAACCAGTTAGGGAGTGTTCCTACTGCAGCTATATAATTCAATTTGTTTTAGATTTTAATACAAATGTGTACTTCTATCCTCAATATGGTATTTTAAAACATAAGTTTGGGTACTTCTTTATGTCTTTAAAAAAGAAAAAAAAAAAGACAACTCTTTAGCAGTACCATTAGAATTTTCAAATCCCGTAGACTTAATCCTGAAGCTCTCTACTGATAACAAGGTTTTCAAAAGGATTTGAGGGTATTTAGTAAATCCTCTATGTTTTCTAAAATGAAGCACAATTCCATATTCCTTGCAGAAGTTCTGATTCGGTGCACACTGAGGTTTTATGAATGAAACATAAGAATGGAGAATGAGTATAGTTTTAAAATATCCACACTGTAAAAGATAATTGTGAAAAACCCTTCTGCGAATTAGTAAGTGCTGCTAAAATGACATAGCAGACAGGTGATAATTCATTTGGAAAGTCATCCACTCACTCCTAACCCCTCAGGTCACAAGGTGTTTAAAATAATTTTGTGGAGAAAGTAGGAAACAGCTGTTATAAGAGTGTGGCTTTTGTGTCTTTCACTCTTGGGTGTGTAGCTGCCAAAAAGGAATCATTAATAAGAGACCCTATGTGAGGTTACAATGTGCAAACCCGACCTCCTCTTGGGCGTGAGACCTATAACATACTATGTTTGTTTATAATCATTCCCACAGAACACTGGAGGTGAGTGAGTTAAGGATTCGGTTTTTTAGCTCAGCACTTGAAAAATGAAAATAGCTCATTTTCTCTTTGGCCATCCTGGTCATCCGATGTATACTGAACACACTCAGGACATTTTCAGTATCTTCAGCTAGGCGAGCACAGTAATTTAGTGCACCGAGGAGAAATTGTTCTAAGGACAGCAATAGATCTCAAGATGCACTAGGTTTTTTCTTTTTCTTTTTTTAATTTATTTTTTGATGTGAACTGTTTTCAAAGTTTTTATTGAATTCGTTACAATGTTGCTTCTGTTTCATGTTTTGGTTTTTTGGCCCCCAAAAAACATGCGGAATCTTAGTTCCTGACCAGGGATCGAACCCTCACCCTCTGCAATGGAGTCTGGAGTCTTAACCGCTGGACTGCCAAGGAAGACCCAAGATGCTCTAGGTTTAGGAACAGGATCGACTTCCCTGGTGACTCCGTGGTAAAGAATCTGCCTGGCACTGCAGGAGACTAGGGTTTGATTCCTGGTCTGGGAGGATCCCACACGCCATGGAGCAATGAAGTCTGAGAACCTCAACTATTGAGCCTGTGCTATGGAGTCTGGGGGTCACAGCTACTGAGCTTCGCACCCTCGACCCCCACCCCGTTCCCCCACTAGAGAGCAGCCCCAACTCACATCAACCAGAGAGACGCCCACACGGCAACGAAGACCCAGCACAGCCAGAAATGAACAAAAAATAAGAAAGAACAGAATCAGAGCTAGAGTATATCTATCTTTGCACATGTGTGTGCACATGGAATGGATCATATGTGTGGATATATATCCATATATGTTTCTATCTAGATAGAGAGAAACTGGATCCATAAAGAAGTTCACACCACTCCAAAATGACTACTAATATACGAGACTGTAGAAAAGTGAGGTCCCAGTCTCAATAACTGAGACAAGTTTAACTGCCTGGAAGCTTAAATCATATCTCTGAAAACAATATCCAACATCTAATGGGACAAATACACCAGACATACTCTTGGTGTAAATAGGCAGATGGCCAGTAACAGCACTTAATTTATAAAGTATTTAGACAAGACATGAGAGAAATTCAGACTGATGTAAGCTCACTGCACAGTCATAGCATTTTAGCAGCATTAGAAAATTAGGAATTAAACTATTGCCTTGATGAAAGCAAGGGATCCAAAATTCAGAGCTGATTTACTAAAGAGCCTACAGGTGTTGAAGAGCAAAGCAAAATTTATGTCCTGTTTCTACTCCAATTCCAACATTGTTTCACAAAAACCAGGAGAATCTTTGATATCTGGTACTTATAAGTAATTAAGGAGAAACTAAATGGTATGTTTTACTATTAAGATTTAAAAGGCAAAGAGAAACCCTGATTCAGTTCTCAAACTTACAAGGTATTTGGGCCCTCAAACAAACTGAAATGTATGTATAAGAAATATATTAGCAACATCCAGGAAACTGAATACCTTTCCTGAGTTACGTTATAACCTTTTAAGCATTATCTTGTTTTGCATTTTGGTCATGATCAGTACTTAGAAAGGGAAATACTAGTAAAATAGTATAATAACTAGTTGTGGTCCTGTGAGTTAATTCAAAGTAGAAATGGCAAGAGTACTGTAATGGTATCAATGCAGATAACTTGACCAAAAGAAAAATGGGGGGTGGGGGTGGGCGGGGAAGAAGAATTTCTACTAGAATAAGTCGGTTTGGAATTTATCCCACAAAAACTAACATGCATTTTATTCCCTTCATTCTTTCTTCCTTGTTACTTTGAAAATAGTGCAAAAAAATATATATACAATAGTTATCTAAAGAAAGACACTGGGAATACAGCCTAAGAAAACTACCAAAAGTACATTTGCAAACATAAATCAGCATAAGGCTTGTAAAAACACTAGAGAGGGCTGCATTCTTGGGCACTAAACCAGAGGGGTGTTGGTTGCTTTAGAAATCATTTCTACATTGTGTCTCTTAAATTACTAAGAACCCCAGATGTGCCCTTTGAAAACACCAGTAGCTAAATGCACATTTTAAAGCAATTTTTAAACACCAAAAATCAAACCTGGCGGTCGCACATCGTATTTGCTTACAGAAAGCTGTCATGATGAGAACTAGCATCCATGAAGCACATAGAACCGTCCAGGCATCTAGTCTTCACAAAAGCTAGTTATGACTTCTATCCTAGAGAGGAAGCTCAAAGGGTTCAAGTGTGTTTTGTTTTGTTTTGTTTTTCCCAGAGTTCATATAGCAGGAAGTTGTAATGCCAATATCCAAACCCAAGTTCATTGGAGTCCAAAGTACAGGGCTTTTCACTCTGCTGTGTAGTCATAGACTTTTTGGATCCCACAATGCTCAATCAATCAGTCAATCTCTCTCTCTCTCATCTTGCCTTGCAGGCTTGGAATGTTAAGGGAATCTGTTGAAAGAGAGCTATTTTATACACTCTAGACACTTGTAGTTAATAAGATTTGTGTCCCCGGATGGTGGGGTTGGGTAGCCAGCTAATCCCTTAATCTCTGACAAAGTGCAACCAAAACTGTCAATAACAATCCTTTCAGGTTTCTAAACAATCCAGAACTTCACCAATGCTGAACATCAGCGTGGGCAGGATTTGCATGATGCTACTAAACTTTGCGTAAGGGCAGCATGAGTCTGCTCCCGTGACCACACTCTTTCTGTTCAAGACAATTCAACCCGGGAGGGTCAGGCTGTGGACACAGAGCTTTGCGGACACTTCCAGGGAGCACACAGGACTTTGAAATCATCCGTTAAGTGGTGATGGTTAATGTTACGCGTCCCCTTGACTAGGTCACAGGTGCCCGGAAAATGGGCTAAACTATAGTTTGAAATGTGTCTGTGAAGATGTTTCAGGAAGATATTAGCATTTGAATCTGTATACTGGGGAAAGCTGTCTGCCCTCCCCCCATGCGGCTTCCCTTGTGGATGGTAAAAAAAAAAACAACAAACTGCCTGCCGATGCAGGAGAGGCGGGTTCAAACCCTGGGTCGGGAAGATCGCTAGAGAAGGAAATGGCAACCCACGCAGCATTCTCGTCTGGGTCCAGTATTCTGGTGTCTGACTCTTTTGCGATTCCATGAACTGTAGCCCGCAAGTCTACTCTGTCTCTTCCTCTAGGGGATGGCTACTCATTCCAGGATTCCTGCCTGGAGAATCCCATGGGCAGAGGTGCCCGGTGGCCTACAGTCCATGGGGTCGCGAAGAGTCGGACACGGCCGAGTGACCAACAGGCACACAAAAGCGTTCACGTGCAGGTTTTTCTGGGCACAGGAGTTTTCACTTCTTTGGGTAAGTGCTAAGGAGTGTGATGGTTTGGTGTGCTGAGTTGGTAATAAACTGCTGAATTGTTCCCCAGAGTGGCTGGGCCCTTTTCATCCTCGCCAGCAATGAATGGGAATTGCGGCTTCTCCCTTCTTTGCCAGCATTTGCTGTTGTCAGCGTTCTGGACTGTGGCCATCCGCGGGCAGGGTGGCATCGCGCGGTTCGAATCTGCATTTCTCTAAGGACACGTGACGCAGAGCATCTTTTCATATGCTTATTTGCCATCTGCACATCTTTTTGAGTGAGGTGTCTGTTCAGATCTTTTGCCCATTTTTAAAAATTGAGTTGTTCATTTCCCTTTTGTTGAGATTTAAGAATTCCTTTTTTAAAATATGTTCTATGTGGACCATTTTTACAGTCTTCCTTGAATTTCTTACAAT
This sequence comes from Odocoileus virginianus, assembly GCF_023699985.2. NCBI lineage: Eukaryota > Metazoa > Chordata > Mammalia > Artiodactyla > Cervidae > Odocoileus > Odocoileus virginianus. Next base: position 57,168,983 of record NC_069690.1, read on the forward strand.
ACTGCTCCTGTTTTATTTTTGGTTTTTTGCCTGCAAGGCACGTGAGATCTTAGCTCTCGACCAAGGCTCAAACACCCCTTGCACTGGAAGACCACATCTTAACCACTGGACCACCAGGGAAGTCCCGAGAATTCTTTATCTATTTTGAAGTGAAATTTTCTGAGGTCTTTGCCAAGAGTGTGCCCTGTAGACGAAGGAAAGCAGAAGCATCATTGATGATGATTTTGGTGGCAGGACTTCCCCAATTACATCAGCCGTTCATTCCTTCCACCCTTATGCTGCGATCCTCACAGCAGAAAGCAAAGAGGAACTAAAGAGCCTCTTGATGAAAGTGAAAGAGGAGAAGGAAAAAGCTGGCTTAAAGCTCAACATTCAGAAAACTAAGATCATGGCATCCGGTCCCATCACTTCATGGCAAATAGATGGGGAAACAGTGGAAACAGTGTCAGACTTTATTTTCTTGGGCTCCAAAATCACTGCAGATGGTGACTGCAGCCATGAAATTAAAAGACCCTTGCTCCTTGGAAGAAGAGCTATGAGCAATTTAGGCAGCATATTAAAAAGCAGAGACATTACTTTGCCAGCAAAAGTCCATCTAGTCAAAGCTATGGTTTTTCCAGTAGTCATGTATGGATGTGAGAGTTGGACCATAAAGAAAGCTGAGCATTGAAGAATTGATGCTTTTGAACCATGGTGTTAGAGCAGACTCTTGCAAATCTCTTGGACTGCAAGGAGATCCAACCAGTCCATCCTAAAGAAAATCAGCCCTGAATATTCATTGGAAGGACTGATGTTGAAGCTGAAACTCCAATACTTTGGCCACCTGATCCAAAGAACTGACTCATTTGAAAAGACCCTGATGCTGGAAAAGACTGAAGGCAGGAGGAGAAGGGGACGACAGAGGATGAGATGGCTGGATGGCATCACTGACTCAATGGACATGAGTCTGAGTAAACTCCAGGAACTGGTGATGGACAGGGAGGCCTGGTATTCTGTAGTCCATGGGGTCGCAGAGTTGGACACGACTGAGTGACTGAACTGAACATTCCTTCCATGGGGGAAATCCCCACTGCTATCATAATGACATTTGCTTTTCCAAATGAAATCATTTTGGAGTAAGGTGGGAAATGATCCTTGCTTAGGTTTAACCAGTCATGAAATACCAAAAATGAATCCTAAAAGCTGCCAAACTCTGCCTCTTTTCTACTTAAAAAAAAAAATTTTTTTTTTTCTTAGTAGAGTGTATGTTGAATTATAGAATCACCCTGTTCTCATTCCTGGTGCACATATTTACATAGAATGAATAGATGATTGCAGATCAGTAGACACAGCTCTGTACAGGATACATTTCTTTTCCTCTCAGATTCAGAAACCCAGTTATATTGGCTTGGCTATCTGGGATTTGAAACCAGTTTGCTTTGCATCCTTCGTGAGAGTTAACTGAAAACCTTCCAATTCTAAAATGTTTTACATGAAGAACAGCAGCTTCAATCTAACAGAAACTACTTCAATAAACGGTTTTTAATGATGAACGTAAGAACGTCTGTGTTGACTCGGTCTGTGGCTCACTAAAGGTCTTAGACTCTTGTTTTCCTGATCATAAATAACTCCTCCATCCTGGAGAAAAGTAACATAAAATCAACACCAATTTCAAACAGAAAGGGAGAATGACATAGCAAAATGTGTTTTTTTCCCCAAAAATATGTATATACTTGAAAATATACCACAAAGCCATCAGAAAGCACCATTAGGGAAACTGTCCATCCTGGTTACACACACCCATATTTTGATCACTTCCCCCAGAAAGAGCTTGGTCATGTGTTAAGGGGGTCCTTTTATAAGTATCAAAAGAACATGCAAGAACTATGCAAATAGGAATTACTTCTGTTACTAGAATTACATCAGCTATGACTATAATATACACAAAGAACAGAATATAGATCTCATTCTGGCCCTCGAGATGGTGTTAATCAACCCAATAGATCATATCCTTGAGGATTACTTCAACATTTCTCACTCCAAAATATACAAAGAATTCTTCAAATTCACCAGCAACGAAAGACAAAACACCTAATTTTGAAATGGGCAAAAGACCTCAACAGACACCTCACTAAAGAAGATATACTAAATTTAGTGAAATCAGTGCATGTATTTCAGGAATAGTGTAAATTAATCTCAGGAGTAGTGTAAATTAATAAAGGCCCTGAAAAAAGCAATTTAAAAATACATGCGTTTAGCCACTAAAAATAAATATTTGGGTGGGGGGGTCCATAACATCATTTTTGTATTCTACCAAAAGTTTCTGATTTGAAAACTAGAGAGGAAGTTAAAATTTGCAAGTTTTTCCTCTAGTTATTGTAGTTTTCACACAATCTGCAGTCTCTTCTGTACTTTTCATAAATGATCTAGGTTAGCAGGGAAGTATACTTCCTGCCAATGACTTTCCCGGTAAGCCAGGTAAATTATGCTCGTTTACTGTTTGGATGATAGTGTTAAATTGAATTAGAAGACAGAGGCTCTCTCTAGGCATAGCTGAGACATTGAAAGAAGCATGTAGCTACTCAATGACACAGAAATTTTTATTTATGGAACCTTACTCTTGCCTGGAAAATCCCATGGATGGAGGAGCCTGGTAGGCTGCAGTCCATGGGGTCGCTAGGAGTCGGACACGACTGAGTAACTTCACTTTGACTTCTCACTTTCATGCACTGGAGAAGGAAATGGCAACCCACTCCAGTGTTCTTGCCTGGAGAATCCCAGGGATGGGGGAGCCTGGTGGGCTGCCGTCTATGGGATCTCACAGAGTTGGACACGACTGAAGCGACTTAGCAGCAGCAAAAGTTAAAAAGAAAAAAAATCATATAGCACAAGATTTTGGCAAGTTTAGAATAACGTCCTAAGACCTGCATGTCTGAGTTGGAAATATTGCTTCCTCAGTCTCTTCCTCGTATTACCTTATTTTCTGCCTTGGATGAGGGGTTCCTGGTGGGTGGAGGAGGTGAGGCAAGTCATTTCACCTAAATTTCGGTTTTGTTTATCATAAAATGGAGAAAATAAAACTCAACCTGCACAAACTTGTTGGGAGGAGCAATAAATTCATAGCTGTGAACTCTGTGCCAATAATGTCCATTCCAAGAAAAAATGTTCTTTTTATGACTCATCACTGCAAATGGAAAATGTGAAAGGGGAGGGAACCCTCTGTGCCTCTCAGTCACACCCTCTGCAGGTTTGCATCGGAAGGGCACCGACCAGTCCCGCGTCCCCCGCACTGGCGGGCGAATTCCTGGCCGCTGCGCTGCCAGCGACGCCCTATTCTGTTTTCTCTCTTTTTTAATGTTGAGCCTGCTCTGTTATTTCCTCAATCAGAAGAGGGTGATTTCTACTTTCCTTCAAAATGTACTTCTAATTTGCTTTGGATACTATTTGTAAGAACGTCTGCAAAATGTTTTATTTTTCATAATGTCCTCTTTTTTTTCATTTATTTTTATTAGTTGGAGGCTAATTACTTTACAATATTGTAGTGGTTTTTGTCATACATTGACATGAATCAGCCATGTGAAGTAAGCCAGAAAGATAAAGACCAATACAGTATACTAACACATATATATGGAATTTAAAAAGATGGTAACGATAACCCTATATGCAAAACAGAAAAAGAGACACAGATGTACAGAACAGAATTTTGGACTCATAATTTCCTCTTAAAAAACATAACCTGACTAGGGGGAGGGGACATGTGTATACTTATGGCTGATTGATGCTGGTGTCTGGCAGAAACCAACACCACATTGCAAAGCAAATATCCTCCAATTAAAAATAAAATTAAAAAAAAACTGTTTCTGGGTAACCATTCAAAATTGACAGAAAAACAATTTTAAATACACTTAAATGGATATCATCTTTTTCAAAGTGTGTAAAAAACATAGAAAAACATTTCGTTTCAACGTCCATGGACGATAAGTATAATTCATCTGATTTTTGGCCCATCTGGTTATAGCTGATTTTTCTTCATCAACTGTCAACAGCTTTCCTTTTGGGGGTGGGAGAAATAAATGAGTAGTTCTAATTATTTAGTAGTTACCTGGGTTCAGAGTTCGATTTTATGCTACAGCACTCATATATATATATATATATAATATTGATATTCTTTAAATATTTTTCAAATATGTAGATTGCTCACATTTGATGGATATTTGATTGATATTTTTATCTATGACAGACCTTCTTGCTCATGGAAAATGCTGGTGACTCTGGCTAAGGCAGGAGGGAACCGGCTTGGAGAGTGACCTTGTTTAATCCACTGCATTTGCATCTAAACCTGGAGAGACTTCCTTGACTCCCTGGACTTTTTAAGAGAATCTTTCCCCAGTTTTATTCTGACAGAGGGCGGTAGCCCTGAAAATGATTAAGGCAGAATTTCACATCCACTACTCAAGGTAAGGTTTAATTTTATTTAGATTCTTCTTTTGATCAAGTGTGATAGTGGTGAATTTCAACTTGGTCTAGATAGGCATTAAGGAATTGCAAAGCATCCTTAGATATCATCTCATTCTAAGTCACAAGCTATCAGTGACTGAATTGGAAAGATCATGAGCAGAAATATGCCTGTCTCTTAGAAATCAATCTTGATTTGAGGAATACCAGCAGATGCTGATGAAAGTAAGACTGAAAGAATGATAAAAGTGTTTTGAAATCACTAGACAGATTTGTAGTGGTCTGCACACAGATCAGGAAAAACTAAAGTGAAAGTAAATTTGATAGAAGTTGCTGAAAGGAGGACCTCTTTGATATTCCCATCAATTGTTATTCTATGTACACAGTAATATACGTGCAAAGTACTTCAATCTGAAGGGTGATATGTGTATATATCCACTTACGTAAAGAGCATCACTGGCTCCGTGGACGTGAACTTGAGTAGACCCTGGGAGCTAGTGAAGGACAGGGAAGCCTGGCGTGCTGTACAGTCCATGGGGTCGTAAAGAGCTGGACATGACTTAGTGACTGAACAATGACAAGGCGTATTTGTACAGACTAATTCTAATATCAACTTTACAGGACTTAGTTAGCATTTGAAGAATATGAATCATAATATACACTGGGTGATATCAGTGATTTTCCAGGAAAATATTTGATATTTTATTTCACTTCCCATAATAATTTTAGTATTTATCTCTAACTCATATATAAAAAGCAAATGAACTCTATTTTCACATTCTGTAACTATACGGTATATTTTAATACATCCACATCAAAAATAGCAAGCATTACATATAATCTATTTCATGTACTCTCTACATGCAACATGATTTTGTTGCCAACTTTTTGAACATTTTTTTACGTTATCAGGCTTCCTGGGTGACTCAGATGGTAAAGAATCCGCCTGTAATGCAAGAGACCCAGGTTCGATCCCTGGGTTGGGAAGGTCCCCTGGAGAAGGGAAGGGCAACCCACTCCAGTATTCTTGCCTGGGGAATCCACGGACAGAGGAGCCTGACAGGTTATAGTCCATGGGGTCACAAAAGAGTTGGACAGGACTGAGTGACTAACACTTTCACTTTAACTGTAGGTTATATCCTTGAACACCCTATATCATCCAGTTTTCTCAGAAATACCATAGAAGTATATGATGAGTTTCTTTACTGGATAATCCAGAATTAATAGTCCCAAGAAAAAGGTGCTAAAAAGAGCTAGAACAACTTAAAATGTGTTCATCAAAGATAAGTTGAGTGTTAATTATATAATTATTTGAAATATCTCTTCCTAAGAACCTAAACACCTTGAGAATCTTGCAATTCCAAACCCTTCAGTAGATTTCAAATGTGAAGAGTCTGTTGCATGCATGCATGCACACTCAGTTGTGCCTGACTCTTTGCAACCCCATAGACTGTAACCCCCAAGACTCCTCTGTTCATGGGGTTCTCCAGGCAAGAATACTGGAGTGCGTTGCCATTTCCTTCTCCAGGGGACCTTCCCAAAAATAAGGCTCTTACATCTCCTTCACTGGCAAGCGGGTTCTTTACCGCTGGAAAGTCCATGAAGAGCCTGTTACAAGCACAAAAAAGTCCAGGGTTACAAAGGTTAGTTGGGTGCAAATGAGGGTGATGAGTCAGCGTGTGACATGAAGGTCTCCACGCCGGGGATAATACCAGAGGCAGAGCCGCTTACCGAGCAGCCTCCAGAACCCGACTGTATCGATTATCCTTTAGAAAGTGAGTATTCTGATAGTTCCTAAGTATGCCAACCTGAGATTTTGAGATTATCCTGTGCTTATAAATAGTGAGGAAAATATATCTGGACATTCGGTGCTCTTAGACTGCATTTTGATCATCAAAATTTAGTCTTGGTGAAGAATTCTAAATACGATAGTTTTTAAGTCTTTAATTCATCTAGCTGGGATACTGAAAAATAAATTTAGTGGCATGAAGAGGTACTATCAAGACACAAATTCTTTTAAGTGATTTACTGCTTCCTCCTTTTCCGTTCTTCAATCTTTTTGAAAAGCAGTGGACGATCTCAGTCCTTTGCCCAAGAAACCCTTTCTCACCTCTCTGGTCCCTCGGACAGTGATGTGGAGGGTCAGCCACAAGGAGTGTGATGAGGCTGTATTTTGTTGTCTGTAGTAACCATGCTCATTTCTGTGATGTCTTGGAGTAGGTTTGCCCAGAGCTCACAGGACATCTTTTTCTTTCTGAAAAGATACCAGTTCAGCATCGGGGATGTAAAAGCAATCAGCCAGGTCTCTTCATCGTGGGAGATTTCGTGGCTGTGAGAAGGGGCTGGTTGTTCACTGGAACTTACTGCTGTGATTGCAAAATTAGAACTTTCAGGGTCCTAAGGATTTATTTAACACAAGACCGCTCTCATGCATCTGTCTAAAAATGACAATCTCAAATTTTCCAATATTTCCAAGGAGTTGCTGCCCATCATCTTAATAAAGGGAAGTGATTAAGTTCAATAAATTCAACATAGGCTCTGAGACACAAGCCTGTCTGCTATAACATTGAGAGGTAGACAGAACGAATTTTGGAATTAAGTACTGCTGATTTCAATATGGACCCCGCTAGGCTGCCCACCGTCCTGGTTTATCAGAGCTTAAGTGTCCCAGGAAAGAACTGGGCAAACCAGGATTTTAGTCACTCTATCTGTATCACTATTTCGGCAAATTATTTCACCTCTTTGAGTAGCAACTAGTCTCTTATTTATTACATAAAGATAGAGCATACCGTTTCCCACCCCCCCCCCCCCAGGATGATTTTGAAGATTTTATGAGATTGAATATTATTTATGAAGTGCTATGAGTTAGATCCTGTGCTAAATGTTTTATGTACTTGATTTTATTGAATCCTGAGAGCTTAATAAAGTGGCTAAGAGCTCTATTCTCTCTGTCTATGTTTGAATTCTGACTGTGCTCTATGACCTGGGCATATCTTTAGCCTCTGAAACATTTTCTCAACTGTAAAATGGTAAAGAATTTCAACTCCAAGAGTTGCTGTTAGGACGGTGTCTGGACTAGAGTGAGCAGACAGGGCTTCTGCTTTTATGATGCTTGCTTTCTCCTGGGGGGACTAAACCAAAAATATGAAAGCTACATAGATGATTTTGGAATGGACTAGCACCTTGACAATATCGTCTCAGTGATAGAAGGCTACTTCTAAAGATGAGGTTGGAGGCTACTTTATAGAGAAATTCGCCAAGAGCATCAGTCTGTAGAAATCCTATTTGGCCTGACCTTGAAGGATGAGACAGGAACGAAACCAGGGGAAGGGCAAGATCAGTCCTGCAGAGGAAACGGCGAGTGTGAAAGGCCTGGGACCAGAGCAAGCTTCCTGGAGCAGAGGAATGGGAAGGAAGTCGGTAAGGTGAGCGTGTCGACCAAAGAGGGGAATGCCATGGCAGCTGGAAGGGGTGGGTGTGATCTGGCAGCCAGCAGAAGCATCACCCTGTAACGATACAAGGCAAGGCACGAGCAACACATAGCGACATGGAAGGTCTCCTTATGCGCAACACAATACCCATAAGCAACGCAAGGTCTGGTTTCCTCTTGATGTCTCCCAGACGTTAAACCTATGTGGCCACGAGTCAGGAAAATCTTCTAGAAAAAGCCCCAGAACTAGCTGGAGAAACAGAGGTGACTTAGGGAATGTGCCCATGCAGCGTCGCCCATGCATCCGGGGTAGAGTGGGTGGAGCCGTGAGAATCCCCTCGTCTCCCTCACTTACATAGGCCAACTTTTTCTTTCTTTTTTTTTTTTAACCAGACAAATAAGCAGTGATTACTTTTGAGGAAACAAACTAGATTTTTTTCTCATGCTTTCTTAGAAATATTTCTGCTTTCATAAACTGTAAACGCAATGTTCCAGAATTCACTTTTCCTAAAGAAAATGTCATCCTATTGCTGTTCTGTTTTACTGGTGGGAAAGGTTTTCAGTAAAAAGAGAGCAACAGAAGCTTTTTTTTATTATGTGTGAATGTGTTCTTGAGGTTAATCTCAAGATTAACCCCTCCTCCCAATAATCTACATTAACCAAATATTACGATAACCTATTGTTCTATGATTAACAATTAATTGCCAAATACTGGATTCTCCATGGAAATGTACATAATCTGGTGTGTGTACGTGTGCTCAGTCATGTCTGACTCTTTGCAACCCCATGAACTGTAGCCCACCAGGCTCCTCTGTCCATGGCTTTCTCCAGGCAAGAAGACTGGAGTGGGTTGCCATCTCTCACTCCAGCGGATCTTCCCCACCCAGGGATCGAACTCACGCCTCCTGTGTCTCCTGCATTGCAGGAAGGTTCTTCACCATTAAGCCACCGCGGCAGTCCTAGCATCTTATATAGCATGTTAAAATGATCAAATAAGGAACTAGCATCAACACAGTATTATTAGATCCACCAAGTCTTTATTTGAATTTTACCGGTTCTTCATATGTCCTGTTTGTATTCCAACATCTAACTGAGAACCCCAGGTCTATTTAGTTTTTGTGTCTCCTTGCTTGGCTCAAATCTGTAACAATGTCTTATTCCTTGTTTTACAGACTTTGACATTTTTGATGACATCAGATCAGTAATTCTGTAGAAAGTCTCTCAACTGGGGTTATCTGAAGGCTTTTTCTTCGTTCTTGCTTAGAAAGAGGTTATGCATCTTTGGCAAAGACAGCACAAAAGTAAAATTGTGTCCTTCTCAAGCATCCCGTGAAGTTGTGAGTTACTCTCATAATTTCAGCTCGATCTCTAGATTAAGATGGCAACTGATGCTCATTCACTCTACAATTATTATATTCCCCTTTGTATCCTAGAGAAGATCATAGCTATCCCAGGGAAGATACTTTGAGTCTCTGCTAATATGCTGTTCTCCTCCAAAATACGCTCATTCATTTTAGTGTTCATTGTAGATCTTGGCTGCAACCATAATTATTGTGCTGTTTGCCCAGTGGGGATATTCCATTTCCTTCTTTTTATACGTATTCATAGACTTCTTCTGTAAGAAAGAACTATGCATTCTATGACATTTATTTGTTTATTCAATTTATATATTTTTCTTACTTTAGGGTGATTCCCCAGAAAGGGGTTATTATTTAAGTGCAATTCAAAATGCATTGCCTTCCCTGGTGGATCAGACAGTAAAGTGTCTGCCTACAATGCGAGAGACCCGGTTTCAATCCCTGGTTTGGGAAGATCCTCTGGAGAAGGAAATGGCAACCCGCTCCAGTACTCTTGCCTGGAAAATCCCATGGGTGGAGGAGCCTGGTAGGCTACAGTCTGTGGGGTCACAGGAGTCGGACACGACTGAGCAACTTCACTTTTACTTTCAAAATGCTTTCCTTAAATGGCTAAATCAATTTACAGTGTTAGCAGAATTAAATAACTTCTACAGCTTTATTATATGCTTTTTTAGCACTGATCAGAGGTAAATTTTAAATGTGGTTAAGTTGAAAAGGGAAAATTAATTTTAAAGTCATTTAAATTTAATTTTGGATAGTTCTGATATCTCAAATGCTTATCATATTTATAGATTTTACTTGTAGTTTGAATTACCAACTCTGTCTTTTTATAAATGTTTTATTGTGCCTGGTATAATTTTGAAAGTCTAGCAACTGTGTTACCTAATATTTTTGTGTTAAAAATCTGATATGTCCCATAGCTATAAAAACAGTACCTTCATTTAAAACATGTGCTTTGAGATGCATCATTTACATTTCAAATATATGATTCTAGTTTCATACTGAAATACAGTCTCCATCCCTAGCCCTTATCGATGACAAATGTCCATCCATGTTTTTGGATTACTGCTTTCCAATGCCTACAGGATTTTCCTGGGCTTAAAAATAACCTGGAGAATTTGCTAACGTGAACTATTTCAGTGTCTTGTGAAGCTGGGTTCCTTCCTCAGCTAACTGTCAATGAGAGAGAAACACTGCTCAACCAGTTTATCGGACTGAATGAAACTTAAACCACAGCTCCCATGTGAAAACCCTGAATAAATGCTCTTTATTACATACCTGGCCACTTACTGTAATCAAGGTCCGTTTTGAAATAAGCTATTTCTCCATTTTACTGCTGGGCACATCAGACTAAGGGCTTCCCTTGTGGCTCAGGTGGTCAAGAATCTCCCTGCAATACAGGAGACCGGGGTTCAATCCCTGGGTCGGGAAGATACTCTAGAGAAGGGAATGGCCACCCACTCCAGGGTTCTTGTCTGGACGATTCCGCGGACACAGGAAGCTGGTGGGCTACAGTCCATGGGGTCACAAAGAGCTGGACGCAGCTGGATGACTAACTTCCTTACATCACACAAACTGTTTGCCACTTCGTCCACTTTTAATGCAGTGGTTCTCAAATCTATCAGCGTAAGCTGAATATCTTTAAAAAGAGTTACTGCAGTTTTATCTCTATCTCTGAACTAAACTTTGCCTAAACACTCAAATCAAGAGAAATGGGTTTTTGGAGATCATGGTATTTCTGAACTGAACCGCATGTACATTTTATCCCAAAGGACTGAAAATGTCACCTCCTGAAACTGACATTTTTCAATCAACCACATTGTTCAGTCGAGATCTTTCTGTCGTCCACCCAGATGGGGATAGCAGGTTCTGCTCAGCTGTGTGTATTTGTTGGAACATGTGTCAGTGTGAGTGAGACAGAGAGAGAGGGTGCTCACAGGAAAACATTCTTCAATTCACACGGAAGAAACAATAGTCGGAAACTCTCATATACACAATAACTGGAGTAGCAGCCAACCAGTGTCCTTCAAGTGCACTTTTCCCAGGCCTTTTACCAGCGAAGGCTGAGAATCTTAAACTCTGCGCCAAATACATAGCACAAATGTCAGAGCTCCTCCCTGGGAACGTGTCGCTGGATTCTACGCACTGTCACAAAGGGGACACCAGATGGTTTATTCGATTAATGTCTCACTGTCCATCTGTACAGGTCATCACAGTATAATAACAAGTCCCACATAATAGGCTTCACTTCATCTTAATAAAACTCCCCAGTCCTCCTATAAACGTGACCATCTATTTCAGGGGAAATTACGTATTCATCCACGCATTTATATATATTCATGAAAGCATGTGTCCATTTCATCATGACAAAATTCACCTGTCCATTCTTTGGTTAGTCCATTTATTTGCTTATATTACTTTGCCTTGTCTATGATTAACATAGCTGGAAATTTGGATTATTTGGACTAGCATCACTGAAGCGTTAATGTACATATGAGTAACCTGGGGAGCTTTATTTGTTAAAAGTGTTTTCATGTTTTTTTACTGAATTTGTTACCATGTTGTTTCTGTTTCTTGGTTTGGTTTTCCGTCCGTGAGGCATGTGGGATCCCAGCTCCCTGACCAGGGACTGGACCTGCACCCCCTGCATTTGAAGGCAAAGTCTTAACCACTGGGCCACCAGGGAAGTCCCCACCTGGTGGACTGTACCTGAAGATGATGCTCCAATAGTTCCAGATGGGACCCGGATTTGGCACTTCTAACAAGCAGATGCTCCAGGGTAATTGGTCCACAAGCTCACTCTGAGTAGCAAGACCAAGGTGGCCTTCTCTCTACTCGAGGAGGCTTGGGTGAGGAGATTTGACATGTATTGGACTCTGAGTAATCAAGGAGCTTCCCAGACTCATTTATGTCTGAGGTCAGGGACCTGGGGACGGCTCAGCACACTTACAGGGGCACGCGCCCTTTCTCGCCTAAAGGTGCCGCACCTAGCCCGGCTCATCTCCAGGACGTGCTCTTCTCTTTAGTGCTCAGTCGTGCCCAGCAGTTTGCAGCCCCATGGGCTGCAGCCCACCAGGCTCCTCCATCCATGGGATTCTCCAGGCAAGAATACTGGAGTGGGTTGCCATTTCCTTCTCCAGGGGATCTTCCCGACCCAGGGATCAAACCCGTGTCTCCTGCACTGGCGGGCAGATTCTTTAACACCGAGCCAGCCTCAAGTCTAACCTGCCACCTGTTTGTCTAACACAGACACACCTGCTCATGTACGCGTGCTCTGAGGCTGCGTTCACACCACAGTGGCAGAGATACAGTGATCACATGGTCTGGAAAGCTGAGAATATTTACTCTCTGGCCTCTACAGGGAAAGGCTGCTGCCCAGGTGAAGATGATGGCAAAAAACTAGATGCGACGCCCTCCCTCACAAGCGTCCCTGTGATCAGGGACAATTATCGCCTGGTTTTGTGATCTGCTTATTACTAATGATATATGTACCTGTGCGTACATGGAGAGAGATGTACATTTATTCCTGGTAAGAATCTTACGGATCTTATTGTATAAACAACAGATTTACTTTCAAGGAATCATCCAACAACCATGAAACATGAATGCTGGGGGCACAGAGAAGGAAGTCCCTTTTATGATGAAAGAGTAAATGAGTTATCATGATAAAAGGAGTGTAGCTTGAGCACTGAGAGAACCTGCGTGGTTGTTCAGTTGCTAAGTCGCATCTTTGCGACCCCATGGACTCCCGTGGACCCCGTCAGGCTCCCCTCTCCTTCACCGTCTCCAGGAGTTTGCTCAAACTCATGTCCATCGAGTCAGCGATGCTATCTAACCATCTCATCCTCTGTCACGTTGGGGTGCAAACATTAAGTACTTGAAGAACAGATGCAGCATATGTAAAGTGCAAGCCCTGGGATAAAATTTAAGTTTACTAAATCTGACACAGGAAATAAGGCAGAGCTATTCTGCCTGCCCTCTTACCAACTCTCCCTCCCCTCTCCCACCTTTCCAACACCTAAAAAAAGTAATTTTGACTCATGTTTTTAAGGTGTCTGGGAACAAATACAGGAAGTAATAACAACAAACAGGAGAACAAGAAACATAACCGAGGTGCATTTAACCTAATGGGAATGTGAGTGAGGATTGTGTCCTTTTCTGTTATGTGATTGTTTGTGTCCTTCAGAACATCCTGAAAGCATAACCAGGGAAAACCCATGCCAAAGAAGGCAGGGGATCCCATGGGCTAAGGAAAAATAATAAATAAATAACAACACTGCTTTGCAGAGTTTGAGAAATAAAGCATGACCAAGAAAAGAGGAACAAAGTTGGATCAAGAATTAAGAACTTCAGGGCTTTTCTGGAGGTTCGGTGGCAAAGCATCCACCTGCCAAGGCAGGAGACAGGGGTTCTATTCCTGGTCCAGGAAGATCCCACGTGCCTGAGCGACTAATACTTCCACTTCTTAAATCTTGGCCAAAGTGATAAACTCCCTCCATCTGGGGTTCAGCTTTGCACAATTTCAAAGTCCCAGCAAAAAATACATACAAATTCTCAGAAAACACACACAAAAAAAACCCCACAAACCAGAATACCAGAATCAGAATACCAGCTGCATAGAATCGGCCACTCAAGGGATTTAATGAGTCTACTTGGCATCTACCCTCCCACAGTCCATCTGATTGTAACCAGTCCCCGCAAGCCCACAAGCCTCTGAATCCCAGCTCGCTCGCTGGCTGATGCCACGAGATGAATGTTCTCCCTGGTTTTGTTGAAACTGCCTGGATCACCGTAGACTCTAAAGCAGTGCCTCTATCTCACATGTACCTGCCACTTCCTGTAAATAGCTGGACTCTTTCTTGCGCTTCTAAATGAAGCATCCCTTCTGCAAACTACACAGTTATCAAGGAGATCTTCACCTCAAGTGATCTTTCTCCTCCAGGTTCCTGGTGCAATTTATTGCATCCTAAGTTCGCCTCTTTGGCTATGAAGATCAGCCCCAGTTCAGTCTTGGTTCTACCGTTGTCTCAAAACCCCCATAATAACCTCTTCTCTCACCCCCATAAAGGGTCACCCTTAGCAGTTTCTCTTCGCTCCTACTTGACCAGTGGAACCACCTCGTCATTCTGACAGCTTGTTTTGTGTTCCTAGAATCCCGTAATTTATAAATCAGGTGGCATTACAGATTGGAAGATATGGGAAATTATTTTTATTTTTTTTAGAAATTAAGGCTAAGAATCTTCATTGATATAGATTCTTGTGGGCTGTCGTTGCTCAGTCGCTAGGTCACAAAGGGTAAGACATGACTTAGCATGTGAACAATAACAACCCAAGATAATATTTATCAGTGAAGATTCTTCGTTACAAGCTGCAGAATCTGACTATGGCTAACTTAAGAAGAAAGGGGATGGACTATAGGAATACAGGGTATGTCACCGCCTGGAAAATCTGGTACATAAATAGTTCATAACCACTATAAGGAAGGAAAATGAGTATTACTCAGGGTGGAGAGAAGCAGAGACAAGATGGCCCTGAAAGAGTGCCCTCCTTAGGTGACTCCCCGGGACCACGCTGAGGAGCGGCCCCAGAGCCCAGCCCCAGCGCCCCGAGAGCCCCTGGCGCCGCCGCACTCACCGCGTCTCCAGCAGTTCTAGCTGCCTCTGCTCACAGGGCCACCGGAACGATGCTTCATGATCCCCGTAAAACTGAAACAGTCCTCTGAGAAGCACAGTCTAGGGCCGGTCCATCCAAACTGGACTCTGTTCTAGCTGACACGGATGGGAGACGTGTTTCCCGGGTGAAAGTCAGGGTCCTGTCTTTTACCCAGATGCAGATAACACAGCACCATTGACTCAGTGGCCTTGAGTTTGAGCAAACTCTGGGAGCTAGTGAAGGGGGGAAGCCTGGTGTGCTGCAGTGCATGGGGCTGCAGAGAGGTGGGCATGACTGAGCTACTGAACGACAGTAACAGGATAATGGGGAATTCCTTAAAACAAACAGACCAGAATGGTTTTCGGATGGGCAACGTCACTCACTGTCCCCCACCACCGCAAATAAATACCATACTTCAAGGTGTGGAAGACAAAGTATGACTTCCAGAGATACCACATCCTGATTCCTGGAATCCATGAGTATATTGACTATGTTACATTACACAGCAAAGGGAAATTAAAGTTGCTAATAGAATGAAGATCGCTAATCAGTTGACCTTAAAATAGGGAGATTATCCTGGATTCTCTGGGTCAGCAGATCCTGCAATTACATGGGTCCTTAAAAGTGGAAGAGGGAGGCAGAGGAGAAGGTCAGAATGATGCTATCAGAGAGGGACTTGAACGGTGGGCTTTGAAGATGCAAGAAGGTGCTCCTATGTCAAGCAGGCAGGCAGCCTCTAGAAACTGAAAAAGGCAAAGAAACCAAACCGACAGCTGGAAACATGGGCTGCCTAATCCCTTGATTTTAGCCCAGAAGACCCACATCAGACTTCTGACTTACAGAGCTAAGATAATACATTCTGTATCACTTGAAGCCACTATATTTGTGGTAATTTGTTATGGCAACAACAGAAAACTCAGGCAGGAATCTTTGATTTTATGTTCTTTTGGAGCTAATTAAAATCTCTACCCCTGATGACATTTTGCCCCCAAACACCATTAACCTACATTTAATTAACAGGCGAGGACTTTGGCTATTTTGCTGCTGAGGATTTTTTCCTCTCATCATTATGGGAAGAGTTTCCATTTTTAATATCCTCTCAAAAATATGTTCCTTAAAATAACGTTTCATGATTTAATGTATAGAAAGAGCTCAACTCCTTCCGAGCACAAAGAAAAAAAGATTCAGACAGCAGTGATACTGATTGGCAGTCAAAAGATTATCGCGGGCCTTCCCCGGTGGTTCGGAAGCTAAGACTCTGAGCTCCTAATGCAGGTGGCCAGGGTTTATCCCTGCTCAGGGAGCCAGATCCCAGAAGCTGCCCCTGACGGTTCTGCCGGCCAAACTGAAAGAGCACACACACTGCAAGGAGGATCAGAGGTCCCGCGCGCTGCAAGGCTCGGTGCCGCCAAGTGAACAAATTAGCATTTTAAAAAAGAGTATCCCAAACACTCATTGCTGATATGCACGTTCAGTTCTCATGTTGCATGCTTTTAAGAAGAGAGTGCTGTGCACTGACATACATACACCATCTTGTGTCAGATGGTAGCGAGTGGGGAGCGTCTGCTTATGCACAGGGAGCCCAGGGTTGGCAAGAAGGTGAGGCCCGGGGCTCTGCTGTGGGAAGGTATGCGGGTGCAGCCCCCCTGGAACGGAGCACAGAGGGTCCTCAAGAAATTAAAGGCAGAGCTCCCTTATGATCCGGCAATTCCACTTCTAGGTATGTGTCCAAAGTAAACAAGATCATCATCTTGAAGACGTAGCTGTAGCTCCATGTTAGTTACAGCATTCTTCACAGTAGCCGAGGTATGGAACATGGAAAAAACCTGTCTCTCCATCAACAGATGAATGGATAAAGAAAGTGTCTCACACACACACACACACACACACACACACACACTCACTGGTATATTATTCAGTTTTAAAATAGAAGGAAATCCTGTCATTTGCAGCAACATGGATGAACCTGGAGGGCATTATGCTCAGTGAAATAAATCAGTAAGACAAACACAGCATGGTATTACTTATAGTAGAATCTTAAAAAAAAAAAAAATAGTCACACCTAGAAACAGAGTAGAAAACTTGTTGCCAGGAGCTAAGTGTGGGGAAAATAGGGAGAAATAGGTAAAAGACACAAACTTTCAGTTGCAACATAAATAGGGTCTCATGAGGAGAGCATCTCAAGTATCACGTGGTGACCATAGTTGATAACACTGCATCATATAATTGAAAGTTGCTGAAAGAGCAGCACTTAAAAGTTCTCACAAAAAAAGTAAATAAGGTAAAAAGGAAAAAATGAAGAAATTTAGTGAGATGGTTTGAGATCAAGAATGGGTTTTTCTTTCCACTAATTTTTCATCACTGTTTCTTCTGAGGAGCAAACATTCTGTTCTTTTATTTACGGAAAAGGATCCTTGGATTTGAAATGTTGAGGCCTGACTTCAAGACCAGTTTTGTGTGATGACAGGTTTTCTCTCTAGGTGTTCAGTATCTGTGAAAATGTGAGCAGGCCTCGTTGTTTCCTGACTTTTCACTTCGTTCCTGGGTTTATATGACTGTGTCCTGCCTCACTTCTGAAGGCGTGAGAGAACCGCCATCAGAGTTTCTGTTGAAAAGCTTCCTTCCTTTGTCTTCTTACCCCCAAGAAAGACAAGATTTGTGTGTAAACAGTAGCCAGTGCCTGAGGTCCCGGTGAGAAACACAGAGGAAAAATTACAGGAGGTTCACAGTTCTCTTCCTTTTCTAAACTCTGTTGTGACATCGTTTTTCTTCTCTTTTGCATTAACTGAATTCAGAACAATCAAGATTCACTGCGTCTCTCTTCATGGAGAGAAACAGCCAATACAAGATGCTTAACCCCACCCTTGCAACTCCTGAGTTAACTGGCTACAGCCTAGGCATCAATTTTTAAGGTTTTCCATGTGATTCTAATCTGCATCCAGGGTTGAGAACCCCGCCTTGAGAAATGGTTGCTAAGCCTGGATGGACCATCAGAAATAATACCTGGAGAGAAAGATACAGTTACAGAGAGAAAAGACAGATTCTTAGATGCGCTTGTAGTATCTACTGGTTCAGAAATTTTGAGGTTGATGTCAGACATGTTTAAAGGATCTACAAGGAGATGTGATGATGTACTGTATTTGAAAACCACTGTTCTAAAGGAGATGAAGGGCTTCGTTGATGTCTCACTGGTAAAGAATCCACCTGCCTATGCAGGAGACATGCGTTTGATTCCTGGTCCGGGAAGATCCCTTATAACTCAGAGCAACTAAACGCATGTACAAGTACTGAGGCTGTGCTCTAGAACTCAGGAGCCACGACTGCTGAGCCCACGTGCCCCAGAAACCGTGCTCTGCAACGAGAGGCCACCACAACGAAAAGCCCTCACAAGGCAACCCGAGGACAGGCCCTGCTGGCCACAACTAGAGAGACCCCCACGCAGCAATGAAGAGCCAGCACAGCCAAGAAAGAAAATGAGATGAATAAATAAAGGAAATGGAGTCTGTACCATCCTGCTTTGCCCTTTCTATATATCTTGGCATTCAACAATAATTTGTTTCAAGCCTTGGCGGATAAAATTAACACAAGTCAGAGAGGTTGGCTTAAGACTGTTAAAATCTCAAGTTTCTCTTACCTGAGTTTTGAAGGAACATCAGGTGCTTACTCGGGAAGACTAAATTATTTCCATGAAAGCAAAGGACAAGGGTGAACCCATCTTTATTTTGAAGTCACATTCGGGAGGATTATAAGACACTATTGAGGACTACATGTGGGCAGAAAAGAGGATTAGAAGGATTGCCTGGTTCTATCTGCCAGGAGAAGGCTAAAGGCAAAAATTATCTTGCTGTGTAAACTGTCTTAAAACATACTTGTCTTTCATTCTATTAGTAACAAACCTGGTATGGTGGGTTCCTCTCATATCATAAAAAATAAAATCAGTCATAGGGCTTTATTCCATTTGCAAAATGATATGATAGAAAAAGGAGAAAGCAAGTGACTTTCCATTCATTTTTCTTTGCTTTTCACTGACTTCCCTGCACTCATACAAACTGTGTAACTATCAAACAGAGAGCAAAGCAACTTAGAATAAGCACTGCTTTTGCATTTGTTAATACCAAGAACCAGGTCTTATTCATTTGTGAATGCCAAATGAAAAGTGCCTGTAACATAGTGGGCATGCTAAAAGATTACTGAATGAATGAATATGGGCAGGAAGAATTCCACATAAACGACAAGACGCATTTTCGGCGTGCCAGAACTCCAGAAGCACCTAGGGACTGTCATGAGTACTCCTCAGTTCAGAAGTACAGATTTCCAAAGGAGTTTCAGACACGCATTCCTGCAATCTAAAATCAGATCATCTAGATATAGCAAGACGTCTTCCTTGCTTGTATTCCCTGGAGATCCCATTTAAATCATCTCCATTGTCTCCTCCCCATATCTTCAGAGAGGGAAGGATCAACTCAAGACTTAGTGTGAAGAATTTGGCGGAGCAGTTGATGGACTAACGCAGAGTTTTGAAGTCTTTTTTCGATTAGATTTTCTAAAAGTGGGGAGTTCAAGCTCTCTTACCCTCAGGCTGGAATAGTAGCTCATCCCTCTCTGGGTCTTGAATGGGAATGAAGAAAACTGGCCTACTTTCAGGATCTCAGTGCCCTGGTTATTTATGGCCATCCATAAACCCATTCCTCTCCCACTTCCCTGGACACCAATTACGAGGCTCAGATGCCAGGCTGGGAAGCGTAATGTATTTTTCCAGCGGCAGCTGGCTCCTTGGCCAGCCCTTCTGGCAGTGGTGTGGTCCCCTTTGAAGTCATCTGCTGCTCTGACTTGTGTTTTTAAGATGCGTGATGAGCTGCTTGGGCTGCTGGGCTATGGTACACGCTATTTTCCTTTTGACTCACCTTTTAAATTACAAGTAATTTATATCCACTTAAACCACATGGAAAAGAAGCTACTGAGTACAACTTCCAAAATAAAAAAAAGCCCATATATGGAATGCCCACCCAGTTACATCTTCATGCTGGAAGTGACATGACAGCACCCACTCTAACTTCCTCCCCAGTGCAGGAAGTCCCTTCATCATGAGTCTAAGCAGAAGTTGGTCAACATCTGCTTGACAGCTTTGGGTGACAAGGTGATTGCTTGCCTGCTAAGTTGCTTTGCAATCCTGTGGCCTGTATCCCACCAGGCTGCTCTGTCCATGGGATTCTCCAGGCAAAAATACTGGAGCGGGTTGCCATGCCCTTCTCAGACAGGCTGATTAATACTTCTTAAACCAAGCCACTTTATCACTGGATGGCTCTGTTGTTTAAAAGTCCATCTTAATACCGAGAGAAAATCTGCCTTCCCAGAGATTTTTATCCCGGTCACAGTCGTGCCTTTGGAGCAGCACGGAGTTAAGGGGCCAGGAGGGAAAGATGGGCAGGAAGGGACAGTTAGTGAGCTGGGGTCAACATGTATGCACTGTTATACTTTAAATGGAGAACCATAAAGGACCCACTCTACAGTGCAGGGCACTCTGCTGCATGTGGTGTGGCAGCCTGGATGGGGGGGCGTCTGGGGGAGCATGGATACAGGTGTCTGTATGGCCAGTCCCTTCGCCGTTCACCTGAAACTCCCACCACATCGTTAATGGGCTATACTCCAATATAAAGTGAAATGTTATAAAAAAATAAGACTAGAGACTTTTATTCGGGCAATAAGACTGACCTGCAGCCCTCCTCCCCGAACATGCTGCTGTGAATCTCTGCACCCCCTGCAGCCCTTGTCCCCCACGCTCGGGTGCTCCGGGCTGGCCCTGCCCTCAGGCCCTGCCTTGACCTTTAATCTTGACCTTCAGTTTTGGCTTTCCTATCTCCCTAAAATAATTTTCCTTCTTTAGAAATTAACCATAAAAGCAATAGCAGAGAGAGCTATAGCTCTATACAACGCTATTTTTTACATATAGGGACATATGTATACATACAGCTGATTTCTTTTGTTGTACAAAAACTAAGACACTATACAGCAACTATACCCCAATTAAAAAAAAAAAAAAACTCCTCCATTTTTGATGTTAATATCTTCAATTGTGTCAACCATTCCAAGCCTCTCATCAGAAAAGTCAGTCAGTCTACATCTTAAAAGAAGTCCTCTTCCTTGGGAATAATCCATGGAGTTCACTACAGCTCATTACTGGAACATGACAATTCTATCAAAGTAGACCCGTATCTTATCAATTAGGCTTTTTAAACAGCTTACCACACAGTTAGTTAGTTAGTTAGTTAGTTAGTTAGTTAATTCATTTGCTCAGTCATGTCCGACTCTGGGACCCCATGAACCGCAGCACGCCAGGCCTCCCTGTCCATCACCAACTCCCAGAGGCTAATCAAACTCATGCCCATCGAGTCGGTGATGCCATCCAGCCATCTCATCCTCTGTCATACCCTTCTCCTCCTGCCCTCAATCCCTCCCAGCGTCAGGGTCTTTTCCAATGAGTCAGCTCTTTGCATGAGGTTGCCAAAGTACTGGAGTTTCAGCTTCAGCCTCAGTCCTTCCAATGAACCCAGGACTGATCTCCTTCAGGATGGACTGGTTGGATCTCCTTGCAGTCCAAGGGACTCTCAAGAGTCTTCTCAAACACCACAGTTCAAAAGCATCAATTTTTCGGCACTCGGATTTCTTCACAGTCCGACTCTGACATCCATACATGACCACTGGCAAAATCATAGCCTTGACTAGACGGACCTTTGTTGGCAAAGTAATGTCTCTGCTTTTTAATATGCTATCTAGGTTGGTCATAACTTTCCTTCCAAGGAGTAAGCATCTTTTAATTTCATGGCTGCAATCACCATCTGCAGTGATTTTGGAGACCAAAAAAATAAAGTCTGACACTGTTTCCACTGTCTCCCCATCTATTTCCCATGAGGTGATGGGACCAGATGCCATGATCTTAGTTTTCTGAATGTTGAGCTTTAAGCCAACTTTTTTCACTCTCCTGTTTCACTTTCATCAAGAGGTTTTTTAGTTCCTCTTCACTCTCTGCCATAAGGGTGGTGTCATCTGCATATCTGAGGTTATTGATATTTCTCCTGGCAATCTTGATTCCAGCTTGTGCTTCTTCCAGCCCAGCATTTCTCATGATGTACTCTGCATATAAGTTAAATAAGCAGGGTGACAATATACCGCCTTGACGTACTCCTTTTCCTATTTGGAACCAGTCTGTTGTTCCATGTCCAGTTCTAACTGTTGCTTCCTGACCTGCATACAGGTTTCTCAAGAGGCAGGTCAGGTGGTCTGGTATTCCCATCTCCTTCAGAATTTTCCACAGTTTATTGTGATCCACATAGTCGAAGCCTTTCGCGTAGTCAATAAAGTAGAAATAGATGTTTTTCTGAAACTCTCTTGCTTTTTCGATGATCCAGCAGATATTAGCAATTTGATCTCTGGTTCCTCCGCCTTTTCTAAAACCAGCTTGAACATCTGGAAGTTCATGGTTCACGTATTGCTGAAGCCTGGCTTGGAGAATTTTGAGCATTACTTTACTAGCGTGTGAGATGAGTGCAGTTGTGCAGTAATTTGAGCATTCTTTGGGATTGCCTTTCTTAGGGATTGAAATGAAAACTGACCTTTTCCAGTCCTGTGGCCACTGCTGAGCTTTCCAAATTTGCTGGCATATTGAGTGCAGTACTTTCACAGCATCATCTTTCAGGATTTGAAATAGCTCAACTGGATTTCCATCACATCCACCAGCTTTGTTGGTAGTGATGCTTTCTAAGGCCCACTTGACTTCACATTCCAGGATGTCTGGCTCTAGATCAGTGATCACACCATTGTGATTATCTGGGTCATGAAGATCTTTTTTGTACAGTTTTTCTGTGTATTCTTGCCACCTCTTCTTAATATCTTCTGGTTCTGTTAGGTCCATACCATTTCGGTCCTTTATCGAACTCATCTTTGCCTGAAATGTTCCCTTGGTATCTCTAATTTTCTTGAAGAGATCTCTAGTCTTTCCCATTCTCTTGTTTTCCTCTATTTCTTTGCATTGATCGCTGAGGAAGGCTTTCTTTTCTCTCCTGGCTATTCTTTGCCAAGAGAACGCACCACACTCTTGGCTCTAAGTTAATCAGGAAGCTTGTTAATCAGTATACATATTCCTGATGTCTTTCAGTGCCCTCAGGACAGGCATTATTATGTGTGTGTGTGGAAGAGTTCCCTTTCTGTCTGCCTGAGACAATCACACATTGTTAATCAGCCATGCTCCCATACAAAATAAAAAGCTTTTCAAAAATGACCGAAAGGTGGGAAATTCTATTGTCTGCTTCTTGAACTTACAGCCCGATGCTAACTTAGCTCTGACACTTTCTCCATCATCTTAGATATGCTGTCTGACATCTCAGCACTTTAGTTCCCTTATGGATAAGCTGGGAAAGTATTTGTAAAACCTACATCATGAGGTTGCAATGAGAATTGAAAGCACTTAGATTAAAAGCACTTAGGAAAGCACTTAAAACGATGCCAGGCAAATACCAAGCCCAATGTGATTGGTGTTATGACTCTCAGCGTTATTATTTGATGCATAGGAAATTATTTCAATTGAATCTGACCACCCACGACATCCTCCTTTCAAATTCCTCTCTGTATCTTCCATTTTATTCATTTTTTCCTTTGCTAAATGTCCCCAAAATAACATCCAGCTTCTGGTACTACTGTCTCCCTCTGTCCTGTGTGATGTTGGCACCAGCTCCTTTCAACAGTGGGCATTTTCCTACTTTGTTCTTATTCTAGTCAATGCATTTAAGGTCCTATTACTCTCCTGAAGAACTTCTTTGGACCTTTTTGAACTTTTCTCTAACTGGATTTCACCTTTACCCTTTTAAATTCCTCGTTTTTCGTGCATGGGATCAGTCTGTGCTTGGCATACTTTCTGAAAAGTTATTTAGCGTTTATCTAGCTGCTGTGATGACTAATCCTTCTGCCCCTAATTCTTTCTCATTGGAATTATTTGTAACTTCAAAATCAGGATTATGTCTTTTTTTTTTTTAAGAACCTGACATGGGATCGTACTTATTTTTTCTCTATGAATAGTTTGAAATCTGCTTTCCCAAACCCAAGGTCACATTCAAATCTGCCCAGAAAATAGAATTATAATGATTATAGGAAAAGCAGATGTCTGAGAAAAAAAATCTTTTAAAGTTTCAGGGACCTACTCATTTGCCCAAAAAGTGGGTAAGGGAGAAATATGCCCCCCGATTTAATACTTTTGGCATGTAAAAATGAGAAGATAAGTATTCATCTACTGACCTAACTGGGCTTCCCAGGTGGCTCAGTGGTAAAGGATCTGCCTGCCAGTGCAGGAGATGTGGGTTCCCCCTTGGGTTGGGAAGATCCACTGGAGGAGGAAATGGCAGTGCACTCTAGTATTGTAGCGTGGGAAATCCCATGGACAGAGGAGCCTGGTGGGCTATAGCCCATCAGGTCACCAGACTTGGACATGACTTAGGGACTAGACAACAACACTGACCTAGTTGGCTTCTAAAAGAATCTTGAATGCCTGAGACCCTATTTGTTCTACAAACTCCTTCAGCAACCCAAGTTAGGAGGTCTGCTGCAATAGGAATGGCAGGGTTCTCTCTATTCAGCCATGTTCTGCAAAGAATTTTCATTATTTGTTGAGTCCTGATGGTACTAAACTCTTTATATCAATAATGCATTCAAACCACTTTACAGGTGAGACTGGTTTCAAATGCATATGGCGGGTAAGTCTGGAGTTCTGGGATATGAACTCATGACTGCTTAATCCAACATCTGAGCTCTTCGCATGCATGTGTCCTATAAAATGCTTACCATAGGCTCCCTTTCAAAATAAAATTATTCCTGGAATTGATGGAAAGGAATGCACATCCTATGATGTCAAATTTTCGATTGATGTTTCTGACACCGAGTTTGAATTTTCCAGCATGGCTCAGTGAAATTGTGATCACTGTTGGCAACATTCCCCATGGAATACATTCATATACACAAAATGCAATCTCTCCAGTTCACCACCACCAATTACAATTTTTAATATTTCCATTCATATCTCTGGATTTCCTGATTTTGGAATCATGTCTGGTTGTTGGTTTTTCCTTGAATATCTTTGGAGTCAACTGATTTTATCTGGGCACATCATTTACTTTATCCTTCTGAGTGCAAAGGGAACCATGTAGCTGCTAACATCACAGAATGGCTATCTGCATGTTTTCATTTTCTAAGGGCTACACAACAAGTGCAAAGAAGAAGACACGGTGTCATAAAACAAGCCACACACCTTTGAAACCCGTGTGTGTGTTAGTCACTCAGTCGTGTCTGACTCTCTGCGACCCCACGGGCTGCAGCCCGCCAGGCTCCTCTGTCCATGGGATTCTCCAGGCAAGAGCACTGCAGTGGGTTGCCACTCCATTCTCCAGGAGATCTTCCTGACCCAGGGATCAAACCCAGGTCTCCAGCACTGCAGGCAGATGACTATCTGAGCCACCAGGGAAGTCCCTGTAATTTGAAAAATTACAGTAACGAAAATTATTTGAAATATTCTTGCATTTTGGCTGTGGCATATGTCAGCATATCCTCATACCCAAGTATATGTAATCATTTTAAAATAATGTAAGGGGAAAAAACTAGTCTTAACAAACTTTTCAAAACAAACATACACTTCTGTTCATTTTCTACCTTGGCCATTCAGAGCCAGAAAAGTAAATCTCACTAAAATTGCTATTACTTGTTCAGTGTTGGATGTCTACTGTGATGTGGAAGTAACAAAGGTGTCAGCATCCTGGCGATAGATTTGCCCTTCTTATATAAAGAACAAAGGTTTGTTTTTCCTGTATCTAGACTTACTGTATTTACCACAGTATAGTTGCAAAAATTCAAACCATCACTGTGTAGCAAACTGAACCCTAGCTGGGATATATACGTACATGTGTGCCAAAGACAGAAAGAAACAGATGGGCCAAAAATGAATAGAACACGGCCAGCTTTGACACAGTGACGGTATCCTTTGGACAGAACAAAGATGAATTTTTAACATTTCCATTCATATCTCTTGATTTTCTGACTTTGGAATCATGCTTTGTTTTGTTTTTTTCCCCGAGTACCTTCGGACTAAACTGATTTTATCTGGGCACATTATTTGTTTGGGCTTCCCTGGTGGCTCAGGTGGAAAAGAATCCGCCTGCAATGCAGGAGACCTGAGTTGGCTTCCTGGGTCGGGAAGATCCCCTGGAGAAGGGGACGGCAACCCACTCCTATTCTTGCCTGGAGAATCCCATGGACAGAGGAGCCTGGTGGGTTACAAAATCCATGGGATCGCAGAGAGGCGGACACGACTGGGAGACTGACTCTTTCACTTTCCTGCCTGCAAAGGGAAAATCACCAAACTCTCACAGAGTAGTCGTCTGCATGTTTTCACTTTCTTCATGATTTTCATTATCTTTATAAATCTACTCATCCTGCAAACTGCTTTGTTAAAGACATTATCTGTTTGGCCGTGTGGGATCTTAGAGGCGGTACACAGGACTTGCACGCAGAACACGCAGCCTCAGTTTCCCTCTGGGATCCTAGTTCCCCAACCAGGGATTGAACCTGCATCCCCTGCATTGGAAGGCTGATTCTTAACCACTGAACCCCCAAGGAAGACCCCTGAAATCTATTTTTAATGGAATGGTGTTCTCTCTGCTAGACAATTTATTCAAGTATTTCTAAATCCGCTTCCTCTGAATACTATAGACACTCACAAATAACTGATAACTTGCCCCATCCTTGGAATGCTCACAGGATTTATCACTTAAAGTGGGACACTTGAGTATAAAAAGGGGCACTATTAGTAAATAGATCAGGGCGCAGGTTTCAACAGAGAGAGTCTTGGAAAACCAAGCACATTTCAGCTTGCCCTGCTCATTCCACATTTTCATTTGCTTATAGTGCTTTTGCCAACATACAAGTAAAAGAAAAGAATATCTCATCTTTTTTCTCATCTTTGCTCATATACATAGGCTGTGGTGTCTGACTGGGGGTGGAATGTCTTTTGATATGTTTATCATGAACCCATGTTATATATCCACAGCATATAAAAATAGATTAATAGCCACATATAAATACAATGCATAGGTAATTTTTTCCGAAACCTTAATTTAGCCAGTGCGCTGGAAAATGTCGGAAGGCAGGGAGTTAAAAAAGACAGCTGATGCCTCATGGAAACTTTGTAAAACATTCTATTTATAAACAATTCTATTTGGATAGCACATTTTCTATAATGCTATTGGCTTGTTTTATTTTTATACCTTAGAAAGTTTCCAGGAAAGGGTTTGGGCTCAGCAATAACTTTAAAAGTTTGTACTTATTTCTGCTTGTTGAGGTCTGAATTCAGTTTTATCTGATCTATTTCATTGATCTAAAGCTTTAATTGTGAAATTTCATAAGGGACTAACAAATTCGTAATGAGGAATCCCTATGCTCATCTTGAATTCACATACGTGTGTCATGGCTTTGACCAAGGTGTCTCACATCAAGGACATTTGAAATCTTTGAAATGTGATAGCAGATATGCACCTATGATGGCTTTTAATTAAACTTCACGTAAGTATTATATTTCTTAGTCTTTGTGAAAAAGTCAGATGTCAGAACAGAGTAATATGCAATGTGGTCTACAGGTTGGAGAAAGAATGCTGAAGTCTCAGAGACATGCTAAAGCCCTGATTTTCTTTTCAAAGTGGATAAATATTGTGGTCTGTAAGAAACATATGTTATTAGCATTCCTTAAAAGAGCCTTTTAATGTTCAGCACCCTGTGACCTGGGCTTCCCAGATGGCGCTAGTGGTAAAGAACCCTCCAGCCAATGCAGGAGATGTAGGAGATGTGGGTTTGATCCCTGGGTCGGGGAGATCCTCTGCAGTAGGAAATGGCAACCTACTCCAGTGTTCTTTGCTAGAGAATCCCATGGACAGAGGAGCCTGGCAGGCTACAGTCCATGGGGTCGCAAAGAGTCGGACGTGACTGAGTGATTTAGCAGCCTGTGACTTGACGGCCACCCCCACAGTATCACCACGATATTATCCGGTTCCTAAACAGACTCTAGAGTGTAACTGATTATGTAGGGGAGCCTGTGTTTTGTTGTTTCGAGGAACTGGGAGGGTAGAATCACCTGACTTTTAATCAATGGGACCCCTCTTCATTTCTTTCCCTGATAAAGACCACCAGCAGAGTCTATTTTAAGTTTGGATCTGTGATCTTATTTTCCATCACACCTTGTATTTAAGATGTATATGACATGATCTTCATAATCTTGGCCCAAATTGTTCTCATTTTGTTTCTCTTCTCTTTATATAACTAAAACCAGGGGTAAAATTGTTATTAATTTTAGCTGCTAAGTCACATTTGACTCTTTTGCAACCCTATGGACTGTAGCCCACCAGGTTCCTCTGCTCATGGGATTTTCCAGGCAAGAACACCAGAGTGGGTTGCCATTTTCTTCTCCAGGGGATCTTCCTGACCCAGGGATCAAACTTGCAGGTCCTGTATTGACAGACAAGTTCTTTATCTCTAAGCCACCAGGGAAGGACCATGGGGAATAGATACCAAAACACTAAAAGAAAAACAAACCAAAAAAACCTATATACAGTGATGTGGCTGGGGGGATTTTAAAACTTTTTGCATGTCTGTGTTTGGTAATTTTTCACTCCTCCTGGGTTTATTCACAGAGAAAATTAAAAAGCTGCTTCCAGTCTTCTAGGTAGTCGGTCAACATTTACTGTGAGATACTTCATCCAAAGTCTGATTTTCCATTCAGCGCTGCTCTTTGTCAAAGCTTCTAAAATTCAAATAAATGTCTCAAGACTGCTTTTTATTGTCTGTGTGTGTCACATGTTTGGAAGGAAATCCTCTGGCCCTAGTTCTGACCCCTTTCCTGGAAAGTGTTAGATGCTAACAGGTTTTCTGTGATTCCTTTGACACAGGCTAGTTTATATCCTTCAGAAGAAGTAACTCTTTGGCTATAGATTGTGTGTGTGCGTGCGCTCAGTTGTGTCCAACTCTTTGCGACCCCGTGGGCTGTAATCCGCCAGGCTCCTCTGTCCCCAGAATTCTCCAGGCAAGAATACTGCAATGCGTTGCCATTTCCTCCTCCAGGGGATCTTCCAGACCCAGGGGTCGAACCCACGTCTCTAGCACTGGAGGTGGATTTACTGCTGAGTCACCATGGTACTAGGCGACTTTTCTTGACTCTCTTGTTCTTGATTTTGTATGACTCTGATTTTTCTCCCTTGAGAGTGGCCGTGTTAGAAACATTGCTCTTTTGGTGTTAGGTCCATTTCCCTTGGCTGATCCCAAGGGCTTAATTTACGGTTTACAGGAATTGAATGACAATTATTTGCCAGATAAGTAAAATACATAGAAAATGCATGTGTTACTTCTTGTCATTAAACATGGTTGATACCTTCCTCTACTCCTAGAATTTACCTTTATTCCTCAAAGACCATTTACTGTAAACAACTTAATTATGGTCTGAGGTTTTATTTCTGACACAAGAAACAGGATCTAAAAAAAAAAAAGAAAGAAACATGATCTGCCTTTGCCCAAGGCAAGCTGGAAGTTCCCTAAAGCCGCTGATAAGCAGACAATTGGCTGACTATCTCCAGTTCCTTGCTGCAGCTGGTTGACCTGGAAGGAAGATTTCCTGCGGTTATGGTTGATCAATGTATCCAGCAAGATTGAATCTACCTTCCCAAAATGGGAACAGGCTTAATAACATGGTTGACTGTCTTTTTCCCAGTTCTCGCTCTTCCATCTGTGCTCCTGGGGTTACCCAGCAAATAGAAAACCTTTGTCTTGAAAAGATTCTTGGAAAACACTAACCTAAGATGCATCAGAGAAGGGAATGGCAAACCACATCAGTATTCTTGCCTTGAGAACCCCATGAACAGTATGAAAAGGCAAAAAGATAGGACACTGAAAGATGAACTCCCCAATAGAGTAGGTGCCCAATATGCTACTGGAGATGAGTGGAGAAATAACTCCAGAAAGAATGAAGAGATAGAACCAAACCAAAAATAACACCCAGTTGTGGATGTGACTGGTGATGGAAGCAAGGTCTGATGCTGTAAAGAGCAATATTGCATAGGAACCTGGAATGTTAGGTCCATGAATCAAGGCAAACTGGAAGTGGTCAAACAGAAGATGGCAAGAGTGAACATTGACATTCTAGGAATCAGCAAACTAAGATGGACTGGAATGGGTGAATTTAACTCAGATGACCATTATATCTACTACTGTGGGCAGGAATCCCTTAGAAGATATAGAGTATCCATCATGATCAACAAAAGAGTCTGAAATGCAGTACTTGGATACAATCTCAAAAACGACAGAATGATCTCAGTTCATTTCCAAGGCAAACCATTCAATATCATGGTAATCCAAGTCTATGCCCCAACCAGTAATGCTGAAGAAGCTGAAGTTGAATGGTTCTATGAAGACCTAAAAGACCTTCTAGAACTAATACCCAAAATAGATGTCCTTTTCATTATAGGTGACTGGAATGCAAAAGTAGGTCAAGAAACACCTGGAGTAACAGGCAGATTTGGCCTTGGAGCACAGAATGAAGCAGGGCAAAGGCTAATAGAGTTTTGCCAAGAGAACGCACTGGTCATAGCAAACACCCTCTTCCAACAACACAGGAGAAGACTCTGCACATGGGCATCACCAGATGGTCAACACCAAAATCAGATTGATTATATTCTTTGCAGCCAAAAATGGAGAAGCTCTATACAGTCAGCAAAAACAAGACTGGGAACTCACTGCAGCTCAGATCATGAATTCCTTATTGCCAAATTCAGACTTAAATTGAAGAAAGTAGGGAAAAACCACTAGACCATTGATGTATGACCTAAACCAAATCCCTTGTGATTATACAGTGCAAGTGAGAAATAAGATTTAAGGAACTAGATCTCATAGACAGAGTGCCTGAAGAAGTATGGATGGAAGTTTGTGACATTGTACAGGAGACAGGGATCAAGACCACCCCTAAGAAAAAGAAATGTGGAAAAGAAAAATGGCTGTCTGAGGAGGCCTTACAAATAGCTATGAAAAGAAGTGGAAAGCAAAAGAGAAAAGGAAAGATATACCAATTTGAATGCAGAGTTCCAAAGAATAGCAAGGAGAGATAAGAAAGCCATCCTCAGTGATCAGTGCAAAGAAATAGAGGAAAACAATAGAGTGGGAAAGACTAAAGATCTCTTCAATAAAATTAGAGATACAAAGGAAACATTTCATGCAAAGATGGTCACAATAAAGGACAGAAATGGTATGGACCTAAAAGAAGTAGAAGATATTAAACAGAGGTGGCAAGAATACACAGAAGAACTATATAGAAAAGATCTTCATAACCCAGATAATCAGGATGGTGTGATCACTCATCTAGAGCCAGACATTCTGGAATACAAAGTCAAGTGGGCCTTAAGAGGCATAACTAGGAACAAAGCTAGTGGAGGTGATGGAATTCTAGTTGAGCTATTTCAAATGCTAAAAGATGATGCTGTGAAAGCGCTGCACTCAATATGCCAGCAAATTTAGGAAAAGGTCAAATTTTAGAAAGGGTCAGTTTTCATTCCAGTCCCTCAGAAAGGCAATGCCAAAGAATGCTCCAACTACTGAACAACTGCATTCATCTCACATGCTAGTAAACCTCAAAATTCTCCAAGCC
Source organism: Odocoileus virginianus (assembly GCF_023699985.2). Classification (NCBI taxonomy): domain Eukaryota; kingdom Metazoa; phylum Chordata; class Mammalia; order Artiodactyla; family Cervidae; genus Odocoileus; species Odocoileus virginianus. The sequence goes on from NC_069690.1 coordinate 57,200,568, forward strand.
AGGCTTCAACAATACATGAACTGTGAGCTTCCAGATGTTCAAGTTGGATTTAGAAAAGGCAGAGGAACCAGAGATCAAATTGCCAACATTCACTGGATCATCAAAAAAGAAGAGAGCCCTAGAAAAACATCGATTTCTGCTTTACTGACTCTGCCAAAGTCTTTGACTGTGTGAACCCCAACAAACTGTGGGAAATTCTTAAAGAGATGGGAATCCCAGACCACCTGACCTGGCTCTTGAGAAACCTGTATGCAGGTCAGGAAGCAACAGTTAGAGCCGGACATGGAACATCAGACTGGTTCCAAATAAGAAAAGGAGTACGTCAAGGCTGTATACTGTCACCCTGCTTCTTTAACTTATATGCAGAGCACATCATGAGAAACGCTGGGCTGCATGAAGCACAAGCTGGAATCAAGATGGCTGGGAGAAATATCAATAACCTCAGATAAGCAGATGGCACCACTCTTATGGCAGAAAGAAAAGAAGAACTAAAGAGCCTCTTGATGAAAGTGAAAGAGGAGAATGAAAAAGTTAGCTTAAAACTCAACATTCAAAAAACTAAGATCATGGCATCTGGTCCTGTCACTTCATGGGCAATAGATGGGGAAACAGTGGAAACAGTGACAGACTTTACTTTTGGGGGCTCCAAAATCACTGCGGATGGTGATTGAAGCCATGAAATTAAAAGACACTTATTCTTTGGAACGGAGAAGGCAATGGCAGCCCACTCCAGTACTCTTGCCTGCAGAATCCCATGGATGGAGGCACCTGATAGGCTGCAGTCCATGGGGTCGCAAAGAGTCCAACATGACTGAGCGACTTCACTTTCACTTTTCAATTTCACGCACTGGAGAAGGAAATGGCACCCCACTCCAGTGTTCTTGACTGGAGAATCCCAGGGACGGCAGAGCCTGGTGGGCTGCCATCTATGGGGTCGCACAGAGTTGGACGTGACTGAAGCGACTTAGCAGCAGCAGCACTCCTTGGAAGAAAAGTTATGACGAACCTAGACAGCATACTAAAAAGAAGAGACGTTACTTTGCCAACAAAGGTCCATCTACTCAAAGCTATGGTATTTCCAGTGGCCATGTATGGATGTGAGAGTTGGGCCATAAAGAAAGCCAAGTGCCAAAGAATTGATGCTTTTGAACTGCGGTGTTGGAGAAGACTCTTGAGAGTCCCTTGGACTGCAAGGAGATCCAACCAGTCTATCCTAAAGAAAATCAGTCTTGAATATTCGTTCGAAGTATTGACGCTGAAGCTGAAACTCCAATACTTTGGCCACCTGATGTGAAGAGCTGACTCATTTGAAAAGACCCTGATGCTGGGAAAGATTGAGAGCAGGAGAAGAAGGGGATGACAGAGGATGTGATGGTTGATAGCATCACCGACTCAGTGGATATGAGTTTGGGTAAACTCCAGGAGTTGTTGATGGACAAAGAGGCCTGGCGTGCTGCAGTCCATGGGTTCTCAAAGAGTCAGACATGACTGAGTGACTGAACTGAATTGAACAGAGCTATTTTCATAGTGTTTAATCATGGCACCATGATACCTTCAATACTGACAGTTTCACATTATGGAAAACTTCCTTTTCTCTATGCTTTTCAGTATCATTTCACTTAATCCACATAAATCTGTAGGATGAGAACTATGATTATCTCTATTTTATAGATGAGGGGGTTGAGGCTCCAAAATATTAAGTGACTCACCAAAGATCAGAGGGCTGTAATACTGTGTATATGCAATTTTTACCTGTACCTTAAAGAAGTTAATTCACCCAATGGGACATGTAATTTGTAAAATGAAGAACTGCCATTCAAACTTTGGGCTGGGTTTTTAAACTTCAGTTGAGCCCACTTACTGACTATTCACTATAATTTGCTGACAGATTTCTTTTCTAGATTTTTCAACTAGGTTTCAGAATCAGTTTCTTACAGCCACTTTAAAAGTGTTTTCACTTTAAACTACAAGGCTTTACTCAGTTAGGGACTGATTGCAGCCATGAAGTTAAAAGACACCTACTCCTTGGAAGGAAAGTTATGACCAACCTAGATAGCATATTAAAAAGCAGAGACATTACTTTGCCAACAAAGGCCCATAGTCAAGGCTATGGTTTTTCCAGTGGTCATGTATGAATGTGAGACCTGGACTGTGAAGAAAGCTGAGCACTGAAAAATTGATGCTTTTGAACTGTGGTGTTAGAGAAGACTCTTGAGAGTCCCTTGGACTGCAAGGAGATCCAACCAGTCCATCCTAAAGGAGATCAGTCCTGGGTGTTCATTGGAAGGACTGATGTTGAAGCTGAAACTCCAGTACTTTGGCCATGTGATGTGAAGAGCTGACTCATTGGAAGACCCTGATGCTGGGAGGGATTGGGGGCAGGAGGAGAAAGGACAACAGAGGATGAGATGGTTGGATGGCATCACCGACTCATGGACATGAGTTTGAGTAAACTCTGGGAGTTGGTGATGGACAGAGAGGCCTGGCATGCTGCGGTTCATGGGGTCACAAAGATTCAGACATGACTGAGCGACTGAACTGAACTGAGCTGAATAGACAAGCAGAAGGTGTAAGTAAGAATATTTTGCTTAAATTGGTATTTTCCAGGATAAAGAATGGAAAAGAGGGATTCGTTCATTTTATAAAGTGCACCCTATTGTGATGGGTGATTTAGTTGCTCAGTTGTTTCCGACTCTTGGGACCCCATGGACTGTAGCCCACCAGGCCCCTGTATCCATGGGAATCTCCAGTCTTGTAGGTGATGTTTATGTTACATTCAATGTTATAAGGAAATCTTCTAATGGAAATAGCCACCAGGTCACACATATGGCTTTCTCTTTTTCTGTGTTCTCTTTCACTGACAGCTTCAGTTCATTTAAAATAAGCCTGGGAAAGGTTAGTTGTTGTTGATGTTGTTATTTTTTATACTAAAAAAACTCCTATCAATCATAGTGTTAACCTTAAAGGTTAAAATGGAGTATTTTGAAATGATTTTTTTTCTCCTAATTAGGCAAAGGCCACTGGAGCCAGTAAGGCTCGGGTTTGCAAACAGTATAAATAAAATCCAACATTATCTCAATATCAAGTGTCCGTAAATCCTTCCTAGAGTCATACTAGCACATTTTCTTTACTCTTCCAATTTTTTTCCCCCTGTTTCCTTAAAACAATGTCTACAACTTGCCCCAGGTACTGACATAGAATTTTCTTTGTATGGAAAAAAAAAATCAACATGTATGTTTTCTCTATGTCTATGAGTTATTTCCTTATCATGCTTTCCCTCTTCTGACATCTATAAGGACTCTCTTTAGATTTAAATCTCACCATCCTTCCTCCTCTGATGGATCACAGAAAAAGCAGAGAATTCCAGAAAAACATCTGCCTCATCGATTACACTAAAACCTGACTGTGTAGATCATAACAATCTGTGGGAAATTCTTTAAGAAATGGGAATGCCAGACCAGATTACCTGCCTCTTGCGAAGCCTTATGCAGGTCTAGAAGCAACAGTTACAGCTGGACATGGAACAAAAGGTTCCAAATTGGGAAAGGAGTACAACAAGTCTATATATTGTCACCCTGTTTATTCAACTTATATGCAGACTACATCATGTGAAATGCCAGGTTGGATGACTCACAAGCCAGAATCAAGACTGCTGGGAAGAATATGAATAACTTCAGATATGCAGATGACACCACACTTATGGCAGAAAGCGAAGAGGAATTAAGGAGCTTTTTGATGAAAGTGAAAGAGGAGAGTGAAAGAGTTGGCTTAAAACTCAACATTCAGAAAACTAAGATCATGTCATCCGGTCCCATCACTTCAAGGCAAATAGATGGGGAAACAATGGAAACAGTGAGAGACTTTATTTTCTTGGGTTCCAAAATCACTGCAGATGGTGACTGCAGCCATGAAATCAAAAGACGCTTACTCCTTGAAAGAAAAGCTATGACAAACCTAGATAGTGTATTAAAAAGCTATATTACTTTGCCTACAAATATCCATATAGTTTAAGTTATGGTTTTTCCAATAGTCATGTATGGATATGAGAGCCGGACCATGAAGAAGGCTGAGCACCAAAAATTGATGCTTTTGAACTGTGGTGTGCTAGAGAAGACTCCTGAGAGACCTTTGGACTGCAAGGAGATCCAAGCAGTCCATCCTAAAGGAAATCAACCCTGAACATTGATTGGAAGGACTGATGCTGAAGCTGAAGTTCCGAGACTTTGGCCCTGTGATGCAAAGCCAGCTCACTGGAAAAGACTGATGCTGGGAAAGATTGAAAGCAGGAGGAGAAGGGGACGACAGAGGATGAGATGGCTGGATGGCATCACTGACTCAATGGACATGAGTCTGAGCGAACTCCAGGAGATCGTGAAGGACGGGAAAGCCTGGCGTGCTGCAGTTCATGGGGTCAGAAAGAGTCAGACACGACTGAACAACAACGTCCTTCCTCCATTGTGATCTCATGTGTTACCTCAGACTCACCCAGGAAAGTGGCTAGAGAAAGAACCTGCTCTAGATGTTCAGTGATTTTTCTAAGTTTTTTTTTCTCTTTTTCCATTTGTAAAATCTTTGTTGAATTTGTTACACTATTGCTCCTTGTTTTTTTGTTTTTGGCCTTGAGGCATGACTTAACTCCCTGACCAGGGATCAAACCTGCATCCCTTGTATTGGAAGGTGATGTCTTAACCACTGGACCACCAGGGAAGTCCTCAGACTCTCAGTGTTAACGTCAGTTTCCAAAGCTTTATTCAGACGCTGCCTTAGAAGTTAATGTGCTATTCCACACGGCTATATTCAAAATGGAAAATAACAAGGGCATGCTGTGGAACACAGGGGACTCTGCTCAGGGTTCTGGGCAGCCTGGACGGGAGGGGAGTTCGGGGGAGATGGACACACCTGTGTGTATGGCTGTGTCCCTTCATTGTCCACCTGAAACTATTGCAACACTGTTAACCAGCTATTCCCCAATACCAAAGAAAACGTTCAAAATAAATAAAATGCTCATTTAAAAGAGTTAATGTGATGTACTAAAACTCTAGAAACCTCACTTAGGTTGTTTAATCCTTACAGTGTTAAAAACTCTCATCTCTAGGGGTCCAGAGGTATCTACCCAGGGATCAATTCCAGGTCTCTGCATCTCCTGCATTGCAGGTGGACTCTTTACCGCTGAGCCACTGGGAAAGCTCATGAAACCAAGTATTTACTTATAAAAATTAGTTGCATTCATGGAGAAAAAATTCACATTTTATAAACTTGACATAAAATGTTACTAGTTATTTATTTGAGAGAAGACCAAACCAAAAAGATCTCATTCTCATAATACCCCTCACATAACAGATTATCAGATAGAACTATTAGTAAATAGATAAACACACCACTCAAAATGTTATAGACTTCATGATGCAAAGGTCAGTGGGAAGTAGGTGAGTAACTGAGGTGAGCAGACCAGTAAGATTGCCCAAAACAAAAACAGAGAAAAATCTCTCCAGCCCTGCCAGTGGAATGGCACTAGTCTTAATATAGCACAAAGTCCTCCAAATCCTAAAAGATAATCCAAAATAAACAGAAAATAGTATCAGTGAGTCATTTTCATGAATTGGCTCTCTGGATTGTATGCTTTCCAGAAATGCCACGATCTCATTTATACTTTCACTCACCCATCACAGGATGAACAGGGTTTCCAACAAGCCTTTGCTTTAGAGATCCCGAATTTTAAAAATGAAGCTATTTGGGAGTTTAATATACAAGTGTTTTTTTTTGGTTTGTTTGTTTGTTTTTTACTAATAATACCCTAGAATGGACAGCATCCAAATTCTGATGATTATAGAACTGTATCTCAAATAATCATCTTATAACCTTTATATCCAGTTTGGCTCAATTCTAAGGGGAACAGGTCAGATGATATTAAGCAGATTAGATAGTATGTATCTATTCGCCCATCTTTCAATAACGTAGGAAAATGCTGAGAGAAGCTCATTTCTGTGAAGGTAGTAACCGAGTTCTTGTGACCTCTCTCCTTCCCTTGTCACTCCAGGGAACAATCTTCATTATCCCAAATCCTTCATCACCTTTCTCTGGATTCAACATCACCATTAAAACTCTGTTCTGAGCCTCCCAAGTTTCGAGTGGCTGTTTCATCTATAGCTATGGATGTCTATTCATCTGTAGCGCGGCTGGATTTCCAAAGCACTGAACTTCCTTCTGATTTGCAGTCCTCTATGCCCCCCTATTCAATGCAACATCAGATGTCCTTGCATCTTTTTAAAGCCTATCCACAATCGGAACTCCCTCCTCTTCCTCTGAGTTTGTACTGCCTGAGTGTTTTGGCCTTTTGTAAAGATCATTCTGTAAACCTCACAGAATTCCAGGTAATAATCAAGTGCACAGACGAGCAATCAGATTTAGCAGTCGGTACAACACCGTGATCAGAAAATGAGATGGGCATGTTTCAGTGAAGGTCTGGTTCTGCATCTTCCTAGCTGTGTGACCTCAAGCCTGCTATTTCTTCTCTCTAGAATTTAGCTTCTTCACAGTTAAAGCAAGGTTAACTGTAGTGACCATTTTCAAGATTAATGGTGAGAGAGAGAAAACCCATGCAAAGAATTTAGCATAGTTCTGGCACATAATATACCCTTATTGTTTTTAGTAGTTATGTAGTGTTTAAAAGTCATAGAAATACTGTCACTGTTCAGTCGCTCAGTGATGTCTGATGTCCTTCACTATATCCCAGAGTTTGCTCAAACTCATGTCCATTGAGAAATACTGGGAAATGGTAACCTTATCTTCATCAGCAACTTCAACTTAAAATCTATTAAGCATCTCTATGTACCATCATGTGTAATGTATAAAGAAAATATGTAGATTTGGCCCATGTGCTTGCAATAGTATACATTTCCTGCAACTAAAGATAAATAATCCAAGATTTCTTTTCTGTGTCACATGTACCTAAAGCTGCTAAAAGTCAGAACAATTTTGTTTTTGAATATTCAATTGATTCACTAACAAGAAATTCATGAGCTGACCTTCTCAGGGATCGTGGAAATTCAACAAGCACAACTGGGAAAAGAACAAGTTTGACATCTACAAAGTGTTTATGCTCGCTAATTTTCAGCAATATTTTTGAGGAACATTGTATCTACAGCATCACTTTCAGTAACCAAATACAACCTAGAGAGGTGTTTAGGTTTTTTAAATGAGAGGCCAACACTGCCAACTTGCAATGTTTGAGTTGGAAAAGGTTTGTTACTATTTGTTCTACTTTGAGTGAAACAGAAAGAATATCCTGCTAAGGAGCCTTGCTGTCCATTATTATGGATACAATTAGTAAGGCAGCATAAATACTATTAATATTTAAATGGCTATTTTAAAGTATAATCAATAATCATTAATACTAGTGCTGATTCAGGCTTTCCTTTGCATCAGTAGTATATATTCTTGTTAATACTTCCCCAATAAAAACATATTCTCCAAAAAGTATCTAGATATTCTATAGCCTAAAAGAAAAAAATTTTGAAAAGTAATGATAACATTTCTCCCAGTTAAATCAGAGTTGCTTTAATATTTTAGGTGGTAAAAAATGGGAGTTGGCACTGTTAAATTAGAACTAGTCTGCATGCAGACAAGAACTGACTCATTTGAAAAGACCCTGATGCTGAGAAGGATCGAAGGCAGGACAGAAGGGGATGACAGAGGACGAAATGGTTGGATGGTATCACTGACTCAACGGACATGAGTTTGAGTAAGCTTCAGGAGTTGGTGATGGACAGGGAGGCCTGGCATGCTGCAGTCCATGGTGTTGGACATGACTGAATGGCTGAACTGAACTGAACTATGTTAAACAATGAAAAGAGCTTTCTGTTCTCTAGAATCACCTTGGAATTTCTGTCGTTCATGGAGACATTTATGCACATAAACATTTTCAAAGAACTGTGAAGTGATATTAGTTTATACATGGTCACTGCTTTCTGATCTGTCCATACATCCAACCCAGCACCCATTCATTCATTCCTGTTGGCTGCCCCAGCCCTCCTTCACGCCACGTGGACCAGCTGTGGAGAGTGGGTTCAGTAGCTGGAGTGTGTGGGCTTAGTCGCCTCGCAGCACACGGGATCGTATTCCCCTGACCAGGAATTGAATCTGCATCCCCCGCGTTGGAAGGCGGATTCTTAGCCACTGGACCACCTGGGAAGTCTCTCTTCATCCTTCTAAAAGGTGCCATGCTTCTGTAACTGGTTACCTGGGTCCACATCCATCTTTACGTAATGGGATCTTGGCTCTGCCATTGCATGTCAGGTTCTTATCCAGTCTACTTAAGGTATTTACCAAATTACAAGCCCCAACTATTAGCTGCCCATTTCTCAACACTATTGACATCAGGTTATTAAAATTTCTGGCAAGTGTCTCTATTTGTCAAGTTAATAATATGAAAACAGAATAATGACTGTCATCTTTAAGGTAGAAAAAAAGTAAGTCATTTCCCTTTGGTCACATACGAACTTCCGATCACCCCAGTGTCCTCTCCCAAATAGAACCATGCCTCCTGCTAATTGAGGGGGCCCTGGGTGGTGACTGTGAGGTCACAGCCTGGTTGCTTCCTGTTTGTAAATACACAGATTGGACTCTCATTGGACTCAAGGGGAAATATTGCCCAGGGGGTGTGTTTGGATCCCATGGAGGTGCTTTGGCAATTCAAGGCTATGCAGAGAGACAGGTTGGCATGGTTGTGTATGTGGTCAGTCTCTCTCTGTTTCCCTCCAAAGCTTTATGAAATAAATGAAACCCCAATAAAGAATACAGATGGCAGGGTGATTTCAATTACATGACTCAGGTATAAACGAGATGAATTATTCTAGGGCACCTGTTTCATTATGCCTGAGACAAAAGCTCCCGAGTGCTATTAGAGTGCATTTGCTTTCATTGTCACCGAGTGAACATGATCGGTTTGGTACTGGCCTTTGTACAAAACTTTCCCCTGGTCATGCTGCTTAATCATTTTGGTATATCACATTTCAAGGGACATTCAGCTACCATGCTGGAGCCCTGACAACGGTCCCTAAGCAAAGATCAGAAAATATTCTCCTAAACTACTTTTTTCACTCTGCTAATTAAAGGGAATTATAATTACCTTCTGCTATCATGCATACAACCAACCAAAGTTGAAAGCATTAAACTTCTCCTGTAATTATATGGACTTCAAAGACCAACGCCTCTCTGGTAATAAGTGGTTTTGCGACTCCAAGATGCATGTTCCAAAGGACAGAAAAGGAATGAATACATTTCGTTACATATTATGCTTTTAATTTATGGATAAAAAATAGAATGTCGCTGTAAATGGCCATCAAATTTCATTACGTAGATGCAATAAGGAACCCTTTAACAATTCCTGCCTGCCCACCACATATAAAGCATATAGCTTTGTCACATATCACAAATGATGCACAGTGACACCAAAAACCACTCAAATATTAAAAGTGTCCTTAGAATACATTAAACCTCAATATATATTTGCTTCTCCAGATATGCAATGCTGTTGAATTTTATAAGTAATTTGTCTGATGTATTTTGACTTCCCCAAAGCATTAGTAGCAAAATTACAAATTAAGTCTCATTTATTGGGATCTTGCTAATTAAGAAATTATGAAAATTCAGAAAGGTGAGGTTAATATTTACCTTTGTACTCTATGTGGAGGGAATATTTTCCTTTCTTATATATATTTATTTATTATTTATTTCATTTGGGGTTGGTTGCTCTGTGGCATGTCGGATCTTAGTCCCCCAACCAGGACTGGAACCCACATCCTCCGCATTGTAAGGCAAAGTCTCAGCCACTAGAACACCAGCGAATTCCAGGGGAACATTTTTCAATGGAAGTTAGGACACAGATGGCAGGGGGATATTTGATTTCTACCAAGAAGACCGTCTTAGCTTTTAAAGTCTGTGTTAATAAAACCTATTGACATACCAGAAGGAACATTGTATTAAAACGATCGAAGTATGCCTTTACTGTTTGAGCCACCCCTGGGTGGGGAAGCTCCCCGGGAGGAGCGCATGGCACCCCACTCCAGTGTTATTGCCTGGAGAATCCCATGGACAGAGGGGAGCCTGGCGAGCCGCAGAGTGGGACACGCCTGAGCAGATAAGCACAGCAAAGTATGCCTAGCAGATAACACTTTCAGCAATCACTCTCTCTGTTTAATGTAGTAAAGTTGGAAATGACTGCATGTTTTTGCAATAACAGTATAAAAACACACAAAATTTAAAACATACCTGTGTCAGCAATTCAAGCAGGCATTTTATTCCAACTGTTAAATTAATTAGAAGTATACTTTAATTCTGTGCTTCTGCCTAATCTGTTTATCCAGGAAAATGTGAGGATTAGAAGCAAGGGTTCCAGACAAAATCAGATGGCATGGGTTCAGATTCAAGCTCTGACACTAGCGAGCAATCAGACACCAAGAATGTTACTTTGCCGGGACCTATCCTTCCAATCTGTTGGGATTATAGTACTACCTACTTACAGATGGTGTTATGAGGCTCTGTCCTCACAATACACGAACAGCCTCAGAACAATGCCTGAAGCATAGTATATAAAGTGTTGCTACTGTTAATAACTACCAGTAGTAAGTACTAGGTTGGCCAGAGTTCATTCTAGTTTTCTTTAACACCGAGGAGAAAAGAGAAAATAAGAGTAAGATAAAAGGAAGGAAAGAAGGAAGCAGCCTCACTCTGGATCATGATATTAGCAAAAATCTCCGGGGAACACAGGCACACGTGCTGGTGCCAGAATTGACATATTTTGCTGGAATCAGTCTCCGTTTTCCATTTTATTTTGTTTTTAAAGAATACGTCCAGGGTTCCATAAGGTGTGTTAAATATCCAAGGATGGCAAATTAAAAGGATCTGCTGAATTCTATTTTTAAGGGAGTGTGGTGATTAAATCAAAGCAATGGTGCACCACACATGCTAATAGACAGATTGTAACTCTGATCAGCCATCAGATAATATACCTAATTTAAGGGGAGTGTGTATGTATGTCTCTGTGTGTCTGTTGCTTCATCTACATTCGCTTACACCCCTAAGGGAAAGAAAGAGCTGCATCTGAGAGGCATCCAGCAGGGGTGAGAGAGCAAAATTTGAGGCAAATATGGGGATTGAACCTGCAACCTTAACACTTCATGTATGTTCTCCTATTCACCTGAGACAGTAATCTGACTTGCTATAATTTACATCTCTACTATTCAACTACATCAGTAAATGCACAATTTAACAGTAGCTAATCTCAAAATAGGAAGTTGAATTTGTACCCTGACTTATTATTCATCTTCCCAACAGACTTTGGGCCACATAGCAAGCATGTAGTAAGTAAGGTATTGGTGAAGTGACGGAAGCCAGTGCTTACCACATGGGTAATTTGCGTTCACACAGCTCCCGCTGAACACCAGCAGAGAGGCGGGTGTCTGAAACTCTGAATGGAAAAAGCCTGCACACACCTGTGACTTGCTGTTCTGCTCATTTTACATAGAGATTATGTGCAGGGGGAGAAGCTTAACTCCTAAAGCCTCCAGATAAAAATGTGAGGAGGCCTTTCTTTAGTCTTAATACATATAAATAAATGTCCAAGGATCTAGGATAGTCTTATGGTTCTCTAACAACAATTTAAACCAGAAAATACTTAAAAGGAAAGTTAATAAGGTGGTATATTTTTAAAAAAGAAAGAAAAAATAGTGAATGGAGATTGTCCTTCCTTTATTCAAATGTTTTCTTTCTACCACATTTTATGTATATGTATAAATGTATCTCTCTATATGGATAAATGACCCTGTGTATATAACTCTGTGTACTATCTAGTGAGTAACTCAATTATATTAATATTATGCATCTCATACAAGGCTTTTTCTTATTATCCTTCACCCAAGTATAGGAAACACATGGGCAATTATGCTGAATCTTTGTTGAAACTTCTGAGGCATTCAGCTGCATAAGAAAGAAGAAAAACTGTGATACCCACCAGTGTTTCTTATAACACCATAATGTTCAGAATCTATCTAACTTTCATCATGGAAAAACAAGTAGGTTAATAAAACCCCTCAGCCTTACCCCTTCTAGGTTATTTTTATTTTTCTTCTTATTTCTTATTTTTTTATCAGTCAGTGTACAGTCACTAAGTATTAATATTTTGGAGTATCAGTAAATGGTTCAAAACTCTGCTGCCCAAGAATAGATGCATCTGTGCCTGTAAGTGTGCCTTTAAACTAGGCTTATTTAAGTTTCTTTGGGCTTTTTTCCTCATTAAACTTTTTTTTTTTTAATGGATCTTAAATTCTATGGCAGATTTTTGGTCGTTTCCATTAAAAAGTACTGATTTTAAAAATTAATAACTTAAAACTGTTGCAGACAAAACAAAGTGTCCACAAAGCATTCTCCTTTCTTTCTAAAGGTTTTACCATGCGTTGGCATCATTAGCCAGTCTTTTCAAGTTAAACAGCCAGTTGAGATGAATATTTCTGTGCCACGGCTTCCATCACTAGCTAAGACTGGGGTGGCAGGTGTCGGGGATATTCATTTACAGGTTTAGCTAAGTCTCTAATGATATAAACAGCCCCACAGACAAAGCAGTAAAGGCAACACTCCAGTCTGATTGCAGAGACTCGAAAATTTTACTACCCTTTACCTGGTCTCCGCAAACCTCCATATCTGAGAGTTTAATGGGCAAAAAAACAGTCACTTGGCCAAGAAGTCAAATTATGGTTTCATTAGCATTAAATAATAATCAACTGCATAATATCTGAAGCCTGAAGAAGCTCCTCAGCTGTATGTGAGATTCATTACAGCCTAAATATTCTGTAAACTTCACAGAACCATAATAGAGCTATGTGGGTATCAATTAGGTCTTAACTACATTTTTCAGCAGGTTCTTTTTCCAAGAATTTTTATTCTTGGAGGAAATAAGAGAGTATAAAAGTTGATCTTAAAAAGAGTGGCGTGGAAGTCAAAAAGAGTTTGGACAGCTAGAAAAGAGAAGAAGAATTCTCAGTACCAAGGATTCTCAGCCTTCTCGGAAAATACATGGCACGATCGTCAAGGAGCATCAGTGAAACACCCACACCCCTGACTCTGGTGCTGTGGGCTGCTGTTAGAACATCCTGGTTCCCTACCACTCCAAATTACCTCTGTGCTGTTATCATCAACTCTAAAGAATGAACAACAGCTCTTTATTTAATGCTGTCCTACTGGGGTAATGAAGAGCTTAGCTCCAACCCATGGATCATGCCAGATAATGGTTTTCTTGGATATCAAGCTACATTTTACATAATTGGGTAACAAGCTACTTCAAGGCATTAAATCAACTCATTCTCTGTTTTCCTTGGAGCCTGAGTCACCATTTGCCCTATCGACTCATCCTCCGCCAAGGGTTCTGCTTTAAGAAATGGCTGGTGTCCAGAAGAATGTATTTCCTGGAAAAGGATGGTATGCGGGTGGTGTGCAAAGGCTTGGGGCAGATCACATGACTCTGGTTTAATCATTCTTGACTTCAGAGCAAAACGCTGGGATTTTTTTTTTTTTTTTTCTCCAAAGCAGATTTTTAAAGGATTGGGTTGAATTTTGGATTTTAACCTTTGGGCCCTGAATAAATAAGAGCACTGTCTTGCAGTTACCCAGGGCTTACCATGAATCAACAAGGCTTCCTGAAGAAGCCACTGCTTAGAGGTTCGTAAGGCTGTTATGTCACCCCTGGGAACATCTGACATAAGCAAATAGATGGTCATGCAAACCATGGAACTGGGGGAAGAAAACCCAGCTAATGAGGACGGTTTTCTGTGTTTGTGGTAGGGCATTTTAGCTCCTGATTTGAGAACAGGTTGTTGGGGAGTTGTATTGACTGCAGTAGCTTTTCCATCCAAGTGCTGTGGAATTAATACAATGTTATGCAACCTTATTGCACCTGGAAAACCGAAGGCCTGAGTCCCACCCGCAGAGATGCTGACACAAGTGGTCCATATGCCATACCCAGTGGACATATGGATTTTTAAAACGTCCTCCAGGTGATTCTCTGACATAGCCGAAAAAGAGAGCTCAAACTAAAGGCAGGTGGGAGTAGATACAACACGGAAAGTAGAGAGAAGATAAGGTTGTAGAACTCACAGATTTAAGGGGAAAAAAATTGTAACAGCAAAAGCAGAACAACCCAGAAACAAGCCTTATGTCCTCTGACAGTAAGCGAACCAATCACCATATGACTGTCCTAGTCACACAATACCTTGTTATTCAGTGGTGAAAAATGGGCTCCCGCGATACAAAGCAACATCAGCAAGTTTTACAAATGTAACACTGATGGAAAAAAGCTGCAGGAGAAAATATTTAATAGAGTGTCATTTATATATAACTCAAATATGCAAAACCCCTCTTTTAGGGCCATGCAGATTTATTTTCAAGCCACAAAGGAAAACGACAGACTGATGCACATGAAATTCAGGATAGCAGCCCCCTTTCAGAGAAGGGTGTTTGGGAGCTTCACAGCTCTTGGCAATGTTCCCTTTACTCCTCTGAGTGATAGGTGCAATTTTTTTTTAAAGATAGTCGCCTATAAGACACACTCTAATTCTTGATGATCACTTTTATTTCACTTTAAGAGCCTTGTAACTTGCTGAAAGTATGAGGTAACTCAGTGCAAAGGTATGTTAATACAGCTTGAAGGTGTGACGGTAAACAGGATGAAGAAAGTCAAGATGTAATAATATGTATGGATAGAAGCAGAAATTTAAAAGCAGTTCTCAGGAATTCTTAGAGCACTTTCCTCTTATATAATCAGGAGGGAGGGAGAGAGACATGAAGGGTGGGAAAGGAGAGAAGGGAGAAAAGATTGACTTTCCCCTCATTCAAGTTTAAATAAAGTAACCTGTGTCTGCTCTAGAGTGGCAGAATATAGCTGCTGGGCTCTGTAGGTAAGAGCTAGAAAGTGAAGTGGAAGTCGCTCAGTCGTGTCCAACTCTTTGCGACCCCACGGACTGTGGTCACTGGGATTCTTCAGGCCAGAATACTGGAGCAGGTAGCCTTTCCCTTCTCCAGGGGATCTTCCCAACCCAGCCTGACTGTAAAGCCATGGAGGATTTTCCATTGCATTCAGAGCAACACTGTAAGTAACACTGATTGGAAAAGAGCTGCAGGAGAAAATATTTAATACATAGCATCAGCGATGTTAGTGACCTCTGTCGCCCAGCGGTGCCTTGGCAATCATTCTGCTACGATGGGCATCACCCAAGTCAATCTGACTCAGTCTTTTCTGGTACGCAGAGCAGGTTCTCTGTTACCTAGGGCAGCAACTCCCTTTCAACATCTATCCTGAACTGCACAGAGAGAGTGAAATCAATGCTTTCTGCAAAGTGACTATCTGGTGACCCTCGGCATCACCGGGACCTTTTTAGAAACTAAGGTTCTGGGGTCGGAGGCAGCTGTGCTGAATCAGAATGCACATGTGCGCTGTGACCGACGCCCACGTGTTGCCTGTGTGTTGGTCCTTTATTGGACTGGAACCTGGTGGTCCGGAGTCGACGATACGAAAGTGAAAGAAGGAAAGAGGCTGATATTCCGTGGGTTACGCAGACGGCTTTCACACTCCAGGGAATCGGCCAGAAATAGAGAGAGAGAGAGAGAAAGATAGACAGACACGGGGACCTAAGCTCTAATGGAGCAAAGGTGCTTTAATCAGCACGGTGTGGGCGTATATACTGTCTTACAAGGTAGTTATACTCAGCAAAGATAAAGGTTAAAATTCCAGACTTCCAAAACATAAGGCGATCCATATTAAAGAGAGTTGTAAACAGTCCCTTTTACCGTATGGTTCATAAGAAGGAAGAGGGTGCTTATCACCGTATCGATAAACTAACGAAGGACATGCCTAGGTTCCTCAGCCCTGGGAAAGGTGTGCCTCCCCTCTTTTCAGGAATTAATAAGGAACAGAGAATTCCTGACAGATCCAAAACAGCACACAGGAAGCCTCCTGCCTCCTGACACCCATGCACTGTGAGGTCTGAGAAGCCAGGCTCTGTGTGTGGAATAGGGCGGCCGCACAGACCGAGGATCATTGCTCCCCTTTGAATATTTCTCGGATTTTTTTATGCTTTGTTTTAGTATGCACTTGCAGTCTTGCTCACAGCTCTAGACAACTTATCAAAACCCGATTCCAAACAAATATTTTCCCCAGGAGTTTTGAAAAATTGTTTTCCATCTGATGTTTACCATTACCATCCAATAAACCTGCCCTTGACCCTTGAAAGTGAAATAGTTCCTTGCTCAGCCGTGTCCGACTCTTGTGACCCCATGGACTGTAGCCCACTGGGCTCCTCTGTCCATGGATTCTCCAGGCAAGAATACTGGAGCGGGTTGCCATTTCCTTCTCCAGGGGATCTTCCTGACCCAGGGATCAAACCTGCGTCTCCTGCATTGCAAACAGATTCTCTACCATCTGAGCTACCAGGGAAACCCAGTACTGAACAAAGGAAGAACTACTGGTCATTCATTTTTCTTCCGAGTCTTACTCATTTAAACCCAGAATTATGATCCTAGCAAAGCAAGGAAGACATATTATACATTTAGAAGCAGTCCAGAGGAGTGAGTTTATCTTGTTTTGCTGATTAAAGCGATGGAGCATCTTGGCTTGACGACCCTAAGTTTGAGCTGTGCCAAGTATAAATATATTAGTGGTAGGGGAAAAATGTGACAGTGGTATTTCTGATATCCCTAGGGTAGAGAATCTTGTTGAGAATCTTGTTTAAGATGATTGTAAGTCAATTTTTATTCAGTTTTTCAAGAAGAAATAATGATTTTGGATATTCTAAGTCAAAGTAGATATCGTATTATATCTGATGGCATTATCTCTGTTGAAACTTACCCTTTAACTGGTATATCTCCCCATGGTTTTAGCAATAAATATTATGTGTGTCTAACAAAGGCCCAGTAAGGCATTTTTCATTGTGTTTCCTCAGATAGTCAGTGAGAAATTTTAAAGTTAATTGAAGATGATCATAACAGCTAGTTCACTTCTCTTTAAAAAAAAAGATATCTACATTTCTCTATGGTACCTAAGTTAATGAGATCTATTTTGCCTTTCATTGATCCTGAAAATTATAGGGTAGCAAATTTTTCTTAGACTTGAATTCTTTATGTATATTCCTGTTATTTTGTGGCCTGTCTTGGTTTCATGCTGCTGATTAACCCCCTACTGCATCAAGCTTGGAGTGGTTTCTAGATGTGGAATTTTGAAGCCAGGTTGTCTTCAGTGACTTTCTCTTTTTGAAGAGACCATCCAATGTGTGGCTCCATCGCTTTTTACATTTAAAGCAACACTATCCCAAAGCCCCAGCATATACTGTCTTACTCTTGCAAAATGGCTTGGCTCTTTCTTCCTAGTTATATGAAACAGAGGGTTTGTCGGTTGTTTTTTAGTTATTTATTCTGAAGCACAGAAGCTGACGGAACGTCTACTGTAGATGTGGCTCTGTGTGTTGCCTGCAAAGGTGAGCTTTGGCACCTTTCCCATCCAGTCCGATGCATCTCAGGCTGATGCTTCTCATGGAGGAGGAGAGAGGGCATGTGTGACTTGAAGATTTTCACCTTGCACTGGAGCTATTTAAGTCTCTGGCTGTTATTTTTCCACTGAGCAACATGGTGATGGGCTGTGGGAGATGAGTGAGTAAGGGGCTGGCTATGTTGGCAGTTCGCAAAGCCCTTGGTATCCTGGGTCTTAACATCTCCTAAAAAAAAAGTGAGCTTTCAGCTCAAGCCTTATTTAAAAAAAAAAAAAAAAAAGTTTCTTCTGCAGATGAAACAAACACCAAATGGAAACTACTCGGCTGAGTCCCTCCAAACAGGGCTGCAGCTGTTAGCTCTTCCATAACTTTTTCCAGTGAAATTTTTAGGCTTCACCTGTTAGATGACGTATTG
Organism: Odocoileus virginianus; assembly: GCF_023699985.2. Lineage (NCBI taxonomy): Eukaryota > Metazoa > Chordata > Mammalia > Artiodactyla > Cervidae > Odocoileus > Odocoileus virginianus. The sequence goes on from NC_069690.1 coordinate 57,218,511, forward strand.
GGGTTTTTCTTCCCTGCCCCACCTCCATCTCATTCTCTCCCCAACTTCCCCTTAAAAGGAGAGCAGCCTGAACTCTTAGAAAGCACAGCTCAGAGTGACATCCTCATTGTACAGGTTGTGGATGGAAAGGAAGACCCTGCCCGGGGAGCTTGCAGATTGAAGTTATAGTATTTCCAGCTCCTGGTCCACTGGGCTCAATTCTCAGATGGTCAAGGCGAGTGGCAGAAAGGAAGGACCCTCCTGCCCCTGCCCACTGGGTGTTTCCCGGTATTATCTTTAAAAACTTTTTTCCAGGTAGTTATCAATTTCCCAGGGGCCAGAGAAGTAGGAATTAATAGGGGCAACCAGGAGATTGACTTTTCCCCCCTAAACCTCTTAAAATACTTGGATTTTATTATTCCATAAAACAGAGTTTACATATAAGAAGTGTTTTGCATCAAAGATAATCTTGGCGAGTTATGCTATGATTTCTGATTGAAAAGTCACTGTGTATAATTCAATATGAGGAAATTATGACTGAAATAAGAATTTAGCAACCAGAAACTGCCTTATAATCTGCACATAGGCTATGAAATAATCAAATAGACAATATTAAACCATATCTTCTCACCTGCCAATGTAATTCACTAAGGGACTTCTGATAATAAATTAATATTGACTTTCAGATTTAAAACAAAAACAAAAAGTCCTGCTTTTCAGAACTGACACTTGCCTAGGAGCTGAGTAACAGCCACTAATTAGGTTTAGATGTGGCTCCTCAAGTTAAAACCAGAGACACACAAACTAACGAATCAGTTCTCAGCTATACAGGGCTGATTCTCTTCAACTGAAACGAACTTTGAGATAGAAAGAAGGGAAAGGGAAAGATTTTTTGCAAAAGCAAAGAATACTTGCTTTCTGCCCTTGACTGATGACTTTAGCCACTGGCATGATCCCCTCTGGGTATGCTGCCTTTTTCCTAAGAAAATTAGTTCTACTGACCCACAGAATTTAACATTCCAGAATGATCTCCTAATAGATCCCCAGTTTCCACTATCAAATAAACACAAGATAGCATAAAAAGAGGAAGAACTGATAGATAATTCATTGAAAACTGGTGATAAAGTTAATTAAAACTCAACCCAATAGTGAGTACAAGTTACATAACAGTCCACATGCTCTGCATGCAGCCTGCAGTGTTCCAATATTTTCATGATCAATTCCAGTTGGGTTGCTCAGGTTAGCTCACTCTTTGGGGCTGAAACGGATTGTTTGTTAAACTTCGGGATACCGCCCACTTCTGCCAGCCCTGCCCTCTCTCCTGGGTGGACCATCTCCCTTGTTGCCCTACAGATAGGGCAGAAGCCCTAAGGTGGCTAAGCTCTCGTCTCTCCTCCGTCTGCTATGTGAGTCCACACACACGTGAATTGGCCCCGGGCTCCCTCACCCCCTTCTCCACTCTGACGAGCAGAAGAGCTGAATTCGCTTTTCTCTGCTCCCCTCCACTCTCGCTTCTCTTGCTGTTTGGTCACTAAGCTGTGTCCGACTCTGTGTGATCCCGTGGACTGTAGCCCGCCAGGTTCCTCTGTCCATGGGATTTCCCAGGCAAGGATCCTGGAGTGAGTTGCAATTTTCTCCTCCAGGGGACCTTCCTGACTCAGGGCTGGAACCTGTGTCTCTTACATCTCCTGCATCTGCAGGGGATTCTTCACCCCTGAGCCACGAGGGAAGCCCCTCATATTTTTAGGAACCTTATTTTACCAGTTTTCTCTTCTCTCAGTTGTGTGACCAGCCTTCCTCTGCCCACCGAGTCACTTTCATTTGCTCTTATTCTCATTTTTCTAGTATTAAGAGAAAAACCTTGAACCTAGCATCAGCTTGCAGCTACCCACCCTGCTTCCCTTTGGTGTTTGGACTCAGGCATCTTAACCAATGTGTATCTCTATAAATACAAATACACATTGTAAAAAAAAAAAAAAAAAATTTTTTGTTTTTTAACAAGAATCATTCATGTTAAATATATTGGGCCACTCTCTACTTCTTAAGAGCTCCCCCAAGAGAGAAAAAAAAAAAAATTGACTTAAAAGAAGAAAACTACCCGGTTTGGCTCATGACTAAATAGAAAAGAACATAAAAACCACCACGGAGAAAGACTAGCAGGGAGACACGCTTTCAAGGCGCAGAATGTTCAGGAAGGTGAGGACGGCCAGTGTTTTATAATGCACGTACCAAACAGCGAGCTCTCGAGAGGCTGTCCGATGGGAGCTGCTGCCTCAGTTCAGGGACCCAGCTGCGCAGGTTTCTCTAGCCGAACAGACTATGGCGGTGAGAGAACGCTTTTGCTTCAAGCATGCTTCATGGGCTCAAAGATACACAGAAAACAGGCGTCCTGAATATGGTGAAATGGGTCTAGAAGCAACGCCTGCTCCAAGGATAAAACAAGGGCTGTGTTCCTAGAGAAACAAAGACCACAGCTTCGGCATCAGGAAGGTGGCTTAGAGGCAGAGGGAGAGAGGCAGCCTCAGTTAAAACTGGCCAGAACTGCCAACCAGCTTCGTAGACTTGGGTGAATATCCGATCCAACCTACCCTGCTGCTTCCATATTCATAAAACAGGGTTGGTAAAAACAGTACCCTGCGATGATTTCAATGGGATGGGACCAAAGGGGACCCGGATCGTGGATAGAACATGATTTCCCAGTGTGCCAGGGAGAGTATTTCCAGAAGAGACATTGCTACCTATATTCTTCCACTCAGGGTCTGGGAGACCACTGTGGCTCATTGTTCTAGCTCTGGGGTTAAGTCTTCGTGATACAATGGTGAAAAACACATTTGCAAACACACACACACACAGAGATATATGCACACAGTCTGCTTTCAAACAATATGCCAGCATGTGAGCATTGCCAAGTAGTGAATGGACGAACAGATGACCACATCGTATGAGCTGTTACAGGAACAGACCCTGTGCTTTGAAAATGCATTCAATGCAGCACCTCCACACACAGTCTGTAATGCTCAGAAGACACAGGCGCTGTGAGGGCTGCAGAAGAACAGAAGCTTCCAGCAGCGGGCAATAAGACGAAATCAGAAAGCAATAGCTAACTCAACACAGTGCAAGATTAACTGTGAAAAGAGTGCTCAGACCCTTTTGATGCAGTAGGTGTTAATAGAAAGGAAAGTCTGCTTATGGGGGAAATATTAAAGAGGAAGTTGTTTTTAAGAAACATGGGACTGACCCCGTGGGCCACAGATGAGGGCAGGAAGGCTGATGACTGTGTATCGATTTATGAGGGCTCAGTTTCTGGTCATTGGGACAGGATGAGTTGTTTTTATTTATAATTAGTTCCATTTCCTGCTTTTAAAACTGCAGCCATCATGACTGGCTTGACGAACTTAATATGAGCTATGCTGTTGGTATCAGTTAATGGACACAGTATTTGCCATGACAGAATCCCTGTTAAGGTTCTGTCCCTACAAATCATCCGAACTTTATCCCTTGGACTGCAAGGAGATCCAACCACTCCATCCTAAAGGAAGTCAACCCTGAATATTCACTGGAAGGACTGATGCTGAAGCTGAAACTCCAATACTTTGGCCACCTTATCTGAAGAAACAACTCATTGGAAAAGACCCTGATGCTGAAGATTGAGAGCAGGAGAAGGCATGACAGAGGATGAGATGATCAGATGGCATCTCTGACTCAATGGACACGACTTTGAGAAAACTCTGGGAGATCATGAAGGACAGGGTATCCTGGCGTGCTGCAGTCCATGGGGTCTCAAAGAGTCGGATACAACTTAGCGACTGGAAAACAGCAACAATAATTTATCCAAACTACTGAGATGGCATGCCATGTGTACATAATAGCCTTAATTTGTTTAGGGAAATATTATTGGATTAAAGACCAGACATTTTTAATTTAATAGAGCTACATAGAAAGAGTCATAAATGACTCACCCAATTGCCCCTTCATGGTTCAGTGTTCATTTGACACCAATAGAAAAATAGTAAAAATATCATACATAGAATTTAACCTAAGTGCTGTACAGATGAATACCAGAACCAGTTTTTTAGTATAATATGGGGAGGCATCCACTTAAAGATTATATAAATGCTTTGGAGAAAATCAGAGTAGAACAAGAGAAAGGAATTATGGTTTAAATGCAAGCAATTAAACAGTGCAGTGCCCAATTGGGCATATGGGCTTAAGTATGCTACAGGTTCCTCTCCATCTGGGTTTTAATAAGCTTTGAGTTATTGCCAATAAAAAAGCCAAGGAGGCCTCTTCCGGAATTCAAGAGCAGCTGCCCGCATGGTGCAGACAGACAGCTCATAGACTGGGGTTGTTGATGAGGGCATGATTAAGGAGGAGGACAGCATTTCAGTGAGCCAAGGTTTCACAGGCTACATTGCTTGGACTCTAAGCTCCACTGACACTATTTGCTCAACTATCAGTTTAAGTAATTTTTAAAGAACTATGTGGAGTAGGAAATGGCAACCCCCTCCTGTATGCTTGCCTGGAAAATCCCACGGACAGAGGAGCTACAGTGAGCTGACGGGCTACAGTCCGTGGGGCTGCAGAGTCAGACAGGACTGAGCACACACGCAAAGAACCACGAATTCGCAATCATATTTTTAAGTAGACTTGTTGATATGTGTAAATGTTCATCTAAACTTTTAGCAGCGGTATAGACTGTATTTTTAGTGCATTGTAAATGCCACTGTTTCAATTTCATCTACAGAATCTAAACTCCAAAGGTCTTTGGTCAGCATTGTTATCTACTCAAGAAATACATAAACTGGTGTTTCACTGCCCAGAAATACGATGTCTTTTTCTCTTTCTAGTCATATTTCCATTCTTCCACAGGGGAATTTTATCTAAACTTCTCTCTTTTTTTTTTTTTTTTCATTTTAGACATTCTGGAAGGTATGTGCAGTAGAATCACATGGTGATGTTAATTTGGATTTCCATAATGAATCGGTTCCATTATATTTAAAATGTATTTGCTGATTTGTTAATATTTTTTTAATGTTATCTTGACATATTTTACATGTCACAAACATGGCCTGGTGATAAAACACTTTTTATGTCAACTCTATTTTTGACATCCTACTTCAAGACCTTTACCGTTTAAGATTAATGTATGATGAACAGTTAACATCAACACAAATTTATAAGTTAGACTGTCAAGCCATCTCCAGTTTCTACTCCATCGATCATTTCTGATATTTAAAAATAACTCCAGGGTGAATATTAGACATGGAATGAAGATACTGATTTCAAACATTATTTGTTAACAGAAGAAAATCTAAATCGTATTGTGGCTGACACGGAAAAGATACAAAACTTTAGAAAGTCCAACATCAAATAGCATGTTTTGTCATAATGTGCTTGGAAATCTATGAAAAACAGACATTGTGTTGGAATATATAGTATTACATGCAGTTTGCTCTTTTGAATCAAACAATGATTCAGATTCAGTAGGCATTGCTTTTGATTCTGGCCTCGTCACTAGTGAACTGATTTGGACTTCAGGTTTGTTCATCTGTAGAATGAAATGCTGAGGGTGCTGAAATTTCTGATTAGCAATGTCATCAGTTCTGCTTATGACGACCTATTTGCTCATGACCTGTCCTGAAGCCCAAGGTCACAGGTGCTAAGTTTGGCCTGTGCTGAGGCTCCTTCTAATTAACATCCAATACTTTTATCAATTAAACCACACCTGGAATACTTTGCTAATATGATGCATGTTCCATTGCATCTTACAAACACAGCACATATGTGTGTGTGCCCAGTTGCTCAGCTGTGTCCAGCTCTTTGCGACCCTGTGGACTGTAGCCCAGCAGCCTCCTCTGTCCGTGGAATTCTCCAGGCAAGAAAACTGGAATGGGTCACCATGTCCTTCTCCAAAGGATCTTCCCAGACCAGGAACCCGTATCTCTTTAAGTTTCCTGCATTGGCGGAGGATTCTTTACCACTAGCGCTAAATCTCTTTTTAATCAACATCCAACACTATTATCAATTAAACCACACCTGGAATATTTTATTAACATGGTGTATGTTCTATCACATTTTACAAATATAGTATTTATGACAATGCCTCATATTTGTCAAGATGAATTTTTTTTTGGGGGGGGATTCATGTATAATCTTTCTGGAATCAACGATATATATACTAAAATGGTTCTAAAGGGAACCAGTTGGACCAGAAATTATCACACAGAGAAAAATGTAAAGAACTAGCAAGGAATTCAAGAAAAGGTGAAGTAGAAGAGATGTGATCTGCAAATATTTGATGAGTTAACATGTATTGGGTTGGCCAAAAATGTTGATTAAACCCAATACAAGGAGCAGGAAGTGAGCTTCAGGGCAAAAGCTGTTGGGACCTTCAAAGCCTGTAGTATAAGCACAACCTAAACGTGTTCCACATAAGACTTAGAATATATAGAGTGCAGTATACTTAGAAGAGAAGCTGGAACTGCCTCAGAGTCAGTCTTCCGGGCCCAGCTCTCTCCTGGTTTATCCACACAGCCTATAATAAGTCTATTATGGCAGTAGTGACACAGCTCAACCTTCAGTATAAACCCGGGATCCGATGAGTCCAATCAATACAGGATTATTGTAGATATGAAGTAACATAATAACCATGAACATTAGAAAAATAGGGCATAAACGGAACAAGAAGAGGGCTCTATAAAAATAACCAGTTTAAAATTATGAAAAGAAAAACCGTAGTCATTAAACAAAAGAGTCATTGGATGCTATACTCTGAAACAGATGTTTTCAAAGAGAAAAGTCAGAGAATTGAAGGATGGCCCAGTTAATTTCACCCACAATGCACAACAGGTAAAAAGGATTTTTTTTTTTTTTTTAAACAGAAACTGAGTTACCCTATGAACCAGCAATCCAACTCCTGGGCATATACCCAGAGAAAACTATAATTGGAAAAGATACATGCATCCCAGTGTTCATTTAAGGACTATTTACATTCCTATACACCAACAAAGAAAAACCAGGAAGAGAAATTAAGGAAACGAAGAATATCTAGGAATAAATATGTAGTAAACCAAGACATGGAAGCAACCCGTCCATTGACGGAGGAATGGGTAAAGATGTGATGAAAAGTGAAGTCGCTCAGTCATGTCCGACTCTTCGCAACCCCACGGACTGTAGCCCACCAGCCTCCTCCGTCCATGGGATTTTCCAGGCAAAGCTACTGGAGTGGCTGCCATTTCCTTCTCCAGGGGATGTTCCCAAACCAGGGATCGAACCCAGGTCTCCTGCATTGCGGACAGGTGCTTTACCATCTGAGACACCAGGGAAGCCCTAAGGATGTGGTACATATATATAATGGATAATTACCCCACCATAGAAATGAATGTGGAGGTTATCACACTAAGTGAAGTAAGCCATAGAAAGACAAGAATCATATGATACCACTTATGTATGGACTCTAAAATATGACACAAGTGAACTTATGCACAAAACAGAAATAGACTCACAGACACAGAAAAACTTATGATTATCAAAGGGAAAGAGGAGGGGATAAATTAGGAGTTTGCAATTAACATATGTACATTACCCTGGAGGAACAACAAGAACCAATTGTATAGCACGGGGAAGTTTACTCAATATTTTAGAATAAAATATAAGGGAAATAAATCTGAAAATTGTGTGTGTGTGTGTATTTATATATATATATATATTTATATATAAAATCACTGAAATCACTTTGCCATGCACCTGAAACTGACACATTTTAAATCAAATATATTTCAATAAAATTTTTAAACAATAAATCAATTAACCTTTAAAGGGGATTAATATATTACCATTCAAAACATGATAGAGGATCATAGATAAAATATTTCATAAAAATAAAATAGAGGAAAAAAACTCATCAATTAAAAAAAGCAAATACTAGAAATAACCAATAAGAATGTTATCATAAAATAAGGACTGCAGCACTAGCTAAAGGAATTTAAATTCATTTTTTTTAAAGTTGAATAACAACCAAACAAAATTGGAATACTGGACAAATTTGGCCAGTAGATTTCCAGTTTTCAAAACTTACAGCAAATAGCACTTGCGAAGGATTGACATGGAAAAGAAACCATACACACCCTACCACAAACAGAAAGCCTACCACAATTAGCAGAATGTTAATTCTTAAACTCAAACATGGTTCACTCTGAGTGTCGGCGTCTGTTGGCATCACACATGCGCCCAGCTGCTGCTCAGAAGCCTGGCTGGTTAGTGTCAAGCACCGCGTGGCTCATTCTGGAACCCTACCATCTCTTTTCACATCAGGCGTCCGTGTCTCTAGCAGCAGTGTTCTCTGCCTGTTAAATGCCTGGGAGTTAGGACAGCTGATTGTCAGTGAGGAACCCGCAGGAAGACTTCTTTCTCTCCTCTCTCTTCTCTGCCCCACATCCATTACATAATCCAGGGCCGTGAGCAGCTCCTGGTCATGAACTCTGTGCAATAAAACTGCTCTGAGCTTTTGTTCCAGCTGTCTCCATTCGTGAGGGTAATTTATGTCTTGTGCCACCACTAACAAAAAGAGAGAGATTTATAGGTTGCAATTTACATCAGTTCGGTTCTGTTTTCCTTTAGCTTAATTTTTCTCATAAAAGAAGGAGTAGAAGCAGAGAAAGGGGACAGTTTTAATAGGAAATTTGGGTCAACCTCAAATCCCTAAATGACCTTCTAAACCAAACATACATGTATTTTTAACTTCTCAAATGTGGGATTCCAGATTAAGCAAATTCCTCCCCATAGCTAAGGATCTGATTATTTTATGTATACATAAAATTGTTGTTTAATGGAATATCTCGTATTGGTTTAAAAGAAGTAATAGTCTGTGTTCTTTTCTGTAGTTGATAGAAAAGATGAAAGACTATAGTTTTACTTCAAGTTCAGGAAATTACCAATTTTTTTAAAGTGTTGGGAGGCTTACTAAAACCAAAGTGTTTGTATTTATAACCTGTAATTTAAAAAAACTGAAATATATAAAGCATCTATTTCTCACAAGTGATTAGACTTCATTTTCTTGTTTTTCATGTTTACCAATTCATGATCCTGGAAATAAGTCACAATGTCATAACAGCTCAATAGTTCTAAGAGTTAGTAATACCTTTGAACCTCTAAATATCTACATCTCGTATGCAGTTATGCAATTAGATTATTTACCTTATCAAATAGACATTGAATGCCAAATTCCTAATTAGCATTATAAAACAAATTTAACATGATTACATTTTTGAAATATAAACTTAAATTTCATCTTTGTTTGAACTATTCTGATTTAAATAGTGATATTTGCCAGTCATAGTCTTTTTAATTTTAATAGATAATTTTGGATATTTTAGAAGAAAAATTACTTGGTAATTTTAAGAAAATCAACTTTATTTAAAACATGTTTTGATTATATAAAGTTATCATTACTAAAATGGTTGTTAGTTATATACATATAATTTTATATACTTTCACTACATCTATATTTACTTTTAAAACTTCAAAGCATATCAGTCAACAGTATACCAATTAGGTGAAAATAATGATTATGTAATAACTGATTCTACTAGAATGAAGACAATTAAAGTAAATGTTACTAAAATGTATAATCGGTTATGAATTGTGTGTATCTTTATTTCATTACTCATTTGAAAGTTAGCAGCATATAAGAACCCCAGGCAGGCACAGTAATAAGTGAATATACTCATTTTTGGTATTTTGCCAACTTTCAATCATATAAAAACTAAACCCTTAAACATACCTTTCAATTTTATAATTACAAAGATATATTTGCCAAGAATCAGACAGATTATATTTAACAGTTTGTTACCTTGATATGAAACTTCAACATTTGACATATCTAATGCAGGTCTCACGTTTCACTTTTGCCCCAGACCTTGCAAATGTCAGAAATGAGTTTAGTATCAAAGACATTAGCTGTTGTTTAGTCGTTAAGTTGGGTCCTTATCTTTCTGGGACTCCCTGGACTATAGCTGACCAGACTCCTCTGTCCATGTGATTTCCCAGACTAAAATACTGGAGTAGCTTCCTTCTCCAGGGGATCTCCCTGGATAGGGATCAAACCTGTGTCTCCTGCATTGGCAGGCAGATTCTTTACCACTGAGCCACTCTAGAGCTTATGTCTAAGGACCAATACTTAGAAATATATAAGCCAGTCTTTATATCCCTTGGCTAAGCAATGGAGGGCATAACAGTCTTTAAAGAAATGATTCAATATTAACTATGCAATAAAACTTAGTTTATTCTAATTTAGTTTTGGTTGAAGTAGAAGGATGCTATAGTATTTTAATGTACTAGTAGTGGCTGGTTCCACATTTTGGGGAAAAAATTCCAATAATTCTGCTTTGGACAGACTGTTTCCTGTAGATCTATTCTCCACCTCTTGATCCAACTTGCTGTACGCCCTGGGAGGCCGACCCAGGTGGGCTGCCCACTGCCCTCTGGCTTCTGGGGGGGTTGATGTTGCGGAACGGAAAAGCGGGAGGGGAGTGGGGCCCGTCGCTCTCTGCCTGGCCTGTTCCTACAGGGAGGTGCATCCACAACTTCGTCCAGGAGCCTCACTGCTCCCCTGGACTCACGTTCTGATTCTCACTCCCTCCTCTGACCCTTTATTGCTGAGGTATTGGAAAGGACCCTGAGGCTGGGAAAGACTGAAGGCAGGAGGGGAAGGGGCGGCCGAGGATGAGACGGTTGGATGGGATCACTGACTCAAGGCACGTGAATTTGAACAAATGCTGGGAGACAGTGAAGGGGAGAGGAGTCTGGCATGCTACGGTGCATGGGATCCCAAACAACCGGACGAGGCATAGGGACCGAACAGACCCCTGACACCCTCTGAGGACTTCAGCATCCCTAGCTCCTTCTTCTAAGCTCAACTCACATCTTCGCAAACAGCTCCTTCTGCCATGGTAAACTCTCCCAACGACCTTATCTGCATGTACTAACAGGAGATTGTGATTCTTGTTATTATTACATACTTTCTACTGTCATTAGTGTGACCTTGACCATTATCATTCAGTTTTCGAGTCTACAACCCCAGGTCCTAAATCACAGCACATAAGGGTTCTGCAGAAACTTAGTTTGAGAATAGAGAACTGGGACTTCCCTGGGGGTCCAGTGGCTAAGACTCTGCATGCCCAAAGCAGGGAGCCCAGGTTCAATCCCTTGTCAGAGAACTAGATTCCACGTGCAGCAATGAAAGACCGTGTGTGCTGCAATTAAGACCCAGCATGGCCAAATAAATATTAACAACAACAGAGAATCAACCCTTTATTGGAAGAATTATGTGCAATGGAAAGATCTTCCAGTTAGTTCTCTTTGGAGGTTACCCATCTCTAGCACTGAAAATAGGATCTGTTCATTATAGACACTTAAGTAGTTATTTAGTAAATGAGTGCTGACTCAATACTAATGGACAAGATGTGACTTTTCAGAGTCAAGGGTAAAATTCCTGCTTTCTTTCCTGAGTTGGGTTCCTTCACATATCTGAGTTCTGCTGTGTCACCTTCTGTTTCATCTGGGCATGGGTGGTGGTGGCATCTGGGAGGGGAAAAAACTAGTGGACAGAGGTAAAAAATTAGTTGAAAGGGATTTTAGCCATCTTTCAAATGTCAACATATCCGTGAAGACCTCTGTCTTTGACAGGTCAGGACTTGAATATTGTCTAATTTCCAAAGCACAGAATTTTTAAATAATATAGAAGCCATACAATCCCTGGTCTTAATACACCTTCATTATCAGTTCAACTGAAGCTAGTTCCTTCAGAGGAAAATAGACCTGGTATCTGCTGCTCTTCCTTCTATTGATCTTTTTCCCCTGTTGTTTTATTTTCTATGTTTAATATCATTTCATATTTTTAATGAGACAGTTGTGTAATTTATATAACACATTTTTCTGGGCACTAACCCTGTGCAAACACATTTTCCAATGAAGTTACTCATTGTTCCTCATGCTTTTTGTGCATTTCACCATCGTCCTTGTTCTTAAAATTTTATAATATTTTTGTACTAAAAGCGGGGGGGAGGATTTTCTTACCAAGTCCACTTTTTATATTACCTAAATCATGAATTTCTGGCTTTATATTCATGGATTTTTTTCTACACTGCTCACCTTATTATTTTCTTCCTGGTGTTCACATGTTTACAGACAAATGCCTATTGATTTGTTCACTTTGTGATTAATCATAGTCATGGAAGTGACTTAATGCTGAGAGTCTGAACCTTGGCTGAAGCCCACGGTGGTCTAACTGCTGCTAATCACTAAATATACCGCAATTGGAGCTTTAATTCTCTCAGTGATCTGAGAGCTATTTACAAGTACTTTATCACTTCTAAAAATTGGGGGCAAAGTTGTAACCAGTTTATTCATTTCTAGGTGTTTTACCTTTAGAGAATATGGGTTGCATGTTTAATAGAAGGTGTTGACATTTCTTTGGGCCTGTAATATGTTCAATTGATAAAATCTTATGGACATGATATATCTTTTATATATATAAAATATATATATTAAGGTTTAAAAATATGCTCTGGAGGACTTCCCTGGTGGTCAAGTGGTTAAGACTCCATGTTCCCAATGCAGGGGGCGTAGGTTCAATTCCTGGTCAGGAAAGATGCCATGTGGCACAAGCAAAAACAATGTATGTTAATAACACTCATTTTTCCCTTCTCCCTCCCTAAAACATGCACACATATGCATGCATGTGCATATATATGTATAATGTATACACATACATGTGTGTATATACTGTTTATTTAGCCAATTTGCATGTGCTAATCCTCTCCTATTTGCTAATGGCAGATCATAGACTTCATCTGCTTCTTCTGCTTTTAGGACGAACACTCCATTTTCTTCTTTTAATTTTTTGGAGTATTATTGATCTACAATGTGTCAGCTTCCACTGTACAGCCAAGCGAATCAACCGTACATGTGCATGCGGTGCTGGTTTAGTCACTAAGTCGTGTCTGACTCTTGGACTGCAGCGACCCCATGGGCTGGCGCCTGCCAGGCCCCTCTTCCCGTGGGATCCATGTGCATACATTCGCTCTTTTTAGGATCCTTTCCTCTGTAAAATGAAATGCGCTCTGCTGTGTGCTCTCCCAGTGAACGGGCCTTTTCCAAACACAAAGTTCTGAGCCCAGGTGACACATGCCAGCTACCTGGACGTCATCAGCTGCTTCCTCCCCAGCAGGTGCGGAGGAGCTGGGGGAGGTGGGGCAGCCGTCCACCGTCTCTTAGGTAAACAAGGGGTTAGCACGTGGACAAAAAGGAAGCGGGACTGGCCCCAGATAGCTAGATGGGTAGGGAAGAAATGATTCCAGCAAGCCTGGATGCTTGCATCTTCCCATATGTAGAAGCCCACTAAGTCTCTTCATGTGAGAGGTTTCGTTTTCTCTTACAAACAGGAATCTCAGTGTACAGATTTCCTGCCCCTTGCTGCAGGCTAGCATATAGCCTGGCTCCTCCGCGCCTTCTCAGAGTCAGCTCTCCCAGGGTGGCCTGAGACGCTGTCTTCCCGGCTCGAGTCCTAATATTCCAATAGGATAAATCGTAACTCTCCACTTTCAGGTTGCGCATACATTTTTAGTCAACACTGCATATACTCCATCACAGAGTATCCCTCAGGGCGGGGCGGGGGGTGGGAGGAGGGATAAACTGGGTCCCATTTTCTTGATGGCTGTCAACTGAGGACCACTCCTAGATTCTAGAACTGACTGCAGTCCTTCACATATAGACCTTCCCTCCACTGTCAAAACCATCAACATGGACGGGGCAAGTCCAATCAAGTCTAGTCCTTCCCGTGACCCCTCTCTGACCCTCCTTCCATCCTCATGTCTATGAGAAGGTTCTCCACCTTGAAGACCCTTGGGAAGAAACTGGGCTCACGTGGATAAACCTGATAATCTCTTCGTCTAAAGTTATTAGTGTTAATCACATATGCAAAGTCTCTCTTTTGGGGTGCCCACATCTTTGTAGAGCCACAAAGATGGGGGGCCACCCTGTCTCCCACAAGTAGATCGATGTGACTTACATTCTGAGAGTAACGCCTGGAATTATACTGTAACTAATGGATCTATATAAATTATCCAAATGGCCAAAGGAGTCCTTTAGTAGCACAGATAAAATGTATTTGCTAAAACTGCATAGAAACTGGTGAGATTTTTGTCAGAGACTTGCCAGTAGACAAAAATTGGTCCCAGAAATGTCAGTCAGGCGTAAACTTTTTATGCACATAGAGCAATGTTGTTCCCATCTTTATCCTGTTTAAGTCACACTTAGAAAGCTCAGCCCCCAATTTCCTCCCTTCAAAAGGAATTGTTGTTGTTGTTTCAATTTTTAGCTGATTTCCTTTATTTATACTGCTTTTGTCATGCGTCGATAATGTTGACCAACTTCAGATATTTACAGATCCGAAACAGCTGCAAACATATAATTAGATCTTATCACCTTTGGCCATATGTTTGTGAACAAAACTCTTTTCCCCTCTGCCACCAAAGGGCTAAAAACACTTAGGAATTTGGCAAGTTTACAAACTTCCATTTTCTTACTCTTCCGACTAGGATCCTAGATCTTAACGAGCTTCCTTGACCTAATCTATGTGAACTGCAAGTCTGTCTTTCTAGAACCACTTTACCCAATTAGGTGAGGGTTTACTTGTCCTTCTGGTGGTTTTTCATATATTAAATATTCAGCCTAGGACCACTACGTTCACGACAATGAATGGCCAATATTAATTTATAACAAAATCAGCCATAATCACCCATGACTCACTTCATAGGAAAAATGTTCCCTTTTTCTGAAAACGGATCCCCAGATTTTTCCTCTTTAGTCTTTTTTGGCATTCGAGATTTAACTTTGATTTTCTTCAGTTAGAATATCACTGGGCACTTTCCCTTTAATATTGTGAATGCAGATAGCATATTTTAGAAGAATGGATTCTATAAGACTCAGCTACTTAATGCACTCTATTTTATTAGGGCCACTGCCGTCTTTCTGCCTACACCTCCTACTGGGAGATAACAAGTCTGACTTTAATCAGCTCACTGCTGGGTAAAAGTTGGTACTAACTGGTGTGAGTCACTACCTTGTCGAGCTTTTCTTCCCTTTTTCCTACTTAATCATTCCTTTAGCAAAACTGAGTCAGTGATGAGCTGCATTTGGAAGCAAGGGAGAGACTTTTGATCCTTGGTTACTCTATATAATCAGTAGCAAATGAATGCCAAAGGGGGAAACGGGGATGTGGGGAATTGGAAGATATTGCTTCATATACACTATTGATATTATGTACAAAATAGATATGTAATAAGAACCTACTATAATAAAGAAAATAAATGAAACAAATGAAATTAAGAAAGAATCGGTAGCTAATGAATCCACAGAGGTGATAGAAATCAAGAGAAAGATGACATTAAAAAGTACAAGGAAGCAATTTCAGAAACAAAGTGTTCAGTCTAAATTCAAATTAATCAAAAATGTTCTAGGTCAAAAATCTGCAATGAAATAGCTCAGGCTAAATGCATGGAACTATTTCATCTGAAATTGCTATTTTCCTTTAAAAAATGGCATGTGACTTTGAACTGTATCATAAATCTTGCAGGAAGATGACACGTTAAATTTCATGTTTGTTGCAAGGAACTAGAAAAAAAAAAGGAACGGAAGAAAAGCTCAGGGAAGTATCTTAGCAAAGCTAATCTGTAGGATACAAAAATAATGTTTGCATCAAATCCTTTGTATGGTAGAGTAACGGCTATTGAGGAGTTTTAATCGGCATTCATGTTTCAATGCAATCATTATTCTTAGTAGTCAGTAAAGATATCAAGGAAGCACACGGATTGCATAGCTCATTTTACTTTTAAGCACGAATAAGTTCATATTGTCTTTCTTTCTTCCTGGGGGTGTGGGTGGGGTGGAGGTTGAGGAGCAGAGGAGACACAGTGTGGAGGCACATTTGAACAAAGCTGAATTTAGCTCAGATTTTAATTCACTTGTGTGGGTGCTCTTTTTTTTTTCTGTGAAGACAGAATCCAAATGATCTCCAGGGAATATTTCAGCCGTAATGAAAGCAAAGCACCTTCCAGAACCAACCAGAAGAATGAAACTCTTGAGCTGCTCATTTCCAAGTCATATACCCTCTTGTAAAAAGATTGATCTTACCCTCCTGTTTTTTATGCACTTTTCTCCTTTCCTGCCTGATCCCTCCATCAGCCCTTTGGTTAGATCCTCCACCTCCTTCAGGACTTAACCCAGGCGGTACTTTAAAGAAACCCTCCCTGAAACTTTGACCTGCTTTTTTTTTTTTGATGTGTATTTTCCTTACAAATAATATAATGATACTTACTGGCCTGCCCTAAGCAGTTTCAGTCCTTGCGACAGAAAGCTATCTTGGCAAACTCAGAAGAGAATATAAAGAGGCAACACAGCACACTTAAAATCTGCAGCAAATGAGGGTCAGCGGCTTATGTTTCCATAAGGCTGTGCATCCACAGCTGCCCTTTAGGAGAGGATGGAGAACAGACCCTGTTTGTCAGGGGTTCTGGAGTTCAGAGACACCCGGCCCCTCCCTCTGCTCTGCATCCGGGTGGAGCTGCTCAACAAATCCTGCCCAATGGGCTGTAAGGGCACCAGAAGCCCGTTCCTTCCAGACCGAGACAGTGAAGCCCATGGGGACGATCTCTTCCCCTGACTGCAGCCCTGGGACTCACGGCTTCCAAATCTTAGACCTGCAAGTTGGAAGCAGCCTGCTCCATAGCCCGCTTGAATGAAAGTGCCCAAGACATCAGTTGGATCCAAAATGGTTTTCTGTCACTGAGAAAAATTAACATTGACAAGTGAAGACACTGCTATTTTGAGGTTAGTGCATTATCACTGCATGACCCAACCCCTCGTGACTTATCCAAAACAAACATGTAAAGTTATAAAATTTGCAGATTCAGGAATAAAATTAGTAAACCATGATCCAGTTATGACCTGTTAAAAATAGATGTGCAAATTAAAATCTGACATTTTAATTTATTATTTCACAGCCTTTGGGAAAAAGCCATAATACCCATATGCCATTTGGTGTAGGGAAATAGACACTTGTGCATGGTAGCTAAAAACTTAATGGAAATATTTTTGGAATTTTTCTCTAAAGGCATTGATAGTGTTGATCCAGCATATACACTTTTGATCAGGACAAAAAAAAATATCAAAAGCTACAGAGAAAGTGTTATATAAAATGTGTCACTGCAGTATTAAGCAGTGCAGTGAGAAAAGAAAATCATCTTAAATGTGAGGTAATAGAGCATTTATATAAACTACAATAAATCACTGTAATTGATATTAATCAGCCATCGAAATACATTCAGCTTCCCAACTATCCCCCACTTAAGATCTAGTTCCTTAAATATTTCAGCTCCAAATCTAAGGTGATCCCATTTAACCTTTGCTTTTAAAAGGTTTATGGTCCACTTATTTTCAAAAGCAATTTTAAATGACCGACAATAAAACATATTTAAAGCAGAACACTTAAAATACCAGTTGATGGTTGAGTTCAGAAACCGTTAATGACTAGGCTGGCATGAAGATCTGTGTGTCTTCCCACATCGCCCCAGAACTCCTTTTTCTGTTGCGTCCCTTTTTCACAAGAGGCGGCCCTTCCCTGCTGGTCCTTCATACTGTGACTTGCCCAAAACTGAGAAGACCGTGTGCAACTTCTCAACCCAAACTGAGTCTGTCCATTTCTCTAGGCAGAGAATTTGGAATTGACACAGGAGAGGACACCCATTTAGCTAGAATTACCATGTGGGTCGGGGAGATCCCCTAGAGAAGGAAATGGCAACCCACTCCAGTATTCTTGCCTGGAGAATCCCAGGGACAGAGGAGCCTGGCTGGTTACAGTCCATGGGGTCACAAGACTTAGATCTGACTAAGCGACTAAATCACCACCACCACCATCACATGTAGAGAAAACAAGAAGAGAAAAAACAAACCTGGAGGGCAGGGGGGAGACGGGGAAAACTGTACAAGAACCTAGAGAGAAACAAAGTTCTCATATGCTTGCTTAATTGTCAGCCTTTACAAAAGAGCGGGCTCCTGTGATAGCTCAGTTGGTAAAGAATCCTCCTGCAATGCAGTAGACTCCGGTTTGATTCCTGGGTAGGGAAGATCCACTGGAGAAGGGAAAGGCTCCCCACTCCAGTATTCCTGGGCTCCCCTCGTGGCTCAGCTGGTAAAGAATCCGCCTGCAGTGCTGGAGACCTGGGTTGGGAAGCTCCCCTGGAGAGGGAAAGGCTACTGGCCTGGGTCACAAAGAGTTGGACACAACTGAGTGACTTTCACTTTTTCACTTTCACAAAAGAGAAAAAGAATATACATGAAAGTGTTTCTCACCTTATATGAGGTAACATACAAATTAAATTTAATATAAAACTATAGAGTTATGGTTTGTTATTGTATTTATTAACTAATATAAAGAAGTTTGCATACATGAAATCCTGGGTTTCAATGATCATTTAAATCTGCACACAACAAAACAAAAATCTCCAATGATATTTGGCCTGTATTTTTAGAGCTTATTTCTGTGTTTTAGAGAATTTATATCTATTGCCTTGCTTTAACAATGAGAATTCAAACTACTTACCTTTTTTTTACAAATAATATTATATTTATCATACTGAAAAGGAGGTAAAATCATTTGTAAATAACTGTAAATAACTTTCAAGACAAGGGGCAGAACTGTTTCTTAATTTTGTGAAACAGAAAGCTTCATTTGTTTGGCAGTTCTGGTTGTATCATGTCTTATTCAAAGGCATGGATAGTTCATTGGAATATTTCCTTTTTTGATGGAAAATTGGGTAAAATCTGTTTTACGTTAGATCACTAAAAATAAGAGAAATAAAAGATGATTTAAATCTGAATTGAATCTGGAAATATTGCTATTTCCTTTTAAATTTTCTGTTAGTCTCATTAGGTAGAGAGATTATGTTTCTGGGTAAGCAGAAAATTTAAGAGAACATTTTTAAAGAGAGCAAGAATGTGAAGACACCACTCAGACAAGATTTTAATCCTGGAATAACTCAGATTTCTTTTTGGAACTTGTGCACTTTGCAAACAATTGTGTCTCAGCTCTGAGCTGGCTCTGCTCCAGAACCACTTGGCACTTGAGTCCACTTTAGTTTTTCATCCTAATGCATTTATGGATTTTCCTATCCAGGCAGGGTGTTGAGTACTCTTCATTTGTCTTATAAATTTAGACTCTTGGTCCTTCTGGTCATCACTTGCTGGCCTTGGTCCCTTAATTTTCTGTCTTCAGAGTTATTACCTCCCCCCAACTATGAGGTCTTCTACCAATCATTGTGGATTGAAAATAAAACTTGGATTTCTCCCTTTGCACCTAGCAATCTGGTTCCCGTTGGGTAGATTATTTAATTTGCTTCTGTTCATTCAGATGGAAAGTGGTAAAACTAAACAAAATGTGTTTTCATCAGCTGTCCCCAGAGTGAAATGAGGCAATGCATAAGTAGCAATGTTCAGGGAAAGATAATGCATAAACATCAAACTGCGTTTACTCCATCAGTATTAGCTAATGTCAGAAGTATGCCAGTGTAAGGAATCAAACCAGTCCATCCTAAAGGAAATCAACCCTGAATATTCATTGGAAGGACTCATGCTGAAGCTCCAATACTTTGGCCACCTGATGCGAAGAGCCTACTTATTGGAAAAGACTTTGATGCTGGGAAAGATTAAGGGCAGGAGGAGAAGGCGGTAAGAGGATGAGATGGTTTTACTGCATCACTGACTCCATGGACATCAAATTGAGCACACTCTGGGAGATGGTGGAGAAAAGAGGAGGCTGGTCTCGTGCAGTCCGTGGGGTTGCAAAGAATCGGACATGACTGGGCAACTGAACAAGTGTCAGGAATAGCTGATTTTATTAATAGTGTATAAATCATTCAGAGACAAGTTTGAAAACATGAAATGAATGAAAGTTAAAAGAAAGAGGGGGGATATTTATGAAAATATATGAGGTTAAGGGAAACCTTCAGGGATGCTGAAGTACCCTGGGACTATGAGATTGTTACCGCCCCAAGATGAGGGAGTCGGTCAAGAAAATCAGAGGGAAATGTGGGGTAAAGCTAACTGACAAGAGCTGTGACCTTTGGAAGAGAAAACCAGCTACTCCAGCTTCAGCTCAGCAGGGGGTCAGCCAAAGGAAGCGCTGTCCTCATTCTCTTCCACCCTCAGTACCAGCTGATGACACCATAGGCTGAACCCAACTGGACACTAGAGGATGAAGGAGACTTGTAGATAAAGGACACGTCCCCAGGGGTTCAGAGCAAGGTATGCCCCGGAGAAGAAATGAATCTTGGCCACTAAAGGAAGCCATCCAGCCTATCTACCTGATTTCTTCCTCAACATCCACCCTTGTCATTTTCCCAGTGAAAACCATGTGACCACAATAAAAGGAATCTGCAAAATCCATTCCACAGTCGATGGGTGATGTTCATTTAAGTATCACTTAGATCCCGAACTTTAGTCACCACCAGTCTTATTCCTATAAAAGAAGAAACAGCAAGCAAACGGCTCCAACCCTCCCTTCCACAGCTGGTCCTGGGTACCACGTGATAACCCAGCAGGTGTTCTCAACTGCGCTGCTTCCCCAACTTCAGCCTGTGATCTTCTCATCTCATTCTGCCATTAACATGCATTTGGCAAATAAAACCCCATGGTCATAAACTGATCGTAGTTACTGTGCACCTATTAAACCCTTAGACTGTATCTATCCATATCTCTTAACTCTGCATAGAAAACATGGTTACTACATCAATGTGAACATTTTTCACAAATGTTCATTTTAGCATGGCATTAGCAGAGAGACACTGTATTAACCCAAAGAAATGTTTTTGAGGTGGTGATTTTCATAGCTGTACAAGTAAGTCCAGAAGCTATTTAAGGACAGAAATTATCTGATGCATCCCAAATTAGACCTCAGGCTGCCAACTGTGCTTTTAGTTTCAGAGGAGCTGCTGAGAAACTCAGATATACCAGGTTCTAATTTTAAATTGGAAAGGTAACATATTTAGTGTTGTCTTTATTTGTTAAATATTTGCCGACCTATATCCCTGCTGTGAAATGATGAATGCACTGCAGCAAAGTTTTGCAAACTCCTTAAAAACATACATATCTTTCTATTGTGTTAAAAACTGTAACCTCCATCCTTACAGTAGTCCCTCCACACAAGAGGTCCTCCATAAATATTTGTTGAAAAGACAGGCAGGATAAGTAAAACAAGAATGATGAAAGGCAGCACTGTAGGAAGTGACCGTGAGGGCATCCAAATGAAGAATGCATATTCTGACTCAAAGTGTTGAAACAGAAATATTTTTATTTCTGAACCAAACAAGAATGCATTGGTGGACCAGATCTGTCGTGTACAGAAATGTGGCTACAGCAGTGGGTGCCGTCTCCCTCATGCGGAATGACCATGGACAAGCTCCTGATATTTAGTGATGTAAGCCTCAATTCTCCCAGCTGTAAAATTAGAAAAAAAAAAAAAAAATTGCGCCTACATTACAGGCGTTCCTCAGAGATATTTTGGGTTCAGTGCCAGATACCCATAGTGAAGCAGGGCTTCCCAGGTGGTGCTATTGGTTATGAGCCTGCTTGCCAATGGGTTGTGAGATGTGGGAAGATGTGGGTTTGATCCCTGGGTTGTGAGATGTGGGTTCAATTCCTGGGTCAAGAAGATTCCCCTGGAGGAGTAAATGACAACCTACTCCAGTATTCTTGCCTGGAGAATCCCATGGACAGAGGAGCCTGGCAGGTTACAGTCCACGGGTTTGCAAAGAGTAGGACACAACTCAAGTGACTTAACACACACAATAAAGCAAATATTGCGATAAAGCAAGTCACATGAATTTTTTGGTTTCCGAGTGCATATAAAATTTATGTTTACACTATACTGTAGTGAATTCAGTGTGCAGTAGCATTATGTCTTTAAAAGCAATTTATGTACTGTCATTTAAAAATACTCTATTTCTAAAAATGCTAGCCATTATCTGAGCATTCAGAGAGTCATCCTAGAAACAAGCATTACTGATCGCAGATCACCATGATAATGAAAGCTGGAAACATAGAAAGAAACATTGAAAGTGTGGCACTGAGACCAGAAGTGAGCAACTGCTGCTGGAGAAACAGAACTGACAGACTTGCTCAATGTAGGGTTGCCACAAACCCTCAATTTGTTAAAAAAAAAAAGAAAGAAAGAAAGAAAGAAAAATGAGGCAATATCTGCAAAGTGCAATGATGTATAAGGAAATGAGGTCTGCCTGTATAGGATTGTTGAAAGGGTGAAATAAGAGTTATTTGAACTCCTACCACACAATTGGGTGTTCAATAATAGTAACAGTATATCTACAGTCAGAGGTCCATATCTACGAGTTCTACATTTGAAGTTTCAACCCAGCTGCAAGTAGAAAAAAGACTTAATTCGAGAAAGTTTCAAAAAGCAAAACTTGAATTTTCTGCATAACGCCAGTTGTTTATGTAGTACTGACAATATTCAATTCAGTTCAGTTGCTCAGTCATGTCTGACTCTTTGTGACCCCATGAATCACAGCACGCTAGGGCTCCCTGTCCATCACCAACTCCCGGAGTTTACGCAAACTCATGTCCATCGAGTCGGTGATGCCATCCAGCCATCTCATCCTCTGTCATACCCTTCTCCTCCTGCCCCCAATCCCTCCCAGCATCAGGGTCTTTTCCAATGAGTCAGCTCTTCGCATCAGGTGGCCAAAGTATTGGAGTTTCAGCTTCAGCATCAGTCCTTCCAGTGAACACCCAGGACTGATCTCCTTCAGGATGGACTGGTTGGATCTCCTTGCAGTCCAAGGGACTCTCAAGAGTCTTCTCCAACACCACAGTTCAAACGCATCAATTCTTCAGCCTCAGCTTTCTTTATAGTCCAACTCTCACATCCATACATGACCACTGGAAAAACCATAGCCTTGACTAGATGGACCTTTGTTGGCAAAGTAATGTCTCTGCTTTTTAATATGCTGTCTAGGTTGGCCATAAATTTCCTTCCAAGGAGCAAGTGTCTTTTAATTTCATGGCTGCAGTCACCATCTGCAGTGATTTTGGAGCCCAGAAAAATAAAGTCAGCCTCTGTTTCTTCATCTATTTGCCATGAAGTGATGGGACCAGGTGCCATGATCTTAGTTTTCTGAATGTTGAGCTTTAAGCCAACTTTTTCACTCTCCTCTTTCACAATCATCAAGAGGCTCTTCAGTTCTTCTTCACTTTCTGCCATAAGGGTGGTGTCATCTGCATATCTGAGGTTATTGATATTTCTCCTGGTAATCTTGATTCCAGCTTGTGCTTCATCCAGCCCAGCATTCTGCATGATATATTGGGCATATAAGTTAAACAAGCAAAGTGACAATATATAACCTTGATGTACACCTTTCCCAATTCAGAACGAGTCTGTTGTTCCATGTCCAGTTCTAACTGTTGCTTCCTGACCTGCATACAGGTTTCTCAAGAGGCAGGTCAGGTGGTCTGGTATATTAGGTTCAATAAGTAATCGAGAGATGAATTAAAGCATGTGGGAGGCTGTGTGTAGTTTATATGCAAAGGTTTTATGCAAAATGTGCCATATTATAAAAGCAGTTTGAGTGTCTGCAGAGGTTGGCAGCTATGACACTTCAAATTTCCAAAGCCCTGTAGATACCAAGAAACAAGTGTATGAAAGTATTTACAGTGAACGAGTGTGCTCCCAGGTTAAGAACTTGGACTGCTTGACACTATATTTAACAATCAAAATTAGACTAAACCTCTTCCTCTAACCTTGGCGGCTCAGACGGTAAAGACTCTGCCTGCCGTGCGGGAGACCTGGATTCAATCCCTGGATCAGGAAGGTCCCTTGGAGAAGGAACTGACAGCCTACTCCAGTATTCCTGCCTGGAGAATTCCATGGATAGAGAAGCCTGAAAGGCTAAAGTTCATGGGGTCACAGAGAGTCAGATATGACTGATTAACACTAACTTACTTTTCTTTCTCTAAACCATTCTAGCAAAATGCAAATCTCTTACAAGTCTGTCTAGCAGGGGGTATGTAGAAGCTGCTCCTGGATTTTTTCTGAAAATTATTTTGATTTGGAAATATTAATATCTCCAAATATTAATATAATATCATCACAATATTAATATAATTATATAATTTACTAAATATATCAAATATTTATCATAAATAAATGTATTAATACAATATAATATAATTGATATGGTATTAATATTAATATAATCGAGTGAATATTTGATTGGAAATATTAGCAATAATATCAAAATTGTTTTGATTTAGTAGAGCTTGTCATTTGTGGCAGCAATCTATGGAAATCCCTTGTCCATTGCTGACTATGTTGATGCTCAGTCGTGTCCGACTCTTTGTGACCCCATGGACTGTAGCCCACCAGGTTCCTCTATTCTTGGGATTCTCCAGACAAGAACACTAGAGTGGGTAGCTATTTCCTTCTCCAGAGGGTTTTCCCAACCCGGGGATCAAACCCGTGTCTCCTGCTTGACAGGTGGATTCTTTACTACTGGCCTTTTAGCCGGCCACAGAAGCTTTAAGTGCCAAGAAAAGAAAGAGAAAGGAAAAGTGGGGAGGGCAGTCAGGTCCTGGGATCAGGTACAGACTCCCTGGGGTTGGGGGAGCACAAACTCTATGATGCTTCCTCATTTCCCTGGGGTAGCCAGCCAAGGCAGGCTGGTTTCCTCATTCTGGAGCATGCAATGGAGCTGTGAGCCTGAAATTGTGGTTGCTTTTGTTTTTCTGATGAGGACACTAAAGTATTTGGAGATCTCTGATGTAGGACAATTAGGAGCCTGGAACACCATTAGCTAGACAAAGGAGCAAAGCCCTTTCCTGGCAGAAATGCAGGCTGTAGAAGATGCTTATTGCCAGCCCTCTGCCTCGGTAATGAGATGCTTCAGGCAGCTTCCCCTTGCAGCTGGGACGGAGTGCACAGCAAGCCCAGTTAGGAGCTTTAGTGGAAGAAAGGAATTGGAATTCTCAGAGGTAGACAGAAGCGGAAGATGCATTATCATCTTCTACAAGGAATTTCCATCATGCTATTAAGATTTTCAAAGCAAAAATGTCAATAAAAGACTGTATCCTAGGTTCAGAAATTTTACAATCTGTTTGCGGAAAAAAATTAATTAAGTAATCCAGCTATCTCCTGTGTAGAAAAATTTCCTTCAATGCATCCAAATTCTTCTTGGAAAAACTACGTTATAGAAACAGTCTGTCATGGAAGTGAATTTTACATTATGTTTACCTGAAAATCATTGAGAAGTCAGGAACCCTAACTACAAGTTCCAAACCGTATGTGATATAATATTACTCAGTTCAGTTCAGTTCAGTCACTCAGTTGTGTCTGACTCTTTGCAACCCAGTAAACTGCAGCAAGCCAGGCCTCCCTGTCCATCACCAACTCCCAGAGCTTACTCAAACTCATGTCCATCAAGTCAGTGATGCCATCCGACCATCTTATCCTCTGTGATCCCCTTCTCCTCCTGCCTTCAATCTTTCCCAGCATCAGGGTCTTTTCTAGTGAGTCATTTCTTTGCATCAGGTGGCCAAAGTATTGGAGTTTCAGCTTCAGCGTCGGTCCTTCCAATGAATATTCAGGACTGATTTCCTTTCAGAGGGACTGACTGGATCTCCTTTCAGTCCAAGGGACTCTCAAGAGTCTTCTCCAACACCACAGTTCAAAAGCATCAATTATTTGGCACTCAGCTTTCTTTATGGTCCAACTCTCACATCCATACATGACTACTGGAAATACCATAGCTTTGACTAGACAGACCTTTGTTGGCAAAGTAAGGTCTGTCTCTGCTTTTTAATATGCTGTCTAGATTGATCATAGCTTTTCTTCCAAGGAGCAAGTGTCTTTTAATTTCATGGCTGCAGTCACCGTCTGCAGTGATTTTGGAGCCCAAAAAAATAGTCTCTCACTGTTTCCATTGTTTTCCCATCTATTTGCCATGAAGTGATGGGACCAGATGCCATGATCTTAGTTTTCTGAATGTTGAGTTTTAAGCCAACTTTTTCACTCTCCTCATCAACTTTCATCAAGAGGCTCTTTAGTTCTTCTTTGCTTTCTGCCATAAGGGTGGTGTCATCTGCATATCTGAGGTTATTGATATTTCTTCTGGCAATTTGGATTCCAGCTTGTGCTTCATCCAGCCCGGCCTTTCACTTGATGTACTCTGCATATCAAATTAAATAAGCAGGGTGACAATATACAGCCTTGATGTACTCCTTTCCCAATTTGGAACAAGTCTGTTGTTATATGTCCAGTTCTAAGTGTTGCTTCTTGACCTGCATACAAATTTCTCAAGTGGCAGGTCAGGTGGTCTGGTATTCCCATCTCTTTAAGAATTTTTCACAGTTTGTTGTAATCCACACTACCAAAGATTTTGGTGTAGTGGGATAAAGCAGAAGTAGATGTTTTTCTGGAAATCTAATGCTTTTTCAATGATCCAATGGATGTTGCCAATTTGATCTCTGATTCCTCTGCCTTCTCTAAGTCCAGCTTGAACATCTGGAAGTTCATGGTTCATGTACTTTTTCAAGCCTGGCTTGGAGAATTTTGAGCATTACTTTGCTAGTGTGTGAGATGAGTGCAATTGTGCAG
This sequence comes from Odocoileus virginianus, assembly GCF_023699985.2. Lineage (NCBI taxonomy): Eukaryota > Metazoa > Chordata > Mammalia > Artiodactyla > Cervidae > Odocoileus > Odocoileus virginianus. The sequence continues at coordinate 57,245,206 of NC_069690.1, forward strand.
TAGTTTGAGCATTCTTTGGCATTGCCGTTCTTTGGGATTGGAATGAAAATTGACCTTTTCAGTCCTGTGGCCACTGCTGAGTTTTCCAGATTTGCTGGCATATTGAGTGCAGCACTTTCACAGCATCATCTTTTAGCATTGAAATAGCTCAACTGGAATTCCATCACCTCCACTAGCTTTGTTTATAGTGATACTTCCAAAGGCCGACTTGACTTCAAATTCCAGGTTGTCTGGCTCTAGGTGAGGGATCAAACCATCATGGTTATCTGGATCTTGAAGATCTTTTTTGTACAGTTCTTGTGTTTATTCTTGCCACCTCTTCTTAATATCTTCTGCTTCTGTTGGGTCCATACTGTTTCTGTCCTTTATTGTGCCCATCTTTGCATGAAATGTTCCCTTGGTATCTCTTGATTTTCTTGAAGAGATCTCTAGTCTTTCCCATTCTATTGTTTCCCTCTATTTCTTTGCACTGATCACTGAGGAAGGCTTTCTTATCTCTCCTTGTTCTTCTTTGGAACTCTGCATTCAAATGGGTATATCTTTCCTTTTCTCCTTTGCCTTTTTCTTCTCTTCTTTTCTCAGCTATTTGTAAGACCTCCTCAGACAACCATTTTGCCTTTTTGAATAATATTACTGGGCTTTTTGCATAATATTACTAGAACCTACCAAAGTAACCTGCTAAAGAAAAGTAACTGAAACCAAGTAGGACCCTCAGGGACCTTCCTGGGAGCAAAAGACACTCTGTGTCCCCTATTTCTCATTTGTAGAAAAAAGGTTTCAGTCTCCTAGGCCTTCCCTGAGTTCCAAAGAGCAGGAGTCAAGCTTTTAAAGATCAGGACAAGAGAACTACAGGACCCCTTGTTCCTCCCAAAGGGATGGAGGTAATAATGGCACAGTTTTGAGTAATTCTGCAAAAGCTAAGACCCCCTTTAGGTAAATAAATTCCTAGGTATTTTATTCTTTCTGTTGCAGTGGTGAATGTGACTGTCTCTTTAATTTCTCTTTCCGATTTTTCACTGTTAGTGTATAAGAGTACAAGGGATTTCTGTATATTAATGTTATATCCTGTAACTTTACTATATTCATTGGTTAGTTCTGGTGATCCCACCAAGAGATGAATGGGTAAAGAAGTTGTGGTGCATATATCCAATGGAATATTACTCAGCTATAAAAAGGAATCACAATTGAGTTCATTCTAATGAGGTGGATGAACCTAGAGCCTATTTTACAGAGTGAAGTAAGCTAGAAAAACAAATACTGTATCTTAGCACATATATATGGAGTCTAGAAAGATAGTCTTGATGAACCTGTTTGCAGGGCAGCAGTGGAGATGCAGAAGCAGAGAACAGACTTGTAGACACAGTGGTGGAAGGGGAGGGTGGGACAAACTGAGACAGTGGCATTAAACAGGTATGTTACCACGTGTAACATAGGTAGTCAGAGGGAGCTTTCTCTATGACACAGGGAGCTGAGATCCAGTGCTGTGACAATCTAGAGGGGTGGGGGGGGAGGTTCTAGAGGGAGGGGACATGTGTATACCTATGGCTGATTCATGCTGATGTATGACAGAAACCAACACAATATTGCAAAGCAATTATCCTCCAATTAAAAATAAATTTTAAAAACACCTGAGACCCACCCCAACCTGGTGGAGGATGGTGACTGTAAGCTGACTATAAGCTCATAGCGCCCAGACTGGTTGGATTGGACTCAGAAGGGTGGTGATGGAGATTCCTGAAGCACTGTGTCATCTTAGCACCAGCCAGTCAGAAGAAGGTCCAGGAGCTGACCAGGCATCCTGTGATGCTCTCGCATGACACTATCTTCAAACACTCTTGCCTAAGAAGCCATGGGGAGTTCAGGTTTTACGAGCATGAGCCACCCATCCCCCTTGCCTGGCATCCTACAAACAAACCCTTAATCGCTGCAAGCACTCCTTGTCAGAGCAAGGCTTTCTGAACCTCACCCATGAGAAATCTTGTGTAAGCAGATAGGACAGGGGGCCCCTAGAGAAAGAGACACAGGCATGGATTCCTTGACATGAGAACCCATCTTGGCCTAAGCCACTTTGTGACCTAACCTTGACCACAGTGTTTGCTCTTGAACAGTCTCAGTGATCCATGATCGTAAGGGAACCAAGGGATGCAGGAACCGAGAAAGGGCAGTCAGACAATGGTTCAGTGATAAAGCACAGTCTTAGTTCCTCCTGAACAGTATCAGGTAATAATGTACCTTTGAGTTCTGCAGGAACTAAGGCCCCCAGCCAGGGGGAGGACAGAATGATGTTGACCCTCAAGATTTCAGTCAACTAGAAATTGGACTCTGTCCACCTTTGCCACAATTCTAGCCTGAATTTTCCTCTGCTCAAGCCCTTCATGAACATACATACGCTTTTCGCTGAAAAGCTCCCTAATTTTGCTGTTCTGGGAGATACACCTTCGGGAAAGATCCCTGGCGTTCTCTTCACTTGCCGTGAGTGATAATAAATCCTTTCCTCTCCTGATCTTATAAATAATAAATCCTTTCCTCTCCTGATCTTTGGCCTGGTTGTGTCTGTTGGTTTGGCAAACCCGGTTTTGGGGTAACACTTGATCAGTCACGTAACTATTTAGCCTATTAGTTTTTAATAGCTGTGTTCCTCTTTGAAAAGGTGACATTTGAGCGAAAGCAATTGAAGGTCAGAGAGTTAATAGTAAAGGTGTCTGGAGGAAGTGTGTTCCAGGTGAAGACAACTAAGAATCTAAGTTAACAATAGGTGCCATTGTTTGAGGAACAGCATAGAAGCCAAGGTCTTTGGAGCCAAGAGAGAGAGCCATGGAAGGCCCAATCAAGCAGGGCCTAAGGACCTCCAAGGCCATTGTTAGGTAGGAAATCTTACCCTTCCATCCATCTAGGTTCTTTGGCTGGTCTGATAATTGACATAAAACAGGTTAACAAGAGAAAAACAAATTCTTTATGCGTGGAACCTGATAAAAATATGAGACCCAAGGACAAACTGGATCATAAGACTTATACAAGGAATGCAATGGGGCCTGGGACTTCAAAGAGAAGGAGGGTAATTCGCAGGGCAATAACAGCAGGTATTTGGTGGTTAGATGTTTGCCCTGCCATTTAAGAGGTCATCCAGGTAAATGTTATCTTTGGTATCAGCCTCTGAGCCAGACTCCAAATCTAAATTTTCTATGTAGTTAAGGGAGAAAGTTCTTCTCAAGTCTGCTGGCTCTTGCTTGCCCTCAGCTCAGAAGAATCCACATGCCCAAGTGGCACATTTAGGACTCATGTATTTTGCTCCCCTTTCCAGGGAGAAGACTTCGATTTTACTCTAAGTGAAGTAGAAAGCAATCACGAGGTTCTAGCAAAGGCATGACTTATTTATGGTTTTCAATAATTCCTCTGATTGTTTTGTTGATAATAGACTGGAAGCAGGGAACATGTTGAAAGCTATGTAATTTAAGCCAGGGATGATAGGGGTCCAGTGCAAGGTGGTGATACACACACAGAACTGACGCTAGAGAGCCTGGCCTGAAATTCACACTTCTTGACTATCAGCTTTTAGTTACTACCATGTTAAGGAAGCGGGTGATAAAATGAAGTCTCCTCTGGCTGTCTTTCTCAGAAAGGCTGGTACAGCCTGTGAATAATATGGAGACATTTACTAGACCGCAAAATTCCTCTTTTCCTCTGAGATTTAGTTCAGTTCAACCCTGAATCTAATCAAAGTAGATGGTGTTTAGATTTTTTTTCCCTCTAACAACTTTATGATCACTACTTTTTATGGCTGTGTCATAAATCTGCCAATCTGGGAGCCTGTTTTATATGGTATTTTGGCTCTAGACCATTGAAAATAATGGTTTCACTCCCATCCATATTTTTGGCATCAACTCCATTTTTCTATATCTGTTTACACTAATTTATTACCATTACCATCCCTTGCTATGCACAATTTGCTTTTTCATCATTCTTTTCTCAGCTACAGGCTCAAACTATTTTAATTCATTCATCATTCAGTATCTTTACTTTAAACTTTTTTTAAAAGGGACAGATGCTGTCTAAAAACTCATTTTAGCCATTACTTTTAGCATAGATAAGGTGAACCACGGACGTAATTAATACCAGCTAACATAAGCTACAAAGTGACTGTAAGGTGGATTTTAAAAATTGAAATGTGTACACCATTTTTTACTTAATAGACATATGAAACAAAATTATAATAATTATTATAATTTCCATTCTGGGAAAAATTATTTGTGGCAAAGTTTAAAAAGCAAGGGCTTTTTTCTAGGCAGGTTATTATCAATATGAGAGCCCACCAGTCTCCTCTGTCCATGGAATTCTCCAGTCAAGAATACTGGGATGGGTTACCATTTCCTTCTTCAAGGCTCTTTCCAGCCCAGGGATCCAACCTGTGTCTCTTGCACTGCAGGTGGAGTCTTTCCTGTCTGAGCCCTCAGGTGAGCCCAATATCATATATACGTGTCTCCAGATTTTTCAAGGAGAGGATCTGATTGGCCTGGTCTTGACCAAGGGTTGACTACAGTCTGGGCAGCCATGGCCAGAGAGAATAAGAAATAGTGCATTATGACTAATAGGGACCCAGGCCCTGCAGGGGCAAGGATGGGAGACAAAGGGACAAGGGATGGATAGACACTCCAACAGGTGACCACATGGGGCAGAGCCTGAAGGCAAGTTTTAAAATGTATGAAATAAATAACAAGGTCCTACTATACAGCAAAGGGAACTACATTCAATAGCCTGTGATAAACCTTAATGGGAAAAAATATATATATATATATGAATCACTTTTCTGTATAGCAGAAATTAATACAACATTGCAAATCAACTATACTCCAATAAAAAGTTTTATTTTTAAATGTAGGAAATAAAAATGAAGAGCACAGCATACCCTTAAAATGCAAAGTCTCAAAATTGTTGCCAGTGTTGCTGGTGACATGGTTCCAAGAGTGAAGGAGAAAATGAGGATCTGATTAGAGAGAGAAGCAAACTGAAGAGGCTGTGATCAAGGCATGATGGGAGAAAAATAGGTACACGGAAATGCAGGACACATCCATGGGCCACTGAGAAGGATGAAGGGCGGATGTTGCCACGAATTAAGTTTTGAGAAAAGCTCACTAAAGACATAGCTGATATTTTTATTTCCATAATGGAAAATTATGGCAGATATTAAAAGCCCAATGGAAAACTTAAAATCTTACAAGTTAATAAACAGAACTTGCTCTAGGTTTTGAGCTGCCATTAGACAATGGAAATAGAATTAAAAAGAAATAAATCTGGGGGAAAAGAATCCCAGCCATAGTGGAGATAGTCCTATAACACTTAGCTAGAGTCCAAATGGCGCAAAATCTCAATATTGGAAACATCAGGGCATGGAAAAAACGTTGTCGGAAACTATGCATAACACAAGCTTGAAATGAAGGACTGTTCATTAGGACTGTGATACATTTAAGTGACCATATCATTAAATGGTAAATTGATAACTTTGAGTTTAGACAGAGCTTGTGGAAAAATAAATGAGGGAACAAGGAGATCACTGAGACTTTCCAAACTTTTTTGTCATTTTTTTTTCTTAAAAAAAAAAAGGCAGTACCTTTGTGTACTATACCTTCCATAAGCAAAAACATCTTCTAAGATTACCAGGGATTAGGTTGGTGTATAATTATGAGCTAGTTTGTATATAATTAAGAGAACTGGTTTACCAGCTGTTTAGTCCGAATAAGCACAGGTTTCAAGATACTGAAAGTCTTGTGTAAATTCTCTTCCTTGAGGCTATTTTCTGCTTATTTACTTTTAAACCAAAAATCTTCCATCAAATGTTAGAGGGGAGAGGCTACCTGTAGACTGCTGGTCAACTCTCTTCAGAAGTATGTCCAGTGAAGGGAAAATCCCAACACATACACACTATTCCTGCATTCTGTGCATACAATGTTACTATAATATACAATATACATTCTTATGTATACAGTGTTACCATAATACACAACATATGGTACCCTTGTGAGTTACATCCTGTTCTAATAATGTGCAAATCCCTTGCCCAGGACCTTTCTCACAACTCTTTCTGCTTTAAACAATACCTGAGACAACCGTCTGCAAAGAAAATCTCCTGTACAGTTCTCTCCAGTTCAGTTACTTTTTATTGCCCCTCTGATCTCCTGGGAAGAAAAGCTCAGCCCCCAGTCCTATTCCCACTTGTGAATAATTGTTCCCTGGCCCCAGCTCAATCAGATTTCTTCTTGTGAATCTATAATTTCTTCAAACATTTGATGATTGGGAAAAGCCAGGCCCCAAGACACATATTCATCTTCCTCCATTGTTTCCACATTTAGCTCCTATTTTCATTTCATGCCAAGTCCTCTAGTCACCATCTGCATCACCTCTGAGAGCTGTGACCATGAGCTGGACCCAAAACTCCGTTCCCTAACTCAGTCTTAAAACCTCCAGCTCTGAGCCGCCATGAAGGTGAAAATCACTCAGCCCTGTCTGACTCTGCGGCCCCATGGACATACAGTCCGTGGGATCCTCCAGGCCAGAACACTGGAGTGGGGAGCCTATCCCCTCTCCAGGGCATCTTCCCGACCCAGGGATCGAACTGGGGTCTCCTGCACTGCAGGCGGATTCCTCACTAGCTGAGCTGTGCGTGGTCACACAGTATAGTAGTTAACAGACAGTGGTGCCGGGCTTCCTGGCTTACAGCCTTGTTTTTTCTTTATACTTAGAGACACGCTTGATATTTGATGAGTTTTGGACGCGTGCAAAAAACACGTGTGATACCACCACTTGTGTTGTGCTCAAGTCGCTCAGTTGTGTCTGACTTGGCAGCCCCAGGGACTGTAGCCCACCAGGCTCCCATGCCCAAGGGACTTTCTAGGCAAGAATGGAGTGGGTTGCCATTTCCTACTGGGGGATGGGGATCTTCCCAACCCAGGGCTCAATCCTGCATCTCCTGGGTCTCCTACATTGGCAGCCGGATTCATTACCACCGCCCCACCTAGGATACCATCACTATGGTCAAGGTAATAGAGACACCCAACATCTCCCAGAGTTTCCTTGGGTTACGTCCATGTGTGTCTCTTTGTGTGTGAGAGAGAGGGAGAGAAAGAGAGATATGGACACTGAACGTGAGAGCGACTGTTTGATATTCTGGGGTGCGCGGCACCATATTCTTAACACTAGGGCGCTCTGTTGTGACATGGGGCATGTATGATCCCTCTACCATGATCCTGTCCTCATCCATTAAACATGGATGTTATTATTAGAGAACTCAATGAATTATTTTATCAGTTTTCAAAGTTTGATTTGCCCACCCCTGGGCATCCCCAAGGCCATTTTGTGAAGTCTGAGAAATCAAAATATTTTTGTAATAATACTAAGATTTCTTTGTCTTTCCCTGATGGTGGAAAAACAATGAGGGGTGAAACTGCTGGTGCAAGAGGTGAGGCAGGGGCACTGAACTGTGTTTGGAGTCACTGCAATTTCATGACCACGCAGGCACATGTAGTTAAAGGGGGAAAAGCCAGTTTTGATGGAATATTACTCGGCCACCAAAAGGAATGAAATTGTGTTATTTGCAGAGAAGTGGATGGATCTAGAGACTAAGAGGGTGAAGTACATCAGAAGGAGAAAGACATATTAATGCGTTTATGTGGAATCTAGAAAAATGGTATGGAGGATCTTTTTTCAAAGCAGTAACAGAGACACAGACATAAAGAACAAATGTATGGATACCAAGGGAGAAGAGGGCAGGTGGGATGAACTGGGGCTTGGGATTGACATCCATACACTGTGGACAGTGCGCATAAAACAGATAACCGCTGAGAACAGTCTGTATGGCGGGGAACCCAGCTCGGCGCTCTGTGGTGACCTCGCTGGGAAGGAAATTCAGAAAAGAGGGGATATGTGTGCTCACAAGGCTGATTCGTTTTGCTGTAACCCAGAGACTGACACAGTAGTGTAAAACAACTAGACTCCCAATGTTTAAAAAAAAAAAAAAAACCAGTTTTCCTTAGGAACATCCTTGAGTATAAGCAATATACTTAATTTCATTAAATTCCCACCGCTCAGTATATATATTTTTAATTGTTGTGTGTAATGGAATTGGAAACATTTCTGAAATACTTCACCTGCCTACTAAACTACAGTGGTTGTCTTTGGCTTATGCAATTCTTCGAGTGACGAGCTGAACTAGCTCCTTTTTTTTTTTTTGTAAGAAACACTATTTTTACTTGAAAGAACAACTGACAGACAACTGTGGTTATTCAGACTTTGGTATTTGGCAGAAATTTTCTTGAAAGTGAAAAAAGTAAGACTGTCAGTTCAAGGAACTAAACTGACAGTATTTGCTGCCAGTGATAAAATTTGAGCTTTTGCGAGAAAACTGGAATTTTGGAAGCCTTAGACTGGCCACATTAACAACAGTGAAGACGTGTTGATTTTGACGGCAATCAACAAATTATGGAATGATCATATCTATGTAAAACTAGATCTGTCTACAGTGCTATCTTATTATCCACTGAGTGTTTCTATTATTAGCTTGTATGAATTCTATGCATATTGTAAATATTTCTCTTTGCCCTATACAAGGCCAGGAAAACAAGGTCCCACTTGTTTACAACTTCAGGTGATCCATCGTTTCTTTTGAGCTTCCCTGGCGGCTCAGTGGTTAAGAATCTGCCTGCCAATGTAGGAGGCATGAGTTTGATGCTTGGGTTAGGAATAGCCCTTGGAGAAGGAAGTGGCAACGCACTCCAGTATTCCTACCTGGAGAATTCCATGGACAGAGGAGCCTGGTGAGCTCCAGTCCACGGGGATCCAAAAGAGTCAGACATGACTTAGTGACTAAACAACAAAGCAAAATCCTTTAAGTGCAGAAAGTAATCTTCGCCACAGTGATTGTATAAATAATTATCTTAAAAAGTCTAAGACTAAGTTTAGATATCTTATTCTTTATTTCAACTTTATCTTGGTAGAGAGTATATTTCCACATATTTTTAAGCCCCTCCCAACACTAAATGAATTGTCCTCGAATGCTGTATAAAATAATCCTTTCCTGTTATCTGACATTTCCTTTACTCATATACACTCTTACACTGTGACGCTGATTTAAAACAGACACCCATTCTTGCATACTCACTTATTTGGTGCTTTCTTGAAGAGCTGAGTTTATCTTGGCGCAATTAAAGGCATTCAAAGGCTGCAGTCGACAGTCGGCCACATTCACAGCAGTTGCTGCTAGAACACTGACGTTCTGTAGGGTCTTCAACATCACACCTCACATAGCTTTCCTAGGGCATTCTGCCCGCTGAGTTAAACTATTATTCGCATTAGTTGCTTAGGATTCACAATTCTTTCGGTAAACATGTGCTTTTCCTGTGGCCTGAGAGCTGTAAGAGGCATCGCCCTGAGAGTGGGTATACGCTGATAGGGCAAGATCATTCCTCCTCGCTGACCAGAGTCTGGAGCAGCTACAGAAGCTGCGCAACGTTGGGCGACACACACAGAGCCCTGGGCCGTGTTCGGGAAGCAGGCAGCGCAGGGGGATCTTGAGGTTCACACACCGAGGTGAGTCAGACGTTCTCTGGGACGTTTCCGTCCGGGGCGCATCCTCGAGCAGGGGAGGCTTAGAACTCTCCGAAGTCTTGTAACAGGAGCCAGAGGTCAGGGCTACCAAAGCATCAAGGACGTGGGGGACCCAGATGCCAGAGAAAAGGGACAGGGCGTCTAAAGCTAACGTTCCGCACTGATGTTCCTTTTTTGCATTTGTGCTTACACCACCTACAGCAGGTGGAGAGCCTGAAAAACCAAGCATAAAGCAGAAGTTTCAGGCTACACAGCACCGACATTGGCAGTCATGTCACCATGTGAAATAATAATCTACGTTTAAGCCAGGCTCTCAGTGTGAGCCCATTAAGGTCTACACATCAGGAGAACAGACCCTCTGGAAATAGACGACTCTCATAACCTCTAAAAACTTAGGCAGACATAAGAGAAGTAAATATTTTCTATAGAAGGAGAATGTCTTCCAAAGCTTCAGGAATTGTTCATACACAATAGCTGATATCCAATAAAAAAATAAAATCCAAGAGCCATGCCATAAAACAGGATCATAAAAAGGTTACAGAAAACAGATGATACAGTCATTGGTGTTTCCAAACAGGAATATCATTTTAAATATCTTAAAATGATATCTAGAAAGCTAGATATCAGGCTCGACAATTTCAAAATTAGCTGGAACTTACTTTCAAAATCAAACAGAAGTCCCTGAACTGAAAAAAAATGTAATTGAACCCAAAAGACTGTGATAAATTAGATAGAAGGGAAGAGAATGATTCAATTTTAAGATAAGTAAAATATCAGACAAACTCAGAAAGAGAAAATACAGAAAAGGACATAAGAGATAAGAGGTGGAAAAGTCCAAGAATATATTCCAAGAATAATAGATGAAAGAGAATGAGTCAGAAATGGCATTTGAAGAAATACTGGCTGATAATTTCCCTAAAATGATTAAATACATTAATCCACATATTCAATACTTTAGCAGCATTATTTTTAATTGTCAAGATATGGAAGCAAGCTAGGTATCTATCAGCAGATGAATGGATAAGGAAGAGGTCCATCTACATACAGTGGAACACTACTTAGCCATTTGAAAAGAATGAACTTTTGTCATTTGCAACAGCAGGGATGGACCAGAGGGTATTATGCTAAGTGAAATAAATCAGACAAAAAGACAAATGCTATATGGTATCACTTATATATGGATACTTAAAAACACAACAAACCAGTGAAAATAACAAAAAAGAACACAGACTCATAGACACAGAGAACAAATCAGTGGTTAACAGTGGGGAAGAGGAAAATGGGGGAGGGGTAACTAGGGGTAGGAGATTAAGATGTACAAACAATTATGTATAAAATAAGCTACCAGGATATATTGTACAACATAGGGAATATTTTATAATAGCTATAAATGGAGCAAAACCTTTAAAAACCATGAATTACTTACACGGTACACCTATAACTCATACTATTATACATCAACTATACTTCAATTAAAAAAAAAAAAATTTAACAAACTCCAAACAAGATGAATAGGGATTCTTGGCAAGAATAGAATCCAAGTTGGAAGCACTAAGCTTAAGAAATAAAGCACAAAAGGAGAGTAATTATATGGATAAGTGTAAATAAATATTGACTTCAATAATGGCATGTGGGAGTCAAGATATACTTAAAAACATGTAATGGAATCACACTGAACAAAATAGAAGAGAAATAATGAACAGGATCCTGATGTCCTTGCATTGTCCAAAAAGTGAGAAGCACTAATTCTTTGTTATAGACGCAGGTTGTACTCTGAAAATTAACAGAGTGGTAGAATTACGTACAATTAACAAGCTAAGAGAGGAGGAAAACAAAGAAGTATTTGATCACTAAAAGAAAAGCAAAACATGGCAACTATATATTGAATAGTGACAGATTTTATCTTCTTGGGCTCCAAAACCACTGTGAATGGTGACTGCAGTGCAGCCATGAAATTAAAGGAGGCTTGCTCCTCAGAAGAAAGGCTGTGACAATCCTAGACAGCACATTTAAAAGCAGAGATATCACGCTGCCGACAGAGGTCCATATAGTCAAGGCTGTGATTTCTCCAGTACCCACGTATGGATGTGAGAGTTGGGCCACAAGGAAGGGTGAGAGCTGAAGAACTGATGCTTTTGAACTGTAGTGCTGGAGAGCCCCTTGGACAGCAAGGGATCAAACCAGTCCATCCCAAAGGAAGCAACCCTAAGTATCCATTGGAAGGACTGGTGCTGAAGCTCTGATACTTTGGCCACCTGACGGGAAGGGCTGACTCACGGGAAAAGACTCTGCTGCGGGGAAAAATTGAAGGCAAAAGGAGAAGAGGGCAACAGAGCATTAGATGGCTGAACGGCATCACTGACTCAATGGACCTAAGTTTGAGCAAACTCCGGGAGACAGTGAAGGACAGGGAAACCTGGCATGCTGCAGGCCATGGGTTGGCAAAGAGTTGGACACAACTTAGCAACTGAACAACAATACATTAACAGCACCAAAATAAATACATAACGCTCCAAACTGGAAATATAACGTTGAAAACCTGGAAGTAATCCATCAGTGATAACGGATAATCAAATCAGGTATATACATAATATAAATTATATAACAGTGGTAATGAAAATGATAAAGATCAAAGTTGAGAAAAGTTGTCTGACTCAGAAGATCCCATTTGTCTAAGATTTTTTTTAAAGGTAAAATTAATATGTGATCTACAAAGTAAAACAGTGATTATCTTTGTGCAGAAGTAATTACAGAGAGGTCCTTAGAAAATTTCTGAGGCACCAGTATGTTCTATATTTTAATATGAGTCATGGTTTCATGGTCTTATCTTATAAAATTTCATCAATCTTATTTGTGATTCTGTGCAATTGTCTGCAACTACTCTATACTACAGTTAAAAACAAGAAACTTCCCTGGAAAAGAAATTGGTGGTATATCTCTAAATACCTTACATTCCTTCAAAGTATTGCTCAAAATACTAAGAATTTCTGTTGTGGATAGTAGCTCTCTGCAGGATAATCTGTTTTTTTCTGCTTGTTTATCTTATCACTCACACAAGTTCTGTTAATACCATTTATTGTCTGGCAGATCAGAACCTCCTTATACCTCTTTAATTTTAAAAAATGTCATCATAAGGGAAAATACATTTACGATCTTTTAAAACATGATAATTGTTTGGTTTATCTGACAAGTTAGGATATATTTATTGTTCACAGTGAATGATGATGATCATGAAGATCAGATAGCAACTTGTTAAAAAATAACTTATCGAGCACTTAGTATATACTGGGCTTCCCTGGAGGCTCAGATGGTAAGGTGTCTGCCTGCACTGTGGGAGACCTAGGTTCAATCCCTGGGTAGGGAAGATCCCCTGGAGAAGGAAATGGCTACCCACTCCAGTACTCTTGCCTGGAAAATTCCATGGATGGAGGAGCCTGGCAGGCTACAGTCCACGGGGTCGCAAAGAAGTGGACACGAGTGAGCAACTTCACTGGTTCACGGGTAGTTTATATCACAAGTGTTCAAATCACCTTCATATATTAACTTGTTATCCTTGCAACCATCCAATGACATAAGAACACGCTTTGAAAGATATCAGTGGCCCTGCTACTTGCTAGTTTTGTTTTTTAATTTGTATTGGACCGTTGATTCAGGAGGAGGGGATGACAGAGAATGAGATGGTCGGATGACATCACCAACTCAATGGACATGAGTCTGAGCAAACTCCAGGAGCTGGTGACAGACAGGGAAGCCTGGCGTGCTGCAGCCCATGGGATCGCCAAGAGCAGTGCACGACTGAGCGACTGAACTGAGCAGAGAGTTGATTTACAATGTGGAATCAGTTTCAGGGGTACAGCAAAGTGAATCAGCTACACATATACATACATCCACGATTTCTTTTAGACTTTTCCCATGAAGGCCATTATCCATGTACTGAGCAGGGTTCCCTGTGCCCTACAGTAGGTCCTGATTAGTTACCTCTTTTATACATAGCAGTGCCTACATGTCAGTTCCCATCTCTAACTTATCCCTCCTCCCACCCACTTACCCTCTGGTAATCACAAGGTTTCTATATCCATGACTCTGCTTCTGTTTTATAAACAAATTCATTTTTACACCCTTTTTTAAGATTCCATGTATAAATGATATCATACGATATTTGTCTTTCTATGTCTGACTGACTTCACTCAGGATGACAGTCTCTGGCTCTATCCATGTTTTTGCAAATTACATTATTCTGTTCCTTCTTATGGCTGAGTAATATTCCGTTGAGTATACACACCAGCACGTCTTCTTTATCCATTCATATTTCAGTGTATATTTAGGTTACTTCCATGCCCTGGCTACTGTAAATAGTGCTACAATGAACACTGGGGTGCAAGTCTCCTTCTGAATCATGGTTTCCTCCGGGTACATGCCAAGGACTGGGATTGCTGAGTCATATTGGAGTTCGATTTTTAGGTTTTTAAGGAACCTCCATATCGTTCGCCCTAGTAGAACATTTACATTTACATTCCCACAAACAGTGTAGGAGGATTCCCTTTTCTCCACACCCTCTCTAGCATGTACTGTTTGTAGATTTTTTTGATGATAGTCATTCTGGCCCATGTGAGGTGATAACTCATTATAGATATGATTTGCATTTCTCTGTTAATTAGTGATGCTGAGCATCGTTTCATGTGCTATTTGGCCATCTGTATGTCTTCTTTGGAGAAATATCTATTTCGCTCTTCTGCCCATTTTTTGGTTATTTTTTTTACATAGTTTTGTATTGATTTAATGTATTTAGGACATTTGAAAAATATAAAAAAATGATGTATAACACTAAGAAATGTATTTCTATCACAAAAATGATTTTACCAATATAAAAGTTGTTTTCTGAAACCCCTTTTAACTTTTTATTCTACAGTCAATTTAACAATGTTTTCCCCCGAATACAGGAGTTCCTTCATTTGCTTTTCTCTTGCTATCCTCTTTTTATCTTCCCGGGTGTATTAATTTCTTTTTCGTTTTGTGACTAGAGAAAGCATTTATAAATTACAGGGATTTTTCATGTTGTAGCTATAGATTACGATATGGTCATGTTCTAAACCTCATTAAAGTTATCAGCTCTTTCCCCTCCTCCACTCCCCAAGTTCTACTGAGAAAACCTACTGCTTAACAAAGCAAGCCACGGTGTCTCTGTTATATAATAACCTTTGCCCAAGTGAAATATTTGCTCTCTGAAAGTACAAAGGAATAAACAAGGGCTTCCAATCAAGGCATTAAACTTAGCATAATTAGATGATTGTGGCTCCCTGGCATTGAGGACAGATGGGAGAAAAGCCATTAGTAAGTCCGTAGCCATTATGGCTAATCATCACCTCCTCATCTTTCTCTCGCCATCAGTAATGGGAATTCCCCACTGGTGACCCTTTGTAATTTTACCTGTGCAGGGCCCTTCCGTGTTCTCTTTTGCTCCTGATCACTTTTTAAGTTTATTTTTTTTTAACTTACTGCTTACATGCTTAGTGGAATATAGCCAGTTAACAGTGTTGTGACAGTTTCAGGTGGACGGCAGGGGACTCAGTCATATAGACATGTGTCCACTCTCGCCAAACTCCCCCTCATCCAGGCTGCCACAACACACTGGGCAGAGTTTCCTGTTCTATAAGGTATGACCTCGTTGGAGATCCATTTTTAACAGAGCAGTGTATGAATGTCAGGTCCTGATCATTTTTTTATTATTTTTTTTCCATTTGTTTTTATTAATTGGAGACTAATTACTTTACAATATTGTAGTGGTTTTTGCCATACACTGACATGAATCAGCCATGGATTTACATGTGTTCCCCATCCCGATCCCCCCTCCCACCTCCCTCCCCACCCCATCCCTCTGGGTCTTCCCAGTGCATCAGCCCTGAGCACTTGTCTCATGCATCCAACCTGGGCTGTGATCTGTTTCACCCTTGATAGTATACTTGTTTCAATGCTATTCTCTCAGAACATCCCACCCTCCCCTTCTCCCACAGAGTCTAAAAGTCTGTTCTGTACATCTGTGTCTCTTTTTCTGTTTTGCATATAGGGTTATTGTTACCATCTTTTTAAATTCCATATATATGCATTAGTATACTGTATCGGTGTTTATCTTTCTGGCTTATTTCACTCTGTATAATGGGCTCCAGTTTCATCCATCTCATTAGAACTGATTCAAATGAATTCTTTTTAATGCCTGAGTAATATTCCATAGTGTATATGTACCACAGCTTCCTCATCCATTCGTCTGCTGATGGGAATCTAGGTTGCTTCCATGTCCTGGCTATTATAAACAGTGCTGTGATGAACATTGGGGTGCACGTGTCTCTTTCAGATCTGGTTTCCTCGGTGTGTATGCCCAGGAGTGGGATTGCTGGGTCATACGGCAGTTCTATTTCCAGCTTTTTAAGAAATCTCCACACTGTTTTCCATAGTGGCTGTACTAGTTTGCATTCCCACCAACAGTGTAACAGGGTTCCCTTTTCTCCACACCCTCTCCAGCATTTATTGCTTGTAGACTTCTGGATAGCAGCCATACTGACTTGCGTGTAATGGGACCTCATTGAGGTTTTGATTTGCATTTCTCTGATAATGAGTGATGTTGAGCATCTTTTCATGTGTTTGTTAGCCATCTGTATGTCTTCTTTGGAGAAATGTCTGTTTAGACCTTTGACCCATTTTTTGATTGGGTCATTTATTTTTCTGGAATTGAGCTGCAGGAGTTGCTTGTATATTTTTGAGATTAATCCTTTGCTTCTTCATTTGCTATTATTTTCTCCCATTCTGAAGGTAAATGCTAATGAGTATGAAACAGGAAATTAACTGATCATTTTTTAAAAATATTCTTGCCAGACTTCTATCCACTCTTAGCGGTCCCTGATCCTCCCCTGCCCCCTTTTCATACGTCACTTGTGAACTGACTTAAATCATCTGATTGTGTGCATGATGAACTGAATTCTGGAAATAGTTTTGCACCTTTTGTCATATTTTTCCTTAAAGATGTGACTACATTTCATGAATGGAGCACTTAATGGTTGTTAAGGAAACCAGAATTTACTACCACGTAAAGAAAGACCTATTGCACATCACTGCTTCCTCTAAATTGTTGTCATTTTGCTCTGTTAGAAGATGGTGGGGGAGGCATTGTTAAGCTTGAGAAATATTTGACTATTCCAGGAAAAACATTCATAGACATGCTGAGACACTGACTCTCCAAAACCCAACTTGTAAAACTGATTCCAAACTACAGAACATTCAAGCACCTGAATCCTTCTGTTTAGCCAATGAGATTTGTGCTGGGACAATACCAATAAACACTCAGACACTATCTACAGGAATCAATACTGGAAAATGAGAAAGGAAGAATGTTAATTAGTTGAATGCATTAAAATTCCAAAAACGAGTCTGCCCTGGTAAGAAATTAAGGTGGGGATTCTTGCCTTTTTTCTGGCCACACAGCAGAGCATATGGAACTTCCCAGACTGGGGATCAAAACCATGCCCCCTGCAGGGGAAGCACTGAATTTTAGCCACTGGACCCCCAGGGAAGTCCCAGAGTACAGGTTCTGAGTTCGATGACATAGCTGACAATAATAGCCTGTATTTACCAAGTGCTTATTAGACTGATTGAGTCTATGTGCTGACTCTTGTATTTACCAAGTGCTTATTAGATTGACTGAGTCTATGTGCTGACTCTTTGTGACCCCATGGACTGTAGCCCACCAGGCTCCTCTGTCCATGGCATTTCTCAGCCAAGAATACTGGCGTGGGTTGCCATTTCCTCCTCCAGGGGATCTTCCTGACTTAGAGACCAAATCTGAGTATGCTAAGTTCTTTATATGTTTTATATCATTTATTCCTCACACCTCCAAAAAATGGTATAAATTCTTATTTTGTTACCATTTTCTTGATAAGGCAACAAAGCAACAAGAGGAGGAGATATCTTGCTCCAGGTCACTCAACGAGTAAAAGTCAGAGACAGGTGTAGACTCAGAGATATTCGACTCCAGAAGCCCATCTGGCTACCATTATTTTATTCTGCCTCCTTCTGAGACTCTGAATATCCTTCTCAAATCTTACCTAGTTCTGAGCTGCCGAAACAGAGCACTGCATTACAGTTGTGCTAAAAGCTCCCTTGGGAATTTTTTTTTTTTTTTTATCATATATTTAAAGTGGAAACAGGTAGCCTGAATCTTTGTTTTTCCAGCCGTGTATGACTTCTTGGGTCCAGGCCCAGAATAGGCATAACTGAGTTTCACCAGGGTTAGAATTTGCAGGGGAGATGTAGGAAGGTTTTGCCTGGGGAGAAAGTTGAAAGAGTTTTGAGATCTGCAAGCTAAGCTGTTTGAGAAGGAGAGTAAAGTGGATGGGCTGATGGAGAAATAGTGATGGGACCAGGGGTTAATGCATGTAAATGGTGAAAATACTGAGAATCTTGCCAGCTATAATCAAGGCTTTGATTATGTGGATCACAATAAACTGCGGAAAATTCTGAAAGTGATGGGAATACCAGACCACCTGACCTGCCTCTTGAGAAACCTGTATGCAGGTCAGGAAGCAACAGTTAGAACTGGACATGGAATAACAGACTGGTTCCAAATAGGAAAAGGAGTACGTCAGGCTGTACACTGTCACCCTGCTTATTTAACTTATATGCAGAGTACATCATGAGAAACACTGGGCTGGAGGAAGCACAAGCTGGAATCAAGATTGCCAAGAGAAATATCAATAATCTCAGATACGCAGATGATACCACCCTTATGGCAGAAAGTGAAGATGAACTAAAGAGCCTCTTGATGAAAGTGAGAGAGGAGAGTGAAAAACTTGGCTTAAAGCTCAACATTCAGAAAACTAAGATCACGGCATCCAGTCCCATCACTTCAGGGCAAATAGATGAGGAAACAGTGATTGACTTTATTTTTCTGGGCTCCAAAATCACTGCAGATGGTGATTGCAGCCATGAAATTAAAAGACGCTTACTCCTTGGGAGAAAAGTTATGACCAACCTGGGCAGCATATTAAAAAGCAGAGACATTACTTTGTCACCAAAGTCTGTCTAGTCAAAGCTATGGATTTTCCAGTGGTCATGTATGGATGTGAGAGCTGGACTGTGAAGAAAGCTGAGGCTGAAGAATTGATGCGTTTGAACTGTGGTGTTGGAGAAGACTCTTGAGAGTCCCTTGGACTGCAAGGAGATCCAACCAGTCCATCCTGAAGGAGATCAGTCCTGGTGTTCATTGGAAGGACTGATGCTGAAGCTGAACCTCTAATACTTGGGCCACCTGATGTGAAGAGCTGACTCATTGGAAAAGACCCTGATGCTGGGAAAGACTGAGGGCAGGAGAAGGGGATGACAGAGGATGAGATGGTTAGATGGCATCACCGACTCAATGGACATGAGTGAGTAAACTCCGGGAGTTGGTGATGGACAGGGAGGCCTGGCCTGCTGCGGTCCATGGGGTCACAAAGAGTCGGACACGACTGAGTGACTGAACTGACTGAGCTGATAATCGAGGTGGTGTTGTTGTTCAGCTGCTAAGTTGTGACCCTGTGGACTATAGTCCTCCAGGCTCCTCTGTCCATTGCATTTCCAGGCAAGAATACTGACGTGGGTTGCCCTTTCCTCCTCCAGGGGATCTTCCTGGACCAGGGGTCAAACCCGTGTCTCCTGCACTGGCACAGGTGGATTCTTTGCCACTGAGACACCTGAGAAAGTCAGGGCTTCTCTGCACACTTGTCAACTCCTTTGTCCATCAACAATCACTATTTCCTTCTTTCAAAAGAACTTTATTTAGAGAAATGCCAGATGTTCTTTTCTACACCACCCCTACTGTTTATGAAGTTTTATGACATGTTTCCTCAAGCTCATTGTTACTGACATTTGGGGCCAGATCATTCCATATTAGGGAGGACAGGACTGTGCATTGCAGGATGTTTAGCCACATCCATGGCCTATACCTGCTAGATGTCCATGGTACCAACCCCTGCCCCAGCTGTGACAAAATGTCCAAAATGCCCCTAGACACTGATAAACACTGCCCTCCACACCACAGGCAAAGTCCTTTCCTTGTTCACGGCCCCTTGGATAGATCCAGTAGGTTTTGGAAGGGACATCCATGGACATTCTTCAAACTGAGGATGCAACTGACTCATCTATGAGTCAGTCCATCCCTGTCATTTATGCATTTATCAATAGAGTTTGAACTGCAGTCCAGAGAGTTGCAAAGAGTTAGACACAACTTAGCAACTGAACAACAACAGAGTCCAGCCCAGTAACTGTCATACTGTAAATACTAAGTCCTGGCTACATTTTTAATATAGGAATTGTATTAAGTATACATCAGAATGAAGGTGTGGATAAGTTGACATTAAAATGGAAGGAGCATATTTATCTACCATACCCACTTTCCTGATAAAAGGTCAGTTAAAACACAGATTCCTATGTGCAGGAGAGGCAGACCTCTTAAGTAGCTTTGGTTACCTGTCAGAATTACCCATCCCAGAGCTGTGGGAAGCATACACACAATTTTATTCCTAAACCATCATACCAGTTCCCATGATTCAGAGAAAAGCAGCTGTCCTTCTGAACAGCTGTCGGTGTTTCTGGACAGAATCTCTGGAGGGGAGGGAGAGAAGTTGGTTTGACTTGTTGCTACGTGTGTGTATTCCTATTCTGGAAACTTGAGTTTAAAGCAGGAACTGTGGTAAATGAAACCACTGTTTAGATGGGCTTTACACCCACCTCAGAGCTAACTGGTTGTTTAGCAATTAATTGATGGGAGATGACCAGAATACACCTTGAAATATCATTACACTTAGTGATTATGTATACCCTTCCCCCCCTCCATTCTTGGATTGATTGGCTGAATTATCATGAAAATTGAGCCAAACATTCCTTCCCTCCTGCTCAAGAATTGTGTACAATGTCTCTCTAGTCAGAAAGTGACTGGATACTTGATCAATGTTCAAGGGACAGGGAGAGGAGGAAGAAAGTCATCAGATTTGTTATCATGAGTCACACTTGATGTGAGCTCTGCTCTTTTTCAGCAGTTAAGAAATTAGAACAGATTTCTTTTTTCTAAAGAAGACAGGCTGAAACGTTTGCAGCTTTTGAAAGGTAATCTAACACTGTCAAGCTTATGACGTGTCAGGATTCAGTACAGGCATCTTGCTTTTATAATACAAAGATCAGAGAGTCAGGCAAGTTTTGGCAAAACAACAACAGGAAGAGTCCCTGTCTCTAGAGAGAGCTGCCAAACTTCAAAGTAATTTACATCAATAGTATAATCGCCCCCTACGAAAAGCGCCCCCCTCTGCAAAGCTAGTTACTAAAGCACTTGCTCAATCATAAAAATGTGAGGAAAGCGGAACTGAATACCTTAGATAAGTGATGATCTGAGATACAAAAACCCATCTGATAGAGTCTCGAGATTTGGTTCTCTTTGAAAACAAATGAAAAAAGCATACTTTCAGTTTCCCAGGATCTAGTGTGCTGAAAAGTTAACACTATCTCAGTAAAATGTGATTCATCTAGTGTTGAAACTCAAAGAATTACAGAAATGACTTGTAAAGGGCTGTATATCGAACAAGAAAACACCAAACTCCATAGGACTTGCATCTCGAATTTGTTTAGAAACGACACTCTCATGTAGACTCAAACCCCATTCAAACTCTATGTAAATAACCTCCCATTACCTAACTAGTAAAAGTCACTTGCATGACCAAGTTCTAGTAGGCATGTAGGGAAAGTAAATATTTTTAGATTTTGTTGTTTTAAGATAACATTACTTTATAGATTCAGAATTTCAAATATATTTAAACCCAAGGTGGCTCATCTTGTTGTTACTGTGCGTCAGTGCTACAGAAATGGAAACCGTGTTGGAAAACAACAGCCAGGATGAAAATCATTTCTAGGCAGAGTGCTTTTCCCTTCTGTGCCTTGAATGAATTCCACACCTCCATCACGAGATATTCACTATCTTTTATGATTTTTCTCTCCTGGCTCCAAGAATCCCGTTCAGTGTGGTTCCTATTCAAGTTCCATAATCAAACCTATTCAAACTCCCTTTTCCAGAGAGATGTTTATATTCTAGATCCATCCTGCCCTCTTTTCTTTCCTCCCCATCTAAATTAAATCCAATTCTACCATCTCCCAGTCTCCCAAGGCAACACTAGATTAATTTGATAATTCTAGTGGCTGACTATTTTGGGGGGCTCCAAAATCGCTGTAGATGGTGATTGCAGCCATGAAATTAAAAGACACTTACTCCTTGGAAGGAAAGTTATGACCAACCTAGACAGCATATTAAAGAGCAGAGACATTATTTTGTCAACAAATGTCCGTCTAGTCAAGGCTATGGTTTTTCCAGTGGTCATGTATGGATGTAAGAGTTGGACTATAAAGAAAGCTTAGCACTGAAGAATTGGTGCTTTTGAACTGTGGTATTAGAAAAGATTCTTGAGAGTCCCTTGGCCTGCAAGGAGATCCAATCAGTCCATCCTAAAGGAGATCAGCCCTGGGTGTTCATTTGAAAGACTGATGTTGAAGCTGAAACTCCAATACTTTGGCCACCTGATGCAAAGGGCTGGCTCATTTGAAAAGACCCTGATGCTGGGAGGGATTGAGAGCAGGAGGAGAAGGGAACGACAGAAGATGAGATGGTTGGATGGCATCACCGACTCAATGGACATGGGTTTGGGTAAACTCTGGGAGTTGGAGATGGACAGGGAGACCTGGTGTGCTGTGGTTCATGGGGTCGCAGAGAGTCTGACACGACTAAGCGGCTGAACTGAATCTGTGTATCAATTTCTTAGCATGAAAATAGTTACCAAGCATTTCTTTTGTTCAGCTAATAATATAGTGACCTGTCTTTTTAATTGGTATTTACTCTTACTTGAGGGCCCTTAGCAACCAGGACCTTATGTATTAGATATACAATCTAATGAATAAGAGGCTGCTTGGTATGAATCCTGGTTCTGTGGTGTTAACTGCATGACTTTGAGGCATTACTGCATCTCTCTGGACTTCAGTTTCCTCATCAGTGAAATCAGATGGCCATAGAATGCCCATCAAAAAGGGATGCTTCATGGAAATAACTCATGTAACATATTTATCATAGGAAGTGACCACGCTACTGCTGCTAAGTCGCTTCAGTCGTGTCCGACTCTGTGCGATCCCATAGATGGCAGCCCACCAGGCTCCGCTGTCCCTGGGATTCTCCAGGCAAGAGCACTGGAGTGGGTTGCCATTTCCTTCTCCAATGCATGAAAGTGAAAAGTGAAAGTGAAGCAGCTCAGTTGTGTCCAACTCTTTGCAACCCGGTGGACTGCAGCCTACAAGGCTCCTCTCTCCATGGGATTTTCCAGGCAAGAGTACTGGAGTGGGTTTCCATAAATATACATCATAACTAACATAAAATATACACTACAGAATATACATGGTTAACTAAAATACACTAAATATTAATTAGTCTTTATAATCTGAAGAACCAGATCATTAATGCTGGTCTCTATTAGTACATCATGTGAAATGCCGGGCTGGATGAAGCAGCTGGAATCAAGATTGCCGGGAGAAATACCAATAACCACAGATAGGCAGACACCACCCTTATGGCAGAAAGTGAAGAGGAACTGAAGAGCCTCTGGATGAAAGTGAAAGAGGAGGGTGAAAAAGTTGGCTTAAAAACTCAGCATTCAAAAAACTAAGATCATGGCATCCAGTGCCATTACTTCCTGGCAAATAGATGGGGAAACAATGGAAACAGTGACAGACTTTATTTTGGGGGGCTCCAAAATCACTGCAGATGTTGACTGCAGCCATGAACTTAAAAGACACTCCTTGGAAGACAAGTTATTACCAACCTAGACAGCATATTAAAAAGCAGAGATATTACTTTGCCAACAAAGGTCCATTGAGTCAAAGCTATGGTTTTTCCAGTAGTCATGTATGGATGTGAGAGTTGGATTACAAAGAAAGCTGAGCACCAAAGAATTGATGCTTTTGAACTGTGGTATTGGAGCAGACTCTTGAGAGTCCCTAGGACTGCAAGGAGTTCCAACCAGTCAATCCAAAAGGAAATCAGTCCTGAATATTCATTAGAAGGACTGATACTAGAGTTCCAATATTTTGGCCACCTGATGCAAAGATCTGACTCATTAGAAAAGACCTTGATGCTGGGAAAGATTGAAGGTGGGAGGAGAAGGGGACGACAGAGGATGAGATGGTTGGATCACTGACTCAATGGACATGAGTTTGAGCAAGCTCTGGGAGTTGGCGATGGACAGGGAAGCCTGGCGCCCTGCAGTCCATGGGGTTGCAAAGACTTGGACACAACTGAGTGGCTGAGCTGAGCTGATGACTGACAATTCAGAGACTATTTTTGCAAAGGGGATAGTTCACAGTTTTCTCCATTTCATAAGGTATGATAAATTTCTCAGCTCTGTAGAAGAATGGTCTCAGCTATAATCTCCAGAAATACATAGTAGTAACGAATTGGGATAAACAAGATTATTTGAACAACCAACCAAGTTGGGCTTCAGTGGCCATAATTCCAAGAGCAACCATCGTATGACATTATACAAATAGAGGCTTAAAATTATGGTAAAGACAAATACTTAAAGATATATAGATCTCTTCTGCCTTATATTTTTATGTACAATCATTGCAAGGAGAAAGAATTAAACCAAAGCATAGATCTAAGTAAAAATGACTCTCATCAACATCTATGAGCTCAAGTCTTTTTAACTAAAAAGAAATGAGATGCCAATATACCATTTATAGCTATAGACTCTGGCCTGGGGCTGAATCAGTCAGTCAGTCAACCACTGTCCTTCCCTCCATTGCAACAGGAGATGAAAAGAGTATCCTTTGCTAGAAACCTCTTCAAAACATGTTCCAACACTTTGGTTTGTGAAGTGTAGCGGGAAAAAGTCACTCAAATATTGAAACAGGACTAAGAATCTCCAGCCTGTTTTCCAGTTGTTCAGTTGCTAATTCATGCCCAACTCTTTGCAACCCCACAGACTGCAGCTCACCAGGCTCCTCTGTCCTCCACTCTCTCCAGGAGTTTGCTCAGACTCATGCCCATTGAGTTCTTGATGCCATCCAGCCCTCTCATCCTCTGTTGACCAGAGTAAGCAGTGGAGGCCTGAGACTGGCCTGTCTCCTCTGTGGAGCCAGAGTTATGTTTAAATTTCAATTTTGTTTCCTTGTTGCTTGTCCTTTTATTTTTGTATTGAGTGTAATGGCTTTACAGTGTCTTGTTAACTTCTGCTGGACAGCAGCAGGAATCAACTATACACACACACACAGCCCATCTCTTGGACGCCCCTCCCATCCCCCATCCCACCGCCTAGGTCATCACAGAGCATCACTGAGCATCACAGAGCATCACTGAGCATCACAGAGCATCACTGAGCATCACTGAGCATCACTGAGCATCACAGAGCATCACTGAGCATCACTGAGCACCCAGCTGAGCTCCCAGTGCTCCACAGCAGCCCCCCACTTGCTGTCTATGTTCCGTATGGTAGTCAACTCATTGGGAAAGACCCTGTTGCTGGGAAAGATTGAAGGCAAAATGAGAAGACAGCGGCACACAATGAGATGGTTAGATAGCATCACTGACTCCTCGGACATGAATCCGAGCAAACCCCGGGAGATAGTGGAGGACAGGGAAGCTTGGCTGCTTGGGATCACAAAGAGCCGGACACGGCTTAGCACCCGAAGGCACAGACACACATTTACATCAATGCTCCTCTCCTAACTCCTCCCTCCCTCTCCTTCGGATTTTTAAGTGTACATTTTCTGGTCAGTTCTCTAGTTCCTCATAGTCTGTGTCAAAGGTTGGGTTCTCCAGAAGGTGATGCCAAGATGGAATTTGGGGTGAACGATGTCTATTAGGGGTCCACCTCTTTGAAAGAGGCAGAGGCAGACTTGGGCAGAGGGAGAAGACAGGTGGGATGTGGCTGGGCACAACCTCAGTCAAGCCCCCTGGGAGCTCTGGGTCACTTCAGCCACTGTGGGTCATTGGATGGGCGGCATTTAGGCGTTGTCCAGCCATGGAGGCTGGACAGAGGCAGCTGTCTTCAGCTGGCACTGCAGGGACCCATGGCTGGAGGACTTGGCTGACCACACTATCTTCAACTGGTCAGCAGGTCCTTCCTTGAAGGGCCATCTGGGTGGTACAACACTGTCTGCCATTGGCTATTACTTAGAATTACTTAGGATTACTAAGAATCCTTTTGATTACAAAGATTTAGCAAGTAATTGCTTTTTCTTGTGAGCCTGCAAGGAAATGATCAAGAGTCTTTAAGCAGTAACTTCATTTAGAAACTGGGGCATCTTGATAAATCTCAACATTTGCTGGTCTCAACAACAGGCCATCATGTTCTTCTAACCATTGACAAAAGAAATATTTCTAAAATTAACTTCATCTTCTAAAGCTCCACAGCTACCTTTTAAAAGTTAATGAAGAGGGTGAAAGAACTCAACTCTTTGACTTGGAAAATGCATGAAGCAATTATTTATTTCTACCCACAGTAATGATGAATTCTCTGAGTAAAGCCAGGTTAGATTCTTAACCCTTTCTGAGTTACCTCTGTTTCTCCTTAGATAATTTGTGTCAGGACTTACCCAACTTGTTTGATTGTAATTGTCTGTGCTCTAGGTTTTTCATCCATATGAAATTCCAAAATGACATGCTAACTTTTTAGTTCCAGCCAAATAAGATTCCCAGATAAGAGACATATCCCTTTGGGTAATAAATACTAACTACAACAGTAATACAAAATAACTCAATAGAAAGTCCAACTAGAACTTAGCTACTGGGCTTGCACCAATGACCCAGGAGTCCAGGCTCTTCTCTTCTGCGGCTGACATTCCTTTCCAGGGCCTCCCACCTTCAGCTGGGCAACCAGCAAACAGAGAGCAAGTCGAGTGTGGCCACATCCAGCCATGGTGTGCACCTCTTCTTTCCTAACCTCAAACTCAGTGCAAGCGAGGTTGAACAGTGCAGTCTTCTAGTGTGTCCAGGGAAATAAAATAAAATGAATAAGCGTTGATCTCTCCAGTCTCCAATGCGGAGGACGATACAGTCATGGTTTGTGTGTAAGTGCTGACGTATTCTCTGTCTGTCCTAATACTGTGATTTCAACATGTTATTTGGAAAAGTATGTCTAGGGGAGGTTAACTGAATCCAAAAGAGAATTTGGTGCCATGAAAACATGAGTGCTTCAGTATGCATCTGGACACTGTCTATTTCTAGTGCAACTAGCTAAAATTGGGTTTGGCGCTTATCCCAGGAGTGAACCTTAGGGTCTCGAATTGATGTTGTCAGTAGGTCGTACGGCAGCAGTCTCAGCATCTTCCTCTCGGTGGGTGCCAGGTTAAGCAAGATTTGTACTTAGTTATAGACGAGATCATAATTTTAGTCACCGTATTTTGGATAGGATAGGGTACCTCCACAATCTCCTCTATTATCCCATTTAGGGCTTGCTTCTCCAGCCTGCAAGCTCAAGGGAGCTCCAAGTCCTCTTTCCCTGGCGACTCTGCATCCTGAGCCAGTGGTACCCTGGAGTCGGCCTCCTCCTGGCTTCTCAGATCTGGATCTGTCCCTCTTGTCCCAAATCTACGTTCGGGGTGATCATGTCAGCAGCTTGAAACCAGTCCCAGCGGGAGTATTTGCACCATCAGTGCCTCCCAGCGTTGCAGATGAAGGCTGCCTCCCCCGCTGAGGGTGCTTTACTGGCAGGATGCTGACAGCTTACGATATATTTGGCAGCAGCCCGACTGTCTCAGGAGAGACTGGGCTATGGTTACAAGCATCCTCCACGTCTTCATGTCTTAACAACCAAAGTGTATATTTAGGTCACATGACATGCACTAGGCAGGACGACTTTACTCAATGTGGTCTGTCCAGGCTGACAATGTGGGCTGACAGGCATCACCTTGACCTGGCCTTTTGTCACCCCTGCCAGTGATGAGAGGCTCCTGAAGTCTCGACCCAGAACTGAGTCAGGTCACTTCCCTTCACTGGGCCAAGCAAGTGATGGGGTCCACCAGCCTCCACCAGGCAGGAAAGTGAAACCCCATCAATTTCTGTAAGCTTTTGAACTGTGGTGCTGGAGAGGACTCGAGAGTCCCTTGGACAGCAAGGAGATCAAACTAGTCAATCCTAAAGGAAATCAACCCTGAATACTCACTGGAAGAGCTTAAGCTGAAGCATCAATACTTCGGCCACCTGATGCAAAGAACAGACTCGCTGGAAAACACCCTGATGCTGGGAAAGATTGAGGGCAGGAGGAGAAGGGGACGACAGAGGATGAGATGGCTGGATGGCATCACCAGCTCGATGGACATGAGTTACAGCAAACTCTGGGAGATGGTGGAGGACAGGGGAGCCTGGTGTGCTGCGGTCCATGGGATCGCAGAGTCAGACACGACTGAGCGACTGGCCTGAACTGAGACTGAACAGCAGCAACAGAGGAAGGACTGTCAGATAAAGTCGTCAAGACGGGCTCGCTAGTGGCTGGCCTGGTGGACTGGACCCAGGCGCTCAGAGGCTCCCCACCACACCCCCATCCTTGGGATGTCCACTCTGCCCACTCTTCCTAGAGGGGAAGCTGTTCTAAGGACACAACCTTGGAATAGCAGGGGTTGCTGAGACCATCTGGATGGTATCCACCAGTGGTCCCCAGCTTTTTTGGCACCAGGGACTGGTTTCATGGAAGACAGTTTCCCCCCCTACAGGTGGAAGGGGATGGTTTCTGGGTGATTCAAGGGCATTACGTTTACTGTGCATCTTATTTCTCATATTATTAGATCAGATCCAACTCAGATAGTCAGGTGTTAGATCCCAGAGTCTGGGGACCCCTGATATACATGACTGAACCCAGTTAAGGCCTCTATATAAACTCCGTCTATGATTTGGTGGGTAGGTGTGGAGATCTCCTTGTCTTGCAGCAACCAAGTCAAACCTTGTGTGAAGGTTCTTTCCTTCTTAGACATGCCTTCTGCTGATCTGGAGTGGCTGCCTCTTCCCTGGGCCTCTCTCTGCCCTCTCTGTATGGGGCCATTTGCAAATCAACAGGGAACTACTGAATAGGATTACCTGATAGATATGATTAATGATCATTCCAATAAGGTTTGGTAAATAAGAGCATGTGTGTGCTTAGTCACTCAGTCATATCCAACTCTTTGCAGGCCACCAGGCTCCTCTGTCCATGGGCTTCCCAGGCAAGAATACTGGGTGGGTTGCCATTTCTTCTCCAGGGGATTTTCCTGACCCAGGATTCGAACCCATGTCTACTATACTCACAGGCAGATTCTTTACCTCTTGAGCCAACAGGGAAGCCCCTTAGAAAAGTTTAAATCCTCTCAAAGGAAACAGTACATTGTCTTGACTTAGCCCTTAAATTACTTAGAACCTTCTCTCAGGAATCCACAGAAATCAATATGTCAGGGTTTGGGTTTTTTTTTTGGTTTGTTTGTTTTTTTTAATTTCCACTCAACTCTACATAACATATGCATTATGAGGGATTATTTTTTAAGTTGTCCTGAAAGGGAGAAAACAACCCACAAAAAAGTTATTACCAGGATTCTAATTAAAAGAAGGGCCAGATTTATTGGATGGCTATTTTTAACAAAATCCCAGTGGTTTCAATAACCTATAAGCCTAACTACCAGGAAGTGATCTCAGCAGTTGCCCAAGTGAGAATGAAATATGTTTGTTATCCCAAGAGGACTTTTGTATGTTTTCCAGTGCTGTGGGACATTATTTCTTTCTCTTTTCCTCAAGGGGGGAAAAAAAAGAAGAATGAAAAGAACTTTAGTATGATTTTCATGATTAACTTGATCGAAGTAAAGATTAAACCCGTCTCTGAGGTCCGTTAGAATAATTGTGGACCTGATTCCCCTTCTCTGCTGTACCTTAGCACAGCCCCTAATCTCAAGGGTAACAGGAAATGCAGATTAAACAAAGTCTATCTTCAAAGCTTTTTGCGCTGTATCTGCACCATGGGAAAGGAAGCTTTGATAAAGGAATTAGAACAGAAATCTTAATGGATTGGGTGGGAGAAGGAAGTTTCAGTTCTGCCTGGTGACTTCCCAAGGTCACAGTGAACCGGGCAAACTCCATTTCATCTGTAGAACCACCTCGTAGGTGTAGGAATCTCATTTCTCTCCAATACATGCAGGGGTTTATTCAACTGGATTTACACCGCTTGTACAACGTCACTCAAATAGACTTACACTTTTTTTCCTGCATTTTTTCCCAGAGCTTCAATTTTACTGGCATGTACATTTTTTTAACATCTGATTCCTGACGCATGAGCTTTACACACCTCCACCAGTGACTCAAATACACTGAGATACACACCAATGACATTTACAACAGAATTCAGCCTCAAACAGAGGAGTGGTTTCCCTTGTACAAGAAACTGTCCACTATTAATGTTATGCTTATATTAAGAAGCAAAAGAACAATAAAAGATATATAGAAAAATGCCAACTAAAAAGAAAAAAAAAAAGAAATAGCCTTTTAGGGTGTGGCGGTGGATAAGTCACCAACTTGTGTCCCACTCTTTACAACTTCATGGACTGGAGCCCACCAGGCTCCTCTGTCCCTGGGATTTCCCAGGCAAGAATACGGGAATGGGTTACCATACCCTCCTCCAGGGGATCTTCCCGACCCAGGGATCGAACCTGGTTCTGCTGCAGTGCAGGCGGGTTCTTTATCAACTGAGCTACCAGGGAAGCCCCCCCCTTTTTAGGATAGCCGTGTGTATATTCAGAATAATCATTCCATTTACAATTTTTAAAACTGCTTCACAGGCTAGGGAGTACTTTTGTATTTCTGTTCAATGGATGCTCCCGCTTCTTATTTGAAAACAGGAGTTGGCTGGAGTATGTGAACATCCAAGGATTGTGGCCCCTGAGCAGAATGACAGAGAAACATACATCTCACCTTGAGCTGCACAAACCCTGGGATCAGTGCCTGGTGAAGACGGATGAGGACACAAACAGGGCCTCATGCAAAGAATGAAAACTCAGCAGAAAGCAGAAAGAGCTCAGAACCCTGTACTGTCAACCACTAGTCATGACCAGTGACAAGGCAATTTTTGCAAGGGTTCCTTTGCTTCTGAGCCATAAAATGAATCTGTAATGCTTCGCTCATAGTACTTCTGGGAGCATTAACTGTGTCTGTAACACTAAAGCACTTCATACAGTACCCGACAGAGTGACTGGATCGGGAACTAGGAAGAGAGTGTGTGGTAGAGTCTGAATTCTGGGAGAATGTGTATCTTCCATGATTATTTATGTCACATGTGTTCATGCTGACTGATGCCTCTGCGTATCCCTCCTCCCAGCCTGCCAGGAAACTCCAACTTATCCTCAAAGACACACCTGGAAATTTGCTTCCTCTGACCTATGTCAGGACTTAAGGCTGCATTCATTTTTGTCAGCATCCTCTTCTATTCCCCCAGAGAACCATCAGAATTGCAGTGGGTTAGAAATAACTAAATACCTGCGTACCTGGGTTACAACCTTGCTTCTTGCTCTATCATCAGTGCCTGCCTCATAGGATCTGACACAGAATGTGTGAAAGTGTTAGTCCCTTAGTCATGTCTGACTCTTTTCAACCCCATGGACTACAGCCCACCAGACTCCTCTGTCCATGGAATTCTCCAGGCCAGAATACTGGAGTGGGTAGCCAATCCCTTCTCCAGGGGAAGTTCCCAACCCAGAGATCGAACCCACACCTCCTGCATTGCAGGCAGATTCTTTACCATCTTAGCCACCAGAAATTCAAATAGGCATTGTATGTTTCATGTGAGGAACATACAATAAACATTTGTTATTTTGAAGCAAAACAGAACTGCAGACACTCTGAAGCCTTACTTTCTGAGTTTCCATTCCACTTCCTAGCTCTATAATTTTGAGCCATGATTTCACCAGGTAATTCTGTAAGCAGAACTAAAAGATCTGTTTCTACCTCAGAGCTGTGGATTTTCTCGTAGGATTTTGACTCTGTAATTTCACTCTAAAGGGCTGGTGAATATGTGAATCCCCTATGAACTGACGCTATAGATGATGGTCTTTGCCCCACCTTCCCCATTGAGCTCCAGTGACAACAGCGTGAGTCATGTCCCTCCTTGGTGAAAGCGCAGCCCAGCTGTAGTGGGCTGACCATGTCTAGTAGGTCCTGAAGTCACCTCTCATGTCGGTGTCTCCTGTGGGTTCAGCTTTAATGACAGTTTCAACTCGGTTGTGTATTAAACAGCCATTCTCAGACTTGGAGGGGAGCAGGTGGAATCAGTAATTCCTTAGTTGTGTATGGATGATAAGGCTTGGTAGTTTCCCGAATAGTGACTATGATAAAATCACGGAGAAACAGAAGTCTCCTCTGGATAGAGCTGAGAGCCCAAAGCAGTGACAGCAATCACCCAGTTGCCTGGCCTTAGGGTGCCAAGCTGTGATACACAACACACTGGGAAGAGGCCCTGGTTCGGGGTACACATAATCTCTGGTTTGGATCAGAAGTTGTTGTTACTTTTTCACGATTGCGAGTCTCCTGGGATGCTCTGTTTATGACAGACAACAATATAAACACACGCTGACCCTAGCTCTGTATACATACGTCATTTGAGTCACTTATCTAAAACAAGGCTGATGACAATGCAGGCAAATCTTTGTCTTCTCATTGGGAACTGCCTGTATGCAGCAGCATCAACATGGGAAATACTGACCACAGGAAGAAAGAAACTCTTTATTTGCTATCAGTGATAGCAAACTGGTTTTATCTGCAATTCGGACTCACTCTTTTATCGGAGTGTAGTTGACATGCAACGTTGTGTTAGCTTTCTGCTGTATGCCAACCTGAATCAGCTCTAAGTGATGTATCCCTGCCCTCTGGAGCCTCTCTCCCACCCCCTGCTCATCCACCCCCTGGGTCATCCCCGAGCGGACCCCTCTACATACTGCACCCTCCCTCTAGCTGTTTGACACAGGTAGTGTGCGTCAGTGCTAATCTCCCAATTCCCCCGCACCTCTTCCCCGGCTGTGTCCACACATTCATTGTCTGGCTGCGTCACTATTCCTGCCCTGCTAATAGGTTCATCAGTACCATTTTCTAGATCCCATATATATGTGCTAATTCTACATCTACTCAAAAGCAGCCCCCCAAATGGTAGTGATCAACAATACAGATCTTTGAATGGAATAAAGAACCACGTAGGCTGGAGAGCCCTAAGTAGCTTTCACTAGGAAATTTATGACGGCTAGCCCAACTGTGAAGAAATTAATACAGTGTAGGTAGAAGTTGTCAAAACAAAGCAGCGGAACCGTACACTGACTAGCAGCTACTTCCTAATTCCTCATACAGAAATCCCTTCGGGCCCAGTGAAGCAGGAGAGGGAATAATTGCCCACACATAGTCTCTCTTGAGACTAATGGCCCTTACGTGTTAATTCTTTGCTAGTTGTTGGTGTATTTTTCAAGATGACAGGGAGTCCATACTCTTAGAGACAATAACTTGTGCAAATACAGGAAATATAAGTGACCTAAATGCAGGAGAAAGGTAGAAATATCTAGTTCTCATGGCACCATTACATTGAAAATGACTAAGTCTATCGTCACCGATGTACCAGAAGACTGTAGGATCAAAGCTTAGCCAGTCATTGAAATCCATGCCTCAAACAGGTGAGACTATGTTACTTTAGAGATCTTTTCCAAATGCCCTGACCTGTGGTGTGGTCTGCTCAGCTGAAATTAATCAGTTTGGGCAAGTAATCAGAAAGCTCTAGAAAGATCAGATGCTTCTCTGAGAGTCAAGGAATCCAGGCTTCTTCAAGCTGGCCCATGGCTTTGGATTCGGCCTCCCAGGTCAGGGGTCCACCATGAGCTTTCCTTAAAAACCTGACCCTGTCCATGCTCTGTAGCTTTTTGGAACATTTCTGCTCAGGCTTCAGAATTCACTATTTTAAACCCACCCATTCACACACAGTTTGCCGTTCAACTTTTGTTTTAGCCAAACATATGATTTTAGGTGCCCTTCTGGGATCTCACTAACTCCTCTGCCACTCTGGATATTTTAGAATTAACCGCCTTTCAGTTCACTCACGCTCTTGGGCGTAAGTTGTCTTGCCCGTTGCTCCATACATCTTAGCCATAGTCAGCCAATCAAACATATTCCATTCCCACTGCAGCTCTTGGAACATGAGACAGGGCCACGTTCTCAGCCCACCACTGCTCTAAGGAAGTGATTATACCCAAGTTACATGGCTACCTTTACTTTTTTTTCCTAAACGATGGTATCCACTGGTGATACACATGAAAGATGGGCAATTTATCTCAAAATTCAGTATAACTAGATGAGAGTGATTCCAAGACTTTAGGCATTGCGCTAGCCAAAAATTCGTTTGGGTTTTTCTGAAAACCTCAAATAACTTTTTAGCCAACCCAATTCTTGGTCAGAAAGGGAAAACTGGGTGGGATAGAGGTTCAAGGAGGCTAACCTTGGTCTGAAACGACTCTGCCAAGATAGCCACACCCTCTAAGGTGTAGAGTGTCTAAGGGAGAAACATGGAGGCCCCTGGCCACATATTGGGTTGGTCTGTGATGCTGCATCTTATTAGTAGAACATGAAAAGTGGAATTCTGGTCTGTAGACCAAGTCAAAACTACAGTATCACACATCCCAGTCACCAGATGTCCTTGCTAAAGTCCAGAACATGTACCCACCGCTCCACATAAAATGGATAATCAACAAGGACCTACTCACAGCACAGGGAACTCTGCTCAATACTATCTGGCAGCCCGGAAGCGAGAGGAGTTTGGGGGAGAACGGATCCAGGTATACAAATGGGTACGTCACTTTTCTGCTCACCTGAAACTATCACAACACTGCTGATTGGCTGTACCCCAATACAAAATAAAAAGCTAAAAGAAAAAAACATAGCCCAGAAAAGTTCCAGTGCGTATCTGGGTGGGGTATTAAAGAAGAAATCTAGTCCATCCACCAAGTCACTATGTCAGAAAAGGACTTGGCTGTGATTCAGTGGGCAGGGGATATCCACAGCCCACATCAGGGTGTGCTAACAACAGGGATGCAGTCATGTGACTCTAAAGTCTCCAGCTGGAAAGATGAAGCCACTGCTGGGCTCCTCCTCTGGCCGACACAGCTTGGTAATTACGGGAGACATAACCTGTGGATGAGGCATCAGTGATTTTGGCTCATCAGATGCACAGTCAACATGTTTAATTAGGACCTGGAAAACACACAGACAGCGACAACGATCTCAAGCTGAATGACTAATGAATAATCACGGAGACCCTCAGGCCCTGTTTGAAAACATTAACATCTTATACTTTCTCGTACATGGTGGGTCTCTGGTTTGGGGCATTTTGTAACCAGGACTGAGAGTTTCATGGAAGACAATTTTTCCCAAGGACCAGGCTGAGGGGTGCTTTGGGGCTGATTCAAGCACATTACATTTATTGTGCACTTTATTTCTTTTATTGTTACATCAGCTCCACCTCAGATCATCAGGCATTAGATCCAGGAGGCTGGGGACCCCTGGGCTAGAATATCATTACCCTTGAGGGAACTGTGAAGGCCCAGGGAAAGAGGGGACCAGCTCCTACGGGATGAGATTCTGAGGCCAATAATTTGTTGATGTTTAGTCACTAAATCGTGTCTGACTCTTTGTGACCCCATGGACTGCAATATGTCAGGCTTCCCTGTCCTTCACCATCTCCCAGAGTTTGCTCAAATCCATCATCTCACCCTTGTCCTCCTGCCCTCAATCTTTCCCAGCATCAGGGTCTTTTCCAGTAAGTCAGCTCTTTGCATCAGGTGGCCAAAGGATTGGAGCTTCAGCTTCAGTCCTTCCAGTAAATCTCCAGGCTTGACTTCCTTTAGGATTGACAGGTTTGAAAAGGAAGGCAATAATAAATCAACTATAACTAAGAAGACATAAACCTGATTCTCTTGCTTGCAACAGGTCAGGTTTCTTTCTCGGAAAGCATTTCACTGCATATTAGAATGGAAATAAAGCGGAGGTGGAATGAAGAGGAAGAGGAGGATCTAGGTTTAGACGTTTGTGGAAGCCAAAAGCACAGTGAGTGGAGAGGTGGCAGGATTGAAACAGAGGGCTCGGGAATCTACCTGGAGGCAAAGGTCAAGAGGCAGAGTCATTAGCGTCAGCACCGACTGCCAGGTTTCTTAGGAAGTGATACCAGACCGTCTGGATCACAAAGCCCTGGACATCTGCATTTTGTTCAGCACTGCACCACTCCTTCCTGTAGTTTTCAGGTATCTTGGTCTGCTAAAAAGGGGGTGGAGAAGTGAGTGAAGGCTGTGACTTTGGCAGGTAGCAGAGAGCATGGAAATTTGGGAGAAGAGGTAAGTTGGGGGTTCCCTGGTGGCTCGGTTGGTAAAGAATCTGTCTGTCAATGCAAGACATGCAGGTTCAATCCCTGGGTCGGGACAATGCTCTGGAGAGGGAAAGAGCAACCCACTCCCGTATTCTTGCCTGGGAAATCCCATGGACAGAGGAGCCTGATGGGCTACGGTCAGTGCGGTCAAGAGAGTCCAACAAGACTCAGTGACTAAACAAGAGGTGAGGAAGGGTCATTTTTAAACTTACACTTCCATGAGTGATGTAATGCATGGCTTAGGGAGAATAAGGTATAGTGAAGCATGTGTTCATGTGTGGTAGTTGCTGAGTTGTGTCTTTGAGACCCCATGGACTGTAGCCTGTCTGACTCCTCTGTCCATGGAATTCTCCAGGCAAGAATACTGGAGTGGGTAACCACGCCTTTCTCCAGGGAATGTTCCCCACCCAGGGAGTGAACCTGGATCTCCTGCATTGCAGGGGGATTCTTTGCCACCTAAGCCACCAGGGAAGCCCATAGTGAAGCGTAGGGAATTTCAAGTCAAAGTCCTGGATTCATGGCATCGTTTGCCACTTATTGGCTGCATTGTTTCAGCAAGACACCTGCCATGCATCCAAGATGATTTCAAGGATCAAGTGAACTCATTACATAAAGGCTTCAGTTCAGTTAAATTGGCTCAGTCGTGTCCAACTCTTTGTGACCCCACAGACTGCAACACACCTGGCCTCCCTGTCCATCACCAATTCCCAGAGTTTACTCAAACTCAAGTCCATCGAGTCGATGATGCCATCCAACCATCTTATTCTCTGTCATCCCCTTCTCCTCCTGCCTTCAATCTTTCCCAGAATCAGGGTCTTTTCTAATGAGTCAGTTCTTCACATCAGGTGACCAAAGTATTGGAGTTTCAGCTTCAGCATCAGTCCTTCCAATGAACATCCAGGACTGATCTCCTTTAAGATGGACTGGTTGGATCTCCTTGCAGTCCAAGGGACTCTCAAGAGTCTTCTCCAAAACCACAGTTCAAAAGCATCAATTCTTTGGCACTCAGCTTTCTTTATCCATACATGACATCCATACATGACTACTGGAAAAACCATAGCTTTGACTAGATGGGGGTCAAAAATATGTAAAGTGATATTGATTATTTCCCATGTAATGTCATATTTCTAAATACTTTTTTTAAAACATTGGGTTGGCCAAAAAGTTTGTTTGGGTTTTTCCATGCATGCCTGTGTGCTCTCGCTCAGTCATGTCTGATTCTTTGTGACCCCATGGACAGTAGCCCACCAGGTTCCTCTGTTAATGAGCTTTTTCAGGCAAGAAAATAAGTGGGTTGCCATTCCCTGCTCCAGGGGATCTTCCCGACTCAGGGATCAAACCCACATCCTCTCCTCATTAGCAGGCAAATTCTTTACCACTTTGCCACCAGGGAAGCCCATTACATCTTACCAAAAAGCTAAAATGAACTTTTTGGTCAACCTAACAGTACAGCAGATCTAGTCCTATAGAAATGTATCTGACCAAAGAGCTACATGTGACTCAGCAGAAATCCACACTGTGGGGAACTACAGAATCCACAGTGTGTTCTATGAATCTCTACACAATCGAGGCAAAGGCTAGACCAGAGGATGACTGGAGACTTCAGGGCATCACCTGCTACACATCAATGTCTGATGTAGAACATTCCTCTTCTTAGCAGCTGAGATAGGCAGCCCCTGTGACTTCTGAGTTACCATCCAAAAGCTGATAGGCCATGTGCCCAAGATTCTCTAAATAATTGAGTGCCTGTGGGCCAGCTCCAGAGAGCACGGTTACATTCTCCAGAAGGGCACTGATTCGCCAAGTCTTAGTACACCCCCAAGAGTAACAAGATTCCCTTCATGGAAAGGCAAAGGACATTCTAGTCAATGTTAGTAGATACGTATTCAAATACCATCCGTAACAGGTGTCCTAATTTGGTATTTATGCACTAATGGATTTTTTTAAGTCATCTAGCTCCATATCTAGTATTCCTAATTGTAGACATTTTTCATGAAGACCTTTCACCCACTGCTGTGTGTCCTGCCACCCACTGCCTTCTAATAGGTTGGGGTTGACTCACTTGGAGCTGTGCCAATTTGTTGCTGTTGTTTTCTGACACTAAAAAAATATAAGGAAAAGGGAAAAATTTGTGACTCTACAGGAAAGAAAACAGAATTCACTAACTGTCATCAGAGATAACATGTCTTTGGATAAATCATGATAATAACAACATCATTTCAGTTTTACATGCTTAAATGACAGAATCTGTGTTGAGTGATTTATGGACACTTCACTTATATATCAGGCTTCCCTGGTGGTTCAGATGGTAAAGAATCTGCCTGCAATGAGGGAGACCTGAGTTCAATCCCTCGGGTTTGAAGCCCTGGAGAAGGGAATGGCTACCCACTCCAGGATTCTTGCCTGGAGAATTCCATGGACAGAGGAGCCTGGTGGGCTCCAGTTCACCGGGTCTCAAGAGTCAGACTTGACTGATCAGCTCACTCTTCATACACTTCAGTGATTGTCCAAGATTAAAAAAAAAAAGAAGAAAGGTACAGTAAATGCTGAAAATTCCACAGCAGCAGACAGCCAGAATTTCAGCTCAGAGAGTCTGAGTCCAAAATAAATCTTTAGTCATAGCTATACTGCTTCCTGCTAATTGCTTGTAATGACTTAGGATTTCTCCACAAGCTGAATGCTACTCCTTTCTGTTGGTACAATTTGGCAATTGGACAGCTGGTTCAAGGAGATGATTAGTGTGGTTAATCCAATAATTAAATTGTGGGCTTTCCAGCCTAAGCAGTAATCAGTGGTATGAAACACTGGTTTTTTTTTTTTTTGCAAGTGTGTGTCTGAAGCCTTAGTTTGCCTGGCCTAGACTCATGAGAGCCAGAGTAAAGAAAGAATGTTAGTTCTAGGAGCAAACCGCTATTTACAAGGAAAATACTGTTGAAATTATGTTTGCCCAAGGAGTACATGCCAAATATAAAAGGAACTGATAGACTGATATAATCTGATTGCAGGAGGTATAATTAA
The DNA here is from genome assembly GCF_023699985.2 of Odocoileus virginianus. NCBI lineage: Eukaryota > Metazoa > Chordata > Mammalia > Artiodactyla > Cervidae > Odocoileus > Odocoileus virginianus. The sequence continues at coordinate 57,284,265 of NC_069690.1, forward strand.
CGGATTTCATTCAGAGTGGGAAGAGAAAGCACTTAGTCAAGACACAGAGGTACTCTTTTAAGAACTTTTTTCTGATCAATTTGTATTGAAGTGTAATTGATTTACATTGGTGTGTTCCTTTTGCTGTATACCAAAGTGATCCAGTTTTATATATATATTTTTTCCATTATAGTTTATATAGGATATTGAGTACAGTTCTCTATCCTATACAGTAGGGCCTTATTTATCCATTTATCCATATATGTAAAAACGTTCATCTTCTACCCCAGCCTCCCCCCCTACCCCTTCCCCAAACTCCCCCCAACCTCCCTGGGAACATTAATCTATTTTCTGGGTCCATGATTTTGTTTCTGTTCCACAGATAGGTTCACTTGTATTGTATTTGAAACCTCACATATAAGCGATATCCTACAGTATTTGTCTTTTCCTTTCTACTACGCAGCCATAAAAAAGAACTAAATAACAATAACACTCTTTGTAGGAACGTGGACATGCCTAGAGGTCACCATGCCAAGTGAAGTCAGAGTAAAGCCCATGCTCTTCAGAGTAAAGTTGACAAGAACGCGGCTTTCAGGCCTCTGCGTTTGGGAATGTCCCTTCTCTAAGCTTTGGGGAAGAGACGTTACCGGGTCGGAGTGCAGTGATGACAGCTGTCCGCATTGCTGAGGGCTTTCTCCACCGCAGGCGTCGGCTCAGCACTTCACCTGCATCACCTGCTCCAGCCCCGGGATGGGCTTGTCGGGCTCCCGTCACTGGCTGGGAAATGGAAGAGACGTGAAACAACATGTCCAACTCTACATTTCAGATAAGCGGCGGGGCCGGGTCTGAACTCGGAGCCACCTGATGTGCGCACTCTCACGGGCAACGCCGCGATGCCGCCCGGGTCTCGCAGGCACAGACGGCCACTGGAGTCAGAGGTGAAGGCTTGGCTCTCAAGGCCACTCGCTGCTGGTCGCCTTCCGCCGGCCACTCAGGAAATGCCCGCACCGTATCCGTCTTCCACGTCAAGTTACAGACAACCACAACTCTGCTTCTCTCACAATTGGCTTTCCTTGAATGAAAAAGTTGCCTACGTGAAATATCCGATGAGTAATGGCAGATCCTCAAAAATATTTTCAGCTTAAACCAAATTGGATGGATTTTTCAGTCTTCCAACATGATCAGCCTTGAACTGCAGTTTATGGAGCATCGTAGAGCTTTGATAAATACAGATGTATAAGGGAAGGAGGGTAGGATAAATCAGGAGCTTAGAACTGACAAAAATACACTATTGATTCTATGTTTAAAAGAGATCACTGGTGAGAACATGCTGAGTAGCCCAGGGAACTCTAACTCAGGGCTCTGTGGCGACCTAAAAGGACAGGGAATCCACAAGAGGGGAGATGTGTGTACATACGGTGGATTCACTCTGAGGCACAGCAGAAACCACTGCAACGCTACAAAGCGATTATACTCCAATAAAAATAAATGAAAAAAGAATACACACATATTAATATTTATGATAAAATCCTAAACATTTATTGAAAGTAGCACATGCTTAAAATATGTGGCATTAAATTGACCACACTAGTAAAAATGAAAGACTATCTGTTGGTGTGTTTCTAGATTCTCTACTCTCCTCCATTAATTATTATCACACAATATTAAAATATTTTTTAAAAATTAAAATATAAAAGTTTAGAAGGGTACATGCATGCACCTATGTATGCAGACACCTATATGCACGTGTGTATATACAGTCAAATTCCAAAGTGAGAAATTTGAGGAAAAACATCAAATGTCAACTAGACTTTAGTACTTTGACAGCCGTTGTTAAAACCATTTTGTTTCTTTTAAAATCTGAACAGGTTTAACGATCATTAGAACTATTGTTCGTGTCCACGTGCATTTATTTTTCCAATAAATAATTTTCCTTTATAGCTATTTTGGCACACTGTTCATTACCATCTAATTTTGCTTCCAGAAACATATTCTCAAGTTCCTGCTGCTACTGCTAAGTCACTTCAGTTGACCCTGACTCTGTGAGACCCCATAGATGGCAGCCCACCAGGCTCCGCCATCACTGGGATTCTCCAGGCAAGAACACTGGAGTGGGTTGCCATTTCCTTCTCCAATGCATGAAAGCAAAAAGTGAAAGTGAAGTCGCTCAGTTGCGTCCGACTCTTCGTGACCCCATGGACTGCAGTCCACCAGTCTCCTCCGTTCGTGGGACTTTCCAGGCAAGAGTACTGGAGTGGGGTGCCATTGCCTTCTCCGCTCAAGTTCCTGGCTACGTAGTAAATATTCTCTATGGATGCTACCCAAATCTTGGTTATGTGCAGAATTGCTGAGTTGTAATGCACTACCGACTAATATTTCTAATGCCTCCTGGAATCATACCAGCATTAACCATTTATAAAGTACCAACTGCTACTCCACATGTAGAAATGCAATTGCATTTCACTGCTTGCCAAAACAACAGGCCTTTCTGAGATCATTGTTCTTTTTTTGGTTTCTGGGAGAATACAATATTAAGATTCATGGTCACTTGCCAAGTGCAAGCTAGCAGTAGGTGTTTTTTCCCAAATGATTTTATTATAGGGAAGGTTTGCCTTGGAACAGAATGTTCTACAGAAATTAATTAGTAAATAAATACATATTTTTATATGGAGACCTTTCACCTCATTCTACCTCCCTAAGTTTAGGTAAAGTTGACTAACTCCTAATGAGGGAACTTAACATGTCATTCAAGGGCTTCCCGGTGGCTCAGTGGTAAAGAATCAGCTTGCCAACACAGGCTAGATCCCTGATCTGAAGATCCCACATGCCACAGAGCAACCAAGCCCCTGCAACCGCAACCGCTAGGCCCGCGCTCTAGAGGCTGGGAGCCGCAAGGAGTGAGCCCACAGCGGCAACTACTGAAGCCCTCGCGCCCAAGAGAAGCCGCTGCGGCGAGACGTCCAAGCAGGAAACCAGGGCGTAGCCCCACCCCATCGAGTACAGAGGAGCCCTCCCCGCGATCGCAGACCCGGCACAGGCGAAAATAAGCAAAACTTGAAAAGAAAAGGTCGTTAGAAAGTCAAACCATAGATCTGCTTTGCATTGGAAAGATGCAAAATGATATGATACATCCAAGCTACTTTTTAAAAAATTGAAACTAGGATGAAAGGTCACCACGGTTAAACATGGGCGACCACTGGCCACAGAGTGATAAATACTGGATTGTAATGACTCAGGCCATTTCCGTTTTACATAGAAGGTGGGATTCCGTTAGAGACACTCAGAGTCACAGATCAGGTGAGCTGAACATTAGAGCTCTTCATTAGTTTTGTGATAAATAGTTTCACTCTGTTTCTTTGACTAGATCTAATATTTATTCATGCCACAAGAGAATATTTCAGAATAATGATATTAATTGGTCTTCAATAGAAGAAAAATTTCTTTAAAGTTGTCAGTTAGATCCCATAATTGCAAGAATTCTTATAAATATTGAGTAAAAAAGCAAAAGCAAATTAATATTAATCATACTGAGGAAAAGGCAACAATTAATTAGCTCAGTTGTGTCCGATTCTTTGTGACCCCATGGACCATAGCCTGGCAGGCTCCTCTGTCCATGGAATTCTCCCAACAAGTATACTGGAGTGGGTTGCCATTTTCTTCTCCAGGGAATCATCCTGACCCAGGGATCAAACCCAGGTTTTCTACATTGCAGATGGATTCTTTATGAAGGAACCCAGGTTAGGATAACGTTCTAAAGCAAATGTCCAAAGATGTAACCTTGGCCCTGTATTTGTTCAGGTTTCAACGATAGCTGTTAGTCAACTGATACACACACATTTTGTATTTATGGTGTCAAATATGGCACTCATTTCTAGGAATTCAAAATAACTCTGATGTACTTTCTATTTTTATGTAGGTAAGAAGGGATAAAGGAAGGCTTCCCTCTAGAAAAATTTTAGTGGGGTTTCAACAGACAGTAGCTTTCCTGGTGAGAAATGAGAAGAAATAAAATTCGGGGGTGGGGTGGGAAACTTGTGTAAAACCTTGAAAAATCATTCTTAATTGCTTTACACATTTAGGGTCCAGGAGAGTGGGAAGAATTAGGAGCAGCAGCAGCAGGAAAGGCCAAGGAGGGAAGTTCTAGTATTTTAATAGATTACTCACGGTGAGATACAGTGATTGCCCCACTTGTAAATTGTGCAAACATGAAGGACATTTAAATACAATTTCCTGGTCAAGAAATGTCTGTCATGCAATGAGAACTCTCCTTTGTGACGGCTGCAATGCATGAGTTTAATATATCTGCCTCAGCAAGCATTTCTCAGCCAGTACACTCAACCTTGACGTTCCTTTTCAAGATCATGACACCTGTCACTTAAGTCAGTGCAAGCACAGTCAAGTTCATGGCACTTGCCTAAAAAAAAAAAAGCTCTGCAGCAGAAGGCACTTCAGATTATTCTTCCCAATCATAAAATAATCCTCTAAAAGCCTGACTATTTACGAACTCAAATTAAAAGTCTGAAGATTTGCCTGTGTTCACAGCAGCACTAATTACTATAGCCCAGACATGGAAACATCCCACATGTTCACTGAAAGATGAATGGATAAAATGTAGTGTGCGTGTATATGGCTAAGCAACGAAGCACAGCAGAGACATATACGGTGGAATATTACCCAGCCACAAAAGAGTGGAATAATGCCATTTGCAGCAACATCGATGGATCTAGTGATGATCATACTGAGTGAATTAAGAAAGCTAAAAGAGTAATACCACATGATATTACTTATATGTGGAGGCTAAAATACTCCACAAGTGAACATATTCATGAAACAGAAACAGACTCACAGAGAGAGTAGACGTGTGGTTGCCAGGGGTGGGGGGTGAGGTGGGGAGGGAAAGGCTGGAAGTTTGGGATTGGCAGAAGCTAACCATCATATATAGCATAGATACACAAGGCCCGACTGGATGGCACAGGGATCTATACTCAATATCGTGTAACAAACCATAGTGGAAAAGAACATGGGATCTGAGACCGTTCTCTAGGAACTAAGGGTCATCATTTCACAATATATACAAATCAAACCATCATACTATACGTCTTAAACTTATACAGTGTTTGGTCAATTTTTTCTCATTAAAACTGGAGGGGGTTTAAAAAAAACAAAAGCATCAACCACAAAAATAAGAGCTAACGTGTATTCAGTGATTACTAGATGCCCTGCTCTGTATTTACTTTATGTGCTTTAATCCTTACAAGAAGCCCTCTTTAGAAATGAGTCAGGTGTGACTTAGCTTGAATGATCTCGTACCAGGACACAGGACAAACTAGAGGCAAATCCAGCATTCAAATCCAGCCCCTGAAATCCTAGAGCCCAGAGGTCATTAGCCATTTTGTATAGTGTTGCTCATGACAAACAGATATGCAATTTGTTTTTCCTGCCTGGAGAATATTGTGAAAATGTGTATTGTATTAGGCACAACAGAGGTTATGCATGCTCAACTATTCTAAAGATCAAACTGGTAAACAGATTGAGTTACTCAGATGAGATGCCTATAGTGGCCCCAGCATGATTCATCCAAAAATTGTTTCTGTATTAAAGCCCAAAACTCCAACTGGTTACAAAAAGGATGATGCAGTGATCAAATAGAAGCCTAAACAAAGTTGCATCTGAGTCTAAAAGAATGCCTGGCATTTTATGCTAAGATGGAGCCTGCCATGCCCACCATTTGACCCAGAGTGAGGAGAGACTGAGGCTCCTGGAATTTAATAGGTTAGTATAACTGCTTTTGTGTCTGCTGAAATGCCTTCCTTTGCTCCCACAACTCTCCATATATTGTCATGACTTGAGGGTGACTGGACACCTGAAAAGAACCTAATTAACCCTGAGCAAAGCTGAAAAAATGAATGAACAAGTTAGTGAACACACATTCAGAGAATCAAGGAGCAGCATGGTGACATTAGCTAAAGCCCTCCAGGAAACCCAGCCATGCGTTTCTGCCTGTGTCAGGCAGCCTATGGGGTAGTGCTTTGTTGAAATCCAGCTTATCAAGCTGAACTCTGTAAGTTAGAAGCTTGCATTCCTTGAGTGAGATTTAATAAAGTAGCATTAGCTTGTAGAATGGTAAATGACAAGGCACTTAAAAAAACTCATCTCTTTTTAAGGGTGAGAAAGTATGACATGTGCTAGAAGAATTAAAACATAATGAATTGATCCCTGGAATTGAATTGTTGATGTCAATTAAGTTGTGAAGGAATGTGGCTAATAATGTGTTATTGATGGTACATAAAAAGTATCCCAGTTGTAATTTCTTATCTACTGGAAAGCCAACATTCTTCTAGGGGAATACATTTCTATGTTGTTGTTATTCTTTGATTAGATTTTAAATTGCTTTTGAGAATTGTGATATTGGAGAAGATTCTTAAGAATATCTTGGATTTACACATGTAAATCCATGGCTGATTCATGTCAATGTATGGCAAAAACCACTACAATATTGTAAAGTAATTAGCCTCCAACTAATAAAAATAAATGAAAATAAATAAATAAATAACCATTAAAAAAAAAAAAGAGTATCTTGGACTGCAAGGAGATCCAACCAGTCCATCCTAAAGGAAATCAGTCCTGAATATTCACTGGAAGGACTGATGCTGAAGCTGAACTCTAGGACTTTGGCCACCTGATGCAAAGAACTTACTCCCTGGAAAAGACCCTGATGCTGGGAAAGATTGAAGGCAGGAGGAGAAGGGGGCGACCGAGGATGAGATGGTTGGATGGCATCACTGACTTGATGGACACGAGTCTAGGCAAGCTCCAGGTGTTGGTGATGGACAGGGAAGCCTGAAATGCTGCAGTCCATGGTGTCACAAAGAGTTGAACACAACTGAGCATCTGAACTGAGGTAATATAAACGTATATATATATATAATTTCAATATATTAACCCTCTCACCCTCATCCATGTTACTTAATTTTTATTCCTTTGGAGGCAATCAGTTACTTTCAGATGGCTATATAGAGCTGTAGATCTATAAATCTACATACCTATACACCTAACCAATCACTGGGAGATGATGGATAAAAATACACTTTTCCGTAGGTAAATAGATGGAAAACATTTTAAAACAATTTCCTAAAATATTAGATTTTTTAAGTGCAGTTTATAATGAAAATAAAGGCAACTGACAGAGTATGGGTTGCTAGTCTTGTTGGCTGGGAAGGCCAGCTGGGTGGTAGTAAAAGCACAGTTTCAGGAAATCACTTTCAACTATTCGCTGGGTCACCACTCTATCCCTTGGGTGTCTCGTCTGTAAAATGAAGATACAGCCAGTGGCTACCTTGCAGGATTTCTGGGACAAGCCGGGTAACCCGTTTTGCACAGGACTTAGCACATATTACGAATTCGAGTTTAGAAGCAGGAACAGAAACCTGCTGGGAGGGGGAAAGGCAGCGGCTGCGGGCCTGAGTGTGCACCTGCGGGACTCAAGCCCGGAGGGCTGAAAAATGGCCTTCGTCTTTGGAAGTGTCTCAGGTGTTTGCTTTCAGAAAACCAGAGTATTTAGTCATTTTTCAAGCTCAGGAAACAGCTCTGTAGAATTCATCTACAAATTTGGAACTTGAGACTGAAACTTGATTTAAATATATTTCCCAGCAATGAATTACAGTAATGGATAAAGCCATGTCAGAGTTTTCAAATCTCAATCCTACTCTAAAGACTTAGAATCTAAGGGATAGGTCAGTAAATTGCTGCTCTTATAATTCCAGCGTTTGCCCTCAGAGATTGCTCAGGCTATTATATGCCGGCTATTGTGAGCCTTTATCCATTACAGTTCCAATGGACATCTTCAGCTTTCAAACTTCTTTGGCATCTGTTATTTATCTTTTTCTGCTCTGTCACACTTGAGAAATATGATTCAGGATATTCTTTGAAAAGACTGAGTCTTCTAAACCACCATGCACCAACACAAAATTTAAAAGGCCAAGAGCGGGGAAGAAACTTGCAACTACGGCAAGGGGAGAGGAAGTGTGCATCTCTGGCATATCTGTTGTCATCACTACCACCAGTTAAGCCTGAACTCCTCTGGTATCAGCAGATGCCCGGCAGGAGGGGAGACCTTGGGAAGTGCTGACAAGGAGGTGGGAGAAACTTAACCTGTTGGCAAACGGCAGGCAGACATGAAAATAGAATCAGCGGCTACATCCAGTCCTCCCCCCGCCACCTCTCCTCAAAGGACCTTGCTCAAGTCAATATCACCTTGGCTTCCATGACAACCCCTGACAGGGCTAAATAGATGTCAGATACACATTTGCTCCTAAAGACCTCTTGGCATTGGTAGGGAAGTCAGATGCAAAACTCAGGTTGAGATCCCGCTCGACTACTTCATGCAAAAGCCACAGCATACAGGCTTGCCAGCCCAGGCAGTTAGTCTCATCTCTACAGGGTTTTTGGCGTCCTCCAAAACTGCAGGCTGACCGTATGAAGAAACGCTGTTTCTGTGGGCATTTTCACAACCCATGAAACACATGTTCTGTTTATAAGCAAATACAGCGCCATTTTTTCGGGACCTTTGGTGGATGCATGGTAATGAAAAGACTTCTGATGACAGAACTATGGTCTCCATGTTTAAAATTTGGTTGAACCTGTAGCAAGGGAATCAAGGCCTTTCTTAGATAAGAAAATTAGACAAGCATGTAGTGACTTTGAGCCACTATGTCATGGCTGGAAAAAGCAGAGCTTGCCCCAGCCAATCTCAAAGTCTAAATTCCCAGGCCCTGTAGAACACAAGTTCAACAATGAATTCCTTCTATTACTCAGCCACAAAAGGGAACAAAATTGGGTCATTTGTGGAGATGTGGATGGACCCAGAGACCATCATACAGAGTGACATCAGAAAAGCAAATATTGTATATTAACACAATGTGTGGAATGAAAATAATATCTCCTACCATTACTAATAAACAAGAAACGTCACAGCCATCAGTGGTTTCTGGCCTCCAAATGGGAATGAGGGCTCCCAAAACTGATCTAGCCATTGCTGCCACCTCCCAACAGTGATTCCTGAGGAACTGGGGGAACGCAAAAAGCGAGGCAAACAAGCAAACAGAACTGGCCCCAGATAGCTGAGGTGCATCTGAAAAGAATGAATTTAGTGAGCCCACAGGCTTGCATTAAATTCCTTGACACCTGATCTTTGATGTTCAGACTGCCTGCTCCCTTTGTTGCAAACTTGTATATAGCCTGACTCCCCTCTCCTGCCTCCTTGGAGCAGTTTTCTCAGAGCTACTGAGATATTGTCTCCTGGGCTCTGAATCCTAAACATTCCCACCAAACAAAGCAACTCTCTAACTATATATTTTTGGTTGACACCACTGAGCCTATATGCCAATAAGAAACAACTGGGGGGAAAAATGCAAAAATTGTGATGTTTGTTATGGGTGTACCCTATCAGAATTTTTTCTTCCCCAGTGACTCTGGTTTTCTGTCTACCTTTGTGGGTTTCTGAGAAGCTGGATCTCGGGCGAGGACCCTTGAAGGTCATCTCGCTCAAACCAGCCTGCTTTTTCTCTGCTCAGCTTCTGTCTGAACTTCCCTTTCCTGCTTTCTTTTCAAACTGAACATGACTGAAATTAAATGAATCCACCTGTTCTGAAAGCCTATTTCCTAGTCCCCAGTGGGTGCTATTTGAATTTTATTGCTTTTTAAAGATTCACCCATGCCTTCAGTAACATGAAAAGTAGATGACCTCAGAGTAGCAGCTTTCAGGTTGAAAAGGCTCAGACTCTGAAGCTGCAACTTTTGTAATCCTTCTCTGCTTGAAAGGCTGCAAAGCCTCGCTGGATGTATGTTTCACAAGTTTTATTCTCCTGTGAAAAATGAGGATGTTTATATCGTTGCTGAAATCGTAAAAAAAAAAAAAAAAAAAAAAAACAGGTCGAAAAGAATTTTCCATTACAAGTCTCCTTTCCTGGCGTGTCATTGTGGGTAGAACAAATGGCCAGGATCCGATCACAGGCTTGTAAATGGGAAATAACTCCGGAGTGACGGCAAACACGGTCCACCCCCCCCCACCGCCGCCCTCTTTATCCACAGCACGTCTCACGAGGCCCCTGGACTCTTCCTGGAGACCATCGGTTTCCCTTCATGACCCCAGGGCTGCTGTGCCGGGAGGCAGCTGCGTGGAACCCAGGCATTCGGGACCCTCTGCTGGGCTCCGGGCTGTGCTGTGGGTGGAGGAGGTGACTCAGCCACGGCAGGCTCAGCTGTCAGAGGGGCAGGCCCCGCAGCTGCCGGCCGCCCGGCGTTGCCTCGTAAGGGCTGCTGTCTTGTTTCAGCACCTCGGGGGACAGGAGCAGAGGGCACGCCTAAACCTGCCTTCACAAACCCCGTCTTCGCCTCGCCACCTGGCAGGCTGTTGGGTTTTGTAGCTGGGGACGCAGGCGGTTTTAACTCTCTCCCCTCTCATTGTGCCTGATGCTCTGCACACACACAGAGTCCTTTAAAAAACGGGGACCTCAGGAAGCAACCCAGATGTCCATCGGCAGACGAAGGGATAAGGAAGCCGTGGGACACACACACAGTGGAATACTACCCGCTCATAAAAAGGAAAGCCACTGAGTCAGCTGTGGTGACGTGGATGAGCCTAGAGCCTGTCATACAGAGTGGAGTAAGCCAGAAGAAAAAAACAGATCGCATGTCAACGCTTATACACGGTGAAGTATACACAACATACTAGAAAAGTGGTCCTGAGGAACCTATTTGCAGGGCAGGAATAGAGACAAAGGCCTAGAGAATGGACTTGTGGACACAGCGGGGAAGGAGACGGTGGAAGGAGCTGAAACAGTGGTGCTGATACCTACACACCACCATGTGTGAAACAGCGTAGGCATGAGAGCCTACTATGAAGTGCAGAGAGCTCAGCCCGCTGCCCTGTGATGACCTAGAGGCTGGGATGGGGGCTCAAGGAAAGGGGACATATGTGTACACACAGCTGATCCACATGGTTGTGCAGCAGAAACTAACAGCATTGCAAAGCAATTAGACTCCAGTGAAAAGTCTTTAAAAGCTGACTGTGAGCACAAGGCCTGGCTTGGCCAGGGTTAGCCTCATCTGAAGAAAACCCCCACACCTGTAGTCAGCTACCTAGAGTACAAGTGGACTCAAGATCTCCAACGGTGAAGGGACCTCTCTCACAGTGGAGCAGAAAGACATCGACACCCTTTTCTGCTCACTGGAAACAAGGGCTGGTGTATCTGGTTTCAAGATGTTCGGGTCTGTCTTGTGATTATTTGGGTATAACTATATCCCCACATTTGCATGGATCTGTCTTTGACAAATGACTTTTTTCCACCTTTTCTGCGTTTTGACTAGTCCTGAGGGCTTTCGCAAGGACTTCCTTTGAATTCCTCTAGCAATTTCCCCCAAATTACTAAGCAAATATTCCCAGTGCTCGTCTACTTCCTACCATTGATTCATCATCTCTCACTTTCAATTTCTGGTTCCTTACTGAAAAAACTCCAGGTCACATTAGTCACTTATCACTGCATAACCACAGGTCGCATTAGTCACTTATCACTGCATAACCACACTCCCAAAACTTGGCTGCTGTTTGTTTAAGTCTCACTCGTGTCTGATGCTTGTGACCCAGTGGACTGCAGCCCGCCAGGCTCCTCTGTCCATGGGGCTCTCCAGGCAAGAGTATTGGAGTGGGTTGCCGTTTCCTTCTCCAGGGCATCTTCCCGAAGCAGGGATTGAACCCACGTCTCCTACATCGGCAGGCGGGTTCTTTACCGCTGAGTCACTGGGGAAGCCCTCACGCCCACTCCCAAAACTTAGTGGCACTAAAACCAAGACAAAACCATCACTTAAGCTGCTCATGACCCAGTGGGTTGGTTTGCCAGGCTTAGCTGGGAAAGCCTCTCCTTCTTAGGTTGGCAAGTGGGCTTGGTCAGGTGGATGCGGTTTGGTCTAGACGAGCCAGGATGGCATCCTGCACACACCTGGTCCCTCAGCTGAGCCTGCTGAGATGCTCAGGCCATGCTGCCCCTTTTATTTTCTAGATCATTCCTCCTCCTGCGGGCTCTCTCGCTTCAGGACGTCATTGGCTCCACCTGGTCCCTCTAGCAAGGTGGCCCAACTTACCTCCATGGTAAATCAAGACTCGAAGCCACAAAACGCAGAACCTGCCAATCCTCTTAAGCCCTAGGCCCAGAAAAGGCATCTATAACCTCTACAACCTTCTATTAATCCCAACCAAAGCAATTCTCAGGCCAGAGAATACTCGAGGGAAGAGGCCAAAGTCTTCATCTCTTGGAGAGAGAGCAACATCCACATACAAGAATGAGAGGAATGACTGGCATTTATCTTTGCAGACAACTGACCACATATATCATAGCGAGAGTCCTGGAAGTGCAGACACAGGGTCCAGGGTGGGGGAATACATGTAGGAATTCAGTACATGTTTAATTGTGTGATCCAAGTCATTGGGGAAACTAGCTGGTAAATGGTGTTGAAGCCATTAGTTAACCATTAAGAAATTCAGCTGGATTATAGAATGCAATGGGGTAAACAAAAACATACAAAGCCATAAGAAATACTTTTTACCAGAATGTGGAAGAGAGATGAACCAAAAAAAAAAAAAAGAAACCATAAAAGTAAATTCTGAATGGTCTGACAAACCTTACCACGTACAAACTTTAAACATAGCAGCCAAATGTCTCAGGTTCTCCCTGCACTTAAAATGAAGATGGGAGTGAATGTGGCTCCCACCCTAAGAATGGGGGGCTGGGGTGAGGAAGCCAGATAATTGATAACATCATAACCTTTTCTGAGGTTATCAGAGAGTAAAGGTTTACATGGCAACTGAATGAGCAGAATTAACGGCAACTGGAAGCAGAGATCAAACAAAGCATTTCCCCCTGGGGCACAGCAAAGGCAACACACCAGCCGCCATGAGAGCTGGTAAGAAAGCAGCCAAAATTTCAGCACGTTTCTAAAAGCCATGTATCGGCCAGCTGAGAATATCCAGGAGCTGCGGCCCGGAAGGGAGCCCACAGGAGCGCCTGCAGCGCCTTCTCATGGGGCTGTGGTGCTCGTCAGACGTGGGGACAGGGCTAGAGACCCCGGAGGACCCCGCCTGCCTTCAGAGGCCCTCGGCGTGAGACCACTGCCACCTTTCTTGGAACATTCTTTCCTGTGAAATAACCATCCTGTCACTAGGGAAGGGCCGACAACCTTTTTAATCCCAAAGGGTCAAAGATTGATTGCCTCAGAGAGAAAGACGACAAAAGGCATCCTCTCCTGAAGGCTACAGGATGGACAGAAAGCCCTCCTGCAGAGGCGAGCTCAGCATGGAGGCAGGGAGGCCCGTCCCGGGGTCGAGGCCTCACCACCCCTGGCTGGGGGCATTGGTACCCAGCTGCTGGAGAAGAAGAAGAAGCAAAACCCTTCTGAGACAGGAAAATTCCTCCTGCCTGAGAGAAACACCCTCCCCTGCCTCAGGGACCAGGCAGACTTTGCTTGGCCCAGGAGAGGAGCAAGATTGCTAGCGATGCCCAAACTTGCAGGCCTTCCACGCCTGCCTAAGACTGAGGCTAGAACCGAGGACCGGGGTGCTGACTCCCTGCCCACCGCAAGCCCTGCACCAGATAACCAGCAACAGCAAGGTCTCAGACAGACGAGTGAGAACGTGAAGAGGACTCTGACCTGAAGACCACAGACAGGGCCTGCAGGGGGCTGAGGCTGGGCCGGCACGCGGAGCAAAAGCCTGAGCCCCGCAGAGGCTGCGCACGCCCCGGGTTACGGTGGCCTATCTCCAGACGAGTTTAGAGGCTCTGTCCACGGAAGGCGGTTAGCAACAGCCAAGTCCAGTCTGACTGATTAGCAACTAGAGAGGCTCCACCACACACTGGAGCCCTCTGGAAAAAAGACAGGTGTGCTCATTTAAGGGCATACATTGCTAGTTGTTGGGGCTTTCCAGGTGGTACTAAAGAACCCACCTGCCCATGCAGGAGACACAGGAGAGGAGGGTTCCAACTCTGGGTCGGGAAGATCCCCTGGAGGAGGGCATGGCAACTCACTCCAGTCTTCTTGCCTGGGAAATCCCATGACGGAGGAGCCTGGCGGGCTACAGTCCATGGGGTCACAGGGAGTCGGACACAGCTGAGCTACTAAGGACCTGCACACACACCTCCATCTCTATTGGCATGTGTAATCAACGTCCAGTCCTCAAATAAGAATGATAAAAAGAGGAAGGGAGAGAAGAAAGAAGACTGCTTAAGCCAAGTGAAAAAGAAGATGCAGAAGAAGTGGCCAGCAAAGTTCAATGTCTACTCATTATAAAATTAATGAAAATTAAATAAATATGAAAATCCTATTTATATTGAAAATATAAAAATTGCATGTTTTAATATAAAAAATTCCCAGCAAACTAAGAATAAACAAACCCCTCAACTTGATAAATATCCATGAAGAACCTACAGGAAGCATTGTATGTAATGCTACATATTGTGACATCCTAAGATGAACAAAAAATCATGTCTATGCTTATAGATTTTATATAACATTATACTGGTGGTTCTGCCACTTTAATAAAATAAGGAAAATAAATAGAGGTAGAGTGTGTGCTCAGCTGTAACTGACTCTCTGCTACCTAATCGACTGCATCCTGCCAGACTCCTCCACCCGAGGGATTCTCCAGGCAGGAATACTGGAGTGGGTTGCCATTTCCTCCTCCAGGGGATCTTCCTGACCCAGGGATCGAGTCCCAGTCTCTTCATCTTGTGCATTGGCAGGCAGATTCCTTGCCCGTGAGCCACCTTCTCCCGAAATCAGTCTATACATTGAACACAACCCCAGTCAAAATCCTTCTAGGATTGTGTGTGTGTGTATAAAATTTCACAAACTGTCTGAAAACTTTATATGAAAGGCAAAAGACCTGAGTTATCAAGCCAATTTTGAAGACTAAAGATTGTATGATTGTTTGTAAGATATAAAGGATATGTTTCTTTGAAGCATATAAAGAGAGGACAGAGTATCCATATGAAGACAAATGATTTCTAGACACCTGAGGGGTGAAAGCACACATTGAATTTTGTAAACGAAATTAAGGCTGAACTTCGGGATTTGAGAACTATGAACTCATGGGTGATGGCTAAAGATACAGAAACCTAGTTGAAAGGAAGAACTTAGAGAAAGAGATGAAGAAGGGTGAAGCACCCCGAAACTAGGGCTGTGAAAAGAAAGATGATTCACCAAATGAGATAGGAAATGACAAGTCAATAATAAAGAAAAGAAACATCATATAGTAACGTGTATGTGTGGAATCCAGAAAGATGGTACAGATGAGCCTGTCTGCAGGGGCAGGAACAGAGGCAGACCTTGAGAAGGGGCTTGTGGACCTGGTTGGGGAAGGGCGGGGCAAACTGGGAGTTGAGGCCTGACGCGTATACACTGCCCGGTGTGACGTATACGCTGCCCGGCGTGACGTATACGCTGCCCGGCGTGATGTATACGCTGCCCGGCGTGACGTACACACTGCCCGGCGTGACGTACACACTGGCCGGCGTGACGTTTATACTGGCTGGCGTGACGTAACACTGCCCGGTGTGACGTACACACTGCCCCGCGCGGCGCATACACTGCCTAGCGTATACCCCGTGTGAACCGAGCGGCTCGTGGGACGCCGCCGTGGAGCACGGGGGCCCTGCTCGCTCGGCAAGGACCTCGAGGGGTGGGAGGGAGCCCCCAGAGAGAGGGGCTGTGTGTGTGCGCACCGCTGATTCACGCCCTACGGCAGAAACTTCGCCAGGCGATTAGACTCGGATCAAAACATAAACGCCAGAAAGAAAAGCTGCTGCAAACCGTGGTATTAGAGGCAGAAGGGAAAAGTTTCAACAGGAATACTGTGTAGATTCTGTTTCCTTTTCAGAGAGTCAGGGGAAATACGTTTAGAGAAAACTGCAGTCATCGGGGTTCAGCGCAAGGAAAGCTTCCAGAAGCCCCGGGAAGAGCCACGGTTTTTGGAGAGAGTTAACTCACAGGAGGAAGGCAAGTGTGGAAATCCGCGGAGTCATGGCATACAGCAGGGCGCTGAGGTGAACGGCCCAATCACTAGCGAAATGGCAGTGAACTTTAAAAATAGCTAACAAAATAGAGGTGGTGTTGTACTCATCTCTATGTTCATTGCATTGCTCATACCAAAGCGTCTTAATGTACGTGTAGCTATATCTGCAAGTATGTATGGGGCTTTCCACCTAGCACTGGAGGTAAAGAATCTGCCTGCCACTGCAAGACACATACACAAGAGACACAGGCTTGATCCCTGGCTTGGAAGGATCCCCTGGAGGCGGGTATGGCAACCCGCTCCGGTATTCTTGCCTGGAGAATCCCTGATGGGCTATGATCCATATAGTTGCAAAGAGTTGGATAGGACTGAAGCGACTTGGCGCAAGTATGTATGTGTCTGATGGGCAGCTAAGGTTAAAAAGCATTGCTAGATTCATGTTTGGATGTAGAACCTTAAAGCCGTGCGGGGTGATGGAGCCTGATGCAGCTCACCCAGTTTGAGGAAGCCTCCTGTGAGAAAGGTTCATTCATTCCCAGCTGCCTCTGAAGAATGAACTCTGTCCTCTGTTGGAATGAGGGGATGGAATTGTCCTCATTTCTGAGCTGCTTAGAGACATGATACCTAACAGAGGAAGATGGCCGTGCATGACATTCCGTAGGTATCGATGGATTCCACCCCCTGACTCACCAGACTGTCTTTGCCAAAGCAAATTCTGGGTGCATGAAAGGCCCAGATAGGAAGAAATAAGTCAATTCTCTTTTACTTTTTTTTATTTTTTGATATTCATTTCTTTTTTTTAACTATTTTTTTCCATTTATTTTTATTAGTTGGAGGCTAATTACTTTACAGTATTG
Organism: Odocoileus virginianus; assembly: GCF_023699985.2. NCBI lineage: Eukaryota > Metazoa > Chordata > Mammalia > Artiodactyla > Cervidae > Odocoileus > Odocoileus virginianus. Next base: position 57,301,161 of record NC_069690.1, read on the forward strand.
TAGTGGTTTTTGCCATACATTGACATGAATAAGCCATGGATTTACATGTGTTCCCCATCCTGAACCCCCCTCCCACCTCCATCCCCATCCCACCCCTCTGGGTCACCCCAGTGCGCCAGCCCCAAGCACTTGTCTCATGCATCCAACCTGGACTGGCGATTTGTCAATTCTCTTTTAAAACACAAACAACCAAGGTATAAAACCGTGGGGAGAATTGTGTGGATGAACGCCTCTCTTAGTTGATAGAAACGTGGCTGCGAAGTTGCACAGAGAAGCTGGGAACAGGCTGAAGTGTCTCCAACGTGTCACACGGCCCTGCCCAGGCCAAGCCAAGGCGGGGAGGGTGGCCCTCACATGACACCGGTGGCCGATAAACCCCAGCAGGTGGGAGCAACAGGAGCAGGCCCAGGGCCACGGGACCGCGGCCTCTTGTTCTCTCTTGTTTTAAAACTCCCCTGTTGGTTCTGGGTCCTCTGAATATGAGGTTCTGGGTTGTCTCCTTTCTCATCATGAGAAGTGAGCAATTCAGGACTTTCTCCCAAATCTCATGGGAAACTACCTGCCTTTCTTTGTTCTTTGACCCCCTAGAATGTCCCCTTACCTAATATATTTCCGAGTTCTCCCCTCCTTGTGAGATTCTGTCTTTTCCTGAGAGGTCATTTCTCGATGCTGCAAAAATCTGTGACTTGTCATCAACATTTCCTCTTTGGTTCATCGGGATTAAAGATGTTTAAGTTCTCCAGTTACAAAAAAAATGGAAATAGTAAAATCTCCTGTGTTTTTGTTTTTATTTTGTTTTTTCTTTAGCTGAAGTAAGTATGTTCCCAGGGAGATGTGTTGATCTGTAGTCTTCTTTATACGTGCTAGAATTTCACAGACACTGATCGAAGGTAAGAAACATGAATATGATCTTGTTTTGCCCTAATGGAGAGATGAAAAGGAGGCAGTGATTGAAAATGTGCTTGCCTAAGTTTTTATCACGTGGGGTTTCAAAATTGTTTTTGCACTTCAGTGAGGTTTTATTTGTGGTCCTTGTGCTATGGGATGTAGCTTCAAATAAGATACTGAAGATAATTTCTGATCACTTGGCCCGTGAGTAGCCACAAAGCTGACTAATCACCTACCCCCATCCCTCTTCAACAAGAGGTAAAGCTTATAACTTGAGACAATTGTCCCCAAGGTCTTTGCTATTGTTGTTCATTCACTGAGTTGTGTCCGACTTCTTGTGACTCTTTTCTCATCCAGGGGCTAGGCTTACTTATGGTACTAAAATCATAGGATTGTTGTGAGAATAAGATGAAATGACCAATTTTAGCAATTAATAAGTGGTATAGTCAGCACTCAGTGGATGATAATTGCCGCTAATTTTGATTGATTAATAAAACAGAACCTTGCTAGATTATAGTTGAATCAAGATTGCAATACAACATGTGCCCCAGTGTTCACTGCAGCACTAATTACTGCAGGACATGGAAGCAACCTAGACGTCCATCAACAGATGGATGGATAAAGATGTGGCCCATATATGCAATGGAATATTACTGTGCCATAAAAAGAACGGAATTGGGCCATCTGTAGCGATGTGGTCAAACCTAGAGTTTGTCCTACTGAGTAAGTCAGAAAGAGAAAACCAAAGATCGTATATTAATGCATATATACGGAATCTACAAAAACGGCACCAGTGAACTTATTTGCAGGGCTGGAATAGAGATGCAGACGTAGAGGATGGACTGTGGCTGACACAGTGGGGGGAAGGGGGGGGGGTGAACAGAGGGAGCAGCATTGATGTGTGTATGCGCTCGCGTGTTAGATGGCCAGTGGGAAGCTTCTGTATGGCACAGGGGCTCTGCTGTGGGCCCCGTGATGACCTCGGGCAGTGGGCTGGGAGGGGGAGGAGGGAGGCTCAAGAGGGAAGGCATGTATGTTTATGTATAGTTGATTCACTTCATTGTACGGCACACGTGAATGCAGCATTATAAATCAATTACACTCTAAGAAAAAAACATTACCGTACAAGTATCTCTTAATTCCTGATCATTTTTGGAGAAAAGAAACTTGATTTCTCCTTACGTTAGTCTACAGTACCCAGATAATTATTGAGAGCAAGAATACCTCTTTGAACTTTATGCAAGGACGTTGAGCTATCAGGAATCAACAAGAATGGGAGGTACATTAACAGCCACCCGCCCTGGATTTTGATAGATCAGGCATGTGAAATTACAAAGTATTGATTTAAGCAAAACACACTCAATACAGCCTGTCTTTACAGCTGTGGTCTAAATGACAGTGCTTTGTGGTGGATTTACAACTCAGGAAGAAAAACTTCGCTGGAAGCAGTGATTGTTACTTGATGTCTCACTGAAGTGAAGGGATTAGTTTTGTACAAATGGCACCAGGTTCCCAATGTCCTTCAGTAAAAATCACATCTGTCACTTGGATAGAATCTTACACAAACATTGCCCCACAGCATCACATCACACAGAGAAGATAAAGCCTCCATAAGTCTTGACAGAATCAAAATTCCAAATCTTACCAAATAGGAGCAGTGATATTGAAGAGAACAGATATAAAGTCTAACATTCCAAGTCAAAAGTAGTCCCTGAAAAGATACAAGATGGGAAGAATCTAATTGAAGTCAAATTTCTCAAAGAAAAATCCAGGAAAGACTACATTATCCAAGAGGATGATGCATCCCTTCCCCCACCCAAATAGTACATCCTCATGCTCCTTCCTCCCTTCCAGTTGCATTTGAGAAGACCTCTGTCTAAATAAATCACTGCTCTAGGTTCGTCCATCTCTTTTCAACTGACTCAAATTCATTCTTATTCATGGGTGAGTAATATTCCGTTGTCTATATGTACCACAATTTCTTTATCCATTCATCTGTCAATGGACATCTAGGTTGCTTTTGTGTCTTGGCTATTGTAAATAGGGATGCAATGAACATTGGGGAGCATGTATCTTTTGGAATTATGATTTTCTCAGGAATTGAATAAATTTCTTGGAATTATGTCCGGCAGTGGGATTGCTGGGTCCAAACCTTCACTCTGTTGTACAGAGTGAAGTAGGTCAGAAAGAGAAAAATCAAGTATTGTATATTAATGCATCTATGTGGAATCTAGAAAAATGGTACTGATGAGCCTGCTTGTGGAGCAGGAATAGAGCCACAGACGTAGAGAAAGGTCTTGTGGATACAGCGGGGGAAGGAGAGGGTGGGACAACAGAGAGCAGCACTGAGACAGACACATCGCCGCACATCTCTTTTTTTTAACTACCTGCTATTTATTTTTTTAAATTGATACCTTATACCTCATCCTTCTAAAATGTACACAAGATCCTAGTATTTCTCCAGTTAAAATTCTTCCATGATACCTATAACCTAGAAAATTAAGGCAAAATGTATTTACTGAGCATCGAAGGCTCTTTTCAGACACCTTGCTGCTGCTGCTGCTAAGTCGCTTCAGTCGTGTCCGACTCTGTGTGACCACATAGACGGCAGCCCACCAGGCTCCACCATCCCTGGGATTCTCCAGGCAAGAACACTGGAGTGGGGTGCCATTTCCTTCTCCAGTGCATGAAAGTGAAAAGTGAAAGTTAAGTCGCTCAGTTGTGTCCAACTCTTAGGGACCCCATGGACTGCAGCCCACCAGGCTCCTCCGTCCGTGGGATTTTCCAGGCAAGAGTATTGGAGTGGGCTGCCATTGCCTTCTCCCAGTATCCTTGTGTTCAGTCATGTCATGTTGAACCATCAAGGTACTTCCCTCAATACTCCAAGCTTTCACAAGTCACTGCCTTTTGCCTCATTCTATCTTTATCTAGAATTACCCTCAATTTCCTACTTCTTATTTTTTTTTCAGGCTTTAAACCTAAAGGCAGAAACAAAGTATGTACAGGAAAATTAGTTGATTTATTCTCTGTTCCCCTTGCATTGTATGTGCTAACATTTAAGTGTTAATATATATGCCTCCTCAACAATAGTGAACGTCTTAAGACTATAACACAAGGGTTCACACCAACTTCTGTAGAGTAACTGACACATTAGAGATATAAGTTCTGAAAAATGAATGCATGAACTGAAGGCATAGGCATGTCAGATAATTAGGATAAAGTGATTCTTTAAGCTGAATTACGAAATTTGAAGGTTGTTATTGATCAGATAATGTCCAAGCTATAATCCTATAGAGTCACATTCCTTTGTTTTGAGTAAATAAAAGGAGACTCACATAATTTGGTAAAGAAAGTATAGGAATAGACCCTTAGTATGCTTTTGCTTGGCATCTGATTTTCCCCCTAAATTCTACACTAAGAAGAATGCCTTTATCTCCCACACTGGAAGGTCCTGACCTAATTTTCAGAAAATCCTGGGAGAATCAGCAGTCATTAACTTTGGGGCTGATGTTTCTGAGAAAGAAATCGATCATTAAGTATATAAACTGTCACAAAACTACAGACACATGTCCAAGATAAGAATGCAAATGGCTTCCCTTTAATCCACAGCTTATTCCCATTCTAGAGCAAATAATTGCTTTGCTTGTTGCTATTTAGTCACTAAGTCCTGGCCAACTCTTTGTGACCGTCTGGGCTGTAGCCTGCCAGGCTCCTCTGCCCATGGGATTTCTCAGGCTAGAATACTGGAGTGAGCTGCCATTTCCTTCTCCAGGGGCTCTTCCCCATTCAGGGATGCAACCTTTGAACCCGCATCTCCTACATTGGCAGGTGGATTCTTCACCATTGAGCCACGAGGGAAGCCCAAATAACTGCTGGGGAAATACTATTTTTAATTGAACAAGTGATTCATGTCTCTAGAGTGGAGAACATGCATTCCACACAGTGCAAATCACCAGCTGGTGATAACTCGGAAAATGTGCCAGTCAGAATCTCAATCAGGGCTGGGTGTCCCTGTCCTGGGATGACGTGACATGTACTGAGCTGGTTTTAAGAAAATTTCTAGAAGATTCTCTGAAAGGTACATACGTGGATATACTGTTGGGAATAAAATGCCTTCTTTGGGGTCTTATCATTTTAATCCTCTAAATTGCAGTCTCCTAAGAAATAGGTCCCTTCACCAACACAACCACATCATTGGATTGGTTGGTTTCCAGGGATAGGGAAAGTAGACACATTTTTAAATGGAGGCTTTGCTTAAAAAGAAGAGAACATGATAGAGAATGAGGAAGTCATCGATGAATTGTATTCTTTCCAGCAGCCCACATAGAAACTGAGGCTGTGAAATGATAAATTTCCAAAGGTCCCTGCCGTTTGAGCTTGAGCCTCAATTTACTGTGTGACCTTTTTGACGATTGTGTCAGGAATTTCCTCTTTGAAAGCCACGATTTTATTTTTTAAACTTTGTATTTCGTGTTGGGGTATAGCCAGTTAACAATGTTTGTGACGGTTTCAGGTGGGCAGTGAAACGACTCACGCACACACACACACATCCATCTTCCCCAACTCCCCTCCCATCCAGGCTGCCACAGAACACTGAGCGGGGTTCCCTGTCCTTGTTGGAAAACCACACTTTTAAAATAGGGTTAACCTGTCAGGGAGGGGGAATTCTTAACTGGAGGGAGACTAAGCTGTGAGGAGTTGCACGGCTACCCATCCCGAGCTGGGTTTTCGCCTACTTGAGCTCTGCCCGGCCACTGATCCTGCGCACACTCAGAGGAAAGAAGACTCACAAAAAATAATTGAAGAATAAACTCTCTGCCCAGGCCAATCGGGTAAATTGCTTTTGTGCTTTTCCACGACTTGCCTCTGCCAGATAGAATATTTGGCGCTCAGCACGGTGGCATTGGACCAGATTTTGAAGCAATGGGGTTTTTGAAAATGATTTATTTTTTCCCCTCTGTCACAGACAGTTACTCTGGCGCAGATGGCTTCTCTCAGTGATGAGCCCGGAGTCTTTTCCATCAGATTTTTGCCATTGTGAAAAATCTATCTGCTCTCGTCTCTCTAACTTTTTTTTTTTTTTTCTGCTCTGTGTATCCAAGAAGTGACGCAAGAAAGTTTAGAATGAAGATCAAATTCTGGCCCCAAACATGTGTAAGAAAGTTTAGAATGAAGACCAGATTCTGGCCCCAAATGTGTGCAGTTCCAGACCTTCAGAGATAGCTCTGTGACAGTGATAAGCCAAATGCTTCTTTATTTTTCAATCCTGTTCCTTGTATGAAGTTCTGCCTTTAACAAATAATGCTAATAGGGGGGAAAAAACAACCAGAAAAGAATGGGAAATTATAGCTGTCTTTTCTTGAATTAACAATCAAGCATAGATTGGGTTATATGAATGTAAATGCATATAAATGCTTCCTATGTATTGTGAATGTTTCCGGACAGATTAAGACCTAATTAGGAGCACTGTATTAATACAGAAGGAGGAATGATGTGGAGAGAAGCGATACTGTCCGAAGTCAGCCGTGAAGACAATGCAGACGAGATCTCAGAGTTTCCATGGAAAGAAAGCTGCCTTTGGAAAAGGAATGACCTATGTTGAGAAACAATTGTATGCCCCCAAATGTAAATCTATAAAGCGCTGAAGACTCTGTGGATCCTTAGCCCCATTTTACAGAGAGGTAAACTGAGAATTAGAAAGTTGTAGGAGAGACAGAAGGTTAACTATTAGTTTAATGACCTCAGAGCTCTGCCCTCTAGGATAACATACTCCTTGCATGTAAATCATGTGTGGAATATGGTGATTAATGGTCTTCTGGTGGACAGGAAAGTATGTATAACATAACAAAAAGTAAGTATAACAGTGATGTATTCCTTGAGATCATTAACAGGGTAGAAAAGATGGAATGATACACCTGGCATAAGTCAGGCCACAGAGAGCTACACTCGCTAATGGTGAAAATGACAGTGTTGACTGTGGCATGTAACAACCTCACACGGAACTCAGCCAGAATTGGAGCCCATCAAAGCAAAATGAGGCACGGGGTATCATCTAATTACATTGACCAGATCTGGCAAAAGTGGACAAGAGTGGGCATGGCGGTAATTAGGATTAGTTACTGTCCTATCTGTCACAACTGTGTGAGTAACCAATACGCAACATGGGGTCTTTAAAGGGGTGTGAATGTATTCCTACTTTTCTGTGTTGGTGCATCATATATTTTGAGTACCTAAAATTAGATTCAGCCAAGACTCTATACAAAATAAATAAATGACTTTACCAGAAGATAGGGAAGTGTGCGCGTGTGTGGGTCTGTGTGTCTGTGTGTGTATTGTCTCGCACCAGCCACACAAAATAAAAATTGCACTGGGGATCACCCTATCACAATTTTTGAGAATCTTGACACAACTCTGTAATTTTTGATCAGTCATTCTTCGCCACTGGTGGTCAGTTTCTTCATAGGCATACTGAAACAATGGCATCTCAGCTGAATTTCCTCATTTGTAAATTGGGAGTACACAGGAGAAGATTTTGAGAAATAAACAAGAAATAATATGGCACCATCTCTGTGTCATAATGTCAGATTGACACGCGTTGCTGTGTTTTCATTATCAGTCTGATGAGCTGGTTGAACCAGTGCACCAAGATCCATTCAACCCCCAAAATCTTCATTTTCCATAGCATGGTCCCTTGGTCCATTAAAAAAAAAAAAAAAAAAAACTCTCTATATTTCTCCTATCTCATTCCTAGGAGAGCCATATATCCTCAGTTTAGTTCAGTTGCTCAGTCCTGTCTGACTTTGCGACCCCATGGACTGCAGCACGCCAGGTCTCCCTGTCCATCACCAGCTCCCGGAGTTTACTCAAACTCATGCCCATCGAGTCGGTGATGCCATCCAACCATCTCACCCTCTGACGTCCCCTTCTCCTCCTGCCCTCAATCTTTCCCAGCATCAGGTCTTTTCCAATGAGTCAGCTCTTCGCATCAGGTGGCCAAAGTACTGGAGTTTCAGCTTCAGCATCAGTCCTTCCAATGAACACCCAGGACTAATTTCCTAAAGGATGGACTGGTTGGATCTCCTTGCAGTCCAAAGAACTCTAGAGTCTTCTCCAACACCACAGTTTAAAGGCATCAGTTCTTTGGCGCTCAGCTTTCTTGTCATGTCTACTCATGTCTTGTCTTGTCCACTCCACCCATGGAAGGAACAGTATATGCTTTTTTGTTCATTTGTTTAACAAGAAGTTTAAAAAATAAATTAAAATTGACATCTTTTAATCAGTGAATCAGAAAAAACAGTAGAGACTAATGAAAAATGAAAAAATAGTAGAGACTGATGAAAATGAAATAGAACAATATCAAGTTCTTGAACAACCATTTCTAAATCTTCAGTTTGAGAACAAACATTATTCCTTTTCAAACCTTTGTTATGTGTATAACCAAATACATACAAAATTTATTCAAATAGTATTTATAAAATTGCTTTTTTATTAGAGTACTGTTGCTTTATTAATTTAGCTTAAAGTATAGTTCAACAGTAATAAATAAGGCATACCTATGAACTACAATTATGTTGTTTTAAAATGCCAATGAGTTCACAGTGAAATACATATTTGAATCGATGTTTAATAAATTGAAAAATTAGAAATTTGTCTTTCAAATCTCTCCCTGTAGTAAATCAAATCTGGCTATACATGAAAAGCTAAGTATTTTACAAGAAAAACTAGACGAAAATAAAAATGAATATTTGTTAAAGACCTAGAAGAAAAATATTAATAAGTGTCTAAATGGACAAGTAAATGAGCAAGTCACAGAAAAAAGAAATCAGTGTTTTTGCTATATGAAGATCTCAAGTGTGCAGATGTTAAAGGTGTAACAAAACCCAGAATTCAACAAGCAGGATGGGAACCTATTCTTACAAAGTAGGATAAAAGGAGCTATAAAACCTTCTTTAAAAATAGAAGAATATCTGACAAGGAATACAATTCACTGGGAAAAACATGAAAAGGCATTTATGACAGAAGATATACAAATAGTAAACCAACATGATAGAAAAATTCAGTAAAAACATAAGCAAAACAAAACATAAGAAAGGCAACGTTTTTAGTCTTTTAGATGTTATACCCACTATCGGTGCTTGAAATTACTAAGAGCCATTTTAGAGTGAGCAGCAGAATACATCAAAAACGTTAGCACCATCACATCTTCTGACAGGATAATTGCACTTCTGTAAATACGCCTTAAGATGATTGAAATACAAATACTTTATGTGCAAGATGTTTCTTTTGCTAAGAAACGAAAGCATCTCCACTGCACAATACTGATGACGAAAATGTTACACAGCCTCTAAATAAGATGGCAAATGTATTTGTTTAATGTGTCAGTCACTGGGTGATCTATCAGAAAAGGTACATTCAGAATCTTTCCTGGTTACCTCTGCTCAGTCGCAACAATTGCTATACATTCTATTTTTCCTCCATTGAGATGCTCATTTTCTACCACATTATTCTGCGGTTTTTAATTCTGATGCTTTGCGGTTCTCCTAACGTCATTTGATGTGCTTAGGCTTTTTCCCAATTAGATTAAAAGCCGCATAAGGGCAGTTCAGTACAATTCAATTCAACTAATAGTTATTGAATCTCTGCTTTGTACAAGGAGTCATGCAAAGCGCTGAGCTTGAGAAAAACCAAAAGGTATGATCTTTGCCCTCAGAGAAAAACTGGCACAATTAGCAATGACCGTAAGCAAGCCTTGCACGTCTTCCATCAAACAATAAGTAACAAATAACACTGCTAAGCAATAAATGATAAAATGAAGTTGAAAACTACTGTGATGGACTCAAGAGAAGGAGACTTTGAAATGACCAGAGGGACGCAGGAAACGCTTGTGCATCAGATGGTTGGAACAGAGTTTTGAGGAATTGGTAGGAAAAGTGGACACAACGTGGAGACAATGACAACGGTGGTAACCATGCTATTTATTTTATTTTATTTTATTGGAGTAGAGTGGATTTACAATGTTGTGTTCGTTTCAGGTGTAATTGTGATAGTGATTCTGTTATTCATACGTGTGCATCTTTTCTTTTTCAAATTTTTTTTCCCTTTTAGGTGATTACAGAATAGTGAGCAGAGTTTCCTATACAGAGTTTGCTATACAGTAGGTCCTTGGCAATTATCTATTTTCAGTTTAGCGGTGCAGATATGTTAACCACAAACTCCTGATTTATCCCTCCCCCCATATTTCCCCTTCGGTTACCATGACCTTGTTTCTGATATCTGTAAGTCTGTTTCTGTTTTGCAAATAAGCTCATTTGCATCATTTCTAAAACATTAGATTCCACATATGAGTGACATATATGTGTCTTTCTCTTTCTGACTTACTTAGTACGATCATCTCTAGGTCCATTGAAGTTGCTGCAAATGGCTTTATTCCATCCTTTTTAATGGCTGGGTGATATTCCGCTGTGTGTGTCCCACATCGTCTCTATCCAGTCCTCTGTTGGTGAACATTTAGGCTGCTTCCATGTCCTGGCTGTTTTAAATAGTGTGCAATGAACATTGGGGTGTATGTATCTTTTTGAATTATAGTTTTCTCTGGATATATGCCCAGGAGTAGGATTGCTGGGGCCTATGGTAGTTCTATTTTTAATTTGTTAAGGAACCTCCATACTATTCTCTATTAATAGTGGGAAATGGGGTTTATGTACAGGAAAATGTGTCTGCCCATTGTGACTGAATTATATAAAGTTTATTGAGATTGCAGGCCAAGGAATCACATCCAATCCTGAAGGGCTTGCTGACTTAGGACTTCATTCTATGATTAATGATCACTCCCTAAAAGTTTTAGGAAACAGTAGGAGATAATTTCTCATGAACAAAAGCTCAGGGAATTTTGTGGTTGTTATGATATTCATTGGTTAAAAAAAAAAAAAAGTATTTTAAAGGGCACAGCTAAATTTCCATTCCCATCCATCATTTCCAAACACAGGTTATCTTTGTTTGTGACAGATCAGAATATAATAAACAGTCAACTCTCCTACAGCTTGCCCCAGGGCCAAGCTTAAGCTGCTCCTAATAAAGATAGAAGTGTGTTATCTTCACTAAAGATGATTTTTATTAAGAGAAAATCTCTCCCTGTCAGCAGGTGGGCAAAGCAAGTGACAGAAAAGGTGATGATTCATCTAATTTTGAACTCAGCCGCTGTTTGATGGCAGCGTTTGCAAAAGAGTGAGGCGATTGGAATTGCTAACCCAGACATCTGCAGCATTGACAGCCCTCTATTATTCCAAATATAGGACAGTGTGATCTGACAACTCGAAACAGGGGGGAACTGGGCAAAGAGTAATGTCTCAGGAACGAGCGGTAGAATGAGTGTGATCACCTAGATGCCATGTTTTCCCCGAGGATTGCCTTTCAACCATTCAGACATCCTTTCAACAAACATTTGGTATTTGCTGTACCAGACACATGTCGTGAGGTACTGTGGCAATCACGATGGGAACCTTACCCCCTGGTATTGAGAGCCTCATCGAAGAAAAATGCCTCTCTCTCTTTTTTATTTTTTTCGGAAAGTAACACACTTCAGTTGGATTGATTCCTGTTAACTTGGTGTTTCGATCTTCAAAGCCTTACTTTGTTCACAAAAAAGTCACCAACACCCTCCCCCCACCCCCCACCAACGCAAACTTGTTCTCTAATCTTCCCCTTGGCCCCAGGGAGTGGAAAAATGAATTGACTTTTCCTTCGCGTCTCTGACCAGATCAGGTTGAACTAGGTTGCAGCTGCATTTTCACTGGCGAATGTACAACTGAAAATAAAACACTTTCTGGAGTCCAGCCTCCAACCAACGCTTTGGCAAACTGACCGGCCCTGGCCAAAAATATGGGAGTCATACAGTAATTAGAACACTGATCCTAACTTCCAGAGCATTATCTCAATGTGGGCATTTTGCTGTGATACATTTTAAATAGATTCCCAGACTCTCTTTAAGCTCATAATCTTCTGGATTCTGTTTTTTCTCGGAAACATTCATTTTCTCTGCATCTGTGTGAGAGGCTTTCACTGATTCATTTTTTATATAAGCAAATAAAAGGTCAACTATAAAGAATACTTCCTTTCCTTACCTATGTTTAATAAATGCTAGTCTTTGCTTTTTAATTCAACAGATAGGTTGAATTATAAATATCCAAGTGTCCTGGTGGTCAAATTCACCCCCGCCAAATATTAGGAATGGTGTCGCCAAGGGGACCCATAATTTATGGATGAAAGGACAAAAATTGGAATTCTTCCCTAGGTGTTGAGCGTTTCTCCATCAGCTGAGAGTCATCCCCTTCCTCCCCCGCTTCCGCCTCCTTCCTTCCTTCCGTCCTTCCTTCCTTCCTACCTCCTCCCTCCCTCCCTCCCTCCTTTCACTTTATCCTTTCTTACTCTCTCCAGCTACTCCTGCAGGGATGCCGCCACCGAGGCTGAATCTGCAAGCCCAGGTGCCTTAGCCTCACAGGGGCTTCTCCTGTGTCTGCTTTGGGTGACCGCCCACCCCCCTCACCTCCTGTAATATCCGTCACTCTCAGCTCCGTCTGCTGGTCTCCCCATTAAATGACAGAACGGAGGCAAAGCCCTCCCTCAGACTGGGCCCCTCTCCCCAAAACTGCTCACTCCAAACGTCTTTCCAACAGGGGTGAGTGGACCCTGGACGTAGGTAGCATCTCTGTCCTTAGAAGACTTCACAGGAGGGTTCTGAGCATCTTCTGCTCCCTTTGAAAGATTTCAAAAGGCTCACATGACAGGACGCAGTCATTCCTCAACATGTGTGCTGCCTGCTTTGGTCAGTTTAAACAATCTGTGTTTGTTTGTTTTTTTAACTTATGCCTAAGAGACTAAATAAAACTCATGTATCGTTCCCCAGTCTCCACCTGCATTAAAATTGAACCAACATTCTGACAAGGACAGTGACAGGCAGAGGTTCTGCTGAAAATAGAGGGAAAAAACAGAAAGTGTATTTTTACTGCAACCTGTGTTTATGCTACAACAGAAATGAATGAACGACCAGGCTCTTCAGAAAGGAGTGCTTCTAGAAATCTCAGAGGGACAGGTTTAAGGGCATTCTGGTCTCACATCTGTTTCTTATTAGTTTAGCAAAAGGACACCGAAGAGAGACAGGCAGAGAAACAGGATGGCGTGAGGACAAGAGAAAATGAATTTGAAGGTCAAGTGACATATCCCAGTTACTCTGCCACTTATTTTAGTAGCTGATTCATGCTCAATCCAGTCGGCTGGTCTCCCACACAGCAGTGAGGAATGAGGCTAGAATAACTCCACGAGCTGCCGGACACAGATGAGGCGGGTTAATAAACAGAAAACTTCAGGAAACCGGCATAGACCTGTCACTGTGCGCTGGAGATGTTTCTCCTGGAACGATTCCTTTAGTCTTTTTTTTTTTTTCCTTTCTTTTTTCTTTTGTAGTTCAAAGTATCACTAGCTGAGATATATGAAAAGACTCAGGAAATAAGAAACTTACTCATTTTATCCATGCTCATTTTTTAAACATGAATATTAGCAGAAGCAGTCCCTGGTATTATATTGTGTTCAATGGAACAAATAGGGAAGATACTTCATTCTGTCTATTTCCATACCCCTGTAAGCTCAGACAGCAAGATAAGCCAATTCAATCGTACATTTTCCAGCATGACCTCTTACCTTGGGCGTGGCACTGTGGGGATCAAGGTGGGAACAGGGTTCGTGGAGGTGAAATGGTTACTCTCTGCTCTTGGAAGTCTGAGAAACTAGCCCTTTTCAAATGGGAACTGGAGGCAACTTATCATAAAAGTTCCAAATATTTTAAAATAAAACAATATTAAATTGGAAGGATGGGAGGAAGAGATATTTGGGAAGTCTGGGCTGGAGACGTACACGCTGCTCTATTTTAAATGGATGACCATCAGGGTCCTCCTGTGGGGCGCCGGGAACCTGCTCCGGGCAGGATGGGTACACGTGTGTGCACGGCCGAGTCCTTCTGCAGCCCACCTGGAACTATCACAGCATCGTCAGTCGGCAATACTCCAGTATAGAATTAGATTTTTTAAAAAATATTAAATCAAGAAAGGATATAAAATATTTGGGGAATAATAAAATAAAAACATAAAGATCTTTGGGTTTTTTGCTTGCTTGTTTTTCCTAGATGCTTAGAAAATCATAGAAAATTGAGGTGGCTGGAGACGGGAGATATGATCTTGCTCTAGAAGGGTGAATACGTTTTGAACGGATACACGAATCAAGTTCATGTCATTAAACATTTACTAAGATTTCTGCCGTTGTTATTGTTATGAAGGCAGGTGTCTTTGACATCTTTTGCAAAGACTGCAAGACAGAGACGCGTTGACAGAAGGTGGGGAACAGGACCCACAGAGCGAGACGAGGGTTCAGACAGAGCTGAAGATTCTGATGATAGATTTCAGCCAGGTTAGGTCAGAGAATTAGATGGTAAATCGGCTGCTTCTAACTCTTTCTTCCCAAAGCTGTTTGCCTCCAGGGCACCTGACCCTATTGCTGCCCTCACCCCAGGCCGTTCCTCCACTTCCCGACTTCTACACCGGAGTGTGAGCTACTAGATACCAGATAACAGATCCTTGATCTCCTCGGCTCCCCAGGACCTCACAAAGTGCCTGGTTTGCAGTGGCCACTCCAGACTCGGTGTCAAAGTGAGTAAGCCTAGTGGCTCAGTCGTGCCCGACTCTTTGCGACCCCATAGACTGCAGCTCGCCAGGCTCCTGTGTCCATTAGATTTTCCATGCAAGAATACTGGAGTGGGTTGCCATTTCCCTTTCCAGGGGATCTTCCTGACCCAGGGATGGAACCCAGGTCTCCTGCCTCGCAGGCGGACTCTTCACTGACCGAGCTACTCGGCTTCAGGGATCAGTCAAATACAGTCTGGGTAACGAGGGCCATCTGCTTCGGAGACTGGCTTAGAAATATCAGTGGTGGCATTTGCAAGAATGCAGCGATCACACGATAAGTGGGAGTTAGAAGCAGTATTCCAGTGAACGCAGTTGGTTTTCGTTTTAGTGGCTCTCAGACATGGATCAGGAGGTCTGTGGGGTGCTGACAGGTAGCGGCACAGCTGCCTGTGTTAAATGCCCTCCTGCTTTTATCGCTGCCAGTAGGACCCTTACCTTATCACAAGGTTATCACATAAACCACTCGTCCTAAATTGAGCCACATTCCATTGTCACAGTTCCACAAATGAAAAAATAAGAACTCTGCATCTTCACATAGTCCAGGTATTTCTTAGATGTGTTACTTCTTTCTTATTGACGTATAGTTGATTTACAATACTGTGTTAATTTCAGGTATGCAACAAACTGACTCAGTCACACATATATCTAAGAATACAGATATATAAATATATACCTATATATCTATATTCTTTTTTCAATTCTCTTCCATTAGTTTACTGCAAGATATTGAATACAGTTCCCTGTATTGTACGGTCGGACCTTGCTGTTTATCTATTTTGTGTAGTAGTAGTGTGTGTCCATTAATACCATACTCCCAACTTATCCCTTCCCCACCCCTTCCCTTCTGATAAGTATAAGTTAATTTTCTGTGATTGCGAGTCTGTTTCTGTTTTGTAAATAAGTTCAATTTGTACTATTTTTTAGATTCCACATGTAAGAGGTATCATATAATATTTGCTTAGAAATGTTATTTGGAAGTCTTACAGTAACTTCAAGGAAGTTACTCTTAATTCTATTTTACAGATAAGACAACTAAAACTCAGAGAGATTGAAAACCACCCCCGAATTATACACATGGTAAATGGTAAAGCTGGGGTTTGAATCTATGTGTGTGTGTTTTCTTTTTCAGTTTAGCATTGTGTTTATTTTCCATGTTATCACTTATACCATTTTAACAACTGATGGGACTACATTGTAGAAACAGACAACTACATATTCCCTTGTATATGTGTTTAATACTCTCAGTGTATACCTAGAAAGGATGTGCATGCTTTCAACTTTCTAATGACATCAGTTTCTAAAATCTTGCACCCTCTTTTTAGCTGTGTAATAAGAGTTTCTCTTGTTCTATATTTCCCCCCAGTATTTGGCATTGGTAGCCTTTGCTTTTTTCCAATCTGGCAGCTGGCTTTTTGAATTTGAGAATCCCTCTGTGCTTTTAAATTACATCTATACTCTTCTATGCCATTTCCCAAAGAAGAAATGGGACACTGACTCTTTGTGATCTCATGGACTGTAGTCCGCCAGGCTCCTCTTGTCCATGGGATTCTCCAGGCAAGAATACTGGAGTGGGTTGCCTTTTCCTTCTCCAGGGAATCTTCCCAACCCTGGGATCAAACTCATGCCTCTCTCCATTGACAGGTGGGTTTTTTTTTACCTCTGAGCCACTGGTGAAGCCCCACCCAGTGGCCAAGCCCTAATCCCAACAGCAAGCACCAGAACGCACCATCCTGCAGCTAACACCAGCAGGACCCCTGCCTCCCAGCTAGGGAACAGTACAGGCACCACAGGCGTAACAGACTTTGGACAGAGAACGGGGTGGGGGTGAGTACATGCTTACTCCCTTCTGTGGGTCAGTGCTTCACTCAGACCCCAACGGGAGCCCAGGAAATCTGCTCGAAGATGCTTGCATGTTGCTATTAACTCACATTTCCTGGTCTGAGCTTATGAGAGCTTTCAGGACCACACAGGTCAGAGTTCCTGTCCACAAAACAGGTGACAGTCTATCAGTGCGAGCGGTCCGATGCCTCTGGTGCCGTCCAGACCCAGGCCTTGCTCATGAACACGGTGCTGGCCTCAGAACGCTGGGGACAGACTGCAGGGCGTGTTTTCACAGCTCCTTCCAGAAATGAAATTGCTGGGAAAAAAAAAAAATCGGTAAAATCAGAAATTCACCATTTCCCAAATTCAAAAACTGAATGATATTTTTGTTTTCGATTTGGAAGTGTTCCCCACTGAGAAATAAGGTCCCAGGTTCTAAAGAGAGAAATGAATTCTAATAGAGTAAAACCCCAGAACCACATAGAGGAGTAAGGTCTCTTCTGAGGACAAAGAGAAGTAACTGAGATGAATTCCTTAGTTTAACTCTGGATTTTTTTTATTCCTTAAAGTACAGGGACTTGATTGTGAAAGCTCATGAGGAAGCTCAGTATTAAACCTTAATCCTCCTAATGTTGATCTGAAAACAGGTTATCGACATGTTTACGTGCCCATGCTGAAAGGAAGACGCCACTGATTCCAAAGGCTTGAGCTCATTAGCACTGTTGACTCATTACTCAATGAACTTGCTCTGACAATGTTTCTCCCAACCCGGGAAAGAAATAGTTCAGCCTTTAAAAAAAGGAGTCAATAACTGCTAATGCCACTGAACTAAAATATTCCAATTAGTTTTCTGTGTTAAACTTCTCTTATTCTTATCTTGATGTTTCATTTTTCAAGAAATATATTTACCTAGCGTTTTTAAAATATAGAAAGAAATGCACAAAAATATTTGACTCTATCCTATTCCACTGCCTTCCACAGAGGTTATCACTATCTTCATTTTAGTGTGGTCATTCCAAACTGATTTCTATATATTTATCTAGAAGTATCATACTCGGCTTGTACTCTGAATATCTTTACCTATGGGACATATTATTCTATAATTTGCTTTCATATTCTCAACAACATACCTTAGAAAAACTGAATTATTTTAAATGGTTGTGTGATCATCTCCAGTATAGGTAGAGTCTAGTTCATTGTTTGATCCCCCCCCCCCCAGTAATTAATAAACATCTAAATGGTGGCTAATATTTGCTACCATACTAACAAGGCCACAGGAAATATTCTTGTGGGTGCTTTTTCCTGTGTCAGAAATGCCAAGATAAGCTGACTATGAAACTTTACCTGTAGAATGTGTGCGCAACACTTAAACTGAAGGGCAGGCAAGTGGAAGAACAGAATGGAACCCATGCAGAGACCCGGCATGTATACCTCTAACCATTACCCTGCACTGCCTCTCAGCATGGCTCTATAAGGAATCAGTACTTAGAGAAAGGTCTTGTGTAACTTCAGCGTCAACAACTGTTTTCGGATGGAGCGGGTGGGGCGGTGTGGGGTTCCCTGGGGGCGTCCCAAGTGTCTGAGAAGCACAAATCAGAAAGGAACAGGAAGGCTTGGTCAGCCTAGATGAGTAAGATTTACAGAGAATCGCAAAGGAAACTAGACTCTTCAAGATATCCAGATGGATTCCAGTAACACAGTTTCATTCTTTGCACATGTGTCCCTGGAAGGTACTTTAACAATGTTACATTTTAAGGGTGAGAATCTGGACTGTATCCTGGAAAAAGGAAAAAACTAATCAAGAGGATGGAAGGTCAGTCCTAAGAAGAAAAGCCAAAGAGGGTCGTTCAGTGGCTGCTTGTTATAACTGAGTGTGTGATCCTGTTCTCCTACTATGGCGAAAATGAAGATGAAATTCTCTAAACACAGTTCCTCTAAGAATTTGCTTGTTGACTTATGATGGAGATCAGACCTAGGAACCAATCACTGTGTGTGACACAGGGGTCATACAGACGAAACAAACGAGAGATACGATACATTTATGGGATACCCACTGTGTGCAGACACTGTCCAGGGACTCAGACTTCCTGCTCTGAGCTATGAAATCATGCGCTCAGATACATGGCTAGTAACCTTGATCCAAACACATAGGCCTCACACTCCAAATCTCAAAGATTTCTTAGCTCCAGCACCTTGTTTGGAAAAGAGAAGAAAAATGAAAAGCAATGGCTGTTTTCATGTCAGTGAAGAGTTTGGGGGGCCTTCCCTGGTGGCTCAGCGGTAAGAATCCGCCTGCCAATGTAGGACACATGGGTTCAATCCCTGGGTTGGGAAGATCACCTGGAGGAGGAAATGGCAACCCACTGTTGGTTTCTTACCTGGGAAATCTTACCTGGGAAATCCCATGGACAGAGGAGTCTGGCGGGCTCCAGTCCGTGGGGTCACAAAGAGTCAGATGCGACTTAGCAACTAAACAACAATAACAAAGAGTTATTTAGATGGGGTCCATACGACGGGGGGTTAGTCAATCTAGAGAAATTTCAGATGAACATACTGAGGAAACTGGTGTCAGATGAAAAGCACTTTAGAGAGAGAATTCTCATTCTCAGAGAGTGTGCACCGTTAAGGCTAATGTTTAAATGGCTTTCTCCAGAAAACTTGTGTTCCCTGTAGAAATACTGAAATACATCCAGATTGCTTTATATGCAGCTGTTGTCCTGGGTCCCCCAACTGCCTTGCCATACCCCAGCTACCCTGGCGGTACCCCTGGCTAACCCCCATTATTCAGCAACACATGGTTATAGCAGCTGACTGTTCTGGAATCCTTCTTCAGCAAGATGACAGTGGTCCATTCTGATTGGTTGATGTCCATATTATCAACCAATTGTTATCATTTTGGATATAATTCCTGTTCGTAACCACCTGACCTTAGATATTCAGGCAAAAGGCTATATTGCATTCTCTCTTGAGGTCTCCTTCATGCCCTTCATCTTCATAAGCATTATCTTCTACCCGGCAGGGATTTGTGTCTGAATTTCTATCAGGTGATGAATTTCAGCCAGAGAAGTTGCTCTTTTAAAAGCCTTAAAAATTTTTTTTTTATTAAAGTATAACTGCTTTACAATATTGTGTTAGGTTCTGCTTCACAGCAAAGCGAATCAGCTACACATATACATATTTTCCCTCTTTTTAAGATTTCCTTCCCTTTTAGGTCACCACAGGCCCTAAGTAGAGTCCGCTGTGCTATACTGTAGGTTCTCTTTAGTTATCCACTTTATCAGTTCAGTTCAGTTCAGTTGCTCAGTCGTGTCCGACTCTTTGCGACCCCATGGACTGCAACACACCAGGCCTCCCTGCCCATCACCAACTCCCAGAGCCTACCCAAACTCATGTCCATTAGTTGGTGATGCCATCTAACTATCTCATCCTCTGTTGTCCCCTTCTCCTCCCACCTTCAATCTTTCCCAGCATCAGAGTCTTTTCAAATGAGCCAGACCTTCACATCAGGTGGCCAAAGTATTGGAGTTTCAGCTTCAACATCAGTCCTTCCAGTGAACACTTAGGATTGATCTCCTTTAGGATGGACTGGTTGGATATCAATAGTGTATATATCTCCCAATCTCCCAATTATTCCACCCCACCCTTCCCTTCTCCCCTTGGTGTCTCTAGTTTGTTCTCTACAAACAGGGTTTTGCATGATCATTTTGAGCTTCTTTCTGTTTCTATCAGCATGCCTAATGATAGTCCACATTTGGCTCCTAATCTTAGGAGTCTTAACCTTAGGTTAATAGAGTCAAATGTCAGACTGATTTGGCTTCCCTTGTGGCTCAGCTGGTAAAGAATCCGCCTGCAATGTGGGAGACCTGGGTTTGATCCCTGGATCAGGAACATCCCTTGGAGAAGGGAAAGGCTACCCACTCCAGTATTCTGCCATAGAGAATTTCATGGACTGTATAGTCCGTGGGATCTCGAAGAGTCAGACACACCCAAGAGACTGATGAAGCCCAGAAGAAGCAGTCACTTAAGTCTTGAACTATAATGATTGCCCTTTGAAGTATATGATAAATTCTCAAGCTGATGGATAAAGGCAACAGAAGCTAGCCTAGCAAACATGGATGAGCATCTTAGCACCTACCATAGGTACCAAATACCACATAATCAGACTTCTCAATCTTTATTTCTTATCGTCTAGAATTAAGTGGAAAGGAAAGAGTAGCAATGATGTCTGGATTTCTCAATAAACATTCAGCTAATGATGGTTTTCCTCATTAAACCACATCCCTTGTATAGGGATATGAGGAAGGAAAGAGCAGATTAGTCTAAGTAGGCAGCCTGACCAGAAGCAGCCAGTGTGATCCCATCGGGGTTAATTTGTTCATCTGTCTTTCCTCTAAGGCAGGGAATCTTTTCTGTAACTCATAAAAGATAAATATTCCCAAAGAGATTGTGGAGGGGAAAGGCACGTTGGCTCAATGGAGCAAATATTTTTTAACCATCTTGCAGCTAGGACTTCTAGAGACTTCCAGAACATCCATTGCTGTGTGTTTGTGCATTCCTGCAAACGCACAGCCTAGGATCAGGGTCCACGTATGTTTGTTGAGGTTAGGAAAAAGCAGTGGAAACAAATGCCTATAAACTGAGATTTTTGGCAAGCTTGCTGTTTCTCACACAGGGAAAAACAACGGTTCCGAATTTTAAGTGCATTCCTATGCCCACATCCCTGTTTATTTACAATAATTTTCAGCTATAAATTTCAGCTCTAAATATAATTTATAATGCATGCGTGCTGAGACATTTCAGTCGTGTCCGACTCTGTGTGACCCTATGAACTATAGCCCACCCCAGGCTCCTCTGTCCATGGGATTTTCCAGGCCAGTATACTGGAGTGGGTTGTCATGCCCTCCTCCAGGGGATTTTCCCAACCCAGGGATTGAACCTGTGTCTCTTATGCCTCCTGCATTGGCAGATGGACTCTCTACCACTAGCGCCACCTGGGAAGCCCATGTTACTCACAATGGGTTGTGTGTATTGCCCCTCATTCATCAGTCTCCATCTCGACCCCACCCTCTTTCACAAGAAGAGCGAAAAAGAGGAACTAAAGGACTTTATCAAAGTGAAGACAGAAGTACATAAAACGGAGATTTGAATGCCTGCTCAGCTCCCACCAGGACATGGCTTGCTTCTTCTTCTTTTACACAGCAGGGAACTTGGTACTTCCAGGTTTGGGTTCTCTGTGTCTCTGCTGGGCCGGGTAGAAACTATCCTTTTTTGAAGCAATTCATGTCTTCTGCTTTCTGAAGCTGGTGGGTCCTTTCTATGACATCAGAGCTAACCCATAATCTCCCAGAACCCTCAGCCACATTCACACAGAGCTCTTTAATTCTGTCACTCTCCAACCTTCTGCAGACAGCGCATGGTCAAGAATTGCTTCAATAGACTATGTTATAGTTCTTGAATTTAACCTTGACTTCAAATTATATACCGTTACTCGGGAGACCATCCCAAATTATAGGACCTATTTCTTCCTCTGGAGCAGTATGATAGAACTATTTTTGATTGGGAGTCGAGGCAGCTCAGAGGATGCACGCACAATTAATTCATGTGTGCTAAATCGCTTCAGTCATGTCTGTCTCTTTGTGACCCCATGGACTGTAGCCTGCCAGGCTCCTCTGTCCATGGGATTCTCCAGGCAAGAATACTGGGGTGGGTTGCCATGCTCTCCTCCAGGGGATCTTCCCGACCCAGGGATTGAAACCGTCTCCTGCATTGGCAGGTGGGTTCTTTACCACTGAGTTGCCCTGGAAGCCCACAGATAGAACATGCTGATGCACGCAGATTTTTTATAGTCTGAGCACCAGGGAAGCCCCAGGAACACCGAAGTGGGTAGCCAATCTTTTCTCCAGGAGATCTTCCTAACCCAGGGATCAAACTCGGGTCTCCTGCACTGCAGGCAGATTCCTTATCACCGAGTCACAAGGGAAGCCCAGTGTTAACTGTATCACTCTCTCTGGTCAATAACGTGCAAGTAACAAAAGACATATTAATAAGTCTGTGGTCAGTGATATGTTAACCAGGCAAATCAAAATCCCGTTTTCTGGGGACCCGTGGGCCTAGAGAAAGATGTCTACCCTCCTTCCGCACTTCCACCCACCTATGCTGTCTGCCTAAGGAGGCAAGAAAACGAAATTCCATAACCCCCAAACTAAGAATACATCTCTTTCCTGGGTCAATGAAAAAAAGGGAAACAGCATGAATCCTTCCTTTTGTTTCATTCCTACAACAGGAGTCTTTCATGCATGTATCAAGGCCCATTCATGTTTGGTAAAAAAACCTGCCTGTAATACAGGAGACCTGGTTTCAATCCCTGGATCAGAAAGATCCCCTGGAGAAGAGAATGACCACACACTCCAATATTCTTGCCTGGAGAATGCTATGGACAGAGGAGCCTGGTGGGCTTCAGCCCATGGGGTCACAGAGAGTCGGACATGACTAAACCACCATGCCACATTTGCTGGTTAAATGTTCTTCAAAATGTGGCAATTACAAATGCTGAATGAAAGGAAACTATTGGTCTATGTTTGAAATCTTTTTTTTTTCAATTAATTAATTTTATTTGGAGGATAATTACTTTACAATATTGCAATACTTTTGACATCTGAAAAAATAAAATTAAAAAATCCCTACACCAGTCATGTTTGATCCAATTAGCACGTCAGCTAAGCAGCTGAGCAAACTGCTTCAAGTCACCAGGACATTGGAGATCGTTGTTTCCAAGATGAGTGATCCCCCGGTTAAACTCTCTCAAGTTCCTTCCAGGTCTATTTAAGAATCTGTAACTCTATCCTGGTATCCTGCTTGTAAGCCAGGACTTTGAACTCGTAGATGAAGGACAAAAATAATTTCTGCAGAGGGTATGCCATCGGCAACATTCAGCTCAGGAAGCACGGAGGTTCTTCCCCTTGGAAGTTAAGCAGCATTGATAAGGTCTCCATGTACATTACCTGATAAAAATGAGAGTGGGAGGAGTTTAAAATAAGCCTTAGGAATGGCTTCCTGGTTCTATTTGTTTCCCAGTGACAGTCTGGGCTTTTTGAAATTCATTCACTATAGTTCAGATATTATTTATTTTTTTTTTCTGAGCACAGAATTGGAGATATGAAATAATGGTCTCAAAACTTCTTCCATCCTTGTGGCTTATTTTTCTCCAACATTGCTTTTTTTATTTTTCCCTTTATTGTTAAGAAAATAAAATATTGCTACCATTTCACTTCATGGTAATTGCTACAAGACAAACAGGCTAGACACTGTCATTGGAGTCTGACAGCTATGTTTTTTTATTCGTCATGAACTTTTTTTTTAACTGAAATATCATTGCTTTACAATCTTGTGTTAGTTTCTGCTGTACAAAAACTTGAATTTGCTGTGCTCAGTTGCTCCATCGTGTCTGACTCTTTGCGACCCCGTGGACTGTAGCCCACCAGGCTCCTCTGTCCATGGGATTTCCCAGGCAAGGATACTGGAGCGGGTTTCCTTCTCTGGGGATCTTCCCAACGCAGGGATCGAACCCAGGTCTCCTGTCTCTCCTACATTGGCAGACAGATTCTTTATCACTGTGCCACCTGTGAAGTCCCCATTCTGAAGCCACCATATACCTATACATATATCTATATATATACACATATCTCTCCTCCTTCCACCCCCCCATCCCACCTCTCTAGGCCATCACAGAGCACCGAGCGGAGTTCCCCGTGCTATACACAGCAGCTTTCCATTAGCTGTCTATTTTACACTAGGTAATGTATATATTTGACAGCTATTTTAAATCATTCACTCTTTGGGAGGGGAATTCAAGAACTGAGCTTCTGTTGGGTGGGTGGCGAGCGTAGCTAATAAAAGATGATTCTTCAGAAAAGGACGAGGACCCGCCCTTTTCATGAACTCTCAGAAAGCTCTCCAGGATCCCTGGGCATGTGAAAAAGGGGAAGAGAACTCTGGGGCTGAGCTGTCCCAGGAGCGGAAGGGGGGAAGCTGACTTCTGCAGCCCGAGGGAGCCTCAGCACCAGTGCTTCGTTCCAAGTGCGCGTTCTCCTTCCTCCCCACACCCTCCCCGTTCCCCTTTTCTTCTGTGAGACAAGGCCGAGAGCTAAAAGAGGGACCCGAGACTCAGAAAGAGACTTGAAAGCATCACGTCATAAAGGCGATGTCTTCTCCGGAGCTGGGATCTTTTTCCGAGTGGAACAGGTCTTTTCATGCATTTCAGAGCGAGCTTCCCACTTCTAAGAGGCAGCCGCGACCTTGGAGCCTGAGCCCGGCAGCGCCGGTTCAGGGCTGGGCCCACGCTTGTCTCGGTCTGACTGACTGGCCCCCAGGATGGGACACGCTGGGGGCAGAGCGGGGCTGGGAACCCAGATTCCGGAGCCAGAGAAGCGCAGCGCCTTCTGGGTGGCCGGCTTGTGCGTGTGCATCGAAGCCCAGCCTATTCCTTGGGGGGACTCTGCACCTCTGAGAACAAACATCATCAAACGGAAACCCATCCGTCCGTCCCCTGGCAAACCAGCCCCGGTATTCTGCGCAGAATCTAATGCTGTGCTGGGCTTGGTCGCTCGGTCGTGTTCGACTCTTTGCAACCCCTTGGACTATAGCCCGCCAGGCCCCTCTGTCCACGGGATTCTCCAGGCAAGAACACTGGAGTGGGCTGCCACGCCCGCCTCCAGGGGATCTTCCCGACCCAGGGATCGAACCCATGGAATCTAATGATCCCCTTCGATTTCAAGAAGCACGATGTGAAGTACTAAGCCCATCGCTTTTGGGGGGCACTGGCCCGTGAGTACCTGCTGGATTTCAGGACCTCAGCTACCGCTCGGGTCCCGCGCTTCTGCTTGGGACTCTCAGCACCTCTGATTCCTTCCATGCCAATTTTTTTTAAAATACATGTGAATTAAATAAACTGAACTTGGAAGATACGAGGGTCTCTGGAAGTGCCTGGGAGATTTCTACATAGCCAACCTGGAAATGAATGGTCTTGAGCAGGGCTCAGTTCCAGTCCACTCCACCTGTTGTTTCTCTGTGCTTCATAAGCAAGGACTGTGTTTACACTTTTATTTTTTTTTATTTAAAACTTTTGCAGTGTTGTGTTGGTCTCTGCCATGCACAGTGCGAACCAGCCGTAATTATACACGTTTCCTCTCCCCACCCGCTGTAGGTCGTCCCAGGCACCAGACTGGGCTCCCGCTGTGTCCAGCGGCTTCTCACCAGCTCTCCATCTCACATCTTCATCTCACATCTCGCACGCTCTCCCTCCCCTGCGGCGTCCAGAAGTCCGTTCTCAACATCTGCATCTCCGTTCCTTCCCTGCAAAGAGGTTCAACAACACCGTTTATATGATTTTTTAAGATCGAAAGACCAGTGTTTCCTCATATGTGCAAATCATGTAAAATTCAAATATCAAATGTAAAATTGATTGGAACGCAGTCCTGTTTGTTTGTTGACAGATCACCTAGGACTTCTTTTCTGCAACGACAGAGTTGAGAAGCTGGGATGGACACCCCCGGGGCCTACAAAGCCTAAAACACTTACTGGCTTGCCCTTTATGGGGGCTTCCCTCCTAGCTCAGTCGGTAAAGAATCCGCCTGCAATGCAGGAGACACAGGTTTGATTCCTGGGTCGGGAAGGTCCCCTGGAGAAGGAAATGGCAGCCCACTCCAGTACACTAGCCTGGAGAATTCCATGGACGGAGGAGCCTGGTGGGCTACAGTCTACAGGGTTGCAAAAGAGCAAGTTTGCCAGCCACCAGTTTAGACTTAAAAAAGGGATTTAAAAACCGGTAGGATTCATGGAATTTAAAGTCATAACTTAGAGACTTTCCTGGCAGTCCAGTGGCTAAGATTCCATGCTTCCAGTACAGGAGTCCTGAGTTTGATCGCTGGTCAAGGAACTAAGATCCCTCATGCCACATGGTGAGGTCAGAAAACCAAAACAAAATTAATTTTAAAATTAATTTAATTAAAAAGCAAAATTAATGAATTAAATAATAATAATAATAATGAAGAAGCCATAACAGTTTCCATTCACATTCAAGGGGGGAGGAGAGCCTGAGGGTGCAAGTTCAAAGAAAGAGGAGAGCTGGAGGTAGTGATCTTAAAGACTATACACAGCATAGAATTATCATTTTTTTTTCTGTTTTTGTGAATTAACCAGGGTATCCTTGATAAGAGCTATGCAAATGTGTGACTCGTAAGAAAAGTTCTGAAGAGAACTATTCATGTTTATTTCTTCTTTGATCAATTAAAACATTTTTAAAAATTTTAATATGTGCTCCATCCCTCAGTCTTGTCCAACTCTTTGCAACCCTTTGGACTGTAGCCCCTCTGTCCCTGGGATTCTCCAGGCAAGAATGCTGGAGTGGGTTGCCATTTCCTTCTCCGGGGGATCCTCCTGACCCAGGGATCAAACCCACGTTTCCAGTGTCTCCTGCGTTGCAGGTGGATTCTTTACCTGCTGAGTCCTTTGGGGAGCTAAAATCCTGTTTAATGGTGTTAACTTTTCCCTGGCTGACAGCTTCCCTTCCATGGCTCTCTCGTTACACCATCATGCATCCTTCTGTCCCGGCTTTTAGACTCATCGGCCCACTCCTGCTGGCATCTCTGGTCCCCTCGCCAGAGCCTCAGCTCCTCGAGGTCAGAGACTTCACTTCAATTATTGCAAACCTGCCTGGCACACAACGACCTTCACTAAATACCTGCTACGTGTGTAAATGACTGAAGACATAAATAATTTCCCCCTTTGATCCACCCTAACAATTGCCTGATGGGGTGTAAAGATAATTTATTTATATGTTTATTTTATGTATTCTTCATGCAATTGCATCTTTAAACCCTAGAGCTTACAGAGGTTGTTCAGGGTCAGAATTTCAAGCCGGTGTTTCTCATTTAAATTCCTTCCTTTTGTGCTCCTGGAGTTTCAACCCGACATCTGACCTTGTCTTTGAAATGTTGACTGACTGATCTGGATTCCAAGGACCCTGATTCTAAGCCACATGTTCCCCTCTAAACTGTGGTATCAAGAAGTGAGGGGCTTAGGGCATCCAGCCAAAGAGTTCTTGGATGCAGGTGGGGGTGAGAGAAGATGGGCACACTTGTGTTTTCTTATGAGTATAATCCGGAATGTTCTGAAATGTACTAAAAATAGATTTATTTTAGCAGCCCCTCTGCTGGGAAGGTTGATTTTTTGAAAGAAGTTGGAAGAGAATGTTTTGGTGAGCTTGTATACCGTACCATAAATATTTTTGCTAAAATTATAGAATTGTCTGTTTCCTTTCAAATTGCATCAGAACCCCAGCAAGAACGATGAGTTTTTAATGTGGAAATTTCATGTGCACATTTCGGCTTCTTCCTTTTTCTTCTTCGGCTTTGCCAAGTCTCACTGTATGTTTAGTAAAGATTGATTTATTGGTGCTTTTTTGGCCTATCTGTTGCGTTATGCAATCCCTCACCAAATTCAGAGACATGACCATCCATTTGTAAATTCGTTTAGTTGCAGTCAAAAAGAACTTTATTAGTATTCAGACTGATTTATTTGCTGTGCAGAATGGTTTTTGCATCGCCTAAAGCCCAATCCTTCTCTTCATCCATTTCTTCTTTGAAATTAGAAGAAAAGAAAGATATCAGTAAGACACAGTGCAACTGTGTCTCTCAACTTCAGTCTCTCTGATCTGCTTCTGTCTGGAAATTGAAAAATGATAGAAACTGTTCCTTGGAATGGCCTGAGAGAGGGAGGGCTGGAAGCTTGACTTCTTTCCGCCAATAAAATGTCAGTAACTAGGCAGGAAAGGGAACCCAATAGAATGATCTGTGAAAGTAAATTTGCTCCTCTTGGGTAACTGTAAAGAGCAGGGCAAGGTGATGAGAGCACTGCTGGTTTTACGTGGAAGGCGCTGTGACCAGGGTCGCTGGGTCTGGCCTCCCCACTGCGGTTCACCCTTGGACAGACTCCAGCTGTGGTTTCGATCTCACTGCGTGTAATTGACATGAAGGCTCGCTGGGTCAACGTCCCAATCACTTCTCCAGTATCTCCTTCTCTCTGGGCGTTGCCAAGAATGGAATCCAGCTCAGCACACAGTGAGTGAGCTCCAAGTTCTCATCAAACACAATTCCCACTTGTTTGTAAGCTGATACATTTTGAAAGGGGCATCTCCCGTTCACTCTGGTTTCCTGAGATGACTGTTCAGCTGCACATGTCTTTGCTTTGCATCAGAACAGCTTGAACTGTATTTATCACCCTGCATATTAGCTCATGTTCAATAGCACATGTTGAGTGAGTGACTCAGGAACCTCCTAATGTTGATGGAAAAGGAGTTTAAAGTTACTAACCCATGAGAATTAGGTAAGGTTACATTATGGATGACTGTTGAGGGCTGAAATCTGCCCCCCTGACTCCCCAAACCCATATACTGAAGTCCTAACCCTCAGTACCTCTGAATGTGACTGTCCTTGAATATAGGATCTTTAAAGAAGCAATCTTTGCCAACAAAGATCTGTATAGTCAGAGTTGTGGTTTTTTCAGCAGTCATGAATGGGTGTGGGAGTTGGACCATAAAGAACACTGAGTGCCAAAGAATTGATGCTTTTGAACTGTGGTGCTGGAGAAGATTCTTGAGAGTTCCTTGGATTGCAAAGAGATCAATCCAGTCAATCCTAAAGGAAATCAGCCCTAAATATTCATTGGAAGGGCTGATGTTGAAGCTGAACTCCAGTACTTTGGCCATCCGACACCTTGGAAAAGACCCTGATGCTGGGAAAGACTGGAGTCAAAAGGAGAATGGGGGTGGCAGAGGATGAGATGGTTGGATAGGATCACAGATTCAATTCAGCAAACTGGGAGAGAGTGGAGGACAGGGGAGCCTGGCGTTCTGCAGTCCATGGGGTGGCGGAGTCAGACATGAATTAGTGACTCAGTAACAACAACAAGGAAGTAACTGAGGTTCAATAAGATCACTAGGGTGGACCCTGCTCCAATATGAGTGGTGTCATTATAAGAAGAAGGGACTAGGGCACAGAAACCACAAACCAAGTGATCTGCAAGCCAAGGAGACAAACCTCAGAAGAAACCAGCCCTGCTGACACCTTGATCTTAGACCTCTGGCCTCCAGAATTGTGTGACAGCGAATTTCTATCCCCTAAACCATCCAATTCATAGGAACGTGTTATAACATCACTGAAAATCTCATATAGGAAGTCACCCTTCTAGTGGTGCCACCCTCTTCAGGCAAAATGGCTCTTTCTGGAACTCAAGTTAGACCCCATGTGCATATGGCTTCATGCTTCCTATTTGCAAGGGACTTGTGTTAACCCATACACTCTCCACTGACTTCCTGTTGTTTATCCAGGCATCAGGACTGTACACTACTCTTCCATGAGTGGAAGAAGGCATTCAGAGAAGATCTAGAAGAGATTATGTTGATGATAACAAGAATAATTAGGTGGCTCAGTGGTAAAAACTCCACCTGCCAATGCAGGAGACTCAGGAGACTCAGGTTCAATCCCTGTTCCAGGAAGATCCCTTCAAGGGGGAAATAGCAACCCCCTCCAGTATTCTTTCCTGGAGGATCCCAAGGGCAGAGTAGCCTGGTACTCTACAGTCCATAGGGTAAAGAGTCTGACACGATGGAACACACACACACACGTGAAAGAACCATCGTTTTGGTCCCCACATGGATGGAGCTAATCACACGACCTAAGAGTCCTTTAAATATGTCAACTTGATGCAGTAAAAAATGCATTCCAGCTTAGAAAGTGGACAGTGACATTCCGTAAAGACTTTGAAATGCTAGACAAACACAGTCTGATCTTCAGGATAACCTTGGAATGTAAGTGGAACTGTAGCATCTTGCCATTTTTTCAGCTAAAGAGACAAAGGCTGAAAGAATTTAAGAGATGTGTAAACCAAGTTTTTGAACCTCAAACTCAGATCTTCAGATTTGAAAGTCTCTCCATTTTTCTGTCCCTCCCACTGACCCCATAGATTTCTATGCTCAATGAGGAAATTTTTTAAAAAGGCATGTAGCCTATGTCTTTTACACCAAAAATGGTCAGCAATGGTAGATGAAACTGATATTGTTATTGTAGGACAATCCTCAATAATAAAAAGCAAGGTGTATGTGAAGTATTTTCAATTTTATTTCTTTTATCAGTTTATGAGGGATCTTAACTTAAATATGTATCTTCTTGGATGTTATTGTTAAAAATCATCAAAAATCATTCTATTTTATTAAAATGTACAACATGATATGTGTAATTTGTATTCAGTTCAGCTGCTCAGTCATATCTGACTCTTTGTGACCCCGTGGACTGCAGCACACCAGGCCTCCCTGTCCACCACCAACTCTTGGAGCTCACTCAAACTCATGTCAGTGATGCCATCCAACCATCTCATCCTCTGTCATCCCCTTCTCCTCCCACCTTCAATCTTTCCCAGCATCAGGGTCTCTTCCAGTGAGTCAGTTCTTTGCATCAGGTGGCCAAATTATAGGAGTTTCAACCTCAGCATCAGTCTTTCCATCATTGCCAAATTTAGACTTAAAGAAAGCAGGGAAAACTACTAGACCATTCAGGTATGACCTAAATCAAATCCCTTATGATTATACAGTGGAAGTAATTTGTATTGGGTTGGCCAAAAAGTTTGTTTGGGTTTTTCCATGCAACTGTGTGGAAAAAAACGAATGAACTTTTGGCCAACCCAATATTTTCTTTATCAGTTATAATATAGTTTCATTTTAAAATTTTCAGAGTAGGATAGGCCATTACGGAAAATATGAGATGGTTTGACGCTATTCTGACCTAGAATTCTGACTGAAATTAGCCACTTTGATTTAAGATAATCAGCAAATACCCTGCAAGCACTTTGTAGTCGATGAAATCTAGGAAGATTAAAATTCTTGTTTAATAGGATGTACTGAGAATCACAGTTGTTCAGTAGTGTTCGACTCTTTGCAAATCTCCGTGCAAGAGGGCCGGTGGTGGAAACAGACTCACAGACTTAGAAAATGAACGTATGGTGGCCAGAGGGAAGGACGGGAGGAAAGGATAGGGAGTTTGGGATGGACATGGGCCCATCAGTTCAGTTCAGTTCAGTCGCTCAGTTGTGTCTGACTCTTTGCAACCCCATGGACGGTGGCACACCAGGCCTCCCTGTCCACCAAGTCCTGGAGCTTGCTTGGTCTCATGTTCATCGAGTTGGTGATGCCATCCAACCATCTCATCCTCTGTTGTCCCCTTCTCCTCCTGCCTTCAATCTTTCCCAGCATCAGGGTCTTTTCAAATGAGTCAGTTCTACTCATCAGGTGACCAAAGTATTGGAGATTCAGCTTCAGCATCAGTCCTTCCAATGAATATTCAGGACTGATTTCCTTTAGGATGGACTGGTTGGATCTCCTTGCTGTGCAAGGGACTCTCAAGAGTCTTCTCCAACACCACAGTTCAAAAGCATTAATTCTTCAGTGCTCAGCTCTCTTTATAGAGAACTTATTTTTTTACAGAGAACCCTATGTCAGGCAACAGAAACTGTATAACAAAAATAACATTTGAGGAAGTAGAATGTGAAGCAGTGAGAAGTATGTATGGGAGGAAGAGATAAGGAGAATTCATTACGAGGCCTTGTGTTGCTCAGGTTTGATTTTAATATGATCATAACAACAATTTATTGAATGAAGTAATTTTTATAGACAGCATAGAGTTTGGTCATATTTTAAAACTCACTCTGACAACTTGTCTTTTAGTTGGCATATTTAGACCTTTATGTGTAATGCAATTGCTCATATCCCTAGAATTAGGTCTACCATTTAAATTTTTTGTTTGTTTTTTCCCTCTATTTCCTTACATGCTATTATTTTCCATTTCTTATTTTCTATTTGGTTATATGAACCATCTTCTTTTTTTGTATTCCTTTTTAATGTATCTATTAAGATTTTGATTATGCCTTTTTGTAGTTATTTTAGTGGTGATTCTATGAATTAAAATATATATTTAATCTTTGTCAGTCTACTTATAATCAAAATGTTACTACTTCACATTGAAAATAGAAACTTCACTAATATAAAGTTCTTTTTATTCTCTCCTCTTTGTGCTATGTTGTCAGATGTTGGCCCTGCATATTTGAAAATCCTCATCAAATAAAGTTATAATTTGCTTTCAACTATTAAGCCTATTTTAAAGAATTCAAGATAAAAATAGTTCATTATTTTTACCTAAATATTTTCTATTTCTGTTGCTTTTCCTTGGTTCTCTATGTTTCAAATTTCTGTTGGTATCATTTCTTTTCTATCTAAAAGATGTAATTTAGCAATTATTTTACTGCAAATCTACTGGCAAAAGAAAAAATCTTTTGGTTATCCTTTATCTGAGAATATCTTTGTTTCAATTTCATTGTTGAATAATACTTTTACTGACTATAGATTCTGGGTTGGTGATCATTTTCTTTCATCATTGAGAAAAGTGATGTTATTTCTTTCTGATCTTTATAGTGTCTAAGGAGAAATCATTATTCCCTATAAAAGTGAATTCCTTTTTGCTCCAAATTCTGTCAAGATTTTGTTCTTGCCTTTAGTTTTCAGCAGCTGGATTATGGTGGCTCTGGTTATGACTTTCTTTGAGTTTATTCTTTTGGAGGGTCACTCAGTTTCTTGGGATCATGGGTTTATTCTTTTGCCAAATTCAGAAATTTTTAGCTATTAAGCCTTCAAATAATGTGTTGATAAAAAAAAAAAATTGAGCATAGGTGCATTAGAAGCAAAATTCTAACTTTGCTTAGAAGAATCCAAGATTTCATTCTAAGTCCACACCAACCTGGTTACAATGAAGCACTGCGTGGTGCAGAGTCTGAGGACTGTTTCATCGTGTGTCCTTGGTCTTGGTGCTTTTCTCTGGGATTTATCTTACTCATTTGAAAATCCAGGGTGTTGGATTCACACAGAATTCCCTATTTTTGACTAATGGATTTCTAGGGGATTTATGTGTGGATTTCTGTTAGGGAAGGCTCCCCCGGTGGCTCATGTGGTAAAGAATCTGCCTGCCTTGTGGGAGACCCAGGCTGGATCCCTGGGTTGGGAAGATCCCCTGGAGAATGGAATGGCTACCCACTCCAGTGTTCTTGCCTGGGAAATTCCACGGACAGAGGAGCCTGGTGGGCTACAGTCCGTGGGGTCCCAAAGAGTGGACCACAACTGACCAACTAACACTTTCCTTCCTTTTCTACTAGAGAGCTGCTGATAGTCCTGGGTATGTGTCTGTGACTCCCGGTGGTTGATAACCACGGAAATGACTCAGCACCTTCACATCCATTGCTCTGTGAGTTAATCTAAGATGAGAAATAGACTGTTTCACAAAGTCATCCAAAAACAAGCATTAGGGCAGAATATTACTGATGAAACTGCATTTAAGGAATAGGATTATGGGAATAAGAACAAGCCAAGCAGATGCAAAGAGGACAAAATCAGGTGATGGTTGTAAAGTATCTCCTCCAGAACATTTCCTTTGGATATTTATGATGAGTTTGCAGAAAGATCCTGTAACACATGGTTAGTGTGTAAGTGACTCAGGCACACACAAGAGAATATTCCCACAGATATATAGTTTTTTTTTGCTGAGTGAATAGTAAGTAAAACTGTTGAAATGACCACATCTGCTAAATTATCCAGGTGCAAGCACAGAAAATAAGAGTGAATACAGTTGTGGGAGTCTCCAGCAACCCACAAGGAGAGCACAGCTAGTCCAGTGGCCCAGGAAGGGAGCAGACATGTCAGGTGTGAGTAGACGCAAGGCCATGTGACTGGTCACGGTGGGCAGTGTGGAAATCCATAAAAAACGGGATCAGAGACTGATTAATGTATAAAGAAGACGAGGTACAAATATATACACACTGGAGTAATACTCAGCCATAAGAAAGAATGAAGTAATGCCATTTGCAGAAACATGGATGAACCTAGAGATGATCATACTCAGTGAAGTCAGATAAGAGAAAGACAAATACACAGTGTCACTTACATATGGAATCTAAAGTGAAAGTGGTAGTTGCTCAGTATGTCTGACTCTGCAGTCCCAAAGACTGTATCCCACCAGGCTCCTCTGTCTATGGAATTCTCCAGGGCTGCCATTCCCTTCTCAAGGGAATCTTCCTGACTCAGGGATCGAACCCAGGTCTCCCGCTTTGGAGGCGGATTTCTTATCATCTGAGCCACCAGGAAGCCCGTGGAATCTAAAATACGGCACAAATGAACCTATCATGAAATAGGAACAGCTTCCCAGACACAGAAAGCAGACTCAAGGTTTTCAAAGGGGAAAGGGTGGGGGAGGGAGAGAGAGGGAGGTTGGTGTCAACAGCTGCAGACTGTTAGGTGTCGATCTGGCTTCGAGTGGAACGAACCCCGTATTCTTCCCTGGTGTTCGCAGGTCCCCAGCAGTTTTGTGAATGAGGTTCCTGGGGTCAGTGACTCTTCCTCGTTGAATTTTATGCTTTCTCTCAAATCTCCCACATACCTCCCCTATGCTTTACGAAGAACATGATTTTGCCATTCCCTGAAGACACCAAACATGTCCTGACCTTAAGCACATTAATTGTAATGTTTCTATTGCTGGAAATATCTCATCATCACAAACCATCCATCACCTGAGACTAGTAATTATCTGCCTCTTAGTCTTCTCTGTGAAGTCGAAATTAAGTTACTTTAAAGTTAAAATTAACATGAGTTTCAAAACATACAATGACATGGGGACAATGGTATCAGATAAGTGTGCATACAAT
The DNA here is from genome assembly GCF_023699985.2 of Odocoileus virginianus. Taxonomy (NCBI): domain Eukaryota; kingdom Metazoa; phylum Chordata; class Mammalia; order Artiodactyla; family Cervidae; genus Odocoileus; species Odocoileus virginianus. Next base: position 57,336,392 of record NC_069690.1, read on the forward strand.
AAGCAAAATAATTAAGTGGGTTTTAGTTTATCAAGATTAAAAAAAAAGGAGGGGGGGGAGTAGTTTCTCTTTAAGTGCCTTGTTGTTCCAGACGTGAAAGATAACAGTGAGAGATGAGGCATGGATGGATACAGGAATTTCTTTGCTTTGATATAATATCTGCAAATACATGAACCTAAAAAGAACTAATAAAATGTGTTAAAACTTTTTCAAAACTGGATCAGTTCAATGGGTTTACTTAAAAGGAAAAAAAAAAAAAAAACTGGTGAATCATTTACTGCCAAATACTATATTAAAGCAAATTTTGAACTGACTCAGTTAAAAAGGTAAGTTATTCTTAAAGCTCTTAGGAGGGGTTGTGATAAGTTTTTTGTTTCTTTGTTTGTTTTTAAATTGTCTGTGTAATTTGCCCGGGTAGTAAAAGTATCATGTCTTATCATATAATTATCTGTGATTTGTGTTCACTTTGTCACTTCTTTGACTATTTAAAAAAGGAAAGCCTTTCTTATAAAGTTAAATTTCCTTGCAATCAGGTTTCCTTATTATGCTAGTTTATTAAATAAACTATGTTATATTATATTAAAATAGTTTATGGGTTAAATAGATAATCAATGTTTATTTCTCAGGTATCATTGAGCCTATTGCAATCAAGTGGCAAAATCACCTGTGTCAACACATTTAATTTTTGTCTTTCCTATTGCTGTTGTTCAGACCTTAAAATTAAGGGATAAAACCAGTATACACTTTCCACCTAAAACTCCCTTTATGATTTCTTAGAGGGCCCATGGCAACTCACAGTGATTTATTCTTCCATCTTACAAAAAGAAAGATAACTAGAAACACTTTTGATGGTTTCATATGTGCCATGCCTCTTAATTAGCTCAGATTTATTATAAACTCTGCATGAGAAGAGTTGTCAGATCAGCCTCTTCTAAATTAAGTCAATATAGATAAAAGCAGGTTACTAAGGCTTTTTTTTTTTTTCCAGATATTGTACACTTTATGGGCAAGTCCTAGAGATGTTTCAGTGCTTTCTCTGTTTATAATACATTCTTATCCTCAAAGGAAATAGTGATTTCTTTCTACGAAATGGTATGTACCAAAGTCCAGTAGCATTTTACTCCCACCCTTGTACTTTTGGCTACTGTGATAAATTAACCACAGACTTTCGTTCTTAATATCAAACGAGTCTGTTATCCTGTGACACTACAGAGCAAGTGATAGCAAGCTGACTGGTTTCTACTACAAATGACATTCTGGAATTTGTGTCTTTGACGCTGAAGAGTCTCCGATGCTGTGAAAAGATGATCTGAACTTCTGATCCTTCCACAAACAGGCTGTGGGGACAGGATTCTGAGCTAACGTTGCTTAGACAATTTCAGACTGCTAGGAGGGGCTAAGTCAGGGTCTCAGGACTCTTTGGAGTCCGGAAGCAGATGTACTTCATGAAAGCAATCCACTCACCCTCAGCATCCAGCAGAACGTGAATATATTGCATAGAACATAATGAACTAAGAAGAATTGTCTTGTGATTCCTTGTTTAGAAAGAATGAAGTTGGCACTATTTTTTAATGTCCAGGGATACATGAAATCCTTTCTCCTCCTTCTTCTAAAAATCAACTTGGTAGGCTAGGCACTTGAGAACCGAAATGAAACATTGTCAACTGTTGCTATAGCTCCCTGTTTCTGAAAATGCAGAAACAAATACTTTGATTGATATGGATAAGACTCTGTCCCCCTTTGAACCAGGATGCAATTGGACAAGTGAGTTCCGCAACCAAGATCTCAGGGGAGTGTCGTGTTTGAGAAAGACTCTCATTTAATCAGGTGTGACAAAACCAGCAGTAAGGAACAAGGATTGAATTTACTTGTGGAGCCAATGCCTATAAAATTCCTCCAAAAACATGAACCTGGGCTTGGCTCATAGGTAGCAATGGAGCCACTTCCTGGAAGATCAGGGACTTTAGAAGCATTTGCAAACTTCAAGAAGAGAGAAATACAGCCAAATTCATAAAAACTGAGAATGAAATCCAGTGGAGCATTTTATGCCTTAGACTTAGCTTTCTAGCTTCAGGATAGAAAAGTAAGTGAGAGAGGCTTTTTTTAAAAGTCCAGTCAGGATTACTTATGACATTTTCAAACAGAAGTCAATTCTTTTGCAATATTGTTTACTCAATGCTATATGGTTCCAGTTTTTCAGAGAACATTCAACGAGAATTACACGATTATTTTATACTCTTGCCACAGATCAAATATAACCAGACCAATCTTTATTGGAAAGAACAAGCTTTGAAAATTATGATCAAAGGAGCTAAGAGGGCAAGAGGAGATGCTAGACAAATGATTCAAATAATCCAAGATAATATAAAACTTCAAAATAGGAAAAAGAGATTACTGGGAGTTCTTTGAGCAAGGTGCTGGGTTTAAATTTCTATCATCTGTCTATCTTACAGCTTTGTAAGATGCAGATTAATTAATAGTGAGTTGAGTAAAATCTTTGATATGTGTTTATATCTGACCTTTGCATGGTGAATGAAGAACACTTGTGTGTCTATAGAAATAGCTTACATTTTTTTTTTTAATAGCTTACTTTTTATTGTATGAGCTTGCTTTTTCATTGTCTGTAGAATGAAAGCTTGGTATTTTCCTGGCGGTCGATGGTTAAGACTCTGCACTCCCAACACAACTCCCAACACAAGGGGCATGGGTTCAATCCCTGGTGGGGGAGCTGAGATCCCACCTGCTTCGTGATGGGGCAAAAAAAAAAAAAAAAACGGAGGGTAAAGATAGTGTAGATTACAGTCCTAAGAAGCAGGTGAGTGAGGGAAAAACTATCTCAAGGCACTAATTAGAACCCAATGCAGATTAAAAAAATTTTTTAAGAGAAAGAGTGAATATGTTCATTGTCATGTTGGTTGACTAGTTAGAAAGAGCTAGTGAAATTTGAAGACAAGAGTGAGAGAAGGAAAGTGTCCACACATATAGAGACAGGATAGGGTAAAAAGATTTGGGATAAGCTTTAAATGAGAGACAAAATTGCATGGGAAAAGTGAACAGGAAAACTGATATACAAGCAAAAGGAATCATAAAGGGTAGTATAAAATGAAATCAGTTTGATGGTATAGTTTCTCCTGTAGCCCAAATACTGCTCAAACTGAAAAGCAATAAAATGAAACATTGTTTCTTTGCAGTGATAAGCTGGACATTTTTATGGGAGCTCATGGGTCCAGAGGTCATACTGAATTTAAAGATCAGATGCACTAAGAATGAGAGAATGCAAAGTTGAAGAGTTGAGAAATGAAATATTAGAGTTTAGTATCTTAAGAAGGCAAATCTAGAGGGCATGCAAGGAAGTGGGGAAGTTGTTGAAAGAGCAAAGTTAAAAGTCTAAGTTACAGATCTAAGGAAACACAACACTGGCATGTTGGCTATGACACCAGCATGGGCGTCACTTGCTAAGTTAGGTGGTGACTACAATTCACTGTAATGTTAAAGGGAATGACTTTATTACAAAGAAATCGATGTTCATAAAGAAAGGTGGAGAGAAGTATAAATGAATAATTTGACCTATAAAGGAAAAGAGGGGTTTTTGTTTGTTTGTTTGTTTCCAAAAACATAAGAATAGATTGAGAGTTGCAAGTTAAGAGAAAACTTACCCTGACATTGGACCATGACTGTCAAACACCGCATGAACATTTAAAAACCAAGCACTGGATAGGACCCAATAAAAAATGGTGTTCACAGGAGACACCCAGGACTTCATTAGGTTCAGAAAGAGGATAGAGAAGTTTGTAAAGTAGTAGGTATTATGAAGTGGTTTATTTAAAATGAAACAAGGGCTTTAGAGTATAGAAGTCCTACAAATTATATGATTGAGATCCTTTCTCTTCATTCCAGCCAGTGAAAATCACTTTACCCCTGAGCCCTGTTTATCTATTTAAGAAAAAAAGGAATGCTAATAACATTCACTGCATATTAAATACTTGGTCAGTGCTTGATGTATAATTAGTGCATTGTAATTGTTAGGTAGTATTGATACTGTGCAGAGGAAATTATTAGGGGGTCAACTCGCCAGTGAGAAACATAGAGACAAATTGGGAAAAGAAAATAAAAGGGAATTGATGGCTAAATTCGTCTACATTGTGGGGCATGAAGATGTTAAGGTGCAGGTATCGTGGGCCAGCCTTGAGCCCTGCCCCTCAGGGCTGATGGCATGGGAGCTGGATGAGGTATTTTGGAGGCAGAAGCAATAGGACCTGGTAAACAGTTGCAGGTAGTTATGTGAGAAAGAAAGGATGAAAGAAGGTGTCCAGGTTATGAGCCTCTGTGGTTAGAATGGTGATGCCATTGAAAAAAGGGCTTCCCGGGTGGCCCAGTGGTAAAGAACCTGCCTTCCAATGCAGGAAAGGCAAGTTCCATCCCTGGGTCGGGAAGATCCCCCGGAGAAGGAAATGGCAACCCATTCCAGTGTTCTTGCCCGGGAAATCCCACAGACAGACGAGCCAGATGGGCTACAGTCCATGGGGTCACACAGACTCACACACAACTCAGCGACTACGCCGCCACCACCACTGACAAAATAAGAAATTGAAGAGGAAACTCAGCCTTGGAAAGGGGATGAGATTCAGGGGTGGTTTCTGTTTGCCACAGAGTGAATTGGCAACGCTAGTCAAGCATTCAAGGGAAGATGTCCTTGAATGTAAAGGGTTGTGGCAGAGACTGGCTGAACGTTCCCAGTCCCCTTCCTTTCTCCCGTCTACCCAGGGAGATGGCATTTGCCAGCACTGTGCACGGAACAGGAGCAAAAGGGAGGTCCACTGCTCCCCGCACCATCCTCAAAACTCATGGATCCTTTCCTTCTGCTTGTATGACTCAAAGTGAAGTATCGGGTTGGCCAAAACATTTGAGTTTTTCCATAAGATTTTTTTAAATATTTATTTTTTATTTGACTGTGTTGGGTCTCAGTTGTGGTGTATGACATCGTTAGTTTTGGTATGTGGGGCCTAGATTCTGGACCAGGGATTGAACCCAGGCCCCCTGCATTGGGAGCTCAGAGTCTTAGCCGCTCTTCCACCAGGGAAGTCCTTTCCATAAGATCTTATAAAAACTTAACCAAACCTTTTGGTCAACCCAATATTGGATGGTACAGGTGACCCAGCAAAGAGGATCATAGTGACTCAGTGGTTAAAAAAAAAAAAAAATCTGCCTGCCAATGTAGGAGATGCGGGTTTGATCCCTGGGTGGGGAAGATACCCTGGAGAAGGGAATGGCTACCTACTTCAGTGTTCTTGCTGGGAAGCCCCATGCACTGTAGCCTTTGTGACCCCTGGTGGGCCACAGTCCATGGAGCTGCAAGAGTCCAAAACGGCCTAGTGACTAAGCAACACATCCTTGCATCACATTCAAAGGCAGAGACACCTTCAGGGCTGGACTGCTGGTAAAAGCAAGTGGCTTGTACTGCTTTAAGCCAATGATATTCAGGGTTTGTTTCTACCTAGCTTATGATGACTAATAAAATAGTAAGACTGTAGATCTACATAACCATCTTCTAAGCCAGTGCCTTTGTTCCCAAATAGAAATGCATGAGCTTGTATGTGGAATCTAAAAACCAATGACAGAAATGAACTTATTGACAAAGCAGAAACAGATCCACAGACTTAGAGAACAAACTTGCGGGTACCAAGGGGGGAAGGGTGTGGGGGGGGGGGGGTGAGGAGGTCGTTAGGGAGCTTGGGATGGACATGCACACACCGCTACTTTTAAAGTGGACAACCGACTGCATAGCTCGGGAGCCCTGCCCGTGGTGAGTGGCAGCTAGGATAGGAGGGTTTGGGGGAGAATGGATGCATGTGTATGCGTGGCTGAGTTTCTTTGCTGTTCCCCTGAAACTATCACACCTTTGTCAATCAGCAACATCCCAGACAAAACAAAAAGTCTAAATTTATTTTTTAAAATGTATGAATTTAGCTGCATCTGAATTACCCGGTGGGAGTGCTTTCTTAAAAGTGAATATTCCTGGTCCTGAACTTGACCTGAACGTATCATTGTTTTCCAGTATTTTGTTCCCCCACAGCTTTTTTTAAATTTTCACTAATTAAATTAACTGTCAGAGTTGTTTTATGTGAACACTTGTATAGATTTAGCCACATGTTTTATAAACTTCTTTTCTCACCATGCCTTCTCGATAATTAATTCTTTCCATGTGGGTGCAGGAACTGTTCTTCCTGAGTAGACTTGATACTCAAGATGTAATTGGATCAACAGCATGGGTGTCACTTGGTAGTTTCATAGAAATGTAGAACCTCAAGACCTAGCTGTACTGTATCGGAATCTCTACATTAACAAGATGCCTAGGTGATGTATAGGCACGTTGAAGCTTGAGAAGTTCTAATGGGGACCCATGATGCTACCTTTCTGGCACCTTCCAGAAATGATCTTTTCTATTGTACTCCCTCATTAGAAGTGTAATCCTCTGTGTGAGGGCATCAGGTCCAACTTCCACCTTGTGTGAATCAAAGACTGTCTCCTCTTCTAGTTTATTCATTAAACCCAGGTCCTGGGGACAGCCAAACAGGGAGTGGCAGCTTCCTCTTTGGTTCCAGCCTTCTCTTCATTTTTGGACCTCTTGGCGTGTTTCTTACATTTTATCTAGTATCTCTAGCTGTTTCATATAGGAGTATATTTCAAGTTATCTATTATATAGTGTTATTGGGATATAAATCTGTTAAACATGTAGAAAGATTCCTAAACGGGATGGTTAGAGCTAAATTTTTATGCCTAATATTAGCAGTTTAAAGCCTAAGACTCTGGAAGGTCTCAATTTTAAAAGACATCCAATTAGAAGGAATTTTACTTTATTTAGAATTTTGTCAACTAAACTCCAATTATTACTCTGAGTTTTTCCCATTTTAACCATTTGTGTTGGCGTAGTATAGACACAGGCTGAATCATCATGAGGATGGAAATGGGGTTTGAAGCTATAAAAAGCTTAAAAAAATAAGATGTGATGCCATGGAGACTGGTGGTTTTTTTTTCCCTCTCCTGGAGAAAGATTCATAACCAAAGTGATGAGCAAATGTAATTTCAGATGAGTCACCCCAAGTCCAGGTATGTCACCTGGGGGCACTTGCAAATGTGTCCGGCTCTTATAGCGAAGACGCTCTCGAAGAGGTTATTCTACCACTGCTGTATTCCAGTGTTCTGACAATGAACTGGCTAAGAAAATAGTAATGTAGGCACTTTATATCTCAATTCTTTCATTCTTTTGGTGGTTCTATAAAAAATAAAACACAGGGACTTCCCTGGTGGTTTGCGACATCATGGCTACATGGCCAAATGATCTCTAATTTCCAATCCTCGAGTTTTAATGTTGTTGTTCTTACCAATGAACTCCCTTCCTGGGGGATATCATCTATTTTCACTGTCTTTTAACGTATTCATAATGAAAATGGGAATATCACTCTCTCTTCCTTTCTCAAAGAATTCAGTTCAATTCAGTCACTCAGTCGTGTCCAGCTCTTTTTGACCCTGTGGACTGCAGCACGCCAGGCTTCCCTGGCAATCACCAACTCCTAGAGCTTGCTCAAACTCATGTCCTTCAGTGATGCCTTCCAACCATCTCATCCTCTGTCATCCCCTTCTCCTCCTACCCTCAATCTTTCCCAGAATCAGGGTCTTTTCCAATGAGTCAGTTCTTTGCATCAGGTGGCCAAAGTATTGGAGTTTCAGCTTCAGCATCAGTCCTTCCAATGAACACCCAGGGCTGATCTCCTTTAGGATGAACTAGTTGGATCTCCTTGCAGTCCAAGAGACTCTCAAGAGTCTTCTCCAATACCGAAGTTCAAAAGCATCGATTCTTCAGTGCTCAGCTTTCTTTATAGTCCAACTCTCACATCCATACATGACTACTGGAAAAACCGTAGCTTTGACTAGATGGACCTTTGTTGGCAAAGTAATGTCTCTGCTTTTTAATATGCTGTCTAGGTTGGCCATAGCTTTTCTTCCAAGGAGAAAGTATCTTTTAATTTCATGGCTGCAATCACCATCTGCAGTGATTTTGGAGTCCAAAAAAATAAAGTCTCTCACTATTTCCACCATTTCCCCATCTATTTGCCATGAAGTGATGGGACCAGATGCCATTATCTTAGTTTTCTGAATGTTGAGTTTTAAGTAATTCTCTAAGAATTACTGTCAGATAAGCTAAAATCACTTGTGTCAACCATACTTATTTACTTCTCCAGTCTATCTGACCACAAAGAAGGAACACACCTTTAATACTTTGTATTCTTTCTATATCTTAAAACTCGCATATTCAGCTTACCTTCTCCAAGGATAAACACAAGTCAGAAACACACACAGAGAATAAGTAGACAAGATGCAAGGAAGATGAAGACAAAAAAGTCTGAAGTGTAGGTATGTGCTTAGTCGCTCAGTTGTGTCTGACTCTTTGTGACCCCATGGACTGTAGCCCATCAGGCTCTTCTGTCCTTGGGATTCTCCAGGCAAGAATATTAGAGTAGGTTGCCATGCCCTCCTCCAAGGGATCTTCCCAACCCAGGGATCGAACCCAGGTCTCCTGCATTTCAGGTGAATTCTTTACCATCTGAGCCACCAGGGGAGCCCAGAATTATAGGTAGGCCTGCACCTAGTGGAAGAAGATAAAATGAAACCAGATGGAGCTTTATACCTTTATTTTTGTTTTGCTGAATGGATCAGACAGAAAATCAAAAACATTTCCTCAGTGTTAGCTTTCTGATCTCCCCTGTCACCTTCCACCAAAATATTAGGGCAGACAGGGACTCTGTATTCCTCATCTTCTTCTGTCATCTTTTGCTTTGGAGAAACATATGCTTTCATGACCAAGCTCTAAAATGATCGCTGAAAGAAGCTGAGTAAATATTTTCAAGATAAGCCTGGAGATCTGTCTCTAAATCAGCAATGGACAGAAAGAGAGAGAGAGACAGGGAGAGGCAGTTTCCTATTCAAACATGTTGCTTAAGAGCTAATGGGAGTATTATTATGATTGATAGCCCAGAATCTTTGTCTTCAGGAACACTTAATGGGGTAGGAACTGACCAATGTTTACATTGGAGGTGAAGCCACATTTTGCTTCATCTGGGGTCAAATATTACCGAATGTGAAATGCATTCTTCACATGGACACTGCCTTCCCTTTCAGCCCAACCTGGGTGTCTAAAAATCCTGAAAAATCCCACAACCAATCTCCATTCATAATACTCTCAAGCTTCAAAGTTCAGCAATTTAGGAAGACAACGAAGCTGGGTGAATAACAAACTATAGGTAAGAAAATCATGTAATACAAAATCTAATAAACTATATATTTTGTACATGGCCATGAATGTACAAAGCCCACTAAAGTAAATGGTTTTCACCTGGATCAAAATAGTGGTCTGAGATGAAGACTTATAGGGATAATAGCAAAATAATAGCAATAAAGGGATATAGTGTGGCACAGAGAGTAGAATCTCAAACTAAGAAAGCCCCGGGTTGAAGTTTTAAAAACAAAACTTTGGACTGCACCCTGCAGCATATGGGATGTTAGCTCCCTGACCAGACATTGAACCCACACCCCCTGAATTGGAAGGCGGAGTCCGAACCACTGGACCGCTAGGGAAGTTCCTTGTGTTGACCTTCTGCCCTTCTACCCGAAATCTTTCCTCTCTCAATGAATGACAACTCCGCCCTGATTTTATTCTTTGGTGTCTAACCAGCTCTGCAGTGTACCCAGTGGTTTTACTGCCAGTGCACTTCACACTTCTAAAATTTCCCTAAGTTTCTTTACATGATTTCCATTTTGCTGCTGAAACTCTATCTTTTCCCTTATTGTTTTCACATTTACTTTCAATTCCTTTAGCATATTCATAACTGTTCATCGAAAGCCTTTGTTTTCTAATTCCGTTGTCTAGTTTCTGAGTATGCTTATATTTATTGATTTTTCTCTTGGTCAGGGGTCGCATTTACCTGCTTCTTCGACAGTCTCTTTATTTTTATGACGATGTCTCTCTTGCTGTGGATTTCTTACTTTTTATTCTGCCTTATGTTTATTGAGATTTTTGGATGTGTTTATATTTTTCAGCGAGTTGGGAAAAAGTTTACCATGAATGTATACAGACGTGTGGGTGCCAAAGTCTTCCGTTTCCTCATTCTTGAGTTTTGTCCTAGAAGGAGTTAATTAACTTTCATAGTGCTTTGATAATTTTTAAAATTTACTTTTAATTGGGGGAAATTTGCTTTCCCATGCTGTGTTGATTTCTGCCGTACAACAATGCAGACCAACCAAAATCAAACATCTATCCCCTCCCTTCTGAGCCTCCCCCGCCTCCCCGCCTCCCCCAGCCCCACCATCTGGGGCATCAGAGCTCCAGCCTGGGCTCCCTGAGTTATAGGGCAACTTCTCTCCAGGTCTGTTTTACACATGGTGAGATACACACGTCGATGCTACTTTCTCCGTCCGCCTGGCTCTCTGCTTCCCCACTGTGCCCACAAGTCCATTCTCTATATCTGAGTCTCTGTTAGTGACTGAACGGCGACCTTAGTTATAAGGTGGCTCTTTGGGCTTTGTGGCGGGTGTGTCTGGCTATGCCCTGCTCCTAACATGTGGACTCAAATCAACTCAATGTCCATGATGTTCAACTGGATCTCTTCACTCATTATTCATTCATTCAGTTGCTAAGTTGGGTCCCATTCTTTGCAACCGCAGGGACTGCAGCCTCCAGGCTCTTCTGCCCTCCACGTTCTCCCAGAGTCTGCTCAAATTCATGTCCACTGAGTCGGTGAGTCAGTGATGCCATCCAACCATCTCATTCTCTGTTACCCGCTTCTCCTTCCACCCTGAATCTTTCCAAGCATCAGGGTCTTTTCCAATGAGTCAGCTCTTCACATCAGGTGGCCAAAGGATTGCTTCTTCAGCTTCAGCAACAGTCCTTCTGATGAATATTCAGGATTGATCCTTTTAGGATGGACTGGTTTGAGCTCCTTGCAGTCCACTCTTCCTCTAGTTGGGAGGAAATTAAAGGTTTCACAGCCCCGCTCAAGCTCTGACCATCACTTAGCTCGTGGCTCCATGGAAACTTTTCTTTGTCCGTTGGTTGTTCTTTGCCCAGGTTCCTAGAATACCAGCTCACATGTGTACCACTTAGCATCCACCAAATGCTCAGGACCCCCGGGCAGATTTAAGGAGCTCCTTCCTGACAGTTCTCTCCCACCGCGGTCTGCCCCTCAAATCCCAGCTGTGCATCAGTGGCCCTGCGCTCTGCTCGGTCAGACCCCCATTCTCTGATGGAGCGTCTCCCCCACACTGGGGTGTGGGCGAGTGGCTCTAGACCGAAAGCTGCAGCAACCAAGCTCTCCCCTCCTCTGCTTCCGCGTCTCAGGCATCCCAGAGCGGCACTGCCTGCTGCAGCCTCTAGAAACGGTCAGGCCGTGTGTTTTGCCAGGTTTTCTGGTTGTGTCTAGTGGGAGGATTAACGCGCGGCACTCACCGCCTCATGGCCAGAAGTTGGAATCTTTCCTTTGTTTTTTCATTCCCAGTTTCTGTTGTCAGCTTGATCCTTCCACCCTCTTCTTAAATGTTCTCCATGTGTTATCGTTGGCCTTCTCATTTGATCCGTTCTCTGGGATGACTTCATCTGTTCTGCAGCTCCAGTTATGAGTATGCTAAGGGCACAGGTGACTGAGTATGATCTTCCGTCGCCTACTGGACCCCACCAATCAGAAGCCCAAAGACAGCTCCAAGTCGGTGTCCAAAACTGGATCCTCATCTCTCTCCACAATGGCCTCTCCCCCTGTTTTCCTTTTTGCAATGAATGGAGACACCTCATCCATCACACACACACACTGGAAACCTGGGTTTCATCCCAGCCTCCTACTTCTTTCTGATCCCTTACATCTAATCAGTTACCAAGCCTCACATATCCTACTTCTTAAATATTTCTCAAAACCACGTCCTTATCTCTATCCTTGCTACACTATCTTAGCCCAGATACTCCTAATTTCCCCTCTATATCACTACAGAATTCTCCTAAGACTCTTCTCAGAGAGCATGCACTGCACGCCAGGCACTGTCCTAAGCACTTTTGTCTCCATTAACTCTCAATCCTTGTAACAACAGTATGCCGGAGTTCTCAGCCCCTCAGTCATAGCCAACTCTTTTGCGACCCCACAGACTGTAGCCCACCAGGCTCCTCTGTCCGTGGGATTCTCCAGGCAAGAAGACTGGAGTGGGTTGCCATTCCCTTCTCCAGGGGATCTTCCCGACCCAGGGATCGAACCTGCATCTCCTGCATTGCAGGCGGATTCTTTACCATCTGATCCTTCAGAGAAGCTGACACATTCCAAGTGTCCATTAAACGCTTGAGTAAAAGACTGAATGAATAGAAAAATGCATAGCCCCAGCTGCATTCATCCTGACCCAAACTTCCCTGAGGACCTGCTATAACCACTGAGCGAAGCGCTAGAAAACAGTCGGCAGAGTTTCCTTCCCATGAAAACGATGGCGGGGGCTTCCCCGGTGGCTCACCTGCCAGTGCCGGAGACAGAGGTTCGATCCCTGGGCGGGGAAGATCCCACACGCCTCGGAACACCTAAGGCCACGTGTTGCGACTGTGGAGCCTGTGCTCTAGAGCCCGGGACCCACGCCCACGGAGCCCGCGTGCCCAGAGCACGGGCTCCCCGGCAGGAGGAGCCACCGCCACCGTGAGAAGCCTGCGCGCATCACCGCCGGAGAGCGGCCCTGCTCACCGCCAGGCAGCAAAGCCAGCGCAGCGACGGCGGCCCAGCGGGCCAAAATTAAGCAAGCACAGTTCTTTTTTAAAGATGAATCATCCTCTTTTGAATTGCTTCTAGACTTCAAAATGCCAGCCTCTTGGCCTTCTGGGTACTTGAATGGCGTTATGACGTTAATTCTTCACAGAACAAAACTTATAGAGACAGAATACTTAAGAGTGAACAATTAGGTTTTCTAGTAGCAAATCATCCTTAAAAATGGAGGAAGAAGAGAGGACAGGAGACCCTGGTGAGGTCTTCCCGTTGGCAGAAAGATTCGGGAAGCAACCGCTGAAGTGTTTCTAGTAACAGGTATATTATCCATCCGCATCTGTCTGAAACATGTGAAAACCCTGCTGTACAATGATAAGTCACGGTCTGAAATCCAGCCTGAGATAAAATTTACACCAGCGGGGTTTCGTTATGTAACTTCCCTGTTCCATGTGACACCCGACCGGTCGTTTGTTCCTGCCACTTCCACCCTGGAAGCGCAGCATCCCCATTCCCTGTCCTTATCTAGGTATCTTGAAAAGCTCAGGAATTCATCTGGTGATAGAATTTGTACATTTAAAGTCTTTAATTAAAAAGAGACGTTCCCTGAGGAGATGAAATAGGATTCAAGTCTGTACATTCTAATTAGACATAATGTTCCTGCAAGGGAAACTCAGCCAGTGAGTAACAAAAAATAAATAAATTTTCCTCTCCTTCCCTCTTCTGCCTACCCACACTGCTGTTTTTGTTGTTATTGTTAAGGGACACAAGAGAATGAATATATCTGGTAGGAAATTGCCTTGATGAAGTCTTTTCTTTTTCACAGTGATATCCATTCCCAACAATTTCCTACCATTTATAGCAGCTGGTTATTAATACTAATTTTGGGATCTCTGGGATCTCTGTGGCACCAACTGTCTAGGGAAGGTGCACGGATTTGGTTTCTGAAACCCTGTAGTTCAGTGTGATGAGCTGACAAAGCTGGTTTCTCCTGAAAATCATGACGCTTTCTGCTGTGTCCACTCACCAGACCTAAGGAAGTCTTTGCTAACATCTTGTCTCTTGTCGTCTGTACACTGGCTTTTGCCCATTTTTGCCCAAGTTTGTGGGTGTGGTGAGATATAAAGTCAGAGAGAACAAAGGACAACACCCTTGAGAGGCTTCAAACAATTACTTAAAAAAAAAAAAGGTTGGGCAGGTAGCAAGTGAAGGCAATGGCCCTCAGTTCAATCAGATCCAATACAGCTCAGCATCTTCTGATACTTCTCCTAAAAACTCAAGTAGGAGGTACACAGTCCTGTCAGCACGGTAGCGTCTATAAGCCTGATTGAACCCAACCTTCCTGATACCTTCGTGGCTCCTCTCTGTCTCCAGGGCTCCCTCTTTACCATGTACACACACACACACGTGTGCACACACAGACAAGCATACGCACACACATGCCCACACGTGTGCACGCGCACACGGCATTGTCTCCTCTTTCCCCACATGTTGCCAAGAATTTCACTCTTTGCCAGTGTGTTTCCCAACTTCTCCTCCTCTTCCGAGCATGTGTGTGATGATAAGATGACAAGACATATGCAACTTTAAATAATCATCATAGACCTTGTCCCAGAAAGTTGAACCAAGATCAATACTTTAGGGACTTCCCTGGTGGTCTAGTGGTTAAGACTCCATGCTTCCAATACAGGGAGCATGGGTTCAGTTCCCAGGAACTAAGATTCTACATGCTGTCTGGCAGGCCCAAAATAAATAATAAAATGGGAAACTGTGTTGTTGGTTGTTTTTTTTTTTAAAGATTGACACTTTACTATCCCTCTGTTTCATGGTTCCAAAAGTGAAAGTTGCTCAGTTGTGTCCGACTCTTTACAATCCCATGGACTATACAGTCCATGGAATTCTCCAGGCCAGAATACTGGAGTGAGTAGCCTTTCCCTTTTCCAGGGGATCTTTCCAACCCAGGGATCGAACCCAGAACTCCCACATTGCAGGTGGATACTTTATCAGTTGAGCCACAAGGGACACCCAAGAATCCTGGAGTGGGTAGCCTATCCCTTCTCCAAGGGATCTTTCTGACCCAGGAATTGAACTGGAGTCTCCTGCATTGCAGGCAGATTCTTTACCATCTGAGCTATCAGGGAAGCCCCTGGTTCCATAAACACAACTTTTATTCTTTTTAAAGACATTATCACTGCCTTTGCAGTGAAAATATATCATGGCCTTTTGGGTTGATAGAGAACGTAAGGAATAAATACAAGTGTGTAAAATCCTGGGAAGGTAGCTACTCCCCAAGATGAGCAGGTTTGTCTCCTGTGATCATTTGAGTATGATGATTATCTAGGAGCATACACCTGCTAGCTTAAATAAAAGGGCAGTGGTTATAGCAAAGGAATTCCAAACCCTTTATTCTCCTATTAATGGGATCCTCCTGGCAGCTGTGGGAGCTGTGTTCCTATTTAGAAAATCGCCCAGAAGGCACTCTCCTTTTCCAAAGAGAAAGAATTGGCTCTTATCTACTGTTTTTTTTTTTTTTTTAAGTGCATTCACATTTTATGTTCAGCGCTACTGTGAGCATTCAGAGCTACTTTTGGTCAGCAGGGCTAAAACCAAACAAATGCAAATTCTGTAATCCTTATGTACAATATGGTAAGTAACAGTGTGTGTGTGAATTTATCAAATGCAGGAGTTTTTGCTCAGGATCAGATATACCCCATGAATATACATGTGTGGGGCTGAAATTCAGGAGACCCAAGTTCTGGTGGCAGCACTGTTGTGTTTTTTTGTGGGACTCTGAGAAAATTCCTTGAATTCCATTTAATATAATGTCTTTTCTGTAAAGTGAAGTGGTTAGACTCCCACTTCCCTTTCAGTTCCCAAGTTCTTTTTTACACAGCCCTTCATGATTTGTCAAATGTTTGCATGTGATATGTTTATGGCACAGGAAAGGCCCATATCAAACCAATCCTAAAGGAAATCAGTCCTGAATATCCACTGACTCATGCTGAAGCTCCAATACTTCGGCCACCTGATTGGAAGAGCCGACTCATTGGAAAAGACCCTGATTGGAGAGAAAAGGAGAAGGGGACGACAGAGGATGAGATGGTCGGATGGCATCACCAATTCGATGCACATGAATTTGAGCAAACTCTGAGAGACAGTGAAGGACAAGGGAGCCTAGCATGCTGAGTGAAGTCCATGGGGTCACACAGCGTTGGACACAACTTAGCGACTGAACAACAAGGCCTGTATCGTGTAATACAAACATAGACTATGTCTTCAGTCATACCCAGCATGTTGTATTAAATCCTTAAAGCTGAGTTGATCTAAATTCACCTTCCTCCTCCTATTTGAACCCATAATTATAGGATTCTAACGCTGTGGAATCAACTTACCCCCAGCCCTCATTCTGATCACAAGGTGTAATGTAATCCTCTCAAACTGTGGAATACGAAAAATCACACGAAGCCTGAAAAATGCCAAAACAAACACACTTTTCACAGATTCAGGGAAAGCAGAAAGAAAATGGTGTTTTCCCCAGGAAATTGTCTGAGCTATCCAAAGCCAGTCACGGCAGGTTTGTTCTGGGCTGGCCTTTTGACCGTCAAATGGAACCGCTTTGCTCAAAGGAGAATCCTGAAGTGGGGGCCGGGGAGGGGGAGGCCGAGCGGCAGGGAGAGGGGTCTCCTCGGGGAGCTGGGGGCTCACATGGTGCCCCCACACTGAGGTTCCAATTGTTTTCCCCTTCAGCCTCTTAAGTGATGTTGCCTCGTCCATGGGGCTGATTTACAGTCTGTTGTTTTAACAACCACACCTCTCCTCCCAAGGGTCAAGTGCCTGGTTGGAAGAGAAT
Organism: Odocoileus virginianus; assembly: GCF_023699985.2. Classification (NCBI taxonomy): domain Eukaryota; kingdom Metazoa; phylum Chordata; class Mammalia; order Artiodactyla; family Cervidae; genus Odocoileus; species Odocoileus virginianus. The sequence goes on from NC_069690.1 coordinate 57,353,015, forward strand.
ATCCACGTGATTTATTTTATCCCCCCAGTTCACTCCTGAATCAGGCTGGTGAAATAGCTAGAAGTGATGTGAGGCCTGAATAGCCACGAGTGTGCATATACGAGGACATTATTCACAATGTGGACACACTGCGGCCAGAAGGTCATTCTCCACGTGTTTGGGTGGCATGGAGCATGTAACTGTCTCCTAGATGTTTGCAGTACAGGTTTTTTAGGGGATTTATTGGGGAAATTATTGTGTAAGGAGACACCTTTGAGAAGGACATGTACACACTGCCATGTTTAAAACGGAAAAGCAGCAAGGACCTCCTGTTCGGCACAGGGGGCTCTGCCCAGTGTTTCCTGGCAGCCTGGACGGGAGGGGAGTTTGGGGGAGAAAGGACACATGTGTGTGTGTGGTTGAGTCCCTTCGCTGTCCACCAGAAGCTATCACAACACTGTTCATTGGCTATACCCCGGTACAAAATAAAAAGGTTTTTTGTTTTGTTTTTAAACAGGGAGATCCCCTTGAAAGGAAGCATAAGATAAAACATGATTATTAAAGGTCAGCGGTGAACCCTCAGCCCCAGTGTGCCTTATTTAGTCCGTGAGTGAGTGAGATCACACTGATAAATGCTGCTCTGGCTTCTGTTTGCCTGATCCTGGAGGCTGCTTCCTCCTCCCCTGCCTTCCCCACCCAGCTGCTCCTATTTTAATATACAGCTGGTGTATGCTGAGTGGATGCAAATTCATGGTAGCTTGAACACAAGCTGGAAGGTAGAAGGAGTATCCAAAAACATGTGCCCTGCAGGCTTAGACAACTTTTGAATTGTCTTCTGTTTGTCATTCTCTCCATCAACGTCCCTCTCCTTTTATGTAGGTAAATAAAAATCCCTGTCGATAAGTGTGTTTGCGTCAATGTGCTCGTTGAGATGGAATACATTGCTCCACAGTTCAATGCTGGGGCCTTCCCTGGTGGCTCAGTAGTAGAGTCCGCCTGCCAATGCAGGAGTAACGGGTTTGATTCCTGATCTGGGAAGAGGCCACATGCCACGGAGCAACTAAGCCCTGGGGCCACAACTACTGAGCCTGTGCTCTAGAAACCGGGAGCTGCAACTACTGAAGCCCATGTATCCTAGACTGCTCTGCAACAAGAGAAGCCGCCACACGAACAACTCCACAACCAGAAAGTAGCCCCTGCTCCCCGGAACTAGAGAAAGTCCGCTCAGCAAAGAGGACCCAGCACAGCCAAAAACTGATAAATAAAGAGTTCAGCCTGGAAAAGTACACATTCAATACTAAATATTTAAAAGTCTATACGAAGAAAGGACAAGGGAATTCAATCCTCCGAAGGAATTTTTCCTCTCTTCCCAACTGTTCCACATAAAAGGAGCCCCAAAGATACTGTTGAATGAATGACTGAATGAGTTCTGAAGCAGCTGATGACTGATCGTGTGGGTGTCACCATCCAAAGTCTGCCCACCCTATGAGACTTTTGCTGCAGAAACTAGTATCCAGAAGAAAAAGATCCATGAGTCAGAATTTGTAGGCAAGTTGATTTTGTTCTTGCTGTTTGGGATATGGAAACCAAGCCAAGGGAGCCAGCCTGTGAGGTTTCCCTTTGTTAACTCAAGGGAGGAAGCTGATGAATTGGGAAGCTTTCTTTGAACACATGCAAAAATCTGATTGAAGTGGGAGACTGAAGAACCCAGACTTTTACTACATACCACATACTTATTCCGATAGAGTTAAGTCTCACTGCAACTCTAATTATTTAAACCACCGGCACGTTGAGCGTTAGGTTTAGGAGACAAAGGTGTGCATGCAGACCAGACTTAACCTTGAGTTCATGTTTCTTCTGATTCTTCAATATCACTGTCAAGAAATCACTAAACCCTGAGTTGAGCAACTAAAACCACATAAGAGCCTGCAGCATCTAAGCTCATAATTCTAGAACACTGATGGTGAAATTCTTAGAAAATGGGCACTATGATTTCGGGGCATTATTTTCAGCTCAGCAGCCTGTGGTTCTGTTTTTGTTCTGTTTTTTTTTCTGCCTACTCTTCTGCATATCAGCTATATGAATCAATACACGTTGTACTTGCCAGAAGGGAAGTTATCAGGGAAGAAGCTGGTCTTCCCATTTGTCGAAGAAAGCCCCATTCAGGACCAGCTCCCCTAAGCTGGCTGAGCAGGCTGTCTCCTGGCCGACTTACAGAGTCACCAGCCTCCCTTGCCCACCTGGATTCCTTCAGTACTTCCACTCCCAGGAAGGAAATGACCACACTCTTTGCAAAAGATTAAGATGATCATTTTACTATGCAAAATGTGTCCCATGTCACAATCACTGTTGAAACAGAAGTGTGTAATGAGAAGAACTGTGTTTTCTTCACTTCAAAAGTTGATCTCTTGATGTTCTTTGATAAGGAGGGGGATGGCTTTGCAGAAAAGAAAACTGCTTTTAAGATACAGCGTGTATATATGCATATGTTTTCAGTCACTTCAGTTGGGTCCAATTCTTTGCAATCTCATGGACTGCAACCTGCCAGGCTCCTCTGTCCATGGAATTCTCCAGGCAAGAATACTGGAGTGGGTTACCACTTCCTACTCCAGGGGATCTTCCCGACCCAGGGAGTGAACCCTCGTCTCCTGTGTCTCCTGCATTGCGGGTGGATTTTTTTACCACTGAGACCCCCGTGTAAATATACACTCAATCAACATTACTCAACCATAAAAAAAGAATGAAATAATGCCATTTGCAGCAACATGGATGGACCTAGAGACGATCGTACAAAGTGAAGTAAATCAAAGACAAATATCATATGATATCATTTATATGTGAAAACTAAAATGACACCAATGAATGTCTATATAAAATAGAAATAGAACCACAGACATAGAAAACAAACATTGTGGTTACCAAAAGGGAAAAGGAGGGAGGGATAAATTAGGAGTTTGGGATTAATAGATATACATTACTTTATATAAAATAGATTACCAACAAGGGCCTACCACAAAGCACAGGGAACTATGTTCAATATTGTGTAATAAATATAATGGAAAAGAATTTGAAAAAGAAAATAATATGTTGTTATATATATACAGCTTTATAGAGAGAGAGAACTGAATCACCTGTTTTGCATAGAATGATGGATAAACAAAGTCCTGCTATAGAGCACAGGGAACGACATTCAATATCCTGGGCTAAACCCTAATGGAAAGGAGTGGGAGGAAGAATGTATATGCATTCCAATCGCTCAGTTTACCCCTCCCTTGTGTTAATAACACCCTACAGCACAGCGCAGGGAACTCTACTCAATACTCTGTCATGCCCGGTACGGGAAAAAACCTAAAAACGAGTGACTGTATGTGTATGTACAACTGATTCACTCTGCTGCACGCCAGAAACCATCACAACACTGCAAATCAACTGCACTCCCGTTTTTTAAATATGCAAAGGATATGCATGATAATATTAAAAAAGAAGGAGCAGACTGCTTTCAGTAGAGGTTACAGTGCCGGGGAGTGAGCATGTTTGTTTTACATCAATTCTGCTTCTCTCGTTTTCTTTCTTTCCAATTCTGGTAAGGAACTAAGCAATTGTTGTCAAAAACTGTCAAGATGTTCTCATTCCACCAGTTTCTGATAAACAACTTGTTGCTGAGGTTGGAGTTTGATGGACGACCCTCCCAGAATCAGTTCCATATAAGCCCAGAACTGGTTGAGTAGAGCCCCAGCTTTGAAGTGGGTTGGATCATTTTTTGTCTGAGAATAAACTGCCTTCTTAGTTAAAAAAAAAAAAAAAATTACTGATTGAAAGAGACCGATGTCATATCATCACTCCTCGAGTGCTTAAAATAAATGATCAAAAATCTGGGAGCGTGTTCGAAGTTTGCCTATGCTGACGTCTTATGAAAGGAGAAGCTGGGTCTAGCTTGTACATTTGTATGAAAATGAGATCAAGGTTTCTCCAGAATCGAACCAAATTGAATTGCCTGCAGCCCAGTTTGGATAACTGAGTAATAGATGATTTCCGTTATTACTCGTGTTGCATACTTAATATTCCTAATATATAGAGGGTGTTTTGGAAGCTCCTTTCGGATCAGGGGGAAGGAGAGCTCTTTATTTCATTTTTCTTGATCAGAGTCTTCAACTTCAGAGAGGAAAAGAATGGCACGTCTACGCATGGTGTGTACAAGGTATATGATAGTACGGAAGATGCACTTCAAAAATCATCCACAGGAAACAAGTCCAGTTCTCCACAACGATGCATGCTCTGCTGATTATACAGCAGGCCTCCTCAAGTACTGCCTTGCGCGTGTGCTCAGATGCTCAGTCGTGTTTGACTCTTTGTAGCCCCATGCCTGCCAGGCTCCTCTATCCATGGAATGTTCTAGGGAAGAATACTGGAGCAAGTTGCCATTTCCTCCTTCAGGGGACCTTCCCAACCCAGAGGTCAAACCCATGTCTCTGCAGGCAGATGCTTTACCGGAAGTGCCACCTGGGAAGCCCTACGTAGTGCCATGGTCAAATGCTAACTTTGTAAATAAACATGGTGCCACCAATTTCATGGAGAAAGATCCACCAGAAAGGGTCTAATTCCTGATTAAAGATTAACTTTAGGCAATAAAATTCTTGCCCTACAGCCTGGTCTCAACTTTACCCAACAGGACTGTTTTGGAGGAATGTATCATGAGTGATTAAACGTTTAAGCAGTTTGGAACCTTATAAGAAAACAAAGAGGGACCAAATGGGCTTCCCCAGCATCTCAAAAGTCAAGAATCCACCTGCACTGCAGGAGATGCAGGAGACGCATGTCTGATCCCTGGGCCGGGAAGATCGACTGGAGCAGGGCACAGCAACCCGCTCAAATATTCTCATCACAAAAATGCCGTGGGCAAAGGAGCCTGCCAGGCTATGGTCCCTGGCGTGGCAAAGAGTTGGACATGACTAAAGCGACTGAGCATACACAGGAAAGAGGGGCCAAGGGACATGGTGCTAAAGGCTTAAAGTCAATTTTCTTCACATTAAAAAGAACAGCCCTATCTATCAGCCTGTCTGAAGTGGCAGGGTTTTATATGAGGAGTGAATAATATAATGATACTATTCCAGACCTCACAGATTTACTCCCCAGCTGAGACATGTATGCATAAAAATCATTCATTATGATAAGCATATTAAATAAATACAGTTCCGTGATCAGAGAGTCAAAAGAACAGACTGTTTCATTTTCTTTCTGGAAAGTTATGTGCCTTTACCCTTAGTGATTTTAAGAAATCGGAAAAAGAACGTCAAGTTCAGTGTGAGACAGGTATAAGCACTCATCCAGAACAATCATCTGTGGATTAGTTATCATTGGCTGCTACTTGTTGAAAAAGGCCAACCCTCAAAACCGCTAGCAAGGGAGCATCTCATGTAATCTAATTTAGATTTAGGGAAAAGCAGGAAACCAGTGGGTTTTAGAAATGTAGGAGTGTAACAATTTTACCAAGGCTGAGGTTAAATTATATAAGATTGTCATCAGAGTCAGTGTGAAGAGAAACTCAAAAACCACTGATTTACTTCCACGAAACTTTGCTATGGTTGATTAAATGAGACCCAATTAGCGAGTGATGCTGGGCGTCATATTTACACATAGACCTTGACTTGGCTTTATACATTGTATTGAGTGCCCAAGTCATCACTACATTGTTCAGGTGCAATGAGTTTGGAAACTTCCAGAAGAGAGTCAGATAGAGAGACAGAGAGGGGAAGAAAGTGACCTGTAACAGTCCCGCACACCGAGAAGACAGAGGGCATGGAGTAGCCAGTGCTGCTTTAGAAAAGTGTCGATAAACGCACTCCCCCTCTGGGGAACCACAGAGGAGAACCAGCAGTAACACTGTGTGATATCAGCTACAGCGGCTGCCACAAAGGCGTCCAGACAAATCAGAGAAAGTGTCCTCCAGTTTAGGGTCTTGTCGGATAACTATGATGGGCACCCAAGGATCTACAGGAGACTGCTACGCAGTGGCCCGCTGGGTGCTAGGGCAGAAAGGCACGCCGTCTACATGTTAAACCCATAGGTTTAGGTCCACCAGGAGAGGAATTTCGGAGCAACTAAAGCATGACTTCTAGAGTCATCCAGATTTAGCCTCGAACAACATCTCCATCAATGTGAGGGAGACTGGTTTTAGCTGAGTCGCCAAAACTTTCTGAGCTTCCTTTTCTATATGTGTGCATTGAAGGTAGACACAGGAACTGGCTGGAGAGTTTCTGTGACACCAAAGCACTCACGGACTTAGGGAGCAAAGCAGCGGTCACCAGAGGGGAAGGGCAGGCAGGGGTAAATCAGGAGCTTGGCGTTAACAGATACACACTGCTGTGTGTGAAAAACTAGACAACAAGGACCTACTGCATAACAGAAGGGAAAACATTCAATATCTTATACTAATCTATAATGGAAAAGAATATGAAAAAGAACATATATATATGTATATATATATATACACACACACATATCATATATATAGCAGAACCATTCTGTTAAACTGAAACTAACACAGCATTGTAAATCAACCATACTTCAGTTAAAAAAAAAAAGTTACCATGGATTGAATGAGATATGATATAAAGCCCAGAGCACTCTGCACTCAATAATGTGCAGTTTTTATGATTCTTGCTCCCAAGATTCTTGGGATGGTATGTGGCTTGTTTTTAAAAAAATAAAAAAGGGAGAGGAAAGGTCTAGTCCTGGGGAATGGAAAAAAAAAGATGAAATTTTAGTTGCTCATGACTCACTGACCACCAGGGACCCATTTACAACTTATCTGTATGTTAGCAATGAGAACTATGTCTGTCCTCTTACGCCAACAAATTGCCATCAGGATAAGCTGATGCAAAAGGAAAAAAAAAAACAAAAATCTTTGTCCCTCTGGGTAGTGAGCAAGTCTTTATTTAAGATAAGTCTGAGTAAGCGGATCTATGTAACAGCCTACTTTACCATTTAAACACCAACTGTAAAAATAAAAAATAAGCATGCCACCGCAAAGAAAAGTATTTACTGAGCGGGCATCCCCTCGTCACGTTTAGTGTCATCCATAGAATGCGCTCAAGATTATCACTGAGTCAGTTACTTGTTAACCTGGGGAAAATTGGACTGACTTAGCTTGAGTTTCTTTGGTGTCCTTATCTACCCTTCGTTTATTTATTTTTTGACTCTGCTTGATTAAAAATGTGAGTGCATACGACTGGGAAAAGCCAACGAGTTTATGGGAATCGGTATATCCTTGGAATTACTTGCAAAGCGAGTGCTGAAGTGGCCGTGTGATTTCCAGGGGAGGCGCTGAGCTCCGGGAGGCCCCTGCTCGCATCAGGAGTGGAGCCTGTTCGCAGCCGTCAGCGCCTCTGTGGAAGGGCGCTGCGCCTTACTGCTCCCCGCACGGCCTTCGCAGCCCTGACTCACGGCGTGACCACGTGGCACAGGCCGCGTTCACGCGATCGTGTCTTCTTTCTTCTCACACTGCAGTTCCATCTGCATGAGGCCGGGCTGCTTCCGCTGGCCACGGGTGGGCGTGCGTCCCCTCCCTCTGCGGCCTCCCTCCCGCCCCCGCGGGCATCGGAGCGCTGAGCCCAGCTCCCCGTGTGCAGCGGCTTCCCGCCCGCTCTCTGATTGCACACGGTGGCGTGTACATGTGTCAAGCCTAATCTCTGAATCCGTCCCAACCTATTCCTGCCCTGCAGATAGCTCCATCTCTACCACTTCCCTAGATGCTATATATATGCGTTCATATGTGATATTCGTTTTCCTCCTTCTGACTTACTTCACTCTGTATGACAGGCTCTGGGTCCCTCCACGTCTCTACACACAACTCCTGAGATGCTTGCGCTAAAGAAAATTGCCTCAGGCAGACGTCTTTATGGGAAGTACAAAGGTTGAGATCAATACGCAATTTTCTGTGAAACTTGAATATTCTTTGTAAATTGACATTTTTTTCCAGGCCTAGAGCATTTCTGTATCATCCATGTGACTTTATGCGGGTAAAGAAGAGCTGGAGATGACTTTCTCAGAAACTGTCCAGAGGATCACAGAGAAGCTCAGCCGTAGGAGAGGTTCACCTTGAAATAAACAATCTGACACAGGGAACATCAGTGGGAGCATATGGAGCCTGTGCTAAGTCGCTTCAGTCGTGTCTGACTCTTTGCAACCCATGTGACAAGCCAGGCTCCTCTGTCCATGGGATTCTCTCCAGGCAAGAACACTGGAGTAGGTTGCCATTCCCTTCTCCAAGGGATCTTCCCTACCCAGGGATCGAATCCTCATCTCATAACCTCACCATCATTGGCAGGCAGCTTCTTTACCTCGAGAGTCACTTGGGAAGACTTAGTGGCTTAGACAGTAAAGAATCTGCCTGCTGGAGACCTGGGTTGATTCCTGGGTCAGGAAGATCCCCTGAAGTAGGAAGTAGCAACCCACTCCAGTATTCTAGCCTGGAGAATCCCATGGACAGAGGAGCCTGGTGGGCTACAGTCCATGGGGTCACAAAGAGTCAGACACGACTGAGCGACTAACAGTTTCACTTTCATAAAGCCTGTAAACCTGAACATATTCACATAAAGATGGGGTGCAAGCTATGTACACAGCAACTCTGCAGATACCATGAATCGCTCCCTTAGCTGGGGTGAAGATGGATCCACGCTGGTTTGGTTGTGGCCTCTATGCAGGAATCTGTGCCAAATTCAATAAATCCTTCACAAAATAATTACAGAAGGCTCAGCCAATTTGATTTGTTCTTATCAATTTGGAACTTTGATCTCTGCTGTTATGAAATGCTGTTCAATAACATATGACCACAATCATCCTTTCTACTCTAGCTGAGAGTGAAACATGTTCTAAATGATATTTTAAAGGCAAGGAGAAAAATCCATGATGGGAAATTGTGAACGGAGACGTTTCTGTCACAGAAACACGTGAGTGGAGAGATCAGCCAGCCCTCATCCAAGGTCATACTTCACTTATTTAACTTTTTAACTTCTGTTAGTTAATTTTATTTATTTATTTACCTTTTTGAAAATTGAAGTATAACTGATTTACAATGCTTCAGATGTACATATATTTACTATGCACATACTCATGTTTATTCTTTTTCAGATTCTTTTCCATTATAGGTTATTTTAGGCTCATTTGGTAAAGCAGGAGACACAGTTTCGATCCCTGGGTCAGGAAGATCCCCAGAGGAGGGCATGGCAACCCACTCCAGTATTCTTGCCTGGAGAATCCCACGGACAGAGGGGCCTGGCAGACTATCGTCCATGCAAAGAGTCAGACATGACTGAGCGGCTAATACTTTCACACTTTTCATAAGACATTGAACAGCGTTCCCTGTGATATGCAGTCATTCTTTATGGCCTATCTATTTTATATACAATAGAGTGCATCTGCTAATCCCAAATTCTCTAGAAGACGAGGTTCCGCCCTGGGCTGGCTGCCCTGCTCTCGGTGGGGCACGGACTAAGTAAGAGGTTAGCCTCTCAGTGAGCGCGCTTCCTTTCTCGACCATGTTCCAAGGCTCCAGGACCGCGGAATCTCCAGCCCCAAGCAGCCCAGGCCTCCTTCCAGGCCAGTCCCGAGCTGCTCCCCAGCTCTGACTCCTAGGCCCCAGGCGCAGACAACGGTAGCTCTGTGGCAGAGCGGGCGGTGTGGGGAGCGTGGAAGGCTTACACCGCGCAGGTGGGGATCTCCATGCCGCCGGGACGTGCTTCCCGAGGTTCAGGTCGGAATCGGGAGACTGGGTGCGGGGACTGGGGCCTTCTCACCCTCGGATGCCACTGCGGGGCCTTCCCCGGTGGTGCGGGGTGAAGAACCGCGCCAGGGCCGGGGACAGAGGCTCCCGCCGTGGTCCCGGAAGGTTCCGCGTGCCACCCAGAAATGAAGCCCGGAACCACAGCTGCCGAGCCCGCTCGCCGAGAGCCCTGCAGCCGCAGCGAGAGAAGGCCCAGCGGCGAGGAGCCCGTGCCTGCAGCTAGAGAAAGCCCACACCGAGCGACCAGAAATAAAAGGTAGGTGAATGTTTCAAAGCGCTAGTGAGAAACTCCAAAGGCTGAAAATTCTAAATCCCAAAGTTGACTCTTTAAGTCATAAAGCAGCTGTATTTGTTAAGAGAGTAGAATACAAATCATTGTATTGAATTGTTCTTAGCAGTGGTGTATGATTTAAATGGTTAGACATATGGTATGTGGCTCTTGATTTTAACTCTTACCCTGGATTCCACAACTGTTAGGAAAGCACCTTCTGCTTGTTTGTATTTGTCTTTGATCCAGGAAGAGTTTTTGGTGCATTTGGAGGGATGCTGGACCAACCTGAAGGCTTATAGAGGCTGGGATCAGTCAAACGCCAAGAGTTCATGAAGACTCACTGTCCTCACCTGTATCTCTTAAATAAAATACAAGAGAGAGGATCGTTTGGCCTTTGAGAATGCTTCCAGTTACAGGGCAGCAATATTGTCTAGTCCTGTGTCTCCAGTGCAGTGTCAATAGATAATAACTATTAATAGTAGGAATTCAAGCTAATTTACAATGCTATTTTTTTTCATATTGTCCCTGAAAACCAAACAAGTATCTTGTGTTAGCACAACCTTCTTTAATCTAGTGCCAAAATTCACAAGAGCTAGTGTAGATCACAGGTGGCTGGAAATGTTTTAACCATTTCAAGGGATGTTTCCCCTGATTTTGAACAGCATTCATAAACATTTCAAAGTTCTAGACTCTAACATACCTTTCTTTTGTTGTTGTTTAGTTGCTAAGCCATGTCCAACTCTTTGTGACTGTAGCCCACCAGACTCCACTGTCCATGGAATTTCCCAGGCAAGAACACTGGAGTGGGTTGCCTTATCCTTGTCCAGGAGATCTTCCTGACCCAGGGGTCGAACCTGTGTCTCCTGCCTTGCAGGTGGCTTCTTTACTGCTGAGCCACGGGGGAAGCCCACCTTTCTTCTGTGAGAGTCTTGAAATCTGCAGGTGTGACGATAATTATTCTTTTTCTATTTGACTGCACTGGGTCTTAGTTACGGCATTTGGGCTTAGTTGCCCTGAGGCATGTGGGATCTTAGTTCCCAGACCAGGGGTCGAACCTGTATCCCCTGAATTGGAGAACACTGGATCTCCAGGGTGATCATGAGTTTGAGCAAGCTCCGGGAGTTGGTGATGGACAGGGAAGCCTGGAGTGCTGCCGTCCATGGGGTCGCAAAGAGTCGGACACGACTGAGCGACTGAACTGAACTGTGATCGCCAGGGAAGTCCCCGATATTTATTCTTGATGTCACCTTCTGATACGAGCTGATGGATTCCAGAGATGTGTGACAGCAATACTGATTGATGGTTTTTCCCCTGAGCACTGCATCTTGTCTTCATGTTTGTTCTGGCAGAGAACGATTTAGCTGGCCAGCTCCAGAGAGATTTTAATTTGCAAGGGGAAGGAGTAGTCTGTGAACCTGCACATCTATTAATATTTTCAAAACACAGGCCCTTCCTCCTCACTCTGTATCAGATTGTCAATGCACATATGGTCCGGACTGATGCTGTGGGTGAGACCGACAGCGGGCCCTGCTTTTGTGCAGCCCCTTAGAACAGCGAGCGTTCATTTTGCAGCAGAAAGAACAGAACCAATACCAGTGCTGGAAACAGTCCCACGGCTTTGTTTGCATTGGGTGGACCAGATAATGTGGTTGTTTATGAAATCACAAGCCATGTATATCCTGCCTCATCTAGTTCTGAAATCCAGTGACAGAGTGATACAAGGGATTCTCCAGCAGCTGAAATAATAGCATTAATACAAACACCTCAGATTCATTTGTTGCCTCGGGAAACAAAATGCGACTTGCGTGCCTGTTGATGTGTCAAAAATGGGATGATTTCTCAGAAGTGGGATAACTCTGTTCTCCTTTGCCAAAATGAAAAGAAGCTCTTATCTTGAGTCTTCTGTTTCCCCCCCCAACCCCCAAAGGCAGCCGAATTTGGATAAAGAGGGTCTGCCAACATTTGGTCCCATCCAAGAGATGAATTGGGAAATTCTTCGAAGTCTTACTAAGGAGCATCATTCAAATACTTCAGGGTTTAAAAAAAAATAAAAGTGTAGATGAATGTATTCAATTCTTTCTTTCTGTCTCAACGAAACTAAATTTCAGCTCTGGAGGGAAAGTATTTGATTGTCTTCTGTGTCTGAAACTTTTTTTTTTCCTTTTTTTTTTAATTAGTTGGAGGCTAATTACTTTACAATATTGTAGTGGGTTTTGTCATACATTGACATGAATCAGCCATGGATTTACATGTGTTCCCCATCCCGATCCCCCCTCCCACCTCCCTCTCTGCCCAATCCCTCTGGTTCTTCCCAGTGCTTACATATTTGAATATATCATTTCATTTTCAACTGAGTCAATAGAGGCTGATCATCTGTACCAAGTGTCAGCAAGCATTTTTCTTTAAGGGCCAGGTAGTCAGTATCTTAGGTTTTCAGGGCTTCACTGGGTCTCTGTCACAGCAATTCAACTCTGTAATAGTAGCTCAAAGGCAGTCATAGATGATATGAACAAAATAAGTATGGCTATGTGTTCCATAAAAGGTTATTTACAAAAGCAGGTTTTTTGGCTGGAAGAACATGGTTTACAGACCCTTGATCTATTCATACATAGAACTGTTAGGATAAATACTTTGGGGTCCTTGGCAACCTCATTCTCACAAATATGATCAAAAGATTTTTAGAATAGTACCCTGAGATATGTAACATCCTCAACAATGGCCTCTTAAGAAAAGTTCCTTTAAGGAAGTAAGCATGTTTTCCAACGGAAAACATGTATTCTAAAATATATAGTCCATAAGGCCAACCATCTCCCCCTCTCAAAAACAACAGTTTGTGTTTTTTTTTCCTAGAAAATGTTCATTGTGATGACTATTTACCCAGTTCTAGGTTCTGTGCTAAGAACGTTCCAGGCTTTGTGTGAAAGCCAAATAGAGTGAATTTATCAGTGAGTGCTCCTCCATGAGAGCAGGGATGAATGCCCCAGTGAATACCTATGACAGGTTTAACTCTTTCATGTCTCTTTGCGAAAGAGCGCCATCTGAAAAGACAAAATCTGGTGCAAAGAAGGTGCCTTGTTTTACTGCGTTACTGTGTCTATCTATCCCAAGAACGGTCGCCTGTCAGGTTCCTCTGTCCATGGGATTCTCCAGACAAGAATACTGGAGTGAGTATCCATTCTCTTCTCCAGGGGATCTTCCCAAGCCAGGGATCGAACCTGGGCCTCCTGCATCGCAGGCAGATTCTTTACCTCCTGAGCCATCAGGGAAGTCCATCTATTTCATAGCATAATGCAAAGGAGAAGTTAAAGTGAAATTTCCAGTCTGGATATTTACTGTCAGATAAAGAATCTTTTACTCAACTATTCATCAGAAAGACAGGAAGGAAATAAGATTTAAAAACTATCCACAAAATCGGTCTTTTTATAAATGTATTTCTCTTTTCTGGGTAGGGTTTTGGGAGATAAAGAGGATTTTAGGGGATGTGAGTTTGGGAGATAAAGGGGGTTTAGATTAGTAGCTATTTTTGCTTAAACCATTTTTTTAAACGTACATTACAGACAAAAAAGTGAGTGAGGTGTTCTGTGCTGAGGTAGACTACAATTATTTGCATCCAGATGTGGCTGTGGAAGTTTTTTCACATACGATATTAATATAATCAATATCTTGTGATTCATGGTAATGGAGTATTACATAGAACAACCAAGGGATGATACTGGTGTGAAGAAGCTATTTTATTTTTCAAAAAAAACACATACTGTGCTGTTCTGAAGTAAGGACACGCTGTTCAAAAATACTGCAAAAGTAAGTGAGCACATGTTACTCAAGCGTTAGTGCATGAGAAGAACACCACTAATGGCCAAAAGGTGCCCTTAACAGAATAGGTGGAGCAGATACAGAAGTGTCCCTGTGACTCAACGGGTGTTTAGAACAGCTGTCACCTGAAACGGCGTCCAATTCTCCGGGATCGGAGCGGTCTGCGTGTCACTGTATCATTCCCGGCTACATCTACTTGCTGATCGAACACAAAGGGTTTTTCATACAGAACTGTGTTTCATCCCTTTTTGGACTTGAAAGGGAGAACATGGAGAGGAGATGCCATTTCCTTTCTTAGATGTTTATGATTGAATGGGCTTCTTCAGCGCTGGATAAAATCGCTCTGCTAAAGAAATCCTCGTTTGAGAATAACGAGGTCCTGATGCTGCTGTTGTTCAGTGACTGAGTCCTGTCCGACCCTCTGCGACCCCGCGGACTGCAGCCCGCCAGGCTTCCCTGGCCTTCAGCATCTCCGCAGTTGCTTCAGACGCATTTCTGTTGAGTCGATGATGCCACCCAGCCTCTGTCGTCCCCTTCTCTTCTTGCCTTCAGTCTTTCCCAGCATCGGGGGCTTTTCCAGTGAGTCGGCTCTTTGCATCAGGTGGCCAAAGTATTGGAGCGCAGCATGCAGGACTGGGGGTCAATGCTGCGTGCTGGAGAAATGGGTGCGATTTCAAAGGAAGTTTGCAGCGAAAAGGTTGGGGGGTAACCAGTTGGCCATGGCATTGCCTTTAAAGCAAAATCATGAATCTGAGTGAATTATGCAGTCTTCTTTTCTGGATCAAAACTTTAGTCTCTATGATTCAGAACAAAGGTACTTATCACAATGTACGTTCTTTTCAGGTTATTTCTTGTGTCTCTCAAGCTATATTCCTGTAAGTATATATCTCCCAAGTAAATATCTTCCAAAATAAGAGAGAGAGCCATCTTTACCCAAAGGAACGTTTTGATCCAACTCGCCATGTCAAACCTCAACATTTCTCATCAACCTGAGAAATGGATCTCAGTTTAAGATTAGAAAAAAAAAAAATCAGCCCTTTATATGTTTTGGGAACCCACCTATCATTCTTCATTGATTTATAGATTTTAATATAGCCTCTCTATATAGATTTTAATCTATCTATAAATCTATAGATTTAGAATCTGTATAGAGATTTTAATACATTCTCTAAAGCAAATCTGAACGTCATGCGGGTAAATATTTACAGGTATGTCATTAGTCACCATAATTAGTGAATTAATTTATGTTTTGTCAAGTCAATGGGAAATTTGGGGGAGCTGACTAAGCTGTTTCCCCCTTTTGCAGCGCTTGAGATAGTGTGTTGTGAGTGTCTTCTTTGGTCTGGAAGTGCCTTCCCAGTGTCCCAATGGGCAAAGAATCTGCCTGCAATGCAAGAGACACGGGCAATGCAGGTTCCATCCTGGGGTAGTGAAGAGCTCCTAGAGGAGGAAATGGCAGCTCACTCCAGGGTCCTCGCCTGAAAATCCCACGGACAGAGGAGCCTGGCGGGCTGCAGTCCACGGGGACGCAAAGATTCAGGCACAGCTGAGCGACAGAGCCTTGGAGTCAGCCTGGAAAGCGAGGCGTGCAGAGAGGTGTGGAGCGAATGCAGTGGCCGGGCCAGAGCCCTTTACATTTCCCTCCACTGGACTCTGAGATGCCCACAAAGCGTCCTGTTCCTTTTCTCATCCGAAAGTTAAAGGCGCACCTCATCGGAGTCAAGGAAGAAAGTGTCTGGGTGATGTCCACTTAAAAGGAACATCTCACAGTGGGAGGAAACGAAAGAGCTTTCTTACAGGCATTCTATTTTAAAATAATGCCTCACTGCACCATATGATGAAAGCTCTTCAGAGCACAGAATGTTAGTCACGATGGAAACTCCTTTAATTGAATGGCATGGAAAATGGCCCCAGGGGCTGCTAGGGAAGTGCCAGGGTAATCACATGCTATCAGAACCACCTCACTGTCAACTTATCTAAAACCCAGGACTCAGAGGTGGCTTTAGTGCTAGTGAATGCCATTGGGAAAAAAAATCACCTTACTGAAATAAAAATGTGCCGCCCATAAAAAAAATCAAATGCACCGCCCTTTCAAAGGGGTTTCTTGTTGTGGTTCTTTTAAGAGTTGGCTCCTTGGAAAAGGCAGGGAGATTGAAAAGGAATCCACATAAAATGAACACACACAGGTTTCTTTTGTAGAAGAGATGCTGATGTAAAATAGTTCTGGCAGAGTGATGGGGTTTTCAGAATTTTAATTTAGCAGTTGTCTAAGATTCAGTCATTTAAATGCTTAAAAAAAAACTTTTCCATGATTATTTCTAATTATTCCTCTCATATTTCTGCAGGTTTTGAGAGCCTATTCAGGTAGAACTTTGTTTTATTTAAGCGATGAGTCCCACTCAGAAATTTTAGGCTCCAGTTGAAGAAAGAGAAATATAGGAAATATATCATTTAACAGCAATCCCCAACATTTTTGGCATCAGGGACCAGTTGCGTGGAGAATAGTTTTTCCAAGGATCAGGGTGGGGATGAGAAGGATGGTTTGGGGATGATTCAAGTGCATTGCATTTTTTGTGCACTTTACTTCTATTATTATTACATCAGGAGCACCTCAGATCATCAGGCATTAGATTCAGAAGGCTGGGGACCCCTGATTTAACACACACACACACACACACACACACACACAAACACTGTCAAATCCATACACTCTCTAGAACACAAAGAAAATACAGAGTATTCCAATATACATTTTTGCAGAGAAGTACATGATACGCACTGGGAAGTCACTACATGCTTGGAAAACCTGCCGTTATGTAACACATTCTATCCATTATTTCAGTAATGAAACGTTGCCACTTGATGATTCATGTTGCTCACTCGCTCTTCTGAGAACCTCACACACTGGGTCCCGAGGATGTTGAAAGCAGAGACTGGGTTCCCACAGCGGCTGCCCCGCCCTGATCCTCGGAAGTCCTTCTCTCAAGTGAGCGAACGGAGGAGCGTCAGAGAGGCCCAGCTGCTCTTCGCCCTCCCTGTGACAAGGAAGACTTTTACAAAGGCAGCTCTGAAGACGAGCCTGGGCTTCCTGTATCAGGTCTGCCTGGAGGAGGGCATCTTCCAAAGTCTGCTGATTATCGTCACCTCCCTGGCGGTCCGATGGCTAAAACTTCGAGCTCCCAATGTGGGGGGGGCTGGGAATGGGGGCACTGGTTCAACCCCTGGTCGAGGAACTAAGATTCCTACATGCCTCATGGTGTGACCAAAATAAATAAATTAATAAACAAAACAGATGTATTTCTAAAGCAAAAAAAAAAAAGTCTATTGGTTATTAAGCTGTGCTCCATGCACCAGGAGTGGGAAGAAGGTCTGAAGTGGTGTGTGGATGTATGTGTGTGTAGGGAGGGGCCATCCTAATTACGAAAATGTTTGAAGGTTTCTTAAGTTGCCAACTCACAAACCGTGACCTTTGTGTTTGATTGGTCATAAAATATGAAACCAATGGGATCTAATCCAACGAATCATCAGCTGTTTGAATCCCACTGCATTATTATCACAATGGCTTTGAGTATTTGCTGGAGAGATTGTTAAATATTTATACAGATGATTCAATGGCCAATTCAGTAATAGATGATTCACTACCATTCACAAAGCAAAGTGCTTACGAGTTTAGTCTCTGAGGTATGCCTCTGTGATGTAGCTCAGCTCTGCGTTCAGGCTGATCACAGGACACATCCAAAAAGCTTTAATGTCATGATTTTCTGATCTGTAAAGTGGGGATAATAGAAATAGTTCATGAGGCTGTTGCCTAGTTTCACTGTGATAATGTAGGAAATGCACGTAATGATCAATAAAGCTTAATTATTATTTTGTGCATTGTTTATAACACCAACATCATCATCCTTACCACCATTCAATGCCAACAACTGATTTTATTCATGTCTGATCACAAGTAACTCTCCTTATATTGTGATCTGGTTCCTTGAGTTGTCTTCTCATTAATTCTAACATAGCCCTCATGACAGACAGAAAAAGAGAAAAAAAAGAAAAGAAGGAAGGAGGAAAGAGAGAGTGAAAGCTCTTCTTTAACCAACCTGCAAACATTCATACAGAGGGAGGAAGAAAGCAGGAGAGAGAGACAGGGACCTGGTCTGTTTTCTGTTGCCCTGGCGAGGAGCCCGTATTCCTCGGATATGTTTCAACCGGTGTGACCTCCTCCCCGCGCTGATCACTATCTCCTGATGCTGCTACGTTTTTTCAACATCTCTTTACAGGAAAGCTACCCTGTATGGAAATTTCCAGATGTTCTAAAGTGTTTAAAAAATGATTAGGGGAGATGGCAAAGATCTAATAAAAGAACAATTCACTGTAAACCCTGGTCATTGTTATCCTAGTCTTAGAAGCATTTCTTTCCATCTATTTATGTGTGTGTGTGATTAATTTAAATTATTAAACTTATTTGCCTTGAAAGTTTAATAGGAACTTCTGCGGAAGGTTTTCTTTTCTGTTTTTTGATTCGAGGGGAGGGCGTGTGTTTTTTGTGCATGTGTTTAAATTAAATGGAGAAGGAAATGGCAACCCACTCCAGTATCTCTTGCCTGGAGAATCCCATGGACGGAGGAGCCTGGTAGACTACAGTCCGTGGGGTCACAAAGAGTCAGACGTGACTGAGCGGCTTCACTTTCACTTTTAAGTTAAAGGTGAGTAGAAGAGTTTTTGTGTAATTTATTGGTTCAATTTGGTGGTCAATAACATTTCCAAATTAAGGTGGATGAAGTTTAGAGAAACCTTATTTTTTTTTCTTAAGGTGACAGTTTTTTTCCATGTCAAATGTTGTTTTATTTATTACAATACAGAACATTTTGCAGGTATGAAACTGGCAATATTTAACTATCAGATTCCCTTATGCAAGAGAAATTTTGGAGTACTTACTGAGTGCTTTTGCACTCTATAATTATTGCTTAGTTAAAAAGCACAGTTTAAAACAGTATATACAATATAATCTCATTTAAAATTGTTATTAATAATAATATGTTAAATATGTGCAGGCTGAGTCTCCCAGTCTTGTTCAACTCTTTGCAACCCAATGGACTGTAGCCCACCAGGCTTCTCTGCCCAGGGGATTTTCTAGGCAAGAATACTGGAGTAGGTTGCCATTTCCTCCTTCAGGGGATCTTCCTGACCCAGGAATCCAATCGGCATCTCCTGCATTGGCAGGAGGATTCTTCACTGCCCAGAAAGCAATATGATAAACATATGTGTATAAATTTATTGCATGCATTAAAATGAGAGGAGTATCAAACTGTTGTTACAGTTGTCTTTGAGAAGCTATTTACAGAGGCCTTTATAATCTGCTGTTTTCTGTAATGTTTGAATAGTAAGTACATAGTGAATGGGTTCCATTTTTGAAATAATTATGTTTCTAATCAGAAGGAAAACACAGAACTAAAATATAAAGTGCAGGATTAGTCTATATTTGTAAAGTAACAATTCCTCATCTCATTTAGCAAAGCATTCATCAAAGGAATAGTAGCCTAAAGACTCAAATGCATTATTAGCTATCGTCCAAACCTATTAATCTTTAGTCGATAGATACTCACCAAAGGTAACTGACCATGAAGTAGTGCCATCAGGGAAAAAAACATACCCCAAAAGATACAGGTTTACATACAGCCTACACTTTCTGGATCATGTTGAACCATCTCAAAGCTCACTTTTCCAGGAAGGAAAAAGTCATGCCCAAGCCGTGGACTTTCAACTACTGAGCTCCACCTCCAGGAAATGTCCCGGGCAACCGTAGGGTATAGAAACACCTAGTCTCCAAGCAACTGGAGTTTCATTTAGCATGTGGCTTCATAAATCACATGAGACCTGGCCAACTCCTCCATTCGGGGAGACACCAGGTTCCCTTAAGAACACACTGTTCTGGCCGTCACTCTACCTGAATAAAGAGACCCTATGTGACTCTGAGCCAGCCCTGCAGATCAAAGGAAACCTAGCGGCTACATTCTATGGCCGCATGGGCTCATGAACAACAAGGAGACTGATCCCCTTCTGATGGCTTTGAAACGAGTCCATCCGCCTGAAATTCTGCAGTCATACATGCCCTGAAGACTGGCCTTCATCAGAAGGACACGATGTAGTGCTGGAGTGGGCAAGGTCGTGGACTGGGGAATGGACCACCGAGGTTCAAATCCTGGTCCATGAGAGACCCTGAGCATCTTAAACTCTGTGCATCTATGCGTTCTCATCGGGTGAGTGGGAGTAGTCACAGTACCTATCTCATCAGTTGCTAGGTGGATTCAACGAGTTAATATTTGTAAACACAATCAGCCTGGACCATAACAAGAATGATTAAGTGCCTGTTAAATTGAAAATTACCCATCATGACTGTTTCAGTGATTTCTCCAGACCCTTAGAATTGGATTCATTCCTCTGTTTTGAAAGAATACTAGGTTAAAAATTCAGAAACATTTCTGTAGGGGTACAAATAAGGGAACAATTGGTTCTGCTGGAGGAAAAAGGGAAAATCATGTCAGCAGAGACAGCGCTGGGGTCCCAGCATGAGTAGACTATTTGGTCCAGAAAAGAAAAGGTGAGGCATTCTAGTGACAACAGCAAACATACAGTAACACCCGTCGCTGTTCAGTGGCTAAGACTTTGCGGCCCCTTGGACTGCAGCACACCAGGCCTCCCTGTCCTTCATTATCTCCTGGAGTTTGCTCAAACTCATGTCCATTGAGTCAGCGATGCTATCCAGTCATCTCATTCTCTGTCTCCCGCTTCTCCTCCTGCCCTCAATTTGTCCCACCATCAGGGCCTTTCCCACTGAGTCGGCTCTTTGCATCAGGTGGCCAGAGTATTAATTCCTGAGTTGTATGTAATATGTAGGGGGTCTATGTTTTCATTCACGACAATAGAGCTGATGCTAAGAAGGGGAAAATTCCAGCTCCAATGGGTCACAATAAGGGGTGGCATCTCAGTTGTGTGCAGGTGACCCCACCCCTCCCAGAGTCAATTCTGAGTGAAGGCCCGTGAAATTCCTGTTCTTCGTTACATAGCTCAGCACTAGAATCCTGGGTCTCTGGTTCCTAACAGTCAAAGGGTAGCAACCTTGCTTGGAGCTACAGGGAAACCCAGAAAGGACCTCAGCGTTCCGGCTCTTGCCCACTATGGTGGCAGAGGACCGCTGCTTCTGCCCGACGGCTTTGTCACACTGGTCTTCAGGGAGAGACAGCCGTCGTCTTCGTAAGCTGGAAACACTTTATCCTCAGATGACAGCCAAGAAAACTTTCCAACAGATATGCCCTTACGGACCCCTGAAAATCAGGGTTCTTTTTCCATCTCACAAAGATGCTTTGTAAGCAAGAGAGAGGAATAAGCACCCCTGCTTTTTCAAGTTGAATAAGCAAAAGTCTGAATTACAGAACTAGAAAAACAAAATTACAGATGATGCAGGACACACGTTACGACAAAATTCCCACTCACAAACTCTGGCATGTCAATCATTGCAAACCCTCCACAGATTATAGGCTACTCTTGTCAATGATAACATTTGGAAAAAGTCTAAGAAGATTTATTTTGAAGAAGAATTCAAAGATGACGAAAGAACAAACATTAAAGATCAGAGGTAAAACAGAAGAACACTGTCTCCGTAAATGAAATTGAGTATGTAATTAACACTGGCAGAGGTTGGCTAAATTCATCTCAACAAACCATCTAAATCCTGTGCTGCAAACTCTTAGATTGTCTATTAAAGTAGCAATTTGCCTTCAATATCATATTCATAGTTTCAGGTACCCCTCTTTAAAAAAACGGTTACTAAACAGTTGTTCCAGATGAATGGAAACTAAAATTTTTGTGGTGAGCACACTGCGTTTAGAAGTAGAAATATCAATGTTGTACACAGGAAGCTGAGATAATATTAGAAGCCAATGTTATCTTGATGAAAAATAAAAATAAAAATGGATTGTAGATTCACTGACACCACTTTCACCAGACAAAAACATTTTTCTCAGTGGCTGCAGCTGTTATCAAGATCTGTCCCATGCTTATATTAATAACTTTCCTGGGCTTTGCCCTGTTACCCTGCGCTTTGTCTGTCTTCCTTGTTACAATCCTCTGTTACTAAACGCTTCTGTTGGTGGAATAGCAGTCTACACCTCTGACAAATAATTTGGCATTCTGATTGAGGCAGGAAGCAGAGGCTCCCAGCATCCCCACCCCACCCTCCCTCCCCACAGTAAAGCAATTGGAGATTCATTCCCTATTGCCCGAAACTCCTAGACAAGAATAGCAGAACAGTTAAGGGAGGAGGCTGGACCCTACTCAGACCGCATATCCGTCTTTCCCAAAGTCAGGAGCCTTCCCAACCACACAAGCTCAGAAAACGCCCCTTGCAGGCCAAAGGGGAGCAATGTCAAGGGATGTTCTACCCAGATGCCTTTGCGGTAGGATCCATCTTGGCTAAGAGATGCGTGTGCACACGTGGGAGGATCCTGACATGCACCAAACATGGACTGTGAACCAGTCAAGCCAGGATGATCAGCCAGAGGAAACCAGCAAGAAACGCCTCACGAAAATAACTCAAGTTACCATGAGGATGCAACTCCGACTCTCTCTCTCCCTGAGCCCACCCGTGCATCTATTCACCTGCGCTGTACTCTTTTCTCCTCTTAATAAATGTTTCACTCTTTTTGTCTTTGTGGAACTTCTTTCTTGCAAAGCCAAAGGGCCAAGGCCCTTGTCACTAGCCACTGGTTTAGTGGCTAGGATCTGGTCACCTGATGCGAAAATGCTGACTCATTGGAAAAGGCCCTGACGCTGGGAAAGATTTGAGGACAAGAGGAGAAGAGGGCAACAGAGGATGAGATGCTTCAATGGCATCACCCACTCGATGGACATGAGTTTGAGCAAGCTCCAAGAGATACTGAAGGACAGGGAAGCCTCGCATGCTGCAGTTCATAGGGTCCCAAAGAGTCAGACCCCACTTTGTGGCTGATCAGCAACAGAAAGAGACTACAAGAGGGCTGGATCAGATACTGAGCTGTAGCTCTGCCCTGTAACTCTTCTTGGAAGCCAGGCCTTATGGCTTTCAACCGTCAAAGAGGTCAAAGGACCAGATAAACTGCTGATACTGATGCTATCTAACCAAGAACAATGACTTGAAAGATGAGGTAGTAGATAAAAGTGCTGTATCTATACAACCATGATTTGCAAAGTGACAGATGCCTTGTTTGTTGTCTCAGCCGCTTAAGACACAGCCTTTCTACTGTATGCGATCCACTGTGGTTGTTGTTTAGTAACTAAGTCCTGTACGGGTGTTTTGCAATCTCATGGATTGTAGCCTGCCAGGCTCCTATGTCCATGGAATTTCCCAGGCAACAATACTGGAGTGGGTTGCCATTTCCTTTTCCAGGGAATCTCCCTGACCCAAGGATCAGACCTGCATCTCCTGCATTGGCAGGCAGGTTCTTTTACCACTGAGCCACTTTTTAGATCAGTCAAACCAGTTTTGAATGTGTAGATAGACTGTCCTATTTTATTAATAATAGAAGAACTTAAAACACAGTCAGGAGTTTAGTCCTTAGAATTTGAGATGTCCAGAGGATACAAAACATAAAAGTCAAGTCACAAATATTACTGTAATTAAAAGGCAAACATCACCTGCCTGAGTAGGACAACATCTTTTGGAAGTCAAAAAGAAAGTAACAGATTTCTAGATTGAAGAATACTGATACACTGGTCACATCAGTTCTTAGGATCTCCAGATTGGGTTGAGTAAGAATGTTGAATGTGATGATTCTGTTTTAGATTGAAAATCTTCGACTCCTAGAAAATATCACTTTCTCTTTTATGTAGCATCTTTACAGGCAAAATAAGATGTTAAGAGGTTAACTTTTTATTTCAGTCAATAGATTCTGAGTTCATGGAGTGTCTGTTTGCTACCAAATTAGAGTGGGACAACCAAAACAGAACTTCTGAGCCCTGATAAAGCATCTTGCAGGGAAGTAGGCAGATGCTTGAGAGAACGCTGATTTTATGTGATCCCAGGAACTCGGGGGCTTCCTTGGGGGCTCCTGCAATGCAGGAGACACAGGTTTGATCTCTGGGTCAGGAAGACCCCCTGGAAAAGGGAATCACAACCCATTCCAGTATTTTTGCCTGAAAATCCAGTGGGCAGAGGAGGCTGGTGGGTTAAAATCCATGGGGTCTCAAAGAATTGGTTACAACTGAGCACACGCAGGAATGAGATATCTGTCTTAAAATACAAGTATTAAAATACTATGATACCCATAAAATACACACCAAGTCTCAGGTTCTTTGTGTCCCATCACAGAAAGACTTCAGTGAGATAAAGTGATAGGTAAGGGGTGGATTTATTTAGAAATAAATTCACTCCACACACAAGATGTGGATGATATCAGAAGGTGAGAGGCCCTGAAATATGGTGTGGTTAACCTTTCCGGGCTGGGTAATTTCATAGGCTAATGAGTGGGAGGGCTATACCAACTGTTTTGTGAAGTGGGTAGAGGTTCCCAGGAGTTGGACCACTGTCCGCTTTTTGATTTTTCTGCTTGGCCTCAGAGCTGGCGTGGTGCCTGCGGTGTGTCGTTTAACTGACATGTTACAATAAGCGTATACAGAGGCCATCCACCCAGCGCCTTGGACCTATTTGATTCAAATCGGTCTTTGTCTTGTCCTTGGGCTCTGCGACTTTTTCAAAGGTTGTGTCCTGCCCCCTCCCTCCTATTTCAGACGGTAACAATTGCAGCAGCCTGCTGGGAGGTGGCTTTGCGTGCATGGGAAATGTCTGCACCTTCCTAGCTGGCTCTTAAGTTTGTGTGTGGTCAGTCAGGCCCACGTCTCTGCAGCTCCGTGGACTGTAGCCCACCAGGCTCTCCGGTCAATGCGATTTCCCAGGCAAGTATACTGGAGTGGGTTGCCATTTCCTCCTCCAGGGGAGCTTCCTGAACCTGGGATTAAACCCACAGTTCTTGCATTGCAGGTGGATTCTCTACCACTGTGCTACCTGGGAACTTAACTCTCAATTTTGCTGTAAACTTAAAAATGCTGCAAAAAAAAAAAAGGTAAAAAAAAAATACAACGATGCTTTTAATGGAGTATTTGACTCTGATGATGAAATGTTCATACTAGATAGAAAGAAAGATAGAAAATTCTTAAGCAATAAAGTATTTAACACTGTAGTGCGTGCTCGGTCGCTTCAGCCATGTCCGACTCTTTGTGACCCTGTGGACCATAGCCTGCCAGGCTCCTCTGTCCACAGAATTTTCCAAGCAAGAATACTGGAGTGGGTTGTCATTTCCTTCTCCATAATACTGTAGATACAGCTAGAAAAACATGCAAACCTTTTTACTTTCATCTTTCACAGATAAAATAATCTGAGGAAGATGTGTATTAGGTGAAGTATACACACTCTAAGGACAGATTTTTGCCGTCAAATTGGGCAACACATAAGCTCTTCAACTGCCACAACAGCTATTCTGACAGCAAGCAAGAGTTTGCATCACAGTAAAATTTCCCTCTTCCACCTCCCAGTATATAACTTAAGCTCCCAGGAAAACACTTCTCATAAAACTCTGCTTTCTTCTTTGATGTTGTAACTTTTGGCTGGGAAGAATCAGGAAATGGTCCTAACCCTGCTGGGGAGAATACACCCATAACAGCCAAACCCTCCTTGCTCAGAGACCCAGCTAAACCATCGAAAAGGGAGCCTGAAAGAACTCCACCTGAAGAGGACAGCTCTCAAGGAAGATATTCTTCAAATGGAGTTTTCACCAGTCTATTGCCATCTTCCATTTCCTTAGGATGTAATTTCCTCCAGGTCTGCATGAAGTTAGGAAGGGCAAGTTGCCACCCAAAAATAAGAGCGTGTGTTTCTATAGCATCTGTTTTCGACAGTGTATATAAATAAGCAGCGTCTCCACCCCAGTATAAGGCAAAGATATATGTCTTTTTATGAGTTGGCTTTCTGAAAATGCAACTGCAGGGAAGAATGTGGGGGTGGAGCCCAATATGAGCACAACGTCAGAATGAAAAAGAACCACCTACAAAAATCTTTCTCGAAAAAGCATCCGTTCCTGAAGAAGATGCCTCTTGTGTGGGTTCGCACACACAGATTTACTCGCTACCCAGACTGACTTTTTCTCCCAAGGGCTTCTTTAAGAGAGAAACTTTAAACCTGGAGGTTAAAAAAAAAATTATGATTCTTAGAGATCTGTTGCCATTCTAAATATTTAACAGAAGCTGAGAGTGGCAGAGACATGCAGTTCCATCCCCAAGAGCTGCTTCTTAGATCCATTGGTTTGGAGAGTGGTTTGAGACCAACATTCAGAGGCAGAGGAAACAAATCTCTAAGCAGCTCAGCTGTTAAGAAATGCCTGTCAGTCATTCTTGCCTTAACTTAGGTCAGCGTTGAGACAGGCTGAGACCCAGCACCCTCCGCTGTAGCACTCCCAGCTGGACAAACATCTTGAGCAACAAAATATGAAGAAACTATAAGGAACTAAAGGCAACTGTGCGCGTACTGAATGTGCAATGCTGAATGTGCCCAGTCACTCTGTCGTGTCTGGCTCTGCGACCCCATGGACTGGGGCCAGGCTCCTCCGTCCATGGAAATTTCCAGGCAAGAATACTGGAGAGGGTCGCCATTTCCTACTCCCAAATTCTGAATAGCGAGACACCAAAAGGCCCCAAAAAGCAACTGCCACTTCTCTAGAGCTGGGAACAAAAGCAGGGTACTACACACGCCCCCTGCATGAAATACCACCCACAGGACGGGCAAACCACCTAAGCTGCCCCTCCAGCCAGCTGGACACTCGCTTACCCTCACCCTATATAAGGAACAAGCTCGCCTCCACCCTTCCTTGGGGAACAAGCAGGGAAACCTGTTACTTGTTCTCAATCTCTCCTGCTGTAGCAGGGGCCCCAATAAAGCTTTGCCTGGATTTCTTGTCCAGCCCCTGATCAAATTCTATTGATTGGCATTAGCCAAGAACCCTGCTCAGTATCAACATCTTGAGATGGAATCCATGTTTTTCTTCATACACATGTATAGTTTATTAAATAGACATATATATGTGCCCATGATTATGCAAGAATGGCAATATTTTTAAGGCATGAGACTATAAACTGGATGGGGTGCTTTTTCATCTGCAGACTTCTCAGCACACTGCAGGACTGGAGAATCCCTGGGTCCATGGCATTAAATATTAGAATTATCCTCCAGCCACAGTGGTTGGATGGCATCACCAACTCAGTGGACATGAGTCTGATCAAGTTCTGGGAGATGGAGCAGGACAGGGAAGCCTGAAGCGCTGCAGTCCACGGAGTCTCAAAGAGTCGGACACAACTGAGTGACTGAATGACGACCAGTTGTGGTGAGATCCAGAAACACCCCCATGTGTTCCCAAAAACACCCTAGAGAGAGCTACTGCTCTGGTTGGGAATTAACTTCACAAACAGGCTGATAGGCAAGACAAGAATTCTTCCCTGCTCCTGAGGTCTGGGTAACTTGAGACCAGTGTCCTGGGATTCAGCTGGCTCCTCTGCCAAGGGCTTTTTGCAGGGAGCTCCTCCCACCATCCAGGCTGAGCTTGGCAAGGAGACTTCTCCCAACTTCCCCACTTGGAATGTTTGCTTTCAGCAGTACCACCCTCTCTGATATGCTGACATTGGTAAGTGAATGGAAGTAAATACAGGAAGGCAGAGGGGGAAAAATCAACTTTGGATTTCGTTCAAACTGTAAAGAAAAAAGACGCACTATACCTTCAACCTACATAGACGACCCTTCATGTTCAGGTCCTTTCGAGTTTATCGCATTGTTTTGAGCATTTTAGAAATGTTAGATTTTACTTTCTCTGCTTGATAGTGTTCGAATGCCTTAATGAGGTTTTTTTTAAAAGTGGTTCCAAAATACTTTGGAAAAGATAGACACAGAAAAATTTTTACACTAGGGTCTTGTCTAAAAATGGAGAAATGAGACCCTTACAAGGTACCTGACACCATGGTGGGTGCTTTGTAAATAGTTTTCATTTACACCCTCACACCAAGCATGGCAGATACTGTTACTGCCGTTTTATAGATGAGAAAGGGCTTCCTAGTGGTTCACTGGTAAAGAATCTGCCTGCGAAGCAGGAGACTTGGGTTTGACCCCAAAGTCTGGAAGATCCCCTGGAGAAGGAATTGGCAACCCACTGCAGTATTCTTGTCCGGCAATTCCCATGGTGCTGGCGGGCCCAGTCCATGGAGTCACAAAAGAGTCACATGTTAGTGACTACCCAAAGACAATAAATATTTGAGAAAACGGAGCAAAGAAAGTTTAAGAAACTCTCATAAGTATTAATAAGACATATGTCACTTTTAAAATGCACGGGTTTAAAAGTTAACTTGTTTCTAACTTTCACACCAATACAAATATTATTTTGACACCAAGAAAAGTGTAAATACACATTCTTCAATCTCATCTTCGTGGAATCCAAAGATAGCTCCTTGGTTGAAATTAAATATATTTCTGTTATTTTTAATGATTGGCTCAAATAACTGTGAAAGAGAATTTATATCTGCTCATTATCCAAGGACTTCTCAGGAGACCTAGACTATTCCTGCATGTCCCGAGGGTTTGAGATCAAACACATTTTACCCTCCTGGCCCAGATGCCGATACACCCAGAATGTCACATGGGCTCTAGACATTTGGTAGAAAACCAGAAAAGAAGCAAAGGTTTCATCTGTATGTGGCAAGGGTGGAACCCTGGAACCAGGATGGTTAAGCACCTGTCAGTCACCTGCTGTCTCCTCCTCTCCCTCCATCCCTTTATCCTTTCCTTCTTTCCATCTCCTCAGTCATGTCTGACTCTTCATGACCCCAGGAGCCCCGCCAGGCTCCTCTGTCCATGAGATTTCCCAGGCAAGAATACTGGCGTGGGATGCCATTTCCTTCTCCAGGGGAGCTTCCTGATGCAGGGATCTCTTCCATCTCCTGTACTGG
The DNA here is from genome assembly GCF_023699985.2 of Odocoileus virginianus. NCBI lineage: Eukaryota > Metazoa > Chordata > Mammalia > Artiodactyla > Cervidae > Odocoileus > Odocoileus virginianus. The sequence continues at coordinate 57,381,868 of NC_069690.1, forward strand.
CAGGCAGATTCTTTACCCCTGCACCAGCTGGGAAGCCCTTCTTTCCATCAACCAAGGAATATTTACTAAATGCCTAATAAATGCCAGGTTTTCTGCTAGTGTAAGCTTGCCCCATCTCTCAGAGGCTTCCTCCTTAGAACATTTTGTCACCTAATCTGTCTGCCCTCTGCTTTGGGAATATGTCCTTAGTTTTTCTGTTCTTCTTATTCTGGTCTGACTATCACAGATACTTGTCTCTCCCTAGACATTTCTCTCACTGGGGGATTAAATCTTGGGAAATGGTGGTGACTTTGTCTTCCCTCTGTCTCCCCATTGCTCTGTGGCAGGAAATAGGACTCTATCGAACTGGATGTTGGTGTGATTTTTGCCCCCCTAGGTCAGTTCTCTATGCCCACATTTTGATTTGCCAAGAAAAAATGGCCTTTGGCTGGGTCTTTGTTCTTTGTCACTTTAAGAAAAAAAGATACTCGCCATACGGGTTTAACTGAAGATACACTTTCTCTCGGTGGCCTGCTTCAGAACAATCCAGTCTCACTGTGCTTTTCAGACTTTCATCAGTGTCTGAGCTGTGGGCCTCATTATACTGGAAAGGGATTTCTTTTCTTTCTCTTCCTCTTGTTTCATTTTGATGTTTTGGGTGTCTTTTGTGAAGGACTGCCAAATGAAAGTGCTTTCACTCAGCCATCTTGTCTAGAAGTCCTGACTTAGGCAGATTAAATGGAATTTGTCAAGGCACTTAAATGTCACGGAGGTAATGATTGCTCAGCCTTGCTTACACATGGGGAAATAAACTCCAATTTTCCCCCAGGTATTTCTAGATTAATATAGGTAGCTTATGAATTCTTTTAAAGATCAGGGCAAATTGAGAACCAATTGCTCAGTCGCTCAGAGGCATCTGACTCTTTGCAACCCCATGGACTACAGCCCACCAGGCTCCTCTGTCCATGGAATTTTCCAGGTAAGAATACTGGAATGGGTTGCCATTTCCTATTCCAGGGTGTCTTCCCAACCTAGGGATAGAACCTATGTCTCTTGCATTTCCTGCATTGGCAGGAGAATTCTTTACTAGTAGCACCACCTGGGAAGCCCTGATAACTAATTATGGATCCTTAATAATACTAAACAAAGGTTTAGCAGAAACCTTAGGTCACTTCATTTAATCTGTAGACTTGACTCTTCCCGATCCAGGGATTGAACCCACATCTCCTGTTTCTCCTGCATTGCAGGCAGATCCTTTGCTGAGGCACCAGGGAAGCCCAGGCAGGAGTTGACCTGCTTCCTTCCCTGGTGGCTCAGAAGGTAAAGAATCCACCTGCCACGTAGGGGACTCAGGACAGGAGGGTTCGATCCCTGGGTCGGGAAGATCCCGAGAAGGAAATGGCAACGCGCTCCAGTAGTCTTGCCTGGGAAATCCCACGGACAGAGGAGCCTTTGGGGCTACAGTCCCTGGGGTGACAGAGGGCTGTACACAACTAAGTGACTGACACTTTCACTTTGACTGTGAACCCCTGGGAATGTGAATGATGCAGTTTGGGAAGGATGGCCTGGCAGCCAGGCAAAAATATCCAGGCAATAGTTTCTCCATCGATGAGGAAGCACTGTAGCCTTGTAAAATGTAAGTTTCTCGGGGTCCTGAGTCAGTGAAGGATGGAGGTGCCCCTTGGAGAATCCTCTGTACCGAGCATAGTGGATCAGTGGCACTGACCAGGTTGTCTGCCTGGAAACTGTTTCTTTGGTGGCACATGGAAGCTGGTAGAGGAGAAAGAGACACCTTCCCCCATCCTTTCCTCTCCTAAGGACCTGCCACCATCTTAATCTGTCAGCAGCTCTCACAACAGATCACCCTGGTGTATCTTCATCTTCTTGGGGGAGTCTGACTTATGCACGTGGAAACCAGTACCTTGGAGACCCTACGGTACCGAATCCAGCCTAGTCAACAAAATCCATGGAACAGGTATGCATCCACAGCTAGGAGAGCACTTTGACCAATCAGCTGGCAGAAAGCTCATGAGATACAGGTAGACGTTTCACAACTAACCAGAGTTCGGTTTCCTTAGCAGACCGCGCTTCCTCTTTGCAGCCCAAACTCAAATTACATGGCCAAAATATGGTTGGAATAGACAACCTATGTGGATTCTAGACTTGCCTGATTCTGTGGAACTGGAAGTAGGGGGAGATCCTGAGAGAGAAGCAGACATGCTTTGCAGAAGTCAGAGGAGGGAAGCTGTCTGCGCTGAGTCTGTGAATGAACCTATCGAGATGCCTGTTTCTGGCTGCTCGTGTGCTGTGGAAAGTGATTAATTCCTGGCCTCCTCTGACTCCCCTCTGCCATCAGGGGTGGAGAGGCAGCACCATTGCCCACTGTAAAGTAAGACAGTATAACAAGGCGAACAGAGCGCCCTGGGTCAAGTCGCAGCAGGAGTCGTGGCAATACACGGGAATGAGTCAACGCAGGATTAGAACAAAGAATGGAATTCATGGAACCTTCTCAAATATACATGTTGGGATGTGCTGAACCGTCGGCTTGAGTGGGTAGGTAGCAGCATGCGAAGGTGATTTACATGAATGTGAACTCATGCCCAGAGAGCCAATGTGACTTGCAGATTTACAACCCCAAAATCATGGGAGATACACACAGAGGCAGACACAACCTACAGTAAACAAAACCCACCAGTGCCCTTGACAACTGTTTAGTGAAATAAGACAGGGTTAGGATGAAACCGGCTCCTTGAACTGCTGAAGGACCAAGCCTGAGTTCCCTTCCTATGAGGATGAAAAGATTACATTGTTGCAGTTGAGGGTGGTAACTTGGACTCAACTCAACTGGAAGAGTTTAGGAATGTGGACAGAACTGTTACTTTGAATATATCTGCCTTCCAGGAGCCTACTTCACTGGGCATCCCCCTATAAACATCCTGCCCACTCCTCAAAATCCACTGTGTCTTCCTTCCCCCTCCTTCCAGCCCTCTTTTATGTCTCCCCTGTTTCTTCTTCTTCTTTGACATTTTTTTAAAATTTAAACTTTATCTTCTGTTAGGATATAGCCACCTAATAGTATCATGATTGTTTCAGGTGAACCCTGAATGGACCAACCATATGGATACATGTATCCTTCTCCCCTAAACTCCACTCCCATCCAGGCTGCCACATAACATTGAGCAGAGTTCCCTGTGCTGTATAGTAGCCCTCTGTTGGTTATCCACTTAAAATATTGCAGTGTGTACATGCCCATCCCAAACTTTCACATCCGTACATGACTACTGGAAAAACCATAGCTTTGACTAGACGGACCTTTGTGAGCAAAGTGATGTCTCTGCTTTTGAATAAACTGTCTAGGTTTGTCAAGGAACAAATGCACTGGGGGGCCTGGCATGCTGCAGCCCATGGGGTCACCATGGGATCACAAAGAGTCAGACACAACTGAGGGACTGAACTGAACTTAAGGTTTGTCGTGGCTTTTCTTCCAGGGAGCAAGCACCTTTTCATTTCATGGCTGCAGTGATCATCCACAGTGATATCTAGACCTTGTCAAACGTTCTGGTGTAGCAAAATTCCTGGTGTAGGCAAGATGGGTGCCTTGCTGTTATCAAGCTACACCTTAGGTCTCCAGTATCTAGATGTGGGCTTGCAATGGGTGCTTTGCATGCAAAGTCCTGCCTACCACCTCTATCCATTCAAATCTTACTCATCATTTCAGCTTTATCTTCAAAGCTCCCTATGACACCCAAATCCTCTCTGTTCTAACCAGTTTCCCTGAATACAAGTATTTTTCCTTCACCTTTGGATTACCATAGCACTCGATGAATCTCATAAATCATTTCCCTTATTTTGACCTTTTCCCTTACATCTGACTACTAAAGAAATATACAGAAGCAACTTTTGAACCCATTATATAAATATAAAAATATTAATGGCATAACTTATATAAGTTACTCTCTATTCTGTTTGAATTCTACTTCCTTTATTTTCTTTTTGCCTCTAGCAAATCTATTGTATCTTTTTGTATGAAATTTTTACTGGTGTGTAAATACTAAAAGAAAGAAGTCTTTATATAATTATCTCAAACTCACTGATGAATACGATGTTATGTGCTCTTTTATCAACTGTGATAGAAAACAAAGCATAGCCTCTTTGCAGAGAGGGAAAAAAGACGGACTAGAGTCAGCAGGACCTCAGAACCAGCTGATCCTTCCTCTTCCTTTTTTCACCTGAGGAAATTGGAATCTGGGAGGAGGAAATGACTTTCCCAAAATGGTAGGTCTGGCTTGTGAGTGTCATGTTTCCAGGGCTCCTATTCAGAACCCTTGTGCTAGACCGATCATTCCTCATGTGCGGTCCATGTGTCAGCGTCTGCTCTACCAACTGGGAGCTTGGGAGAAATGCAGATTTGGGGGTCTTGTTCCCAAGCCTACTACCTAGAAGGACTGGGGTGAACTACCACTTTTCTGTGGTTGGCTCGCATAGGGGATCTCGAACTCCGGTGCATCAAAGTGTATCAGGGTGGTCCTTCCCGCAGGCAGCAGTGGGTGAGTGTAAGCTGATGTGGCTTCGCAAGACCAGACTGTGAAGGCAGCCATGTTCAACATCAAATTAACAACCTGACCGAGTTCCTGCAATTGACAACTTAATCCAGATACCTCTGTTGACATAGTAATTTTTTTCTTCCACTTGAGTCACTGTAGTGTCTGTTTCATCTTAATTTGTGGAACATAATGAATTTACATCACATTTAAAATAAAAACCCACTAAAATTCATTCAGCTCTGACTTTTATCATGTACTGTAGGGGTGCAGAAATGCCGAACACAGGCACATTTGTCTTGGTGAAAATAAAAAGACAAAAATGCAAACAAGTTCTAGGATTTTCAGAATGATTTGTTCAAACACAATTGTTAAATATATAAGGACAACTTCTAAAATTAAAGAACTAGAACATACATGCAGAAGCCAACAGAAGGAAAGCAAAGACAAACATGTTAATTCACTGATGGATGGAGAAGAAAGGAAGGAGGAGCAAGGACAACAGAAAACACGCGGTCATTCATAATAGTCGCAGAAATTCTCCCCAAATTTGGTGTGAAAACCAGATGTCTAAAAATAATCAGACATAAAAAGATAGAGAATAAAAGGGGGGAAAAGATATTGGGTAAATACCAAAAAAAGAAAAGAGAAGAAAGAAAACCCCAAGCTCTAAAACACCATTACCACATCAATGTCTGACAAAAAATAATTCAAGACAAAAAGATTATTATTTTATTTTATAAAGCTACAATTTGCTATGATTTAACAATGAATATGAATAATATATTATTCATAATGATTTAACATATATCAATATATCATGTATCAATATGTTACAATAATATACCATAACTAATATATCACTGAGATACACAGGAAGCAAGAACCCTTAATACAAGTAAAAATGAACTATTCCACTATTATGGTAGAGACCTAAACACACTTAGTTAGTAGTCAAGAGATTGAATATTTAAGGGTATTGAATATTTTAATTATATAATGATATAATTAACAGTTCTATAAATATATAGACATTGTTCCTAACAAAGTATAAATGTATTTTTTATTTCTGTCATGGTACAGTCACAAAAACTGGCCATTATGTTTTAAAGAAAATAATACATTATGTTTTCTGACCACAGTTAAATAAAATTAGATATTAAAAGCACAAAGAATGAGCCTCCTTACACACACACACACACACACACACACACACACACACAAAACCACATGAAACCACACAAAAAATTAACAAAAGTCCAATTGGATGTTTTAAAAGACTTATGTTTGATAAACTTTGGGTTATTACAAAGTACTTAGAAACTTAAATGAGAATGTTATAAATTCAAAAACTAATGGATTTTGGCAAAAACGGTACTCAGATGATATTTCATAGGCTATTCATTAAAACAAAGAAAACAAGAGGAGGAAAAACGAACTATAAGTTCATCTCTACAATCTTAATAAGACTTAATAAAAGGTATATTTTTACTGTAAAAAAATGAAAATTATAAATAGATTATAAAGAAATAATCACACACAATCCCATTATAATTTTTACTTCCTTGCCTGTAACCATAGCACATATAGTAAGCAAAAATACTTCAGGTCAGATGACTCAAATTATATGATATTTGTACAGTTTCTGGGCTGAGTTTTCCCCTTGAATCTGACCAATGTCACAAGCGAGATTCCTTAAAAATGATCACCCTGGGGGGACGTCCCTGGTGATCCAGTGGCTAAGACTCTGTGCCCCCAATGCAGGAGGCCCAGGTTCCACCCTTGGCCAGCGAATTAGATCCCACATGCTGTAACTAAACATTCCCCCATGCCAAAACTAAGACCTGGTCGCAGCCAAATTAATAAATTAAATATGTTTACAAAGAGGGGAAAAAAAAAGAAAATGAAAGCCCTGAGCATCATCATGAAGGCATGTAGTTTGGTGTGTGTGAGTTACGGTGGAGCATTGGACAAAAGGCACCTCCTCGTAATCTTTGTCAGGAATTCTGCTTTCTTTTAAAATAAGTTATTTCTTTTTTGGTCAAAAAGAAAATAGATGGTTCATTTTAAGAGTTTTCCAGAAATCTTTTAGTGAAATAAAAATTTGGTGAAGATTTGGCCTGCAAAATGAAGTGATGAAGATGGTGAAGAAAAAAATATATATACATATATATCCGCAAGGAAATGATAGGGAAAGAATCCCTCAGAGTCCAATGAGGGGAAATCAGTTTGGGCTCTGAGGTTAACCGAGGAGGTTTCCTTGTATAATGAACCCTGATAGAAACACCACCCAGGTGCTGCCAAAGGGTAAGGCTGCTTTTGTTTGGCTGGAAGGTCCAAGACCCAACCTTTTGCATGTGGGAGGCAGTTGTGTTTGGGGTCGATAAAACCATTTTGTTCGGCAGCAGGAATCCAGGGCACTGAATGTGTTTCTTGCTCAGGCGTTGACCCTACTAGGAGGTATGCCTGGAGACTGCACTCCTCTCTCAGAAAGAACCAGAATAAAAAACGACCAGCGTGTCCGAACACGCTGTGAAATCCTATCTCTTTTGCCCCCTGAATGAAGTGCAGTGCTCCGAGATAAAGGAAATCCATTCTGTAATCTGATAGGTTTGTTACCGAGCATTTTGCCAAGAACAACGACTTTCCGCCACAGAGCGCCAGGGTCCAGGTGCATGAACTTCACCTGATAAACTCTAGGACAAAAAACAAAAAACAAAACCCACCTTGGCATTTAAGGCATATACTATCACAGGACAGCTAATGTGATGGATTTTCTCAGCAAGAGCAAGAACAGAGTGCTTGCATTTCTGGCCCAGACTCTGTGTTGGAGGTCTTTTAGTTTGATAGCCAAGGTCAGAGCACAGATATAGAAATCTAAAATTAGATTACTGTAATTGTTCTCATTCCCTTCAGGCCACTGAAAGCTCTTTGAAAAGAGGACCTTTGACTCTCCAATACTCATCGTGGTTCAAGGCACTTGCTGCCTTGTCAATATTTCTCAAATGAACTCTCTTTTCTTTCTTGGTTGGACTTAAATGTTGTGCGTTTGGGCTTCCCAAGTGGCTTATTGGTGATGAACCTGTCTGCAGTGCAGGAGAGGTAAGAGATGCGGGTTCAGTCCCTGGGTTGGGAAGAGCCCCTGGAGGAGGGAATGGTTCCCTGGAGGGAACCCACTCCAGGATTCTTGCCTGGAGAATCCCATGGACAGAGGAGCCAGGTGGGCCACAGTCCATGGGGCTGCAAAGAGTCAAACACGACTGAAGTGACTGAGCATGCACACACAGCTGATTTTCACAAGCATTTTAACACCACGGTCAGTCTAGTTTTTCAAACAGAACTAGCTGGACCTGTCACTTTTTTTTTTTTTTAACCTGCAGGCTTCCAGCTCTTCCAAAGAGGAAAATCCTTTTATATCTTATTCATATAAAAGATTTACCTCAAAGGAAACCTTCATCTCGGGCCCTCTCTCCTTGTAAAATGATGAAAGGTTAGTCCTTCAAGAGAACAGACAGTGCAGATGTGCAGACGACAAATAAGGGCGTACTCTTGCTTACCAGACACACCTTGGACCTTTGCATTTTCCTTTTTAAGTAAATCCTATACTGCACAGAGCTTCATGCAAATCACTGGCAGGAAATAGCAACCCAGAGTCCTTTTTAAATCCTGCCAGCGTGCAGGTTCAGGATTGCCTTGTGGATGGATGGTAGGAAGAATCGGTAACTTGATCCATCCGTCCATTAGAAGGTAGAAAGAACAGGGTCAGGCTCTGAAAGCTTTCTCCCAGGTGAGTATTGCAACAGGAGCATTGAGGTATTTGCATTTTGATGCCCCATCTCTTCTTTCTGAGAGGAGCTTGTTTATTGCAAGTAGCAACAGGATTTATTAAGCAAAAAAAAGAAAAGAATTTTGTTGGCCTTCTCCACTAATGGCTGTTTTGGCATTCTCTGTCCACTTTTTTACTCTCCTAGAAAATGATGATGAATCTATAGATTGTTTAAGACTGTGCACAATGAAGACAGAGCCATTTCGGTTGGTTCCAGGGAGCTTGAGGCGGCCCGACACGAGCCGGCGCTGGAAGTGAACCTGGTTTTGAGAGACTTTACATTGAGATGTCAGCTAGGAGCCAGGGCAAGGCAGAATTTCCTGAGCCAGCCTCACTGCCTTATCTTAGTAAATCTGTGCTTCGCTTCAATTAAACCTTACACAGAGACTCCTGCTGAAAAAGTTCAAATGTTTCGAAATAGATAGAAGCAAGCTATAGACTGAGGCAAAAATACATACTGTATTTATCATCCAACACAGCTTTTTATATAATTACATCCTTGTGCACGTTTTATTTTTGGTTCCTGAAGAAAGTCGCTCAGATGAAATTAACGGGTATGCAGGAGAAGGTGTTCCGATGCTTCTTTTGGTTTCTATGGCAACCCTGGGGCATCTTCAGCTGTCTCATTGACTGGGTGTGCCCAAGTGAGGTAGACTGTGACTTGCAGTTGAGCCTGGCAAGGCAGGGAGGAGAACTCGGGCCACAAAGAGAGCTCACTGCAGGCCTGAAGAAAAGCCCTGGTGTGTAGGATGTGCTTTCCCTAGTTTTTGTGTCAATGGTTGCCATCTGAGCCTGCTTTTGCCAAATGTTATGAGGGTTGGGTCTACACTTGCCTTTGAAATATCTCTATTGGTAAATGATCTGTTTTTATGGGTCTGAGTACCTAATGCCTAATATTTGTATATTTTAAAGGCAACTCCTAAAGATTGAGGGCAGGAGGAGAAGGGAGCGACAGAGGATGAGATGGCTGGATGGCGGCACCGACTCAGTGGACATGAGTTTGAACAAACTCCGGGAGATGGTGACGGACAGGGAAACCTGCCGTGCTGCAGTCCATGGAGTCACGCAGAATCCGACAGGACTGAGCAACTGAGCAAGATGCGTTTTACTGAAATACACTCTGTCTGCAGGATCACATAAAAAGTTGTTTACCTGGGACTTTAGAAGTAGAAGTGAGTTAGCAAAAAGTTGAAAAACAAAAGCCAAATAAAGCTACACAGTATGAGATTCCGTTCATTTGTTGGTTCCCATTCATATGGGAGTGAGTCCAGATACCAGCCCAAAGGCAAAGATCATTTCACAGACCAGATCTAAGCAGAGTCTGGGGTCAAAGTGGTCAGTTAGCAGAAAGAAAGTAGCGCTAGTGGTAAGCAATCAGCCTGCCGATGCAGGAGACACAAGGTTGCAGGTTGGGTCCCTGGTCAGGAAGATCCCCTGGAGCAGGAAATGGTAACCCAGCCCAGTACTCTTGCCTGGAGAATCCCATGGACAGAGGAGCATGGAAGGCTGCAGTCCACGGGATCACAAAGAATTGGACACAACTGAGCAACTAACACAGACACAGATTATTAGACAGAAAGTTTTTATATATAAAACTCAATTTTAATAGTGTACAACACTATTCAACAACAACAATATTAAAAGTGTACAACAGCACCACCCATTTTCCAAACTATGACCTCTTGTAGACAAAGTCCATACCGAACACTTCAAGTAACCAAAAGCATAACATAATTCCTCAATAAATTTCTGGCCAAATTGAATAGAATTTTCTAGAAGTCAAACCATGTAACAGAGTCGACCCTTCAGAGTGCAATCTCACCCTGGAAACAAAGGACTTCTGAAAATTAGTACCATCACCGCAAAAACCCTACGCTTGAGCCTCATCTTTTGTGTGACTCTCAGTCATGTGACCTGTAGAATGGATTATCTGATTTCCTCAAAGCAGCAGGGAGAAGCAAGACCGTAAACGACACCGAGGCCAAAGCAGCGGCTGCCTGTTCAATGGACAGACTTCAACACACACCTCACCAAGAAGAAGTGCCCTCGCAGCCTGAATCACAAAGGGAACTGTTAAATAATACACACTGCTCTTTGAATGAAGCAGAGAATTGTATAATATTTTAGCAAACCATTCCTCCAAAACAATGAATGCCCTCGAGGCCACAAATTTCAGTTACTCGAGGAGAGCCACTTATGTGTAATTATTCATCATTATTTTTCTTACTGTTTAGTAACGCTCCTGCGGAATCTGGCTCATCTTCCTAAACTCCTCCCTTCCACAGGCCTCTTAAATGTCCCTTCCCTTACTTCCCAACTCTGTTTCTCCCCTGGCTTCCAAAGCAGATGACTGACTTTCCAGGACTTTCCAATTCTAGGACCACCTGTATCGCATGCTGGGGAAATCCTTTGTGTCAGGCAAACGAGGACAACTGGTCACGCTAGTCCAGAGCTAGGCAATACGACAGTTCTGGTGCACCCGTGACTGCTAGCCGTCACCTTATAATAATGTAAGAAGTGTTGAGTCACTATAGCGAGACTCGTATAGTGGCTCAAAGCATCAGATCCTTAAGGTCTTTGATCCAAACTATTAAAAAAAAAAAGACTGGCTTCTTGAAATATGCTAATCAAGGACTTGGTTCTTCATTTAAAATGCATAAAACTAGGCTTCCTTTCCTTTATTTTCTTTCTTTCTTTGTCTTCCTCCCATCCTTCCTTCTTCCCTTTCTTTCTTCTTTCAATTTAGGAAACCAAATCTGATTGATGCAGTCAGTGTTTCGAGCTTTAAAATGGACATTGCTAGAGAGAAAGATGCTTTCTCCTTTGGGGGGATTACCTGGGGCCTGTTACTTAAAAAGGATAGAGTTGAGAGGTCTTGTTCAGCTGTCACTAAGAAGAAGCCCTAAGGAGAAAAACTCTGAAATTCCACCCTTGCTTTTTCTTTTTGTGTATATATATGTGTGTGTGTGTGTGTGTGTGTATACACATATATATGTGTATACATATATATATATTTTTAAAATAGTGGGGAGACATACATATATATTTAAAGCAGTGGTGAGACCCATAAGGAATCGAACTTGTTGCCTGGAGTCACCATTCTGCATCTTGTTGGATGGGACCGGCCACCAGGAGGCTCTCCCTAACCTTGGCGGCTCCCGGCTGGAGGAAAAGAGAAGCCTGTGATGTGGTGAGGTGCCTGCCGCTTGTTTAGTGACAGGGCCTTGTGGTTTCACCTCGGGACAGGCTTCAGCAATTCCTAGTTAATTGAAATGAATCTGAAGTTTGAAATTTACCCACATCCCACAGCCAAAGCTGAACTCTGTCATTAGTCTGCCCTTGGGAGCTGGGCCCTCTCCCCAGAAACCGAGGCAGCAATTGTGGAGCAGGCTACGAAGGGGGTGGGCAATCCTGTGTTCACGTGCCCCACGAAGACAAAAGGCATGTGCGCTCACCACCTAAGAGAACAACAGCGGATAAGCGGAGGTCTGAGACAAAACGCTGAAACTCGCCAAGGACACCTCCAAATGGAAAGCAGAGAGCGGCGAGGAGAAGGCCCAGATCAACAGCCTCTTGTTCTTCAATTGAAGTGCAGTTGATCTACATATATGTGTATAACCGAATCACTCTGCTGTGCAGCAGAAATTAGCATGACATTACAAATCAACTATGCTTCATATATACATGTATATATATATATGAATATAAGAATACATATATTCTTTTTCACATCTCTTCCATCACGGTTTATCTCAGGGTGCTGAGTACAGTTCCCCGTGATATAGAGCAGCACCTTGCTGTTGATCCATCCTTTAGTGACAGTGTGCACCCGCTAACCCCACCGCCCGGGCCCCCAGCCCCCAGCCCTGCCCCCCGGCAACCACAAGTCTGATCTCTGTGAGTCGGTTTCACAGCTACGTCCGTTTGCGTCATATCTTAGATTCCACATGTAAGTGAGGTCTATGGTGTTTGTCTTTCTCTTTCCGACTCACTTCACTGAGTATCATCACCTCTAGGCCCATCCATGTCGCAGCGAGTTAAACGTCTTCGGTTTAAATCTCAGCTCCAACTCCTAATAGCTGTGTGTGCTCACACAAGATACTCAACCTCCCTGAGTCTTAGGAGCCTTATTTATTAAATAAGGACAATAATAGTGCAGACTCCACTAAGATCAAATTATTTAATGCTCTGAAGAGCTTAGAACCATTTTGAATCACAGTAAGGACTTTATTGAAGGAAAAATATTTGTTAAAAGGAAAAATATCGAGTATTTATTAAAGGAAAAATTTTAAGGAGCAACCCATATTTCAGAATGGAGATTTTCCTCAGTGTTTCCACCAGTGAAAAACAGTTAAGCTATTCAAAATCTGCCAGGGGAATTGATGTTTTCTCTGAGACCCACATATCCTTGGTAACTATGTACTCGAAAACACCATAGAGCTTAGTGGATTAAATGAAATTTAGAGGCAGATAAAACCTCCATTTGAGTATCAGCTCAATGATTCATTAGCTTTAAAATCCAGACTTGGTTTCTTCATCTGTAACAGAGGTCAATAAATTATAGGCCATGGGCCAAGTCTGGCCTACCACCTGTAGTTATAAGTAAAGTTCCATTGTCATACAGCTGCACCTTTTTTTTTCATATTATCTGTGGCTGCTTTTGTAGTTTGAGGGCAGAGCTGCATGGTTGAGACAAAGAACTGTTTCACAAAGCCAAAGATGTTTACTATCTGGCCTTTCATGGGACATGTTTGCCTGCTCTGATTTATTATACGAGAATATAATAACCTGATTTGGTTTTGGGGAAATGAGCTAATATAAAGCTGAACCCTACACAGAGTTAAGCTCAACAAAGTAACTTTTATCATTACACAGAGACTTAAAGTCTAAGCCTTCTATTCAGTAGTTCCTGTTATTTTTGTTTGCTTGTTTTTGGTTGTTTCTCTCTTCTCTCCACCTGGGGCATTCTGTCCACAAATGAAATCTGAGCCTGACTTCCTCCTACTGGGATTAAGGTAACCTGCCACTGCACCATGCCTGTTCTGGAGATTTCTATGGTCCCATTCATCCCACCTATCCGGGTTTATGTCCTCTCATTTGGGAACCCTTGGTTTCTATCTGAGATGCTACAGGAACCACACAGACAGCCCAAAAATTTCTTGCACTGATTTGTTTTCAATTTTTAACTTTTTATTTAGAAATAATAAAATAAGACATAATATATAAAAATATGTACAATCCATGGTTTGTGCAGTACATTAGGAAGACTTCAGATACAAAAAGACAGGAAACGGGAAGATAATAACTCAGGATTGTCAAAGACTGGGGTTGTTCAGTTCACCGCAGCCCAGAGCTTGAAACCCAACATAACTAGAAAAGGGATTCTAGTTGGGAGCAAGGGACTAGGCAACACTTTTTTTTTTTTTTCTTAAACCTTAACTTTACTAGATACAGAGTGAAAAAAAAAATCCACTCTGCTTCTCAGAACAAGCTTTTTGCTTTTACTGTGTGGCTTATCATCAAATATGAACCGACACTTGTTTTTTTTTTTTGCCAGGGTAACAAGATTCAGGGGACAAAATGCACTGAATAAACATCAAGGTTTGAGATGGGAGTTGACAGGGAAGAAAGGAAGGGAAGGGAGGAATAATGCACTGATAGAATTTTTTAAAAAAGTAAAACAAACTGAACAAACTGTCATCAGGAATTTGGAAATGACTTCAGAGTTATGGTGACATCCTTAAAATGTCTGATTCAAGTATAATCTTAGAGGGATAGAAAACTATTAATATTCCTTTCTCAATAATCAAAATAGAATTCACTTTGTCTACCTTTTATTTAAAAATAGGATAACCAGGAATCTAAACCTCCTCCCAAAAATATAAAGCCCATCCAGTTACGGGCACAGATTCTTCAAAAGGGGATAATTCCTAAATAAACTCAGTGGGGGTTTGCTTGCAACAGAGAAGCAACATGAATCTGGCAACAGACCCCAGATACTCTGTGAGTTTCTTCAGTCTGTGTTCCCACGACACAACACGTGTGCACTAAGTAAGGAGACCCAGGCAGTAAAGACCAAGGTTTTAAAGGTAAAATGCAGCTAAAAAAAAAAAAAAAAAAAAACCCAAAAACGAAAAACAAAAAAAAAACCAAAAAACAAACCATTGTGCATTACTGTGTCTTGGCTCTTAACCAAAAAAAAAAAAAAAAAACCCACAAAAATTGCCATTTAAAGCTTGTAACTGTTAAAATACTAATAACTAGAAAAAGTTTTCAAATGAACAGTCCATGCTGAAATAAATAACAGGAGAACATAGCAAGACAAACCTTATAAGGCTGGTAGATATTTGCTAAAACCATGCTAACCGGTAGCATATAGGTACTAGCTCTCAGAAATTGCTGCACTGAAATTATACTTTCTATGGCAATTTTCTTCCCCTTACAGACTTCTATTTACATTTGGCTTTAAATATGAAAATATCTGATAAACTTTATAAAATGTACACTTTAAAAACATAGCTTCTGCAAAATTTTCTTGAAAAAAAAAAAAAAACAAACCTGTGCACCAGAAATTTTAATTTTTTTTCTCTTTTTCAGAAAGAAGTTGCAAGAGTTCCCTCCCTCATTCTTGCCCCCCTCCACCCACCCCCGTTGCAAACACCTCAAGTCTTTTTAAGTGGCAGCACTGTGTGACGAGAGGGTGCCTTCGCCGTGGTCACCCCCATCCTCCACTGTATCTTCATGTAATTTACAGATCACGGAATACTCTTTGGTTTGATTATTGTCCTTTGCAAAAATATCGGAATAGCAGCAGCTGAAACGCTCAGCACCCTCTCCCTGTCAATGGCAGGACGGTCGCGTGTACAGGAGACTGTGCATGCTGTGTCCAGTCCACCCCAAGTCCTTCAACTCTCTACACAACTTCCCCATCGGCCTGTAAGTCTGGACTTCAAATATTATCCCCTCGCCTGATAGCTCCAACCTGATTTCCATGCAAATAACTGCACAGGGTTCAAACCCACCGACTCGAAAGGCGGACAAGAGCAGAGACTGTCCTGTGACTGCAGGCACCCCCCCATGCAGATATGGCTGGTCAGGAACCAGAGACCATCCCAGACACGGGCTGATGAAACACAGGATTCCAGAACAAGCTGTTTTTTAATGGCATACAGGGGTGTAATACCGTAAAGAGAGTTGATTTTGAGACTCCCACTGAAAAAGAAAAAAAATCAGTGACCCCAGAATTCACAAATAAGGAACCTTAAACCAAAACAGAGTTCTGTCATATCAAGCTAGAGCGGAAAACCAAACCAAACAAAATGTTCCTAGTGAGGCAGGCAGCCAGGCAGGAGAAGCTTCTGGGAAACGATGTGCCCCAAGTAACAGGCTCCAGGTCTCCACAGACAAAAGGGATCCACTCGGATTCAAAGACGAGTGTGGATCCACCGGGGGTGGGGGGGGAAGGACACTTTTAGATCATTATCTCCTTTACTTGTGATGCTGTTAGGATTGTTATGGCCCTTGTTGACCCTAAAATACTGAGACATTTTCATTCCTGCTCTCTATCATTAAAAAAAAAAAAAAAGCAATGTTCCCCTTCCTCCTAAAGACTTGAGTTGATGAGCTACATCAAAGTGGCTCTTCCACATCTTGCTACCTTCTCACTGGGGCATTCACAACCCTCTCAGATGTTGGAGGACTTGGTCCAAACAGTCTAATGAGAAGAACCAGCCCACAGGCCAGGCATGGCATCTTTTAGAAAATGAAGTCAAGTCAGAGATGCACCCACCATCAGGGCGAGGAATTCAGCCCTAAGGTTTAAACCTACTGATCTTTCGAGTTGGATGGCTCAGCGTGGAGGATGCCAACTCATGTCAACCTAGGTCTTATCTTCTGGGATAAATTTTGGAATGTGCAAAACATGGAAAAATCCAGGGGAGAAAAAAAAAATCTAAGAGGTCATCATCATCTCTCAAAGTATGCATTCACCTGGCCAGCACCACCTCGAAGGAAAGGAAAGTTGCTTATATCTTGTGTGTGTGTGTGTGTGTGTGTGAATTTCACTTCCCCCTGTCTTCTTCCTATGACATGAAAGTTACATGAAAGAACAAAAAATTAAAAGCACCACACTTTAGTCAACTGTGTGTGTGATGTTCTATTTTCTGAATAAGGTGCAAAATGAGAGGGTAGTTCAAGGTCTCGCTGAGGTTCAAAGTTCTTGTCTCTTGATTTCAAGGCAGCCGTGGGGCTTTCTTTCCCTTTTAGTGTAAGCTCCACTGTGCAAAAATGTGCATTATCTTTGGTATTTATTTTAGGTAGTCTAACTTAAAATTTGAGATAACCCATTAACATCTTGGAGGGAAAAAAAAAAATAAAACATTAACAACAACCCGGAGGCTACCATTTGGCTAGTGTTACATAATGCCCTTATGTAACCAGAGAGAGACAGACAGAACGCACAAGAGGGAGAGAGAGAGAGAATCAATCCTAGCAAACAAATTACTGGCCTCAAAAAATCAGGCTCTCGTTTGGCAGCTAATAGCCAAATACTTGCCACTTTGAAGCGCACATCATGAGCTTTCAACAAAGTTCAACACTGACTGTTTAAATTACACACAAGAGGAAAAAAAAAAAACTACACTGCAACAATACAAAGTGTGTTGGTGTAGTTAGCAGCTTTTCAAAAGTTAAGGCAGAGTCTTGCCTTTAAAACGTTGAAAAATGTGATGCCATTTAAAAACATTCTTGTTCCCTAGAGAGAAGCGTTCTGGAGAAGTCAAACACCCCACCAACCAAGGCTTGCCTGCAAGTTCAAGTTTGGTTCAAAACACAAAACACAAACACAAACACCCCATAACTTATTCTACAACGTGTTATGTGCCTTCGGGTCACGGGGAGGCCTGTTTAGTGCTTTAGGTTCATCTTCGGGCTTACAGTCTTTCTCTAAAACCACCGTGCTCGCCCCTGTCCCTGCGGTCACTTGCCTCAAACCACCTGGCCCTGGTACCGTCGTCTGCGTAACTGTTTTGGGCCTTTGACCAACAGACCGTGTTTCAAAGGAACCACTCCCCAGGAGGACTCAGTCATATCTCCGACTCCCGCCGCAGCGGCCTGGGCTCTAGAGGTACGCTGGCCTGGTTGTGCAGGTCGATGTCTGGGGGCGTGTCTGTGCTTGTGCTCTCGGGAACCCCGTTCTCACTGTCGTCTTCCTCTTTGCTTGTGAGGGCGACCTCATTTTCGTAGCAAAACGAGTTAGCGTTCGACAGGATGTACTTCTTCTCCGCCAAGTCCCTAGCACTGCACAGAGGCGTGTTGGGGACCTCGTAAGTCTTGTGGAACCTGGAATAGTCCACTTTGTAGTAGTGTTTCTCCTCAAAGAGGACCGGCTCGTAGCGGTGACCCCAGAGGATCTCGTTGGCCAGGTACGAGCTCCGGCACTGCGTGGTCATGGCCGTGGCCTCCACCATCCCCTCGAGGATGACCACGATCTCAAAGTCTGCGTTGTCGATGTCCTGCTTGCTCAGATCATACAGAGGGCTGTCCTCGTCGATCTCGTGGACGATGGTGATGGGAGACACCAGAAATATGCGGTCAATGCCGCTGTCGAAGCCCACGTTGATGTCTATCTGATCCAGGGGGATGTACTCCCCCTCGGAGGTGATTCTGGACTTGAGGAGCTGTGCGCGCACGTGCGCTTCCACCAAGTGGCTCTTCCGGAGGTTGCCCACCCGCCACATGAGGCAGAGCTTGCCGTCCCTCATGGCGATCACGGCATTGTGGCTGAAGACCAGCGTCTCGTTCCTCTTCTTGGGCTTGGCCATCTTAGCCATTACCGCGCCGATGATGAAGGCGTCGATGATGCAGCCCACGATGGACTGGAAGACCACCATGAAGACGGCCACGGGGCACTCGTCTGTGACACAGCGGAAGCCGTAGCCGATGGTGGTCTGCGTCTCGATGGAGAAAAGGAAGGCGGCCGTGAAGCTGTTGACCTCGGACACGCAGGCTTTGCTCTCCTTGGACGCGTCCAGGTCCCCGTGGAGCAGTGCAATCAGCCAAAACACACAGCCAAAGAAGAGCCAGGAGAGCACGAAAGCCAGGCAGAAGATGAGCAGCATCCAGCGCCAGCGGATGTCCACGCACGTGGTGAAGATGTCGGCCAGGTACCGCTGGCCCTTCTCGCCCACGTTGACGAACTGCACGTTGCAGTGCCCGTCCTTCTTCACGAAGCGACTTCTGCACTGCTGCCGTGTGTGGACTTTGCTCTTGCCGTTCCCGAAGCCGTTGGCCACCGCCAGCGTGGCCAGCTTCATGCCGTCCTCCTCCGAAGACACGATGCTGTAGCGGTTCGTGCGCACGCTGCCCATCGCTTCTGCTGCCGACGCCAGCGCTTCTGCTTTGGGAAACAGTCTCAGTTTTTGCAAAACCCTTTGGAGAAACAGGTTTGAATGTTCAGTGAGGACCCACACACACAAAAAAAGAAGGAGGGATGGGGTCTCCAGGGGCCTTGAGGTTCTGGCTACCAAGGTCTGTCTCTTGACATGCAGAGTCACTTTAGTAACTCAGCTGACATCCAGAGAACAGGTCCTGCAAAAAAGAGAGAGATCTTTTATTACAAAAGAAGTTCATTAGGAAAGGGTTCTACTCTCTAATGCAACAGTTCCTAGCCAGAAACAGAGACAGATACACATGAATGTCCTTTATGCTGAATTACTGGGGTTTTCATTTCTTTGTGTAGCCCTAAAGGTCAATCTGGTCAAGGCTATGGTTTCTCCAGTGGTCGTGTATGGATGTGAGAGTTGGACTGTGAAGAAAGCTGAGCGCCAAAGAATTGATGCTTTTGAATTGTGGTGTTGGAGAAGATTTTTGAGAGTCCCTTGGACTGCAAGGAAATCCAACCAGTCCATCCTAAAGGAGATCAGTCCTGGGTGTTCATTGGAAGGACTGATGCTGAAGCTGAAACTCCAACACTTTGGCCACCTCATGCAAAGAGCTGACTCATTGGAAAAGACCCTGATGCTGGGAGGGATTGGGGGCAGGAGGAGAAGGGGACGACAGAGGATGAGATGGCTGGATGGCATCACCGACTTGATGGACATGGGTTTGAGTAAACTCTGGGAGTGGGTGATGGACAGGGAGGCCTGGTGTGCTGCAATTCATGGGGTCGCAAAGAGTCGGACACGACCGAGCAACTGAACTGAACTGAACTGAAAAAAATAGAACGAAACTATATTCTTATATTACTTAAAAACACGATGTCGCTAGACACAGAAGAGATAGCTGTTCATGACAGTGTTTTTTTTTTTAACTTTAAAATTTTACATTGGCGTACAGCTGATTGACAATGTTGTGACAGCTTCAGGTGAGCAGTGAAGGGACTCAGACACACACACACGTGTCCATTCTCCTCCCAACTCCCCTCCCATCCAGGCTGCCACAGGACATTGAGCAGAGTTCCCTGTGCTGGACAGCAGATTTTTGTTGGTTGTCCATTTTAAATATAGCAGTGTGCACATACCCATCCATTCCTAATTATCCCTTCCCCTCATCCAAAGTCTCAGATTCCTGTTCCCCTGTTTTTGGCCAGAAATCTAGAATATTCTACTTTACAGATCCACCTGTCTCTTCTTATGCTCTTCATTTGCTGGGGTCCCTGGTGATAAAGCAGAAGAAAGACTTTTCTAACTTCCAGGTTTGCCATGAAGCTTTAAGAACTCGGACATGTCAGAGAACATTTCACACGAATGCAGAATGCTCATATTCATCGAGTAGCAGGTGCACTGTGGAAGAATATGACAGCCCTCAACGACAAGGCTGGAATCCAAAAGCATTGACTAGTTCATTTAACAGATAACTGAGCAGACAGCCCTTACAATCATCTGAAAGGGATGCGGGTTTCTGGAGACCTTTTGGGCTTATTCCATCACGTCACATGCTGACAGCAGCCCCCGAAAGCGGCAGAAACTCCTGATAACATCTCTGTTCCTGCAAGTGATTCGGACTTGAAGATGCAGGCTCACTCTGGGGGATACAGAGTGATCCTGTTGCTTAGCAATGAGAGACCTGAAATTCTCTGGAGATGGGATTGCCGTGTGTAAAGACAGGGGAGGAAGTAAGCACCTTTGTGCTCAAGGATCAGATCTTTCGTGGACTGAGATGAGGCTGGGACTCATTTCACGGGAGTCCAAGCCTGTGTGCTCCTAAACACAGACAACTCTGCAGCGGTCAGTCACAGGGCCCCCTCAGCCACTGGCATTTGCAGCTCGGCTTTCTGACCTCTGTTCCTGCAGAGAAGGTGCTCACCTTCACTTAATGCAAACAAATAAACAGCAGTTCTCAGTTTTCCCCTCTCTGCTCATCTCACGCCCGCTGCACCTCTGCCCCTGTAGTTAAAAATCGTCTACTGACTTTTGACTTTCCATGTTTGCTCCAAAGGATATCATTTTTCCTTGATTTGCAAAAGGCTGGGAGAAAGTCTAGGGTGTTTTGGCAACCAAATGTAAGTTAAAAAATGAACACAGCAGGGAAATGAAAAATAGGAGGGATGCTTGACTTTCAAACCACCAAAGCTGTCTCCTGGATTCAAGGGGGACAGTGAACAGCAGATAGACAGGATCAGATATTCGTCGACGCCCTGATGACAAGGACACACTTTTTCTTTCTCCCCTAACCGCACTCAGATTAAGCAGTTAACAGAACCATGTGCAACCAGACCAGCTGCAAAGACAGCAAATCACTGATCTGTTTTCACGCACCCCCTGAGTAAGAAGGCAAGGTGTATTGTCTTTGAAAATGACTTGTTATAGTCTTTTCACTTCTGCCTCTTTATCCAAGTTATTATGCAAGAATGTGCCCCAACACATTTTTCCTGAGATTAGTCATCTGTGAAAATTGCAATCTGTGTTACATTTTGGCAGCTTTTGACACCTAAATGATGCCCGATTTGAAACTGCCTTTGAATTACTTTATAAAAAGAAGGTGCTGTGTTTTCTCACCCTTCCACCTGCTTCAGTGTTTTGTCTGCTTCCCATGAAGTTTGCACTTGGACGAAAGAAACAAGACTCTGATTCCTCAGGGTTCTAGACCCTGGACACAGAAAGATTTTTTGTAAACAGAGATTTCAGCTCATTTGGCTCATATGAAATTGCTGAGCCCTTATACACACACACACACACACACACACGTGCACAATTAGAGATAATAATATGACACCAAATGCAGGTGCATGCTCCAAGAAACGGGGGACAGGGGAGGCCTCATTTAAATAGTGTGAGTTCTGACTGACTTCAGGATCTTATAAGCTGACACCAAGAAATTCCCTTTTCATGATTCAAAACAATCCTTCCATCCGAGTTACTATTAGGGACCAAGAGTAGACAGTCTCAGATTTCTTCTGACTTATTTCTGCTCTCTTTCCAGATTAAAGCATAACAGTCATATGAAATCTAAAGACTGAAGTACGACTTTCTAAAAATCTTGACCCCAGGACATTCATCTGAATTCCACAAAACACACACGACCAGCTTCCTACGAATGAATAGCTTTCCGCATTTAGAATCTTGAAGAGAGCCTGTACTGAGCGACTATTATTGTCTTATTTCCATTGCTAATGACAGAATTTGTTCCATATGCGGAGCATCATTTAGAAATTTTACCATTTCTGCCTGGAAAGGGGGGGGGGAAGAAAGATTTTTTTGGCAAAATGGAAACTTTTGTCACCTCCAGCAGATACGTTCCAAAACAGATTCATGTGTGTATATGTGCGCACACATGATGCGTATTCAGACTTTGGTGGAGCTGATGATACAGCAAAAGCTGAGACACTGCCAAAGTCTGATAGGGTAACTGTCTTAATATTCCACTCTGAAGACTGTCTTTCCTATCAACCTGCCCACATGCCTGAGTGGCTGCAGGCAAGCAGAAAACTTCCTTGCCTGCACTTCTCACACTGAAAATCACCAATTCATGAGCATCTGGGAAAACACTTTAATTAGGTATAGGGCTTTCATGCAACTTCATTTTAGGGCCACATTCTAAGTAAATTCTTGAGAATCATCTGATTAAGAACTAATGAAAACCCCCAGTGACTGCCCTCCTTGAGGGGCACAGCTCAGGAGAATTCACATGTTATTTGATGAACAATGTGCAAATGCCCCCATTTTCAGCCAGAATATGTAAGGGCCTGAAATAAACTTAATAGACACAAACAATCCTTTTTACCCAGGGCATAACCAATGAGAAAGAAAGTATTTCTGGGAAATGGAGAGGTTACATGTGCTGCTCTTCATGTTAAGACTATTTATAGGCTGAGCCCAAATTAAGCATAAGCAGTGGAAAAAAAATAGTTCAGGGCTTCCATCTCAAGGTAGATGTTAAAGGAGGAAAGCTGGAGACAGAGATGAGGCCAAGGAGATAATGCAGTGTAAGTGAATGTATCCAGATCATTTTTACCATCACCGAGATATTCCCAGGAAGGATCATCCAAGAACAGAGACGTGCTCACCTGGAAGACTAAATGAGAATAAGTGGGCCCCCTCTCATGGTCGTGATGTGGAGTGGATAAGAAAGTTTCTGAGTAAGGAGAGGAAACAGGGACGGCAGAAGGACTGAAGGAGAGGTCGGCTAATGAGTGTTTGGAGCAGCTATTCCCCAGCTGACGCCATATAGACCAGCCTGAGTGTACTCTGGGCATCCGTTGCTATGAGAGCTCAAGGCTGGCAAAGCAACCTCTCAGAAGCTCAGTAAACAGAAGGGGGGGAGGGGCGCTTGGAGAGGAGGGGCACCCACTCACCTCTGGGAGCCCCACATCTTTCACACTCAACAAGGCATACAGCATCACTTGGTATGCGCACATGCTGAACTATATACCTCTATAGCAAACAAAAATAAACACTAAAAAAAAAAAAGAAAAAGCCTGAAACTGTCCTTCTGTCCAGGTAAATACGTGGTTGGTCTTATGCTACTCAAAATGTCATGCGAGGACTCCGACAAGATTGGGCAGACGGAAGGTCTCAAGGAAGTAGAAGGAAGTAGAAGGAAGTAGAAATACCCCGTGCTATTTTTTTTAAGGTCAGTTTACAAGAGCTCAGAACAAATATTCCTATGGAGAGCAATAACATAAAAAGGAAGTGCCGGCAGGGGGAGGGGGCGGGAGTGAAAGCAAAATGACATGACCTTGACCCCAACTCTGACCCCTCCCACCTTCCTTAAAGTCACCTCTCTTAATTCCTCAGCCTGGGGATTTTTCTGGATCATGACAAATAATAAACACTTGGAGCAGGGTGTGGAAGTGAGCAGGAAAAAGCTAGCAAGCATACAGGTAACACAAAGCAGGCATACAGCAGTCCTTAGTGGGAGAAAATCTGACAGCCTACCGATCACTAACAGGGAATGAAAGCAAGTGGTACAAAGCAATACACATTCTTTGCATACCCAAAACAGGCTTTCAAATCAGGCCTGATTTCCTAAAAGGTAAATTCTTGGTT
The DNA here is from genome assembly GCF_023699985.2 of Odocoileus virginianus. Classification (NCBI taxonomy): domain Eukaryota; kingdom Metazoa; phylum Chordata; class Mammalia; order Artiodactyla; family Cervidae; genus Odocoileus; species Odocoileus virginianus. The sequence continues at coordinate 57,405,699 of NC_069690.1, forward strand.
AATAGAAATCCCAGGATTCACAGCCGCATCTTAGTTACCCTGCTGACAGGATCGCCCAGACACAGACAATAAACTGCCCACTTCCTATCTCGATCTTTTTTTTTTCCAACTGTCATGATGACTCTCTGTTATGATGCAATCCTTTGCAGAATCAAGTCGTTTCGACCACCGTGCTTCCCTGAAACCTCACCGTCTTCAAATTTCAGGATTAACGTGATTATTCCAAAGAAGAGCAAGCTGCTTAGGGGAGGTGTGCAAGTTTCACGATCTTAGGGCTCAGATCCAGCGCGAGCTCCGGTTCTCTTCCCCAGCAAAGCAACTTTGAGAGAAGCTCGCTGGGTCTGGAACTCAAGCTACACTTGAAGCAATGACAGAGGCGGTGGGGAGGAAAGACGCCAACGATCGCGACCGGCGCTGAGTCCCAAGGTTTGCCAAGGTTTGAGACCGGTATTCTAGATGCAGCCACGGCCCCTTTTTTTTTTTTCCTCCTGAGAGACAGAACCGAACACAGGCTCCCTCGCCCGGGTCTCCCAACTGAGTATCTCGCTCCAGCTGGTGCACTGGAAGTTATGAGCACAAACAGATGCTGCGGAGAAATGTTTCTATTGCTCAACTGTTCCAAGCATGTCTCCGTATTTTTAGCTCTGAGGATGTTCTGGTGCGCACACAAACTCTATAGGCAGGCTCTGGGACTCCGGCGCGTGGGGGAGCGCTAAAGGCCGCCTGACAGCTGGGCACCTCTGGGGCGGCCGGCCCGGGCGGGGTCGGGGACCGAAGCCCGAGTCCTCTCCCCGGGACCCACAGGCAAGGAGAGCAAAGCGGGTAAGAAAACACACAGCAGCCCTTACCTGTTGCTGGCGCAGGAGCATGGGGACATGGAGTGGAAGTGGGGGGGTTACAGAGGCATGTGAGATCCAGGAGTTTGTACAAGCGAGGGAGCCAAAGCGAACCAGCAATTCCCAAGACCCAGCGGGCCGGCGCCGGGGCGGGCTGCGCGCGGGCCGGGTCTCCAGTGCGCTCTGCGCTTTCCTGGGCTCTTTTGAGGCGTCCGCGAGGCACCGGGCCGCCCGGCCCCGCCCCCGGCCGCGCCGGCCAATCGCCGCGCTCCCGGCCCCGCGGGGACCGCGCTGGGGGGAGGATGCTGCGCCCGCGGGGCCCGCGCGGCCGGCGCGAGAACCTGCCGCCGCTCCCGCCCCGCGCGCCCCCCGTGCCGGCCGCCGGGGCCCGCGCCCAGCCGGGCCCGCAGCAGGTGGGACGCCCGCGGCCCGGCTCCGGCGGCGGCCTAATTGCAGCCCGGCCAGTGGGCAGAGCTTCCCACCCTGGGGCCAGCCCCACGCTGGCCCCTTCCTGTCCTCGGCGGCGGCGGGGCCGGGCGCGCGCCCCCAGGAGCTCGCGGAGGACCGGTGTCCCGGCCGCCCGGCGGCCGCCTGCGAAGCTTGCCTGTCAGCTGGGGGCGCGTCTTCCTCTCCCCTTCCCACCTACCCGCGGCAACTTCCCCCCCACCCTGCGATCCTTCCCGCCCCCCGAATCCCGGGCTGAACCAGCGGGGCGAGGAGGAGCCGCCGATGCAACGCGGAAAGGGACCGCGAGCGGCGCGCAGAGCCCGGCCGGGGGCCGACGCGCGCCCGGGCCGCCCGGCCCTTCCCTCTCCCGACTTGGGGGCGAGTTACTTACAGAGAGCCGGGGCTGCTCGGGAGGGTGAACGGCCCGTTCCCTGCCGCGGGGTCCGCCCTCAATCCCGGTCTCCACCAGCGCGCCCGCCACGCTCTGCTGATCTAAACCCAGAGCAGTTAGACTCCTGAATTCTCTGCAACGGCCAACTCCTACGGGCGCTCAGCGCTGCCGCGCGCCGGCGCCTCCCAGCCCTCCCGCCCAGCAACCGGGCAAGGGCAAGGAGACCCTTTCACAAACGCTGTCAAACGCAGTGTGAACCGGGCGTGGACCCTGGAACACTGTGTGTGTGTGTGTGTGTGTGTGTGTGTGTGTGTGTGTGTGTGTACACTGCGGAGCCGCGCACGCCTAAGCATTTTGGTGTCATCACGAAGCTTTGCTCTTAGAATACTTAAGAATCCTCCTTACACCAAGTTTGCCATCCCTGTGTGTGTGTGTGTGTGTGTGTGTGTGTGTGTGTGGTGAATGTTTATTTCCTCAAGCGATCGAATGTGTCCTCCGCGCAGTTTAAACCTCTCCAAGGCCTCCTAGAAACGCCAAACTACTTCCACACTCTAGCTCGTCTTTCCGGGCGGTACCGCCGGGGTGGCTGTGCGCGAGCGCGAGAGTGAAACCGACCGGGAACCGGGGTTCGCGCCGGGACCCACCTCTGAGCCTCCTTCGCGCGCCCGGCCCCTAGGAGGTGCTGGTGACGTGCGCTTGGGCTTCCCGGCTCCCTCTGAATCCTGCCTCAGCCGGCGTGCCGCTCTTCCTAGTCACTGTCCCAAGACACTGACATTAAAAGGGGCTGGAACAGGTGGTGCAGGCGGTGTGACTGACAGCCAAGCGCCTGGCTGTTTCATTCCGCTTGTGGCGATGGTACAGTGGTTCGAGCCCTGCTCCCAACTGTCTTGCCTTTTAAAGCCCTCTCCGTGGGAATCATGGTTCACACCATGGAGATCTCATTTAACCTGTGTGAAGCCAAGTGCTATTTATAGGCCATTTGCATTAACTGTGCCAACGGGGTGGATGTATAGGAAGCCAGGCTGTAGCCTAAAGCTGAAAGAACCTGGAGACAGACAAGCTGTCCGCATGACCAGTGGACAAAGGACGCGGTGGCTCCCTGCGCTGCAGTGAGCTGCCTCTGAGACGGGTTTCCTCCTGCATTTCTGGATTGGACCGGAGAGGCCCCGTGAACCCTTCAAAGCATATTAAACCTAAATGGAAAGAGGAAATTCATCGTTTATAGATGATCTCTTCTGTTACTGTGATTCAATCTATGCATCTGTAGATGGCTAAGGATTTTCCAAACCACAAAAATCCAACACTTATTTCCAGGTAATGAGCTCTTTCTGAAAACCAGTCACCCAGAAAGGGATACCATTTCTCTGGAATTACGATTGAAATGGTTTTACTTTAATATGCTACTCTAAGTAAACTGAATACACCACAGATCAGGATGGTTTCATATGATCAGAAAAATCTTTTTTAAAAAATGAATGCAAAGTTATCAGATGATGGCTGTTTGTATAAATTTACTGATGGGAAATAAATTGCAAATAAATACATGTATCCTAGTCCTTCTTACCAATGTCACTTTCACCTCCCATGGAATGATATGCATCAAGCCTTATTTATTGAAGCCAAAAATTAGAGAAAGGTTGATTGTTTTAACAAGAAGATTCCCAATCTGAATAGACTGTTTCCCTTAATTATTTAGCTAAATAAGGAAACATGAAGAATTAAATTTTGTTTATGACTGAAACTTTATAAATGCAGGGAAGCATTGATTAACTCTATTGCTTCATCTTATAAGAAAAGTATAAATGTGAATTAAATGAATGAGCCTTTCACTATGTCCCTATTAGGAAAATTCTAGTGATCCAAACCATTCAGTGCTTGGATAAATGTACTTTTTTGGAGCGAGTATGTGATATAGATTTCTCTCAGAGTATATCTTTTTGGCTGAATCAGTCCTTATTTAGCAAAAAATAAAAATCTCCAATGCAGTTGGACATCAGTACAGTTGGGTGTTGGGATCCATCTGTGGATTAAATTTTTCCAAGGAAGTGACAATTATGTCCTTACTGATTCCCTCCACAGTAACCACCTATAATATTAGAGCCAAATATTAGTCACAGTCTAGATCTGCAGTCAGATTATGAATGGTCGTCTGACGCAGGAAGGACATGGTTCTGCCAGGAACACAAATCTTTCTTTTGAGCTTAAGTAAAGACCACCAGCAATCAGCTTTATTTTCAAGGATCCATTAACCATCACTGCAGGCCAGTTTATAATGATAAGAGAAGAGCTGCTCCTGTTATTTGCATCTTCCTGGTAGCAAGAATCACTCATTAGTCTTTGCAGTAATAATTAATAGTCATAATAAATAGGTAAGTAAATGTGTGTGTGTGTGTGTGTGCTCTGTCAGTCGTGTCTGACTCCTTGCAACCCCATGGACTGTAGCCCACCAGGCTCCTCTGTCCATGGGATTCTCCAGGCAAGAATACTGGAGTGGGTTGCCATTTCCTCCTCCAGGGGGTTGTCCCAACCCAGGGATCGAACCAGCATCTCTTGCATCACCTGCACTAGCAGGCGGACTCTGCCACTGTGTCATATTGACTTGAAATACAGACAGGCTGGGTATGCAATCTGCTGCTATGAGGACATGTCACCTGCTAGGGTATTTTAAGACGCTGAATGTAATCTTACCTGGGGGAAATTGCTTTGGCGGTTTCACTTACCGTATTGGTAAGATCTCATCTTCATCATAAGATCCATAAAGGTACTTGCTGAGCAGCTACTTTGTACTTCAGCCGTGTGCTCAGTGATGGAAACACAGGAGCTCTGGACCAGGAACAGTTCCTCCCCTTCGAGGATCCAGGATCTCTGAGCAGACAGACAATGCCTACATGGAATGACTCAATGACAAGATAAGGCAGCCTATGATTAAGTGCTAAAGTGGGTTGGCGAGAACAGAAGAATCTGGAGGGCTTCTGAGGAGTGGAATGAAATGGACAGGAATGTGTGGGGAAGTCTTTAGGACGGAAGACTTAACACGCTTGACATAATCATTCACACAGTTGTGTCAAGGATGCTGAGAGCACACTCGGAGATGGGGTTGCCCCTCACTTGGATTGCATCCTAAATGCCCATTATGCGCTCAGCTCCGTCTGTATACGTGTAATTGTGTGTGTAAATTATAAACTGCCTCTAAGAATGGCATGTCCTTCCTGTATGCTGCTGCCTGCATAACTTCCTCTAAAGCACTGGGATTTAGTTCATGAGCCTTATTTGTCATTTGTCACCCCTGTAACACACAGTAATGTTGCCTTATTTATCTGGCAGCCTGGGAATGCAGCATATTACAGAATGACTTTTCTAAATAATTGAAGTTTGTTTGACTGGGAATGATTTTTCCCTTATCGTATGCATCTTCAAACTCTTAACTGGTGGCCCCTGTAACATTCTGTATATATTTCCAGTATGGTATATTCTGTTCCTCTCAGCCTATTACAGATATTTTCCCTTGTATCTGTTTCCACCTACCAATCAGGAGTGTTTTGAAGTCCACTGCCGATTTTTTATCTTTATATCCTTGTTGCCTTGCACATGGCTGAGCAAATAAATCAGGCTCAATAAATGTCAGCTGAATGATGAAAAGAATGAAAGTAACAATATCTCTGAGTATAAGATGGCTTTTGAATAATGACTCAGTAATGATTCATTATAATAAACATAAGTCATTTCATTTTTACCTGCAATAGAGAGCCCATCAAAATACAATAAGAACAGTGTCTTCTACATTAAATGACCCCAGACTGAAGTTGTTCTGCTTGTTTTTCCTTCTCCATCAATGAGCCTTCACTTCTCATTTTTGCTTCTGCCAACGTGCTTGGAATTTACTAGGCTGTCAACGTGTTCTGTCTAATTTGTTGATTCTAATATGCACTAGGCTGAGAAATTATGTAACCAAGGTTGTTTAAAAATATACGCAAAGTAAAAGTAAATATGATTTAAAAGGCTTAAAGTGGATGTATATTTTTGAAATAGTATGAGCATATGCTAAATTTGGAGTTACCTTGTTTTGGTTGGTTTCCTTTTTGAATAAAAAAACTTTGGGATATGGATTTATGGCATCTATTTTAGCTTCTCAGAGCACTTAAATGCTTCAGACCTTGTATTTGCTGTGTTATGAATAGTTGAGAAAGAACTCTGGAAAAACAAGATTACCTGTCTGCCTGCAACTATGCAGATGTTTGTATGTTGCTGTACAAGCAAAGCATACGCTCGTTTATTGAGAACTCATTTGCATGCTCACTTTGTCCATTTATAGGATCTTTTTCATCAAATATGTTAAAACCAACAACAGTAAGTGGGATGTTTCTTTAAGAAGCTCACACTTTCAGAGCTGATGAGTGATTACTTAGTAAATTTTCTGTCAGTCTCTGGAAGCCTGTATTTATCTCATGAGGGTGAGACGATTACACTCTGAAAATACGATATGCATCTGAGGGCCAGACCTCACCATGATGGTGGTTCTTAACACAATGATTGTGATGATCATTGTGTACGTGTGTGTATCTGTGGTATGTTAGCTCTCTTAAGGGTGAAAAGCCTGCAGCTTTGGTGCATTCTCTTATGGATGGTGGTTCCCTCAGCAGGTAGCCCTGCCATAAGATGCATGCAACTTGGCTTTTTCCAGAACTAACAACAAAACCAACAATTTCAGACAATCAAAGCTCATCACTATTGTAGACACTTAAGGAATGTGCCACAAGCTACAAAGAAATTGTGAAACGTAGTTTGAGTAATGTAAACAATCAGTCGTGTCCGACTCTTTGCACCCCTGTGGACTATATAGTCCATGGAATTCTCCAGGCCAGAATACTGGAGTGAGTAGCCTTTCCCTTCTCCAGGGGATCTTCCCAACCCAGGGATCAAACCCAGGTCTCCTGCATTGCAGGAGGATTCTTTACCAGCTGAGCAACAAGGGAAGCCCAATGTCAACAATACTTTTAATGATATTTTTTTGAAAAAAAGGGTACATACATACCTGAATATCAAGGTTTGGGGTCATGGGCTTTAACAGTTTATGTGTGTGGGTTTTTAAGTGTAGTGTGTATTTAGGTATTTTTGTTTTAATTATCAGAGTAATATATGCCCACTGTGAGAAATGTACAATATAAGCATTACAAATACAGAAGAGTGTAGGAACATAAAATAAGTCCACATTCCCACCTTTATAAATACTTTGGTTATTTCTTATGCTTTGTCTTACAGTTCTTTTTCTAATTTTTTAATCTTTATTTATTTTTCATAATTTTAAATCAATTGTGCCATACTTTTTGAAAAATGAGTACCATACTGTTTTCTATGTAAGCATTTGTCATATACCAGAGCTTCTCAGGTAGCACAGTGGGAAAGAATCCATCTGCCAGGGCAAGAGGTGCGGAAGACGCAGGTTCAGTCCGAGTTGGGAAGATCCCCTGGGGAAGGAAATGGCAACCCATTCCAGTATTCTTTCCTGAAGAATCCCATGAACAGAGGAGCCTGGCGGGCTATAATCCACAGAGTTGCAAAGACTCAGGCACGACTAAGCACGCACACATTTGTCATACAATCAAAAATCATTTGAGAGTATATATTTTAATGTGTGCATATATTTTATTTCCATAATGTGTAAGAACCATACTTTGATGAATCACCTACTCTTACACTTCTATATTCATTTTTGTTTTATGCTCACAAGGATGCATTAACCGTCTTTGAAGACTAACGCTTATCTTCATCTCTTACTGTTTTCTTAAAATATGTGTCCAAATGTGGAATTACTAGGTTAAAGTTTATGATCTCTTACAACTCTTTTTTTTAATTGCAATTATTTCAAATCAAATCCCAGTGCACTGAATTTCAAGGACATTCTAAGTTATGACCTTGACAATGGTGATAGCATTGCACAGTAGGGAAAGTTTGGGCTTTCGGTCAGCCTGCTACGGTCTGCAACACTGATCTAGCTAGCTGTGAGTGACTGTTACAGGGATTAGAAATAACATACATGAAATGCTGGACCTGTAGCAATCCCTTAAATCGTGGTAATTTATACTACCACTGCTGCTACAAGACAAGAATATAACTTAGTTTGAGGAATAAGATATTTAAAAGAGATACTTGGGAAGCCCCACTTTCACATAAAAAGCCTTTAAACAGCATAGTAGTCAATGGCAGTGCCTGATTATGTGCTAAAATCATAAAGAGGTGAGTGTCTGATGCATTCAGGAGAATATTACAGCTATATCTGGAAGTAGAAATTGACATTTGATAAGTGAGTAACATGAATTTCAGTTAGTGGTCAGCATTTGTATAAATTCATGAAAAAAGGGACATGAGGATTGAACATTAAGTCTGAGCCAGATTTTGGACCCTTAAGGCAAGCAGGACGAGTGGACACTTTATTCTATAGACAGATGAGTGAGTGAAAAGATAAGAGGTGTGAGCAGGCCTGTTGGAACCTTCATCTGTCATTTCTTCCTCCACTGCTTCTGGCTATAGTCCTACCATGTGATCTTTTGTTCTTTTTTTTTTTTTTAATATGATTTACCAAGTCCCAGTTTTAATTCATTAAAAACAGAGGTATAGAAATCCCATTTCAAGAGAGCTCGTTGTGTGAGTGGAACCGCCAGGATGGCTTCTGACCTGCTGATTTCAAACCCAGGATCTCCTCCTCCACTTTCTGCAGAATATAACTTTTTATAGCATCTCTCCTCAGAAAAATTGAGAGATCCTAGAATAGGACCTCTATTTTTCACAGGCACTTACTAATTCCCTCCAAATTTCTATCCTGACTGTAGTATATAAAGTTTGACCTTTTTATCCTTATACAGAACCTAATTCCAAATGTTTGGTCCACTTTTCCTGCTGTGGGAGGATTTTTTTTTTCCATTTTAAAATAAATTTGATCAGTGTCTGAGCATTCAATTCAATCCTTCTTCATTGACCAGTTTCTGTACTGCAGGCCTACAACCTCAAATAATATTTGGCTCCAGGCTTTTGATAAGTTTTGTTTTAGTAGCCACAGACCCTGTGTATCAGTTGCAAATAAATAAAACATGTATCACAACTATGTAAAAATAAAATGCTTGTATCCTACTAATGCCAATAACATGAATGCCAAGTGGTAAGAGAAAAATAACATTAATAGCCTTATATGATTAAAGAAAACCCAAGTTATGGTGCTACTCATTTGATAGGTGTTTGCTTAGATGTTTTAATGTACTAATTAGGACCAAATCCAGATATTGCTTCTCCTGCATGTGAATTTTCAAATGTTAAAGAAATTCAAATGAATTACCACTGTGAACAGCATTAGGAAAAGGGCTTCTATGGTTAGCGAAAGAAGGCCTCTGAATTTACAACAGGCTTACCTTCTGTCTCCAGGTTTCAGCTTCTGATCTTCTTCTCAGCAAAGAAGATCTCATTTCAAAACTTGTATTTATACCCAAATCTATTCTTTTACAGGGCTTGCATAACTGAGTCACCAAGTTTTAGCCAGGCAGGAACTTGTCAGTTATACATTATAAATAAAGCTCTTCTGTAACCTGATTGTCATTTCCCTGCATGAAAACTGAAATATGTGAAGACTCACAATGTACTTGTTAAGTCAACTTGAGGGGAGAAAAATCAGTTAGGAGAGCTAACTGTCCTGTTTACTGAGATGAAACCTCTCATCTGTGCTAACACACGCAGTCATGCTTCTAAAGGAAAATCCTTGAAAAACAATAATATATTTCCCGCATGGAGGAAAGAGCAAACCCCAGTGTTATTGTTCTTAATGTCTATTATTTTATATAAAAATGCAGTGCCTCCTCAGTGCAGAATTAGGTAATGGAAGGAAAATACTTAGTTAATGAATCGGCAGAAAGCAAAATCAGAGTATCTATAAAATGCAGACAGTCGCACACATATGCACACAGGGCTGCATCTGTTGACCGAATGATGACACATCAAAAGCCCTGTAGAGGTTGGAGACAGCTCAATTTTGACTTGCAGTTGCTTAATTCTGACAGAAGAGCTGCAGTCAGCACTGAGGCTGTTTCTCAGAGACTTGTCATGATCCTTGTTTCATGGTGTTCAGAGTTCAGTTATATTTTACAGTTTGCAGTTTTAAGAAAGCATCTACTCACCATTGCACCCATATTTCTTATGCATTAAAATATGAAAACTTCAAAGCAGAAAATAGCAACTGTGTCAGTATTTTCCAACAGCCATCTATACAGCTCTGAGGCTAACCAGCTTCGATATTTCCATAGGACAGTAGCTGAGGATACGTATCTTAAGCAGTTTTCTGACAGGAGAAGGCAATCGGGAAAAGGCTATTTGCATTTTCTTGCAGAAGTGATCTGAACATTTGCCCGGTCAAAGCATCATTTAGCACAAAAGACTTAGTCACCAATACCATGTCCAGTTTCAAGATCCCAGCAGTATAATTGAAATTTATGCAAGGCTCTTTAATCCTGGGCTCAGAATGAATCAGTGCTCTTCCCTAAGTGAATTAAGCACAGAAATTAGTTTACCCCTTTCTATGTTCTGTCTTCTTTCCTCCTGCATTGCTTGTCTTGGTTCTTTTTTTTTTTTCTCCATGGTCCATATATTATTTCAAATCCTACCAAAAAAGGGAGCTTGGAGGCAGGGACCCAAACATAGTCAGTAATCAAGGCATAGCGCTTAGCATTGTCTGACTGTCCTAATGAAGTATTCGGTTTGTCTCTGCACAGTTCCAGCTCCACAGGCTGCCTCTCAGAGCATAATCTACAAGGTAACACGCTGCCAAAGCACCAACACGTTCAATCACCTAAAAACATCAACCGTCTTCCGCAAATGAGACAGTCCAGTCCACAACAAAATCATTTCCGAAATTATTCCTCCATTAGGGAAAGCCTTCTCTGTGAATTGACTTAAGGCCATGACTTCAAACCACAAGCAGAAAGAAAAGACAAGAAAACAAGAAAGAACCCTAGGCCCTGATGGACGCTCTGTCCTTTCTTGGGTCTCCTGAACCCACTTCCCCATCTCCATCCGGAGCTACCTGACCTTCAGCCAGTTTGAAGCCATGTAAGAACTGGAGGTCTCTCCGACTCAAGAATCCACCCCTAACTCCTCTGAAGACCCTCTAAGACCAAGAAAAATTTTTTCTCACAGGCTTGATTTTGAGAGAGACTCTGAGTTCATGCTTGAAGTGAATGGCATAATTTCCTTTCTGTGCAAATACCAAGGTATTTATTTCTCTTACGTAATTTCCAGGGAGTCAGTTACATGACCTGACTTCTATTCTGTTGGACAACGGAGGGATCTTACCGTCAACCAGTCACCCTGGGTGAGAACATACCCAAGGACTGATCTATGACTGCTAAGAAGCCTAACAATTCCTGGAAGGAAAAGGGTTAAGCGCCAGTAAAAACAGCATAAATTTACACATGACCTCCTGTGATTACACTTTTATTCTCTCCCTTGAAAGGAACAACAATGGCAGCCCTCATAACTAGAGCTTCTGGTCGAAAAACCTTCTCCCTAGAGGACCTATTTTCACTCACTTTAGATGATCTCAACAACCTTCTGGTTAGAAAGGATCTCTAGACAGAAAGATGTACCTGCTGGTGAGTTTTTTTCCGAAGCACCTAAAAGGCTCACTGTATCTGGGAAAATCGTCTCTACTATTAGGCTGTGGGGATTGGTTTGTGATGGTTTGATTCTGCCTGAAAGTACTAGAAAAATAACTGCTTTGTCCCAAACTTAACTTGCTAGGCAAGAAGATGGTTTGAATAGCCAGGGAACTTGGGTTCAGAAAGAATTATAGGCAGATAAACGTCTTAGCAGTGACTGAAAAAAAAAAAAAAAACTACTTCTGATAATTTCATCAATCACGCTTTGCCCTCTTTCTACAAAATATAAGAAGAGAATTTTCTAACAAGGGGAAAGTATTTTGGGGAAAGTCTGCTGTTGTTGTTGAGTCTCTAAGCCTGTTTGACTCTTTGCAACACCATGTACTGTAGCCCGCAAGTCTCCTCTGTCCATGAGATTTCCCAGGCAAGAACACTGGAGTGGGTTGTCATTTCCTTCTCCAGGGGATCTTCCCGAGCAGAGATCCAACCCACGTCTCCTGCGATGGCAGGTGGGTTCTTTACCACTGCACCACCAGGGAGGCCTCTGGGGGGAGGAGAACCCCATGTTTCATTTCCTTTATAGATGAGAGCAAATGCTTCAAAGAGTGTAAAGTGTGACAGGTGCCTGCGCTTCCTCTGCCCCAGCCCCGCGGTGGAGGCTTCTTTAGATGAGCAAGCGTACTGTTGCAAACCGGACCTTCAGTGAGGGATTTACTGGGACCAGTAGAAAGGGGGCAGGGCTGGGGGCTCGGCCTCTCCCTCTCAGCTCAGATCTCGTAACCGGCCCCCCGCCTCCGTTCCCTTTTCCCTTCTGTTTCTCCTCCAGGAATTTTCCATCAGCTGGAGAGCAAGGACATCGGTCGTCACGCTGATGGGCGAAGCCGCACTTGTGCCCTTGGCCGTGGGTGCGTCTGGTGGCCTGTGATCCTGCCGCAAGGACTGAAGGGCTACCCTGCCAGCGCCGCCCTCTCCTCCTCCTCCCCCGTCTCCCCCTTCCCTGCTGTCTGCACCCCGACTCCTCCAGGAAGACCTCCACCGTGTCTCCTGGCTCAGACACCGAGATATGCAGAGATCGCAAAGAGCTGGTCTTGGGAACTTCTGACTATGATTCATTCAAAAGAGAATTCAGTCTTAGAAGTTCTCCACGAACTGAATTCAAATGGAGAAAAGTAGCAACCCAGGAGAACATACACAGAGATAACATCACTGGAGCGCTTCTCTTTAAAAACCAATTCTTCTGACAACAGCAGCCAGGTCAGCAGACTCCCCGGGGGCCAAAGGCGAAGAGGGCAGGACCGTGTGAGTGTGGTCCTTGTGGCCAGATGCCCAGGATGGAGACCGAGCCCAGAGGGTGGGCACCTCCCATCCCCCAGCCGTGGGCACTGCCGGGGGAGCCCTAGGCTTCCCGAGAGTCACAGGTCCGCTGCCCACGCGATGCTCTTCTTCTGCTTTCTGTAAGAACAAGCTTAAAAGAAACGGGAGTCTGCTTCATAAACGATGGAGCTCCATAAGTATAATCCCATCTGAAAAAAAAAAAAAAAAAGCAATTCTCCCAAATTTGGAGGGACTCTCCAAATTATGGAGGGACTTCTCTGGCACCAGATATGGCCAACTCTCAAATGAGTTTTCTCCCAAGCGTATCCTCCTTCTTTTGTTCATGAGAAACAATATAAGTTTGAACATTTTTGACGGGAAATTATCTGCAGCAAGAAAATGACCCAGAGCAGTGATTCACACTGGTTAGGAGACTATCCTTATATTAGAAGACCTATAGGAAATAAAGCTTTTCTCTGAAATCTGGGTCTGTCTACTATATTAAATCAAGAGGGTCATCCTTCCCATGGTCATAGAGCAGGGATCTGCAAACCAGAGCGCCCAGACCAGATGTGGCTCATGGTCTACACAGCCTGTGAGCTAAGAATGTTTTTATGCTCTTAAATAGCAGGGGAGAAAAGCCGAGTCTGTGACTCGTGATGTGTGTGTGTGTGTGTGCGTGCTGGGTCTTCGTTGCCGCACACAGGCTTTCTCTAGGTGCAGCACGCAGGAGGCCGCTCTTCACGGTAGCACCCAGCTTTGTCTTTGCAGTGGCCTCTTTGTCGCAGAGCACAGGCTCTCGGCCGGGGGGCTCAGCAGTCGCGGCTCCCGGGCTCCAGAGCTCAGGCTTAGCAGTTGTGGCCCACCGGCTTAATGGCTCTGAATCAGTTAGGTGGGCCTTTCCAGACCAGGGATCGAACCCGCGTCCCCTGTATTGGCAGGCAGATTCCCACCCACTGTACCACTAGGGAAGTCTGACACTTGCATATTTCATAAGATTCCAATTTCTGGATTTATAATGTTTTATTGAAACAGAGCCATGCTCATTTGCTTACATAGTGACTCTGACTGTTTTCGTGCTGTGACGCAGAGTTGAGTGGATGAGACACAGACCATACGTGACTCACAAAACCGAAACTGTTCACTCTTTGGCCCTTGAGTGGGAAACGTCTGCTGACCGCTGGCCCGGGCTAAAGGTACAGAGCTTAAGACCAAGCTGAGTCAGAAAGACAGATATGCTATTCCCGCCCCGCTGATTCTAGGCTGAATAAATATAATTGAAGGATTCGTTTGACTGTTGAGGCCTCCTTGTTAAAGTGGAGATGAGATGTTCATAGATTTATTTTCAGATTAACTATCTAATGATTGTGAAATATGTATTCAACTATCACATATTTTCTGTTCAAACTAATTATCATTGATATATCTTGATCAAATTAACTTGCATATTACAATTAAGTGGCTTCCAAGTGGATTTGTAAAATAGAATTAAGGTTAATATCAAGCCTTAAAAGCAATGAATGTCAAAACTGATTCCACAGAGGGACTTCCCTGGTGGTCTAGTGGTTAAGACTTCATGGCCTGTCAGTGCAGCCTGTGAGGGTTCTGCCCCTGGTCAGGAGGCTAAGATCCTACATGGTTCATGAAATGGCCAAAGAAAACCACAAACAAACTATAAAGCAGAAACCATAGAGTAAGAAATCCAGTAAAGAGTGTAAAAAAAAAAAAAAAAAAAAGGAAGAAAGAAAGGTCCACATTAAAAAAAAAAAAAAAAACAGAATCTTTTAAAAAACAAAACTGATTCCACAGAGATTGAATATATTTTGGCCTATTTTTCAACATGCTAATTTTCTTGATTTTTGCAAATCTATAGCTAGACTTTTACAAGTGCGCTGTTCTATAAAGCAGTGGTCCCCAGCATTTTTTGCAAGGGGGACTGATTTCATGAAAGACATTTTTTTCAAGGATAGGGGTGGGTGGGGGCACGGGGATGGTTTCTGGATGGTTCATCTATTGAGCACCTGACTTCTGATCTAATGCCGCTTCTGATTCGACAGGCGGTACCAGTCCATGGCCTGGAGGTTGGGGACCCCTGCTATAAAGGGATCTGAGAGTCCTTGAAACCACCAGATAGTTATTTACCTTTGGGTTGCTTCAACTCAACCAATTTTAATTAGATCTCATTTGCGATCATTAAGTGTTGCACTTAACAGTGTGTAGCGGTTGAAAAACATCCAAAACTACAAATAATTGAATAAATTAGATTATTTTGCAAATTCTGGTACATTTCCTCTAGGAACTGAAATGCAAAGTTACCTGAAACTTATTCCTCCTCAACATTTCTAGGAATTACTTGAGGTTTGGTCTCTTCTCCCTGAGACCACTGAGTGTGATTACGAGTCTAATTTAACCTGTTGGGTAAGAGTCAAATTTCCTTTAATATCAAAAGTTCAATATCAAAGACATAAGGGTTTTGGCTTCTGCTCATTTCAATATTTTCTTTAAGAGGAATAGAAACTGCTGCCCATTTTATCACGAATCCCCTACCCCTGGTTTCTTTTTTTTTTTTTTCATTATTGACAACATGAAATGTTAAACACATAGGCAGACCCTATAAATCAGATTCTAACACATGAAAATCTTCCTGAAAATACTGATTTTCAGTGAGCTTGTTTCTGATACGCAGACAATATATTTTTTTAGGACACAATTACATAGTAGGCTTGATGGCTCTACTTCCATATAGAACAATTTACTGTTCAGATTGTGTGGTATAGGTGGGTAGATTTTTAATAATTGATGCTAGGAGTCAGCTGCAGAGAAACATAAGAGAGGGAAAAAATCAAAGAGGAAGATGATGAGATTTTAAATATAATAAATGACTGCATGTCATGAGGAAATCTAGGAAGAAAATTCATCAAATATTAAAAAGAAATAAAACCAACTCAGTCCATCTTAATGAAATTTTGAGTTCCAGAATCTACTCTAATGAAATGAAAATGATGATATGAATTACCTTAATATAGGATTCCCCCGAATCCATTATATTTAACATCAAAATCTTTTATTTGAAAGAGGGATCTGAGTGATCATTGGGGTTAAATATTCATTCAAAAATTCATGGCAAATTAATTCTCTTTTTAACCCTGAAGAAGGAGTTGAACAAAGTTTGGTCTAGAGTTATTTGTCTATGATCTCTTTGGTCAAACTAAAATGGCATAAATTTTACTTTATTGGATCTCTTACCAATTTGATCTACCAGAAATAAAGTTGTCATAGTCAGTTTTTAAAACCCCTGCATGGATTTAAGTCCCCTGGAAGTCATATCCTTTAAATGATTATGATATAAACATAGTTCAATATGAGTCATTGCCTTAGTTCTCCATTAACTGGGTGGTTTCAGTTCTGACATTCAACATGGTTAAGTTATACTATTTCTTCTCTTTGCTTTTGCAGTTACTTTAAGCTGGTGATCTCTGAAGGTTGATCTAGAGGTGTTACTATAATTAATGTTCTCATCATCATAGTTTTCAATATAGAAAATACTAACTTTGGGACTACTGCCTGCTTTCTTCGCATTGCATATGAGTTTAAAACACTGACCTTGTGTCTTTTCAACACAGTGTTCTTACAGGAATATGGATTTCCTTCATACGTGCTCTTGAAAAGACTTAATAGTCTGGCAACCGTCATTGCGAGTAATCAGAGCACAAGAAGGATGTTTTCAAGAGTGTTTCCTTTGTAAATAAGCACACCGGCAAGTTTTTGGGAAACTTTGTTGTCTGTAGAACCTGATAATCAACAAAAATCAATGATTTATTTTAGTGACCCAGTAAATAGCAATTTGTGTGTGTGTGTGTGTGTGTGTGTGTGTGTGTGCTCAGAGGCTCAGCCGTGTCTGGCTCGGTGACCCTGTGGACTGTAGCCTTCCAGGCGCCTCTGTCCATGGGATTCTCCAGGCGAGAATACTGGACTGGGCTGCCATTTCTTACTCCAGGGGATCTTCCCGACCCAAGTCTCCTGTGTCTCCTACACTGGCGGGCGGATTCTTTACCACTGGGCCATCTGAGAAGTCCTTTTATTGTAAGCTAAAGCTAAACACTCCCCTCATCCAAATATCACAACTCAATTTACAACAACCACAAAATACACATTAAAACAGAAATTCACTTACAATATTTTTGATACTTTTAAGACAATACATTGCGCACGCCCCAGGAATCAATATGGTCACCTATACACTAATATACACTCAAGCACGGCTTTACAACTATTTCATTTATTCACAGAAAAACCTATTATCAGTCCTGACTCCATCACTCTCTCCTTAGAACACTTTCAATGAACTTATTTAGCTTTTATGTTCTAATAAATTGATTGCAAATAGCCCCATTAGATTTTAACCTTAACTGTGTGCTCTGTAAGAGGAAATTTTAAAAGTGTGAAAAATGAAATTAGCAGTTGAATTAAAAAAAAAAACAGCTTTTTTTTAAAAGGATATCTTTGTTTTAGAAGGCTATTCCTGCTGCACAGACAGGGAACCCTGCCCAGTGTCCTGTGGCAGTATGGCTGGGAGGGGAGTTTAGGGGAGAGTGGATACATGTGTATGTACGGCTAAGTCCCTTGGTTGTCCACGGGAAGCTATCACAATGCTGTTAATCGGCTATATTCCAATACAAAATAAAAAGTTTACTTAAAAAAATTAGGGCTTCCCTGGTGGCTTAGACAGTAAAGAATCCACCTGCAATGCAGGAGACCTGGGTCTGATCCCTGCATCAGGAAGATCCCCTGCAGAAGGGAATGGCTGCCCACTCCAGTGTTCTTGCCTGGAGAATCCCATGGACAGATGGGTGTGGTCAGATGTTCTTCTTGAGCCAGAATGGTGATCTAGTGCTAATTTCTAAACGCTGGAATTCATGTGTCAATAATTGGTCAGCTCCATTTTCTGTTATGGAATCATGTAAACACATATGCATGTGGCCAGTCATTCAGTCATGTCTGACTCTGTGACCCCATGGACTGTAGCCTGCTAGGCTTCTCTGTCCATGGGATTCTCCAGGCAAGAGTACTGGAGTGGGCTGCCATTTCCTTCTCCACCGAATCTTCCTGACCCAGGGATCAAACTCTCACCTCTTGTATCTCCTGCAATGTCAGGCATATTCTTTACCACTGTGCCACTTTCATGCAACCCTTACAGAAAGAGAGCATACTAATTTGGAAAGCTGGACTTTTATATGGATAAATTCTTGGGAACTCAGCTTGATGATACATGTTCTAGATGAAGAAACATCCAATCATGCTGGCTCGTGTTACTTTGAATATATGGTCACTAACCTTAAAAGGGACTTTGGGGCCACTCTCAGTCCTATTCTGTTTTCCTAGTCCATTCACACCGGTGTTCTCTGAGATGAGGATTTTCTTAGTTCAGCTCAGTTCAGTCATTCAGTCCTGTCTGACTCTTTGTGACCCCATGGACTGCCACACGCCAGGCCTCCCTGTCCATCACCAACTCCCGGAGTCTACCCAAACTCATGTCCATTCAGTCGGTGATACCATCCAACCATCTCATCCTCTGTCATCCCCTTCTCCTGCCTTCAATCTTTCCCAGCATCAGGGTCTTTTCAAATGAGTCACCTCTTCGCAGCAGGTGGCCAGAGTATTGATTTTCTATCTCCACTCAAATCTCTAATAACTTCCACTTTCAGCTGACCCCCTGGCTTGCCATCACCCTGGAAAATAAAGGGAAACAGAGAAGAGAAAGTCTTCAACCATCAGTCCCTTCCTTTACCCTAACAGGAAGCCCACCTCTCCCCCTTGACCTAGATGCATGGTTTCCCATCCTGTCCCTGTGGTCCTGATGCTGCCCTCCTTCCACTTGTAGTCTAGATGCCACTCCCTCCCATCTAGTCCAGGACTCCAATTCTTTAATTATCTCCTCTCTCTCCTACATCATCTATTTTTTCCTCTCTACGGGATCCTTCCCATCTGCTCATAAACATGCTCAACGACCTCCCACAAACAAAAGAAAGAAAGACACAGTGGAAAGCTTGCCTTGACCCTGCCTTTCCCTCTAGCGCTGACTCTCCTGCTGACCTTCTCCCCTTTCCATCAAGATTTTTCCAGCATGGTCCTTCATCTCTCACCTCTTCTTCTCCGCTGAACCTCCTCAAGTCAGGCATTGACTCCAGGCAGATGCTCAAGCCCATGGGCAATGCTGTTCTCTCACATCTGGGGTCTAAGCAGCATCCACAGTCAGCCACTGATCACTTTGTTTCCTCTCCTCGGCTCTTAGGTAACAGCTTTTCTCCGTCTTTTCTGAGACCTCCTGGATCGCTCTTTCTCACCTCCCTTGAATGAGTGTCTGCTGTGTCTCTGACTCACAGTGTTTCAGCATCCCCGGCTCCGGTACCCTGTTCCCAACCTCTATCCAATCCTTGGTAGAACTCATGCAAGACTGTACCTCTCCCTACAGATCTATGCAGAGGCATCCGAGTGTATGCCCTCAGCTCTGACCTTCTCCCCCAACTCCAAACTCATGGATACACAACCTCCTACTGACTGTTTCCCCCTGAGTATCAGAGGGCCATCTGGAATGCAAAACTGAGCTCTTCATTTTTGCCGCTCCCCCCAGATTCTCAACCTTGTTTCTGCTCTAGCATCTTTGCACTGGTTTGAAATTCTACTTCCCCAGGGATCCACAGGGATTACTTTCTCTATTCTAGGCTTCTGAGAAAATGTTACCCCAACTGAGAAGCCTTCCCTGATGGCCCTACCTAAAATGACACCCACCAGTCTTTTCAGGAATACACACCTTTGTTTTCTCTCTCTCTCTCTCTTTTTTTTCATATGGCCCTTAACTATGCCTGACCTTAAATTGTTTCTTACTTTCTGTCTCTGCCACTAGGTAGTTCTTCCAAAAGGGCAAGATAATTTTTCTGGTTGGTTCTTTGTTGCATTTGTGAATGACTAGACACAAGATAAACACTCAGTGTGGAAAGCCGTGAGTTAATGAATTTCAGAAAAGTCAGGTACTGTGACTGAAAGCTCTTATGTCACTGACTGAAATAATTCCAGACCTGGAAAGTAGACAGACAGATTGATGGATTGATCAATAGATAGAACTGATAGATGGATGGACAGATAGATAAGTGGATGATTGATAGACGGTAGAGAGAGAGAGAGAGAGAGGACAGAGAGATGGATGGATAAACATCTTTCAATGGCAAGGGATTTGAATATGAAGAGATGCCTCATTCAGACTATAAACATAGAGACGGTCTCCCAGTGCTGACCGTTTTCCCTGTGTGCTATTGTCTTAAGCGCCTTGGCGTGCAACCCATCGCTTAATCGTCCCTACAACTTGACGAGGTGAGAACTCTTATGCCTGTTTCACAGATAAGGAAACTGTGTCTGAGTCTGAGTGTCTGAGTCGGAGTACCATCTGCTTTTGTGTCTGCCGGTTCCCCGAGGACCCGCAGGTTCAGCCAGTCCTCAGGGCACGTGAGGGGACGTGGGATCCACGGAGACAGAGGGTAGACTGTGCTCTGCTCTGTGACGTGAGGAGCTTGAGCGTCAGTGGGTCTTGGCGCCTGGGGGTTCCTGGAAGCAGGTCCCCTTGGAGGCTGAGGGTTGACTGAAGTTGGCCAGTGGGTGCTCTGCTAGTGACCCAAAGAGCTGGGGTTCAATGCTAGATCTGCCCACCTTCTAGATCTCAGGGATGTGAGTTAGACAGTGTGACAAGCAGATACCCAGAAGGACCGGGAGGTGAGATACAGACGATGAGAGAGATGGAGACAGAGAGGTTCACAGGTGCAGAGAAGGAAGCAGAAGCCAAGGGGGGGATGAAGAGGCTGGAAGCCCCCGTGAGTGGGGCAGTGCATCTATCCCACTCGATCCCACACCTGTAGATTCTCTGAGAGTCTGTTCCTCCACACACACACACTGTTTACAGTGAGAGGATTGCTGGAGCTCCACTTTGTTCTGCTCCCTTCACCCCTGATAAAACACTATTTGCTTGAAACAAGCGCTAACGACGAGAAACCACGGCCAGTCCCCATCTGAACTGGTGACAAGGTACATTACTTAGTCGCTGTGTGGGAAGGTGACCGGTCCTCATTTGTTCTATTTCTCACATCTGGATGCGGCCACACATGGGATTCAGAAAACAGAAAAATCCTTTAAATCAATATCACAACTTTTTGAAATGCATAAAAAGTATTATATATTTATTTACACAGCAAATCCATGATAATATATATATTTATAAAAGCTAATCTTTACTCGTGTTACTAAAACTGAGTTTCTTAAACTGTGTCCGGGTATACATTAACATGATTATCCTAACACAGTATTGGTCCCTGATCCCTAAATGGCTGGCTACTGTCTCACGCTATAAACAGATTTGCTAAATTATTTGTTAGATTCTCAATGGAGATGACCCAGACTTCCATGTCTATGTTCGCAAATTGAGAATGACAACCGAAGGAACCCTGATTTCATCTACTGTTTGTAAAATCCATGTCTAGATAGCAGAGGGAAAGCCTGGCACGTGGAACTCATCCTTAGACCATTGTTAAATTTGTTCCTTTTACGCCTGTGCGATGTTCGACTTGAATGATGCCCATGAGATTTTGTTTCTAGACTTCATTGGCAACATGCTTCCCAAGCTATTCTTCCAAACACCATCCCTTAGCCGTGGGGGGGAAATGAAAGCGCAATGGATTCACTTCATGGAAAAAAGCATGTGTTCTCTTGTCTCCACAAGGTGGCACAGTGGGGACCAAAAATCCTCAGCCTCCTGATAGAGCTGCAATTATTGGAGGCTCTGACATAATTGCTATTATTAACGCTGCAGTTATCATTATCATTATGATATGCCTAAAGACCAACACACAGCCCTAGCCTTTGGTGAAAAGAGAAGGAGCTTTAATTTCTGTTTTTAATCTTCTTTTAATCTTCCCTCTGCCTGCCATAATCATTGATATTTTGCTTTCTTCCAATCTCAACCCTAGGAGTCCCCAGTTTGCACAAGTAGGTGTGCAGATCCTTCGTTTATTGAGACAGTTGGAGGCTGTCTTTCCCTGGAGGCTCAGGGGTAAAGACTCTGCCTGCCAATGCAGGGGACACGGCTTCAATCCCTGATCTAGGAAGATCTCATGTGCCACAGAGCAACCGAGCTTGTGTGCCATAAGTACCAAGTCTGTGCTCTCGAGCCCGGGAGCCACAACTACTGAGCCATGTGCCGCAAGTACTGAAGCCTGAGCGCCTGGAGCCCTGCTCGCAGGAAGAGGGACCGCCGCAGCGAGGAGCCCAGGGCCGCAGCTAGAGAGGGGCCCCTCCCGTCACAGCTCGCGAAAAGCCCGCGGAGCAACTGAGCCCCAGCACGGCCAAAAATAAAGGACTAAATAAAACTGAAAACAAAAAAGGAGGGACTTAAGGAAAAGAAAACCGACAGCTTAGGTAATAGCAAGTCACACTTCTGGAGACGGATACAACCTGCTTTACCTTGTTTGATGAGTCCGATGCAGCTCTCCCAGTTTTAGTCGCTCATGAGTACTCTGATATTTATTTATAATGTAAGAATGAGAAGGCCATCTTGGAGACTTTGGTTTACAGTTGGGGTCCAGATTTGCTCTTCACAAATTGCTATCTCTCTGGGTTCCACGCCAGATGGAATGCTGGAAAGAAACTCCAAAACACTGCAATGCGCTGTCCTTGGTTTTACAACTGGTACTGAGTTTAGACCATCTCTCCCCAGGGCTCAGGGACCAGAAGACGAGGGATCTGGGAATCTAGGCGGGGCAATCCTGGGCAGTTACGTACTCACTGGGAGCATATAAAAGAGCAGCCACTTTTACCCACATGGAAATGAAACTCAGGCTGGCCAGGTACAGTTGCCCAAGTCATTCACTGTGCAAGTCACCAATCTGCAGATGCACCTCTTAATAATAACACAAAGGGCCGATAGCGTCCTTGGCCCCAACATTGTCCCCAACTTCCATCAATCAAGCCTTTAGCGTCTCCAAACTTAGTAGTGTATTTGATGCCCTTTGTTAGTTACTTAGTCATAAATTCAGGTTGCCCTCATCAGAATCACAGTGCGTTATTCTAGGGACTACGTTTTTTATGCCACTACTCACTTCCGGCCTTTGTAATTGCAAAAGCAATATTTCATTTTTTAATGAAATCAGACCTGTCATTTTAAATGCTTGAACTTTTCCCATTTCAAGTAAGTCCAGTTTTTAAAAGTACAGTAATGTGAGATCTGCAAACTAAGTTCAACAAATATTATTTTTGTTAATAAGTTATTGATTGATTTTCATGAGAAATATTCAATTACATCACAGTTAGCTATCCATTAAGGAAAGACTTGAAAAGATGCAGAAAATAACATGAATAAGGAATTTTTCTCAATTTTTAAACTGAGATAGTTTAGCAATTATAAAATAGGAATAATTGTAGTAAAATACACACATCAGTGAAAAAAGCATAAAAAAAACCAAGAAACCAAAAAAAAAACGGGAGGGGGTGGTAAAAGCAGAGTGAGGGGGAAATCATCACATTTTGTGGCTTCAAAGAATGATGAAAAAATATAAAGCAAACTTCAAACCAGAAGTGTTTGGAAACAGTGAACCAGGGAGGCTGAGTAATTTCCCTAAATTGCACAGCTTTGTTAGTGGCAGTGATGGGAGTAAAACTAATTACTTTGGGAAGAGGGAAGATAACACGTTTAGAAAGTTGACCTCAGCCATCAATCTACACGTCATGATGAAAGCATGAATATTTAGAAAAAAAATAATTTTGCGATCCTTAATAAAACAGTATAATCTTACAGCTAACAATGCTTTCACTTTCGAATGCCTTTGAAACATGCTACTGTGATGGATATATGTGGAGAAAAACAAAGAATATTCATTGACTAAGCAACTCCTACATGCCAGAGAGTCGTGTGTACCTGTGTATCTTTGAACACACGTGCACACACACACGTATACATGTGAAGAGTATATCAGGGTAGGCATGTGTGAGGGTCCTGATAAATTCTTCACATTTACCCCACAAGGTCAGTAGCATCACCTCTATTTATACTCACGGAGAAAGGGAGGGTCGGCGACAAAGAGGGTGTTGCCCAAGTTCCCAGAGGCGGCAGGGGGCACACCCGAACTCTGAGCCCATGTCCATCTGGCTGAAAGTCTGCGATCCCCGCACAGGACGTCACAGCTTAGAAAAGCCTGCCTGGCGCCTGAGTGTGGCTGCCAGTCCCCTGGGGGCTCTGCACACTGCCGGGACCCACCAGCACATCACAGACCGAGTTTCCCCAAGTTCAATTCACAGAGGCTTATCTGGGTTATAGTAGTTCGCTTTCAGACACTGGGGCCTCCCCTGGTGGCTCAGATGAAGAATCAGCCTGCAATGCAGGAGACCCAGGTTGGTTCCCCGGGTCAGGAAGATCCCCTGGAGGAGGAAATGGCAACCCACTCCAGTATCCGTGCCTAGAAAATCCCATAGACGGAGGAGCCTGGCAGGCTACAGTGTGTGGGGTCACAAAGAGTCACGTTGGACGTGACTTACAACAACAACAACATTTAACAGAGATATCAGAGGATTGCTTTTCCCATTGACAGAAGGGAAGTCTCTCAACTTCCAGCAGCATCAGGAACAGCCATCGCCTCTGATGATCGTGGAGAGTGCGGGTCCTCGGGATTTGTGGTTTTTCCTGCGGCTGCACTTCCACGGTTTTGTCTCTATAAGAGGACTCAACTTTTCCTCCCATGTAAGATGGATTCTGACTCGATGAGCTGAGGTCCCTCTAATATTTTAGGAGCCCTTGAATCTGGAATCGGCAGTGGCTGGCAGAGGCTCCCCGCTTGCCTTAACCCTGCCCCGTGGCCAGCCTGCCTTCCCAGGCGAGCTGGTATCAGATGCCATCAACGGGCAGCACAGCACACAGTAAATAATTGATCTCCAACATGTGCTTCTAATTCAAATAAAGAGCCTTGAACCACAGTGTGTAGCGCATGTGACTCAAGTATTTTATGTAGAAATTGGAAGCTTTTACTTGTAGAAATTGGAAGCTTTCTGATCAGTCTCTGTAAAGACGTTTTCGCAGGGTCTGAACCTCTGGGGACTGTTTCTGTTTCAAGTTCAAGTTACTTAGCTCGTGATTAAGAAGCTTTTATAGGCCCCAGCGGTAAATGAGAGAACAGAGGAAAAAGCATTCTTTGGCTGCGTAATTTAGCAAGACTTAATCTATCTGTTTGGGTTTTCATCCACCGGGCTTGCTGAAAACTTTAAATGATTAACCTGTCTCTCTGCGGCCGGCAGACTCTCCAGGGCTTCCATCAAGAGCCTGACAGCACAGATCACTCAGCTCGGGTTACCTTCATTATCGAGAAGCCTCTCAATCTCAGTCCAGTGGCTTTTTCTTGGGATAACAGACAGGCTCTAGATCCAGTGTTCTTTACTTTGCAGTACTTAGCAAATAAAATAAATCAGTGAGACCAAAGAGCAGGAGGCAAGCGTTTATTTAACTTTAAATGTTCCCTGGTAGGTACTCAGCAACTCAGAGTCTATTGAACTTTGAAATATTCAGCCATGTTGACTTAAGTCCCCCGACTTGGCTCAAAATATCCCAAACCGCAAGCCTGCATATCCCCGGAGGAAAGGAACCCCGGGCGACCTGGTGGAGCAAGACGTTGTTTGCCCCCGGCCAGATCTCATGACCCAACCACACCGCCCTCAGAGGACTTCGTGAAGTTGCTTTAGTAAACTAATAGCCGTGAAAGAGCAGCCTGCGAATTCTCTGCGACGTGGGGTTTTTTCTGACGGCAGAAAAGGTTCCGAAGTGATGCAGGCGAACGATGGTGTCCGAGGCTGCAGGAAGACATCGTCTCTTCCGGGGAGCGTCCCGGAGGCCGCCTTGCTCGAGCTCTGCCCACACTTGGATCTGAACTGCGTCCCAGTTACTAACTTTTATTTTTAAAGCTCTGCCCTCCCAGGAGGCCTTCACAGAGAATTTGCCAAGCGCCTCCCTGCTGCCTCGGCTGCCGGGCTGTGTGATTCCGCCCTGCGTTCTGTGTGTAGTACCCAAGTGTTTGCATCCCGTCCCCTTAAAAGTGAAAGTAAAGGAGAGAGGGAGGTCGGTCACAGCCTGTGCAGGACTGGGGCAGGGTTTTGGGATTGAGCCGGCTCCCCTGGTGGCTCAGATGCTAAAGACTCTGCCTGCAATGCAGGACACCTGGGTTCCATCCCTGGGTTGGGAAGATCCCCTGGAGGAGGAAAGGGCAACCCACTCCAGTATTTTTGCCTGAAGAATCCCATGGACACAGGAGCCTGGCGGGCTACAGTCCATGGGGTCGCAAAGAGTCGGACAGGACTGAACAGCTAATACCGTGTGATTTAGAGAGTGCCCCAGGTGTGTGTGTGGGGGGGGGAATTCTAGAAGTCCACAGGTGAAGCTTCCTTTTATAAAAGTTCGGGGGACTCCTAGGCATACATCCAGAGAAAAACATGATCCAAAAAGACACATGCACCCCAGTGTCACTGCAGAACTGTACAATGGCCAAGAAATGGAAGCAACCTAATGTCTGTTGACAGAGGAGTGGATAAAGAAGACGTGGTGCATACAGACCATCACTCAGCCATTGAAAAAATGAAATAATGCCATTTGCAGCAATGTGGATGGATCTAGACATTGTCATGCTGTGTGAAGTCAGATAGAGGAGAAGTGTCATATGACATCCCTTTTATGTGGACTCTGAAAAGAAATGATACAAATGAACTTACCTACAAAACAAACAGACTCACAGGCTTGGAGAAGGAACTTGTGGTTGCTGGGGAGAAAGCATAGTTAGGGAGTTGGGGATGGACATGGACTCACAGCTCTATTTAAAATGATAACCAACGCAGCCCTGCTGTGGAGCATAGGGACCCTGCGCAGTGTTGTGTGGGAGCCTGGATGGGACACGGATTTGGGGGAGAACGCACACATGTGTGTGCATGCCTGAGTCCCTTCGCTGTTCACCTGAAACCCTTGTTAATTGGCTAGACCCTCATCAAAATAAAAAGTTCAAAGGAAAATAACAAAGCTCGGGTGTTTATGCACACGCCTTGCAGAACATCTGAGACAGAAAAATCAGCGCTTATAATAGACAGAACTAGTAGAATATTTTAAACTGAGTAGAATGAGTGTCTAATCATTTAAATAAGCGTGGTCCAGAGAGTCTGCTTGGCACATATCCTGGCCAACTCTGAAGAAATGAAATAAAATATTTAAAACCAGGATCTGGGTTTCTTGGTATATATACTTAGAGTGCATGTAGATGAATCCATGCAGTCTGACCTTGCCAGGAGCTCTTCTTTTTTAAATTAATTTTTATTGGCGCATCATTGCTTTACAAAGCTGCATTAGTTTCTACTGCAAAATGAATCAACTATACCTGTATCTATATACACACATATATCTATATCCATCCATATGTGTATCCCGTCCTTTTTGGACTGCTTTCCCATTCGGGTCCCTGCAGAGTTCTAAGAGGCATTTATTTCCTTTGCTACACATAGGTTCTCATTCGTTTTTGCCTAGGATTCTTAAACACAGTCTTGGGGGACTTGTGCTTTTCTGCCCAAACTGCACAGCACTTGCCTGCCTGGGTCTCTGTAGGCTCCGGGTCACCAGCCCTAGTGAGGGTCCCATTCAGACAGAGAACCGAATCTGCTGGAGGCGCGGGAGGAGATGAAGGGCAGCCCAGCGGAGCCAGGCTCACTCTCCCATCGAGGCCGCTTAGGCCTCGGTGTCTCCGGGGCAGTCACAGGCCCAGAACAATCCTTTGGTGTTTGTTTTATAATCACAGTGGCATTTCCTCAACCCTTCCAGAAAATCTTTGGTTTCCACGGAGACCCACTCCATCGAAGGTCATCTACAAGTTCACATTGGATGTAACTTGTACATCCATTTTATTTTTCCTTCCGAGCCTTTGCTTCCTGGATAATTCCCTCTAGTGTTAGTTGCTCAGTCATGTCCAACTCTTTGTGATCCCATAAACTGTAACCCACCAGGCTCCTGTGTTCATGAAATTCTCCAGAGTGAACCGCATCTCCTTCTCCAGGAGATCTTCCTGACCCGGGATGGAGCCCAGGTCTCCTGCGTTGCAGGCACATTCTTTACCTCTGAGTCACCAGGAGAGCCAGCTCCTCTAGATCTATGGCTTGCTCTGGGTTTCATAGTTGTCTAGTCATTAAGTTGTACCTGGCATTTTGCGACCCCATGGACTGCAGCACGCCAGGCTTCCCTGTCCTTCACTGTCTCCCAGAGCTTGCTCAAACTCATGTCCATCGAGTCAGTGATGCCACCGAATAATCTCATCCTCTGTCGCCCCCTTCTCCTCCTACCTTCAATCTTTCCCAGCGCCAGGGTGTTTTCAAATGAGTTGACTCTTTGAACCATGTGGCCAAAGTGTTGGAGCTTCAGCTTCAGGGTCACTCCTTCCAGTGAATATTCAGAGTTGATTTCCTTTAAGATTACTCTCAGGAATTTTATTTATTGTCATCTCTACACAAGTCCAGAGGTGTGCTATCTAGGCTCACATGCCTTTCTGCTTGTCCAGTTTCCTTTGTAAGGAACATCCCCAATCCTCACTCTCAGGAGATGGCTGCAGGAGCTCCGGCTACCACGACTGAGATCCAGGTGAGGAGAAGGATGAATGCATGAGGCTAACAGGGCATCTGACAGCTAAGACAGACCCAGCCAAAAAGCTGTCTGTATTTTTTTAAGATTTTCTTTTGATGTGGACCATTTTTAAGTCTTTATTGAATTTGTGACAATACTGCATCTTTTTCAAGTTTGGGTTTTTTGGGTTTTTTTTTTTTTTTTTTTTGGCCTTGAATCTCCCTGACCAGGGATTGAACCTGCACCCCCTGTGCTGAAAGGCAAAGTCCCAACCACTGGACGGCTAGGGAAGTCCCAGTGAGCTTTCTTAAAGGTCACAGTCAGACAGTTCTGCTGACATCTCAGGAACCAGAACTTCGTCATAGAAGCACACTCTCCATCCCACCCTGGACTGCAAGAAAGACTGGGAAACGCAGTAGAAATTTTCTTTTCTTTCTTTTTTTTTTTTTTGGAGGCTAATTCCTTTACATCATTGCAGTGGTTTTTGTCATACATTGAAATGAATTAGCCATGGATTTACATGTATTCCCCATCCCGGTCCCCCCTCCCACCTCCCTCTCCACCCGATCCCTCTGGGTCTTCCCAGTGCACCAGGCCCGAGCACTTGTCTCATGCACCTAACCTGGGCTGGTGATCTGTTTCACCCTAGATAATATACATGTTTCGATGTTGTTCTCTTGAAACATCCCACCCTCGCCTTCTCCCAGAGTCTACAAGTCTGTCCTATACATCTGAGTCTCTTTTTCTGTTTTGCATATATTTATCGTTACCATCTTTCTAAAGTCCATATATATGTGTTAGTATACTGTAATGGTCTTTATCTTTCTGGCTTACTTCGCTCTGTATAATGGGCTCCAGTTTCATCCATCTCATTAGAACTGATTCAAATGAATTCTTTTTAATGGCTGAGTAATATTCCATGGTGTATATGTACCACAGCTTCCTCATCCATTCGTCTGCTGATGGGCATCTGGGTTGCTTCCATGTCCTGGCTATTATAAACAGTGCTGCGATGAACATTGGGGTGCATGTGTCTCTTTCAGATCTGGTTTCCTTGGTGTGTATGCCCAGAAGTGGAATTGCTGGGTCATGTGGCAGTTCTATTTCCAGCTTTTTAAGAAATCTCCACACTGTTTTCCATAGTGGCTGTACTATCTATTTTAACCTCGGCACTTGGTTATCCCAATTGGGAATTTGTCAGTCAGGTAGTCAAGAATGAGATGTTTGATAACGCAGAAATTTAAAATATCTACCTCACTGTTTTTTGTGGGGGGATTAAGTGCATCTGTGGAAAGCACCTTGTCAGTGGCACATGAAAATAACTTCTCTTTCTCTCCTCCTCTGTTCCCTCCTCCCAGGCTGAAATACACATGACCACAGAGCCTCAATGCCATGATCTATTTTCTGTCTAATTAGGTCTACTGAATAATGTCATTTTTTTTAAGGGAAGAGGCATGCCAGAAAAAAGAAAATTCTCATCATTGACAGAGTGTTTCAAACTAGAAATGCTATTTTGAAGACTGATTTCTTTCAATGCTTACAGGAGCACTTAACCGTTCATTTGAATAGGGCTGTTCTGCAAGCTGTTAGAAACCCATAAAAATGGTTTCTAATTCTGCACACATCCTAACTCGAAGGAACAGGAATCTCATGTTTGGTGCCCTGTCCCCAGGGCTGACCACATCCACAGAGTTCCCACCAGCCTAGGCACACACTTTTTGCACAGTTTTAAGATCTTCATCATAAAGTAACTCATTGGGGCATCAGAGTTTGTTATCAGTCTAAACAGAAAATGAGAGATGCATGTTACACAGGATGCTGGTCGTATTAATGCATCTAATCTGGGTAAGAGGGTTTGCTGGACAGAACACAAGAGTGTGGACAGGCAGAGTCCAGGAAGTAAAGTGAATGGGACTAGACTGGTGTGAGACAAGCTAAAAGGAGGAAGGGGCAAGTTTGCTCGTTGTTCTGGAGGTTGTTATCTACTTGGTAGATGGCAGTACTCTAATTTAGCTGAGTAATTGCTGCTCTGAAATCCAACTCGATAGGGCATGTGCAATTTAAGAAATGGTTTTGCATTTCTGAAGCAAGATGAGAAAAATAAATGGTGTGATTTTTCTCTCTGACATTAAGTTCCAGGATAATTTTGCAACCTGTGACCTTCAGAGATCTCTTGTCCATACAACAGCAGGAATAAAAGATTTGCACATGTGCATTTATAAAATGACTTTATTGCTCACAGACAAAAGAAAGAAGGAGGAAAAGGAGAGAAGGAAGGGAGGGAGGAAAAAAAAAACAAAAGAAAAATAGCTTATATTCCCATATATTTTACTTCTATTGGTAATCTGGTGCTCTGATTCAGTAAAATTTACTTGTGTGCTTTAACTTAAATGGTGAGAGAGGGGGGAATTTTCCAGAAAAAAAGCAAAAACTATGTGTATACATATTTATATTTATATAAAATAAATGAAAAGAGAACTGTGGCATATACTTAATATCAGCTCAGCAACAATGGAAAAAAATCATACAGATAATTCTGAAGGTAGCTGATAATTCTTCAGTTGATAAAGCTTAGAGTGACTCTTCATTCCTAGGTGATCAGGTTTGTGTTTAAAGTAATCATGATTAACATCTCTTAACATGGAAATAGAGTGTACAAGTTTATCTCCTGCCCTACAATTTAAGCAATTCTGAAGCACTTAGCTGATCTGCTTCAAAATGTGCATTAGAATCACCTTAATTATATTTCACAAAATCCTTCATTTAAATGATGGTTCCAAGTTCCAAGGAAGGGTTATTAAAATCCAGAGTTTAAGTTGTTTCTGTTTTCTAAAGTGACCAAGATAGAAAATATCCATAATTGCTTGTAAGCGAAAATAAAGACTTTTCTCCTCACAGTCTCCCCACCTCCTAACGCCCCACCCAACTGCCAAAAAAATGAAAATAAAAAAGGCCCCATCCCGTGTGTAGCCAGAGCTCCAATCTTTCAAGACACAGAGACATGCTTCCTCTCAGAGTCTGAGACTGTTTATGGGTCTCCAACTCTTCACCCCACCTCTGCGACCCTGACCTTTCCTCCTGCCCTCAGAGAAGGAGGGGGCAGGTGGGCGGCAGAAACCCCCTTGTCACCGACCTGACAAAACTCCTGTTTGCCGCCTGCTCTTCCACACACAGCCACTCCTTGGAGTCAGTCACCCAGGGCGTTTGAGAGAGAAATCTCTCTCTGAAAAGTAATGCCCACTTTTCTTCTGCCTTGTGGATGAGAGAAAAAGTAACTTCCAGTCATTTTTGATCCTCCCCTGGCAAGTGGCACAGAGGCTCTGTCAGAATTTGGTGACAGGAACACTTCTTACAGATGCATTCTCTGCCAGCTGATACCAAGACCCTCGGAGGGGTGAACACGGTGACTCGAACGGGTCCGGTGAGTTCACAGTGAAACAGCTCAACATCACAAGCTACTGAATGCATTCCTTGCACATCCTGATTGTAAGACATAAGATTTTTATAGGTAGCTCATTACACTATCAATTTGGATATGTTTAAAATTTTATCATTCATGCTATTTTCCTTTCTACTGTCTATTATTATTTGTCCTCGTATCCTTTGTTCCTTATTACTGAAATATTATACTTCCAGCAGATAACACAAGTGTATGGAATAATTAAAAGAGATGAAATTTAAATTAATCAATTAGGCTTCTTGATAGCCTCCCTAATATAACAGTTGCTAGCCAAAAAAAAAAAATTAAACAATTGTATACAATGCAATGTTGAGATATCTTTTTTTATTTAACCTGCTCTATTTATCTCTCATCACCATCAAAGACAGGTGTCACAATCTTCAAAAGCTCTGTTTATAACCAGTTGCCTTATGGTGATTGGCTAGAGAGTAAGAATGACTGCGTGGTAGGGAGCCCTCACAGTTAGGATTCAGGACTACATTTGGGATTCTACGGAAATCCTATTTAAAGTCAGCAGGGCCTTCTGGTAGGGCGCTTCCTTACACTCCTCGGGGGCGGAGGGGGTGGTCTCCTCTGGGTTTTCCGAGCTGCTGACAATGGCCACCGCGCTGAACGACCTTCTTCTGACCTTGGCGTCGGGCGGGGCGGCCCCTCGCAGGGGCAGGGCCTTTTCCACGCTGTGGAGCTGCTGGTCTTTCCAGTCGAGCTGCTTGGCGCTGCAGAAGGGGGCGTAGACCTCCACGCTGCCTTCGAACTGCAGGCAGTTCACCTTGTAGTACTTCCTCTTCACTTCCAAGACGTCGTGAAACCTGTGGCCCCAGAGGATTTCCCGGGGCACGTAGGAGCTCCGGGACTGGTGGGACGTCCCGGTGGAGTCCCCGGTGTAGATGAACGTCACCAGGATCTCAAAGTTATCCCTGGCCACGGCCTTCCGGTCGAGCGCATAGAGGGGGCTGTCGCGGTCGATCTCATGCACGATGGTCACCGGGGTGACGAGGATGATCTGGTCGTTGAGCAGCCTCAGGTCCTTGAAGGCCATGGTCATGCGCCCCTCGCCGTCCTCCGCGTAGCGCAGCAGCTGCGCGCGGACCGTGCCCTCCACCACGTGGTTGGGGCGGAAGTCCCCGATGCGCCACATGAGGCAGAGCTTGCCGTCCCTCATGCCCACCAGTGCGAAGTAGCTGAACCGGATGGTCTGCGCCCTCTTCCTGGCCGTGGCCATCTTGGCCAGGGCCGCCCCGATGATGAAGGTGTTGATGACACAGCTCAGGATGGACTGCAGGATGACGGTGAGCACGGCCACGGGGCACTCCTC
Organism: Odocoileus virginianus; assembly: GCF_023699985.2. Classification (NCBI taxonomy): domain Eukaryota; kingdom Metazoa; phylum Chordata; class Mammalia; order Artiodactyla; family Cervidae; genus Odocoileus; species Odocoileus virginianus. The sequence goes on from NC_069690.1 coordinate 57,438,764, forward strand.
GGTGACGCAGCGGTAGCCGTAGCCGATGGTGGTCTGGGTCTCCAGGGAGAAGAGGAACGCCGCCGTGAAGGAGTGGACGTTGTCCACGCAAGGCGTGGCGCCCGGGCCCTGGTTCTGCAGGTCGCCGTGGTGGAAGGCTATGAGCCAGAAGACCGAGCCGAAGGCCAGCCAGGAGAGGACGTAGGACAGTGAGAAGATCACGAACATGTGGCGCCACTTGATGTCCACGAGGGTGGTGAAGATGTCCACCACGTAGCTGCCCCACTCCCCGAAAATGTGCTTGAAGTACACGTTGCAGCTGCCGTCTTTGTGCAGCAGGCGCCGCCTCGCCCTGCGCTTCTCGGCCAGAAGGCGCTCCGGGGCGTAGCCCGGGCACTTGGGGTCCACGCTCACGATGGGGTAGCTGCCGCCGTAGTAGCTCATGCTCGCCGGCGCCCTTGGGGTATTTCCGGGTGACTGCTGGGGAAGCAAGGGTCGGAGGAGCGCTGCTCTTTGCGAGTTTGGGATTTTTCCACTTCAAACCTGAAAAACAGAAAATTCCACACCTTCTTTAGCTTTCAGTCTCCTTCTTTAGAGCAATTGGCCCAATTCGAAGCAATTTGATGCCGTCTGAAACAGCTCAGACTTCATCTGAACGGCAGAGACCTTAAGTATTGATCACTCATTTCAGTTTAGAATCCAACTCAGTCATTACAGGAGCAAACTATGCAATTAGAGAAAATAACATTTTTATATATGCATAAGGCTTCAGTAAACACTGTGATTATCCCAAATGAGGCCTCACGGCCTCTTCTGACCCAACGTTAAAAAAAAAAAAAAATTGTCTTCATTTTGTAGACTCTTCTGGCCTGAGGACATTTAGAAAACAAAACAATCTATAATGTAAAAAGGCAAAACAATTCATGTATTTGTCTAGCCATCTTAGAGGCTTTCTGTTTAAGTCAGATGGTTTTCCTTAGAAAAAGGCAAATAAGAGTTTTTATGTTCCAAAGGGTGGTGAGCAGGGAGGAACTGGGAGATTGGGATTGGCACATATATGCAATTGATATGGTGTATAAAATATTATAAACTAGATAGCTAATGATCACATTCGCACAGCACAGGGAACTCTGCCTAATGCCCAGTGGTGTCCTGAGGGGGATGGAAGCCAAAAGGCAGGGGGATATGTTCACCTGTGACTGATGCATTCCCCTGCACACCAGAAACTAGCTAGCAACATTGTAAAGCAACTATGCTCCAATAAAAAATAACTTAAGCAAAGAGGGGGTTTCTAGTTACTGGTACAGTGTAACTTACATACAGGTTGTATCATAGATGGTCCCTTGCCTTCTGTATCTGCAGCCTCCTTCTCTTCCACAGAGGTGTTTCTTCCTTGTGTGGTTCCCAGGACAGAACAGAACTGACAAGGATGCTGTTTCAGACTCAACTTTACCCTAGCTCCTCCTTTAGTTTTGAGAGGAAAAAAAAATCTTTCTTAACCCTGGAGGAGTTAAAACCACTCCCAGGTGAGCTTTCAATAAAGTATAAAATTGCTCCTGTCTTTGTTTCAAAACATCCATACTTTTTTTTTTTCTTCTTTCTTTCCTTTTTTTCTCCGACACTGGAAGCTCTTCTCTTTCTGTCTGAATAGAAGCCGAAGATGTGCCAAGGCCACTCGTCTTGCTTCCCTCTTAAAGGGAGCGTGCTGCAGTTGGACCCTCTCCCCCAGCTCTTCACTGTGCGCCTAAGGTTTTCACGGCCCTGCCTGGGCAAAGTCGTTTTCCTTCCTCCAAATCCATTCACTCTTTAAAGATCAAGTTATATTGATACATACAGTTATTATTGCTTTCAGCTTCTTCGATATAGGTCAATGGTTTTCCAGCTCAACTCAAAGTAAGTTTAAATAATTCAATACTGAGTGGTCTTTAGTTACTTCTCTGCCAAAACAGCCAAGTCACGGGGGCCCAGTGCTAATGGTTCAGTAGTTACTAGAACCTGTTTTCTGCACCATCTACCTGCCAGGTGGGGGAGAGTGGAGGAGGGAGGAGACGTTGTACTAGAGGATCCTGTTGCTTGGCTGCCTAGAAAATTTCACAGGAATAAATAGTATTCCAGACATTGAGACACCTCCACCTTGAAACCAACCAAAGAAATTAATCACCAAGTATTTATCCAGTGCCTTCCCAAGATGAAAGGGAGGAATGAGTTAATCCACCCCCCACCCCCAAAGTCAACAGGAATCATTTTTCTTCTTCTCCAGGGACCAGGCCCACTTTACAATAAGCACTTTGTCTGGTGGCCCATTGTGAGGATGGACACTCTGCCTACAGCCAAGATGTCCTGGGAGGCATGTCCAAGTTCTCCCCGTCCGTCCGGCTGCCTCCGGCTGCTTCACCCACCAGCCTTCAGATCTGCCTTGATTAGTCATGTGTCTTTGTTCAGCTCTTCAACTGCGTTTTGGGGAGACAACTGCATACTTTCAGGATGTGGCCCGCGGCTGAGCAAACCTATCCTGAAATGTTGAAGGCAAAATATCCCCATGCCCTGTGACGCCCCAGAGGGTGGGATGGGGCGGGAGCTGGGAGGGGGGTTGAGGAGGGAGGGCACACGTGTGTACCTGCGGGCAATTCATGTAGAGATACGGCTAAAACCAACACAGTATTGCAAAGCAATTATCCTCCAATTAAAAATACACTTAAGTTAAAAAAAAACAGAAAACTATTTCCACAAATGTTGCCCACAGGATACAGGATTCTTTGTAGGTCTGACTGATGTGCCTCGGATGGACACATTATAAACAGGAAGCTATTCAAGGTTGTCAGTGTCTACTCCCTCATCTGATCATTGGAGGCATGAGAATGCAACAGTCTCATCAGAGGCCCACAGGACTGCAAATTAAGAAGCTGATTCAGAGATAGGGCTGTTCTCTTCATCCATGCTTCCTTCTAACCCAGTTCCTTCAAGGGAGCTGCACCCATCGTGGGAGTCATAAATCAAGAGCTGCTGTGAGACACTCTGCTCTTTCCTGCTGCCAAAAGGAAAAAGAGAGGTTTTTCTTTGAAATGGCATTTGCTTGGCATTGCTCGGAGTTTCAGTAGCGCCAACAAATGTTATAAACAAGCCCTTTTTAAAAATACCTTCCACAGTATGCTAATTGGTGAATGAAGTTTCAATTAATACAAGCTACAAGTGAGCAAATGTGAATCTGTGGGAAAATTATTTCTGCATAATGTAACAATGTCAGGGATACAAGTTAACAGCTGTGAGAATTCTGTTCCCGAAACCATCAGGTCCTCTACTGTGGTTTATTATCCTGATCATACATTTCAGCTTGTCCAGAGAAAAGTGTTCAGATTCTGTTTAAATGTGTACAATTTATTCATCTATCCTTCAATTTTCCCACCATGTAAATGATGCATTTCCTAAAAGGCAATGTCCTTTAAGCTAAATGATAGATGACAGTGAAACTGATTTATTTAGTGTTAACCATTTTTCAGCCTTACACCATGAGCTAAGATGCTTACAAAGGCCCTGTTGTCACAATGGGTAGAAACAATGTAGGTGTGTGTTTTTTTTTTTAGTCTCTTGTTTCATGTGTTGTGTTAACTTGAGCACTTTTCTAATAGTTTATGGATAAAGAACAGAAGATAAGGTTTGCCGATTGACTGGACATTTCTATAGTTAACATTTGTTTTCCTCAGAATTAAAACTGGGCTTTAAAATTACCCGAATGCTTTCAAAATCATCTTGCCACCATCAATCCCATCATGAAAAAGTATTTTCAGGGCTTCCCAGGTGGTGCTAATGGTAAAGGATTCCTCTGCCAATGCAGGAGACACAGGAGACTCAGGTTCGATCCCTGGGTCAGGAGGAGGAAATAGCAGCCCACTCCAGTATTCTTGCCTGGAAAACCCCCTGAAGAGAACAGCCTGGGGAACCACAACCTGTGGGGTCGCAATAAGTTGGACACGACTGAGCAACAAACCACGCATGCAAACTATCTTCAGTGTTCCTGGTTCTATATTTCCTTTTGCATGCTTTATTCCTTGGTCTCCTAAAACTAATGGTGGCTATTTCATTCCCTGCAAAACTCCTTTTTTTAACAAAATGGGAATTTGATCACTGAAATTAAAAAATGGTGGGCTATAAAGTTCAAAAACAAATGCTAGTTCTAAGGTTCCCTTTTCTACTCCAGTTTCTAGCTATCTTGCCTGGTGATTAATGAGAGAGATAGGAAAGGATCTTCAATGTTATATGGACTTTGTCCTGACGTGGAGTTCTTTTACAGACGTGACTTGAGTAGGAAGCAGCACACAGTGAGGAGGGTGGATCTTCCTGAAAACAGCATCCTAGTTCATCACAACTTTCAAAGAAACTTAGGAGGGAACACAGGTGAGAGAAAAAAAGTTAGAAGGGTAGGAGATCCAATCCTCATAACGACTTTTCTCCAACCTCGCTCATTGTACTAAGTAAAGACATTAAAAAGCTCCTTGATCTGCTCTGACCAGTGACATCTGCTGTTAGGCCCCAGCTTTTCAGATCTCTGTGTGAATTCAGGGAGAAACCCTTACTGGTAAAGCCCACCTTCTGGGCTACAGAAGGTGGCTCAGTGGTAAAGAATTCACCTGCCAAAGCTCAGGAGATGGGGGTTCGATCCCTGGGTCGGGAAGATCCCCTGGAGAAGGAAATGGCAACCCACTCCAGTATTCCTGCCTGGGAAATCCTCTGGAGAGAGGAGCCTGGCGAGCTACAGTCCGTGGGGTCACAAAGAGTCGGACACGACTGAGCATCGGAGCACGCACATGGAAATGACAGGGAAAATTTTCAGCAAAACAGAGGAGCAGCCTGCCTATCTGTCCCCTATTCTCAATGCACAAAAATGCTTCAGTCAGACTCACCAGTTTTGAAACAGATCTGCCATTTTGCTATATACTCTCAAACTCAAGTCATTTACCAAGCAGAATACTCTGTAAAGAGTTCTTCAGGCCTAAGTTTCTCATTAGCACATTGAGGGTATAACACAGTGGCTAAGACTTTACAATCCTCTGTCACCTTCGTAATAAAATTTGATCTGGTCGCTAGCCTCTGCTTAATATAAATATATGAATAGCAATAGTAATCATCTCTGTATAATTGGAGAGGCAGCACCAATAAAAGTCTAAAACATCTTCAATAACACTCACTTGTCACTTCTGTGGCCTTTGAGATGAACAAGTGCTTTCTTTCCCGTGTAAATGACTTTCATGAAGTCATCCAGAATCAAGTTACTTTCCTGGCAAAACTGTTAGATAGGGTAAATTTTGGTGGAAACGTGAGAGTTGAAAGGGCAGAGATTAGAGAGGGTGGCCTGAATTCTCCTTGCAGGTCATGATGTTTGAGAATGTGCTTGGCAGGAGTCTGTGGGGTGGGGGTGGGGGGGAGGGAGTTCAGGAGAGGTGTGATCCAGGGGAATGAGGGTGGGCTCTGGTTGGTGAAGAGGCAAGAAAGAGGGATGCTAATGAGTTAGGAGAGGACCCAAACAAGCTATTTTGCACAAAATCTGTCCCACAACTTCTTGTCTTGGAATGAAGCCCGAGCCTGACCTTGCCTGGAATCATCAGTAAGACACTCAGATGCTCTTAGGTGGGCCTGACGCTCAGTCACTGAACATCTGCTTCACCCACTCCCTGCAAGATGCCTCTCGTCCTTCTCCACCTACCCCGTCTCCCTGGTTTCAGTGTCTCCCTTGCTGACAAATCCGCAACATTTCATGCTCCCTTCTCAGCTGCTCCACACCCCCCGGAGGAGCCACGGCTACACATGGAGCTTCTGTTACGTCTCTGTTCCCTCTCCCCTCCAACCCTGGTCCAGCTTCTCAGCAACCGTGGATTTTACCTCTTCCCAGATACGATCTTACAGCTTCCCTTTCTGAATCAATTTACAAAGCTTTACGTTGAACAGAGGGGTTTCATACTCAGCGTCTCCTTAGGTTCACTGATAACACATATGTTAAATATAGTATAATATATATATTAACTCTAAAATGCATATGCATTATAACATATGTTATAATATGTTATTAGCAAACTTAAGGAGATGCTGAGAAGGGAGACGCTGGGAAGATGCAGAAACCCACCCCTAAAGGTGCTGCTATTAGCTTTATCTGGAGGCCCTTTCTTCAGCCCTCTTTTCCTTTGGGCTCCTCTCATGGTTCAGATGGTAGAGAATCTGCCAGCCATGCAGGAGACTTGGGTTCCATCCCTGAGTTGGGAAGATCCCCTGGAGGAGGAAAAGGCAACCCACCCCAGCATTCTTGCCTGGAGAATCCCATGGACAGAGGAGCCTGGCAGGCTGCAGTCCGTGGAGTTGGAAAGACACGACCTAGTGACTAAACAAGAACAGACACAGACAGTGTGTGGCCCCCAGAGCTGTGGACGTCACCGTTGCTTCCCACGGTGAAGCCGCCTGGGCCGCTTGTCTGTCCTTCCGCCGCTTCCCCAAAACCCTAGGGGCTGCGTCACTTTCTTTCATCTTTCACAACTATTCAGCTCAGCCCAGTCGCTCAGTCGTGTCCGACTCTGCGACCCCATGAGCTGCAGCCCACCAGGCTCCCCTGTCCATCCTCAGCTCCCGGAGCTTGCTCAAACTCATGCCCATTGACTCAGTGATGCCACACAACCTCTGCGGCCTCATCCTCTGTCGTCCCCGTCTCCTCCCGCCTTCAATCCCTCCCAGCATCAGTGTCTTCTCTGATGAGTCAGCTCTTCACATCAGGTGGCCAAAGTACTGGAGGTTCAGCTTCAGCATCAGTCCTTCCTATGAATATCCAAGACTGATCTCCTTTAGAATGGACTGGTTGGATCTCACTGCAGTGCAAAGGACTCTCAAGAGTCTTCTCCAACAGTACAGTTCAAAAGCATCAGTTCACAACTACTACCAAATAGAAAATTCCCTAGACCTTGTTCTCCACACACACACACACACACACACACACACACACCTGTATACACGGTACATATACTTCCAGCTCAGTTTAAGAATTTTATTGTTATTTGCTCTGAGGAAGCAACCTAAAGGAAACAAGACTGACAAGCTCAGCAATGTTAATGAATTAATTCTCAAACAGCTTATCATGCCGTCTTCTGTTTTAAATGCTATGTACCTGCATTACTGAGCCGGCTCTGAAGCTGTTTATTGTTCTCATCTTGAAAATAAGCCTGCCCTCCCATGTCGGTTGGGTGTCAGCCCTTCTGGCTTAGAGTTTACCTTGAGTTGGACCCAGATTCTCATGGATATCATGACATCTTAATGTCTCTTTGAGAGACCACAGTTCAATTTCCCCTCGTTGTGGAAGGAAAGCCTTTCCCCAGTGGTCTCCAAAACTCCAGTGGAAAATTTGTGATTTTTTCCTTATTTTGCATTTTTTTAAATTAATTTTTTAAAAAATTGAACTTCTGCTGTGTGTTTGAACTGCCCACCTTCAAGAATGAACCAGCCACCTTTGCGATGCTTCCCAGGGGGCACAAGCAATACAGAACCTGCCTGCGATGCAAGAGACACAAGAGACTGGGGTTCGATCCCCGGGTCGGGAAGAGCCCCTGGAGGAGGGAATGGCAACCCGCTCCACTATTCTTGCCTGGAGAATGCCATGAACAGAGGAGCCTGGTGGGCTATGGTCCATGAGGTCACAAAGAGTCAGGCGTGGTTACCATGGGGTACGGTCCAAGCTCCACAGTACAGTCCTCCAGCAGTGAAGTTAAAAGGAGGGCATATGGAGATCAAAAAAAAAAAAAAAAATGTCTGGCAGTAAAACGTGTTTAATAGAACTTATTAAAAAGATGATTGAATGATTAGAAATGTGGTTCTCCTAATGCAAATGCATGCTATTATATTTTTATTTCAAAGATAAAATATAGGGGTTTCCCAGGTGGTGCAATGGTAAAGAATCCACCTAGTAATGCAGGACACGCAGGAGATGTGTGTTCAACCCCTGAGTCGGGAAGATCCCCTGGAGAAGGAAATGGCAACCCACTCTAGTATTCTTGCCTGGAGAATCCCATGGACAGAGGAGCCTGGTGGCCTATAGTTCATGGGATAGCAAAAGAGTTAGACATGACTTAACAAATAAACCACAGCATATATATATATATATATATATATATATCATATACACACACACACACACACATGTGCGCGTATGCTTGTGTGTGTGGTCAATCGCTTCAGTCCTGCCCAACTCTTCAGGACCCCATGGACTGCAGCCCACCAGGCTCCTCTGTCCATGGGATTCTCCAGGCAAGAATACTGGAGCGGTTGCCATGCCCTCCTGCAGGGGAAAGCCCATATATATGTGTCTCTGTGTGTGTGTGTGTATATATATACATTTATAATTTGAACTATTTCTGGAAGTGAGTTGGCTGCATGTGACAACAGTGTGTGAATTTGGTACAGTTTCAGATCTAGCAATTCCACTTGTAACAATTTATCCTGAAGAAACCATCATGAATGAGCAGAGAGACGTGGCTAATTTGTAGGGCTCTTTGTAGTAGCAGATTGTGAGTACGGCTTACCATCTAATAAATGTGGGCTTGTTTCATAGGTAATGGTACAATTGTATCATTGCTCATTACTTTTAATGTAGTCATTAAATGTGATAGAGTAGAAGCATGACAGAAAAAATAGAAAACATATTGTTTGGTGGAAAAAAATGAAAGAGGACTATAAAACATCTTGTACAATATATTTTTTTCTAAGTTTAAATACATTTAAATATGGAGAAAAGACAGAATGACATAAACAAATTATGGATTGTGACCCTCTCTGGTATGATATACTTTTTCTCCCCTTTTTTCTTCTAATTTGTCTATCTACATTTTCTAAAATTTTACAATGAACATGCATTCCTTCTGCAAAAAAAAAAAAAGAATACACAGGTATTTTCAGCTGGTACTTTGAAGCATCCCAATTCTGAGGCTCTTTAAAGGGAAAGGAAACCAATCGCTGTCTACAAGCATGTATTAGAACTTTTAAAAGGCAACTATAAATAGCCCAGAGAGGCTGACAGTCTTACGGACGTTCAAAGTCAGACACTGATGCTGTAACTTTTGCTGGAACAATTCACAGAAACAAATATAGTGACATTTATTTCATCTAAGTAAAACCAGATCTCATTTAAAACAAGGAAGTGGGGGAAGAGAGAGTTGGGTCAGGTTTGGCTGCTGGAGAGATCATGAAAGCAGATGGCCACAGATCAGGGCTACATACAGCAGAGTGTATAGTTCAAGTTCAACAGGCGCCTAAAGTGGCTCTTGTCCCTCAGTGCCACCTTGCCTCCCTTCCCCTTTCCAAAACCTATTAAACTGCTGATGCCTGCACTTCTTGGCTAGTACACTCAAGTCCGTTTTAAGGATCTTTCTTTTATCCTAATATTTGCAATCGCTTTGGAAAGAAAATGTTAAAAATTGTGCCATTTTTCAACTTGACTGCTTTAAGATCTATGTCAATGGATCTTTAAGACACAAGGAAATGATCTTTCGAGACAGATGAATTTGAAGAAGGCAATTAGAGGTTTATGATGCTGTGATTCAGTCGCTAAGCCCTGTCTGACTCTTTGCAAGCCCATGGACTACAGCGAGCCAAGCTCCTCTGTTCTCCACTATCTCTCGGAGTTTGCTCAAATTGATGTCCATATCTAACCATCTCACCCTCTGCCTCCTTCTTGTCTTCTGCCTTCAGTCTTTCCCAACATCAGGGTCTTTTCCAACAAGTTGGCTCTTCGCATCAGGTAGCCAAAGTACCGAAGCTTCAGCTTCAGCATCAGTCCTTCCAGGATTGATTTCCTTCAGGATTGATTGACTGGTTTGATCTCCTTGTTGATGGGCCTAATGAGCTGGCCCTAGCCAGTTCTTCGTAACTCATCTTTAGCAACCTAAAATCTCCTTAGATACCCCTGCAAGCAGTAGAGTATGAGTGCCGCTGCTTCGCTTGCTTTTGTGCCCCAATGGTTACTGGAGTGTAGTTGATTACAATGCTGTATCAGTTCCCACTCTACAGCAAAGGGAATCAGCTATGTGTATACACATATCCCCTCTTTTTCAGATTCCCTTCCATTTTAGGTCAGTACAGAGCACTGAGAAGAGTCTCCTGAGCTCTATGGTAGGTTCTCAAGTTACCTATCATATATGTAGTGCTGTATATACATCAATCCCATTAGAGAAAAGCAAACATCATCTGTCAGTGCATATATGTGGACTCTTTTAATCAAAAAATGGTACAGATGAACCCATTTACAAAGCAGAGATGGAGACGTGTGTTTTTTAAAGTGTAGTCTATTAACCACCTGATTCTGAGATTCTAGGGAAGCCTGTTACACCTGCAGATCTCCAGGCCCGAAAAGCGGCAGCTCACAGGTTGCTAGGAGGAGTAAATGAGCTATGTCCCCAAGCCTGCTTTCACAGTCCCTGGCATTTAATGAGGAGTTAACTGCAGTGCTCGTAGCTATGACTACAGTCCAAGTATCGATCCAAATGAGGAGAGAGAGAGAGTGAAGCATGGACCTAGAGATGATCATAACTAACTGAAGTAAGTCAGACAGAGATCATATGGCATCGCTTATATGTGGAATCTAATTAAAAGGGAGTTAAATGAAATTATTTACAAAATAGAAAAAGACTTACAGATTTCAAAAGCAAACACATGGTCACCAAAGGGAAAATGTGGGGTGGGTGTAGGGATAGGTTAGCAGTTTGGGATTAACATACATACACCACTCTAGATAAAGTAGATAACCCGTGCAAACCACAGTATAGCCCAGGGAACACTGCTCTATATACTGCAATAACTGATATGGGAAAGAATCTGAAAAAGAATGAATGCATGCATGTGTATAACTGAATCACTCTGCCATACACCTGACACACAGCTTTGAAAATCAGCTATACTCCAATCAAATTAATAAAAAAGAGTGAGAGATTGAGAGTTACCTGCCATTTTGCTTTTTCTAAGAATGACTAGATTGTCAACTTCCATGCTTGTTTAAAAGTTCCCTCCTTGCACATAATTGCCTTGATAAAACTTTCAAGGCTACCCAGGTAGGTCAATGGTAAAGAACTCACATGCCAACATAGGAGGCGAAAGAGACGTGAGTTTGATCCCTGAGTCGGGAAAATCCCCTGGAGTAGCAAATAGCAACCCACTAGGGGGTCCCATGGACAGAAGAGCCTGTCAAACTGCAGTCCTTAGGGTCACAGAGTCGGACATGACTGAAGTGACTTAGCATGCCCATAACCTTCAAGGAGCCATGCCAGAGGAACCGAGAAGAACCGCAACTATCACTCAGAATAGAACCCATTTCCTACCAGACACTCATGTTGCTTTCTAAATGCCAGGTCATCTATGGGCAACCTAGGATAGCTCCCATGTAGTCTGATTTGGGAGCTGCCCTGGTAGACCCTAACTGCCCGTTCCAAAGGAAACGGACGTTATGGGAAGTGTGTGTGCTATCATGTTTGACCTCCTCCAAGCTTGGTATGCAGGGAATTCCAACCAGAAACAAAGTCTTATCTCTCTATGGTTATATTCCCATTTTTGTGAGAATCACCTGCAAATTATCTCATTTTTTGGCAATTACAGAGAGCCTGTTTATTAATCTATTCAATCTTCTGGGTGTCATTAAACTCAAAAATGTCATTTGCTCATAGACCAGGAAATCCTTGGATAGTATCTACTACATCTTTGACCTTTAAATGATTGAGTGTCTCTTCTAAGCTGTCAAAATGAAAACTCATGGCATCTTTACTGGGGAGGAAAGCAAAGCAACTGTGATTGGCTCTTATTTCAGTTCCCATTTTCCTTTGTGGATACAGTCAGTTGGAGACAGTCTTCAAATAAAAGACAATTGATTTCCCTAGGAAGATTTGGATAGACAGGCCACTGAGACAATACCCTAAGCTCTGTGCTGCCTGTCACATGAGATTGGCTTTCTATTAGCCTGAGCCTTTTCAAGGGCACTTGGCAAAAAAGCATTGCCACTCACTACAGAAAACAGAAGATTTAGGCAGCTGGCAGAAGTTAGTGTGTTTGGTAGACTTGTGAGTTTCCATGTATTTCATTTCCTCTGCCTCTCCACTGATTGTACTTCAGTTTCCACTAGAGTGCTACAGAAGAAGAAGAAATCACCCTACCTAAGTTGGAAGGTTAGATTTCATTATCTGTGAATGCCTATACAAACAGGGGTGACCCAGGTTAGCAATGTTATGTTAATCGCTCAGTTGTGTCCAACTCTCTGCAAACCCTGTGGACTGCAGTCCATCAGGCACCTCTGTCCATGAACTTCTCCAGGCAAGAATACTGGAGTGGGTAGCCCTGTCCTTCTCTGAAGGGTACAAGGGGGACTCTTCCCGACCCAGGGATCAAACCCGGGTCTCCTGCATTACAGGCAGATTCTTAACCATCTGAGCCACCAGAGGTTAGCAATACTTGGCTTAAAAAGAGAAGTGGTTCCTCCAGCTCTGTCTTTGTTTTTCTTTCTCAAGGTTGCCTTGGCTATTTGGGATCCTTTGCATTTCCATACAAATTGTACATGTTTTTGTTCTAATTCTATTAAAAATGCCATTGGTAATTTGATAGGGATTACATTGAATCTGTAGATTGCTTTGGATAGTATAGTCATTTTCACTATATTGATTCTTCCAAGCCAAGAACATGGTGTAATCTCTCCATCTGTTTGTGTTGTCTTTGATTTGGTAACCTAGATGGGTGGGATGGGGGTAGGTGGGAGGGAGACTCAGAAGGGAGCAGATCTATGTATACACACGGCTGTTTGCTTCATTGTAAAGCAACTATGCATGTTAAGCTGCTTCAGTCACGTCTGACTCTGCAACCCTATGGATTATATTCCACCGGGCTCCTCTGTCCCCGGGATCCTCCAGGCAGGAATCCTGAAGTGGGCTGCCATTTCCTACTCCAACGGATTTTCCCTACCCAGAGACTGTACTCGGGTCTCCTCTGTCTCCTGCATTGGCAGGTGGATTCTTTACCACTAGTGCCACATGGGAAGCCCCAAGACAACTATACTCCAAAAAAAGAAGAAGAAGAAGTGATATGTTCCCAGCATTTCTTGGGCTGGAATATTCACTGAGTTGAACTCTGGGGAGGTGAGTCTGAAGCAGATGGGTGCACTTTCCCCTTAAATCTCCAGGTAAGATGTAAAGTAAGTCTTTCACCTGCACTGTAAGAGGCTCTATCCTACCAATGCCTGTAAGGAGCTGGAAAGGTCATGGAAGCAGCCTCTGCATATTCGTCAATTCAGTCAACCTTTAACTGCATGTGAGGCACGGTGAGGACTAGTCCCAAGGATTATGAAGATGATTACTGCCCTTGAGCTGACATCAGTCTTGCCAAGGACACCCCACAAGCTCTGTCAAGACAGCCCCCTGATCTACTGGTTAAGAATCTGCCTTGCAAGGCAGGGGACGTGGGTTTGATTCCTGTTCAGGGAACGACGATTCCACGTGCCGAAGTGCAACTGGACCCGCACGCCACAACTAGAGTTCATGATATGAAGGTGGCATCACATTGTAGATCCAAAAGAAAGGTGTTTAGGTTTGAGACCTCTCCCAGCATTTAAGGTGCAAAAGGCACCTCCCCAGGGTTTGTTTTACTTTTGTACTTAATACTTGATTTTCTAGGCAAACGAAGAAAGATGGTGGCATAGATAAACCATGGGAGGAAAGAAGTGAGAAATCGATTTGCATTTGGCTTGGAATAAATCACAGGCTCTGAAAAGCGTGCCCCATTTCTGTACATCGCTGGCTCGTAAAACAACTTTCTATTCCCTGAATCCAAGTTATCAGAGAGGCAGGATGTAATCAAGGGGAACATTCTGAGTAGTTGAGCAAAAGGTGGTTTATGAATTTTTATTTTTAATTCCTTGAGCTAATTCATCTAGCAAATAATCTGCCTATGGAAATTCAAGAGGTGCTAGGCTTGAACAAATAGACAGAATCCCCACATCCAAATCAAAATTCATTCTTAGGCAAGAATGTACACAGCACAGTGATGTGGAGAGAGATTTCCAATATGTTTTGAAAATTCCTCAATTTTTAGCTACTGATTTTATTAAAAATCATTCATAACTATTGTAACTGTAGCTGCCTTTCATGTGAGGCTGACTAGAGGAGGTAATGAAGAGGCATCTTTTCTCTGGTAATAAAAATAACTTTTGGCTTCAACTTAATAAAAATGCCAGCTTGCACCCATGTAAGGGAGATAACATTTCTGAAAAATTCATTCAATTGATGAGCCTTGGCCGTACTGCAGAAGTTTAAAATCTTAACAGAAAGAATATGCTATGAACTAAAATAATTGTTTCCCCTTCATAGAATCTAGGACCAGGAGAAGAACTATTGGTTTTTTAACTGAGAAATGTAAATATCATTGACAAATTAAACTCCCAAACCTCGTACAAATTTCCTGTAGAAAAACAAACTGGATGCCCTTGAAAAAAATCAGAAGCCTGCCCTCAAAGGCATGAGTACATTCAACAGCTTGTGAATATACTCATGTCAGCTTCCACACCCACAAACATTCAAGAGAGGAGAGGAGACATAATAGGTTGACGGGATATTTACTCTCTTAATCATTTGGATTAGGCTACATGGCACCACAATCTTGTGAAATCCACTCCCCAGCACCACCAACCAAGGGCTACCATTTGCTTCTTGGGTTCTAGGTCCCAGGGCTGAGACACAATATCTACATCTGTGCCATCAAGCCAAACTGGTGTCCACCTCCTGTCCCCTGCAGGGCCATGCATGACCTCTATTCTTGTCATCTGAATCTAAGAACACTCGTTGTCATGAAGCAACACATCAGGATGTGTGGGCATAAAGTCCTGGTCCATTTCCACTAGGAGGACTTTACTGTCAGTTCAATCGAACAGCACGAAGCAAAATCTCAACCCTCTAATAGGTGATGGCCAGGTGGTTGAGTGATGCATCCTGGGAGGTCCCACCCACAAGCAATGTGCGATGCTCATCAAGTCCTTCCACATGCTCCCAGGCTCCATGCTGGTGGCATGGGCTCCTCTGTCCTGCTGGGTCTCTTCTCGAGGGTCCTTAGCTCTGCAGCACTCTTTCATAGTCCTAAGAGCAAGCCCCAAACCCCTGTTTTGTTATACCTTCTTTTGGTTTGCAAATTAACAAACTAAATACTAGAGAAATGGAATTGTTCACTACCTATCATAGAGGTGAAAAGTGAAAGAAAGGATTGCAGCCCAGGTCTCCAAAGCTAGTTTCTAGATGGTGCATGAGAGTGAAAGTCATCGTCTTGGGTGCACATATCCTTTGTATACGAGACTTGAAGTAGGTTTCCTAGAATTAAGTGTGCTATTCCTATTAAAAAGCCAAGACACCATTTTTCCAACAAAGGTCTGCATAGTCAAAGCTATGGTTTTACCAGTAGTCATGTATGGATGTGAGAGTTGATCATAAAGAAGGCTGAGTGCTGAAGAACTAATGCTTTCAAATTGTGGTGCTGGAGAAGACTTCTGAGCATCCCTTGGACAGCCAGGAGATCAAACCAGTCTGTCCTAAAGGAAATCAACCCCGAATGTTCATTGGAAGAACTGATGCTCAAGCTGAAAGTCCAATACTTTGGCCACCTGATACTCATTGGAAAAGACCCTAATGCTGGGAAAGATTGAAAGCAGGAGGAGAAGCAGGTGACAGAGGATGAGATGGTTGGATGGCATCACTGATTCGATGGACATGAGTTTGAGCAAGTTCTGGGAGATAGCCAAGCCTGGTGTGCTGCAGTCCGCGGGGTCGCAGAGAGTCAGACACGACTGAGCCAGTGAACAATGACGATGCTGTTCCTGTAACTCCAAACACGCAGGTTGTGGGAAAATATTTGAGCATCTGAGGTTGTTTTTGTGCTTTCCTGAACTATGTCTAGCCAGTCCACTGATAAGATCAGCCCTTGATGTGCACACAAGCCTCAGAGACAGCCAACCAGCAAACCACCTGACCGAACCACGCAGAATCTAACGAGGGCCAGCAAGGGAGGAGGCCAGAGGAGGCCCAGTGCTGGGGCGGGGGTTGGGTAATGCCGCCCGTGAGAGCAGACGGGCCGATGCCTTTTCACGGAGAAGAACGTTTCCACTGGTGAGATGACAGGGCCCGCGCGTGGGTTGGAGGGAAGGCCCGTTGCCACTGGGAGCCCTTTGGAATTGAGCCAAAGTGTTTGAACACAAAGGGAAAAGCAATCCCGTGTGAGTGATGTCACAGAGCATCCTGAGGAAAGGGGCAAGGATAAAGCTTCCTACTGCTTGGATCCAAAGAACACAAGCTTGTTTTGGCATCAGTTCCTTCTGCAACCAGAAGCGTGACTCCTTTTTTTTCTTTTCAAGTGTGGGTCTTCTGTGCTGCACAGGGCAGGCTTCTCTCTAGTTGCGGCAGGTGGAGGCTCCTCCTTGTGGTGATGCATGCGCTTCTCATTGTGGAGGCTGCTCTTGTGGCCAAGTACGGGCCCTAGGCACGCGGGCTTCAGGAGGCGCGGCTCCCAGGCTCCAGAGCACAGGCTCAATGACTGGCTCCCGGGCTTACCTGCTCTACGCCACGTGGGATCGTCCCAGACCGGGGACCACACCCGTGTCTCCTGCATGGGCAGATGGAGTCTTAACCACCGAGCCACCAGGGAGAAATAGACTGTTCTTAAAAGAGAGAAAAAGAACTCAGCCGGGAGCACAACTCCGATACACAAACTAACGCACCCAGGACCACGTCTCCTCTAGGGGGCTACAAGCCTCCAGAGGTACTATCCTCTGCCTTCTCATCCCAGGGCCAGGTATGAAGCAAGTTGGAACCACCCTTATCACCCAAAGTTCTCCTAAGTCATTTGAACTCGCCACTACAAAGCCATCTGGCCCTTCCCCTGCACACCCGGACAGAAGCTGGCTGTGACCTGCCCTTGACCTCGCTGCTTTCTCCTGCCTCCCCCCACCCCCTCCTGTCCTCTCCACGTGGTCTGTGCTGCACGCCGCATGCACCGTGGGCCTCAAGGACCTTCAAGTCCATAACGCATTTGATTTTTCCCTGAGACTCATGGCCACACCTGACTGCCCATCTCATGAAACAATACAAAGCAATCTAAGGGTGGGAGGACAGAAATCACATTTCCACCTTCACTGCGAAAGAAGTGCCCCCAGGGGAAGAAGGTACTATGTTCCAGTCCAGATTCTTTTAGAGGGGAAAGAGTGCCTTCTTCCACTGCGGAGGTTCACCTTATGGCCCTGTGCATGAAGGACCGCATGTTCTGAGCCTTGCAGCCTCAGAGGTCATCATTAAGCCTGATGCAGCAGTTGGTGGTGGAATACAGCTGGCTATGCTCACGGCTGCAGCCGGTGGGCCTGGGGAGCTTCGAGGGTCATCCCCATGGCTGGGAGCACATATTTAGGGAGAAGATGGTGGTGCCTTTCTAGGTACCACATCTAATGTGTGTGGGCTGAGAGCCAATAGGATGGCCAGACCCCAGAGGCCAAGGATTTTGATTGTCCACTGGAGCAGGACCCTGGCTGTGCTTGGCGGGAGGCCCCCCAGCGACTGTGGACGAACGGGGATTCAGCGGGGCTGACGGAGGAGAGTGTGGGGGGAAGGACTCGGAGGGCTTCTGTGTTTGCTTCTTAGCCACGTAGTGAGAGGCCGACAAGGAAGGGAAATACAGGGCTGCGCAGTTCAGGAGAGGCTGGACTTCCCTGGTGGTCCAGTGGACAAGAATCCGCCTGCCGTCGCAGTGGTCACGGTTCGATCCCTGGTCCGGGAGGATCCCACATCCTGCATCACACCTAAACCCGCATGCCGCAACGACTGCAGCCACGCGCCCTGGAGACTGAGCTCCGAAACGACAGAACCCAGGGCATCGAGAAGCCGGCACTGCACCTGGGGAGCAGCCCCCGCTCCCTGCAGTTACAGGAAAGTGCATGCAGCAGGGAAGACCCAGCACAGCCAAAAATAGATTAATACAAGCAATACATATTTTAAAAAGAGAGGTGAGTGTGGGCAGCAGGCAGACACAGAGGAAGGTGATCGCTCACATCAAACAGGTGTGGATAAAAGCAGCCGAGCCTGTGTGTGGAGCTGGGCTTCAGGATGGGGCACCAGACTCAGGGTGGGCAAGGGTTGTGTACCGTCCCCAGCGTGAACAGAAACACTTCTTAAGCGCCCGCACTTTACATCCATGAATTTGTTTAGTTTCCTTGCAAAGCCTGTGAACTAGGTATTAAGACCATCCCCATTTTGAGGATGAGGAATTTTTTACATTTATTTTATTGGAGTGCAGTTGATTTATAATGTGTTAATCTCTGCTGTCAGCAAAGTGAACCAGTTATACATACACATGTATCCACTCTTCTCTAGTCTCGTCCCATATAGGTCATCACAGAGCAATGAGTAGATTCCTGTGCTGTACAGTAGGTCTTTAAAGCTATCGTTTCACATACAGTAGTGTGTATAGGGGAGGGGTAAATTGGGAGATCGGGGTATATGTATATATATATTTTTTCATATTCTTTCCTATTATGGTTTATCATGTATATTGAATTTAGCTACCTGGGCTTCCTTCATAGCTCAGTTGGTAAAGAATCTGCCTGCAATGCAGGAGGCAATTCCTAGGTCGGGAAGATCCCCTGGAGAAGGAAATGGCAATTCATTCCAGTATTCTTGCCTGGATAATCCCATGGGCAGAGGAGCCTGGCGGGCTACAGTCCACGGGCCGCAAGAGTCAGACACGATTTAGCAACTAACCACCACCACCTGTGTGATAGAGTAGGACCTTGTTTATCCATTCTATATATAATAGTTTACAAGGGATAAAGAAGGGCTTCCCTGGTGGCTCAGTGGTAAAGAATCTGCCTGCAATGCAGGAGACTCGGGTTTGATTCTTTGGTCAGGAAGATCCCCTGGAGGAGGGCATGGCAACCGACTCCAGTATTCTTGCCTGGAGAGTCCCATGGCAGGATCTTGGCAGGCTTACAGCCCATAGGTTAGCAGAGTTGCAACCTATGGACTAAAATGACTTAGCATGCAAGCGATAAGCAATTAAAGCTTAACTAGTTTGGTAGATTTATCTGGAGTCAAAAAGAAAGCCAATACTGAGGGGAAAAGGACCATAAGAAAGTCAGTTCCTTCCAGAGATAAAGTTCTAAGCTTTAATGAGGAAAGGAGCTGTTGGCAGAGGAAGCAGGGTGAAGGTGATTCTTTGGATTTGATCTCAGAAAAAAAAAAAAAAAAACCAAGAGGAGGCCCAGTCACTAGGACTGGGTAGCTTGTTCAGAGCAGCACTGGAAACTCGGCTGAGTTCTTTAGGACATTGTTTCTGAGCCACTCAGGTGCAGTCGGGATTGACCCGTCTCAGAACAAGCAGCTGATGGGCATGCGTGTGGGGTCCAGTCCCCTAGGCCCCAGGCACTGGGAACATTCACAGCAGGGAAATCTAGGCAGAGGATTCCACTGAAAGCTGACCCATCCCCAAGCTCAGGAGGTCAGCAAAGAGGAACAGAGAGGAAGGGAGGAGTGGCCAACAAGCTGAAAGATCTTTCCCAGAAAATCGAGGCCAAGAGTCAACAAGAACAGATTTTCATCCACACAGAACTCTCCGCGAAAGTAATAAAAGTTTGTTGAACTGGAAAGACTCCATCACTGAAGTCTAATGTTCAATTCTGGATGTTTTGTTTTTCAGGAGAAGTCACGGAGGTAGTGAAGAATTGGTACAGGAGACCTAGGAAAAGAATGGAAGAAGCAGGAGATGTTCACTTGTGGATTCAAAAACACTTTGTTGTTGTTCAGTTGCTAAGTAAGTCATGTCCAACTCTTTGTGAACCTGTGGACTGCAGCAGGCCAGGCTTCCCTGTCCTTCACTGTCCCCCAAAGTTTGCTCAGATTCATGTCCATTGAGTCAGTGATGCCATCCAGCCATCTCATCCTCTGTCATCCCCTTCTCCTCCTGCCATCAATCTTTCCCAGCATCAGGGTCTTTTCCAGTGAGTTGGTTTTCCCCATCAGGTGGTCAGAGTATTGGAGCTTCAGCTTCAGCATCAGTCCTTCCAATGAACACCCAGGACTGATCTCCTTTAGGATGGACTGCTTTGATCTCCTTGCAGTCCAGCGCACTCTCAGGAGTCTTCTCCACACCACAGTTTGAAAGCATCAGTTCTTTGGTGCTCAGCCTTCTTTGTGGTCCAACTCTCACATCCGTACATGACCACTGGGAAAGCCATAGCTTTGACTATACAGACTTTTGTCAGTAAAGTGCTATCTCTAATTTTTAATTTGTTGTCAAGGTTTGTCATATCTTTTTCTTCCAAGGAGCAAGCATCCTTTAATTGCATGGCTGTAGTCACCACCCGTTTTAGAATCTCCAACAATCTGGTGAAGAGCAAGGCTACTGATTCAAAAAATGGATGACCACTTGAAGAATATATATATATATAGAAGAATTTCCTGAATTTGTTAGCAAGTTGAACTAGGCAACTCTGAACGCTTCTTCTTATACAAAGATTTAAAGGTTTTTATGGTGTTTTTCACTAACTAGTAAATAGCACTTCATGAAATTAACAGCTTTATGAAATGAACAATGGTGAAAGACAGATTAAGAGGATTAAAAGTGAAGTGTAAGAAAGACCTCATCTTCTCATTAAAGTAAAAACAGTTGGGTCTACTTTTTAATTTTAAATAATTATGAGCCATACTTTCATGCCAATAGGAAAGATCAGACTGGCCCATGTTTCGGTACTGCTTACACCCTTTGTTCATTGCATCAGCTTTTTAGTTGATCTGTCTTTACTTTCATTTTGTATTTCTGTGTGTGTCCTAAATTTAAAAAAAAAATCTCAGGCCAAATCATAGATTTTTCTTAAGAGAAAAATTAGGGGAAGCCCAGAATAATGACTGACAGGGACGTTCCAAAGATAGGAGATGCCTCTGGATCTGTTAGTCTTGCGTTCCAGGCTGCTTGTCTGTTGTCTCCTCACTAAGTTGTGTCTGACCCTTTGTGACCCCACGGACTGCACCCCGCCAGGCTCTTCCGTCCGTGGGATTCCCCAGGCAAGAACACTGAGGGGGTGGCCACGCCCGCCTCCAGGGGACCCTCCCCTCCCAGGGATGGAACCAGTCTCTTGCGTCGGCAGGTGGCTTCTTACCGCTGGACCACCAGGGAAGCTGGCTCCAGGCTTCCCTTCAATGCAAATGTGAGGTCTCTTGCAAGGAACCCAACTTCAGGTTTTGATGGTTTGGGTCCCAGAAAGCCTTTATCAGGTACTTTTCACAACCTGCTATTCCATTTATATTATTTTGCAATGCAAACAAATGAGTGTCTTTATCTGAATCATTTAGATTTGATTTTTGGAGTCTGAGTGATTTCTATGGGAATCTCATCTCTACCACTTAGCTGTGTGAATTCCGACCAGTCGTCTTACCTCTTTTCATCCCCACCCCTTTAAAAGGATACTGATGGGAATGAAATCAGGTCTCATTATAAAATGATAGGTGTGCCCCAAATGTCAGTGGCTTTCATCTGGACAAAAACAGGAATTTGCCTTGGCTGATTGGAAGCAGTCACAGTGATCATGATGGGCGTAGATGCTTTTGACAACTTTTTTTTTTAGTTGGAGAGCAACTGCCTTACAGCATTGCGTTAGTTTCTGATGTACAACAAGAATCATCTATGTGGATACATGTATCTCCTCCCTCTTGGACCTCCCAGCCCACCGCACCCCCACGCCCCCGGCCCAGGTCGTCACAGAGCATCGAGCCACGCTCCCTGGATTACACAGCGGCTTCCCACCAGCTCTCTTTTCACACACGGCGGTGTGTATGTCACTGATACTCTGTGGCCTCCTCCCCCTCCCCGTCTGTTCTCTACATCTGCGTCTCTACCCCTGAGGGGCAGGTGTTTTGATTTTTAAAAAGATCAAAATGTGAAATGACTGGTTTGTCTTTATGAAATCACATGCACACAGAAGAATGTCCCTGGCCCAGACGCTTGACCCTCTTGACCCTTGACCTCCTTCTTGATTCTCATCACCCCTCATGCCAGCCCCTCCCGCATACCTTCACTGGACCTCGGCTGCATCACTGAGAAGATTGGCCTCATCAGAGAGGCGCGGCCCAGCCACGGAATGTGGGCGTCTGGAAGCAAACAGTGGAATACTGCTGATCAAAACACCACGTGAGCAGCGGGTTGAGGCTGGTGCAAACTGCCAGGACTAAGGGGTGGAGGTGGAATGAACTGGGAGGTTGGGGCTGACACATATACACTATTGACACTGGAGATCAAGCCAGCAAATCCTAAGGAAAGCAACCGCTAATATTCACTGGAAGGACTGATGCTGAAGCTGAAGCTCCAATACTTGCGCCACCTGATCTGAAAAAAGCTGACTGGTTGGAAGAGCTGACTCCTTGGAAAAGACCCTGATGCTGGGAACCACTGAAGGCAGGAGAAGAAGGCGGCGACAGAGGATGAGATGACTGGATGGCATCATCAACTCAATGCACATGAGTTTGAGCCAACTCTGGGATATAGTGGGGGACAGAGAAGCCTGGCGTGCTGCAGTCCATGGGGTCGCAAAGAGTTGGACACAACTGAGCAACTGAACGATAGCAACATAAAATAGACAACAGATGGGAATCTACTATATGGCTCACTGACATCTATTCAGTGCTCTGTGCTGACCTAAGTGGGCGGAAATCGCAGCAAGAGGGGACGTGTGTGTACGTGTGGCTGATTCACCTCACTGTACAGCAGAGATGAACACAACATTGTAAAGCAACTATGTGTCAATAAAAGTTGGTTTAGAAAATTGCCACAACTTTGACATCACAGGTATTTGGCCTTTCTTACTGCAAAACTGCAACTGGCTGGTAATTTTCTCAAACCTGAGAAGAAGATGTGTGTTCCTCAGAGTGGAGCCTCAGAGTTGAGATACGACTTTAAGCTTAGCTGATAACTGACTATCACCGTCTGTATCAGTTTCCCTCTTCTCTAAAATGAAGCTAATAATAATTGTCTCCATTGAGCATGTGCTCCCTGTGTGTTCCAGGTACCGTATCGAAGGAGATTAAATGATATATAGGAGAGAGAAAGGTCATGAAAGGCTTTTGAGAAGGAGGCAGGCTGAAGTGAGTCACTTGGGAAGGGCAGGCTGTACCATCAGGGCTGTGGGCTCTCAGGACCTTTAGGGATATTCCCCAGGCCCATCTGAATTCTCGGAAAGATTTCAAGGCTCACCGGAAGATAAAGAAGGAGGGGGAAGGGCTTTTAAAAAGGAAAGCTTAGGAACTTCTTTAGCGCTCCAGTGGTTTAGAATTCTTCCAGTGCAAGGAGTGAAGTTTCAGCCCCTAGTTGGGAAGTTAAGATTCCACATGGCTTACGGCCAAAAAAACAGAATATAAACAAGAGAAGCAATATTGTAACAAATTCAATAATAGACTTAAAACTGGGGCATATCAAAAGAAAATGAAAAGCTTCAAGAGTTTCATAACTAAGATGAATTTATGGTTAAACATGGGCTTCTCAGGAAGCTTGGCAGTAAAGAATCTGCCTGCAATGCAGGAGATGTAAGGCCTCCTGGAGGAGGGCACAGCCGCCCACTCCGGTATTCTTGGCCAGAGAATCCCACCTACAGAGGAACCAGGTGGGCTACAGTCCTTGGGGCTGTAAAGAGTCAGACATGGCTCAGTGGCTAAACAATAATGACAACATGGCTAAACCCAGAGACCTGCATCTATGCAGCACTGGACTTTCCAGGTAAACAAGTTACATGCATATCAGCCTTTGCTCACTTCACCAGAGAAATAAAATCTGAAGCCATGGGCTGTTAACTGATGTTATCGACTCCATGGCAACCCAACAGGTTGCAAACCAAAAGACAAGAACAGCAGAAGAACATGTAAAGTTTAAAAGCCCAGCGCTTTCCTACCCTATCAGACTTCAATGCCTGAAGAGTTTCCTATTCATCGATGATACCCTTCAGCAGTTTTTCTTTTTCCTAATGAGTCTTTACAGTATTTCTGTCTGTATTATTAGCTGTAAAGGCATGATGAGCACCAAATAAACAACAGCATATCTTAGCACACAGTCTCAAATCCTCAACGCCACTCTGTTGTCACTGGGGGAAGGGAACGAGTGACGCAGACACACAAAAAGAGGGTCTTATGAATGACTGTTTCCACAGGAAATTGAGGACTCATTCTTTTCCGCATTGTCCCACGTCAATAAGCCATGTTAGTCTGAATAAGTCATCATGCTTTTAAGTCTCTCTCTCTGATGGTTACTTCCCTGATCTAAAAATGGTACTTGCTTTCTAATCTGCTTGATTCAGCTCTCCCTGGAGATTATAGGAAGGAAAGAAAGACTCCTTCTAGCCCTAGACTGGACAGCAATAAAGCCATGACCAGAGAACCAAAGGAAGCATCGTTAAAGGTGCCCACCCCAAAAAAGAATGAGCTTCCGAGAGCAGAAGAGCACTTCGTTCAAGCTCGGTTCCCTCTGGAACCCACTACGTGGTCTCACCTTAGTGACAGGTGGTGAAGCGCAGCTCAGACCCCGTGTCCTGTGCGTCTCACGGGAGCGTGGTGGCTGGCGCTTGGGGGTTCTTTCCGCCCTGCTCCTCCGAGCTCTCTCTGCAGCCATCGGCGCCCACCGCCATGGAGATGAGAAAGCCCACCGGGGAATCTGGCTCTCCTTTGCCTTTCCGGACGCATTCAGCAGATACAAAGGCCACAGAGCTCTCCGCTCGGCTCCAGTGAATCAACACTTTCTTTCCCTTGTTCCCATGCCTACCCATACGACACAGTCTTGCCAGTGGTGACTTCCAGAAAGCAAGAGTCCAGAAGAAAAAGCCTCCCTTCCTGCCCATCGATACCTTTGTCTTTTAAACTTATTTAACAAGGCTCTCCCCCATTCACAAAACAACCCAAAACTGCCCTTAAACATCTCATAGTCCCAAAGGAGGGATTTTTTTTTTTTTCTTCTCACTAACTCCAGGACTTGAACAACTTTTTCCAAGTGTGTTCTTCTTATCTTCTTAAGTGCGGGTGCCCTAGATTGTCACTGTAAGGATTTTCTGTGCAAACACACACCCTTCTGACCGTGCAATCATACACTCAAGGCAAAGAGCGTTTCATTTGGGTTCCAAGGATGTGTGTGCCCCAGAAGACCGCTGACAACCTCAGTAATGGTTTCCAGGGCTGCATTTAGATTGTTTAGCATTTCATTTGGGTTCCAAGGATGTGTGTGCCCCAGAAGACCGCTGACAACCTCAGTAATGGTTTCCAGGACAGCATTTAGGTTGTTTTTCTGAGAATCCAGTTCTATTTTCTGGCTTGTCTCTTTGTTGTAAGTTTGGGATGTGAGAGAATAAGTCTCTTAGTCAATGTCCATTTTCTTCACCTGTTGGGAAGTCTTTTCATTTGGAATGAACTAGCCATGAAAATGTGGCCATTTCCAAGAAATTGAGTGGATGCTAGTGCCAATTAGTAAGATGATGGAAGTAGGAGAGAAGGGATTTTTAGGTGGGGGACTCTTCAGCTGAGGTTTTATCATGGTAATGGGGTACATTCTCTAACAACCAAAGGAAGAGGTCAGGTAGACAACACACACGCGTTCTTCTGTAATTTCAGGAGAGGTGTAGGACTGGAGGTTATGAATACACCTGTGGCATTTACAGCCAGGAACATGGGTGAGACCACACAAGGAGAGAGGGCGGTTAGAAAAGAGGAAGCTCCCAGCGACTAAGGTCTGGGGTGAGTCAATCTGAAGCTGGGCAGGTGAGAGCAGGCTGAAAAGGCGAGTTTCTTGCAGCTGAAAGAAAACCGTGAGATGTGGCATGAGGTGAAGACAGTAACACAAGAGAAAGGGACTGAGCTTCTGTGCCGGAGGTTGGTAAGGAGTCAAGACGAGGACTCGGAGCTGAGTGTCGGGTGTTGCCCCGTGATGTCTGGTAGCTCTGATGAAAGGTGTCTCAGTAGAGTTTCGTCGACAAATGCCTAATTAGATCAGGAATGAGAAGAAGTGGCGATCACACACGTCTGCTTTGTGAGGAGCTCTCCTGTCAAATGGAGTAGAAAACGGGGGTGCTGGGCTGGGAAGGAAGGCGGGGCTCAGGAGGGGGTTATTTTTCAGGGAGTTTTCTTGTTCTAACAGGAGAGATGGACAGTTTGCCGCATAAGATGCTGTCATCTTAGTAATATTTGATTACGTAAAGGCCCTCCAATGACTCTCGTGTGTCATTTTTATTAAAAAATAAGTACTGCTTGGGACGTCCTTGGCCATCCAGGGTTAAGACTTCACCTCCCAGCGCCGGGGTGTGGTCGGGGGTGGGGGGTTGATCCCTGGCTGGGAACTAAGATCCTAGGTGCCTCCCAGCCAAGAAAGCAAAACATGAAACAGAAGCGATGTTGTAACAAATGCAATAACGACTTTTAACAAAAATGGTCCACATCAAAAAAATCTTAAAAAAAAAAGTATTTCTTTTGAGAGTCTTAAAGAAGGTGTCCTAAACACAAGAGAAAGAAAACACCTATGAAGAATAAAACCAAAACAACAAAGAAAATGGTAAAGGATCACACAGAGAGCTCATTACTTTAAATGTAAATGGACTGTGTGTGCTAAGTCACTTCAGACGTGTCTGATTCTGTGCGACCCTGTGGACTGTAGCCCACCAGGCTCCTTGGTCAATGGAATTTTCCAGGCAAGAATACTAGAGTGGGTTGCCATGCCCTCCTCCAGGGGATCTTCCTGACCCAGGGATCGAACCTGCGTCCCTTACGTCTCCTGCAGACAGGCAAGTTCTTGAATGCACCAAACAAAAGACATAGACTAACTGCATGGATGAGACTGTGCATGTACGCACTTCCCCTTGCCACGTCAGTCTACTTAAGCCCCCAGCTTGCCACGCTGCACAGCCTGTGAGACTGTAGTTTCCCAACCTGTGACTGCACTCAGCCCCCAGCAGTGGAAGCACCAAGCCCGAACCATCAGACCACCTAGTAATCCCCCAAAAGCAACCACAGTCACAATTTGTTCTCATTCACTTGCTGGTTGGGTCCAACTCTCTGTGTGACCCTGTGGACTGTAAACCGCCAGGCTCCTCTGTCCATGGGATTTTCCAGGCAAGAAGACTGGAGTGGGTTGCCATTTCCTTTCCCAGGGGATCTTCCTGACCCAGGGATCAAACCTGTGTCTCCTGTATTGGCAGGCAGATTCTTTACCACTGAGGCATCAGGGAAGTCCTATTTGCTCTCACGGTTTCATTATAGAATCAAGAGGAAAGAGTGAAATGCTATAATTGGACCAATAACAGTGTCTGCTTTAGGCAAGTTTCATTACCAACCATATGTGAGTTAAAAGTGAGTAATCAAGTTTAAAAAAATTTTTTTTCTCTCCCATTTTTTCCTACGGTATGCAAAATACTTTGCTTAATTTCATCTTAAATAAAACATCGTTTATATCATTGCATAAACCCATATAAACTATAGAAAAAATAAAACCTTTCAATAGCTTCTCAGTAAAAATTAGTTAAAATAGCTCTAACATTAATCTATAAATTAGTCACAGTCTAATCCTGGTGGCTCAGTGGTAAAGAATCCAAAAATCCCCCTGCCAATGCAGGAGACATGGGTTTAAACCCTTGGTCAGGATGATCCCCTGGAGGAGGAAACGGCAGCCCACTCCAGTGCTCTTGCCTGGGAAATCCCAGGGACAGAGGAGCCTGGCGGGCTGCAGTCCACGGGGTCACAAAAGACTTGGACACGACTTAGCAACTAAACAGCAACAAGAAAACAAATGTAGACTCTAGGTGATGGGCAGAGCTATTAACATCACGTTCCATACCTAACGGAAAGCGCGACATTGTTTGGCATAGCTTCAGTTCCTGCTGAAGCCATGGCTTTGGACAGACCCAGACGAACTTCACAGGAGTCCCTTGTGCTGGCCGGAGGGCTTCCTGCTGTTCTAACCATCCTGCGGGTGAAGGAGGAGACAGAGGAAGCATCTGAACCTCTCACTGCCAAACAGGGCATTCCTCTCCAGCCTCTCAGGGAAGTCTCGTCCGTCACCTACGTCCATAGCTTATTTACAACTCAGACTTATTTTCCTCTCTCTGGCCAAACTGTACCAAGGTGGGGTAGCTGGCAGTAATAGATTTCAACATCTGGACTTCAGATGTTGATCAGAGATCAATCTGTGGTCAACGGATTAGCAAGGACTTCGTCTCAAATCAGTGATCATTGTCCCATTTAAAAACGTAAGGAGGCGCCATACAAAATTCTATTTGGGTTTTTTTTCGCTCTGAACTGGAATGAATTACTTGTCCTGCTGCTTGTTTTACCATCTACCAAACACACACATTCCCGGGCGAAGACCCTGTGGGAACTGCCACAGTGTTAAGACGGGCGCTGCCGGGAGAGTTGTTGCTGTTTTTGTTTAGTCTCTCTATCGTGTCCGACTCTTTTGCAAACCCGTGGACTGCAAGCCCACCAGGCTCCTCTGTCCATGGGGTTTTCCAGGCAAGGAGGCTGGAGTGGGTCGCTGTTTCCTTCTCCAGGGGGTCTTCCCTACCTAGGGATTGAACTCACATCGCCTACACTGACAGGCAGATTCATCACCCTGAGCTGCCCTGGGAGAGGTCATCTTAAACCCTCAGATCCTGTGAGCCCACCTTGCCACCGCCCCCCGAGGTGGACCTCGGCTTCTGGGGGACATTGTCGCTGACAAGGACCGCAGTGCCCCGCTCATGCTTTCTTCCTGCTCTGTGATGACTCAGCTCCCTCAGTGAGGACATCCTCCCTTAAACTCAGACAAACATGTGTCTCCCGTGGCTCTCACAGGACGTTCCTCTCCCATTCTACTCCCGATAGCCAGTTCTTTTGACAAAAACGAGAAAAATCTCACGCTTACTTCTTACCTTCCAAGTCAGATTTCACTTCCTTCAGGAAAAACCCTCCAAAGCCTCCTAGGATCCTGATATGCAGACTGATGATTTCACTTGTCAGGTTTGAAACTGAAGAGGGTTGGGACCAATGATAAAATGGTGAGTCACCAAGACTCCAGGTGTCGACCAAGATGGCTGGGATATCTAGCTTGTTCACGAGCGGTTGTTTGCAGGCAAATTTTAATGATAGGCTCTCCGAGGGGAAAAGAAGGATTGATCCTAGGGTTCGCCAATTTCCTTTTTTGTGTTTGTTTAATTTTTTACTGTAGCACAGTTGATTTACAATGTTATATTCATTTAAGTGGGCCTTAGAAAGCATCACTATGAACAAAGCTAGTGGAGGTGATGGAATTCCAGTTGAGCTATTTCAAATCCTTAAAGATGATGCTGTGAAAGTGCTGCACTCAATATGCCAGCAAATTTGGAAAACTCAGCAGTGGCCACAGGACTGGAAAAGGTCAGTTTTCATTCCAATCCCAAAGAAAGGCAATGCCAAAGAATGCTGAAACTACCTCACAATTGCACTCATCTCACACGCTAGTGAAGTAATGCTCAAAATTCTCCAAGCCAGGCTTCAGCAATACATGAACTGTGAACTTCCAGATGTTCAAGATGGTTTTAGAAAAGGCAGAGGAATCAGAGATCAAATTGCCAATATCCGCTGGATCATCGAAAAAGCAAGAAAGTTCCAGAAAAACATCTATTTCTGCTTTGTTTACTATGCCAAAGCTTTTCACTATGTGGATCACAATAAACTGTGGAAAATTCTTAAAGAGATGGGAATACTAGACCATCTAACCTATCTCTTGAGAAACCTGTATGCAGGTCAGGAAGCAACAGTTAGAACTGGACATGGAACAACAGACTGGTTCCAAATAGGAAAAGGAGTACATCAAGGCTGTATATTGTCACCCTGCTTATTTAACTTATATGCAGAGTACATCATGAGAAACACTGGGCTGGAAGACGCACAAGCTGGAATCAAGATTGCTGGGAGAAATATCAATATTCTCAGATATGCAGACGATACCACCCTTATGGCAGAAAATGAAGAACTAAAAGGCCTCTTAATGAAAGTAAAAGAGGAAAGTGAAAAAGTTTGCTTAAAGCTCAACATTCAGAAAACTAAGGTCATGGCTTCTGGTCCCATCACTTCATGGGAAATAGATGGGGAAACAGTGTCAGACTTTATTTTCTTGGGCTCCAAAATCACTGCAGATGGTGATTGCAGCCATGAAATTAAAAGACGCTTACTCCTTGGAAGGAAAGTTATGACCAACCTAGACAGCATATTAAAAAGCAGAGACATTACTTTGCCAACAAAGGTCCGTCTGGTCAAGGCTATGGTTTTTCTGGTAGTCATGTATGGATGTGAGAGTTGGACTATAAAGAAAGCTGAGCACTGAAGAATTGATGCTTTTGAACTGTGGTGTAGGAAAAGGCTCTTGAGAATCCCTTGGACTGCAAGGAGATCCAACCAGTCCATCCTAAAGGAGATCAGTCCTGGATGTTCATTGGAAGGACTGATGCTGAAGCTGAAACTCCAATACTTTGGCCACCTCATGTGAAGAGTTGACTCATTGGAAAAGACCCTAATGCTGGGAAGGATTGGGGGCAGGAGGAGAAGGGGACGACAGAGGATAAGATGGCTGGATGGCATTACTGACTTGATGGATATGGGTTTGGGTAGACTCCAGAAGTTGGTGATGGACAGGGAGGCCTGGCGTGCTGCGATTCATGGGGTTGCAAAGAGTCGGACACGACTAAGTGACTGAAATGAACTGAACTGAACTGATTCATTTTAGGTGCATGGCAAAGTAAGTCAGATACATGTATCTTTCTTTTTTTACGTTCTTTTCCCCTATAGATTGTATTCAGAACCTATACTGAATAATGAGTAGATATATATACTGTGTAATACGCTGTACAGTTATCTACTTTACGTATAGCACTGTGTTTATGTCAATATGAATCTCCTCATTTATTTCCCCCACCTCTTTCACCTTTGGAAACCATAAGTTTGTTTTTCACATTGCCGTTCAGTCACTGAGTCATGTTCAACTACTTTCGACCCCATGGACTCCAGTATGATAGGCTTCCCTGTCCTTCACTATCTCCCAGAGTTTGCTTAAACTCATGCCCATTGAGATGGTGATGCCATCCAACCTTCTCATCCTCTGTCGTCCCCTTCTCCTCCCACCTCAATCTTTCCCAGCATCAGGGTCTTTTCAAATGAGTCAGTTCTTTGCATCAGGTGGTCAAAGTGCTGGTGTTTCAGCTTCAGCATCAGTGCTTCCAATGAATATTCAAGACTGATTTCCTTTAGGATGGACTGGTTGGATCTCCTTGTAGTCCAATGGACTCTCAAGAGTCTTCTCCAACACCACAGTTCAAAAGCATCAATTCTTCAGTGCTCCAGCTTTCTTTATAGTCCAACTCTCACATCCATACATGATTACTGGAAAAACCATAGCTTTGATTTGTTGGACCTTTGTTAGCAAAGTGACATCTCTGCTTTCTAACGTGCTGTCTAGGTTTGTCATATCTTTTTTCCCAAGGAGCTTCTTCAGTTCAGTTCAGTTCAGTCAATCAGTCATGTCCGACTCTTTTTGACCCCATGGAGCTTTCTACATATTTCTAAATCGGTGACTCTATTTCCGTTTTGTACAGAGTTTACCTAGCTCCGTGGTGTAGACTGCGACCCTGGCTAATGCCCAGTTGCTGATGGGATGTATCAGAGTGAGGGGAGGGGTGAGATATATCAGATCTCGGGGGGAGGGATGGGATGTATCAGAGTGAGGGGAGGGGTGAGATATATCAGATCTCGGGGGGAGGGATGGGATGTATCAGAGCGGGGGTGCTAAGGCGGTGCACACCGGCTCCTGGGCACTGACAAGGGCCGGCTCCATCAGAGCCCTGGGTCGTAAGCTTTGTCTTAGGATTTCCTCAAGGTCCTAGTTGCTCATCTCTAAGCTTCTCTTTTAAAATGTGATGTATCTTAAATCACAGTTACTGAGATGTTATTTGGCAAGTCCAGAGCCTGCTCAGATTTCACTCAAAATTCCACTTCGAAGATCCAATTTCATCAAAATTGAACTTCACAGCTACTGGGAATGAGGATAGGGAGGGTTAGGGTTACAAAGTCCCAGAAAAAAACCTTGAGCTTCTAATATTTGGGTGAGAAAAAAAAAGAAAGTCAGTGTCTGTACCAGAAATAGAATTGGGCAAAGCTGAGATATATTAAATTATATATGTATCACTAAGCAATTATTAGATACCACTAAGTCTTAATCAAAGTTGTCATTTTCTTAAATGGAATGAAAAACTGAATTTTAAATGGCTGGCTTGTTAAGAGGGAGAGTACAAAAAGTGATTTAAAGTTTTAACTGTTTTTTTTTTTCTGAAGTAAGTCAGAGAAGGAGAAATACCATATGATATCTCTTAGATGGGGAATCTAAAAAGAAATGATACAGGTACACTTATTTATAAAAGAGAATCAGAGACTTAGAGAAAGAACGTATGATTGCAGGGGGCAGAGGATAAGGGTAGGAGGAAGGGATAGTCAGGGAACTGGGGATGGACATGGACTCGCTGCTCTCTTTAAAGTGGATGACCAGCAAGGAGCTGCTGTCCAGCACAGGGAACTCTGCTGAGTGTTCTGTGGAAACCTGGACAGGAGAAGGGTTTGGGGAGAACGGAAAAGTGCATCTGTATGGCTGAGTCCCTTCGCTATTCACCTGAAACTATCACAACATTGTTAATCAGCTACACTCCAATGTAAAATAAAAAAAATTATTTTCAAAAGAAAAGCAAGCAAATTTTCCTTTCCACCTAAAAAAAAGTTTTAACTGTTTCCCTATAATTCAATAAGCCTTTATGAAGTCCTTATCAAGAAGTAAGAAAACTCTATAAATATTTAACTTAAAATTCTGCAAATGAATAGACTTCTTTTCATGTGGATCCTTCCTCACTCTTGGGCAGACATCTACCTTCTTTAAAGCTGTGCTTGGGACCGTTCTTTATGGAACCCACACTGCAGGAGTTACTTGTGAGTCACTACTTCCCAAGGGGGTAACTCCTTGGATGAACTCTTCTATTCATCCTCAAGGCAACTGGTGGAAACAGTCTCTTAACACAGAACAGGAGTTAGCAGGAAAAGTCAAAGTGTTTATTTGGCTCAATGGCCAGCTCTAGGATGGGGGAAGTGTGAGAAAGAGCTGGAGTGGTAAACTGCATCTGGCAAGTCAGGTCCAAGAATTTCAATTATTCTCAGGCAGGACTCTAGGGCTTTGATCAGGGGAGTAAGACAATCTGATTAGAATTTAAGAGCATGGGTTCTGGCAGCAATGGTGAGAATGGATTGGCCAGACAACAGATAGGGAGGAAAGTGAGGAAGATACTATTTTCTTGGGCTCCAAAATCACTGTGGACAGTGACTGCAGCCATGAAATTATAAGACACTTGTTTTTGGGGGGAAAAAAGCTATGAAAAACCTAGGTAATATATTAAAAGGCAGAGACGCCAGTTTGCAGATAAAGAGCCGCATAGTCAAAGCTGTGGGTTTTCCAGTAGTCACATATGGATGTGAGATTTGGACCACAAAGAAGACTGAGCACCGAAGAATTTATCTTTCAAATCGTGGTGCTGGAGAAGACTCCTGAGAGTCCCTTGGACTGCAAGGAGATCCAACCAGTGAATCCTAAAGGAAATCAACAATGAATATTTTTTGGAAGGACTGATGCTAAAGCTGAAGCTCCAGTACTTTGGCCACCTGAGGTGAAGAGCCAATTCATTGGAAAAGACCCTGATGCTGGGAAAGATTGAGGGCAGAAGGAGAAGGGGACGACAGAGGATGAGATGGTTGGATGGCATCACCGACTCAATGGACATGAGTTTGAGCAAACTCTGTGAGATAGAGGAGGACAGGCAAGCCTGATGTGATGCAGTCCATGGGGTCACAAAGAGTCAGATACAACTTAGCAACTGAACAAAAAAAACCACAACAAGGGGAAGAAGCAAAGGCAACAGACTCGAGAGGGACTTGGGGATCTGAATCCCCAAGAATCAGAAGTTTTTTGGGGAGGGAGAGGGAAAAGAAAGAGGAATTGCTCAGAGAAGTGAGGGGTTGGGGGAGAGTCAAGGAAGATCTCAAAGGAAAGGTGGGTATGGTTGCAATCAGGTCTTCAGGGTGGATGGCAAGAAGCTGGTGACTTTATTTCCTGGCTCCATAAGGGGATGGACAGTGGGTGCAGAAGACAGGATCTGAGATTTAAAGAGGATGGGAAATATTTGAAACCATCAGTGCAGGGAAGTTAGAAACTGAGGGCTCATCCTTGGGAATGTTCCATCAAGAATCTGACATGTTTTCACCTGGCAGCCTTTGTTAGGAAGCTACAGAATGTGCTGTAAAAACACGTCATGTTTAGAAAAAGTTGCTTCCCTAGTGGTTCAGAAGGTAAAGAATCCACCTGCAAAGTTGCATCAGTATATTTAATTCACTGTCTTCCTTTTATTGTGGGAAAACTGAATTGGAAAATTGCATTGATAAAAGAAAAGCCATTTGTAACCATCCTGACTGATACAACAAATACAACGATGTCCACTAAAAAACAAACAAACAATCTGGTTGCAAACGTGCATTTAGAAACTCTGCCGCACATGCTCCTGCTCGGGACTCCCTCTCCCCTGTAATGACCTGCGCCTCTAGTTTTCAGTGACATTCACCAAGAAAAACCAGTGCTTTGGGATTGAAGAATTTTAACAAGGTAACTCATTCCAGCCTGGGTTTCCAGATTGACCACTAAATGGACTTTATGACAAAAACAGTGAACTTCCCACAAATGCTTGTTCCGAAAACATCTGTTAGGCAGCAGCCCCCCACCCCCAAACAAGCCCCTGACATCAGTGAGGGGAATGGGAGCATACAGGCAATTTGACGCGTCCTGGTGTGGAACTCTGAAATTTAGTCGGGGAACAAACCCCAGTGAGGTCATGTCTCGTTCAGGATTAAATGGCTAACTCCAATTCTGTGATCATATTAAGAAAAATGCACGTAAAATGCCCAGGAATTTTTCCTTTGTTTGATTCAGAAATTAAACTTGCACACACGTCATGTCTGCAAAAGGAGCGTTTCCCCATGTCAGATGCTTTCTCTGACTGTCATAGGATGCAAAAGAAAATAAAGAACATGCTACCTTCTTCAGCCGGCTGGGTTGTGTACCTTACCACACCTCTGGAGTTACTCCTTTTGAATGTAGGTTTGCCTATACCCCAAAAAGGCAAGTTAGCAAGGCAGAAGTAGAGATATAGACACAGAAAACAAATATATGGAAACTGAGAGGAAAAGAGGGGAATTGGGAGATTGGGATTGACATATATACACTATCGATCAAATCCATGGTTTTTCCAGTCGTCATGGACAGATTATGAGAGTTGGACAATAAAGAAGGCTGAGTGCAGAAGAACTAGTGCTTTTACACCGTGCTGGAGAAGACTCTTGAGAGTCGTTTGGACAGCAAGGAGATCAAACCAGTCCATCCTAAAGGAAATCAACCCGGAATATTCATTGGAAGGACTACTGCTGAAACTTTAATACTTTGGCCAGCCGATGTAAAGAGCTGACTCCTTGGGAAAGGACCCTGATGCTGGGAGAGATTGAAGGCAGGAGAAGAAGGGGACAACAGAGGATGAGCTGGTTAGATAGCATCACTGACTCAATGGGCGTGAATCTGCGCAAAGCCCGGGAGATGGTGAAGGACAAGGAAAGCTGGCGCGCTGCAGTCCGTGGGGCCACAGAGAGTCAGACGTGACTTAGTGCCTGAAGACAAAAACAACCACATAAAATCCATGACGGATGAGAACATCCCATGCAGCACCAGGAACTCTACTTAAGGCACCAAAGTGACCAGATTAGGAAGGAAGTCCGAAAGGGTGGGGTTATACGTGCATGTATGGCTGATTCATTTCACTGGGCAGCAGAAACTAACACAGTGCTGTAAATCAACTACAGTCCAACAAAAATTACTTACAAATAAAAACGGCAAGTTTACATCCAAGAAACCTTAACCAAGTTGCTAGCTATTAACTGCTCAATCGGCACAGGTCATTGAAAGCCTTGAGGTTAAACATAGCCCTGCCTCCCTAACCCCAAATCATCCCCCCAAATTACTGATGTCTACTCAGTAGAGCAAGTAGACAGCAACTGATTTATGAAGACCATTGCCTTTCTTCTCCCTATGACATAATGCTTAATTGTTAGGTATCCATTCTTGTCTGATGGCTAACACAACCTGGAAAACTAGCCAGTTACCAGCAATTTCTAAATCTTTGCTCCAGATGTTCTGTGCTGTCACATCAGATGAAAAAAGGATTGTTCCTTTGGAAATATGAGCCACTGTTTTGATTAACAGGGGCTTCCCTGGTAGCTCAACTGGTAAAGAATCCGCCTGCAGTGCAGGAGACCGAGGTTCGATTCCTGGGTCGGGAAGATCCCCTGGAGAAGGGAATGGCAACCCACCCCAGGCTTCCGGCCTGGAGAATTCCCCGGACTGGGCAGTAGTCCACGGGGACGAAGAGAGTCGGCGGCGACTGAGGGACTTTATGTGCTGCATTTACGTGGGCCGTGCCATGTTCAGCCACTTGAGTCGCGTCTGGCTCTTTGCGGCCCCATGGACTGTGGCCCATCAGGCTGCTCTGTTCCTGGGATTCTCCAGGCAAGAATCCTGGAGTTGGCTGCCACTTCCTGCTCTAGGAGTTCTTCCCGACCCAGGGAGCCAACCCACATTTCTTGTGGCTCCTGCACTGGCAGCTTGACTCTTTACCACCAGCACCACCTGGGAAGCCCACTGTATGTGCGCTACATGCAGATGAGTACTAAGACTTTGGTCTAAGCTTTACAGAGATTGGCTCCACGCTTAAGAAACCCATGAGACAGGTACTAACATCACTAACAATTTTTAAACAAGACTTAAACATACCAATCGACTTTCCCAAATAGATGACTCTCACTATGAATAAAAGTTCACAGAAGGATTAGAACTGAAGCCTTCTAAAAATTCAAAGATCATGCACTTCTCAGTTAATAAAGGCAAAAGAGACCCCCTCGAAGAAATATTAAACTTAAATTAAATGTTAAATTTAAATTAAAGTCATCACAAGTGAAGTCATTTCACAAAGAAAATGACCCCCCAGTCAGATTGTGTGCAGGAAGCACATGAAGCAATAGCTTTACTGCAGTGACCTGGAAAGAGCACTATGAGAAATGCCGAATTATCATCCATCTGAACCAGGTCAAAGGAGTCTTGACCCAAGTTTGAACCAGTTCCAACAGTCCGTCTGGCTTTTAAAATTACTGGCACTCCACGGAATGTCCAGCGGCCCTAAGCGATTATCTAATCTTGGGCAGGGCTCATCCTGTCATTTAAAGGTTTGGCTTTCTAGTTGACACAGTGGTAAAGTAATCTACCTGCCAATGCAGGAGATGCAGGTTCAATCTCTGGGTGGGGAAGATTCCCCTGGAGAAGGACATGGCAACCCACTCCAGTATTCTTGCCTGGAGAATCCCATGGACAGAGGAGCCTGGTGGGCTACAGTCCATAGGGTTGCAAAGAGTTGGACATGACTTAGCAACCAAACAACAACATAGAAATAATAATAAATATTGTAGAAATAAAGGTGCGATGAGAACAAGCAGGGGCTGTCATTCACAGTTTGCTTTAGCAAGCTAGTCTGTGACCATCACTCAAGTTTGCCAGAGACTCAAATGGAGGCAGAAGAATGGGAAAGAATTACAGCTTAAAACAAACAAACAAAAAACAGTTTCAGGTACAGTCTGATCCAGGACTGCGTGCTTGAGAAGTTGAAATCAGCTTAACTGAAATGAGGTGTCTTCTGCGATGAGCAGGCACATTTTGCTTCCTCTGGTTGGTTCTAAGTTAGAAGTACCAGAAAAAATCAGGGATGTTGGAAGTCAATGACCAATTCTTGACTACTGCGGATCCATTGCTACAAAAATGTGTTTTTTGGGACTGTTTCCTACAGAACTCAGTGGTCTAGAGGTGTTTTGTTGTATATGATATTGGCCTTCGTTTGTATACTCAACTTCTCAAAACAATCGGTACAACCTGGTGATAAATGAAATGTGGGAAAACCACTTTACACATATGTGTTTCATGAAATTGTAGCTTCCATACAATACTTAGAGCTGCTATTGTTACCCTGAAAAACAAGGACCAAACAACAGGGTTGGCCAAAATATTTGAGCCCATTTTTCCCGGCAGATACTCTGTGAAGGATACTTCTATATTCATTTTGATCCCACCCCAACAAGCCTTAAGTAAATGCAAATGTTACTTTCTTTTTTTTTTTTAGGCTAGGAAGTCTGGAAAACACAGAGGGATCTTCAGAACAGAGGGCAGCTGTCTGGGGCCCACGAGAAAAATTATGGAAGAAAATCTGAGTCATGAGTTACTGCGTCAAGACCCGAATCCCAATTTTCTTCATGTTTACGGGATAACTACTTTGGAGAACACTTCATACCTTCCACCTTTCCTTAACCCACAGTTAAATGTTCCTTTTATTTTCCCTTTTCTATGTTGCCTTTCCTTTCCTCTTTGTGAAATATATTTTTCCATGTTGTTTATGAACAGTATTAATGTTACCTACTTACTGATGATTAATCTAATGTCAATAGTCACGGCAAACCTTCAGAGTGATGAGAGTCAGAACACTTAACAGCAGGAAAACAAATGCTTCCACCTCATACCAGCTTACCATTCCATACGGGCCAACATCAGCTAAATGTACAACAGTAGAAAGAATCTAGAAAGAGAAAGTAAAACCACTCTTCATTTTATTGTGTTTCTCTTCTCATTTCTGGGGCTTCCCTGGTGGTTCAGTGGTAAAGAACCCGCCTGCCAATGCAGAAGACACAGGTTCCATCCCTGGGTCAGGAAGATCCCCCGGAGGAGGAAACGGCAGCCCACTCCAGTCTTCTTGCCTGGAGAATCCCATGGACAGAGGAGCCTGGCGGGCTACCGTCCAGGGGGTCACACAGAGCCAGACACGACTGAGCAACTAGACAGCAACCCTTTTCTGAGGGAAGTCTGGAGCCTCTCATTTCTTTCTGTCATCATCTTTTATGGACTGAAGTGTGACCTCCCAGAAAGATATTCTGAAGTTCTGGCCTCTGGTACCTGCCAATAATAGCACCTGATTTGGAAACAGAGTCTTCACAGACGTAACCGAGTGACGATGAGGTCACTAGAGTCGGCCCTCACCTGGTGTGAAAGCTGTCCTTCAAAGAAGGACCACACGCAGAGCGAAGAATCCTGGGAAGCCGTGAAGACGGAGACAGATGTGGCCACAAGTCCAGGAACGCCCGGGGCTGCCAGAAGCTGGACGCGGGAAGGGAGGAGCTTCCTGCAGAGCTTTGGAAGGAGGGTAGCCTTCATTTTAGACTTCCGGCCTTCGGAGCTGTGAGAGAATACGTCTCTGTTGTGTTAAGCCGCCCAGCTAACGGAGTCTCTGGAAGCCATCAACAGCCACACTTGGATTTGAAAGCGTATCCTACATCCTTTAGGACTTTCTCCATCTCTCTCTTCCTCTGTGAGGAATCTGCTACTGCCTTTCAATCTTCGCATACTGTTAGGCTAGTAAATTCAATGATTTCAAACCAGCTGCTTGACATGTATCAAAATCTTTTGTTTTTCTCCAGATATGCCATTCTGGACATTAAACTTACTCTTAGGTTGTAACATATCACATTATCAAGAAGTGACAGAAATCTTTAAAAATTGCTCTTCAGTTTTATATG
Source organism: Odocoileus virginianus (assembly GCF_023699985.2). NCBI lineage: Eukaryota > Metazoa > Chordata > Mammalia > Artiodactyla > Cervidae > Odocoileus > Odocoileus virginianus. Next base: position 57,478,519 of record NC_069690.1, read on the forward strand.
GTACCTGCCTAGGGATAAATCTGCTTATATAATTTTATCACATAAATCTGAATATACAAGCTAAAGGGAGTAAGAACATATTTGGAAGATGTGGTTTAAGTTATTTTGTTCCCATATGGAAACTGAGATTCATAACACAATAAAAACTAAATTTAAAAAAAAAAAAAGAATATCCCTCTACGGTTTACACAAGTGTGCTTTTAAATAGGTGTTTTCAAAGTTTTCATTTGTAATGCAGACCACATTTTAGAACTTCTGGTCTAAAAAACACCTCATTTTCTGGTCCATAAATGAGGTTCTGCTTAAACAGGATAAGTAACCACCCCTCCCACTTGGTCTAAGTTAACCTCCCCACCCTGCCCAGGTCATTATGACACCTGATCGCGTAGTAGATGCACCAGAAAGTCTTAAAATAAATGTATTACCGGAGAGGGTAAAATAAGGGAAAAGTCACTCTTCATGGAGGAGGGGGTCAGGGTGGTTCTGAGCCACCAGGGAAGCCCTTTTTATCGAGGAGTAAATCCTGAATATTCACTGGAAGGACTGATGTTGAATCTGAAACTCCAATTCGTTGGCCACCTGATGCAAAGAGCTGACTCATTTGAAAAGACCCTGATGCTGGGAAGGGTTGAAGGCAGGAGGAGATTGAGCCACTGAACTGAAATCCTATTATATATAATTCCTAGTTAGTTAGTGTTAAGTCTCTCAGTCATGTCTGACTCTTCTCGACCCCATGGACTGTATAGCCCGCCAGGCTCCTCGGTCCACGGGGATTTTCCAGGGAAGAATACCAGAATGGGTTGCCGTTTCCTCCTCCAGGGGATCCTCCCAACCCCAGGATCAAACCCAGGTCTCCATTATGACAGACGGATTCTTTATCGTCTGAGCCTCCAGGGAAACCCAATAAGCCTAACTTTTTATTCTTTGCCCCAGAGAAGTAAGTGCCATTCCTCAGCCCCACCCCCACCCCTTTCACTGGGTTCTAGGTGGTCACGATGAGACAGGCTGAGACCCGGCACCTGGAACCCTTTGCTGCAGTGCCTGGGCAGGAACACACATCTCCTGGAGCAACAGATACAAACTATAAAGGGTTACAAATGATCCAGTGCAGGCAGAGTTGGGACAAATTATGAGCAAGTTACAAAAAGACTGAATAGAAAACAGCTGCCCCTTCCGAGGTGTTGGAAGCAAAAGCAGGGTGCTACACTCGATCCCTACACACAGCCCCAGGAAGGAGGTGGGCTAAGCCACCCTTCCCCCCGACCCACCCCCATTATGGGGCCAGCTTGCTCCCCGACAGAGATGGAGCAAGGTCACCTTACCCACCCGATCCTGCTGCAGCATCACCTTCTGTAAAGCCTCCCTGGAATTCCTCCTGTTAATTGCTACTGATTAAAGAGTTCAAAAGGTTGATAACAAGTAGGCTACTTGCAAATTTATGATTTATAAGACATGATGCCAGTCCACAGGAAGTTAGTAAGCAGTTCCGAAGACTAGATATAACAAACAGGAAATCATCACTTAAGTTGTAATTTTATTTCAGTTATGTTTCCACAGCCAGCTGCGTGGGACATGGTCATGGAGGATGGTGGGTAAGCAGAAGAGAGGATGGAAAGCAGCATGAATTCGGAAGGAGCTCCTTGTTGGTTTATTTCGGTTGGAAAGGCGTCCTGTACACGGTGGAGGTAAGTGGCTTCAATCGTGTCCGAATCTTTTGCGACCGCAAACCAGGCTCCTCTGTCCATGGGATTTCCCAGGCAAGAACACTGGAGAGGGTTGTCATTTCCTCCTCCAGGGGATCTTCCCGACTCAGGGATGGAGTCCATGTATCCGGCCTTGGCAGACGGATTCTGTACCACTGAACCACCAGGGGAAAGTGGACTTGGTTCTAACTCTGAGACAGCTGTTTACATGAGAGGGAGGGACATACAGACTCCAGACGGGAAGTAACACCGCGTTTTTGTCAAGTGAAAAAGAGAAATGGTGGCAGCGAGGCCCAAGACATGAGTTTGGATCCCAAATGAAAAGCTTTCACCTGCCTGGCTAAGGACTAAGTCTTTTTTCAGTGGCCATAAACCTGCTAAGCAGTATTTCTGAACAAGGTTTCGGTTACATTTCTGGCCATCGAGGCAAACAACATGGAGGACACATCCATTTTTCAGATTCTCTGTTTGATAAATTTAGCAAAATTGCATGGTACCTTATACACTCCTGGTCACTTAGGTAGGTAAACTGCAGATCATTGAAGAGAGACTAAAGACTTCGATCATTCACAGTGAAAACTATGGACTTTTATGTATCTTTAACAGACGAATAGGCTAAAAGAACCCAATGAATTAAACTCAGTGTGTAAGACTGTATGTGTCTAAATGAGGTCCATAATTCAGCCCAGAAAAGAAAAGTACCTGGGAAAATAAATTCCAAAGGTTTCCACTGGCCTCAATTACCCACGTACTGTGTCCATTTAACCCAGCCAGAGTGTAACAAAGATGATCTGTTTTCCACTAGCTGGAGGTTTGTGAGAAAGCACGTAGTGTTTTGCGGTAAACTTTCCCCCTTATCATAGAGCTTTCAAGCCTGCAGCATTTTCTTTCAAGGGGAAAACAAAAAACCCAGAACAATTACCCCCATTCAATTATAAAATCACCATCATCAGCCTTTTTGCCTCTGACCCTTTGGACAGAAGCAGAATCAGCAGGATCTGCCTGGATCCAGTCGCCCTGCTTCACCAGCACAAATACTTTGGCAGATAAGTATGTGATTAAATTCAAGGTGGAGCCTAAAAAAATAAACGCTTGAGCACATGACGGAACAGCTTTCCTGCTGTGCAAAGAGGCAGCTGAGACCGGACCAAAGTGGACCCTTCCAGTCCCGTCAGAGCTCTTAGCTTAAAGCTTCCCCGGGATGTCAGCTCTAGACATTGGAGGGTGGAGACAGTTACTGCCAAGGTTAGAGAGTGCTAAGAATATCACATTCTGCCTTTATCTTGAGTGTGATACAACTATTGGTTATAGTCAGAGTTAGAGCCGTGTGTTCTCTGTAAATATTGAAGTAACTAGCTTTTAATGTCTTATCTACATATAGGTTTGGTAAACAGAGATGTGGGTAACCTTCTGGCAAAATGTTACACTTGATGGCAAGTCTAGTTTACAGCTCAATATTTTCCCTTCTTCCGAGTGAAGTTAGTTTATGTATCAGCGTCCCCTCTGGTTACAAACTACCGCAACACCTCAGTACCATAAAGTGGTTTCTTCCCCCTCACGGTCTCCTCCCAGTCAAAAATCCCAGCTTCAGGAACTATGGGAGCAAACAGACAAACAGACAAACAAAAGCCATGGCTTTCAGTGGTTGTTTCTCTTCCAGCTTCAGGAATCTGGGCGTCCGGAGCGTTCAGTGAAAGCAGGCATAAGGTCTTATTGCTGGCGGCTAAAATTCATGCAAGGTTCTTAGTTCCATCTAGACACGAAAATTTAGGTGGCCAAATGATATGGCTTAAATACTCAATTCCTGTTACAGAACACTTCTGAGGTCTTTGACAAGTGTGCTCTACTATTGTGGGTCCAGAAAGAGGACAGAGGACTCAGAAGGAGCTGGCTTGAGTCCTGCCTGTCCATTCCTCTAGACTCCATATATAAAGCTACATGTATATAAAGCTACAGAAGAGCAACGTTCATACATTTCGGGAGACACAAGGCTATCATTTTTCATCATGGAGCTTTCAAATTGAATTTGTAGTTTATTTTAAACTGAAGACTTTGGGGACTTCACTGGTAGTTCAGCGGCTAAGACTCCACACTCCCGGTGCAGGGGGCCTGGGTTTGATCCCTGGTCAGGGAGCTAGATCCCACAGGCAGCAACTAAGAGGTCAAATGCTGCAGCTAAAAATCCTGCCTGCTGCAACTGAGGCCTGGTGCAGCCTAATAAATAAATGTTTTAAAAAAGGGTGTAGCATAGTGATTCAGCAAACATGTATATGTCTGTGTTTATGCATATATATACATACATGATTCATAATGATTTCTATATGATTCAGCAAATATTAATAGATATGTATATGCACATATGTATACATATATGATTCAGCAAACATATGTGCTTATTCACTCAGACTTGTCTGATTCTTTGCAACCCTATGGACTGTAGCCCAACAGGCTCCTCTGTCCATGGGGATTCTCCAGGCAAGAACGCAGAAATGGGCTGCCATTTCCTCCTCTAGAAGATTGTCTGGATCAAATCTGGGTCTCCTGTGTTGCAGGCAGATTCTTTACCATCTGAGCTACCAGGGATTCAGCAAATATATATATACATATTCAGCAAATACTTATTTAAAAAACTGAAGATTTTTCACTTACTGAACCATATTAAGATGTATACATTTTAAGTAATTCAAGAACATGGAACTAAAATTGGCCATTGGGCAAAGGTATGATGACAGAACTGCCAGAATCCCATGAACAAACAACCAATAAAATGCTGGTGACAAAGACAGAGATCATGCCTCCTCCCTGAGCTTTTACTAAAGTCCCAAGTAGGAAACAAAAGCACTTGACTTCATTTGATTTCATTTCATGGCAGCCACTAATCACTTCGAATACAGCCATGAAATACCATCCAGTTTATTCATAAATTAGAAGTGGTCCTGTCTTCCAGGCTTAGTAATAATGCGGCATCCAACAGAGGCTGCTCTCACAGAGGACCAAAATCATTAGATGAGTCATTCATAGAGTTAACCTTTTTAATGAAACCCAGTCCCCTGGGAATGTCAGCATTTCTACAGCTCCTGTCTGCTGTGTGTTGGCTTCATGTTCATTCCCCCAATCTCATGAGGGCCTCCCCAGACAGTAAAGAATCTGCCTGCAATACAGGAGACCTGGGTTCCATCCCTGGGTCAGGAAGATCCCCTGGAAGAGAAATTGGCAACCCTCTCCAGTATTCTTACCTGGAAAATCCCACGGACAGAGGAGCCTGGTGGGCTACAGTCCACGAGATCCCAAAGAGCCGGACACGACTGAGTGACTAACCCACGGACACACACACAAACTCTGAAGAGCGGGGTAGCACAGCCATCCCTGACCCAATTTAAAGAGAAACGCAAGTCTGACAGCGGTGAGGTGCCTTGGCCCAGATATTCTGCAGGCTTCCAAACTTGACTGTGGGTGTGAATCACCTGGAGGCTTTGTTAGGTGCACTGGGCTCCCTCCCCAGAGCCAATGGGGACCGGGTGGGACCTTGAGCTGCAGTGCTCGCTCCCGGACGCATGCCTCCTCCAGCAACAAAATACAAGAAGATGTACGGGACTAAAACCAACAGTGCACGTGGGCAGTGAGGGCAAAGTCTGGACTGCAGGGATACCAAGAGACCAACAACCTCAACAGACCCCTCTGAAGAGCCAGGCGCAAAACTTTGAGCGTCTCCTGCACACAGCACCACTTACCGGGCTGGGCAAAACACCTAAACCACCCTCTGACTTGACCCCTGGACACATGCCTACCCATCACCTCAAATAAGGGACCAGCTCATTGCCCTCCCACCTCAGGGAGCAAGTGTGCAAGGGCGCCTGTTGTGTGTTCCCACCCCCTCCTGCCGCAGGATGGACCCCGATAAAGCCTCACCTGAACTTCCTGTCCAGCCTCAATTTCTAGTGACTCAGGGGGCCAAGAACCCTGGCTTCTGACAGACTAAGCTGAGACGGAGCCAGAGAGTTTGCATCTTTTACAAGCTCTGTTTCACTGATGCTTTGAAACTATGATGCCGGAGAAGACTCTTGAGAGTCCCTTGGACTGCAAGGAGATCCAACCAGTCCATCCTAAAGGAGATCAGTCCTGAATATTCATTGCAAGGACTGAGGCTGAAGCTGAAGCTCCAATAATATTGCCACCTGATGCAAAGAGCTGACTCATTGGAAAAGACCCTGATGCTGGGAAAGATTGAGGGAGGGAGGAGAAGGGGATAACAGAGTTTGAGATGGTTGGATGGCATCACTGACTCAATGGACATGAGTCTGAGCAAGCTCTGGGAGATGGTGGAGGACAGGGAAGCCTGGCGTGCTGCAGTCTATGAGTTCACAAAGAGTCAGCTACTGAAAAAAACAACAGCAAACAGGAAGTTCTCACCTGACTTGAACTCTACTAGAGCCAGTCCACACGTTGAGAACCTCAAGCCTAACTCACAAAAGGCATCAGGGGCAGAATCTGGATTAAAACCGAGATCTGATTCTACAGTACAAACTGCCCACTGAGAAGGCATCTGTCATCCTCAAGACTTCTCTCCTGCAGAGATGGAGGAGCAGGAGGAAACTCGAGAGAGACGGATACGGAGGTGACACCCTGGGAGGTGGGTTGCCTTGTCTGCCTTGTATCACTTGACCAGCCTGATCCTTAAAGTTCCCACCGCTATCCTTAAGAATGCTACTATTAATGGTACTCAGCCATAAGAAGGAAGGCATCTGAGACAGTTCTTAGGACATGGATGAACCTTGAGTGTATTATACAGAGCAAAGTCAAAAAGAGAAAAACAAATTTCTTATATCAAAGTATACATATGGAAGCTAGAAAGACAGCAGTGATGAGCCTATTTGCAGGGCAGCAATGGAGATGCAGACACAGAGAAGACACGGGGGGACACAGTGGGGGAAGGGGAGCTTGGGCGAACTGAGAGGCGCATGGAAGCACATACGCTAACATACGTGAAATAGACAGCTGGGGAATTTGCTCTCTAGCAGAGGGAGCTCAACTAGGTGTTCTCTGCCCACCTAGATGTGTCGGAGGTGGGAGGGAGGTCCAAGAGGGAGGGGCCATGTGTATCCCTCTGGCTGACTCATGTTGATATATGGAAGGAGCCAACACAACGTTGTAGAGCAATGATCCTCCAATTAAAACTAAATATTTTTAATGTCAAAAAAAAAAAAGAATTCTGCTACTTTATTCTCACTGATCTCACAGAGTTGTTTTGAAGATAAAACGTGATCATTGTTGTAAAAGGATTGTCTAAACGTTGGCGTGCTTCCACAGATCTTTTTGTTAATTTTGTTAGGAATCAAACCAGGAAAAGAGTAAAAACAAACAAAACAAGAAAAACAAAAAGATGCAAGTGAAGGATCTGGTCTTTAGTTTAAAAGCTGAGACTACGTAAAAGGAAATGCCACGCACAAGAAAGAGGTTTATTGGAACTTTTAGGAGTTCAGAATCTTTAAGATGAGTGCGCTAACATCTTGAGGGTTGGGCAGCTGCCAACTGTGTCCAATAGTGGGTTTTTTTTTTTTTCAACTTAAAACGTGAACATCCTATTTCTTCAAGAGACTTTATTATGATGAATCCCAGAAAATGATTAATTATTGGAGGCACTAGTGGTAAAGAACCAGCCTGCCAATGCCAGAGACATAAGAGACCCAGGCCGGGAAGATCCCCTGGAGAAGGGCATGGCAACCCACCCCAGGATTCTTGCCACGGGAGCCCCATGGACAGAGGAGACAAGTGGGCTGCAGTCCATGGGGTCGCAGAGTCTGACACGACTGAAGCGACTTAGCACAGGGCAAGCTATTTTCCAGTAGCACAGCACATTTTCCTGTAGTTATTTTTGAATAGTAAAAATGTAATGCTAACAGCTTTCTTTAAAATATTTTTTTTTCATTCAGAGAATACTGAAATATTTTACTGTTAAAAACACAAGTCCATTATGCTGATCTTTGTCTCTATCGGTTGCTCTTTCTCAAAATATAAATTTGACTTCATCTGTAATAAATGGAAGAACCAATGAAATACAGGACTTGCTATGCAGTGAGTAGTTAACACAGGTGACTTCATATCACTGTTATTCTTAATTATTGCATTGGCCGATAATTTCATTTGGATATTTCTGTAACATACTGTGGGAAAATTCCAAACAAACTTTATGGCCAATGCAATAATTTTAATGCAAGAGTGAAAACTAAGGCAGCTTCTACTTTTTACATGAAAACTCCCATTGGAAATATTTGCATACCATGAACAGTAACTTCTAACTATTGAAGTTAATGTTCACTGACAAAAAGAAAGGGGTCTATTTTACACTGAATAATTAGAGACTTTAAACTGTAAACTAAGAAATCTATCAAGGCCCACTGGGCTCTACTTCTATTTACGTTTTTTCCCCCTCAAACAAATGACCTGTTTGGTATTAGTTCAATATTTGGTATTAAAGCCTGCAGATTTCCATTTGTCATTAGGAACATAAAGAACGACTGTATTTTTCCCCATCAATGAAATATTACTTTCCTTAGATTGGATATTATACTTGCTCAGTGGAGTGAAATCTGTATTGATTTATGGTGCTAAAATTCGGTTTGTGTTTATTAACTTTTGATGAAAATAACAAATCCATGTGATGGTGCGCCTGGGGTTCTGCCCGCTAAACAGGGTACAGATATCTTCTGCTCTGCTTCTGATTTGCTGTTTTTTTATCCTTTGAACGTCTTTGATAGAGAAAGTACAATTTAATGCTTGGCGTGCAAAATAGAATTCTTCAAAGAAACCGATAAACAGAGAGCTGAGAACAGGGTTCGGAGGGCAGCGTTTGATTCTGTTGTTTCAATGCCTGCACATTTCTCAGGCTTTCACTTTGAGTGGTGTGCAAAGGTTTCTTGAATGTTGGGTGAACAATCCAAATTACGTGTTAATGTTATTTAGCATTCCTAGTAATCACACAGATACGAATTTGTGGAGAATTGAGGTTCTTTAGCACGCATGGATTAGTGGTTAAAAACACATCCAATAGAGGAAGAAAGGCTGCCTGGTCCGAAGTCAGCTATTCCATTTACTACTAACAGCTGTGTGACCTTAGAGACATATCATGGCCTCTCTGGGCCCCTGCTTTCTTCTCTGTAAAAATGAGCTTTCTCACGGGAGTAGAAGGATGAATGCTTGTAAAGCCCTTAGCACAATGCACACACGTAGTCAACACCCTGTGTTTTTATTGTTAAATAAAAATCAGTGAGTAAAGTGAATTAACTCTTTTAGCTTAACCGTAGAAGTTATCACAGCATTGTAAAGGAAATATACTCCAAGAAAAATTTTCAAAGACATATATATATATACCAATATTAGTACATATAAAACAGGTAATCAACTAGGGCTTACTGTGGAGCAGGGGGGTTCTACTCAGCATTCTGTTATAACCTGCACAGGAGAAGAACCCAAAGATGAATGGATATGTGTATAAGTGAACCAAATTCTGTACCCCACAGCAAACACAGCATTGCCCTTAAATGAATAAAAAATTAAAAACAAAGAAGAAAAGAAAGCGGTGAGTAAATTGAAAATCCCATTTCCGCTGTGAAAGGACACATGCTCCTGTGCTGTTGGCCGGCGAAACGTCATGTAAGTTTCTCCACACGCTTTCGTGCCCTCTTTGGAAAACTCAGCAGAAACATCCACTTTCCCTGACTTTGGTAACAGAACACTTGGGCTGTGGACACAAACCCTTCCGAGAACGGATGAGGCCACCTGCTCTCATGATACAGAGAAAACACGAAGTCTTCGTAAAACACCAGATCCACCCTACTAGACAGCGTGGAAGGAGAGACGCAGACCAAAGGTTAAGCTGAAAGAGTATGTCAGACATAATCTAATCAGACAGTAGAGAAAACTCATTTAGGATGGTGATAAACAGGTGGTTTTTATGATATAGTTTGGGCATAGCATTTTGATGGGCTTAACTATTTCCCATTCAGTGCTTTTTTTCCCTTTATCATCCATGGTCAAGCAATTTTGCCACCAGTCGAGGCACTTCTTTTATTTATTTAGTCAGTTGTTTACTTTAGGTGGCATTGAGTCTCCGGGGCTCCGTGCGGGCTTCTTCTGGCCGTGGGAAGCGGGGCCCCTCCTGTGGGCCAGCACAGACCCCAGGGCTCGGGGGTTTCAGCAGTTGCGGAGCACAGGCTTAGCTGCCCTTTGGCACATGGGACTGTCCCGGACTAGGGGTCAAACCCGTGTCCCCTGTATTGACAGGCAGATGCTTAATCCCTGGGCCACCATGGAAGTTCAAGGAATTTCTTGATTTTAATAGCTCTGGGTTTTCCCCCCCTCAGGTTAAAAGAGGAGCAAGTGATACTTGAGCAAGACAAACCTCGCTCCTGTGGGGAAAGGGTCGGTGCCAGAAACAAGCGAGCATCATGATGAGAAGGAAGAGGTCTGGGCCAGTGTGGGGACGGGGCTGCTGACCGTTTAGCACCACCATTCACCCAGACGAAATAAGATGGAGATGAGAGGATCGCAGGGAATACCATTTGTAATATTATTTGTTTTCCAGTTTTCCTTTTTAAAAAAACAGAGGTGATCTAACATCAAACAGCCAAAGCAAGACTCCGAGAAGGCATTAAACATGAAACACGTCCAGGGCCTGTCTGTGTGCTGGCCTCACTTTGAGCGTGTGCTCTATTACACAAGTGCTTCTGCTGAAACATGCAGCGAGGGAAGGAGGCCCCTCTGTAACTGTACAGTTAGCTATTTGCAGATAAGAACTATGCTTCAATCACCTCTTTTTTTGTTTTTTCTTGTTGATTTACTTTAAACTGGAGTGAGCTTCCCCGGTGGCTCAATCAATAAAGAGTCCACCTGCAAAGCAGAAGACCTGGGTTCGATTCCTGGGTCAGAAAGATCCCCTGGAGGAGGGAATGGCAACCCGCTCCAGCATTCTTGCCTGGAGAATCCCGCGGACAAAGGAGCCTGGTGGGCACGGGGTCGCAAAAGAATAGGACACGACTCAGCAGCTCAGCCAACCATAATCGCTTTTCAACGTGCTATTCGTTTCTGCCCTAGACGTGAATCGGCCGTAAGTATACGTGTGCCCCCTCCTTCTTGGACCTCCTCCACCCATCCCACCCTCCATCACAGGGCTGGTGTGTATTCTATTCTATTTTATTTTTTTTTAATTTTTATTAGTTGGAGGCTAATTACTTTACATCATTACAGTAGTTTTTGTTATACATTGATATGAATTAGCCATGGATTTACATGCTGGTGTGTATTCTAAATGGCAGGTGTCAGAGGTGGTAGGTTTGGACTGTATCAGTTTAGCGAAACTGGGGCCACACATTCCAGAACTGAATTTCCTACATCGTTTCAGGTTATCCTGGGCCACAGGAAACATTCTGCATGAGGTCTGCAAGGCGTAAGTAAACCAGACAAGCATTCCCTTTCTCTTTACACTGAAACACAAGTATTAGACTCAGGTCCACTGTAACACTTCCCTCAATTTCCCAGCAAAGTTGATTTTTCTGCCCTCATGCTCCTTGGAGAGGCTTTGTTTTCCAGTGGCAAGGAATTGATGGACTTACCCTTGTATACCCTAGTGCCCAGCGGAATGAGTACTGCATACCCACTTAGAAGAGCAGAGAGACTGTTTGTTCAATCCATGAAACCAAAGTGTAAAAGATGTTCTGTCTACCAAGCGGCAGTGGAATCACTCTCTTTCTGATGCCTGCAATAACCAGACCCACGGTAGTTATCATGGTATTACTCTGTGCCTAATTAATACATAATTGACACTCACTTTTCCCCGCATAAAATTCCAGGCATGACTGCAGAAGCAGGGTCCACTCTTTATGCCAGCAAAGAACCGGAATGGGTGACACAGGAGTTTAGGAAAAGCTCACACAAAACATCCCACTACAGTAACAGGAGGCGTGGACCAAACAGCGTTCTGAGCCCCGCTGTGAGCAGAAATCACAGGGCATTTTGCTTCTGTTGGGTTTGGTTCTGGGGCGGCTTGTTTATGGTTTCCCTTCGTTCAGATTTGTTTCTCTGAATGTTTCTTTAGCTTTTAAACTTCTGGTGTAAATGCCGTAATCTTATCTCCAACTCAATATTGTTATCTGGTACAGTTAAATAAAAATTTTAGTCATGAGGAAGTGCAACGCCTTCCCTTCCCACAAAGCCTAAATTTAAATATGTGTAACTCCTAAGTCTTAGGTCATCTGCTGAAATTAGCCACACCACTTTCTCCCTGCGTGTTCTCCAGCCACCCACAAGCTGACTCAGTCCTGACCTGAACAAAAGGACCAGGCTTCCCAATGTGGCAACCTTGGTGTGTCGCACACAGCCTCTGAGACTCTGGCATCTTCTCAAATTTTAGTTGCATGTCCAGGGAAAGTTTTTCTTGTGCTGTCTATAAATAGAACTCAGTGGTACATGATGAGAACGTTAAAGGTCAGTTAATAACCTCATAGTTCATCAGAATAGCTGAGTGTGTCTTTCGGGTAAATGCAATTTGACCAGTCTTCTCAGTATTCCCAGGTGGTGTCAGTGTCTGACAAGCAGGAGACATAGGAGACGCAGGTTCGATCCCTGGAGGAGGGCATGCGGTGCACGCCAGTATTCTCACCTGGAAGAGGAGCCTGGTGGGCTACAGGTCATGGGGTCGCAGGGTCGACATGACTGAAATGACTGATCATGCATGCATCAGTCTTAAGGCCTTCTTCAGCAGACTCAAGGCAGTGGCTTCCACACAGGGGAAGCTTGAATCAGAGATCTGTTGGGCATTGTGTGTGTGTGTGTGTGTGTGTGTGGAGCCGGGGCAGGGGGGGGTGGGGTGGGTGCGGTGCGGTTGCAGGGGGTGGGGGGGTGGTCTGGCCATTAAGCCAGGTGCCTGGTTTCATAAGGTTGAAAGTGTTAGTCCATCAGTCGTGTCTGACTCTGCAACCCCACGGACTATAGCCCGCCAGTCTCCTCTGTCCATGGAATTCTCCAGGCAAGAAAACTCCCTGGGTAGCTGTTTCCTTCTCCAGGGGATCTCCCGAATCCAGGAATTAAACCCAGGTCTCTTGCACTGCAGACAGATTCTTTACCACTAAGCCACCAGGGAAGCTGGTTAGTTTGGATTATTTTCCTAAAGTAGAGACACAATGTCCTGAAAACTACTGTTCAGGACAGTCTCACATGAAATAAGTACATAGTTGTGAGAAGACTGCCAACTTTGTGGGTGAGGAGCTGTTTTCATTGGGGGTGAAGGTGGGCAGGGCCCTTTAACCAGTCGAGTACCAACCTATTCCATGCATTTAACCTCACAAAAATTCCCCTTTAATAGTGCTTCTCAAAATTGTTCATTTAAAAAAAAAGAGAGAGAGAGAGAAATGAGTATATGACCCTTATCCTGACCCCTAAAATCCTAGGAGATCTGAGACTATAACACAGAGGTCTTAAGGATTTTCTTTAAAATATATGCAGCATTATAAATATAATTTTTTAGCCAGGCTTATCAGTTAAATGCTTTACTTCATCTATTCTCCATGAAAAATCTGAGTTAAATTAATGCTTCAAATATACACCCTGCTTATCTTGTGGTTTCTCGTTGCTCCTGACATGCTGCTGTGAACACAGTCCTTTGAGGGCAGGACTCATATATATGAAAAATAAACTACACATTGTTGTTTAGTTGCTAAGCTGTGTTCGATTCTTTGCGAACCCATGGGTGTAGTCTGCCAGGTTCCTCTGTCCTTGGGATTTTTCCAGGCAAGAATACTGGAGTGGATTGCCATTTCCTTCTTCAGGGATCTTCTCGACCCAGGGATTGAACCGAGCATCCTGCCTAGCAGGCAGATTCTTTTCTGCTGAGCCACCAGGGAAACCCGCAAACTACACATACCGAGCTATAAAAAAGAAAGCGCTAATACCATTTGCAGCACATAAGTGGACCTAGAGATTATAATACTGAGTGAAGTAAACCAGAGAGAGAAAGACAAATAGCATATGTCATCACTTATATGTGCAATCTAATTTTTAAGATGATGCAAATGAACTTATTTATGAAACAGGAACAGACTTACAGATACTGAAAACAAACTTACAGTTATAGAAGTGGAAATGTGGAGGGGACCAAGCAACAAATCAGAAGCTTGGGATGAACATACACACACTACTATCTACACTACTATATATTAGAGAACCAACAAGGACTTACTGCATAGCTCAGGAAACTCTATTCAATATCCTGTGATAATCTATATGGGAAAAGAATCTGAAAAAGAAGGAATACATGTATATGTGTAACTAAATCACTCTGCTATCCACCTGAAACTAACACAACATTGTAAATCAACTCTACTCCAATAAAGTTTGTTTTTATAAAAAGAAAAAGTAGACAGCACAAAAATCTAGGAGAGAATATATAATAGCTGAAATACATGGTAGGGAAAATGAAGTTAATAGAAAAAGAGACAACGCCATCAGGAGGCTGGGGTGTCTTTTAAATAAAATAAATTTGTTCTTTGTCTCAGCTAAAAGAAAAAGAAAATTTTCTCTTTATCCAGATTGCCTTATTAAAAAATAGTAGCACTGAAAGTGCTGTATCAAATACTGGATGCTTCTATACACAAACAATGGTATTGTTACGCATATCCATTTTGTGGAATTCTAAATGTATATAACAAGTAAAATGTAGTTAATTTCTTTTTATAGAAACTAAAGCTGCACACTTAGAATGTCTGATAACTACATGGAAAAATACAAGCATGGTGAAGATTCCTGCATTCCTGGGAGGGATGATTTCAAGTGCCAGTTTGCCCAGGCCACAGCACCCAGTTGTTTGGTCAGACACCCTCTGGATGTCGTTGTGAATATGTTTGTTAGATGTGATTTACCTTTACAATCTGAAGACTTTGAGCAAACCAGATGACCTTCCATAGTGAGGGTGGGCTTTGTCCAATCAGGTGAAGATACTAAGAGTAAAGAGTGAGGTTTCCCAAAGAAGCAACACAAGAAATTCTGCCTCAAGGCTGCAACATATTCCACCAGAGTTTCCTGCCTGCTTGTCTAGCCTGCAAAGTTTGGACTCAGGACTGCAATATTAACTCTTAATTTCCAGATTGCCAGCCTACCTTACAGATTTCAGACTTGCCAGCCCTCACAATCATATGACCCAAGACTTGAATTAAATTTCTTCCTACATTTCCCTCTCTCTTTATATATGTGTGTGTGTGTGTGTGTGTGTGTGTGTGTGTATCATATTGTTCTATTTTTTCGAATAACCCTTATACAGTTACCAAACTATAGTGGAAAGAAAGCAATAATTCTAAAAGAATTGTCAGATTAAGCTCTGGAAAAAAAGTCTTATAAAAGAGTTCATAGAAAAAACAGTATTTCAGCACATACAAATTATGAATTCCAAAAGCATATGCAGGACAAGAGCAACAGGCCACTCATTTGTCTATCACTATGTTGCTTCCATGGAAAAAAGTTCAATTCGTTAGTGTGCTAACTGTATCTTATGTTATCATGGTACTAGGTCATTGAATTACCCTTAATTATTTACAGATCTGTCTTTTTCTGCCAGACTGAGGACAAGGACTGGGTCTTTGTCATCTTGGTACCAGACCCAATAAATGATTATTGATTGCATGGGAACATGGTTCTAATTTAAGATAGAATAGAATGAAAAATGAAAATTCATCGTGATGAAATATGGTTTTGGTCATGTTTGCTGGAACATAGTTTTTCCTTTAAAAAAAGAAAGAATAACTGAATATTTCATTTTGAGTTAAAAGAATAAATCTCATGGACTATAATCTGAAGCCTTGCAACCATTTGTAGTCTTTAAAACTATATCCATAGAGTTTAAATAAAATAAAAACTTGAGGTGATATTTCTTGACCTTGTTAAGAAAAAAATCACCTTCTTTATGTTGGGGAAACCTATTGTGGGGGCTGCTTCTTACTCAGATGATTGACTTTTTTCAGTTTTCCTTTGCATCTTTGGACAGTTTCAGGTCAATTTTTTGAAAGACAGCGAATTTGGAGCCAGAGAAAGCTTTAACAGTCAAAGCCTCTTTAAATTACTGTATACATTGTACATCTGAATCCTTGATCTTAGAGTAGAAAGCTCCTGGAAGGACAGGAGGAAAAGAATTGATCCCATCTCCTTTACTGAAGAGCAGCTATAAGAAAAGTCAAGGCATCCACTCATTCACCCTGTATGTGTAAACAACTCCAAACTCCAGGGTGCACATGCCTAAAAATGATGAGAGAGACTTCTCCTCTGACGCTGGCTTCCTAGGAAAGCAGGATGCAGATGACCCTGCAGAGGGGTCCTCCAGTGCGATCATTACATGGTCCAGACAAGCCTTTCTTTCCACCAAAGCTGAGCTCTTTGGCCTAGAAACTTGAACTGAAATCAAACTTCTTGTTGTTCAGTCACTAAGTCGAGTCCGACTCTGCCACTCCATGGACTGCAGCACACCAGACTTCCCTGTCCTCCACCATCTCCCGGAGTTTGCTCAAACTCATGTCCATTGAGTCAGTGATGCCATCCAACCATCTCATCCTCTGTCATCCCCTTCTCCTCCTGCCTTCAATCTTTCCCAGCATCAGGGTCTTTTCCGATGAGTTGGCTCTTCGCATCAGGTGGCCAAAGTATTAGAGCTTCAGAAGCTTCAGCATCACTCCTTCCAGTGAATATTCAGGGTTGGTTTACTCCCCAAGATATCTACAATTGCCCTGTGGTTTCCTGTCTATTGGCAACAGCTGGCATGAGTGTCTGTGCTGATGAGACCGGGGCGTTCCCTTCGAGTCTCAGCTGGTGAGCGCAGTGTCATTTTCCATCGGTCAAGTTGGAGGGAGCAGGGCTTCAGTCACCCTCTCTCCCACCCCTGTATTTTGTCCATCACCATCATCTGCCTGCCATGCACAGTATTCTACCTCCCTGTCTAACTATTGAAATCTATGCCTACCCTGGTCTTTTTTAACATCTCAAAAAAGAAAATCTCAGACACACCTCGCTTGCAGAATCCTCTCCATCTTGCAAAACAATTGTGGCACATTCATGATTTCCCCCAGGACCCCTCTCTCCTTTCTAACCTTACTTCAGCCACACTGGTCTCCCTGTTGCTTCTCAAATAGGCCCAGCACGTCAGAGCTTGCACTGGCTGCTCCATCCACCCGACCTGCTCTGCTTCAGGGTACCCGCCCACTCGATTCCTCACCACCCTGAGTTCTTTGACAAAACATCACCTCCTCGGTGAAGCTCTCCCAGGATGTCCTACTTAAACACGTAAACCTGTGGCAAGCAGCTTTGGCGCTGGCCCCCTGTGACCCCCCTGCTTCCTTCAGGCTTTTGTGAAATCCCTCCCCTTGAGGGCTAGCTGGAAGAAGTGACTCATTTAATAGAACGTGGCCAAGCTGAGGGGCTGTCACGTCCAAGATGAGGCTGGAGAAAGACGCTGTCTTCTGTCTTGCTTACTCCTCGCTTGAGTTAATGGAAAGCAGCTGCCATGCTGGGCGCTGTGTTATGGAGAGACCCAAGTGGCAAGGGCCAGGGGGAGGACTCGGGCCAACAAGCCACAGAGACTGAGCCCCCTTCCAACTGCCCCAGAGCAGCCAAGTTCTGCCAGGGACCATGTGACTGAGCTGGGAGGAGGACTCTGCTCGGGCAAGGCTGCTGATGCCTGCGGCCCCACTGGACTCCAACCGCAGCGCGGGAGACCCTGGTCCCAGGGGCCCAGATAAACTGGCTTCCTCACCAACACCAACTCCGAGATAACAAACGCTTGTTGTTCTAAAATAACTAACACAGTATTCACTCTCCCCCTCCCCACACCTGATTTCTTTCTCTATTTTGTTTTCTTCTATAAGACATCACCATTAATGTTCAACGTATTTCACTTATTGACAGTCTTCCCAGACATCTACTAAAATATGAGACTTCTGAAGGCAGAAACGTTTGTCTTTTCTTTTCATCAGCATATGTTTGAGGTCTAATCACTGCCTGGTGCAGAGTAGTCAACAAACATTTGTTAAATACATGAAGTATTATACCACTCAATGCAATTTGGTTTTCCTAAGTTCCTAAGGAAAATGGCTTCATTGCAACAATCTCCCACTGAACCCTCATTCTTTCAGACGTTTTTATATTTAGTAAATATTTGTTGAGAGGATCAGTCAATGAATAAATTACAGAAAATTGGATTTTTTTGTTAAGCTCAGTAACAATCCAGTCAGGGAAATGATCAGATGACCCATTATTTCCATGCTACTATCTTACAGAGGTCAAGAATTTGAGACTGTGGTGGCAAGAAAAAAAATTAGAATTCTAGAGTTTTCATTTTTCACAAAATGTGTGTCATTGTCTACTTTAGAACATTAATTTATTTATTTCACATTATCCAAAACAATGATACTAGCAAGAAAGACAAACAGCAAGATGCCCTCTATTCTGGAAGAAATGCATTTATCAATGTGACATAAATGCCTAGAAAAGAACAGTGTCAGTCATCACCTTATACAAAGAATCGGGCAGATTCTTGAGGGTTAAGGTTTCTGCTACGTAGAGGGATGGAGGCGTGATGACAGGTACCCCACGAGTCTGTTGTAACCGATATCTGTGAAGAAAACATCACTCACTCATCAGTTTCAGAGAGGGTACCAGACGCCCATGCGTGTTCTCAGCCACTCTACAGACCGTAGCCACATGTATGCTATCTTTAGAGACAGTTCCTCTTTGCTGGTTGTATCAAGCCTAATAACTGCAGGTAACATCATACTAGGAAAAGGTAGGAGGTCATCTGGTAATGAGAAACACGTTTATTTTGGAATTCAAACAGGAGTGAGTTTGAATCTTAGACCTGAAGAAGTTAAATGACTCTCCGCAGATTACACAGGTACAGTGGAAAACCTAGATCTTCATCCATAAAATGAAGACAGTAGCTCCTTCCAAACTCGAAGTGAAGATCCAATGAATATAGGATTTAATCACCAAGAACATAGTAAGCATGTGAATGCTCATTTCCCCACACTGCCATAGAAATATTTATAGTTCATGTGATGCCCGAAATAATGACATTTTCCATCCACTGTTCCTAAAGTTAGATTTGAGGCCACTTTTCCTAGAACCAGAAAGTAACATAAGGTGCTCTAGGATAAATTCATGGGGGATAAAAGCTAAACCGTCTGCTCAGGGATGGGTTTTACAAATTCAGAAAAGAAACAATTCAACTAAATCTTCAGGTTGTCCTGGTTATAAATATTTACTCTAAATACTCATTCTTTATATATCGATTGTTTTCTCCCAAACTATGCTTTCCACTAATTTCTAACTTTCAACTAATTTATATCCAAATCTTCATGTGGACTCACCACTCACATGTATAATGGAAAAAACATACTTTTTCAATGTCCTTGAAAACTCTTGTTCTTTTGCAAATAAAAATATACTTATTTGGGAAAATGCATTAAAATAGCAACTTGAATGCCCCTCCCACTTCAGTCTTTTTGTCCAGTTTCAGATGTTGTCACGGCTTGTTTTACGTGGGGCTAATGTCTTAGATTTATCACAGGTGCTCACGTGTTCTAAAAAGCACTGAAGGAATTGCATCTCTTGGTTACTCTGGTTTTCCCACTGTCTCTGTCTCTCTTTCTGTCTCTCCCTTCTTTTTTTGAATTGAATTGAACTCTGGACCCTGTCCACTTTTATACTTATTTTTGGCTTAATTTCAGGAACTCTATAATGGTATTCAACAAAAGAGCTGTGGCACAGGGACTTCAAGTCACTTTGTTGGTTAAGATCTGACAGCGGTTGGTCTACACTTTCCAAAGTAAAGTGGCCAAAGGGCATCCATATGCGTTTTCCTCTTTAAGGCCTGTCTCTTGTAGCTTAAGGGGTAGATGTTCAGAAGAAACACTCCAGTCCCACTTCCCTAAAGGACTCTCAGTTCCTACAACCACATAAGAGTACGATGCAAATGACCAAAATCCACCGAGTTTATAGGAAAGTTCTTGCTTTCCACTTTCACACTTACATCCAGCAACAAGGGAAACAATTTGATTTTACATGTTAAAAAATCCATGGTGTCCAGAGAGCAATAATTGATAAGTCCACAGTTTTCTGAATAAATACTCAAAGACAAAAGGTCTCAGATTTTAATGGGCAAGAGAAAAAGCTTTAGAAAAATTAAGGTGAACACACAGGAGAAATAGAACTTAGAGTAGAAACTCTCTATTTTGAGTCTATGTTAAAATCAATCTAGAGAAATGGATGCTTTTATATCCTCTCATATATAATCCTCAGAAAATAATCAATCTACTTTCTTGCAGGATTATCAGGGGATGCTTAAATGTACATTTCACTGAAGCCATCTATTCATAAATCTGTACATATATATGGATGCCATGATTTGCTTGATAGAAGTTATGGAATACTCCATCTGCTATTAAATATAGGATCTGAAGAAGTCACTTTTAGATATCTACATATATAGTGGCACATTAGGTGTCTTTCATTAACTCTCTAGAGACCAATTTGAGACTATATTTTACAAAGTTTCACAAGAACTCAAGGAATATGATACACAGACTCCTACTTAAAGCCTTCACATAGGGAATTAAATTGTCTTAATTGCATTTCATTCCACACTGATATTGGCATTGCTGGATACAGAGCTTGCTGCTTTCTGCTCAGAGGGAGCGTGAGCAAACGCAGGCTGAATGACTGAATAAGGACAAAAACAGAGCCAGGCTTACCTGCATCCTTCTCCCCATGGAGGCTCTAGGAGCTAGGAACTCACAGCTGGGCAAGAGTGCAAATGCTCTTTAGTTAATAATACAGGAAAGAAAAGCTCCAGACCCCAGAAGCCTGGGTTAACCATTGACACTGGCTTGTTCCTGCAGCCCCACCTTGGGAACACGCACAGGTAGCCCGTGGCATCCTAGGAAGCCGGCGCCAGCCGGTCAGCTGAGACCCGGCGGGGCCCCGCCCCTGCACCCCTGGAGGAGGTTCGGGGAGAAGGTCACCCAGGCGTCCCCTGACTCACTGCTCACTCGCTCTGGAACACAAAGGAGGAAGATTTCCTGGGCCAGAAATATGCTCAACAATGCCTGTAAGTGACTCAAACATTTAGAAACAGGGCTATTGGAGGCTCCGTATTCAGACTTTGAGTAATGCAAAGAAGCTCCTCTTGTCAGAGTTCTTTGCATACCTCTGAGCAGGTCAGAGTTGAGACAGGATGCCGAGGAAAACAGGGACAAGACAAGCTGCACTAGCTAAGCGCCCACCCATCCCTTCACTCAACATGCCTTCGGTGAGTATCGACCCGGCACAACACAGCTCCATGTGTGGCTTCCCAGCTGGCTCTGTGGGAAAGAATCTGCCTGCAAAGCAGGAGATGCAGGTTCCAACTCTGGGTCGAGAAGATCTCCTGGAGAAGGTAATGGCAACCCGCTCCAGTATTCTTGCCTGGGAAACCCCACGCACAGAGGAGCCTGGTGGGCTACAGTCCACGGGGTCGCAAAGAGACGGACACGGCTGAGCGACTGAGCCCGCGTGCACACATGCTCCCGAAGCACAGGCATCCACAGCTGAGTCAGCCTCGAGAAACAAGAAAGAGACCAAGGCTGAAGGTTTCTCCTGCCACAACCTCCAGAATCAGAGTTTAAAGGGCTTCCCTGGTGGTCCAGTGGTTAAGACTTCACCTTCCAACGCCAGGGGTACAGCTTCCATCCCTGGTTGAAGAGCTAAGTAAGACCTCACATGCCTCATGGCCAAAACACCAAAACAGAAAGCAGAAGCAGTATTGTAACAATTCAATAAAGACTTTAAAAACCATCCACAACAACAACAACAACATCTTTAAAAAAAAAAAAGAATCAGAGTTTAAGACAGAAATGATAAATAAAATACAGGCTGTTGTTCAAGTCTAGAACGTACAATTCGATGGTTCCTCTGCCCCAGCCATCAGTCCTTGGGGGTGAGATGAAATTTTGAGGCAGTCATGGGGTCAAGCTGACTGATCGAGTCAGAAAATTGAATAATACGCGATGAGGTGGTAGAGTCAAGAGAAAGGTCCAGGAAAGGTGAAAGTCAGCCACAAGAAGGGAAAGAAATAACCATCCCAGCTCTTCAGAACCTGGGGGCGGGGTGGGGGCGGGCGGGGCGGTATGCAGAGGGCTGCAGGGGAGGTTTGTGCTGGCCAGAAACCAGCATTTTTCTTTCCTGGAAGAGCGCGGGTAGGCAGGGGATCTGGGAGCCCTGTCCAGTTCGGTTCACCCTCCAGATTTCAGGGGCCGTGCCTAAGCTCTGACCAGAGTTGCTGCTGGGGTGTTGCTGGGTGTGTGTTGGTTTGTGTTTTTTTTTTTAATTTTTAAATTTTTTTTTCATAAAAAACTAATTGGAGTATAGTTGCTTTCCAGTGTTGCGCTGGTTTCTGCTGAGTCAGCAATGTGCACACAGTACCTTCTCCCTCCTAAGCCTCCCTCTCCCCCTCCCCGCCCCACCCCTGGGGGCATCACGGAGCAGCGGGCTGAGCGCCCTGGGCTACACGGCAGCTTCCCACTGCCCCCTGCTTCACGCGCGCGGATGAAGTGTGCCAGAGCCAGGCTGTCAATTCCTCCCGGCCTTTGCTTCCCTTGCTGCGCCCACAGGTCTGCTCTCTACGTCTGCGTCTCCTCCTGCCCTGCAAACGGCTTCATCAGTGCCAGCTTGCTAGATTCCATACCTAGGCATTAGCAGACAATGCTTCTTTCTCTTTCTGACTTACTGCTCTCTGTAGGACAGATTCTAGGTGTTTGCATGTTTGACAGCATGAACACTTTGAGGAGGCAAGATTGGATTTCAGCGTGGGGACTCACTTGCTGGCTTTGTGACGTTGGGAGCCGCTTGCCCGCTCTGGATCCCAGTCTCTTCATCTGTAAAGTGGAAATAATAATAATAATAACAACGACAACCACAGCTCCTACTCTGGCCGGTGCTTGGTGTTCCAAGCCTGCTATCTCCCCATCAGATTAGGACGTTCTGAGAGGAGCGCATGATCGGCGACCTGCCACACAGTAACCCGGTAGAAGAGTTTAAACCCTTCAAGGGACATATCTTTTTAATCACCCATAAATGTCAGGGAGGCAGTGGACCTGGAGGTGAACCTTTCTGCCAAGAAATCTGAAGACTGGAGAGATGTCTGCATGCCCACACACATCGAGGCCACTTCCATTGCGGGGCATTCACAGTAAGGCAGATGGATTGCTTAGCGAGTGTTATCGGCCACTCTGCTCTGTTCCTGGATGGAGAGCTGGGATTCCTGTATTAGTGGTCCAGCGGGAAGGACTGAGCAGAACACAGTGACTCTACAGGGACAGTCACGGGGAAGGTGGCTTTGTTTGGCTGACTGCCAAGAAGATGAGGCAACTGAACGCGGATGGCATAGACAAGGCAGACAAGGAGGCAAGATGGGGAACCTGGATGGGCTCCCAAGCCCGAGTCAGACCATCGCCTCGTCCCTTTGAAGTAAACTCCCAGAACACCAGGCACACCCATACTCACACTTAAGCAGAAAAACACTTGCTAAAGCCAAGTAAAATTATCATCCAGATCAGCTTCTCTGTTGCATTCTATGCTTCCTAAATCTACCTTAAACTGAAAATTAAATGTCTTGAAGTTCAGCTTTGGAGAACTACAGTCCTCCTGGAAACACAGAGAGAAACTGAGGCAAATCGAAAAAAGCCTGTTTTAAGATTTGACAAATTACAAGATGATGAAAGAATTAATTACTCAAGTGGAAGAACTTTGATACCTTTTTCAATAATCTGTACTTTGTTGATGATTTTAGTCATGGCCTAAAAAGAAGACAGACTCTAAGAAGAAGATATACCCCACAAATTCTATGCACCAACCGACAGTCTAGAGTTAGAATTGAGGTGTTCCTACTCTATCTCTGTCGTGGAGGAATTATTTTGTGTTTGTTCGGCCTTACTTCTGTTTTTGTAAGACCTGGGAGCTAAGAATAGTTTTTACATTTTTAAATGGCAGGGAAAAGATTAATAGAGGAGTAATATTTTGTGATGTAAAGTTATATGAAATTCAAACTTCAGTGTCCATAAAGTTTAAAAAAAACAAAAACACAGCCCCACTCTTTCCTTCATTTACATGTCATCCATGGCCATATTCACCCTATGGCAGCAGAATTCAGTGACCCTCAGAGTCTCAGCAGAGACCAGGTGGTCCTCAAAACTTCCCATGTTTAGCATCTGGCCCTTTGCAGAAAAAATGTTTGCAGATTCCCAAGTTAGTTAAACTAAGCAATCTGCATTCTTCAAAGATGATGTTCCTCTTTCCTGGTTAATGATTAACACATAGTTAACTCCAAGTCAACTGAAATTCTAGAATTTAAAACCCAAACTTTTTTACATCCAACCCAGCAATCATGCTCCTTGGTCTTTACTGAGACCAAGAGTTAAAAACCTAAATCCACACAAAAACCTGTACACAGAGTATTTATAGAAGTCTTATTCATAAGTGCCAAAACTTAGAAGGAATCAAGACATCCTTCAGTAGGTGAATAAATAGTGCCACATCCAGACAATGGAATATTATGCAGTTCTAAAAAGAAAGGAACTACCAAGCCCTGAAAATACACAGGGAAACCTTAAATGCATGTTACTAAGGGAAAGAAGGCAATCTGAAAAGCCTGCATAAAATGTGATTCTGAGTATATGGCATTCCAAAAAAGCTAAAATTATGGAGGTAATGAAAGATCAGGGCTTGGTGAGGGGCATAGTGAGGGAGAGATAAACAGGCAAAGCCCAGAGGGTTTCTGGAGTGAAAACTCTCTGTATGATTTAACAATGATGGATGTATAGGACCGTGCACATGTGTGCTGCATGGCTTCAGTCCTGTCTGCCTCTCTGCGACCCCTGGACCTTGGCCACCAGGCTCCTCTGTCCATGGGATTCTCCAGGCAAGGATACGGAGTGGATAGCCATTTCCTTCTCCAGGGGATCTTTCAGACCAGGGATCGAACCTGCATCTCCTGCACTGGCAGGCAGATTCTTTACCACTGAGCCGCCCGGGAAGCCCCATATTCCTTCCCTGTCTTCCCTCAGTGTTGCTGTAAACCTAAAACCACTCATCAAAATAATCTTTTTTTGAAAGAAAGAATATTTTCTCCTTCAAGCTTCCTTTGACTCAGTCCATCCTTGCCTACTGTATCGATTCATAATTTATTTTAAAATATTTTGAAACAAAGATGAACTTTTTAAAGGCATTCTCCCTTTGACCTCTGTGGTTCTTTGTCGCATGTGTCATTTCCTTCACCAAGTTTTATACACTCGTGGGTCAGGATTGACTGAAATTTACCCACTGTTGAATCCCACAACGCATCTAGCAGAAAACTGCAACACAACAGATATTAGGGAGTGAATGCCTTTTTTTTTTTTTTAAAGGAAGCAAGTGTACCATATTTGGAGGACAAACCCTTTTGAGTGATTGATGGAATGATTGTAGTGTTCTTGGCCATTTTCTTCAGCTGTCTTACTGAGCTGGCCTATCTTTGTCCAGCTCCGCCTCTCTGAAAATCCAAGGCTCTCTTGCTGCCTGTATTCCCCCAGCCAACATCATAATTAGTGGCTTCTGCCTGGGTCTTTTCCCTCTTTTTATCATCCCAACTCTCAAAATTTTCCTTCACTGTGTCTCATTTCCACTTGAAGGACTCTGTTTTACTATGCTCCAAGCCCTACATGATAAGAGGCAAAGGAAAATAATAATAATAATAAAAGGTTACCTTGATTTTGCTTCCTCAAGGTGCAATCCAGTTTAGCATTTTATAAGTGGATGCAGACTACTGCAGCAAGAGATTTAAACAGAAATGATGCAACTGACTCTATCATTCAAATGAGCTCAATACACTGAATGAATTATGTTAACAGGTTATGAGCTTCAAAATTCTTCTCAGGGCTGGGGAGGGGGGGTAACAGGAGAATACCTTTGAGAATATCTCTCAGATATTTAAGTTATGTATGTTTACCGTAGACACTATGAATAAGAATATGAAAGAGCTGATAAAAATGAATCAGCAGCCTCTATTTCTTTTGGCAAAGTTATTTCTGGTCTTCCCCCCTGTGCTTTTAAGTAAAAAATTGAAATTCAATTATATTCACAGTTTTGAATCTTGCTTTTTAATTACTGTCAAGGAGCTCTCGTCTTAAAGCAAAAGAATGCATTAGTAACCACGGGATTCCTGACATCCCAGAAAAGCAGGTGAAGAAGATCTGGTGAGACAGGTGCTGGATTTCTGGCACTCCACAGTCAATCTCCGCCCATGTTGACTGATAGGATTTACTCTGAGCTGTTGGCATCAACTGGAACTGTGCTCTGAGACAGATTTGTAGACTCTGCAGCATGCCATTTGAAGGTGTGCCCAAACACTTGTTGTTCAGTCACTAAATTGTGTCCGACTCTTTGCAACCTCATGGAGTACACGCACCAGGCTTCCCCATCCTTCACCATCTCCCAGAGTTTGCCCAAACTCACGTCCATTGAGTCAGTGATGCCATCCAACCATCTCATCCTCCGTCGTCCCCTTCTCCACCTGCCCTCAATCTTTCCCAGCATCAGGGCCTTTTCCAGTGAGTCAGGTCTTCACATCAGGTGGCCAAAGTGTTGGAGCTTCAGCTTCTCTGGAAGAGGTGCTTATCCACCAAAAAGCAGGAGATGGTTAGATAGCAACACTGACTCAAGGGACATGGATTTGAGCAAACTCCTGGAGATAGCGGAGGACAGAGGGGCCTGGTGTGCGGCAGTCCATGGGGTCGCAAAGAGTCAGATGCAGCTTAGCAACTCAACAACAATCCTGCAGGAAGCCTGATGGGATTGGGGATTGCATTAAAGTTGGTTGACTGGATTTCTAGGATGCCCTTATTCTAAAGACCATATTTCTTTTAGGAACTCTTTATCTCTCCAAGGGAAGACTGAGATAATTACCTGAATATTTGAAGCCCCAAACTCCTGACTAGCTTCATTACTTCCTGGATTATTTCATTAGGAAATATTAGAAGGAGATCATTTACCTACACAATGTCCTCAGCCGTCTTCTATTTTCATATGGTGACATAACTCTCCCTCCTCTCGTTAAGTCCCCACTTGTATTGTTTCAAGCTACAGAGACAGACTGTTAAAAGGGAGGTCCTCCCAGCCTCCCTCTCCTCCAAGACATATTTTTTCCTCTAATGCTTTCCTTCCCCCCTAAATAAGAATTACAAGTGATGTTTCTTTTGACAGCTGGTAACTAATCCCACCTTAGCAGGAAAGAGAACAGGAAGCCAGCAAAGGAATTTTCCATTCCTCTGTCTCTCTCAATTTTTTTCCACATCAGGTACTTTTCAAAATCTAGACGTTTCCCGTGAGTCTGTCTATCTTCTTGTTTTGTCTACTGGAGGCACGTGTTCGTAGCTTGTACTGTGCGGGCTGCGGAGAAGGCTGCCGGAGCTGAGGTTTGTCTACAGGGGAGGGAGAACTTGAGAGCCTTTGAATCTCCATGGGGAATAGGACTGAAATGTGATGCCTTTGCTTATGCAAACGGGATTTTTCCTCTTGTAAAGATAAAGTTCACACAGCTAGTCACACAAACCACAAATCAAAAAGCCTCGTGTTGTAAGGAGAGCTACAACTCTGACTCAAAGTAGGTTTCTGCTCACCCATGCTCTGCCTGCCAGACAGCCTGGCCTCCTGATTCCTTCCTGCCTTCCTCTCCTCCATTTTCTCCTTAAAAAGAAAAAAAAACAAAAACAAAAGAAAACCTAACAGATTCTGTGTACTCCTCTGTGTTCCAAGTCTTCCAGGGTCTATGTGACAGTAAGTGGGGGGGAGGGGGGGCAAGAGGGAAAAATAATCAACTTGAATTTATTATCCCAAGGAGAAATACATTTTAGCATTTTTTTTAACATAAGGCACAATATTTCAATAAATGATTTTTTAAAAAACAGTAAAACCTTAATTTCCTAAAGGCGATGATTTGTACAAAATGGGGATGAAATGCACCTATGTCAGTGTCTTTTCAAATGAATTAGTTCAATGAAAGTGATCTCTACTTCAGCCTGTTAGCTTCTGTGTAAGTGACTAAAACCATTTGCTCCAAAGCTGAAGAGAAGGGACTTCCCTGGTGACCCTGCCCTTCCAACGCAGGGGTCCTGGGTTCAATCCCTGCTGGGGAACAAGAGCCTCCATGCCTCAGGGTCCAAAAATAAACAAACAAAGAAGACAGAAGAAACAAGAAACACTGAAGACAGAAGACAATGAAGAATGGCTTCCCAAGTAAAAAAGTAAACCTGAAGATAACTTTTTTTCCTCGGAAATTTTCCAACTGTGTGTTTTCACTGTGACAGCAATCATCAGAGTCAAAATGGCAGCAACAGGAAATGGCGGTTGCTTAGTCGCTCAGTCGTGTCAGATTCTTTGAGATTCTGTGGACTATAGCCCACCAGGCTCCTCTGTCCATAGGATTTCCCAGGCAAGAATACTGGAGTGGGTTCCCAGTATAGATCCCCAGGGGATTTTCCTGACCCAGGGATTGAGTCCAGGTCACCTACACTGCAGACAGTTTCTTCACCAACTGAGCTGCCAGCGAAGCCCAATAGGAAATACGTATTGAGCAGATTCAGGTAGTGGGGACCCTTTTACACTGCCTTCCCTGGTAGTGCAGTGGTTAAACAACCGCCTGCCAGTGCAGGAGACCCGGGTGGGACCCCTGGGTCGGGAAACCCTCTGGAGGAGGAAATGGCAACCCACTCCAGGTTCTCGCCTGGAGAAGCCCGTGGCCAGAGGAGCCTGGCGGACTACAGTCCACAGTGTCCCACAGAGTCTGACAGGACTGAAGACTTAGCATGCATGCAAACAAGATACCTGGATGATATTGTTTACCTCTAACAAAGATATCTGATGGCCAGGAGAAATATCAACAACCTCAGATATGCAGATGACACCACCCTTGTGGCAGAAAGTGAAGGAGAACTAAAGAGCCTCTTGATGAAAGTGAAAGAGGAGAGTGAAAAAGTTCGCTTAAAACTCAACATTCAGAAAATGAAGATCATGGCATCTGGTCTCATCACTTCATGGCAAATAGAGGGCGAAGCAGTGGAAACAGTGACAGATTTTATTTTGGGGTACTCCAAAATCACTGCAGATGGTGACTGCAGCCATGAAATTAAAAGACGCTTGCTCCTTGGAAGGAAAGTTATGACCAACTTAGACAGCATATTAAAAAGCAGAGACATTACTTTGCCAACAAAGGTCTGTCTAGTCAAAGCTGTGGTTTTTATGGTAGTCATGTTTGGATGTGAGAGTTGGACTATAAAGAAAGCTGAATGCTGAAGAATTGAAGCTCTTGAACTGTGGTGTTGAAGAAGACTCTTGAGAGTCCCTTGGACTGCAAGGAGATCCAACCAGTCCATCCTAAAGGACATCAGTCCTGGGTGTTCATTGGAAGGACTGATGCTGAAGCTGAAGTTCCAATACTTTGGCCACCTGATGCAAAGAGGTGACTCATTTGAAAAGACCCTGATGCTGGCAAAGGTTGAAGGTGGGAGGAGAAGGGGATCACAGAGTTTGAGATGGTTGGATGGCATCACTGACTCAGTGGACATGAGTTTGAGTAAACTCCAGGAGTTGGTGATGGACAGGGAGGCCTGGCGTGCTGCAGTCCATGGGGTCGCAGGGTCGGCGGACACGACTGAGTGACTTAGCAGCAGCAGCAGAACAACTTAACTGAACTGAGCTGAAGATATTTAAATGGTTTTATCTAACAAGTTATGTACGATCTCATCACAATCCTTAACCCCCTACCATTTTTTCTTTTTAAAAAGGAATTAGATGTGCAAAAATTTAGTCTGAGTGATGTTGGGATTTATGAAATCTCTTCCAGGCACAGAACTCCAATAACCCTGGAATTTCCTTGATAAGATCAGTAAAGTTGTCTTTATTATGCTAATGACATAGCTTCTGGAAAGCCTGCAGGTCACCTAAATCGGTGTGGGTTGGAGGATTGGTTTCCAAGGTAACCAACTGTGGTTAGAGGTGGAAACTACCAGCTCCACCCTCTTGAATCTCTGGGGGGGAGAGAGGGGTCAGAGGTCAAATCCACCTCCACAGGCCAATGACTTAACCAGTCCCAGCCATGGAATGAAGCATCCATGGGAACCCAAAAGGATGGGGTTCAGAGAGCTTCATAGTTGATGAACATG
The DNA here is from genome assembly GCF_023699985.2 of Odocoileus virginianus. Classification (NCBI taxonomy): domain Eukaryota; kingdom Metazoa; phylum Chordata; class Mammalia; order Artiodactyla; family Cervidae; genus Odocoileus; species Odocoileus virginianus. The sequence goes on from NC_069690.1 coordinate 57,508,475, forward strand.
TGTCAGGCCAGGGGCAGTGGTTCACCTGGAGGCGGATGGAAACCCTGCACCTTTTCTGCCCTGTGAATCTCTTCTGTCTGTCCATTCCTGAGTTATATTCTTTTCTAATAAATGGGTGATTTAGTAAGTCTTGTTTCTCTGAGTTCTGTGAGCCACTCTAGCAAATCAGTCAAACCCAAGGAGAAAGTTGTGGGAATCTCTGATTGATAGCCAGTTGGCCAGAAGTACTTGTGACAACCTGGGCCTGCGGTTGACGTTCTGAGTCAGAGCGGGGTTGTTGGAATCTACAACATGGAGGTAGTTGGTGGTCAGAAACACAGTTAACAACCTGGTCTCATAACCGATGTCTGAAGAGCACGGGGGGGCAGTCTTATAAGGCCGAACACTTACCTGCAGAATCTGATGCCAACATCATTTCAGAATTGAGTTGAATGATAAAGCACCCCATTAGTGTCTGGAGAATCACCCCTTATTGGTAGGGGAAACTGTCCCCTACAGGGTTGGAATTGGGTCCTGAAACTCAAAAGACTATGATATAATCTAAAACTATAATAAATTTCATTGAAAAGACTAATGCTGAAACTGAAGCTCCAATACTTGGGCCACCTGAAGCGAAGAGCCGACGCATTGGAAAAGACCCTGATGCTGGGAAAGATTGAAGGCAGAAGAAGGGGGAGCATAGGATGGTTAGATAACATCACGGACTCAGTGGACATGAATCTGAGCAAACTCAGGGAGACAGAGGAGGACAGGGAAGCCCGGCCTGTTGCATATCATGAGGACGCAAAGAGTCAGACATGACTTCAAGACTGGACACAAAATAATACCTTCAAGGATGACATTTAATAATATCCAAATAAGTAAATGCAATGCAGTCATTTCAATAATTTATAAATCACTTAGAATTTTTACAGTAAATTTACCTCAAATTAAAGCATTGTATTGTTTATCCACAAAGTATTTTAATAGATTCAGTGTTAAAGATCATTATATTTCCTAATAATTAACTTAGAACAGAGTTTAAATAAATCTATCCTTCCCTCTTATGCAAAGTGGTATCTCTAGGGAGTGTGTGTGTGTTAGTCACTCAGTCTGTCCGACTCTTTGCGACCCCATGGACTGTAGCCCACCAGGCTCCTCTGTCTGTGGGATTTTCCAAGCAAGAATACAGGAGTGGGTTGCCATTTCCTCGAGGGAGTGGGGGTTGGTAGAAAAAAAAAGCGTCATAGTATGTATGTTTGTGTGCATGAGTGTGTGTGTGTGTGTGTGTGTGTGTGTGTGAGTGTGAGGGTGTGTGTTGGCTTCAGTTGAAAAGCAAGTGAAGAAACTAATGAAATCATACTCTGTTGCTTATAGGAAAAGAATGTTCGTTTTTTTTTTGTGGTGGGGGGGTAATTATTTTATAATTGATTTTTACTGGACTGTAGTTGATTTATAATGTGTTAGTTTCTGCTATTCAGAAAAGAGAATAAGTTATACGCATCCATATAGCCCTCTTTTTAACATGCATCCCCTTGTAGATCATTACAGACCAATGAGTAGAGTTCCGTGTGCTGTAGGTCCTTATTATCTGTTATATTTAATAGTACGCAAGTGTCAATCTCAATCTCCCAATGTATTTCTCCCCACCTCGATTTCTTTCTTCATAACCACAAATTTGCTTTCTACATCTGTGACTCTATTTCTGCTTTGTAAGTAAGTTCAGTTGAGGAATAGAATGTTCTGGAGCTGGTGTGGCTGCGGGCTCTCCAGAAAGCAGGAAATAAGGATACGAACACCCCACTTCCGGTTCCTGAGCCCATCTATCCGTCTCCGGCTGCGCACAGAGCAGAAAGGCTCGCGCTGGTCTAGCTGAAGAGAGAAGGGAGGACTGGACTTCCCCCGCCCCTTGAGCTGATTCTCACAAAATAGAACCCACTGAAAGAAAACACAGAACTCCCCACATGCATATTGAAAAGTAACCCGTTTTTCACTCATCAGATAACAGCACTTAATGACCTGGGTAACCCCACTTGGCTTCCCTATGGCCTTAATGAAAAGGCCGGTTCATTCCATTTAAAAATCAGTGAGATGAATCGTAATGAAAGGCCAGGGTTCTCTGCCAGGATTTAGCAAAGGCCATGAATAGCCCAGCTTAAAAGTTGAATTTCTTGTTTTCCTTCCTGTGTGGCTCTCTTTGAAAAGGCAAGAAAAGAGTCCATTTGGTCTTTGGAAAGCCCATCTCAGAGTCCCAGGCATTGCCAACTGCTGAGGTTCACCCTGGGGCAGTGAAGCCGTGGGGGCATGGGGAATGCATGGCCAGAGGGCACGTTCAGACAGGAAGAGAAAGTGACGTGGAGAGATTTCCGTGCTAACGCTGAGGGTCGTGAGCAGATCCTTCTCCGTAGGAAACAGCACGTCCAAGGCAGAGGGTCCTGGTGCATTTCAGTTCTCCTCTGTAGTGTAGCAGTCAATTCTGCTATAACATGACATGCATGTTCTTAAAAATCACCATGATCTACCAAAATAATAATGTAAACCCCCCAAAGCTAGGACTTACGAAGAAAATGTGGTTGAGGCATGAAACAAAAATTTCATCACCAGGGACTTCTTTGGCTGTCCAGTCATTAAGACTCCATGCTTACAGTGTGGATGAAAAAGAAACAGGCAGGCATTTCACAGGAGAACACTGTTTCATTTAAGGTATTAAACCCCTTTGCCTATACTTCTTTGAAGACAAATATTTCCATTTCCTTTATGGAACCAGTATATTTGGCTTTCTCAGAGTAGCATGGTACACTTTTTTGTAAACTATCAAGGACTGTGAGTCATGCTTCTTTATTTATTTTTTTTTCTGTAGAGATGAGAGGTTATCAAAACCTGAAACTTCACTATTGTCTAACTGCCCTAGCATTCCCAGCATTGCCCACTAGATTTCTGAAGTTTTAAGCAAAGAAGGGAAACACGTTAAATCTAAAAACTCAGGTTGTTTTTAAAGTGGGAACTCGCATTTCTAATGCCCTACCCTTACTGGGTTCCTGTTGTCATTCTACTTAGGAGACTTCTCTGACGACTGTAATTTCCAGCATAACCCAGTTATTGGGATGCAGCATCATGGCCTGCCTGTAATACCACCTGGGTGATTTATGTACAGAGAGCACACCAAGGTGAATGGACCCTAGGGATTCAGTTCATCCGCTGAGCTGGGCAGCGAATGGGGCCTGGCAGCGTTGTATCACGTTCACTCTTTCGGCTCTGCTGCTGTCCCAGGACCTGGAGGAGAGCAGAGAGCAGTTATCGATCTCAAACACTCCTGTCCGATCAGCTCTAAACTTGTGACAGGTGACAAGCGTCACAGGTCCCGGGGGAGAGGAAGCAAAATGTGAGCAGAGTGCTGAGGCGGGAACAGGCAGCTGAAACCCCCACATGGAAGGTATTTGAATATAAAAAGAGAAAGAAATAGCACACTACTGTTGACAATACAAATGCACAATTATTTTCAGTAAAATGTTAAAAATAACTATTGGAGAAGTGATTTCTGAAGTATAATAAAAGGTAAATTCTGGGTCATTTTGTTCAGTCTCATCAAACAATCAACATGTCTGGGCTTTAGAGAGTGTTCAAATGAGATGCATGGAAATATCAGTGTGGGGAACAGTAGATGTATATTAAATATAATTGAAATGGAAAATGTTGAAGAGAAGACACACTTGGATTATATATTTTGAGAAACACTGGTCTTACAATTGAGAACTCTAGTGTGTGGCCCAACTTTGCCACTTACTAAACTGTGACCTTGAGATGTCATTTAACTTTCCTTCCTCTCTGTTTTTCATCTATAAAATGAAGATGGCTAAAGTCAAATCTAAGGTTTCTTCCAGTCTAGAAATTCCATGAACATTCCCTGTTATCTTCCAGAAATGTATTTGCAATGTATTATTCAATGAGCTTAAGCTAGAACTTTAGTCACCTCCTTCTCTCTTACTTTCTTTTTAACATCCAACCCGATTATCATACAGCTTTTAGTGTTGTAACAGATTTGAATAAACCAAGTCAAATTACTTTACCAGAAAGGTGGCCGTGTAATATGTGATTCAGATACTTGGTAATATTGCTGGCCTAGAACATGCCAATCAATTCTCTCTGTAAGCAGAGCTGTAGGTCTATACATTCTAATTCAGGAATGGGATTTTTATCTGCAACAAATAATATGGTCTCTCAACACAGTGAGTTGGAAATTATTTGTGTTTGAGGGAAGACTGGCATGTTGTAGTCCACGGGGTTGCAAAGAATTGGAAAAAATTTAGCAACTGAACACACACACACAAATGGTAGTAAGTAGAGAGTATAATCTACACATGGACCTGCTCCCTTAGCTTGTCCCAACTCAGGATGGGATGATGATGGTAGTATTCGGAGGGGTGGAAAAATGTGTGTTATTTCTAAAAATGAAGCCAAATTCTGTCACAGAAACACAGCCATCCTGGCACCTGGATCCTGAATATTTTTGTTCCTCACCATTTACTATTTGTTGGGTTGGTCAGTGAACAAAGGGAAGTTATTCCAAAACAACCAGATGGAAAATCATAAGCTCAGTGAAACCTGAGAATTGTCTGAACAAGTGCCACACACAGCAAAGTGACGGTGCCAGAAACTGATTGAAATTCCCCAAACCACAGAAGTGGCATCTGTGCTACAGGTGGGTTGAAAAATCCATAATCTTGTTATCCCTCCAACTTCCAAAAAGCAGCACCTGCTCTCTGTGTAGGAGAAATCAATACCTCTTTACATCAAGCTAGACTCAGTGGGCATTTGAAATTCATAAAATCAAATCACTTGAAATTGTAGAGTATGGAAAGTGACATCCTTATATTATTAGTAAGGCCAAGGTACCCACTTTCTAGGGAGCAGAGTTCTCTTCAGAGCTCTCTAACATACTAATTATATGCTAATGATGCAATTCTAGTAATGGGAATTCACCATGAAGCCTAGTAAACCAAAGGAAGAGAAAGATAAGCCCGTGTGCTCAGTCGTGTCCGATTCTGTGTGACCCCGTGGACTGTAGCCCGCCAGGCTCCTCTGTCCAAGGGATTCTCCAGGCAAGAGCACTGGAGTGGGTTGCCATGCCCTTCTCCAGGGGATCTTCCCCACCCAGGGATCGAACCCCTGTCTCTTGCACTGCAGGCAGATTCTTTACTGCTTGAGTCATCAGGCAAGCCCAATAAACCAGGGGAAACAATAACACACCTTCTCATGGTTCTTTTGGTCTTTAGTTAGATGACCATTTGAGAAGGAGGACCCTTTCTTACTGCATCTAAATTGTTCCTGTTCTAGATATTAGCTGAGGGGAAGCGTGTATCATAACAAAGGAATTAAAAAGTAGATTTGTTCTATATGTTCTTATTTTCCCCCAAAGCAGATAAAAATCCTTTTCTACCAAGTATTTGAAAGAGAATCACTGCAGGAGGAAAAAATTCACTTGAAAACAACCCTCTGGAGCTATTAATAGCAGCTACATTCTGTGTAGTATTTGCTAAAGGCCTGGCAGTATGTAAAGTGTTTGAAGTATGTTATCATATTTAATCCTTGTAACCTCAGGAGTCAACACAAAATTATCAGTCCTGTTCTACAAATAAAAATAGGAGCCTTGAGGTGGACCTCAATGCCATGTGGCTAGACAGGAGCTGGGGTCTCTCTATCAAGCCTTTTGCCAGTACATGTGCTTTAGCCTGTGGTTCCTGGGGCCAACCACAAGTGAATTCAGTGTCTTTAAATGCAAAATCTCGTCTTGAATGAAAACGGATGTCTTACAGGTATTCTTCAGGGAGAAAAACTCAAACTGGCAGAGCCCAACTCTTGAGTGAAGGTTCATTATCCTGGAAGCAAGGAACTAGGAATTGGCGCATGTCCACATTTTTGTCCTAGTCTCATCATCACCATGCATGTTGTGGACCAAGATATTGTGTCAGTCACTTTTCTTCCTTGATTTCTCCCCATTTCATGAAAATACTTCTTTCCTTCTGAGTGTGAACAGAGGGCTTCCTTGGTCCCAGACATGATTTCCAAGGTCCTCGGGAGAAAACAAGCAGGCAGACTTCCTGGCGGTCAGAGGGACACTCTGCTGAGTTCCTGAAATGACTGAGCACTCGAAACTGACACCGATCTGGAAGTTCCTAGACGTTCCGAGCACCCAAACCACAATGGGTTGGTGGAAACAGAAAGTCACAAACTGTTTCCATGGGATTATCTTAATGGGATTTTCACTGGCCATTACAAGGAGCAAGTTGAAATTCAAGAACTTGACAAGATCTCTGTAAAGACAAAGAATTGTGAAGCTGGAAAGAGTTGGATCACCCTCACTTCAAAATCTACTGAAGAAGTTAACCCCATTTCATTCACTCCTTTATGGTGTTTTAGGTTGAAGGTCTTTTTGGTCCCTCCCTTCCCTGCCCCTGCAGAGGCTCATTTCCATTCTAACAATAGCTATCCCACATTTTAAATCTCACTAGAATGTTTTCTTTAAGGGTCTATTTTCTAGGCTGTGCCACTTATGTTATTATTATCATGGGTAAAATGACCAAATTTTGTGGAAGAAACTCAGTAGAATATGTTTCTGATTTATGAGTTTATTTCTGAATAAACAAAATGTGATTATCCTTTTAATGAATTGCCTTTACTGAAAAGCATATGAAGGGTCATGGCAGACTGCCCTAGAAAACCTGATTTGCATTGTCATGGGGCATGTTTCCTAATCATTAAACAGGAATAATCACTGTTATGAAAAACCTTAAAGACTTAGCAGCTTCAATTATCCTAACAGTTTAAAAAACAACTTATCACCTTGAAAGTAAGGAACACATTTACATTACAAGCCAAAGTCATTATTTAGGTTCAGTAAGATGTGGTGGGCTTCCAAAGTGGCTCTAGTGTTAAAGAACCCACCTGCCAAGGCAGGAGACATAAGAGACCAGGGTACCATCTCTGGGTCAGGAAGATCCCCTGGAGGAGGGCATGGCAACCCACTCCAGTATTCTTGGCTGGAGAATCCCAGGGACAGAGGAGCCTGGTGGGCTACAGTCCATGGGGTCGCAAGGAGTCACAATTGAAGCAACTGAGCATGCATGTAGGATGTGATAGTATTTCTTATAATATTCTGAAGTCCATATGTTCAAAGCTATTTTAAAAATACAAAGGACTCATATATTAACACATTAAAGCACACAGGAGCCATTTGGAAATTCTTCCCGCTCCCCAATTCTGTCTCCATAATCTGTTACTGGAGCTCTTCCAAGGGAAATGCCAGAAAACCAAAGACGCAGTTTTGTCCCAAGCTACCATTTAGTAGGTGCAATCCCGTCTTACTTGAAATGCCTTTCAATTTTAGTTTCTACTTTCTCACAGTACTCTGATCCATGGCATTCCAGGAAGATGGGCTCCACAAATAATCAGAAGCAAACAAACAAACAAAAAGAAAAATGTGGGGAAGGAGTAAGAGCTTGGAGGACCAAGGAAACAGAATCTGCTCCACACTGCAAAAATTGTCCTCTTTCTCCCTTTGCAAATTAATTTTTCTATCTTGTTTTCCTTCCCTTTTGCCTTCAATATGTCCTTTTAGTTGGTGATGCCATCCAACCATCTCATGCTCTGTCATTCCTTTCAATCTTTCCCAGCATCAGGGTCTTTTCAAATGAGTCGTCTCTTCGCATCATGTGGCTAAAGTATTGGAGCTTCAGCTTCAGCTTCAGCATCAGTCCTTCCAATGAATATTCAGGGTTGGTTTCCTTCAGGATTGACTGGTTTGATCTCCTTGCAGTCCAAGGAACTCTCAAGAGTCTTCTCCATCACCACAATTTGAAAGCACCAGTTCTTCAGTGCTCAGCCTTCTTTATGGTCCAACTCTTACATCTATCTGTACATGACTAAAGGAAAAACCACAACTTTGACTATATGAACCTTTATTGCCAAAGTGAAGGCTTTGCTTTTTAATATGCTGTCCACATTTCTTTCCTTTTATGGCTGCGGTCACCATTTGCAGTGATTTTGGAGCCCAAGGAAAGAAAATCTGTCACTGTCTCCACTGTTTCCCCTTCTATTTGCCATGAAGTGATGGGACCGGATGCCATGATCTTACTTTTTTTAATGTTGAGTCTTCAGCCAGCTTTTTCACTCTCTCCCCTCACCCTCTTCTTGCTTCCTACTCCCAGTGATGCCACAGAATTCACTTTAACCAGTGGAGACCAAAATGCAGGAGACCCCCAAGGACAGGTCAGTAGCCCCACACCAGCTACTGGTCCCTGTGTCCACACAGACAAGTCTCAGCCGCTCCATCCTACTCTGGAGTCAATCAAAGGCCCATCTGTAGGAGGCAGAACATATCTTTAGTGTGGAAATGGATCCATGTATTTGTCTAGTTGAGAAAGTTTGTAAAGTCCATAACAGCTAGATATCCTGTACCATTGACTCACAAGAGATTTGTACATCCTTAATAAACCATCTCTTCCTTCCCAGGCAAAATATGTTCTTCCCCAGCACATCATCCAGGGTCTCCTATCACGCTGACAACTGCCAATGATAATTGTTTATAAGCACGGCTCTCTTCCTGACCATGCCGTGAACGGCTCAAGGCCCTGAAAAATGGAATGAAAGGGAAAGTGGATGTCACTCAGTCATGTCAGACTCTTTGTGATCCTACAGACTCTACGATCCATGGAATTCTCCAGGCCAGAATACTGGAGTGGGTAGCCATTCCCTTCTCCAGGGGATCTTCCTGACCCAGGAATCAAACTGGGGTCTCCTGCCCTGCATTTACCAACTGAGCTATCAGGGAAGCCAGAATGGAATATTTCCTGCCGTATCAGTAAACAAAGGATGTTACAGTTATCAGCAATTGCAGCCTTGTGGATGGTGAACTGGTGAGCCCTGAGCAAACTCAGGAAGGAAAGAATATATCTGCTGTCTAGCAGCCATCAGACTGCAGCCGCTCTCCACGGTGAGCCCCCAGGAAACTCAGGATGTGAAAACGCAGGATACTGGCCCCAGAGAGATGAGATGAAATGTTAAAGGAATGATTTCAGTGAGTCCAGAGTCTTGCATCTTCACATCCATAGAATAGCACTAAATTCCTTACCTCGGGTTCTCTGGTTTTCTTTAATTAACAATAACTTTTTCACTTTCAGGCTACCTGCCCTTTGTTGCAAAACTTCTATCTAACCTGGCTTCTTTCCCAACCTCCTCAGAGTACTTCTCTCAGGGTCCTTGAGATACTGCCTTCCAGGCTTGAAGTCCTCAATATTTCTGCTGAATAAAACATAACTCTTACCTTTGAGGTTGTGAATATCTTTTAAGTCTACAGCCCCGTCTCCATCATTTTGGAATCCACCAGTCTCTCTAACCCTTTATGTCACTGACAGACAGGAGGCATTCCATATTGGCTTTTTAAGTAAATATACAAATGAACAAATAAATCACCTTTGGTTGTCCTTCATGTGAATGAATGGCTTGTCCCTAAGGGAAATATGGCATATGTTATCTTGCAACTATCCTTTATCAGGAGGTAGGTAGGCACCACGAGATCTGAATTACTTTCTCAGCCTGGTCTTACTGATTCTACTACACTATGAAGGAAAAGCTGCAGCCTTCCTGTTTGCTAGCGGTAAACATGCTCGCCCTTGACTGGCCCGTCTGTAGCCTGTCCCCAGCTCCTCAATAACCCGCTGCACACAGACAGAAATACACCTTCTGGCCTTGGCGTGGATGCATTGTGACAAGGGAATCTACATTTTCTAGCTGGTTAAAAATGACCTTTATTCTTTATCAACCCTATTCAACATGAAGGTGCTTTGAAGACCTATGAAGTCAGCCTCAGGACTCAAAACAGAAAAAAAAAAAAGAATGACATTGAAGCCAGTGGTTGTCATGAGATTAGATACATTCAAAGATTTTTTTTTAATTAAATGATTAAATTGCATTTAGAATCTAGGTTGGTATATCTTCAATAATGTTTCCCATTGCATTAGAAGTAAAATAATTAAACTGGACAACCTAGTTTTCAAAGTCAGTCATTCCCAGTTTTGCAGGAATTCCCAGGAAACAAAAATTGTAGCCAAGGTCAGAATAGCTCATGTTAAGAGGGAAAAGTCCACAGATCTAATTTCCAGGCCCTGCCCCCATCCCAGGAAAGGGATCCTCAACATTAAGGGTCTGCCTCTGAAGAAGGAAGGATGCTAGAGATGCAGCTGAGAAAGAGAAACAACAGCCCAAGGTGACTTCGTCTTTACACATTTCAGTGAGTAACACTTGAGTTGTTTAATATTTGAGTGTTTAATCTTTGACATAAGTTAGTTTTTGAATTCTGTTTAGTATTAGTGTTAGTCACTCAGACTTGTCCAACTCTTTGTGACCCCATGGACTGTAGCCGACCAGCCTCCTCTGTCCGTGGAATTCTCCAGGCAAGGATACTGGAGCGGGCTGCCACCCCCTGCTTCTTGACCCAGGGATCAAGCCCTGATCTCCTGCATTTGCAGGCAGATTCTTTACAGTCTGAGACACCTGGGAAGCCAGCATTTGGATGGAGGGATATTATGGAGCCGCATTTCAAAATTTCTCCAATTACAAAAGAAAATTTATTTGCTGAATTATAAGCCAAGACTATCGTATTCCCAAAAGGCAGTGAGAGTCATATAAAAAAGGATTATTTAGCTTCTGCACACACATGTCTTGGAAATTTTGGCAGTAAAAACTTAGAATCCATCCATAAATATCCTAATAGCTGATGAATTATGCTTCCGTCCAGGTAAAGGCAACACCCCACAGAGACTGCCTCCCACCACTGCTGTGATGCCTGTCAGAAAAAGCATCACGAGTCAGCCTCACGTAAGCCAGTCTCAGTGACTGAGAGGGAGCCAGGAAGCTCCACGTCTTTTGCCCAATAAGAAACACATTCAGAGGCTAGAGAGGTGAACCACCTGAGCTCTGCTCACTATCAGCACAACATCACTAGGTCTTCTGGAATATCAGGATGAAAATACACCTGGACAAAAGATATTATCTTCTGAGAACCTTTGGAGGAACCATTGCCTCCATCATCTGGAGGATACCAATGAAAATTTGCCAAAACAAATGAACAGAGAGCTCCCCAGGCCTCACTTACTTGGGTTGGCATCTTATCCTCTGATTCTTTAAATGCTTGCACAACTCATCTGCGACAGAGGTGACTAAATGTAACATTGTGGGCACTCCACCTTCACGGGCTAATACATGATCAGAAATTTATTAAACGGTCTCTTGAGATAAAATTTGAACTCTCATTCAAGTAAATGTAGGTTGTCAATTAAGAATGATTTTGGGTTTGGTTTGGGGATTTTAAGTAAAATATCCAGGCTCTGTTTCCTTTTGACTTAAAAAATTATCTCTTATCTTCCAAATACATTTTTCCTCTGAATCATCTGTAAAGTCATGGTCTTTAGGAATTAACTGTTTTAATATCTACTCTGTTCACAGATGTATGTAGCAACTTAGCTCAGATAACAGGATTAATTAACTTCTTTGTTGATGATTATCATGAAAATAATTAGAATTAGGGAATGAGTTCCAAAGTCCAGTAGTTTCAAAATATCATTAGACTTGTATATGTCAGTCCTGTATTTCCCAAAGGATATTTTTGCCCCAAACCTGGACCAACTACGTCACTTGAATAAATCACTTCCTCTCTGTAAGCCTCAGATTCCGTATGTGTAAAATTAAAAGATTCAGAATGATTATTAATTGCAATCAGTTCAGTAACTCAATCGTGTCTGACTCTTTGGGACCCCATGAATCGCAGCACACCAGGCCTCCCTGTCCATCACCAACTCCCGGAGTTTACTTAAACTCATGTCGAGTCGGTGATGCCATCCAGCCATCTCATCTTCTGTCGTCCCCTTCTCCTCCTGCCCCCAATCCCTCCCAGCATCAGGGTCTTTTCCAATGAATTAATTGCAATAGAGCTTACCATTAAATAAAATATTATACAATGAATGATCATAAACTATCCTTATTAATACATGTTTTAAAGACAATATCATAAACAATATACTTATGACAGAAGCATCTAGACCAAAGTTGACAACACTAACAATATAATAAGTAGGAAAAAATATTATTATTATTAAAACAAATTATTGAAGTTTAAAGTTTTGACTTACCTATTTGCAGGCTCAAGACTTCCGGCGTTAGCGCCTTCTTTAAATTTCTCCTGTTACTTCTGATTCAGGCTAAACAAAGCATGGTTCCTGCTTTGACCATTCCCTGCTCCATATCTCATTTTATCAGAATCTCAGTCTGATGTCCAGCCCAGTCAGCCCCTGAGAACCCAGATAACTGTGAAATTCTGACGCCAATATTCTGCCGACACAGTATTCATAAACACTCTCCCCTTCAGGCAGACCACATGATCACCAAATGTTGGAGGAGAAACTCATGTGAGATAGAAGCTTAGAGAAAAACCAGAGTGCATCCTATCACCCCATCATTGGCTCCCTCTGGAGAGCCTGCTAACCCGGACTTGGGGCTGTGGTGCATCTCGTAGGGAACCAGTGGACCACCCCGAGCAGACTCTGAACTCAAGTGGACATCTGGGGGCTTCCTAGAGCCCCAGCTTCACAGAGAGTTTCCTCACACCTCCAAATGTTTCCTTACACCTCCAAAGGCAGATCTCAGGTTCAGACCTCATGACGTCCTTTGCTGTTCTGCAGTCCTAGAAAGCTCTCATCCATCTTTCTATGCTTTGTTATCGTCGTTCAGTCATTAAGTTGTATCCGACTCTGCACCCCCATGGACTGCAGCATGCCAGGCTTCCCTGTCCTTCACCATCTCCTGCAGTTTGCTCAAACTCATGCCCACTGAGTTGGCGATGCGATCTATCCATCTCACCCTCTGCCGCCTTCTTCTCCTCCTTAGTTTTATGCTTAGTTTAATCATCACCTCTTCTAGAAAGACTGCCCCCATAAAACGGCTGTAAATCATATGCCAGCCATTTGTTCCTAAGCTATTTTTATTGTAACACCCACCATAGTGGAATACAATCCCATTTGTACAGGTTTTTCTTTCTTCATAGACTAGAAGATTCTCAATGTTTTGAGCTGTGGCTTAATGTTTCTCTAAAACTTTCTGAGAGCCTATTTTGGGGTCAATAAATGCATGATCCAAATTTAAGTAACAACAATTCTTTTCGGAAATTGAAAACATGACAATACAATACAACTGGGAGAAAAAATTTATTCCAGGGGAAAAATGAGAAATTAGAGCAATACCAAGTATTATTGGGTGTTACAGTTATTATAAGGGCTTCCCACGTGGTCCAGTTGTAAAGAATCCACCTGCCAACATAGGAGACGCAAGAGACACAGGTTTGATCCCTGGGTGGGGAAGACCCCCTGGACAAGGAAATGGTAACCCACTCCAGTATTCTTGCCTGAGAAATCCCATGGTCAGAGGAGCCTGGTGGTCTACAGTCCATGGGGTTGCAAGAGTTGGACATGATTTAGGCACTAAACTACCACCACCCAAAGTTGTTATGAAGTCACAATAATTAAATCAGTGGTGAAGAGACCACAATAAACCAGCAGATAAATTTAAGACACTAGAGGCAGATCCTAAAGTGTATTAAAGCAAAATAGTTGATAAAGGTCACAGCACAAACTAATGAGGAAGGAATGTACTACTTAGTAAAGGATACTGCAATCATTGGCCAACTGTTTGGAAAATATACATCAGTTCAGAGCCTGTCTTCATAACTTACACCAAAACAGCATCTGGGGAACTTTTAATCAAATCAAGATAAAGTTAAGGGAAAATACAGGTGAAGATACATTCGATCACCAGATGAATAATGAACATTTAAGTAATAACAGAATTGTGCCTTGCCCATCACTGTCACAGTTGGTATTCATTGAACATTCCCTGTGTGTTAGGGAATGTGAAAAGTGTTTTCCATACTTTTCTCAAAGCCACAATATGTACACATTCCTACAGACTCTATTTCCAAAATACAGAAGTTGAGAAATATGGGAAACTTAAATTAGGTCGCAAGGCTAAAAGTGGCAGAGTCAGAATATGGCCCTGGGTTGTCTGATTGTAGAACCTGTGTTCTTAGATTTTTACTACCTAAGCTGTGGATGACGGAAACGAAACTGGAGAGGAAAAGGCAAAATGGTAAAGGAAAAAAAAGGAAAGAAGGAAAAAGAAGAGGGGGACTTCCCTGGTGGCCCAGTGGTTAAGACTCCCGCCTGCCAGGGCAGGAGACGCAGGTTTGAAGCCACCACAGCGAGAAACCTGTGCTCCACCATGAGAGAGGAGTCCCGGCCCCCCGAAACCAGAGAAAGCTAGCAGGCAGCAGTGAAGACCCAGCACAGCAACACATATGAATAAAGAATTTTTTAAAAAAGAAAAGGGGCCAATATGTAAATGAGAACTTAAACAGAAGATGTGCAAATGGATAATAACTTGGAAAAAATGAAACTTCTGTGATCAGTTGTATGTACATAAAATGAATTCAAGGAGGAGCTTTTTTCCCTAACCAAGTCCAAGCACCTCTCTCTATTTCTCTTTACAAAGGATCATACTTAGAACCAGTGAGATCTTGGGGAGGCACCAGGGAGGCTTTTCCAAACTTTTCTCCACGAGCGCCACACCAATTCACACTCCCCACAAAGGACAAAAGAATAGGAAGCCTTACAAATGTTTACAGCATTGGACCTAGAAATTCTACTTCTAGGAATCTATTCTAAGGGAAATTTTGGAAGCGCAGACACAATTCTCATCACAGAGCCGTTTGCTGAAAAAGTTTTACTAGAATACGAAATTTGCAGTAATCTAAATGCCCAGCATTAAGAGAATGGTGCAGTAAATTAAGGTATCTCTATATGATGTTATACTGTATTGGGCTATAGGTTTGTGCACACGTAGCTGTGTCCAACTCTTAGAGACGCCATGGACTGTAGTCCGCCAGCTGGGCTCCTCTGTCCATGGGATTTCCCAAGAATACTGGAGTGGGTTGCTGTTTCTCTTCTCCAATAAAAGCTAATTTAAAAAATAAATGAAAACAAGAATGATTTTTATCAGACAATACTCCCCCTCCCTAAAATAAAATGGAATGGATTGATATGAAGATTTTATAGACTCATTTAAACTGAAATATCTTTTTTCTTTTTGTAAATTCCTTCCTAGTACTAGTAATTCCCACAAAGTGCATGGTATCTTTCTGCCTCTACATAGCCCATGCTGCACAAACATGGATCTGTGATAATTTATGAAACTTCAGTCCTCAAAGGCAAGCGAGGCTGGGCCAACGGTGATGTCATCAGTCAGCTATCTTCTTCTTAAAGGGCAACTCTCCGCCCCCGCTGCCTTCTCGATCTGATGACCATACTTTTTCACAGTACATCAAAATCTGGAATTAGCCGACTGACCTATTGGGTAACCCTTGCCTGGAAAATTAGGTCAGCACACTAGTCAATCTGTTGGTAGGTTCTTAAGAAATTGCAAAGATGACTCTGGACCTTCTCTAACGGCTTCGCCTTTGAAAACAAACAGTGCCTCACAGTGAATAAATCGCCAGGAAGGAGATGACAGCACAGAAATCTGTGTGCACGTCTCTTGGTTGTTTTCGTCTGCTTCAGAAATCATTAGCACCTGATAGCGGTTTCAGGGTTCCTCCCACACCGTGAGGAAGGGCAAGTCCCAGGCCAGGTTTCTGCCAGATAGGGGACAGTCTATAGAGACAATGCCTTGCAAACAAAGAGGCTTGCACTTTCAAGGAGGGCACTGTGAGCCTTGTTCATTTCTTACATGAGGTTCAAGGTAGAAATGACATAAGAACAGAACTTCCAGTAAGGATAGTTCATCACAGGTTTTGATTAAGATCAGAGAGTCTCATTTGTTGTCGTTGTTTAGTTGCTCAGTCGTGCCCGACTCTTTGCAACCCCGTGGACGGTAGCCCGCCAGGCTCCTCTGTCCATGGGATTTCCCAGGCAAGAATATTGGAGTGGGTTGCCATGCCCTTCTCCAGGGGCTCTTCCTGACCCAGGGATTGAACCCACATGTCTCCTGCATCGGCAGGTGGGTTCTTTACCACTGAGCCACCAGGGAAGCCCAGAGTCTCATGCCAAAGACAAAACTGAACACGTTCTTGAGCATCTATCAAAGAACTGCCTGCTTCAAGAGGCGCATGTGTTATTTCCAGGTGCTCCCCCTGGTTGATTTAGGAAACGGAAAATCAGAATAGCATGTGAATTCCAACAGTATTTTTGATGCAAAATGCAACTATTGTATTTGGAAATTACATTTACTTAGGAAATCGGTGTGTCTTAGACTTTCTTTTTCCAAATTCAAGATGGACAGTACCTAATGCTTAGTCTGTATTGTTGTTCTATGGCTTGCTTGCTTGTTTATTATGTTTTTAAATAAACCTTTAAAGAAAGTTACACTCAACAAAAAAACGGGTTGGTTGCTGCTAGGTACTCTTTAAGAGGGGTTTCCCTGGTGGCTCAGCTGGCAGAGATCCGCCTGCCAATGCAGGAGATGCGAGTTAGATTCCTGGGTCAGGAAGATCCCCTGCAGGAGGGCATGGCAACCCACTCCAGTGTTCTTGCCTGGAGAATCCCCATGGGCAGAGGAGCCTGGTGGGCTGCAGTCCATGGTCTCGCAAAGAGTCAGACACGACTGAGCAACTAACAGGTTCACACACAATATATAAAATAAACAACTACTAACGTGAACCTGCCGTATAGCACAGGGAAACCCACTCAGTGCTCTGTGATGACGCAAACGGGAGGGAAATCCAGAAGGGAGGGGATATATGTGTACGTCTGGGTGTGCCTAAATATTTACAGGAAATCAGAAACAGGGCCGTGGACATGTGGGGAGCATGGATAAGAGCTCACCTTGCTGAGCACGCGCGGTGCTGCCTCAGTGCCTTTGGTCATGCCCCACATCTCTTCCCTGCCACCCTCGACCCGCCAGCAGACCCAGCTCCAGCCCCGCTCCCTGACCCTGGAGACTTCTCCAGGGCTCCCTGCTTCTCCGGATGGTTGGAACGCAGAGCCCTCTGGAGAACCTGTTGAAAACCCACGTGTCAGGATCCCACAGAGGGAGCATCTAATTGCATAGCCCAGTCTGCTGCTTCCTCAACTGTGGGGTGCACAGGAGAAGCCTGGGGCCTTATTAAAAATGCAGAAACTGATTCAGTGGGTCTTGGAAGGGGTTGGGTGGCTGACATTCCTCAACAAAGCTTCCAGGCGATGCTCTGAGGCCGCACTGAGAAGCAGGGGGCTAGAATAGGACTATGAAGCTGCGTTTTTGTTTCTCTTCTGAATTTAATGCCACCCATCTGGAAATAGTGCATTGAAAAGCATTAGGAACTACCACTCTCGACACCTCTGGTTGTTAGCATTGGCTTTCCTGTTTTATTGCAGCTATTTATCTGTGCCTGAGCTTGGCCTGCGTCTTCCACTGAACAGCAAGTCACTGAAAACAATGATATTTGACACCCTTTGCATCTGTCCACCTAGCAGACGGTCCTCCAGGAGACCCAACACCAAAGTGACATTTATTCATGGAAGACCATGTGTGATATTGCTGCTTTAGTGCTCACGTATCACAGAGATGTCTGTGCGTGCTAAGTCGCTTCAACTGTGCAACCCTAAGGACTGTACTCACCAAGCTCCCCTGTCCATGGGATTCTCCAGGCAAGAATACTGGAGTGGGTTGCCATGCCCTCCTCCAAGGGATCTTCCCGACCCAAGGATCAAACCCGTGTCTTCCGTGGCTCCTAAAATTGCAGGCAGATTCTTTACCGCTTAGCCACTGAGGAAGCCCACATCACAGAGACAGGGGCCCCAAAGTTGCTGCTCTAATAAATAGCGAAAAGGAAGAAAGGCTTTAATTTTCAATATTTCGAGTGAATATTCACACACGCAGTTTCCGTGAAGTATGGCAGGATGCACATCGAAATCCGTTGTTCACCCACTCTGGCGATTCCGCCCGTTTCTCCGCTGTACTCACTGCTCGTCTGGGGTCCAGTTAGCTTTACCTGCCAGGGGTCTTGTCTCCTCCTGCCCACACCTGACCACAGGATGCCACGGTCAGCGGCTCTCCTTTTCAAGAGCCCCACATCATCCTGCACCACACCCCCTTTGGGACACCTGAAGGGTATAAAACCTAAGGTTAAGGCAGTTTTTATGTCACTCTTTGGGGCAGGAAAATATAAGACCCGAGCTCCAGGAATGGTTTACTTCTGTAAAGGTCTCCTGGTGGGAGCAAATGGCGCATACAGAGACACAGAATCGGCCGGACTCTGGCAAGTCTTTGTGCTAGATGAGGGCGAACCTCTCTTTCCAACCTTCAGATGGTGTTAGAACACCCGCAGGGAAAACCCATGGTGGTGCTCAACCCCATTACAAGTGCGCGATTCAAGGATTTTTAGTAAATGTACCGAACTGTGCATCTGCCACTATAACCCTGACTTAGAACATTTCATCATCCTAATAAGATCCCTCGAGCTCTTTGGAGTAAAGCCCAAAGTAACCACTATTCTTTTTGTCTCTCTATATGTGTGTACTTATATTTCCATACAAGTGGAATCATTCAATATGTAGACTTTTCTGCCTGCTTTATTTCATTTAGTACAATGCTTTCAGTTTCACCATATTGTACAGTGTATCTGAAGTTTAATCTAATTGCCCAATAATATCTTACTGTATGGAAACATGTTTTACTTAGCCTTCCAGTAGTCAGTGAACAATTTGAATTGCTTCCAGTTTTGGCTTATCACAAATAATGCTGCTAGGAATATGCATGCTGTGGAGTGACCATACATTTTCATTTCTCTTGGGTAGATATCTAGAAGCAGAATTTCTGTTTTATATGGTAAAAAATTAGTGTTAATTTCTCAGTCGTGTCCAACACCTTGCAACGCCATGGAGCCAGGCTCCTCTGTCCATGGGATTTCCCAGGCAAGAAAACTGGAGCGGGCTGCCACTTCCTTCTATCACCATTCTCTGAGTATGAAATAATATCTCACTATGGCTGAAATTTGCTTTTCCCCAATAACTAATGCTATTGAGATCTTTTCATATATTTTCTTGGTGAGATGTTTCCATTGAGTTGGTTTATTATTAATGTAAAATGATCTTAATGCTTCTCTCTCTAAAATGATCCCCCTTATGCATGTGATGATGACATAAAACTCTCAGAGACCAAGCACTCTGCAAATAGAAAAGGGCTTACTCATATTCATAGTAGCTACAGTAATAAATACATTTTTAGAAAATGTAGACTTTGTTTTAGTGTACCATAAAAATGTTTTGCTAACCTGAAAGTTTTCCATTAATTACCTTGAATTTCAATGCGCTTTAGTCCTTTTTTCTTCCCTTTTTTTTTTTTTTTGCCATCTCTCCCCCCCAGCAAATTTGTCAGTATTGCTGTAACCCTAAACCTCAGGACAGGCTATTATGGCATCAGGAACAGATGGTGAAGGTTTCCATAAAGCAGAAAAGGAAACAGACCTGTCTTGAGGGAGGCGAGTAAACACAGGGCACATGCACGGTGGGGACTGAAATGGAGTGTTAAGTGCAAATTAAAAATAGAAAGCGTGATGAGCAAACTTGTTTTGGAAAAAATTGCCCTTTTAGAATATGGCTATTCAAAAGCATGCATCAACTCAATATCATTGTTATTTACCTTTGGAGCATGGCTTTATGCCATTATTGGGACAACAGGTAAAATAGTCACCAACAGTGAAATAGAGTAGGAGAGACTATCTGATAATTTAGTAACAACCCAAAATTTTACAGGGGAAGGCTTTTGTATTTATGAAAATAAAAAATGACTGCTTGTATGAATCAAGTAAGGAGATCATCTTTTCTCAAGTTTTGTTTGTTTTTAATATGGTCACAGTCGTTCAAAGGAAGCCAGATGATGCCTGCTTTTTCATCTTCTTTGTGTTTCTTTTATTAATAGGAAGAGAATGTATAGAACGATCGTCACTGTTACCTGCCACACAGGTTATTGCCTTAGACTGAGCGGAAGACTCCTAGTTTTTGTTGTTATTGTTGCTATTGTTGTGGGTTTTGTTCTTTGTTCCTTGTTTGTTTTTTTGCTTTATGATCCATATTTTGGAAAAAAAAAAACTTAAGATTTACTCAAACTCTCATTTCCTCTTCACAAAACAGAGAGGAAAATGTGGCCTCTTCTCTTTGTGATAAAAGGAAATGATTTTGGGAATCTTTGGGGTTCTGTGTTGCTTTTGTGCAGAACTTCAAAGCGGCCCCCCCATGTGAGGGTCTGTGAGTTCTCACAACGAGCGTGATGCATCCAAAAGGCAGGAAGAAACACACGTGTCAAACGTGCTCACAACAGTGTCTCCAACACTGACCAGCCTCTCAGAGACGCTCAGAAATCTATACATATCTGTTGACTGACTCTATGACCACATGAGAGATAGATGAAGGCAAATTATTCTTGAAAAAATTAAATTAGGTCTTGTTTGACTAGAAGGATACTGTTTAATATAAAAAGATAATAAATCACTGGGGGGGAAAGGAGGGGGGAAATCTCAAATCTGAAACATTTAACTAGCACACATAGAAATTATTTTCAATGGAATCTCTTTATGCTGTCACTCAAGGCCCTTAGGCTATGAGAAAAGTCTCCATTAGACAGCAGTTTTGTGCTTCGGTTGTTGTTTGTCACTAAGTCCTGCCTGACTCTTTGTGACCCCGTGGACTGTAGCGCACTGGGCTTCCCTGACCTCCACTGTCTCCTGGAGTTTGCTCAGATTCATGTCCATGGAGGCAGTGACGCCATCCAGCCATCTCATCCTCTGTCGTCTCCTCCTCCTGCCCTCAATCTTCCCCAGCATCAGGGTCTTTTCCAGTGAGCTGGCTCTTCACATCAGGTGGCCAAAGTATTGGAGTTTCAGCTTCAGCATCAGTCCTTCCAATGAACACCCAGGACTGATCTCCTTTAGGATGGGCTGGTTGGATCTCCTTGCAGTCCAAGGGACTCTCAAGAGTCTTCTCCAACACCACAGTTCAACAGCATCAGTTCTTTGGCGCTCAGCCTTCTTTACAGTGCGACTCTCATCCATACATGACCACTGGAAAAACCATACTCCAATAATAAAATACAGTTTTTGAATAAAATAAAATGGAAATGTTTGACCTCACTGGATATGTAATATATATTCACATGCAGTACAGACTGAAATCTTTACTTGAAAGCGATTTCATTAAATTGTGTAAATATAAGGGAATACAGTGGCCTGTAACTGGCCATGGAATGCTGGCACAAAACAAACATTGTGTTTCCCCATTGAAAGTCTTCCTGCGTGGCCACCAGCTTCTATGTTATCAGCTCACAAGAGTCTACACCTTTTCCTTTGAGTCACTTCCTATAAGCTGCTCAGTTGATGACGGTAATTAAAGAAAACTTCTTCCTATGTGAAGTAAGGTGTGAAAGAACAATTAAAAAAAATAGTAAAATGGTGGGAACATTTCTCCGGGCAAAAGCAATTTCCCCTTTGAAAGAGCTCACTTATTATGATCTCTGTGGAGACATCTATTTTCAGTCTATCACTTCCCTCTGATGAAAAACAAACTCATCTCAGGGAACTAAAGCACCAGGATAAGTCATAATGAACAGGATTTTAGTCCTTGACAACCAAGACTCATAAGACATAATGTCATTAAAATGAACTCAGAACAATAGCTTCCAAGCAGCAAGTAAGGTTCTTTGGGAAGAAAACAGTTCTCTTCCCCTTTATTGCAGTATAAAATGTAAATCTTCTCCCAAGATCCCTAATCTATTTATTGCTAGAATTTAACTTGTAAGATTGTGGGGACCCTGCATCCAGAAACATGAAAGCCTGCATTTGACCTTGGAGGGGGAAACCAATATAAAAGATAGGCAGGTAGAAAATCAGAAGACTTCCATGCAATGTGGGGATTCCCATGGCACAGCAGTAAAAGTCCGAAGGCAATTCAGGTCCGCAGAGCAGCTGCCAGCGTCCAGGGTTGCTATTGCTGTTCAGTCGCTCAGACGTGTCCGACTCTTTGTGATCGCACGGGCTGCAGGACACAAGGCCTCCCTGTCCTTCACCATCTCAAACACATGTCCATCGAGTCGGTGATGCCACCTAACCATCTCATCCTCTGTCATCCCCTTCTCCTCCTACCCCCAATCCCTCCCAGCATAATGGACTTTTCCAATGAGTCGGTTCTTTGCATCAGGTGGCCAAAGTATTGGAGTTTCAGCTTCAGCATCAGTCCTTCCAATGAACACCCGGGACTGATCTCCTTTAGGATGGACTGGTTGGATCTCCTTGCAGTCCAAGGGACCCTCAAGAGTCTTCTCCAACACCACAGTTCAAAACCATCAATTCTTCAGCACTCAGCTTTCTTTATAGTCCAACTCTCACATCCATACATGACTACTGGCAAAACCATAGCTTTGACTAGATGGACCTTTGTTGGTAATGTCTGTGCTTTTTAATATGCTGTCTAGGTTGGGCATAGCTTTTCTTCCAAGGAGCAAGCATCGTTTAATTTTGTGACTGCAATCACCATCTGCAGTGATTTTGGAGCCCCAAAAATAAAGTCTCTCACTGTTTCCATTGTTTCCCCATCTATTTGCCATGAAGTGATGGGACCAGATGCCATGATCTTTGTTTTCTGAATGTTGAGTTTTAAGCCAACTTTTTCACTCTCCTCTTTCACTTTCATTAACAGGCTCTTTAGTTCTTCTTCATTTGCTGCCACAAGGGTGGTATCATCTGCATATCTGAGGTTATTGATATTTCTCCTAGCAATCTTGATTCCAACTTGTGCTTCATCCATCCAGCATTTTACATGATGTACTCTGCATATAAGTTAAATAAGCAGGGTGACAATATACAGTCTTGAAGTACTCCTTTCCCAATTTGGAACCAGTCTGTTGTTCCATGTGCAGATCTAACTGTTGCTTCTTGACCTGCATACGGATTTCTCAGTAGGCAGAACAGATGGTATGGTATTCCAATGTCTTTAAGAATTTCTCACAGTTTGTTGTGATCCACACAGTCAAAGACGTTTATGTAGCCAATAACACAAAAGTAGATGTCTTTCTGGAACTCTCATGCTTTTTTGATGATCCAGTGGATGTTGGTGTTTTAATCTCTGGTTCCTCTGTCTTTTCTAAATCTAGTTTGAACATCTGGAAGTTCGTGGTTCACATGTTGTTGAAGCCTGGCTTGAAGAATTTTGAGTATTACTTTTCTAGCATATAAGATGAGTGCAATTGTGTGGTAGTTTGAACATCCTTTGGCATTGCCTTTCTTTGGGATTGGAATGAAAGCTGACCTTTTCCAGTCTTGTGACCACTGATGAGTTTTCCAAATTTTCTGGCATATTGACTTTCACAGCATCACAGCACTTTTGCAGCATTATCTTTTAGGATTTGAAATAGCTCAACTGGAATTCCATCACCTCCACTAGCTTTGTTCATAGTCATGCTTCCTAAGGCCCACTTGATAGGAAAGGACAGGGAGACCACTTTCTCCCCCACAAATTCATCAAAAGATCGTTTGAATGCTCAGCAACTTCCACGAAACAACTTCTAAACACTGGCAGAGGACACCAGGCACCCCGAAAGGCAGCCCATTTCTTCTAAAGGAGGTAGGACAAAATAAAAAAGACAGAAAGAGAAACACAAGAGTTAGGGATGGAGACCTGTCATGAAGGAGGAGAAGATTCCACGTAGCAGGACACTCTCTCACTGGAGGCTCTGTGGGGAGTTTTGGAATCTCAGAGGGCAACATAACCGGGAGAAAACACACACACACAAAGAATACACACCTAACCACAACTGTGGAAAAGAGAACTTTCCTGCAAAAGGCTCTAACCTAACAACCTAATGCACAGCCTGGCCCTCACAGAACAAAGGACTGAGCAAACCCCAAAGGAGAGCTGGCCGGCTGCGGACCAGCCCCAGCCTGCCAGGAGGCAGACAGGCAGGCGGGCGACAGCCAGAGCTGGAAAGCGAGGGGCAATCTCAGCCCCAGAGATGGCATCCTCCACCAAAGTGCAAGCAGGCTCCCAGCTGCTAACCACGTCTCCCTGGTATCCTGGACGGTTGACATCTGCCAGGAAGGTTGCAGCCTGAGATCAGCTCCCGAGAGAAGACACACAGCACACCCGAGACAGCACTCTTGCAGTGCTCCCGGGAGACTGAGCAGCTGGGACCAGGGAGGTGAGTGAGACCACGGCCCTCCTGGGACAGTGTGCTCCCAAGCACCTGGTCGCCTGAGCTGCTCAGACCCAGGAAGAGCACACAACGCACTCCCAACCCACAGAGACGGAGCCAGAACTGTGTCTGAGTGTCTCCTGTGGAGGTGCGGGTCAGCAGTGGCCTGCGTAGGGGCTCTGGGTGGAGCAGACCTGGGTGTGGCACAGGCCCTCTGGGTGGAGGTCACCATTAGCCCCAACCACAGAGCCCCCAGGACATACACAGGACTGGGAAACCGACGCTGGGAGGGCACAACAGAACCTTGTGCACCAGGACTCAGGAGAAAGGAGCAGTGACCCCACAAGAGACTGACCAGACTTACCCGGAGTGACCAGGAGTCTCTGGCAGAGGTGTGGGTCAGCGGTGTCCTGCTGCAGGGTCGGGGGGACTGAGTGCTGCAGTGTACGCATGGGACGTTTTGAAGGAGGTCGCCGTTGTCTTCATTATCTTCACCAAAGTTTGGTCTCAGGTCAAATAACAGGGAGCAAACACAGCCCCACCCATTAATAGAAAATTGGATTAAAGATTTATTGAACATGGCCCTGCTCTTCAGAATAAGACCCATTTCCCCCCTCAGTCTCTCCCATCAGGAAACTAAAATAAGCCTCTAAACCTTCTCCATCAGAGGGCAGACAGACTGAAAACCACAATCACAGAAAACTAACCAAATTGATCACATGGACCACAGCCTTGTTTCGCTCAATGAAACTATGAGCCATGCCATGTAGGGCCGACCAAAATGGACAGGTCATGGTGGAGAGTTTTGACAAAACATGGTCCACTGGAGAAGGGAATGGCAAACCACTTCAGTATTCTTGCCTTGAGAACCCCATGAACAGTATGAAAAGCACAAAGATATGATACTGAAAGATGAATTCCCAAGGTCAGTAGGTGCTTAATATACTAATGGAGAAATAACTCCAGAAAGAATGAAGAGATGGCGCCAAAGCAGAAACAACACCCAGTTCTGGATGTGACTGGTAACGGAAGCAAGGTCTGATGCTGTAAAGAGCAATATTGCATAGGAACTTGGAATGGTAGCTCCATGAATCAAGGCAATTTGAAGTGGGAGGTCAAACAGGAAATGGCAAGCATGAACATCAACATTTTAGGAATCAGTGAACTAAAATGGACTGGGATGGATGAATTTAACTCAGATGACCATTATATTTACTAATGTGGGCAGGAATCCCTTAGAAGAAACAGAGTAGCCCTCATAGTCAACAAAAGAATCCAAAATGCAGTACTTGGATGCAATCTCAAAAATGACAGAATGATCTCTGTTGTTTTCAGGGAAAACCAGTCAATATCATAGCAATCCAAGTCTATGACTTGACCAGTAATGCTGAAGAAGCTGAAGTTGAACAGTCCTATGAAGACCTACAAGACCTTCTAGAAGTAACACCCCCCCCCAAAAAAAAATGTCCTCTTCATTATAGGGGACTGGAATGCAAAAGTAGGAAGTCAAGAGCTACCTGGAGTAACAGAAAAATTTGGCCTAGGAGTACAAAACAAAACAGATGAAAGGCTAACAGAGTTTTGCCAAGAGAACGCACTGGTCATAGCAAACACGCTCTTCCAATAACATAAGAGTAGACTCTACACACGGACATCACCAGATGGTCAACACCGAAATCAGATTGATTATATTCTTTGCAGCCAAAGATGGAGAAGCTCTATACGGTCAGCAAAAACAGGACTGGGAGCTGACTGTGGCTCAGATCATGAACTCATTTTTGCCAAATTCAGACTTAAATTGAACAAAGTAGGGAAAAACCACTAGACTATTCAGGTGTGACCTAAATCAAATCCCTTACAATTATACAGTGGAAGTGAGAAATAGATTCAAGGGATTAGATCTGATAGACAGAGTGCCTGAAGAACTATGAACAGAGGTTCATGACATTGTACAGGAGGCAGGGATCAAGACCATCCCCAAGAAAAAGAAATGCAAAAAGGCAAAATGGCTGTCTGAGGAGGCCTTACAAATAGCTGAGAAAAGAAGAGAAGTGAAAAGCAAAGGAGAAAAGGAAAGATATACCAATTTGAATGCAGAGTTCCAAAGAATAGCAAGAAGAGATAAGAAAGCCTTCCTCAGTGATCAATGCAAAGAAATAGAGGAAAACAATAAAATGGGAAAGACTAGAGATCTCTTCAAGAAAACTAGAGACACCAAGGGAACATTTCATGCAAAGATGGGCACAATAAAGGACAGAAATGGTATGGACCTAACAGAAGCAGAGATATTAAGAAGAGGTGGCAAGAATACACAGAACTATACAGAAAAAAAGATCATCATGACCCAGCACCAGGGTCTTTTCTAATGTGCCAGCTCTTCACATCAGGTGGCTAAATTATTGGAGCTTCAGCTTCAGCATTAGTCCGTCCAGTGAATATTCAGGATTGATTTCCTTCATGATTGACTGTTTGATCTCCTTGTAATTCCTTGAACTCTCAAGAGTCTTTTCCAACACCACAGTTCAAAAGCATCAATTCTTTGCTGCTCAATCATCTTTATGGTCCAATTCTCATATCTGTACATGACTACTGGAAAAATCATATCTTTGATTAGATGGACCTTTGTTGGCAAGTAATATCTCTGCTTTTTAATATGTCATCTAGGTTAGTCATTGCTTTTCTTTCAAGAAGCAAGCATCTTTTAATTTCATGGCTGCAGTCACCATCTGCAGTGATTTTGGAGCCCAAGAAAAGAAAGTCTGTCACTGTTTCCATTGTCTCCCCATCTATTTGCCAGAAGTGATGGGACCAGATGCTATGATCTTCATTTTTTGAATGCTGAGTTTTAAGCCAGCTTTTACACTCTCCTCTTTTACTTTCACCAAGAGGCTCTTTAGTTTGTCTTCACTTTCTGCCATAAGGGTGGTGTCATCTGCATATCTGAGGTTATTGATATTTCTTCCGGCAATTTTGATTCCAGTTGGTGCTTCATCCATCCTGCATTATACATGAGGTACTCTGCATATAAATTAAATAAGCAGGGTGACAATATACAGCCTTGAAGTACTCCTTTCCCAATTTGGAACCAGTCTGTTGTTCCATGT
Source organism: Odocoileus virginianus (assembly GCF_023699985.2). Lineage (NCBI taxonomy): Eukaryota > Metazoa > Chordata > Mammalia > Artiodactyla > Cervidae > Odocoileus > Odocoileus virginianus. The sequence goes on from NC_069690.1 coordinate 57,535,813, forward strand.
CTGGTTCTAACTTTGCTTCTTGACCTACATACAGATTTCTCGGTAGGCAGGTCAGGTGGTCTGGTATTCCCACCTCTTTAAGAATTTTTCAGTTTGCTGTGATCCACACAATCAAAGGCTTTAGTCACTGAAGCAGAAGTAGATGTTTTTCTGGAATTCTCTTGCTTTTTCTATGATCCAGTGGATGTTGGCAATTTGATCTCAGGTTCCTTGGCCTTGTCCAATTCCATATGGAATTTCTCAGTTTGCATACTGCTGAACCCACTGCTGGACCCCAGAGGTAGCTATAAAAAGGGTCATCTGGTGAACAGTGATGTCTTGAAGTTCACTGAAGATATATTAAAGACACCTTCCTTCCTTGATTTTGGTGTCAGCCTGGTTCTCCAGCTTGAATCTGAGAGACTTACAGATCTCACAAACTATCCTTTTTTTCCACATAAGTTACCCAGAGATGGTTTGTTGGTTTCTATTTCAACCAAAAGAAAGAGGAAAAAGTGAAAGCAGTGACAGATTTTCTTTTATTGGCTCCAACATTACTCCAGATAATGACTGAGGCCATGATATTACAAGACACTTGCTCCTTGGAAAGAAAGCTATGACAAACCTAGACAGTGTATCAAAAAGCAGAGGCATCACTTTGCTGACAAAGGTCCATATAGTCAGAGCTATGTTTTTCCATTAGTTATGTACAGATGTGAGAGCTGGACCATAAAGAAGGCTTAGGGCTGAAGAATTAATGCTTTTGAATTGCGGTGCTGGAGAAGACTCTTGAAAGTCCTTTGGACAGCAGGGAGATCAACCCAGCCAATCCTAAAGGAAACCAACCCTGAAATTCATCAGAAGGACTGATGTTGTAGCTGAAGCTCCAATATTTCGGCCACCTGATGCAAAGAGCTGACTCATTGGGAAAGATCATGATGCTGGGGAAGATTGAAGGCAGGAAGGTAAGGGGATGACAGAGGATGAGATGGCTGGATGGCATCACCAGTTCAATGGACACGAATTTTAGCAAACTCTAGGAGATAGTGGAGGATAGAGGAGCCTGGTGTGCTGCAGTCTGTGGCATCAAAAAGGGTCAGACATGACTTAGTGACTGAACAACAACAACAAATTTCAACCAAGAACTCTGACTCAAAGTAGCATAATATTAGATTCCTTCAATAAATATGATGATGCTTCTAGTTGATGATGATGGTGATGATAATTTTAACTCTAGTGCCTCAGTTATGAACTAGGAATTGCATTGACAACGGAATAGCATTTTTTTTAGAAAAACTCTAAATACATCTTCTGATTGTTGAGTATTTCTCTAAAAATAGCCAAGGGGGTTTTTAATCCAAATCTTTTCCCTTTATAGTCTCACGAAATAATCCATAAGGACATTCATAGAAGTTCTATGAAAGATGAAGAGCTGAGATATTTTAAGAAGTCATACACTTCTCAACTGAAAGAAAATATTCAAGGCTTTTGAGGCCCTTGTCAAATTATTCACCTTCATTTTTAGATGTCACAGCTGAAGTATTGAAATAAACAAATATTCATTTGGAAAATTACAGATGGTGAATATTAATTGTTGCATATATCAAATTATAATGGAGCTTTGTAATTATAGTGAATGGATTTTGTAATTGCTTGAGAATTATGGAAGGGGATAAATGTAAAGGATGCTAGAAAGCTAAGGAAGATAAACATTTGAGGGGACGCAGGTGTATAAGTCATTTGTTGAACTTTTCTAATTTAGGAGACCAGGAGAGGCAAGCCCATGGTCCATTCCTATGAATTGCTGGTACTATCATAATAAAGATGAAGTCACAAGCTTGTCCAATATACAACTGCCACAGTGCCTTCACTGGACTAGTGAGAATCAGAATTTTTTTCTGTTAATTTGCTTTATGAACAAATAAATCATTGGGAGTCAGCTGATACTGCTCTTGAAACAAACACAGGGGGATATGGACCAGTATGAGCAGGCTCTGTTTTTGAAGAGAATAACAATAAAGGGCCCTGGACTTGAATTTGAACCGCAGTAAGACATGTTCTGTTTGTTCAGAGACAACTTAGGACCCCAAGCAATGTTTTGGCTCTGCCTTGTAAGCAGCTATTGAAGACACAGGGGCCAAGCCATTACCCATGATCAATTCCCAAACATTCATCATCCCAAACATTTCATCACATGATGGCCAGCTCGAGGGAGAAAGTCTGAAATATAGTACACTAGTGCTCTGAGATCAAAGCTGGGAAACCAGAAAATAAAAAACATTTGGTATGGACAGGTACACATGGCTCTATTTACAATAGATAACCACCAGGGACCTGTTTACTGTATCACACAGGGAACTCTGCTCAATCCTATATCACAATCTAAATAGGATAAGAATCTGGAAAAGAATTGTTGTTCGGTCTCTGAGTCCTGTCTGACTCTCTGCAACCCCATGGACTGCAGTATGCAAGGCTTCCCTGTCCTTCACTATCTTCTGGAGGTTGATCAAACTCATGTCCATTTAGTTGATGATGAAAAAGAATAGATACATGTATATGTATCACTGAATCACTTTGCTGGACACCTGAAATTAATGCATCGTTAACAAACTATACTCCCATATTAAATAAAATTTTAAAAAAATCATTTGGAAACCACCTGTTTCTTCGCAATTCATTGCAGCTACATAAACAGAATTTGAGTTTTATATTTGCTTCCTTTGTTTTTTGTTATTTTTACAGACTGATATTAAGAGTGCTGAATTTGGCCCATGAAAGTGGGTTAAGAAGTGGAAAAAATAATTTCCTCACCTACTTCTTTCTCCAGTTAACTAAGTCCATTTGAAACAAAAAGTTACTGGTTACCTACCACCTTATCACGTACATTTCTAGACATAATTAACAGTCATAAAATGTCAAGAGCGCACCTCTTTCCATTTTTCCGTATAGGTAGGTAGAAGGATACTGGACTGGAGTAGAGAGACCTGCACGCCTATCTTCACTCTTCCCAGGCTAGCCAAGCGGCCTTCCCTCACTGTGTCCACATTTATAAAGTGAGGGGTCTGTTTTCCTCAAAACGACCCCTAATGTCCTACTTTGTTTTCCTTATTGAAGGCATCCAAGATTCATTCTACGTATTTATTCTTACTTGCATATTATTTTCACTTGCCTATTGCTACCAGACTAGGGTCCCCTTGGAGTCATAAATTATCTTTTTTTTTTTCTTCCCAGATAGTCAGCAACCTTCACTTGGTATATAGATTGCTCTCCAATGTGATTAAATGAATGAACAGATTAAAGGATGAAGAAATGTGTTCTAAATATAAACACATACATTTTTATCATTAAAGGCATTTTATCAATCATTTCCTCTTATGTGGTTTCTCTCAAAAGCTGACTTTGAGACATGGATGAGAATTCCAGTGCAGTAAGTCCCCTAGCTCCCTGATAGTCTAGGAGATACAGGTTTGATGCTGGAAGGATTATCCCCTGGATGGAAGATCCCCTGGAGAAGGAAATGGCAATCCAAGTCAGTATTCTTGTCTGGAGAATCCCATGGACAGAGGAACCGGCAGGTTACAGCCCATAGTGTTGCAAAGAGTTGGGCACAGTTGAAGTGACTTAGCAGAGTGCTGCGCGTTCTGACTGGTGTGAGATGATAACCTCTTTGCAGTTTTGGTTCCCGTTTCTCTAATACTGAGTGATGTTGAGCATCTCTTTGTATGCTTATTAGCCATCTGTATGTCTTCTTTGGAGAAATGCATGTTTAGAGCTTCTGCCCACTTTTTGGGAAAAGAAATCATAGAAAAAGAAAGAATTTAAAAAGTTTCACCACACTCCGGTTATAAAAGAATTCCCTCATGTTTTCCTCTAGAATTTGTATGGTTTTGGCTTTTGCCTTTAGAACTCAGATGCCTTTATAGTGTATTGTGATATGTGGTGTGAAATGTAAGCTCAGTTTTATCTTTTTTCAAATAGCTATCAGTTATCCAATATCAATTATTTAAAGAAACCATTGTTTCCTTCATGAAAACAAAAGAACTTTGGTAAGACAGCACTCAAGATGACCTGGGACAGAGGTAAACAGGAAGGAGAGGAAAAAACAGCTCTACCTAGGAACTCTTAAACAAAAACTCATTCAACTTTAAAATGGTGAGAATAAAATGAAAAGATGATGCTCAGGGAATTTGTGGCTTGAACACTATTTTGATCCATAGCAAGCTTATTTATGAAACCAAAGGCCAAAGAACAAGGCAGTGTTTTTCTCAGTGATATGAAAAGTATCATTCCCCCTTTTTTTTGACCACCACAAATTGAATCTCTTCCATTTCCCACACCAGATTTGAGCAATCTCTCAACTGTTCAACCCACTCCAGATAAGCTGGAAGCCGGCTGTCAATGGTCCAGGAGCAGAATACAATCTGACGAGTGGTAAGATTTATAAGTCTTAGTCTGTTTTGCTAAGAGAGAATAGGCTTTGGGAAATTAGAAATGGAATTTTACTTTATTTGTGGAGAATCTGTAAAGAATATTAGCTCTCTATACAAAGAACCAGGATTGACTGGTTTTTAGTACATGTGAGGCAACATTGGAGAAATGTTAAATCTTGTTGTTGTTCAGTTGCTAAGTTGTGTCTGATGCTTTGTGACCCACGGACTGCAGCACGCCAGGCTCCGCTATCCTCCACTGTCTCCCAGAGTTTGCTCAGATTCATGTCCATCAAGCTGGTGATGCCGTCCAGCCATCTCATCCTCTGCTGTCCCCTTCTCCTCCTGCCTTCAAGCTTTCCCAGCATCAGGGTCTTTTCCAAAGAGCTGGCTTTTCACATCTGGTGACTAAAGTATTAGAGCTTCAGCTTCAGCATCAGTCCTTCCAATGAATATTCAGAGTTGATTTCCTTTAGGATGGACTATTTTGATCTCCTTACAGTCCACAGGACTCTCAAGAGTCTTCTCCAGCACCACAATTCGAAAGCATCAGTTCTTCAGCACTCAGCCTTCTTTATGGTCCAGCTCTCACATCCATACATGACCACTGAAAAAAACATAGCTTTGACTACACAGACCTTTGTCGGCAAAGAGATATGAAATCTAGGGTGTACTTATATGTACTTATGAATATGCCCATCTTCCCATGATTCAGACCCCAGTGCCACCTTCCCCTTCCTGACGGGCACCTTCACTGAGGCAGCATCTAGGTCCAGTCTAACTGGCTTCGCCACCCGAGAATTGCAGAGAAGAGTTAAGGCCTCAGTCCCTTTTCCCCAGGATAGTCCTGTTTTCCTCCTATAAAATTTCCATACAGCCCTGCCCTACTGTATATATAGTCTTATGTATATTTTAATCCCAAACTCCTAATTTATCCCTCCTCCTTTCCTTTGGTAATTGTATGCTTATTTTTTTACATCTGCAAATATATTTCTGTTTTGTAAATAAGTTCATTTCTATCATTTTCTTTTTATATTCCACATATAAGCAATACATGCTATGCTTTTTAATCTCTGCAATAATAAATGTAGTACTTATTACCAACTTCAATTAATGAGCAATTTTTAGGTGAAAGTGAGAGGGGCAAGATACTTAAACTTCTAAACATTACATAACTGTCCAAGGTTATACAGTCTAAGTGGAGAAGTAAGAATAAAAATATAGGTATAATCTATGATTGCAGTCTTTCTATACAATATACTGCTCAACAGATTTTCTTCCGTGGAAGATTTAATACAGGGGAGATTTTAATCACTCTAAGAATGTTTAGATGCACCTCACCTTGTTCAGAATGAGGGGATGGATTAGAAAAACCTTGACGATTCTCTCTATCATGCTTTCATTACTCAGTTGGGCAGGCCTCTGCTAATTAAAAAAAAGAAAGAAATTTCCTTTTGCCCTGAGTGTTCACAAGCAAGTCATGTGATCGCCCTTATAACACACAGGTTTCAGCAGTATTTGTTACTGTTTTCCTCTGGAGAAGGAAGAATTTTCCTTCTCCAAAGGAGAAGGAAATGGCAACCCACTCCAGTACTCTTGCCTGGAAAATTCCATGGGCAAAGGAGCCTGGTGGGCTACAGTCCATCGGTTCACAAGGAGTCGGACACGACTGAGCAACTTCACTTTCACTTTCCTCTAGAGAAGGGCTTCTCTGAGAGCTCAGTTGGTAAAGAATAATCCGCCTGCAATGCAGGAGACCCCGGTTTGAGTCCTGAGTTGGGAAGATCCTCTGGAGACGGGATAGGCTACCCACTCCAGTATTCCTGGGCTTCCCTGTGGCTCAGGTGAAGAATCTGCCTTCAATGCGGGAGCCCTGGGTTGGATCCCTGGGTTGGGAAGATCCCCTGGAAAAGAGAAAGAAAGGCTACCCACTCCAGTGTTCCGGCCTGGGGAATTGCATGGACTGTATAGTCCATGGGGTCGCAAAGAGTCAGACATGACTGAGCAACTTTCACTTTCCTCTAGAGAACAGCCCCTCATGAAGCTCCGACTTAATAAAGGGGATCCACAGAAAATCAGCACCGTTTAAAGCAATGTGACATTAATAGAATTAAAGACAGACCTAAAAGCATTCTTTTAAAGAATGGCAGGATATAAACGGAGCAGAGTCCGTCTTCTCTCTCAGTGGCCGCACACAGCGTGAGAACAGTTCTGCTCAGCTTCCAATCACATGTGTCTGTCCTGCAGAGGAAGAGGTTGTTTTGTTCGACACGTTTAATTTTGGAATTAGAAGGTTTTTGTTTTGGTTTGGTTTCGAGACAAGGAAACACATCCCTATTTCTCCTCTGTTATTGTTCTCATTTTCCCCTGCTCCAAGCAGACAAAGCATACATTCGAGAAAGACAACAGGAACCAACAGCACGTCCCGGATGAAAAACAATCATGTCTCCCCTTTAGATCAAGGCGACTGCAAGAGACCAAAAGCTGGAGTCAGCCAGCATGCGAGGCAAACCCGACCTGCAATTAACGTTTATCTTGTTGCAAAACGTGGCCTACTTGAGCTTCACTTCTGTAGTGAACAGAAACCAGAAATTGCCGCAGAGAACACAGCTCCCCACTCACAGATTTCTTACCTCACTGTGCGAAGGATACCAGGGGGCCAAGTTGCATGCCAAAAACTTGGCAGGACTGTCTTCTGATATTCAGCTGCCTGTCAGAGAATCAGATGCTAAGCCTGGAAAATAAAGTTGCCCGGACTAGATGGAGACTCCCCAGCCGTCTCCCGGCACAGGTCCTGACACAGGGCCCCGAGGGCCGAGCTGCGGAGCGGGACAGCAGAGATGTCCACGTGCCCACATCTCCTCTGGCATCTGCACACAGCATCCAGGCACCCTGCAGCCTTCTCCACAGTGTTCCACAAGCATCAGTGTTGAGCGGTGTTAGGACATCAGATTGGCTACAGACAAGGAGACACCCTCCGAAGAGAACAAGACAAAACCGCAGTTAATTCAGAAGATTCAGTCTTAAACTGCTCTCGTGGAGGCTCAAAGCTTCTCTGTAAATGTATACAACGGACTTCACATGATGTCAAGTAAAAAAGATTATGCTTTTTTCTCATGAAATTGACCATCACTAAAACAAGAAAGAGTCCCCGTATCATTTCTGCAGGGGCACCTCTATCTGCTTGTCGTTTGGTTGCTCAGTCGTGTCCGACTCTTTGGGACCCCGTGGACTGTAGCCCACCAGGCTCCTCTGTCCATGGGACGCAAGAATACTGGAGAGGGTTGCCATTTCCTCCTCCAGGGGATCCTCCTGACCTAAGGATAGAATCTGTGTCTCCTGCTCTATCTGCTTACAAATTAAAAATTGGATTGAAAGACACAGCTCTCCAAAGGGCAAGCTAAGGACTCAGAATTGGTTGAAGGCAGTGAAACAGGCAGATCAAGCTGGAAATCCTTGAGTGTTTTTAAATCTGTTCCATTTGGGGTCAAGTGGATGGTAAGGACCTTGCTTTTAGAAAAGCAGTTATTTCTGCCAAGAATTGCACTTCTTGTCTGGCTCGCTGCTATCTTTCTCAGGAACATTTATGGCAGGCCGATTATTTTCTGAGTGATCCCGAAATGTTTAGACTTTTAGTGCAGCATATAATGTTCTATTACTACCTCAGGTGATAAAAGGATGATGTTGTTTCTAGCTGATAAATTCACCACCCCTGTGGCCATACATTTTATACAGCATTCCCCTGCGGGGGGGGGGGGGGGGTACATTAAAAGCACATTACTGAAAAATAAGATTTTAGATTAAAAAGCAAAAGCTTTAAAATGACCCTGAAACATTTATTGTTTTAAGAAACAAACGAGCTAGGACAGATAAAAAATGGATTAACCCAGACTGCTCCCTGATTCTTTACATTGAACAATAGCTTTTTTTAAAAAGTCATCCAGCCAAGTTCTTGATTCTGCATGTGGGGAAACTGAAACCAGGGAGGTAAATTGCCTTGCTCCAGGTCAAAGAAGAAACCTGAGCTGTGGTCATATTACCTTTTACTCACACAGTTCCTATCAAAATTCAAGTAAGACAAGAGACGGAATAAAAAGGAAGTGAAAGCTCATGTGTTTCTGCTGGGCAGTCCTGCAATTTTCCTCTCTCTGGCTGTTCTGAAGAATTTGTCAACATAAAATCAACTGCTATTAGCTCCAGACTAAACTAAATGCAGAGTCGAAGGAACTGAAATAGTGGTTCCTCCACTCAACAGTGGAAGCAGATGGGTAGCAAATAAAACCAAGCTTGAAAAATTTAATCAAAATGATATCAAGCAAGAAAACTTGCAGCTCTTTGTGGCCCCATGGACTGGAAACCGCTAGACCTCTCTGGAAGTCCATGGGATTCTCCAGGCAAGAATACTGGAGTGGGTTGCCATTTCCTTCTCCAGGGGATCTTCCTCATCCAGAGAGTGAACCCCTGTCTCCTGCACTGGGCAGGTGTGTTCTTTACCGCTGAGCCAGCTGGGAAGCTGGAAAACTTACAGGGAGTTCCCTAAATGCCATTTTAAGAATTCTGGGATGGGATCTGAGATTAGAGAAAACACCCTTCTGGGAGGAGACAAGTTATTGGAAAGCTGTGCCAGGAAGAACCAGATTTAAGACAGGGAGGGTTGAACCCATTTGCAGAAAAGGATGTTCATTATCTATTAACTATAGAATCAGGCTTCCCTGGTGGTTCAGATAGTAAAGAATCTGCCTGCAATGTACAAGACTCTGGTTTGATCCCTGGGTTGGGAAGATTCCCTGGAGAAAGAAATGGCAACCCACTCTAGTATTTTTGCCTGGACAATCTCAAGGACAGAGGAACCTAGAGGGCTACAGTCCATGGGGCCACAGAGTCGGACATGACTGAGCAACTAACATTTTATTTTACTGGATGGGCACAGGGCAATGTCAAACCAGCCCATGGTCAATTTTTCTAGACAAATCATAATTAAATGGCAAAGCACTTAATCCTCAAAACTGATGGACAAAACTGATGTGAGGAAGTTAATTCCAAACTTTGTTGAAGTCAGAATAGATCACAGTTATCTTCCATCCTTTGGGAACTAGGTCTGTCAGTTAGTCAGAGAAGATTAGAATCATGCAGTTACAGAAATCTGGAACTGGCAGAAACTCAGTCTGGGTGCTCTGAACTTATTCCATGAGAGATGACAAGGAAAATGCCATGTCTGTCAATGAAGCTGCTGCTGGGGCGGGCTTGGGAATGACCGCACCAAGACAGAGCGAGGCAACTGCATAAAAGAGAATTAATTACGCCATGATTCATAGTCACTGGCTGTGCTATAAATACTTTTATGGAAGTGTTTTTCTTTTCCTTTTTCCTTTCCTTTTTTCCAAAAGGCTGTGTGGATGAGCCCAGCTTCCAGGACCCGCATAACTGCACCTAAAAGCACAGGATGTGCGAGCTGGCAGGGTCCTCAGAGTTTTGCCAGGGTCCTTTCCCCCTCATTTTAGAGGTGAGGATGCTGGAGCCGGAGGGGTTTAGAAACTCCCTGGAGGTCACAGAGTTAGCATCTGGCAGGCTGGACGCCAGGTCTGCTGAGTCGCAGAGCAAAGTGCATTCTACCCCATCTTGTCATTTTCCCAGTGTGGGCAAACGCTGGTCCCTGAACGGGGCATGTTTCCCCGGTCAGACCTCAGCCCGGGGCAGCGAGAGACCCTGGAGATGGTCCTTCCCGGAGTCCATCGGTGGTTTGCACCAGCACTTTAATGAGAAGGTATTTTTAGCGCTTCTCCTCCCATGAGATGTCTTCTAATATTCACTTTCACAGGTGCCAGGTTCAAGCTTAGAGGACAGGATTTTTTTTTTTTTAATATAAGAAATGCAGTTCAATAAGCTTTTAGTGAATGCCTTCCAGGAGTAAGGTATGGAACTGAGCACCCTGTGAATGGAGACATGAATAAACTGGATCCCAGGTGTAAGCAGCTCCCAGGAGACTGTGGGACAGAGAAAGATGGACTTCAGCAAGAAAAGCAGTGCTTCATATCAGAAACGAGAAAAATAAGGCCCCAGCCTCAGACTTTGCCAGGAGCAGGGCAGGCTGAGTCTCCGGGCGTCACTCTCCCACCCAGGAGACATGGGATGGTGAAAATGTGTAGCACCCCCATGCCCTCTGTACAGTGGGGTCACCTTGCAGTATCTCCTCCCGAGGTTGTCCCCAAGATTAAACAAGGCGACGTGTGGAAAGCGCCGGCGCAGGGCACACGGGGAGAGCAATGAGGTGCTGAGCACTGTTCCCGCATGTGTCTGGACTGAACAAGCGGGAGACCCCAGTAGCTCAGTGGTCAAGAGCCCGCCTGCCCAAGCAGGACCCTCAGGAAATGCAGGTTCGATCCCCGAGTCAGGAAGAGCCCCTGGAGGAGGAAATGGCAACCTGCTCCAGGATTCTTGCCTGGAGAATCCCATGGACAGAGGAGCCTGGTGGGCTACGGTCCATGGGGGTCAGAAAAGAGTCAGACATGACTGAAGCATGCACGCACACAGAATGAACAGGTAACTGGAAATGGTCCACGCTGAGCTGATCAACAGGGAAGCTGACTGTGCCTGAGAGAAAGGCTCATAAGAGGGGGAACCGGGAATGTTGGGGTGGTGTTAACAGGCGCCGAGGGGAGGGGAAGACCATCCAAACAGGTTTATCAGGATTCCAGAGCTGAGTCAAGCATCTTCAGCTCAGTTCAGTCGCTCAGTCATGTCTGACTCTTTGTGACCCCATGAACTGCAGCACACCAGGCCTCCCTGTCCAACACCAACTCCCGGAGTCCACCCAAACCCATGTCCATTGAGTCGGTGATGCCATCCAACCATCTCACCCTCTGTCGTCCCCTTCTCCTCCTGCCCTCAATCTTTCCCAGCATCAGGGTCTTTTCAAATGAGTCAGTTCTTTGCCTCAGGTGGCCAAAGTATTGGAGTTTCAGCTTCAGCATCAGTCCTTCCAATGAATATTAAGGACTGATTTCCTTTAGGATGGACTGGTTGGATCTCCTTGCAGTCCAAGGGACTCTCAAAGAGTCTTCTCCAACACCACAGTTCAAAAGCATCAGTTCTTTGGTGCTCAGCTTTCTTCACCGTCCAACTCTCACATCCATACATGACCACTGGAAAAACCATAGCCGTATGGGGACTAACATGAACATCTGAGTCTCAGGATGTAAGAAATGGTGGGGGCAGAAAGCCGTGGCACCGAAAGAGGAGCTTGGGGCCAGATTCCAAAGGCACTGAGGGGCTCCTCTGTGGTCCAGCGGTTATGAATCCACATTCCAGTGAGGCGGGTAGGGTCCAAACCCCGGCTGGGGAGCTAAGATCCAAAACACCAAAACATAAAACAGAGAAATATCCTAACAAACTCAATGCAGACTTTAAAAATGGTCCACATTAAAAAAAATTTTTTGGAAAACATTAAAAAATGAAGCCACTCAAACTCTTCATGTGTCAAGGAACCTCACGCATCGTTATGAGATTATAGTCTCTGGTTCAACGGTCCTGACACTCAGGGAATCCCCATGATGTAGCAATCCCTACAGATACACAGAGGGCAAAGCCATATGTCCCCATCCATAGCCATCATTAGCACTCTGCCCTAAAGGGCATGAAAAAGGATGCTACAAGCTGGCACAGTCAAGAGATGCCTCGGGAGACATCATGACTAAATGTAATGTGGTCTCCTGGTGGGATCCTGGAATAAAAAAGGACTTCAGGGAAAAACTGAAGATGTCTGAGTAAAGCATTGACTTTAGTTAATAATAAAGTAGCAATGCTGCTCCATTTACTGTGACAGACAGACATGCAAGTGGAAGGTGTTAATAATACGAGGATGACTGGGAATGCGGTGCTTGGGGACCATCTGTACTACCTTTGTCAATCTAAAATTATTCTAAAATGAAACATTTATTTGACAAAAACATCTGAAAGGGGAAAAACTGTTCCTGGACAGACTTATATTATCTTCATTAATTCGCTGATGGTTCGGTTTGCACTAACCAGAGGAAACATTCTGAAGAGCTACGGAAGCCGTTCCCTTTGAAATGAGGAGCGTTTTAACATGGAGAAAAACACATAAAAAATATTTTTAAGCGTACCTCATCCTAGCAAACTATTGAGTCCTCCCTTGATACTTTTTTTAGAAGATTCCTTTATTTAACTGCTCTTGATTACAACCAGTTGTGTTGGCTGTATCACGTTGCTTTTAATAGCACTTCTAGTAAACAGAACTACAGAGAAAAATCTTTTTGGGTACAGGCCGCTTGGATGGTCGCTTGTCAGGCATACAGACAAACCACTTCTTGCGCTTGGGCCTAGGGAACACACACAGGAAGGGGTCAGTGGTTGGGGGTTGGGCAGGTAGACAGAAAGGGGATACAGGAGAGACGCTGTTATTTTAGTAGACTGTATGTATGTACCTGTGAGCTGCTCAGTTGTGTCCAAGTCTTTGCTAGAGAGGGTGTGGATCTCCAGGGTGTGTAGAGGCGGGAACCCTCCTACACTGTTGCTGGGCACAGAAATTGGTGTGGCCTCTGTAGAGGACAGTACAGATGCTCCTTAAAAGGCTAAAAACAGAGCTACCATATGACCCAGCAATCCCAGCCCTGGGCATATATCTGGAGAAAACTATAATTGGAAAACTTACGCGCACCCCAATGCTCACTGCAGTACTATTTACAGCAGCCGAGACGTGGAAGCACCCTAAACGTCCATCAGCAGAGGACTGGATGCAGAAGGCATGGCATACATATGCAATGGGATATCACTCAGCCAACAAAGGGATGAAACAACGCCGTTTCCCCACCCACCTTGCTGCAGCTTCTCTAGCCCAGCCCTCCTCATGTCTGAGATGACTTCCCCAAAGAAACCATCCCACACAGCCTCAGGCTTTTTCCCCTAAGAAACCTAGGCCAACAACATGCTCTTTAAGATGTTTTTGGTCACATTTTCCTTCTGAGTGGTCGATAAGGACTACTACACATGTCAGAGAGTCTCTCAGCCCTAATTTCAAGGAATAATCATGATAATGAATACTAACAACTACAAAAGTCACTCTTTATGAGAGTCTACCTTACAACAAAGGACAGGCTCAGAGAGGTTGACCTGGTAGAATAATAACAGTGTTCTTATTATGATTAACTTCATCAGAGAGAATGAACCTTGCAGAAATCCCTTGTGGAAAGCTAGAATTTGACCCCCAGTCTCCTGAGCTCAAAGTTCTTACCACAGATAGAAGATTTCCAAGAAGTAGAACAAAGTCCGGGTAACAAAGCCTGAGAACAAAGTATCTTCTTCTGGAAAACAACCTCAGCACCATTCACTAACTCACTGAACCTATCCTGATTGCATGCCGTGTGTAACACGGCAGGATATTTAAGGTGATGCTGGCATTTTTTGTATAGCTAACTGTTGATTAGGAATGGTTATCTACTATAGTTGAAGGGCAACAAGGTGAGTCAGAGAGCAAAGAGGTGAATATAGGGGAAACTGTGCATGCACGTCTAACATGTGCCTGGGTGTGTCTTTGTGTACGTGTCTGTGCCTCTGTGTGCATGTGAGGGAGAGGCAGACAGAGAAAGAGACACAGAGAGACAGAGACAGAGGAGAAAAGAGAGGGATGGAGGCAGAGAAGGGCAGAGAGAGAGAGACTTAGAACCTCCAGCCCTAAAGCCAAAAGCCAAGCTGTAATTAGGTTGAACGGCCCATTGTTCTGCATTTTCCAAGCTGTCACACTCCATTTCTGTGAACAGTCAAGAGCTTCCTCCAGCTGCTGGTCTGGGGCCAGCACCACAGTGAGTGTGATCATAGAGGAAAGGAAATAGCTCTGCCTTTTACAAGGCAACGAGATGTCAATGCCCTGACCTCACCCCCTTTCACACTGTGATTGTGGATGACGGTGGGTGTCTGCAAGTAAGGGTGCTGTTGGATTTTCTTGTTTTATGTTTTATGTTTACTTTTTTTTATGAAATGAGCATTGCTGAAGGCTTTCCAGGGTTCAAGTCTTGGAATCAGCAAATCTAATTCTCTCAATTGCTTAATGTAACCCTGAGTAATGGGTTTTCCAGGTGGTGCTAGTGGTAAAGAACCCACCTGCCAAGACAGGAGACTTAAGAGATGCAGGTTTGACCCCTGGACGGGGAAGATCCCCTGGAGGAGGGCATGGCAACTCGCTCCAGCATTCTTGCCTGGAGAATCCCATGGGCAGAGGAGCCTGGCGGGCTACAGTCCATGGGGTCACAAAGAGTCAGACATGACCGAGTGACTTAGCATATGCGACGCACACAGTCCTGAGTGCAGAAGTAGTTGTCCCGTAGTTGAAGTAATAGTGAAAGCAAATCAAAGTTTCTTGACCATAAATGATGGCCAAGGCCTTCTGTTAAATGCACTGCATATGTCAGCTCATTTAAGTCCTGTCCATGACGCTGGGTGATGAATACCGTTGTGATCACCATTGACTAGAGGGTTTCTTAGATGGAACCAAAGGTAAAGATATGAACTCATCTAAAGCCACACAACAACATACAGGACACTTGGGACCCAAATCAGTCTCCATGCCCCTCACCCTTTTCTATTCTGCCACCCGCTGAACACTGAGCTTCATTCACTTACCCATAAACCACAGCTGGCTCTCCTTTCTCCAGGGAGCTGCTGTTGGAGTAGGGGGTCTTTCTTTCCAGGAGGGTGGAGCAGGGATGAATGATACCAGGCGTTTGATTGGAAACGATGCCTTGAAATTCACAAGCATCTTTGTAACACATGGAAATGCCCATAGGAGACAAACATGTGGGGAACAGCAGGTCATGCTCAATACCTTTCCACTATCCTGGGTGAATGCTCACTGCCCACCCTAAACTTTCTGCTTTTTTGCTGACACATCCCAATCACAGTCACGGCTCATGAGCATTATAGCCATAACTTCTAGGTGTAGGGGCGACTCTCGGTAAAGTCAGGTTGGTTGACGATATTGACATGTATTCTCCTGGCCCAAGGAGTGATCCAATAATGGCAGATGGCGGGGGTGTAGACAGAGCTTGGGTGCATGGCCTGAGGGGTCCACAGGTGAGTGTGGAGGCTCCTGGGATTGGGGAGGGGGCCAGCGGTGAGAAGAGAAGGAGGAACATGCCAGTGATGGGGCTGGCTCTCCCCAGGCTTCCACGAGCCAGTGAAGAATGCCAGAAAGTCCAGGATATTCTAAATACAAAGCAAGCCTTCCAAGTTGTTCGGCAGGCTTATTTGTCAAGGTTGTATAAAATATTATAGTAATGGCTTGTGAGCTTGATTTATAACTTGCAAGTATTTAGATGGGGGTCTAGGGCTTCCCAGGTGGCACTAGTGGTAAAGCACCCACCTGCCAATGCGGGAGACATAGGGGACTCCGGTTTGATCCCTGGGCCGGGAAGGTCCCCTGGAAGAGGAAATGGCAACCCACTCGAGTATTCTTGCCTGGAGAAGCCCATGGACAGAGATGCCCGGCGGGCTCAAGTCCATAGGATCACAAAGAGTTGGACACGACTGAGGCGACGTAGCAGGCACACAGAAGCACACCAGGGCCAGGACCCCAGCTCATGGAGGGCCTGGCCTGGGCATTGCTGCCAGTGGCTACGCTCCAAGCTCACTCAGGGGGCCTTTCCGTCGTCAGACACCAGTGTACGTGGCATCTCCTGAGAAGGGCCATCTCCGGCCATCCCGTCCTGCACAGCCCTTCCAGCACAAGCTGGTCACTCTAGTGCTTGCCTTTGCTTTACCCACAGCCCTTGCATTATTTGCATTCTTGTTTATGGAACCTCCAGGCCAGAATGTCTCCTCCTCCGGAGTGAAGATCCTGTTTCACTACTCATGACTGCAGTCCCAGCACCTAGAAACACAAGATAAGTGGTCCATAAACATTGGATTGAGGAGAGAATAATGGAATATTGAAAGCAGTGGATAATTTGATAAATAAATAAAATAGATGTATATATATGTGTGTGTGTGTGTGTGCACTTTTATCATAAGTAACAATAATAAAGAGCTGTACTATGATGCTTTTTTTTTAAAAATGTATTTTGTATTGGACTATAGTTGATTTACAATGTTGTGTCAGTTTCAGGTGTATTGCAAAGTGACTCAGTTATATGTGTGTGTGTGTGTGTGTATTCTTTTTTCAAATCCTTTCTCCATCTAAGTTATTACAGAATATTGAGCAGAGACCCCTGGGCTGTACAGTGGGTCCTTGTTGGTTACCTATTTTAAATACAGTAGTGTATATATGTCAGTACCAAAATGTCAATTCATGCCTTTCTGATGCTTTTTTAATGTCCATACACAATTCTCTCCTATTCCTTTTGTTTATTGTAATGCATTTATCTTTAACTGGAGGATAATTGATTGACAACATTGTGTTGGCTTCTGGCATGTATCAATGGCATACAGCTCACATACTTCAGCCGTAAGTATGTGTATGTCCCCTCCCTCTGAACCTCCGTCCCAACTCCAACCCCCACCCCACCCCTCTAGGTTGTAGGTATCCAGTTAATTACAGAGTTAACAACACAAAGCAATTATTTTGAGGATCCAGCAGGAAAGAGAAGCAACAGATACAGGAATAGTTTGTCTTACGTCAAACAAAATTGTTTTACCCATTTCTCTCTCAGCCCCTTCTGGGTCCAGGGCAAATGAACTACGACATAATTTCATCTTGGTCCTGTAAGAGGATGCTACATATGTTACATATATGCTGATTCTTTTCTGACAATAAAGAAATTACTGGAAATGCAGATTTCAATAATAACACAGTAAGTCCAGAGTTACTTAAGTTATTACTTTGAGCTTCATTTTCTGAGAAAATATGCACATTGCTTCAGAACTTAATATCAGTTATTTTGGCCATTCCTTAATACTGAACATTATTTTTAAAGGTCAAAAATTATAATATTTCATATCAATATTCCTACAAATTATATTAAGGTAAATAAATGTATTTTGAAGGAAGAGGGATTTGGGATTCAGGGTATGTTTAATCATGTATTTGTTGTTGTCATTGTTGATACAAAATCTTCCATTTCAACATTTTGTAAAAGGAAGACTATGCGTGGGGCAAACAACCTATTAATTTCTTCCTTAGTCAAAATTAAAATGGGCACCTAACTGCCACATCTTCAGTTCTTGTGAAACAGAGCTTTGAACTTATACCATCATCGTCTGTTGAAATGAAATTAACTGAGTTTCAGTAAGGATTGGGTTTACTCTCAGCACATTCAAAACATCGTCTTCAACGCACGGACTCCCGTACGATCCCCACGTCCCCTTCTACCCACTTCATTCCCCTTCTCTTCTCCTTTTGAACTGCTGACCCAAGTTAGTAGCCAAACATAATAATACAGTGTTTGATCCTCTGGAAACCCATAAAATTACAAACCAGCAACCACCAGGATGTTGGCAGAATGTCTGTGGACAGCAACCAGCATGGGACGTTTTTCTTTTGGAAATGAAGCGGTACACGAGACTGTGGATACATGAGTGAGGAAGGAAGACCTTTTGCCAACTCCTCTCCCCCACCTCATTCTCACAACCCCTGGAGATGGAGAGACAGAACTCGTCTTTTAAAATACTGAAGCCTTCTCTCCTTTCGCTGTGAGTATTACGGTTCCCTGCTTTCATCCACTTTAAAATCCATCCTGCTTATTTTTATTAAGCACTAATGGAGTTTTATAGCCGTGAGCTAAGTACTATAAAGAATAAAAATATAAATAAAACACACCCTCTACATGCCTTCAAGAATAATAAACTCTAACGGCAGTGTTAGGTTCGAATGTAGTGAGGAACTCGCCTCCCTACAATGGAATTGCTGATTAACCATATAGCTGAATCCAAATGAAAGAAAGGGAAATTCTCAGGTTCCAGAAATAAAGAGGCAACTTGAGCTCGAGAGATGAGTTTATAGATGGTTGCCAGAGGAACCCCAGAAACTGAACGGAACAGCTAGACCATGGGTGATTCATATGGAGGAACAGGAGGGGCTGCACTGAACTTGCATTAGACTGAGATTCAGAACTGAGCCTTATGTCTGGCATGGGACTTCCCCGGTGGCTCAAATGGTGAAGAACCTGCCTGCAATGCGGGAGAACCGGGTTCAATCCCTGGGTTGGTCAGGAAGATCCCCTGGAGAAGGGAATGGCAGGCCACTCCAGTGTTCTTGCCTGGAGAATTCCATGGACAGAGGAGCCTGGTGGACTACGGTCCATGGGGTCACAAAGAGTCAGACATGACTGAGAGGCTAACATTTACATCCTGGTGGGTCTGGGCTAGATTTACCTCTTCTACGCTGGGTGGGCTGAGACCTTTCACCAGCTTGTGTATATGGCCATGAGAATGCATATCTCTGCCTGAACTCCTCTTAGTGGGAGGAGAAAATAAAGCATCTTATTGGAAGTTTTAGGCCAACATTACATGTTGGCGTGGAGCAAAGTTCATATAGTTAACTATACATACATTGAAAACTTGAATTTCTAACCAAAAATGCTCCCATAAAGAAATCCCCAGGCTCAGGTCCTTTATTGATCAATTCTGACTAGGTACCTATTCCATGCCCTTGTATGGAAAGATTCAGTATTGTTAAAATGTAAATTTTCTACCCAATTGATCCACAGATTTCAGTGATATCCCAAAACTATCATTTTTACACCTTGGTCCAAGATGAGTGTTCCAGCACTAGAAGGAATGGAAGAAAAGAAGGGAAGCACATGATTCCTCCTTCCAGGAAGTTAAACCACCGTTTTCATTTATATATACCACAGGTCTGAATCTGCTTAATTAGGGCATACTAACTGCAAGGATTCCCAGGCGGCTCAGTGGTAAAGAATCCGTCTGCCAACACAGGAGACATAAGAGACGCAAATTTGATCCCTAGGGCGGGAGGATCCCCTGGAGAAAGGAATGGCAACCCACTCCTGGGAAATCCCGTAAACGGTGGAACCCGGCAGGCTCCAGTCCATGGGGTCATGACTTAGTGATGAAACAACAACAAACTGCAAGGAAATCTTGGAAAGCTGGCTTTTTTGATGTAGTTTTTAATTTAATTTTTATTTTATATTGGTCTAGAATTGACTTACCAATTTACAATTGGTCTAGAATTGATTTACAATGTTCAGGCAGAGGTATGCTTCAGGTGTATGGCAAAGTGATTCAGTTACACATATACATGTATCTGTTCTTTTTCAAAATTTCTCCCATTTAGGTTATTACAGGTCTTCCCTGGTGGCTCAGTCACTAAAGACTATGCCTGCAATGCGGGAGACCCAGGTTCAGTCACTGGGTCGGGAAGACCCCCTGGAGAAGGAAATAGCAACCCACTCCAGTATTCTTGCCTGGAGAATTCCACAGACAGAGGAGCCTCGTGGGCTAGAGTCCATGGGGTCGCAAAGAATAGGACACGACTGAGTGACTAACACTTGGGTTATTACAGAACATTGAACAGAGTTCCCTCTGCAGTACTGTAGGTCCTTGCTGGTTATCTATTTTATATATAGTAGTGTATAGATGTCAACCCCAAATTCCTAATTTATCCCTCCCCTCTGTGTTTCCCCTGTGGTAATCTTAAGTTTGTTTTCAAAGTCTATAAATCTGTTACGCAAATAAGTTCATTTGTATCACTTTTTAATATTCCACATACAAGTGATATCATATGATATTTGTTTCTCTGATTTACTTCACTCGGTATGATAATCTCTAGTTTCATCCATGTCCCTGCAAATGGTATTACTTCATTCTTTTTTATGGTTGAATAATATTCCATCATATATATATGCACCACATCAACTTTATCCATTCCTCGGTTGATGGATATTAAGGGTGCTTCCAGGTCTTAGCTATTGTAAGTGGGGCTTCTATGAACATTGAGCTGCATGTGTCATTTTCAGTTATGGTCTTCTCTGGATATATGCCTAGGAGTGGAAAAGGTATTGTTTTTACATGTGCACACTCATCTCACACGCTAGTAAAGTGATGCTCAAAATTCTCCAAGCCAGGCTTCAGCAATACATGAACCATGAACTTCCAGATGTTCAAGCTGGTTTTAGAAAAGGCAGAGAAACCAGAGATCAAATTGCCAACATCCACTGGATCATCAAAAAAGCAAGAAAGTTCCAGAAAAACATCTATTTCTGCTTTATTGACTATGCCAAAGCCTTTGAATGTGTGGATCACAATAAACTGTGGAAAATTCTGAAGGAGATGGGAATGGCACACCACCTGACCTGCCTCTTGAGAAACCTGTATGCAGGTCAGGAAGCAGCAGTTAGAACTGGACATGGAACAACAGACTCGTTCCAAATAGGAAAAGGAGTACCTCAAGGCTGTATATTGTCACCCTGCTTATTTAACTTCTATGCAGAGTACATCATGAGAAACGCTGGGCTGGAGGAAGCACAAGCTGGAATCAAGATTGCCAGGAGAAATAACAATAACCTCAGATATGCAAATGACACCACCCTAATGGCAGAAAGTGAAGAGGAACTAAAAATCTTCTTGATGAAAGTGAAAGAGGAGAGTGAAAAAGTTGGCTTAAAGCTCAATATTCAGAAAACTAAGATCATGGCATCTGTTCCCATCACTGCATGGGAAATAGATGGAGAAACAGTGGAAACAGTGTCAGACTTTATTTTTCTGGGCTCCAAAATCACTGCAGATGGTGACCGCAGCCATGAAATTAAAAGACAGTCCTTGGAAGGAAAGTTATGACCAACCTAGACAGCATATTAAAAAGCAGAGACATTACTTTGCCAGCAAAGGTCTGTCTAGTCAAGGCTATGGTTTTTCCAGTGGTCATGTATGGATGTGAGAGTTGGACTGTGAAGAAAGCTGAGTGCCAAAAAATTGATGCTTTTGAACTGTGGTGTTGGAGAAGACTCTTGAGAGTCCCTTGGACTGCAAGGAGATCCAACCAGTCCATCCTAAAGGAGATCAGTCTTGGGTGTTCATTGGAAGGACTGATGCTGAAGCTGAAACTCCAGTACTTTGGCCACCTCATGCAAAGAGTTGACTCATTGGAAAAGACCCTGATGCTGGGAGGGATTGGGGGCAGGAGGAGAAGGGGACAACAGAGGATGAGATGGCTGGATGGCATCACTGACTCGATGGGCATGAGTTTGAGTAAACTCCGGGAGTTGGTGATGGACAGGGAGGCCTGGCGTACTATGATTCATGGGGTCGCAAAGAGTCGGACATGACTGAGCGACTGAACTGAATGAACTGAACTGAAGCCTAAAAGAAAGCTGAAAACTCCCTTATTTATGGGAGTTTTATTTCCACCGAAGAAGGGGGAAAAAACCCACCAGATTTGAGGTGGTTAAAATATAGTATCTGCCCTGATAAAAATGTCATTCAAACATAAATCTGTCAGACTCCAAAACTGGTGCTTCCAAGCTGGTGGTCCTTAGAGGTCCTTACCAGTCTTGTCTATTCTAAGTCATCTCATTTCACCAAGCTTTTTCCTTTTTTGTTGAATAGTGTATATTTATTTTAATCTGTATGTTTCATATCCATGTACACTTAGCACATGAAAATATTTATGAGGTCAGAGAAGAGAAAAATCCAAACTGTATGATGTCTACAAAACCTCGAGTTAACTTTATGAATATTTTTCATCTCCTTTAAAGCATGGACTCACTCTTTGCTAAAAAGTTTGAGTCACAGATTTAAAAGAATGCAACATAATTTTAAGGTTCTCAAATGGTCTTTCTTATGATAAGAGAAACTAAGTGGCTAAGAAGTCCACACTAAATGTAAATAATTCAGATTTTATTATGATACTTTCATCATTTTGTGAATTCCTTACAGCAAAGTAAAATAGTAAGAGGCTCATGGTTCTCATTTGCGTTTTTCTAAATCACTATTTAGAAAAATAAAGATGAACAAAAAGCTAAATCTGGTCAAAATTACCTCAAATGAGGAAATCCCAGTCAAGGGTGAAACACTTAAGTCCTGCAAAACCATGTTTTGTCCTAGAATTAGAGGTTCTTCAAATTCTTGCAAGAAAGGAGTTAGAAAGTCCTGTTTATTGGTGTCAACACAAAGAAATACAGTACTTACTATACTTTATCAGGCTTTGCTTCATTGCATGTTACAAAGACTGTATTTTCCACAGATTGAAGGTTTGTGGCAACCCTGTGTCAAGTAAGTCTGTCAACATCATCTTTCCAAAGCATCTGCTCACTTTGTGTCTCCATATCTCATTTTGGTATTCTTGAAATATTTCAAACTTTTTCATTATTAGTATATTTGTTATAGTGATTTGTGACCAGTAATGTTTGAACTTGCTCCTAGGACTTGCAGAAGGCTCAGGTGATAGCATTTTTCTAAAACAATAAACTATTTTTTAAATTGGTAAAGAATCTGCCTGCAATGCAGGAGACCCCAGTTTGATTCCTGGGTCAGCAAGATCCCCTGGAGAAGGGATAGGCTCCCCACTCCAGTATTCTTGGGCTTCCCTGCTGGCTCGGATGGTAAAGAACCCTGCAATGTGGGAGACCTGGGTTTGATCCTGGGTCTGGAAGATCCCCTGGAGGAGGGCATGGCAACCCGCTCCAGTGTTCTGGCCTGGGAAATCCCGTGGACTGAGGAGCCTGGTGGGCTCAGGGGGCCACCAAGAGTCAGACACGACTGAGCGACTCAGCACAGACAGTACGGATCTTGCACACCTAATAGACTTAATAGATGGTATCGTGTAAGTATCCTTTCTATACGCACTGGAAAACCAGAAAGTCTGTGCAACTCACTTTCCTGCAGCACTCCTGCTGTGATCTGAAATGGAACCTGCAGGATCTCCAGGGGTGAACAGACCCATTAATGCGACTTTAACTGAGCGCAGAACGGAGCTGGAGGCTGACGAGTTTGCTCGGGCGGTGATGTTACTCGGGGTGAACTGCCTTGGACGGACAGATAGCACTTCATTACCACATACAGTTCCTCTCTCAGAGTTCTGGAGAAGCCCTGGCTCCGGCTTGCTCAGAAGATGTCTGTCTAGTTAAACAGTCGATGCCACATACTTGCAGCTCTCTCCCTCACCACGCACCCCAGGACCTGGCAGGGTGTCCTCACCCTGTGTCTCAGCACTTCTAATTTCCATGTGTTACATTCAAATGAACAAATGAGTCTCTGCTGCTTATAGCTTTATGAGACTGAAAGTGAAAGTGAAAATGGCAATTAGTTTCTAGAATCTCAACTTGCAAAAGACTCCAGTTCTTTTTGAGTTATAAATCAGAAAAACAGAAATGACTGAGGCCACCAAATGGGTACTGTGTTTTGTTTTTTCATTGATGCTACTTTTGTGTGCTTTTCAAATCAACTTTAATTAGTAGCTGAAACAGCTGAATCAGGAAGCTTTCAGTAACCAATACACAAGCAAGTGGAAGGGAAAGACGTTTGACCCCAGAATATTACAAACATCAAATTCAAGTTGCTTGGTGGATGATAGATTCTATCCATTTCAGCTGGTGAATCTCTAGTCTCTGAAAGAATGCATTAGGAACGTGGTAGATAAGTTTGTAGTATGTGTATATACGTATGCGTGTATGTGTGCATGCATGCTAAATCATTTCAGTCACCTCTGACTGCCACCCTGTGGACTGCAGCCCACCAGGCTCCTCTGTCCATGGGACTCTCCAGACAAGAAGACTGGAGTAGGCTGCCATCCCCTCCTCCAGGGGACCTTCGCGACTCAGGGATGGAACCCGTGTCTCTCACGTCTCCAGCATTGGTAGGTGGGTTCTTTGCCACTGTGCCACCTGGGAAGCCCGTGTGTGTGTGTGTGTGTGTGTGTGTGTGTGTGTGTGTGTGTAAATTCATGTATTTGTTGTTGTTCAGTTGCTAAGTTGTGTCTGACTCTTTGCAACCCATGGACTGTAGCCTGGCCAGGCTCCTCTGTCCATGGGATTTCCCAGGCAAGAATACTGGAGCAGGTTGCCATTTCCTGTTGATTAAGGCATCAGTTTAATTGTGTGGATGTCACATGGTTTGTTTATCCAGCCACTGAATGGAAAACATCTGGATTGTACCCAGGATTTGGCAATTGTGGAAAAAATGCATGCCAACCATTCACGTATAGGTTTTTCTGTCATGTTTCTTGGGTAAACATCAAGGGTTAAAATGGCTGAGTTGTATGGCAAATGTATGTTTAAAACAAATTTTCAAATTACTTACCAAAGTTCTGTGATCAGAGGCTTGAGGAGGGCCTCTCCTTAGTTCGAGGGAAAAACCAGTCTATTATGTAGGAAAGTAAACACAACCGTGTTTTCTGTCCGTGGTGGCACCCTCTTACTATGGGAAGCGTAGTGATGTTCAAAAGGAGAACGGTTTAATACTGCAAGAAAATGGGACAATTTGCAGTTGCCAAACCCAATCACAGGGCATCGACAGCATTTAAGTTTCCATCCCAAACAATTCACTTCTCCCACCCTGTCAATGCCACATGCTGACCGTTCAGTTCTTTCTCTTCCAAGGCCTATCTCAATCAAGCCCTTTTCTCCCAGCTTTGAACTCCTAAGGGAAAAGAGAAAGATAAAATCTGTGGGTTACTTTTGCAACAAGTTATGTTCTTTCTCAATGAATTTTCCATGACATCTGTTTAGGAAAATCTCAGAATACACCAAAATGAGATAATGATGGGGTTTTATATTTATCAAAGGCTGCCTTACCCCCACACACAAATAAGCTAAGTCCCCATTGCATGGAAGGACACTTTTGTATGCCCAGAGGCAGAGTCCATGAAAGGGAAATGAAGAAGAAGGGGGAACTGGTTCTGATGGGTAAGACCTCCCTGAATCCTGCCGCAAAGCTGGAGGCGTCTGAACTTGGCAGTGCTGATGGTTTTGTCAATGTGGTCTCCCTTTTGCTTTTGGTATTGACTCATCTTACTGCTTCTGCTTCCAGATTGGACTTGAAAATAAATGTTCAAGTTATTGATGACTCAGAAAGATGAGAACGTCCTTTTGAACGATTCACAGTTGGTCCCAAGTAGTAGCTGATTCAGAGGACGCACGGCTCCATCAGTGACGGGCTGCTTCAGGGAAGCTCATTAGGCACCCCTGCTTTAAGGCAAGAGTGTACTCTGAGAATAAAAGCACCCTGGTCTGATTTGCTTTCCTCTCTTAGCACCTTCAGATGCCACACAACTTATTTTTGTGATAATTAAGAGGGATAAAACCCATTTCCACCTTCATGGTCACCATAGCAAAAAATTATTGGATCTTATGCCAACAAAGGTCCAACTAGTCAAAGCTATGGTCTTTCCGGTAGTCATGTATGGACGTGAGAGTTGGGCGATAAAGAAGGCTGAAAGCCAAATAATTGATCCTTTCTTACTATGGTGTTGGAGAAGACTCTTGAGAGTCCCTTGGACTGCATGATCAAACAAGTCAATCCTAAAGGAAATCAAGCCTGAATATTCAGTTGGGCTGAATATATCAGAAGGGCTGATGCTGAAGCTGAAGGTCCAGGACTTTGGCCACCCGACGTGAAGAGTCAACTCATTGGAAAAGACCCTGATGCTAGGAAAGATTGAGGGCAGGAGGAGAAGGGAAAACAGAGGATAAGATGGTTGAATTGCATCCCTGACTCAATGGCCGTGAGTTGAAAAAACTCCAGGCGATAGTGAAGGACGGGGAAGCCTGGCATGCTGCAGTCCACAGGGTCACAAAGACTCAGACACGACTTAGTGACTGCACAACAACAATTTTAACTCTAAGTTCTGTGGAAATGCATGTTCGTAGCAGTGGCCACTGGAAATATTTTGAACCATTTACATGTATCTGTGGAGCAGCTGCTGTGGGGGCAGGAGGGCTGAGAGGAGCTGCTCCACGTTCAAGGTCAGGAGGGGCGGCTGTGAGGAGGTACCCCTCGTCCAAGGCAAGGAGCAGCGGCTGCGCTTTGCTGGAGCAGCCGTGAAGAGATACCCCACGCCCACGGTAAGAGAAACCCAAGTAAGACGGTAGGTGTTGCAAGAGGGCATCAGAGGGCAGACACACTGAAACCATAATCACAGAAAACTAGCCAATCTGATCACACAGACCACAGCCTTGTCTAACTCAACGAAACTAAGCCATGCCGTGTGGGGCCACCCAAGACAGCCGGGTCATGGTGGAGAGGTCTGACAGAATGTGGTCCACTGGAGAAGGGAATGGCAAACCACTTCCGTATTCTTGCCTTGAGAACCCCATGAACAGTATGACAAGGCAAAATGATAGGACACTGAAAGAGGAACTCCCCAGGTCGGTAGGTGCCCAATATGCTACTGGAGATCAGTGGAGAAATAACTCCAGAAAGAAGGAAGGGATGGAGCCAAAGCAAAAACAATACCCAGTTATGGATGTGACTGGTGATAGAAGCTAGGTCTGATGCTGTAAAGAGCAAAATTGCATAGGAACCTGGAATGTTAGGTCCATGAATCAAGGCAAATTGGAAGTGGTCAAACTGGAGATGGCAACAGTGAATGTCAACATTCTAGGAATCAGCAAACTAAGATGGACTGGAATGGGTGAATTTAACTCAGATGACCATTATATCTGCTACTGTGGGCAGGAATCCCTTAGAAGAAATGGAGTAGCCATCATGGTCAACAAGAGAGTCTGAAATGCAGTACTTGGATGCGATCTCAAAAACAACAGAATGATCTCTGTTCCTTTCCAAGGCAAACCATTCAATATCACGGTAATCCAAGCCTATGCCCCAACCAGTAACGCTGAAGAAGCTGAAGTTGAACGGTTCTGTGAAGACCTACAAGACCTGTTAGAACTAACACCCAAAAAAGATGTCCTTTTCATTACAGGGGACTGGAATGTAAAAGTAGGAAGTTAAGAAACACCTGGAGTAACAGGCAAATTTGGCCTTGGAGCATGGAATGAAGCAGGGCAAAGGCTAATAGAGTTTTGCCAAAAGAACACACTGGTCATAGCAAACACCCTCCTCCAACAACACAAGAGAAGACTCTACACATGGACATTACCAGATGGTCAACACCAAAATCAGATTGATTATATTCTTGCAGCCAAAGATGGAGAAGCTCTATAGAGTCAGCAAAAACAAGACAGGGAGCTGACTGTGGCTCAGATCATAAACTCCTTATTGCCAAATTCAGACTTAAACTGAAGAGAGTAGGGATAACCACTAGATCATTCAGATATGACCTAAATCAAATCCCTTATGATTATACAGTGGAAGTGAGAAATAGATTTATGGGACTAGATCTGATAGACAGAGTGCCTGATGAACTATGGACGGTTCGTGACATTGTACAGGAGACAGGGCTCAAGACCATCCCCACAGAAAAGAAATGCAAAAAGGCAACATGATTGTCTGAGGAGGCCTTACAAATAGCTGTGAAATGAAGAGAAGCAAAAAGCAAAGGAGAAAAGGAAAGATATTCCCATTTGAATGCAAAGTTCCAAAGAACAGCCAGGAGAGATAAGAAAGCCTTCCTCAGCAATCAACACAAAGAAATAGAGGAAAACAACAGAATGGAAAGACTAGAGATCTCTTCAAGAAAATTAGAGATATCAAAGGAACATTTCAGGCCAAGATGTGTTTGATAAAGGACAGAAATGGTATGGACCTAACAGAAGCAGAAGATATCAAGAAGAGGTGGCAAGAATACACAGAAGAACTGTACAAAAAAGACCTTCACGACCCAGATAATCACAATGGTGTGATCACTCACCTAGAGTCAGACATCCTGGAATGTGAAGTCAACTGGGCCTTAGGAAGCATCACTACATACAAAGCTGCTGGATGTGATGGAATTCCAGTTGAGCTATTTCAAATCCTGAAAGATGATGCTGCAAAAGTGCTGCACTCAATATGCCAGCAAATTCTGAAAACTCAGCAGTGGCCACAGGACTGGAAAAGGTCAGTTTTCATTCCAATCCCTAAGAAAGGCAATGCCAAAGAATGCTCAAACTACCGCACAATTGCACTCATCTCACATGCTAGTAAAGTAATGCTCAAAATTGTCCAAGCCAGGCTTCAGCAATATGTGAACCAAGAACTTCCAGATATTCAAACTGGTTTTAGAAAAGGCAAAGGAACTAGAGATCAAATCACCAACATCCACTGGATCATCGAAAAAGCAAGAGAGTTTCAGAAAAACATCTATTTCTGCTTCATTGACTATGCCAAAGCCTTCGACTGTGTGGATCACAATAAACTGGAAAATTCTGAAGGATATGGGAATACCAGACCACCTGACCTGCCTCTTGAGAAACCTGTATGCAGGTCAGGAAGCAACAGTTAGAACTGGACATGGAACAACAGACTCGTTCCAAATAGGAAAAGGAATACGTCAAGGCTGCATATTATCACTGTGCTTATTTAACTTCTATGCAGAGTACATCATGAGAAACGCTGGGCTGGAGGAAGCACAAGCTGGAATCAAGATTGCCGGGAGAAATATCAATAACCTCAGATACGCAGATGACACCACCCTTATGGCAGAAAGTGAAGAGGAACTAAAAAGCCTCTTGATGAAAGTGAAAGAGGAGAGTGAAAAAGTTGGCTTAAAGCTTAACATTCAGAAAACTAAGATCATGGCATCTGGTCCCATCACGTCATGGGAAATAGATGGGGAGACAGTGGAAACAGTGTCAGACTTTATTTTTTGGGCTCTAAAATCACTGCAGATTGTTACTGTCGCCATGAAATTAAAAGGTGCTTACTCCTTGGAAGGAAAGTTATGACCAACCTAGACAGCATATTAAAAAGCAGAGACATTACTTTGCCAACAAAGGTCCGTCTAGTCAAGGCTATGGGTTTTCCAGTGGTCATGTATGGATGTGAGAGTTGGACTGTGAAGAAAGCTGAGTGCCTAAGAATTGATGCTTTTGAACTGTGGTGTTGGAGAAGACTCTTGAGAGTCCCTTGGACTGCAAGGAGATCCAACCAGTCCGTCCTAAAGGAGATCAGTCCTGGGTGTTCATTGGAAGGACTGATACTGAAGCTGAAACTCCAATACTTTGGCCACCTGATGCAAAGAGTTGACTCATTGGAAAAGACCGTGATGCTGGGAAAGATTGAGGGCAGGAGGAGAAGGGGACGACAGAGGATGAGATGGCTGGATGGCATCACCGACTTGATGGGCATGAGTTTGGGTGGACTCCAGGAGCTGGTGACGGATAGGGAGGCCTGGCATGCTGTGATTCATGGGGTCGTAAAGAGTCACACACGACTGAGCAACTGAAGTGAACTGAACTGTTGCACCCCTGTTAAAGAAAAACATATACCTGAGATTAACCTCAGACTATATTTTTGCTTAACTCCTCTTGAGAATAAAGTGTTGCTCAGGATATCAATAGTGTGTATGTGTCGGTCCCAATCTGATACGATGGATACAGTAGATCACTAACTAATGAGAGCCGCTGTGTTGCCCAGAGAGCTCTGCCCAACGCACTGCGGCGACCTGATGGGGAGGAAGCCCAGCAGGCGCAGATGTCAGTGAACGCACGGCTGATCCGGGCTTCCACGGTGGCCCAGTGGTTAAGGATCCGCCTGCCAGTGCGGAAGATGTGGGTTCTATGCCTGGGTCGGGAAGATACTCCGCAGAAGGAAAAAGCAACCCACTCCAGTATTCACGCCTGGGAAATCACATGGACAGAGGAGCCTGGTGGGCTGCAGTTCTTGGGGTCGCAAAGAGACAGACACGACTGAGCAACTAAACCATAAGAACAAATGGCTGATTCATTCTGTTGTGTGTCAGAAACTAACACAACATTGTAAAGCAACTCTTCTCCAATAAAAAATCAGAAACAAACTAACAGACTGATGACGTCTGTGAAGAGCACCGAGTCAGGTCCTTCCTCCTTTGAACCCCAGACTGCTTGTCTATAAAGGAGCTCAGATTTGCAGCTTCGACACGGCGTGCCCTACTTTTGCAGCAGCGCAAGCAGCAAACAGAGAGAAAGGGGCCGCGAGCTGGCCAACAAGCAAACAAAATGACTCCACGGCTAGAAACGGGTTTCACCCTCCAAGGCCCCACGTCCGTCCAGGATATCTTGTATCTGTAAATGTCAAAACTAATAGGAGAAAAGAATGCAGACAAAACCCAGAAATCTGGCCACTGCTTATTTCCATTTTCAGCTAAGATAACTCATATCTGCGTGATCAAAACAGATGTTTGAGAAATCTCAGCAATCTCTCATCAATCAGACACCACTGAGCAAATATTAACCCCAGAATATGATGAGATAGCCCTACACACCATCAGAGCCATAATAAGACTCCGAAGTTATTGATTTAATCCCTGATCGCTCCCCAGTTTCCATCCACAAGGCGATATAGAATATTCAGCCAAATTCCCTTCAAATTATCATTAAAAATAAAACTTTTCACACTGCCTCAAGTGTTTGTCCTACCATCTCTCATATTTTTACTTAGA
The DNA here is from genome assembly GCF_023699985.2 of Odocoileus virginianus. Classification (NCBI taxonomy): domain Eukaryota; kingdom Metazoa; phylum Chordata; class Mammalia; order Artiodactyla; family Cervidae; genus Odocoileus; species Odocoileus virginianus. The sequence goes on from NC_069690.1 coordinate 57,566,641, forward strand.
TTTTCTTTATAGCATGCTTAATTTTTTGTAACATTTTAGCTTTATGCAACATTCATATTTATTTTGTCTTTTTTAAGCACGTTTTGATAATTCTTCAATATTACACCCTTTGCTACCGCACTGTTGCTTTTCCACCAAAGACAGATGTGGACTCTGACATCAGCAAACACAGAAGTGAGCGCTGTCTGTCACGTTTATACACCTTGCTCCCTTGTCGCCCCATCCCTGTTTACTGGATAAGAGTAAGGGAGAAATTCTGTAAAGAGCAATGCCCTTATCTTTTCTGGAATAAGCAATCTGTCATCTCAAACCTCTTAGAAGATTTTCCAGGAAATATGAACCATTATACTGATGTTCCTCAAGTTTCTCAAGAACTCTGCAAGGCAAAGACTTCCTCGGTGGTCCAGTGGTTAAGACTGCCTTCCAATGCAGTGAGTGAGGTTCGATCCCTGGCTGGGGAGCTGAGATCCCACATGCCTTGTGGCCAAATACTCAGAACATAAAACAGAAGCAACATTGCAATAAGTTCAATACAAACTTTTAAAGAAAGAAAGAAAATTTATAGCACTCTACAAGACAGAGGAAGCCCCTCAAGATCTATTGAATAGGAAAAAGAACACACTTATTGGTAAAGGATCTTTTTTCTTGATCATTCAACAATCCTTTGATCGCCTTTTATGCACAAACCCCTGTGTTTATGAAACTTAAACTCCTTGAGGGATATATTTGCCAGAGATTCTGCAAGAAAAAAAAAATGCCACATTTGATTTGTGGTAATTTGAGGAAGATTTAATGGAGGAATTATTAGCAAAGTTGTGGGGAGAGATCAGAGAAATCACACACACACACAAGTACACACCAACAGGACAGTCAGTACCCTCAGGGCTAGTAACACCCAGGTTGTAAACTGTGCTCAGTAGATGGGGAACAGAGCAGTTCCCGTGTCCTGACAGAAGGCTCCTGGAGAGATGGGAGGAGGGGATCGCGTGGGGATGGGGGCCGGTGGGGCAGAGACAAGGGCAGCCTACGCAGACCCCACAGCGGGGGGACACAGGACAGAAAGACAACCCGGCCCTTCTCTCTTCACTCCCACTGTGGCCTCCCACTGGCTGGGCCCAAAGGAAATTCAAAGGACCTGATCGAATCTAGAGTGGTCAGCCTCCCAGAACCCGAAGCAAGGTGGAGGATGATGGAGAAGGACCCTAGGGGAGATATCACAAGGCTGCTAGTCCCAGTGGCAACACCCATCGTAATGACCCAACTTCACTGAAATAAAGATGACCTCTGGGACGTCCCTGGTGGTCCAGTGGCTGAGACTGTGCTCCCAATGCAGGGGGCCGGGTTCCATTCCTGGTCAAGGGACTGGATCCCACGTGACTCAACTAAAGATCCGACAGGCCACAGCCATGACAGCTAATAAATAATTTTTTTTTTTTAGAGAAGATCTTCATCTTGTCTTAGAGGAGACTAAGAGAGGTTGGACACCCAGTTTTGGCTGAGAAGTAGAATATTCTGTCTGTTTTATACTTTGCGGGAATGTGACATAGTCTATTTCTGTATGACAATTTGTTAGTTGGGTCTGCTTGAAAGGTTGGAAGGTCAATACCTAAATTCTGTAGTCTACAAACTGAAGAAATGCCCTGATGTGTATGTTTAACACAGAGAGACCTAAAAATGAAGCATTTGGTGGACAGACGCTAAGGCAGCCACATGACCCCTGCTCTCAGGCGTTCGTGCCTTGAGAGGTTCTCTCCCCCCGAGGGTGGTGGTAGCTGTGACTTGCCTCTACCCCCAGAAACTGCAGAGGACTGCTGTCTCTCCTGTGACGATGCTCGCTGCATGACAAAGGCGATGACATCACTGCCATGATCACATTACATAAAATCGCTCCGCTAGCAAGCAGTCTCATGCTAAAGACTCGCTCTCCTGCCAGGCTGAGGGAGTAAGCTGTTGGGAAAAAGCCTGATGAGGGTCCCAGATGACACAGAGCTACGGCAATCCTCAGAGCTGTGAGCAGTCCCCAGGCAACAGACAGCGAGAAGTAAAGACCCCAGTTCTACAGCCACAGAGAGACGAACTCTGCCAGCACACTGGATGGTCTGGGTAGCAGGTCCACCCAGTCAAGCCGCCAGATGAGAACCCACCTTGATGGCATCTTTCAACACCTTGGCGTTGACCTTGATGACAACTTTCCAGACAACCCAGCTCAACCGAGCCCAGACTCCTCACCATGGAACCTGTCAGGTAACAAAGGTGTGTTGCTTTAGGCCATAAAGTTGGTGGTCACTGGGGCTTCCCTGATGACTCAGGAGATAAAAAAAAATCTGCCTGCAATGCAGGACACACAGGAGACATGGGTTTGATCCTTAATTTGGGAAGACCCCCTGGAGGAGGACTTGGCAACCCACTCCAGGATTCTTGCCTGGGAAATCTCATGGACAGAGGAGCCTGGAGGACTGCAGTCCACGGGGCCACAAAGATTCAGACACGACTGAGGATGGCACACTCCACCGTACACAGGATTGACTGTTTATAAACTAGTCTACAAATATTAAACCGACGGTTCACTGAGACAAGCTGTGAGCATGAATCTCAGGTAAGAGACAGGATACTGAGCACGGAGTCTGTGCGGTCTGAATGGGCTCACCCAAGGACAGCCAGGGTTGAGGACACATCCTGGCTTTGTCTCGGGACTCTGACCACAAGTCCCAGGCTATTCAGTCTGCCAACCTGCCTGCCTTCATTTGGTCCTAGGTAATTAAAACTCAGCGGCCAATGAGTCACACTTTCTACCCTTACGAGAGCCAGTTATATTTTTTCTGTCCCCTGTAATGGCAAAACAACTTCCCTCTACCTCAGAAACGCATATGTTACTGGCCCCTAGATTAAAAATACCCACTAGTGGGAGAAAGTCCCATGCAGGGCCTTCCCTAGCGGCTCTGCTCTCTCAATGCGGGGGTCTGGGTTTGACCCCCGAGCCACAACTAAAGATCCCGCATGCCACACTGAAGATGAAGATCCCGAATGCTGCCATGAAGACCCAGTGCAGCCAAATAAATATTTTTAAAAATTCCACGGAAAATGGACTAACATCTCCTTCCGACGGATTACAGTTGTGGTTCAGTGGTGCATCCTTATCTAAAATCAGGTTTCAAATTGCAGATATGAGTGTTCTTATCATTAGCAGCAAGGGTGTAACACCAACATTTAAAAACATCTTACCCAGGCTTAAAATTGCAGTTCCTTCAATGATTGCAAGAAAAAGGGGGTTGTGGCAAAATACTTCATGATTAAGGCCCAAACTCTAAACCTTATTAGGACCAAAGCAGATGGCAATATTAGCTAATAGATTAAAAAAAAACAAACTGTTCTCTGTTGAAAGAAATATTTGGAAGTGATGCGAAGTGCTTACAACTTACCTCTTTGTGAATGGTCAGTGGTGGAATTCTAGCTGTGAGATCTGTTGCAAGTTTATTCCAAAGGCCAGCTAATGGGGCACACACGGCAACCTCTTTTGAGATGGAGCAGAATGCTGTCTGCAGTAGAGATCAAAGCCATCAACATGGGCACCTGTAATAATAGAAATGATGAGTCAAGTGGTCCCACCCTGTATCTCCCATTAGTCAATGTGAACAGCATCATGAACATTCTCTCCCATGTCACTCTCTCCACTTCAACCCATCCATATCATTGGAGCTGTGGGAGCCTGAGAAACATTTTATAACGCATGCAGGACTGTTTCATGTTGGTCAAACACTTAATAAGCTTCTAGAAAATATCCTGCCGTTGTTCAGCTCAGAACCTGGCCCAGGATGAGAGGGTTTTTCTTGATTGTTGGTTGCTTATTTTTCTGAACCTACAGTTTAAAGGACAGCAGGTTTGAAAACAAATATGATTCAACCTTGGAAGGCTCTCGCTATGTGTCTGCATGTCTTTTATCAGGTCCCTAGATTAGAAGGAAAAGAGAAAGGAGTCCTTTTCCTTCCATCTCGCCCTGTTATTATATTCATTGCGAATCCTGCCCTTTCTTTCTGCCAGTTAGGACCTGTTCCAATATGGCGGGACCTCCAGAGGACGAGTGCTGCTTCAGAGGCGAGGCTCTTTCCAGAAGCTGCTTGGTTTGAAATTCCATCCCCTACATCCCTTTAAAAATAATAATAATAAAATACAGTTCCACTAAATTCCCAAGCATTTAGATTTGGAGTTTGTATGACTGAAGGATTTATTGTCAGGAGAAAATGAGAATGGTTCTATTTTCCCCCGTTACCTAAAGAAACAGGCTCCCAGGGTGCCAGGATCTTTGAAGGAGTTAGATCCTGTTGGTTGTCCTACAGAGAAGCCCCCATCACAGCTCCGGTTCAGGACGGCGAAGCAGAGCTGGGCAGTCGGGACTGGGATTCAAAACCTGAGTCCACCACTTATTAGCTCCATAGGGTCCAACAGAGGAAGTCATCTCTTTAAGTCTACTTCCTGATCTGTACAGAGTCATAAATAATCACAGCTTCTTGATGCAATGGAAAGGATTGAATGGGTAGACTACAAGGCCCCACCTCGCCATCTGGAACATAGGGAGTCATTTAAAAAATGCTCTTATTTCAGGGCTGATCATCGTATAGTTTCCTCTGCTTGCCTTTTCCAATTAGCTCTTGCATCAGTTTGGTTTGTCCTCAGTCTTGTTTGATTAGCTCCATGCCACACATGTGGGTCTTCTATTTACACAGAACCAAAAATCTGAAGAGCTGAGAAAGCACCCATTTATTCCGGTCTCAGGTTTATCTGTATTGATCTCACTGTATTTAATTTCTGATAGGATTGCTGTCAGAGCAGTGATGGCGGCCTGCAGCTTTGTTTATTCTTAGTGTCTCTGCAAAGCACGTGGGTCATAAAGCTTTCAATGCATGTGTGCTCATGAAATGGATAAATAACAGAAATGCTAACACTTTTAACAATTATGGCAACCAGGATGCTAAATCTTTCATTAAAAGTATCCTACAATTAATCATTTACATTTAACTTTCCCAGCCTTTAAAAAAAAAATGTATTACTCAAAGATCAACAAATTAGCAACCTGAGGATATTTTTGCTATTGGCAATTTAGGGATAACTGCCATCTCTATGATATTGTTTATTCTAATGAATGCACTTCTTAAACCTTTCCACTCATCTAAAGGGCTTCCTTAGTGGCTCAGATGGCAAAGAATCTGCCGACAATGCAGGAGCCCCAGATTCCATCTCTGGAATGGAAAGATCCCCTGGAGAAGGGAATGGCTACCCACTTCAGTATTTTTGCCTGAATATCCCATGGAGAGAGGAGCCTGGTGGGCTAGAGTCCAAGTGGTGTCACCAGCAGCTGGACACGACTGAGCACACACCCACACACACCGGATGGAGCCCAGCTTTTAAGAGACCATCTACATAAGAGCTCTGGTACAAATTTCAACGCTTTCTTGAAAATACATGATCAGAAACATGGAGAGAAGGTGCAATAGTTTTATCAGATGGTTATTTTCAAGGTTATCAGGCCCCCAAATCATGCAAATCTGAAAGGAATTTCAATTTGTGGAGATTTCAGTAAAGAGATAAAGTTTAGAAACATCTGGTTCAGTAAGTCAATTCTCCTGAATTTAGAAAATCCAAACAATTAATCTGTGGGCTGAATTATATGCTCACATATTTTTCTATTGCAAATATAAATTTTACATAACACTGGAGAGATTACAAAGAAGGCAGCTTGCCCAGAGAAAGGTGCTGTGTTAGGTCAACGTTCTTTCTTTGATTGAAACTTGGTCCATGCTCCTGAGTAAAGCAGCAAGGTCTATAGAGGTCATTGTGAGACTTCTTAAAATCAGGAGAACTTCTGCATAACACACTCCCCCAAAGGGAATAGCGGCTGACCTCCAGAGTCAGATTTTTCGAGGATGACTTTTTCCGAGACAGCATACAAGTGCAACCCCATCTTCTTACTTACCTTGAGGACCTTTCTTGTCAGTCACAGCTTTGCTTTCAATATATTGCCTTCTTGACTATTTCTCTGAGCAAGTCCTCTCATCAAAATTTATATACGTATAGCATGGAAGGGAGGGAGAAATGCTGGGAGAGGAACATGGGACGTGTGTTCCAAGGAGGCCCTTGCCCGTTAATTCTTGGAGACCACTGCACATAAGACTGTGAAACCAGAAAGTGTATTTAAAAGTAGTGATGCGATCCCTTCAGAAGTGAGTCCAAGAACATAATCTTCCCCGTCCACGATCTGAGATCTCTGAGGGATGGGTCAAAGGCAAGAAATGGTTTCTATCAATAATGAACAAGCAGACCACCCATTAAAAACACTTTTCAAAATACACATGTCCCACAAATTACAAGTTTTGACAGAGAAGACAGTAGTTTATTAGCTAACCTTCAGTTTCTTTTAAAAGATCAACCAAAGACTGTAGATAATCGTATGTGAAAGAGACAAATGCATGTCATATGGATAGATGTAATCCGTGTCACTCAGTCACTTAGTCATGCCTGACTCTTTGCCACCTCGTGGACTGTAGCACGCCAGCCTCCTTTGTCCCTGGAACTTTACAGGCAAAAATACTGGAGTGGGTTGAAATTTCCTACTACAGGGGGTCTTCCTGACCCAGGGATTGAACCCAAGCCTCTTGGGTCTCCTGCATTGGCGGGAGGATTCTTCACTACTGCACCATCTGGGAAGCCAAGATAGATGTACAAAACTAAATATATATTTGTACTCAATATATATACACATATATACAGTACACATCTATGTATATGTATCTATCTTTTTACCTATCTAATATTCTACATTACATCTTAAGTCTTAAAATAAAGATGCTTTACTTCTATTTTTTAAGATTTGTAGCAATGGTTCTCGACCAAAGGCAATGTCTAGAACCATCTTTAGTTGTTATAATTAGTGGTGGTGGGGGGGAGGGCAACTGGTATCTAACAGAGGCCAAAGATGCTACTAAACACCCCACAGTGTGTAAGACATTCCCTCCCAGTAAAGCATTGCTGCTCCTGCTGCTTAATCGCTTCAGTCGTGTCCAACTTTGTGCAACCATATTACGACTGCAGCCTGTTGGGTTCCTCTGTCCGTGGGATGCTCTAGGCAAGAATCCCTCCTCCAGGGGGTCTTCCTGACCCAAGGATCGAACCCGGTTCTCCTGCAGTGTAGGCAGGTTCTTTACCACTGAGCCACCAGGGAACCCCCAGCAAAGTATTGTGTGTCCCCAAATATCAATAGGGACAAGGTTCAGAAGATCTGACAGAGTTACCACTGGGCAGGCAGACCAGTGAACTCTTAAGACACCTTAGATCTGTGACTGAGCTTCACTGGAGGAAAATAAAAAGAGACGTGAACAGTTTAGAAAAGGACATTCTCGTCACCTCACTTCTCTTGGGGATCGGTCAATACATTCCAGTGTCCAGTGTTGTCGCTGCCCCATCAGAAAAGAGATGCTTGTTCATTTCACTTCCTGAATGAGTGAGATGGACAAAGTTGCCTCGTTAATTTTCCAGAGGATCTCAGTAACTAGGACATTATACCCTGAGTCTGAGAAAAATCGGCAAACATTTCAGGAAATTTCCCTTTTTTAGCAAAACCAAAGGCCACAAACAAATTCACTTTCAGATGGATATTTAAGGGCATTTTATGAGTCTTCTGGATATTTCTCCAAGTCTTGCTGGAGCTGCTGTGTTGAAAAGCTGTAAACTTTAGTTGCAATAAAATAGACATTACTTTTAATTGTTTCCTCTCAGCATTATCACATATATGTAGTTTTTTTTTTTTAAGCGGCATGGAAAAATCAGTATTTTACAGTTCCAAACAGCTTTCATACTGTCATCAGTCTATATTCTAAGGTGTTTCTGTATTGAGAGAAAATATATTAGGGGAGAAATATGAGGAGAGAAAAACTAAAAACTACCAGATGTTCTTGAAACCTTGGACCACATCATCCGTATCCTTCATAGCTTCACTGTTTCCAGGTATTATTATCCATGTGGAAGATTAGACCAGAAGAGCTGGTCTCCAGTGTAGAAGGTCAATGTTAACCTCACTACATCCAGGATAACTGAACAATGAGGCTACATAAAGAACAGTTCCAGGAACTCATGCAATTTGATTTGCCTTTCCAAAATTAAAATTTGGAAAGTGCTTTTGAATTGTGGTGCTGGAGAAGACTGTTGAGAGTCCCTTGGACTGCAAGGAGAATAAACCAGTCAGTCCTAAAGGAAATCAACCCTGGATGTTCATCAGAAAGGCTGATGCTGAAGGTGAAGCTCCAGTACTTGGGCCACCTGATGCCAAGAGCTGATTCATTGGAAAGGACCCTGATACTGGGAAAGATTGAGGGCAGGAGGAGAAGGGGACGACAGAGGATGAGATGGTTGGATGGCGTCACTGACTCGATGGACAGGAGTTTGAGCAAATTTTAGGTGATAGTGAAGGATAAGGAAGCCTAGTGTGCTGCAAGTTTTGAAAAGAGTTGGATATGACTTATCAACTGAAAAACAACAATTACAAAAAAATAAGCAGAATGTATAAATCCCTATAAATTATCATTAAAAAACTGAAAACTGGGGCTACTTGACATTATATATCTGGGGATGCTGAAGATTCCAAGGACCAAATATCGCTGTGTGTGATAGTCAGTAAATGGGCCGTCCTCTGGCTGAGCTGATTCCTTCTGACAATTAGTTCTCTTGATGGCTTTTGGTACTCTCCATGTACAGAGTTCATGTGAATGTATACTTCATAATAATAACCCTATTGCATTTTTTATTTGCTTGGCTCTGTACCAATAGAAATTGTCTACATAATCAATCATCAGCTACTATAGTCACAAGGGCAGTATTGGAGTAAGAATTCCATTGTAAATAGAAGATGAGAAACTTTATTGCCATAAGGGATTGGAACCTGGAGAAACTCAAGGATTCAGAACTATGAAACTTTGCATCACGTCTTTGGGGCTTTCATTAAACATCCTGCTTAGAAGGAAATGTCATGAAGTAAATATAGTACACAAATAATTGCTTATTTCTTTATCATTGTTACTTCTTTCTTTACCTTGGTTTTCTGATTAAAGGGATAGTTTGTTTCTCGTTTTCATCCTAAGCAATATCGTTGTCTGTTGTTTAGTCGCTAGGTCACGTCCAACTCTTTCCAATGCCATGGACTGACTGTAGCAAGCCAGGTTCCTCTGTCCATGGCAAGAGAATACTGGAGTGGGCGGCCTTCTCCAGGGGACCTTCCTGACCCAGGGATCGATCCCACATCTCCTGCATTGCAGGCAGTTTCTTTATCCCTGAGACACAAGTTTTTCTCCACCAAGTTTGGTACATTTTATGACCTTATCCTGATGTCATAGAAGTTGATGGTACTCCAGAAAGCATGATCGAAATAGCTATGCAATGTCCCTAGCTTTTTGTGACAAAGTCAGCCAGTCAGCCTAATGCCAATAAGAAAGACTAGTATTTTGGTGTGATTATTTGTCAACTGTATCTACACTGTCAAAGGGAAACCCTTTTAGAAATTAAGAAAGGAGAAAACAGATGTTTGGAAAGATTTAGAAACCTTTAGAAGATGAAGCTGCTGCTGCTGGGTACCCAGGTTTGCTTTACCCAAAACCTTCTCGCTTCTTTCTAGGTCTCAGCCTCTGTCTCACCCAAAACCTTCCCACTTCTTTCTAGGTCTCAGCCTCTGTCTTGTAAAACAGGAAGAGGAACACACTAACTCCTGGAAGCGCTGTTTCTGGCAAAGGCAGTAACTCACATTCACTGAGCAGCCAATTATTTGGTGCCTCCTTGGACTTAAGAGCCTTGTTCTTCCTCTATCCACCCTACAGTATTTGGGTCTGCACCATGAAAATCTTACAAAATGCTCTCCCATTTGTGGAAATTTTGAGGATTTCAATATGTAATCTCTAACTGTTGATGGCATAGGATTATAAAATATGAAGAAGAAAATTAATTTATTTGAGTTTATTCATTATTTTTCTCTGTAGAATTTCTCTTCCTACCACCCACTGAAATCTAGTTTGTTTAAAAAACTAAACAAAAACCTTTGAGAGCTCCCCATTATCCTCTTGGTCTTGTTCTTTACCAAGGAACATCCATTAGAGCAAAAGAAATGGGACTAAATGTCGTCTATGAAAGGATTCTGGAGACAAACCATTGCTTCCTCGGGTTCACATTTTTAAACACAACAATTTATGCCATTTGAAGCAAAACTATAGTAAAAATTTTCATTTTGTTGTCTTCTGAATGCTCAAAAGAGGCAAAGATGACCATCTGAAGCAGAATCTAGCCTATCAATGCATTTCTCTTTGGCTTAAAATTCCAACCAAAGCAAATTTTATCACATTGGATAAGCAAATTTTAAGCTCATAAATGTGCCTGATCGAAATCTAAATAAAAATAAAAAAGCTTCTAGAAAAAAATCCGCCCAGCATTAATAGCTCTTCTAAAACATTTTTAATTTTTTCCATCTGGTCACTTCCAAGAAAAACGATTCAGTACTTCCAAGTAATGGAGAATCAAACTAGGTAAGTCCTGCTCACAGAATTTTGGAGAGACGAGCAGAGGGAATAAAAACTGCTCTTAAATTTCAAAGACACAAGTTTTTCTCTACCAAGTTTGGCAAGTTTTGTGACCTTACTTCTGAGGTCATACAAGTTGATGGTCCACCAGAAAGCCCAATGTCAATAAGAAAGACAAGTGCTTTAGTGAGGTTATTTGTCAATCGTATCTACACTCTATCACCTTGACAAGAACAAATGTCCAAGCAGTGAAGTATTTCCCTTCTCATGCATATTCTTTTGTACAAGTTTTATTTATTTGTTTTGGGCTGCGCTCTTTTTTTTTCTTGCTCTGCCGGGTTTTCTGCAGCTGCTGTGAGCACAGCCTGCTCTTCGTTGGGGTGCGTGGGCTTCTCCTTGCTGTGGCTTCTCTTGTTGCGGGACACGTGCGTGTGTGCCCAGCAGTCGTGGCCCCCGGCTCTAACACACGGGCTTGGCTCCACAGCAGTGTGTGGGATCTTCCTAGATCAAAGATCAAACCCATGTCTCCTGCATCAGCAGGTGGATTCTTTACCACCGTGGCACCAGGGAAGTACCTCATCCACATGCTTCAGAGAATTAACGGCACTTTTGTTACAAGGAGAAAAACAAACGTTCCTCTTTGGTTCTCTACGGGGAATAAACAGCAGTAAGAAGTGCTCCTCCAAGTGCATGATGGAATTCCCTACCTTTGAAACGGTCTCTCACTCTCCTCCACCCACAGATGCCACCATGTCATTGGTTGTCACAACTCACGGGGCATCGGGTGGACATGAAGCCAAAGGACCCCTTCCTCTGCATCCAGGGGAATCACCAGAGTGTCCAATCGTCTCCAGTTTGGCTTTCGTTGCCAAGGGTGAAGTTTACTCTTGGGGTTTCATAGCAAAGGAGATGACTGTCGAGTTCTGGGCCATCATCCCAGAGGCTACCAAGCCCTCCTCTCTCTCTGACTCTTTTCTAGTGACTTATTTTCCTTCACTTTCTTCAGATCAAATCCATAGGCTATACTTTGACCTGCCAGGGAATATAGGCTATCTAAAAATGTATCTGGGCTTCCCTGGTGGCTTAGATGCTAAAGAGTCTGCCTGCAATGCAGGGGACTTGGATTTGATGCCTGGGTCAGGAAGATTCCCTGGAGAAGGGTATGGCAACTCACTCCAATATTCTCGCCTGGAGATTGCATGGATGGAGGAGCCTGGCAGCTATAGTCCATGGAGTTGCAGAGTCGGACACAATTGAGCAACTAACACATTCACTTGCACTTTTTTAAAATAAAAAATATAGCTAGGAACTTCCTGATGCTTCAGGTATTCAGATTCTGCATTGCTAATGCAAGGGGTGTGAGTTCCACCCTTGATTGGGAACCTAAGATCCCACATGCTGGGCAGTAATGGCCAAAAAAATAAATAACAATAAGAATAATAAAATAATTGTAAAATAAAGAATAGAAACATAGCTAAAGGATCATAATCCCCTTACTTCGGTGTGTTTCCAGAGTAAAATAAAACACCAGACTTACCTCTGTTGGTCCATATTGCACGCTATGTTCCCACTTTCCCAGGTCTCCATGTTATCCTTTTCTTCAAGTAGCTTCATCACCCTCCTGCATCTTGGTTGGGAGAACTAGAAGAAATCTGATCACCCCTGGCAGAAAGTCACACTATAGGAAGGAATAAAACAGGAGGCCAAACCCCCCAAATGGCTGGTTCTCATTGTTCGTCACAGGCATTGATTAATCAGCAAAGTTGTCACAGAAATACCCCTGACTCCAAACCATCTTTTTTTAAGCATGAAGGGGCCAACAGGCCCACTGAATCTGACCCAAGGAAGCTCCTGAAATGATCCTATGTCATTGCAAGCTTATTATAAAGGGTCCCAGAAACTGATACAGACACACAAGGTACCCAAACCCGGAGACTCAATCTAGGATTAGAGGATCGGGAATGAACGTATTCTATGTGGGCTTTGGAGGAGGTAAATCCAGATTTCTTGCCAGACTTTTCATCCTCTTCTGTCTGTCCTTCTGATTATTAAACTTGCCCGTGGTAGACTCTTCCAAGAGTCATCAAAATTTTGTCGAGAACAAAGTCATGACAATAACTAGCAGTTGTTCAGGAAAGGGGTGAGGGGAGAGGAGCAAATTAGAGGACAGTCATTCATTCCATGTTAAAAAACCTGCCCACCTGTCCTGATGGAGGGCTCAGTGAATTATAAGGGGAGGAGTAATACTAACTAGTCATGTACAGATGTGAGAATCAAAAAGGCTGCGCACTGAAGTTCTGATGCTCTCAAGTGGTGGTGCTGGAGAAGACTCTTGAGAGTCCTTTGGACTGAAAGGAAAACCAACTAGTCCATCCCAAAGGAAATCAACCCTGAATCTTCATTGGAAGGACTGATGCTGAAGCTCCAATACTTTAGCCACCTAATTCGAAGAGCTGACTCATTGGAAAAGACCCTGACACTGGGAAAGACTGAGGGCAGGCGGAGAAGTGGGTGGCAGAGGATGAGATGGTTGGATGGCATCACCGACTCAATGGACTTGAGTCTGAGCAAACTCCAGGAGATGGGGAAGGACAAGGAAGCCTGGCGTGCTGCAGTCCACGGGGTCTCAGGGTCGGACACAACTTAGTGACTGAACAACAATATGACCAAAGTTTATGTGAAAAAGTAAACAATGACGGTGTTACAGGAGGTACAGATAAGGTGCGTGAAATACAGGGAAGGAATCCATTGTAATAATTTAGGGGAGGGATGTTATGCACATAACAAGGGATGGAGAAATTGGAGAGTTGGGAGAAATACTTAAGTGGGAAAAATAATGAGAGAATTCAGTGATTAAATTGATGTATTTATGACATCATTGTAGGGCCATGAAGTAGAATACACGTGTTGCTTGTGTGGCATGAGATTATTATTCAGGGACCGTCCCTCCATTCTTGCAGAATTTCTGTGGGAGGAGTATATTTCTCCAACACACAAATGCGTAACTTATAATAATGAGTGGAAAGGATAGCATGCACGTTATAATTCTGAGCCTTGAGAGGTATGGCTTGTTTTTCCTCATCCTCTTTGGGATCATCCATCCCCCTTGATGAGCACGTTCCCTGTCTCACCTCCTGGTCCCTGAAGATGAACACACACAGCAACACTGACCCGTGTCCAGAGCCCAGGTCCGGCTGGTCCCAGCCACCCAGGGAATCCCCACCCCGCACCCTGCTCCCACACAGACACACAAACGGGAAATAAGTGCTTGTGCCTGAGTGCCACTGAGTTCCCGTCGTCGTTTTGGAGCCAAGGTTGATTGATGCACCACAGGGTCCAAATTTCAATGAGCCATTACGCCCAACTCCACGTTCCTTTAAAACTAATTGACCACAAGCTTTACCCTCTTTTCTTTAAATACTGAAAGATCAAAGGAAGATAATTCTTCTTTTTAAAAGAGTTTTTGAGGTGGACCATTTTTTATCTTTATTGAACTTGTTATAATATTGCTTCTGTTTTATGTTTTGGTTTTTTGGCCCCGAAGCACATGAAATCTTAACTCCTCAACCAGGGGCGAAATCTTAACCACTGGACTGCCAGGAAGCCCCAAAGGATGATATTCTTAAATTGATACACCTGATATGCTTTTATTTGGGGGGTTATTTTTAATCAATTATCCCTATGTAACCATGAAGCAAGACATGTAGTTGTAAAGATTTAAACTTCCCCTCAAACATGAGAATTTAGATTTTTAACACTATTGATTGTGCAAGTTGACTAGTTCTCAGTAGAAGCAACAGCATAAAGCCATGTAAAAAGTAGATATGCAAAAGTTAATTTTACTTAGACTTGAGTAGATTCGCTTAGGTTAATCAGTTAGATGTTTCTGGGGCACACACGGTAAAAGTTCTAGTCCTAAACCCACTCAACAAAGACCTTTAAAATTTTCGACCTTTTCATCCACTTTAAATGCTATCATTAGCTCTCTTCTTGGTTTGAAACAAAGCATATAATGTTTTTATTAGTGCAAATATCAGTAAATAAAAGAGTGATCATGCTTTAGGAAGAGTTTATTTGCAAACCTTCAAAAGCAGTTTACTTTCATATCCAATGTATATGCAGATTATAGTTCAGATAATGAGGACATATGATAAACTGAGATAAAATTCACTGAAAGGTTTGCCAAGATGTATTCTCTTGTTTGCATTAAACACACTCTAGGAGGTTGTAATTTTCCCTCTTTCATCAAAGGACATTAGCTTTGGTTTATTTCTTAAGAATTTTATTGAGATCATATCATTTGACATTAATGGACTTGGGAGAGAGCTGGGTTAACATATATCAGAGAGCTTATATCTGAAGTCCAAGGGAGCGGTACCCGGGGATGCAGAGAGGGCTAGGGAGCACCGATAACTGGGATGTGCAGGGTCTTTTTAAGATGATTTAGCACAATCTGTGGTGAAACAGATTTGCCAGGGAAATGTGCAGAAGCCTCAGTCTGGCTCACCCTCCCTTCAGGAGTCGCCCTTAGAGCTCGTGGGCTGGCATCACCAATACATCAGTCTCCTACCGCTTGCTTTCTTTGCGTCTGTTTTTAATTGTGGAAGTAATAGAGCATTGTTGAAGAATATGAATAAGGTGAAAGAAATAGCATCCTTTTAACCTCATCCTACTTTCATTTCTGCGTGTCTTTCTCAAGATTTGAAGAGGGCTTTCTGAGTGCATACCTCCTGACACTGTCTCTGTCTCAGCTCATGTAAGCCTTGTGACAGCAACCGCATGTATGATTGTCCCTGTAGAGAGAGACGCTTGGCATTTACCTGTGACCTGCGAAGGAGGTAGCCAAAACCAGATTCAGCTCCTCTCAGCCTATCACCTACCTTCTTATATGTAACAAAAGCTAAGACTGCACTGAGAAGATGGCTAAGTAAGGTTTTAGAACAATTGTCAGTAAGTCCCACAGTTTTCTTCCCCTCCACTCTGCTTTGCCACCCAATCTCAGGTCAAGCGAGAAAACGTGGCTATGTGAGGAATCCGGAAAACAAAGAAGCTGACCCTCGCCTGAAACATTTAAAGGCAAGAGGTTGGATGGAAGGAATCCAGAGGGCTCAGCACAGAAAAGGAAACTGAGTCAGGATGGACCCGGCAGAGAGGGGAAGAGGACCACCCGCAGAGGACCATCCGTGGCCTGCCCGCAAGAGTAAGAGGGTTAAGAAGTCCTCCACGGGGAGCAGGAGTTCAGACGGACATCATTCACGGCCACCCGCGTGGGCCACTGCCCAAGTCACTGGGTGGGATCACGGGTGGTTATGAGTCCATAAACACCCTGAGGCAGAAAGGCCAGCAAGTAACTGCCTGCTCCATCGTGGGTCACTGGACCAGCGCATCGACTGATAACTTCTAAGACCCAGTTCCTCTTCTCTGACTCCTTATCGCCAAGGAGGGGCCAAGCAGCACAGTAAGGAGGGAGGAACCGAAGAGCAAGGTGGACAGAAGACAGAGCCTCCACCTTCCGGGCTCCAGGCCAGGTGTCCAGAGAAGAAGCGTGAAGCAGGATCACACAACGAAGGGCTGGCGCTGAGCTTGTTTCTTAAGCTCAAACTGGACTTCCGTATACTCAAAAATGAATTTACCAGAGGTTTTTGTCCAAAAGCAAAGAAGGTAGATTCAACACAGAACTTTAACAGGCTACTGTGAAAGAAAAATATAATTTTTTCACCATTTCACATCTCTGAACGTAGCTCATTCAATCAACCAGTATGTAGAAGTTGAAGTTGCACCCCAAAACGTTTTTACCAATTTACAAGTTTCATCAGTGATGAAGGAAAGTTGGTTCTATGATGCTTTTGCTAGTTTAAAAAATTCCCTTTTGATCTTTACTGTAATTTAACAGGTAAAATATGACCTTAATGACAATTTTTAATCATCAACATAAGTAAATATTTTTATTTGCATATCTGTTATCTATATTTGCTCATATAAATTAGCTACAACGTTGGATAGTATATCTATTAGTTAATTATTTTGTTATGAATTTGCACGTGGCATTAACAAGAGAGACAAACTCCCTTTTGGTACTCTGCAGTTTGTCTTTCAATATAAAGTAATTTTTTATGTATGAAATTTGAAAAATGTATTGTAATTCCAACAGTCAACTTTTTCCTTTCAATTCTTCTCTTTGGAAATTTCGGGGGAAAAATGTCTATCTTTTCTTTATTCTTTTGTCACGGGGTTTCTAACGTGTAAATGTTTGACTGTTTCTCCCATCTGGAGTTCATTTGTATAAGGCTCAGAATCTGATAAGCGTGCGTTGAGTATAACAAGTTGGCTGGGAAAACCTGTTGTTTGTATGGATATATCACTTTCAGCAATATTGGTATTCCAGTTTAAAGCACAAAAAATGTTCTCACTCTCTAGTAAAGGCTGAGGAGAATTCCATAATAAATTTTCCTTACAAAAAGAATTCAGAATTTTTCCCTTTGTAAACACCAAGCTGTCTGAGCGTAGCTCTTTCCTTTTCTCTGCCCCAGCCCCTCCCCACCAGAACAGACACACCAGCCCCTGTCAGGGACGCAGACCGTCCTCCAGCTTGTCGCTGTCCAAGAAAGGCCATCACCTCTGAATCATTTTTTCCCCAAACATAAATCCTTGGGCCAACAAAGAAAAGTGGTATTTTTCCATCTCCATAATTCCTGTTATTTTAAGTCGATCCTTTAACCAAAGTGGCTTTGTGTTTCTTTTTCCTTGATAACTCACAGGTTCAAATGTAAAAATTTATTATTACAAGGAACAATTATGAGGTTCAAAGCATACTGTGTGCATTCCATGCTTCTCCTTCTGGTGCTGATCCACAGAACGGAATACTTGTGGTTCTCCATTCGCATGGAGTGGACGGGTTCCAGCCACTGGTGGTGAGCGGCTCTAATGAAAGTCTGCATTCGTCAGACCCATCGGGGGCCCAGCATCGCGGGAGGTGGCCCAAGTGCCCTGCTGGAAGCATCTCAGCAACAAGACTTTGACCATTAACTGGCTCCATCCAAGGGGAAACCACGAAGTTGGGGGGGTGAGTGGGGGTGGCAGGCTTTGCTGATTTTCTTAGTTTGAATGTTATTCTAGATTTCAAGATCTCTTTCCTAAGACGTTGAACTAGAAAAACCACTGACCTTTTAAAACACTTTTTGTTTTTACTTCTTCAGTTCGGTTTGTTTTGCATTTTGATAACCCCTTACTCGTAAACTACCTTATTTAATGAGATATTACAGGCATGGTTAATTACTGCTGACTTTTCCCTCACCACCCCTGTTTACTTCTCTTATCAGACCAGGACATAATAGTTCCCTTTTTGGTACCTCTATAGCACATACATCCCTGCAGAAGGAAATGGCAACCCACTCCAGTATTCTTGCCTGGAGAATCCCATGGACAGAGGAACTTGACAGAAGAACTTGGAATGGGTATTATAAAAATTTATTTATAAATGACAGAAATAATAAACAAAATAATATAAATAATAAGTAATGTTGATGAGCCAAGAGTTCATCAAAAGCAATTGCTTGAATTTTAATAGCCCTATAATGGATTCCAATATTGAAAAATATTCTAGATATTCATTCTTCATTTTTGTCTTTGTCTCTTTCTATTCTATCTGATTTATCTATACACACATATATATGGGCTTCCAGGCGGCGCCAGTGGCAAAGAACCTGCCTGCCAGTGCAGGAGAGGCAGGAGGCCAATTTCGATCCTGGGTCAGGAAGATCCCCTGGAGAAGGGAAGGGCAACCCACTCCAGTAGGCTTGCCTGGAGGATTCCCTGGACAGGGCAGCCTGGCGGGCTGCAGTCCGTGGGGTCACAGAGAGCCAGACACGACCGAAGCGACTTAGAATACATGGCGTACATGTACTTTCTTAAACTGTGTTTTATTGACGTGTAGTTAGTTTACGTGTAGTTAGTTTACGTGTAGTTAGTTTACGTGTAGTTTATGTGTAGTTAGTTTACGTGTAGTTAGTTTACGTGTAGTTTATGTGTAGTTAGTTTACGTGTAGTTAGTTTACGTGTAGTTTATGTGTAGTTAGTTTACATGTAGTTCATGTGTAGTTAGTTGAAGTGTAGTTAGTTGAAGTGTAGTTAGTTGAAGTGTAGTTAAAGTGTAGTTAAAGTGTAGTTAGTTGAAGTGTAGTTAGTTGAAGTGTAGTTGAAGCGTAGTTAGTTGAAGTGTAGTTAGTTGGAGTGTAGTTAGTTGGAGTGTAGTTAGTTGAGGTGTAGTTAGTTGAGTGTCGTTAGTTGAGTGTCATTAGTTGAGTGTAGTTAATTGAAGTCTAGTTAGTTGAAGTGTAGTTAGTTGAGGTATAGTTGGTTGGAGTGTAGTTAGTTGAGTGTAGTTAGTTGAAGTGTAGTTAGTTGAAGTGTAGTTAGTTGAGGTGTTGTTAGTTGAGTGTAGTTAGTTGAGTGTCGTTAGTTGAGTGTCATTAGTTGGAGTGTAGTTAGTTGAGGTGTAGTTAGTTGACTGTAAGTTGAAGTGTAGTTAGTTGAGTGTAGTTAGTTGAAGTGTAACTAGTTGAGGTGTAGTTAGTTGAGGTGTAGTTAGTTGAAGTGTAGTTAGTTGAAGCATAGTTAGTTGAAGTATAGTTAGTTGAGGTGTAGTTAGTTGAGTGTAGTTAGTTGAGGTGTAGTTAGTTGAGTGTAGTTAGTTGAGTGTCATTAGTTGAGTGTAGTTAGTTGAAGTATAGTTAATTGAGGTGTAGTTAGTTGGGTGTAGTTAGTTGGGTGTAGTTAGTTGAGTGTAGTTAGTTGCAGTGTCGTTAGTTGCAGTGTCGTTAGTTGGAGTGTAGTTAGTTGAGGTATAGTTAGCTGAGGTGTAGTTAGTTGAAGTGTAGTTAGTTGGAGTGTGGTTAGTTGAGATATAGTTAGTTGAAGTGTAGTTAATTGAGGTGTAGTTAGTTGAAGTGTAGTTAGTTGAGTGTAGTTAGTTGAAGTATAGTTAATTGAGGTGTAGTTAGTTGAGGTGTAGTTAGTTGAGGTGTAGTTAGTTGGGTGTAGTTAGTTGGGTGTAGTTAGTTGGGTGTAGTTAGTTGCAGTGTCGTTAGTTGGAGTGTAGTTAGTTGGAGTGTAGTTAGTTGAGGTATAGTTAGCTGAGGTGTAGTTAGTTGAAGTGTAGTTAGTTGGAGTGTGGTTAGTTGAGGTGTAGTTAGTTGAAGTGTAGTTAGTTGAGTGTAGTTAGTTGAAGTGTAGTTAGTTGAGGTGTAGTTAGTTGAAGTGTAGTTAGTTGAGGTGTAGTTGGTTGAAGTGTAGTTGGTTGGGGTGTAGTTAGTTGAGGTGTTGTTAGTTGAGGTGTAGTTAGTTGAGTGTGGTTAGTTGAGTGTAGTTAGTTGGAGTGTAGTTAGTTGAGTGTAGTTAGTTGAAGTGTAGTTAATTCACAATATGCTGCATTGGCTTCAGGCGCACAGAAAAGTGATTCAGTTACAGACAGACGACAGACAGACAGATAACATAGATTCTTTTCCATTACAGGCTCTTATAAGACACTGACTCTAGCCCCCTGAGCTATATGGACGTCCATGGTGGCCCAGTGACAGCGCAGCTCCTGCCAATGCAGGAGACATAGCTTTGACCCCTGTGTTGGGAAGGTCCCCTGGAGAAGGAAATGCAACCTACTCTAGTATCCTTGCATGGAGAATCCCATGGACAGAGGAGCCTGGAGGATCACAGCCCATGGGGTCACAAAAGAGTCGGATGCAACTTTGTTGTTGTTCAGTCACTAAGTCATGTCCAACTCTCTGTTGCCCCGTGGACTGCAGCACTCCAGGCCTCCATGTCCTTCACCATCTTCCAGAGCTTGCTCAAACTCATGTCCATTGAGTCGGTGATGCCATCCAACCATCCCATTCTCTATTGCCCCCTTCTCCTCCTGCCCTCAATCTTTCCCAGCATCAGGGACACGAGTTAGCAACTAAAAAACAACAATCCTGAGCTTTACAACAGGTCATTGCTGCTATCTACTTTATATATAGTAGTGTGTATATGTTAACCCCAAATGTATATAATTTTATTATAGAAAAAGGGGCTGTATTTTAGTTACATGTGCACATGCCTGCCTCCTCTAAACACTGAGAGCTTTTCAAGGATAAGAATGTATCTTATTGAGCTCCATTGGTCTAGCACTTAATACAATGTCTGATTACCCGATATTATCAAAAGTACACCAATTGTTGTTCTGGTTCAGTTGGTAAGCTGTGTCTGACTCTTTGTGACCCCACGGACTGCAGCAGGCCAGGCTTCCCTGTCCTTCATCTCCTGGAGTTTGCTCAAACTCATGTTCATGGAGTCATGATGCCAGCCAACTATCACTCCCTTCTCCTCCTGCTCTCAAGGATACTGGAGTGTGTGGGCCTTCCCTTCTCCAGGGGATCTTCCCAATCCAGGGATCGAACCCAGGTCTCCTATATTTCAGGCAGATTCTTTATCATCTGAGTCACCAGGGAAGCCCATATCAATAATATATATAACAATACATTCGGGTAAATAAATGACTTCTGATCTATGATGCTTTCTTTGAACACCTTGAGATTTTAAAATCACTGGATATGAATATTATTCTATTAACAGGGCTTCTGCTGCTAACTATTCAATAACTGCCAGTGATGGTTACCCCTAAGCAACGCTCTGTAACCAAGTGCAGCTGGCTTTTGGTGAACAATATACTCAATTCTGCACCATCTGGTGATGGACACGGCACGCACATACCAGATTCCATACCTTTTCCCACTGGAAACATACCAGAATACACGTCCTGTCACCCTTGGCAACTAGGTATAAATACAGCTCAATTGGTGAGGAATCTGCCTGCAGTGCAGGAGACCTGGGTTCAATCCCCAAGAAGATCCCCTGAAGAAGGAAATGGCAACCCTCTCCAATATTCTTGCCTGGAAAATCCCATGGGGAGCGTGGTGGGCTATAGTCCATGGGGTCCCAAAGAGTCCAACACAACTTAGCAACTAAACCACGATAGGATTTAACTGGGCTTTCCTGGTGGCTCACTGGTAAAGAATCCATCTGAAATGCAGGAGACACAGGAAATTCAGGTTTGACCCCTGGGCTGGGAAGATTCCCTGCAGGAGGGCAAGGCAACCCACTCCAGTATTCTTGCGTAGAGAATCCCGTGGACAGAGAAGCTCAGCGGGCTACAGTCCATAGGTCTGAAAAGAATTGGACACAACTGCCAAAGCCTTTGACTGTGTGGATCACAATAAACTGTGGAAAATTCTGAAAGAGATGGGAATACCAGACCACCTGACCTGCCTCTTCAGAAATCTGTATGCAGGTCAGGAAGCAACAGTTAGAACTGGACATGGAACAACAGACTGGTTCCAAATAGGAAAAGGAGTACATCAAGGCTGTATATTGTCACCCTGCTTATTTAGCTTATATGCAGAGTACATCATGAGAAACGCTGGGCTGGAGGAAGCACAAGCTGGAATCAAGATTGCTGGAAGAAATATCAATAACCTCAGATATGCAGATGACACCACCCTTATGGCAGAAAGTGAAGAGGAACTAAAGAGCCTCTTGATGAAACTGAAAGAGGAGAGTGAAAAAGTTGGCTTAAAGCTCAACATTCAGAAAACTAAGATCATGGCATCTGGCATCACTTCATGGCAAATAGATGGGGAAACAGTGGAAACAGTGTCAGACTTTATTTTTTGGGGCTCCAAAATTGCTGCAGATGGTGATTGCAGCCATGAAATTAAAAGGTGCTTACTCCTTGGAAGGAAAGTTATGACCAACCTAGATAGCATATTAAAAAACAGAGACATTACTTTGCCAACAAAGGTCTGTCTAGTTAAGGCTATGGTTTTTCCAGTGGTCATGTATGGATGTGAGAGTTGGACTGTGAAGAAGGCTGAGCACCGAAGAATTGATGCTTTTGAACTGTTGTATTGGAGATGACTCTTGAGAGTCCCTTGGACTGCAAGGAGATCCAACCAGTCCATCCTAAAGGAGATCAGTCCTTAATATTCATTGGAAGGACTGATGCTGAGGCTGAAACTCCAGTACTTTGGCCACCTCATGCGAAGAGTTGACTCATTGGAAAAGACGCTGATGCTGGGAGGGATTGAGGGCAGGAGGAGAAGGGGACGACAGAGGATGAGATGGCTGGATGGCATCACCAACTCGATGGGCATGAGTTTGAGTAAACTCTGGGAGTTGGTGATGGACAGGGAGGCCTGGGGTCACAAAGAGTCGGACACGACTGAGCGACTGAACTGAACTGAACTAAACTGAAGTGACTTAGCATGCATGCCTAGGACCAAGCTGGTCAATAGCAGGTGAACAAAAATGATGTCCACTTATGGCTCAGTCTGAGCTACACTAGAGAACTAGTTATCTGACTCAAAAAATTATTTTACCTCTCTTGCTTGGTTTTCTTTCTCCAAAATAAAAGGAACTAGATTTAGAATAACTCATCTTTCCTATCCCTGTGTTCTAAGCTGATAAAATCAAATACATTTATATTTTCATTTTCATGCAAATTAGTTCATTAATAAATGTAATTCCTTTGCATGCTTGAATTTTTCCCACTATAGATGTTCTTATGACTAATTCGCAGCTAAGAAGAAATGTGGAAAAATGTGGGCTATATCAGAATAACTGCTTGGGTATTAAATGGCTTTCTTCATTTCATTGTCGAGAGGTAAGAAGTGTAATAACTTTCTCTTTTGACTCAGGGAGAAATGGACCAGAGGATCTTAAATATTTGAAGTTTCATCAGCAGACATCAGATTTAGTTGGAACTACAGGTACAGTGAGGATAGTCAAAGGGGATGCAGAAAGGTCAAAGTGAAGGGATTAGTTACTCAGTCATGTCCGACTCTTTGCGACCCCATGGGATGTAGCCCACCAGGCTCCTCTGTCCATGGGATTCTCCAGGCAAGAACACTGGAGTGGGTTGCCATTTCCTTCTCCAAGGGATCTTCATGACCCAGGGCCTCCCACATTGCTGACAGATTCTTTACCATCTGAGCCACCGGGGAAGCCCACAGAAAGGTAAGTAAGTAGGTGGTACCCAGTCGTGCCCGACTCTTTGGGACCCCATGGACTGCAGCCCACCCGGCTCTTCTGTCCATGAGATTGTCCAGGCAAGGATCCTGGAGTGGGGTGCCATTAAGTGTCCTCAAAAGGAAGTAGAAAATGAGTCTCTATCACCACAGAGAGGAAAATAGGCCCTCTGCTTTTCGTTGACTGTTACAAGATTCCGAAGAGGAACTCTGTTTCACAGCTGTCAGGAGAGAATCGAAATACAACTGTGACCAACAATTGCAAAGCAGCTGCTTGTTCTCCATGTCAATTAGACAAGAGGAGCTGGCTTGGCCGTGCAGCCAAAGGGGCTTGATTGAAAGAGAAATCGCCAGAGCAGGGAAGTAATTAGATGGTGGGACAGGAAACTGTAAGAGATCACGGAATCTGCTTTTCTGAGAGCAGAAAATGGTCTAAACTGCCTCTGCCTGGTATGTTATCTGAAGGTGGGAAGGTGTCCCAGTTAGTCTCTTACAGACTCATGTAGGGAACATTTGGATGTCAGCCTGATTTCTGGCACATTTCTCCTCCCAGTAGGTCCTCACATACACCGTGCACATAACTCAGACTTCTCGAAAACTTCCCTTTGCAAGTCACTTTCCCATTCTGCTGTCAACTAACGTGACCTGAAAACACTAAAAAAGTCAGGTTGGGTCCTATAAGATGAAATCTCTCCACGGAAGACAAAACCTCAGATCAGGCAAGCTTTCCAATCACGTCTACAAAGTCTTCTCTTTTATCATAGTGAGCTAAGTCACTTCAGTCATGTCCAACTCTTTGTGACCCATGGACTGCAGCCCGCCAGGCTCCTCTGTCCATGGGATTCTCCAGGCGAGAGTACTGGAGTGGGCTGCCAGGCCCTCCTCCAGGGGATCTTCCCCACCAAGGGATCGAACCCACCTCTCTTGCATCTCATGGATTGGCAGGCAGGTTCTTTACCACTAGTACCACGTGGGAAGCCCTCTTTTATCATAAGTCCTGGTTAAAAGCTACTGAGCACGTATACGGTGAGAAGGCTCTGTGGCACGCTGCAGCGAGTCTGAACTCCAGGCTGATACACGTACGGGGACTTTTACCGTGGGCCATGAGCACAGGCGACTCCTATGAAGAGCTGGCTTCAGAAGAGTCAGGTGGCTCTGGGTTGCCTGGGCTTGGCGAGCAGGCTCTTCAGCTCATAGGATGTGCTTGCTCACTTGCTTTTTATCAAGGGAAAGCATTTTGATTCTGTCCAAATGCAGACACCAAACCCCAGGCCCAGAGATTAAAGAAAACAGTCCTGTAAAGTGACAGGAAAGACATGTCAGGGCTCTGGAAACACGCTCTTTCAACTCAGGCTCCTCAACCAGGATGCCCTGTGTCACTGGCCAGATTGTCAAATCGGTGTCTTGGCAGGAGCCGTCCAGGCTTCTCTGAAGATTCTCTGGATCCAGATCTCTGTGGTATGAAAACAAACAGAGTAAATATTTTCCTTGCAGTTTACATCCCAGATCTAAATATTTCCAAGCATGTCAAACTCACTTTTCTCCACCACTCCCTGCGGGGTCCGTGTAGACTTCGGCTGCCAAGGAACCCGGTTGAACTTGCCTTGGGAGGGGCTCCTTCCCCGAGGACGGGCGGAGCTCGGAGCAGCAGCCAGGAGCTGAGCGCCTGGAGCGGCCCGCCGGGCCTGGCAGAGGCCCCGCGCAGGAGCAGGTGTGCGGTCTGCCGGTCTCTCCGCGCAGCCGGGGGAAGCTCTGCCCGGCTGTTCCCTCCGTGAGCTCGAAGCCCCGCCGCTCCCCTGGTGCCTGTTCGCAGAGCAGCATCCAGCACCCACCCGGGACACACGCTCTTCTTTCACTGGCTTTTCCCATGCAAGCCATTCTGTGTGTGCGTGCGTGCGTGTGCACGCGTGCTAAGGCGCTTCATTCGTGTCCAGCTCTCTGTGACCCCGTGCGCTGCAGTCCCCCAGGCTCCTCTGTCCCTGGGATTCTCCAAGCAAGAGAACTGGAGTGGGCTGCCGTGCCCTCCTCCGGGGGATCATCCCGACCCCGGGATGGAACCCCCGTGTACCTCACAGCGCCTGCACTGCAGGCGGGCTCTTTACACCCAGCGCCGCCTGGGATCTGGCTCACTTCCCAACCTGCGCTGTCACTTTCCCGCATCTGTGAGAGAAGGGGATTCCTCTGAAGAACCCAGCAAAGGGTACCGGCAGACTGTTTCTCTCCGTCTCCCCCTTTTTTTAAACACCTTTAAAATTGGAGTATGGTTGCTTTATAGTGTTGTTAGTTACCCCAGCATCTTTTTTTAACCTTTTATTTTAGAGTATAGCTGAGTTGATTAACAATGTTGTGTTAGTTTCCGGTGTCAGCAAAGCACTTCAGTGATGCACATACATGTATCTCTTCTTTTTTCAAACTCTTTCCCATTTAGGTTGTTGCACTATATAAAGCAGAGTTCCCTGTGCCCTAGGTAGGTCCTTGTTCGCTATCCACGTTAAATACAGCAGTGTGCACACGTCCGTTCCCAGCTTGTGTTTGCAATTCAGAATGTATTGGTACTTAGAATTTATCTTAGGAAAAGGGAACAATTGCAATTGAATATAAGTCCCATCTCAGTCAGCGTTTCCTTAGACCGTGTAGCATCTTCAGGACTTAGTCTGGGACAGTCTTATCTGCTTAGTCGCTCAGTTGCTCAGTCATGTCCAAATATTTTGTGACCCCATGGACTGTAGCCTTCCAGGATCCTCTGTCCATGGGATTCTCCAGGCAAGAATACTGGAGTGGGTTGCCATCTCCTTCTCCAGGGAATCTTCTTGATCCAGGGATCGAACCCATGTCTCCTGCATTGGCAGGTGAATTCTTTACCATTGAGACACCAGGGAAGCCCCAAAGAGTTCTGACATAGTGGCCAAGGCAGTGTTTGAGTTTTCAAAAACGTGTCTCTTTTCTAGGTGCTGACAGCAAATTCTAAAACTGCCATAACAAATGCAATTTAACTGAGCTCAACCAGAAAATGATGAACATAACCCTTGATGAAACCCTTGTCTGTGGCCTCGGAGAGGTACTGCAAAGCAGAGGAAATAAATAAGCCCTGCCTTTAAAGGGAGCACTTCCGCTTCTCTGGAGCTCCCCGGCACAGGAGGGCACGGGGCTGCAGCACACAGACCCTCTTCACTGAAGAACGGCTGCGCTTCAGTCCCTGAGAAGTCAGCCCCCTCAAATAGCTGCCTCCCCCTGGCCCACCATTTCCCAGGTCCAGCAGCTGACCGATGGAGCAGTAGGGTCCTGTCCGCATCAGTCCAGCCTGAGACAAGCCCGAAGCATCTTTCGAGCTCTGTGGTACCCCAGGCTGTCGTCGGCCCACTGCAGCTCAGCGTCTTCCTCTGCCTCATCTGCTTCCTGCTCCTTCCTCCTCGGGCGTTGATCCCAAGAGGACACCTCGATCAACATCCTAAGCTGTAATTCCCACCTCAGTATCTGCCTCACAGCATCTGCCCATCTGCGCTGGCCACGTGGGCCCAAACGGGACCCATCTGTGCAAATCATTTCTCTGCTTGATGCAAGAGGTCCATCATTCAAGATTTGATAAATGGGTCCAATGGACAAACAACGTCCATAGGAAAAAAAAATTAATATCCACACCTATCTTGGCAAGAGTTTATAATCTAGTAGGGGAGACAGCTTTCACAGTGTGGTGTTGGAGAAAACTTTTGAGAGTCCCTGGGAGCAAGGAGATCAAACCAGTCCATCCTAAAGGAAATCAGTCCTGAATATTCATTGGAAGGACTGATGCTGAAGCTCCAATGCTTTGGCCACCTGAGGCAAAGAGCCAACTCGTTGGAAAAGACCCGGATGCTGGGAAGGATTGAAGACAAAAGGAGAGGGCAGTAGAAGATTAGCTGGCACCACCAACTCAATGGACATGAGTTTGTGCAAACTCTGGGAGATAGTGAAGGACAGAGGAGCCTGGCAGGCTACAGTCCATGGGTTTGCAAAAAGTCAGACATGACTTAGCGACTGAATGACAACAACAAAGAGGGGATAGCCTAAATACACAAAAAGATGATCTGAAATATTATATAATTGCTCTTGCTCAATAGCATATAATAACTGACAACTCTCAGAGGACTTTGTGATATTGGGATTTAGGAGAAAGGAATACTGGTTTTAGGACAAAGTGGCTGTTTGGGGGTCATCAAGGTTGATGACCATTCCCTACAAGCTATTGTCCTTCCTTGATAGTGAATTTACCAGTATTTAAAGAGCCCTCAGCCTGCAAATGAACTTGACTCCAAGTGGTCTTTCTATGTCTCCATGCCTCCCCCGATGAAGCTACCAGACAATTTGCCACGGCAAGAGGTAAAAAAATATTTCCACAAATAACTTTTGCTGCCAGATTTGCCCTACTTGGCCCCTTCTTCCAGTTGCTTAGGCGCTCAGAGTGTCTCAGCTTTTCCCATCCAAGCTCCAAGGCATTGGCATCCGTCGAAGGCGCCCTGCCCTTCTTTCTTATTGCTGGGCTGATTTGTAGGCTCAGCCCTGCCAATTCCAATCGCTAAAGATAGGTCTTGGTCCCGTCCGGATCTGCCTTATTTCTTCAGAGGTTTCCTCAGTTGACCTCGATTTTCCTGGCATCCACCTTGCCTCCACTTCTACTTCTTAATTCTCATCTCCCTTTTGCTTCTCTTAGATTTTATCACCCTCTGTGAGCTCCCGGCTTCTATCCAGATCTAGCAGGATTTGCTCTGTCTCAGCACAAAACCACAGCCCAAGGAAAAGGCCAAGGGCACATTAACTGCATGACCTTGAGCAAGTCCCAGGATCCTGCTCGTCATTCAGTGGTCTTATTTATAAAATTAGGATGCTAGTCCCCACCTCTCATAGATGATAATGATGATGATTCATGAACTGGCTTGGAAGGAAGAGTCTCCACGAAGCAAAAACAAAACTCAGAGTCCTAGCACTGTCCTCGTAATTTATGAAGTGTTTATGCCAGGTACCATGCAACGCTTTATCACAACATATAACCTTCCAGTAGAAACTCTGAGAAGCTAAATGACCAGAAGTGGTGCCGGTTGGTACTAAAAATGTAACTTGGCTTCTGCTCTGTCTTGATCCCAGATGCGTCAGCTCCGTCTTCCTCTCCATTCCTGCACATGGTCACGTCCTTCCCCACTTCCCTTGTCCATTCCTCCTCCCACCTCCTTCGAGGTGAAGCCTTGGATGCTAAGTCGCCTCAGTCATGTCCTGACTCTTTGCGACCCTATGGACTATAGCCCGCCAGGCTCCTCTGTCCATGGGATTCTCCAGGCAACAATACTGGAGTGGGTTGCCATGCCCTCCTGCAGGGGATCTTCCTGACCCAGGGATTGAATCTGGGTCTCTTACGTCTCCTGCATTGGCAGGCAGGTTCTTTACCACTAGCACCACATGGGAAGCCCAGGTTAAACCTTAGGAGCATATAACTCATATAGGAACTTCCCTGGTAGTCCAGTGGCTAAGACTCCATGCTCCTAAGGCAGAGGGCTGGGGTTTCATCCCTAGTTGGGGAACTAGATCCCACATGCTACAACTTAAGATCCTGCAAGCCACAGCAAAGATTGAAGACCCCAAGAGCCTCAACTAAGAAGGGGCAAAGCCAAATAAATAAATATAAAACATTTTTTTAAAGCATATAACTTAAAAAAAAAAAAGCGTATAACTTGTGCAAAGTGCCCAGTTTACCTAACTCCAATCAAATCTCTGTGAACAATTCCCCTGCCCAGCCAACCTTGGGAGTCAGGTAAGGAAAAGCATCAGGGGCAGTGTCTTAGCTGCTAGGATGGGGAGTTAGTCTTCTATATTAGAATTAACAACAAGACTAGAACTGGAAAGCTGGAGAAAGACCACTGTCAAAGCCAGGATTACAAAAAGCAGGATTGCTAATCTGAATAAGACAGAAAAGGTGGTCTCAGATATCAAATCAAAGTAGGTGTGAAAACAAGGAGGGCTAATGAACAAATGATTCTGAAACACACAAAAAGAGTTAAGTTGAACAATTTACAAGAGTGCTTGGATATATGAATTTTCAAAACACATTATTTTTTAATGAAGATGGAATTAACATGCCATAAATTTCGCCATTTCATATAATGGGGAAGATCCCCTGGAGGAGGGCATGACAACCCACTCCAGTATTCTTGCCTAGAGAAACCCATGGACTGTAGCTCCTACCGTCCATGGGGTTGCAACGAGCTGGACATGACCGAAGGGACTTAGCAAGAGCATATAGAGGGAACTTGTTGCTCATGAATATTGGTTTTAAAGCAAATGAACAGCATTTGCCCAGTGAAGTTAGATTACTGTCTTATTGAGATTTAGATGTTGATTGATCTTTGGAATGAAGAATTTGGGTTCAATAATTTCTCCCTTCTTAGCAAGCGATTATCTTCTAATGGCCAGTCTTATATCATCATGTGAAAATGATAATAAGTCTCCATGGCAATTATCTCTGTGCAAACTGTGAGATGCACTTCTAACTTTCATCTTTTCCAACACAGTTCACCAGTTAGCTTGCCTTTCTGGCCAGTTTCTTTGAAAGTGAGAAGTCCACCCAAACAGGCTTCTTTCTTTGAACATACATCTTGAAGTTTCACTAATTCATTGTGCAAACATTTTATGAAGGTCCTGTGTTGTGTGAGGTACACTGTTATATAAAAGTTGACACACTAAGGCCTCTGTCTTCAGGGATCCTATGATTTAGTAAATGTGTATGTGTGCGCGCTTAGTCACTCAAGTGTGTCCCACTCTTTGCGACCCATGAACTGTAGCCCGCCAGCCTTCTCTGTCCATGGGATTCTGCAGGCAAGAATACTGGAATGGGTAGCCATTCCTGTCTCCAAGGGGTCTTCCCAACCCAGGGATTGAACTCGGGTCTGCCACATTACAGGCAGATCCTTGACCGCCTGAGCCAGCAGAGAAGCCCATTTTAATAATCAGATATAGATAATAAAACAGAAGCTAGGTGCAAACACAAAGGAAGCTTAGAAACAATGTTTGTGAGTTCAGAGAACCATGAGGTATTTAGAAGACTGGCAGACGTGTTCTTTTGAGGGGATTCCCTGGTGCTCCAGTGGTAAAGAATCCTCCTGCCAATGCAGGAGACACGGGTTCAATCCCTGGGCCGGGAAGATCCCACACGCTGCAGGGCAACTGAGCCCGTGTGCTGCAGCTATAGTCTGTGCTCTCGAGCCCGGAGCCGCAACTACTGAGCTCATGTGATGAAACCACTGCGCCTGCGCTCTGCAGCGAGAGAGCCAGCTCGGCGAGAAGCCCGCCCACCCCAACTAGAGAGCAGCCCCTGCTCACTGCAGCCAGGGCAAAGCTGCGCGGCGACGCAAGGCCCGGCCCGGGCAACAATGAACAAATGAATGAAAGTGCTTAAACGCGTTCTGTTAACATGCTTGTGTCTGTCTGATGGGCCCTACAGGTATCAGAACAGATCATTTTTCCCTTTTTGGTTTAATCTACAAGATGGTCAGAGCCAATTTCTGTGGTCCCTCACTAGTCATATGGTACTTTGACCTACAGTTCAGATTTGATACCTCTATGGAAACTCCCAATTTTTCTCCTATCGCCACTTTTATTTTTCTCATCAGCTGCTCTTATTTTTATTTTTAGCTTACTTTTATGTATCATCTTCAGCCATCTAAAAATATACCTTACACGAAGTGGGATGTAAGGAATGATGCTAAAAATAATTCTGAGAAAGGCACAGTAAATGCACCTGTTCACTCAGAGCAGCTATGTTTTTTAAGTCTCATCATATCATTTAGCCAAACATTGCAAAGGATGTTAATTACATGGGAGAAATAATTTTATTCCCAGTATACTGATTCGCACACTCTAATTTGAACTGTTTGTGGGATCACAGAGATTCACATAAAGGAAAAACAAAATAAACTCAGTACAGAATTTGAAAGCAGTTAATGTGTGGTCTATGTTGACTTTGCTGCTCAGATCCTAATCTGTAGGGGCTCAGTTCATGTACATAAAGGTAAAGGTCTCCTGCACAGAGGAAAAGGCAATCCTCATAGAGGTAACCTACAGTCCTGTCTCTTGGTTGAGTCTGAGAATCAATAAGCAGGCAATGTTTCTGAGCTGAAGTCCACTGCCTAGACATTTTGCATGTAGGCTTTTTTTTTGTTTGTTTTTGAAGTCTTTACTGAGTCTGTTACAACAGTGCTTCTGTTTTACATTCTGGCTGTTCAGCTGAGAGGCACATGTGATCTTAGCTCCCCAACCATGGATCAAACCCGAGCCCTGGAAGGCAAAGTCAGAATTGCTGGAGCACCAGGGAGGTCTGTGCAAGCATCCTGACTTTGTTCCTCAGATCCATCCTAAAGGCTGCTTCTCCCCGCATCGCTGAGAATAAGCAAAACAAGGCATGGGTCGTAACACAGCACTCAGGGCTCTTTGCACGTGCTGACTCCTGGGTCTTCTCACCAAGCCCACGGAGCAGGGTCTATTTACTTTTATCCTCACTTTATAATTGAAGAAATCCCAGAGGAGTTACATAAACTTCCCCAGGTTGTACAATGAGTGATGGAACCGGGACGCAAACCCCAGCGATCTGACTCCAGAGTTTGTACCCTCAACCACTACACTGAAAAAAAAACCCAAATTTATTTTGCTAAACAAATGACAGACATTTGTGTCCCACACCGATCGATGTCTGTGCTCCTGAATTTACACCATATGGCCTTAGGATCCAGGCCAAATTGCACCTACTGTGTGCACCCTTTCTGTGTGTGGGATTCAGGCAGAATGAGTTACTCTGCCCCCGGGCCTTCCTAGCATGTTCTCTCTCTCTCACGATTTACACGTAAGTCCGTGCTCACAGAAGTGCCACTCCGCCAGCACTGCTCGCGTGGAAACGGGCTGTGTATGAGAAAGCAGCCGCTGTTGCGCAAGGCTCTGTGAGCTGCGGGCTCCTCTGTTAGAGCAGCTCAAATAATCATCCCACGAGGATCCAGAGAAACGACAGATGCTGTCTGCTTGGCTTTGGTCAGTCAAGCACCTGCCAACGAATAAGCCCTTACTTGGTGCTTACTGTCCTGCTAGGTGCTGTAGGGCACAAAGAAATAAAACCTCTTTGCGACCCCATAGACTCCACGGGCCATGGGATTCTCCAGGCGAGAACACTGGAGTGGGCAGCCTTTCCCTTCTCCAGGGGACCTTCCCGACCCAGGAATCAAACCGGGGTCTCCCGCACTGCAGGCAGATTCTTTACCAGCTGAGCTACCGGGGAAGCCCCAGCATTGACATATATATGCTATCACGTGTAACACAGAGAGCTAGTGGGGAGCTGCCGGGCAGAACAGGGAGCTCAGCTCGGGGCTCCGGGCTGAGGGTGGGACGCGGCGTGGCGGGGAGCCTCGAGGGGCGGGGATATCTGTGTGCAAACGGCTGATTCATATGGTTCTACAGCAGAAGCCAACACAACACTGTAAAGCAATTCTACTCCAATAAAAAAATGCTTTCAGAATATTTCGGATTTAAAAACAAACAAAAAAAACCCAACTATGGCGCCTACCTCCACGTTTCTGGGAAGGCAGTGGATCATAAGAACACTGTTAAGTGCTGACATGTACAGAAATGCCACTAAGTTAACGTTTGGGAGAGTGGTTTGTCCACAGAGGCTGGTGAAGTCAGAAGGGCTTCATTCGATGAGCTGGACGTTGACCTTGGCTCGAAGCCCAGGAGGAACTGGGATCTGTGCAGGGTCTCCCAGGAAGGAGGGGGCCCTTGCAGGAAGCAAACGTGAGGAAATGCCAGGTGTAAGTGAGAGATGGTGAGGCCTCTGCCCCACAGAAGCAGAGAGTCTTGCTGAGGAGTGCTGGTCACCCAGAGAAGCACCCAAGCCCACGTCAGACCCGGACAAGCCTGGGGAGCAGGCGGTTATTTCAGCCGGTTGAGTTCAGCACAGCAGTCCAGCCTCAACCCCGACTGGAGAAAAGTTCTTCAGCAAATTCTCCTTTGGGTCTTTCTCTTTGAATATCTACTTCTTATTTGTGTCCCCCGCTTGCACACTTCTTTCTGGGACTTGTGAACAGACACTCAGATTCAACTCTAAGCACATCCCCCACCCCCGTGGCTCACTCCCATCTCACACATTTATTTTGTGTTCATTATTTTCATTCTACTATCATGTGTAAATCTTACTTCAAACCCCCACTTTTATCTTGGGTTATTTTTTATGAAGCTTCTGCTGCACATGAAAGGATTTCCTTCCTTGCTCATTTATAATAGAACAGGGACTTCAGGGACTTTGGATTCTCAGATAAAACATCATCCGCACCGTCCCTTGTTTTAACCCCTGGCCTCCTCTGGCTACCTTAGTGTAACTCTCTTGTTCAGCATCTCTGTCTGTCTCTTGGCCACTTGCTACAAGGCTCCAGCCAGCATTTCCTGCAGCACTCAGTCATGCCACGGTAATAGTTTTTCCATTGAAAAATACCACAAGTACAATATTTCCAATGGAAATACCACAAGAACAGTGTTTCCACTGAGCGTACCGCAACGAGAGTGCTTTAGTGGTATCTAAATTCTGAGATGAACGCGTAATGTTCATCTTGGATTCATTATAACTCGAGCCCCTACTTTCTGGAAAGCGCTGAAACGGGGATGGAATTTTTATTTGTAGTTAAAAAAATACAATAAAAATAAAAGCTGGGTGATGCCAAGACAACTTTGCACTTGCTTTTGTGAGTAAAATATAAATAGATTTAGCAAGTGGAAGAATGAGGAAAAACTTCATAAAAACGTACAGAGAGGCTTAACAGCTGGGAAAGGGAGAATGCGTGTGTGTGTTTGTGTGTGTGTGTGTGTGTGTGTGTGTGTGATAACATTTAAGGCCGTTCAGCAGCTGGGGAACCAACAACCTGTAAAAACATTTAACATTTCCAGCCACTCAGTGGCTGGAAAACCAAGTTCTCATAAAATCGATTTAACATTTTGGTTGCTGTTGAAGACATTTAATGCATGCATGTTTATATATCTCTGTTTATACTATAGCCCCATGGATTTCAGTGGGTTTTAGTGGTCTTAAATTGGAAGGGACCATTTGAAACGGTTGAGAATATATAGCATTTTTGCACCACTGGCAATAAAGATGTTTACCAACACATAGAGAATGCCTCTAGACATGTGAGTAAGTGTACCTAGAGTCTGATGAATTACACTCTCTTTATTAACTTTTGCATTTGTACCGTATCACTAATCTGCAATGTCCTACTTTTGAAAGTCTTTTTTTTTTTTTTTTACAAAATTTCCAGTTGGAATAATTCTCTTATTTTCCAGGAGTTTAAGACTAAGCTTCTTAAATCCTGATCTGCCTGTAGTTTGGCAAACAAAATTATCTGTCAGGATAGCCCAATTTTTTCCATTTCCCTTGTTATGTCTTAAATCAGTGCAGTTAAAGAGGGTGACATTTTGCTATTTTTTCTTCCAGTTCTTTTTTCCCCCTCTTGGTTAGTTCCACAAAATGAATTTGATGAGCAACAGGTTAAAGAGAATCCCTTTTTTTTTTTTTTTTTAATTTGGGAGGATGGAGGGTTGGTATTGAAAAAAAGTAAGTGGAATTTTTAAAAATTTTCCTTGAAACTTTTAAAGTTAATAATACTGGAACAAGCTATATTAGAAAGGCACAAAAATTCTAACATGCAGCCCCCATGATTTATAGATGTGTGACCTTGAGGTTAAAGAAGTCACAGTATCTTGAAACTTCATGTTTCTACTCATAAAATATAGATAGTTGGATTTCTTTTACCTACTCTTCAGATAGCTTTGAGGTTCAAATAATGTACTAGGTAGAAATGTGTTTAGGTTGGCTTTGTATGGGTCAAAGGCAATCGACTCCAGTATTCTTGCTTCAAGAATCTCTTGGACAGATGAGTCTGGTGGGCTACAGTCCATGGGGTCACAAAGAGCTGGACATGACTGAAGCAACTTAGCATGCACAAAGACATGAAATATTATCATAACACAATAATAAAGCTATAACTCTCATGAAAACTTGGGCACATTAAAAGCAAAAGCTTAATCAAAATGATAAGGATGTATATGTTCCTAGGTCTCCACAAGTGGAAGATGAGAGCTAGAAAAATTACAAGATCTACAGACTGACTGGTCATGCAAACATTCATCACGTTATCCATGCTGAATCCTGGCTGTTATTTTCATTTGTTTTCTTCTCTAAGCAGAGGCTTCAAGAGGACTAAATACTTTTAACCTATTTATTTTACTTAAGGTTTGAATCATTTTTACTCTTGGAGAAAGGCTTTATGATTATTTATATCGGGGTTTTCTCAAAGCAACTCAGGGGAGTAAGATCCTAGATTATTATTGTATATTAGTAATATTTCACTACTTCACAGCAAATAAGAAATAGAATTTTTCTCTTCCTCCTCTTTCTCCTTCTTTCTTCCTTCTTTTACTTCTTTGTATTCTAGGGACAGAATCCACATAGAAAAAATGACTGCAACTACCCCTTTCCCACAAGTCACTTTTATGGCTTGGAACCCAGATGATATTGTTATATTTTGTGTCATGAAACTCAGATGATATTATTATACTCAGTGTCATGGCCTCAGCTAAGGTCCCCAACCCCAGTGAATAAACTCCCTTTAACAGACAAACAGATACAAAGATTTGAAATCACAGTTCTCTGGATTTCTAGGCCACTGATCCTTTCAAATTAAAAACAAATATCGATAGCTCCATAACCTCTAATTCCAGCAAGGAAGGCCCAGAGTCAGCCCTTATTTTATTCATTTTATAACTGATGCAATGGTGAATGGTATTGTTTCCTTAATTTCTCTTTCTGTTTTCTTATTGTTAGTGTATAGGAATGCAAGAGAATAGGTCCAAGTAGTAGTACAAATAAAACATGATGAAAATAAAATTGTTCAATGTCATTCATTTGAGAGATCTTTCTCCCGAGAAACCCCACTCCCTTCTAACAGTTGCGGGCACGCGTGTTCAGCTGCTGGGTCGTGTCTGACTCTGTGCGACCCCGTGGACTGTAGCCCCCCCAGGCTCCTCTGTCCATGGGGTTCTCCAGGCAAGAATCCTGGAGCGGGTGGCCACTTCCTCCTCCAGGGGGTCTTCCCGACCCGGGGACTGAGCTGGGTCTCCTGGGTCTCCTGTACTGGCAGGAGGATTCTTTACCACTGAGTCACCTGATGAACACAGATCTGAGGGCGGAATGAGACTGAACTCGTCCATCCCTCCACAAAGATGCTCACTCGGTGCTCGAGACCAGCACACATTTCGGACGTTGTATCAGGAGAGAGCAGCGCTGACACAGGGCTTCCCAGGTGGCTCCGTGGTAAAGGACCCGCCTGCCGTGCAGGAGACGCAGGTACAAGGGTTCGATCCCTGGGTCGGGAAGATCCCCTGGAGGAGGGCATGGCCACCCACTCCAGCGTTCTCGCCTGCAGAACCCCATGGACAGAGGAGCCTGGTGGGCCACAGTCTATGGGGTCACAAAGAGTCAGACACGACTGAAGCGACTCAGCACGCACACACATATATACACTACCCTGTGTAAATAGAGAGCTAGCGGGGGGCTGCTTTGTAGCGCCGGGGGCTCAGCTCGGCGCCCTGTGATGACCGAGAAGGGTGGGATGGGGGGGCGGGAGGGAGGGTTAAGAGGGAGAAGATGATGTCTGCACATCGCTGAGTCATGTGGTTATACAGCAGAAATCGGCACAACATTGTTAAGCAATTAACACTCCAATTTAAAAGTATATCCTATGATAAACCGTAACGGAAAAGAACATTAAAAAAGAATGTGTATGTACGTATAACCAAATCACTCTGCTGTGTAACAGGGACTTGCACTACTGTAAATCAGCTATACTTCAATAAAAATAAATAAATAAGGAAATGAAAAATAAAGAAAAGACCCAACAACAGCATGCCTTCCTGGTAAGTCATGGATATTTCGACCTCATAGAAAACCAAAGAAAAGAAGTGTTTTTTAAAAACATGTAAACTAGAGAGGCGTGAACTAATGCCACAAAAATTCTCAACTAATCCCTGGGTTCCAGGTCACCAGGCACGGTTTCCACAGGGCCCAAACCGCCGTCCCAGGCGCCCTCCCTGGAAATGTCCAAACAGCGCAGGGTGACCACCGACCCTGGTGCTATGCAGTCATACTTCCTGCGGGAAGTGGCAAGACTTTGAGAGTGAAGAGACAGCCAAAGTTCCAAGCTTGTAAACAAGATAAATCATGAGCCTGTGTGGCAGCCCCAGGAGAAGGGAACGGGGGTGCGGGGTGACACTCTAACTCGCCCTGGCTTCTCCTCCTTCTGCTGCTACTAAAGCCAAAGCGAGCTTCTTCTAGACCCGTGGAGTGCTGGGCGAGGGATGGTACCCATTCTTAGGCTTCCTGAACGTAAGCATGTAACACAGCGTCATCTTGGAGGCACTGAATTGAAGAGAGAGAGGATTGCAGAAGGCAGTGGTCTCCTCTTATTCACACTTCTCTGATGTAAGGGAACACGAAACTCTCATTAGGAAGAGGGTCTAAACAATCAATAGCTAACGAACGAGGGTTAGCCCGAGAGTCTACATCTCAAATTTATGAGATTCAAGAAAATCTAAACGTTCGGTGGAATGTGATTGAGCAAAACAAGTCATTTACCCATCTCACGGGTAGTGCTTAATTTATAAACATTGTGGCTGCTGGCCAAGGACTTCAAAATCAGAGATGAAAGTGTAGAGATGAAAGAGACCAACAGTGTAAGAACACAAGAATAAGAAACAGCAAGAGGCTCTAGTGAAGATACAGTTGGATCCAGGAAGGGGTGGGGGGAAACTAAAATGAAAGAAGAGGAGGGCAGGGAGAGCAGAGGAGAAACTTCTGGAAAAAGATACTCTCTTGGCAAGATGAATGGAAAATAAAACTGCAGAATGAAAGACTGCTTAAAAGAGCAGTCCCTAATCCTCTGCCAGCAACGGGCTAATTTGTATTTCTGGAACTAGCAGAAAGGATGTCAGCTGAAACCCATGTTAGAGTCACCTTGCAGAAATGTTCCCCCGCACATGTGAAGTCAGGGGGAATGAATGGAGGCTTCCTGGAGTGGAGGATGCCTGCAAGAACTGCGAGCGTCCCATTCCTGACTGCCAGCCTCAGAGCATATGCTCTTTCCTTCTGCCTGCGCAGAAAAGAAACAGGGCCTGGCCTGTCCATTAAGATCTCAATCTGGCCCCGAGGGGAGGGCGTTAGCACCCATCCAGCTGTAAATGCTTCTTGAAAGCAGGATGAAGGGCTTAAGCTTGACATAGAGAAAGATTTCCCGGCGGGCTGTCGGACAGACAGCTGAACAAGCTGTCCGCACTCCAGACTGACATTCTCCTTCTCCACTTCGCTTTGTTAGTGTGAATGGTAATCCGTTCAGGCTGATCTTGGTTCACACTGCTGTTCATATCATTTCACTGTTGTCGTTGTTCAGTTGTAAGTCGTGGGGAAGGGGGTGGAATTCACAAAAACGGCAGGGCCGAGAAATGAGGCTATCTGAGGCAAGACAACTATTTGGTCCAGGAAAGTCCTTCAAACCAGCTTCTTCAGGCAAATATTTTATTTATCTATGAAACTGTCTCCTGTCAGGATAATCCCTTTCCTATCTGAGCAAGCGATTGACTTACCAAAAGTCATTGTGCTCACCTAGACTTGATTCAGGACTCTGCCGCCCATCCTGAACGATGATGTCATGTATTTTCCTAATCCTATTCAGTTCCCAGCCTTGAAAGATTTACCTTTAGCCACTTCAGTCCAAATCTCCAAGCTCCAAATAGCTTACTTTGACTTACGTCAAGACGTAGATCTAATAAATTCAGTTTCTGTAACCAACAGGTTTGGGGGTGGTCTCTTCAGGAGTTGGTCGCAGACAGAGGAAAGGCGTGTTTGGCTCCTTAGAGACACAAAACTGACTTAGCCCCACCTCTCAGGATTCTGCTGCATGTCATCTTGTTATAAATTGTTTCTGTCCACTTGACGCCAACACCACACTTGCAGAACTACACTTTCCTAAATATTACCTGGGACTCTGCATCTCCCAACTTGGTTGCTTTCCAAGATTTTTCTTGGCTAATTTTGGTCCTTGGTATTTCCAAAGTCAGTTTTCTGGAGTCAGTTTTCTGATTTCCAGCAACATCACCCAGAATTCTACTCAATCTAATGGTCAACTGGGGATAAACTAATCTGTAAACTATTGGGACCTTCTAAATGCATATATTTAATTAAGTTCTATTTCTCTCACTAAGGCTTTATAGTTTTTTTCGTAGCTGTTTTGTACATCTATCATCACATTTATTCCTAAGTATTTTACATGTTTTGAATAAGTTACAAATGGTATCTTTTTTCTATTTTCTCTTTGTTGTATTCCGAGATCGTGCTAAAATGGCTCATTAAGGCAAATTCCTTATCTGTTAGGGATTAGCTACTTAAGCAATCACGTCATCTGTGAATAAAGATCATTTTATTTCTTTCCAAACCGTGCATGTGTGTAAATACTTTTTTGCTAGCAGAGTAGTGTTTGTCCTTCCTGCAATATATCTGATCTATGTGCTTTGGGTGGTCTCTTGCAGACCTGACAGTTGACAGAAGCAAGATCTATTTAAGTCCTTTGAAACAGAAGACCTGAGCTCTCTGTTACAGCATAATTTTCAAAAGGAAAAAATTACGACTTTCATGTTGTTGTTCAGTTGCTAAGTCATATCCTACTCTTTGTGACCCCATGGACGGCAGCACGCCAGGCTTCCCTGTCCTTCACTGTCTCCAGAGTTTGCTCAAACTCATGTCCATCGAGTCAGTGATGCCATCCCACCACCTCATCCTCTGTTGCCCCTTCTCCTCCTGCCCTCAATCTGTCCCAGCATCAGGGTCTTTTCCAGTGAGGCGGTCGTTCACATCAGGTGGTCAAAGTATTGGAACTCCAGCTTCAGCATCAGTCCTTCCAGTGAATAAGCAGAGTTATTTCCTTCAGGATTAACTGGCTTAATCTCCTTGCAGTCCCAGGGCCTTTCAGAGTCTTCTCCACACCACAATTCGAAAGCATCTGTTCTTCGGTGCTCACCCTTCCTTATGATCCAACTCTCACAGCCAAACACGACTACTGGAAAAGCCGTAATTTTGACTGTATGGACCTTTGTTGGCAAAGTGATGTCTAAAGGTATGTCCCTAAATAAGCAAAACCAAATAACTTCTAATCTCTAAGTACTTAGAATGAAGACACATGCTGACTGACATCCCTATTCACTGGAGGCAGAATACAGCCTTAAAGTTGGCAAAGGAGGCCTGGAAGCGGTAGGACTTGCAGGCTCTAACTTTCTTTACCTCCTCATTGCCAGGGATGCAGCCGACTCTCAATAAATATATGTCTGATGCAATTGTTAAGCTAGAAAAATATGTTTCTGATAATCACTCACTAACACACTGAATGCCAATTTATTCTGTTGATTTCAGTAAGATTTTCTCTTCTAATACATGCTAGCCAGAGAAGTCTGCAAGTGTATTATTTGAATTCAGATCTTTTTATCAGGATATTTCTTTTGTAGTTCCTTATTATAACACTTCTGCTCCTTTGGCTTACAAATGTTTTTATTGACACAGTAATGAATCCTGGAAAATTATTTTATAGATAAAGATGTAGATAGACATGTATATAAAGATATAAATGCAGATACGGATGTAGGTACAATAGATAAACAGAATGTCTGTCTATCTACCTATCTACCTATGACATTTTTCATTGTTATCCCTGTGTTATATCTTTCTAGTATTTCCATTTGGTTCTTTTATTTCCATTTCTTTTCTAAAACTATCCATCTAGTACTTACACTTTTCCAGTAGTCATGTTTGGATGTGAGAGTTGGGCTATCAAGAAAGTTGTGTGCCAAAGAATTGATGCTTTTGAACTGTGGTGTTGGAGAAGACTCTTGAGAGTCCCTTGAACTATAAGGAGATCATACCAGTCAATTAATTATAAAGGAAATCAGTCCTGAATATTCA
Source organism: Odocoileus virginianus (assembly GCF_023699985.2). NCBI lineage: Eukaryota > Metazoa > Chordata > Mammalia > Artiodactyla > Cervidae > Odocoileus > Odocoileus virginianus. The sequence continues at coordinate 57,608,298 of NC_069690.1, forward strand.
TTGGAAGGACAGATGCAGAAGCTGAAACTCAAACATTTTGGCCACCTGATGCGAAGAACTGACCCATTTGAAAAGGCCCTGATGTGGGAAAGATTGAAGGCAGGAGGAGAAGGGGATGCCAGAGGATGAGATGGTTGGATGGCATCACCGACTTGATGGACATGAGTTTGAGCAAACTCTGGGAGTTGGTGATGGACAGGGAAGCCTGGTGTGCTGCAGTCCGTGGGGTCGCAAAAAGTCAGACACAACTGAGCAACTGAACTGATACTGAAAACTTATACTTACTTTCTTTTTCAGAACTTTTCATAGTTACATTAAATTGCATTGATAAGTTCCAACATCTGTGTCATATCTGAGTTGTTTCTGTTCCTTGTGTTGTGTCTTGGCAGTGTGTTGTGTGGAGTTTGTTTGATTTTTTTTAGTATGCCTTGTAATTTTTTCTTGAAAGTCACACTTTTTGTGTAGACAGCAAAGATCGAGGTAAACAGACTTTTATGCCTGGAAATGGGCTCATGTTTCTTTCTGCTGAGTCTTTGGTTTGGGGTTTGAATCAGTCAAGGGTGAGAGTTGAGACGGGTTTGGGGTTTGCATTGCAATCCTCACCAAGTGCACCCCAAGCTTCAGCTTCCCTTCATGTTGAGGGTGGTGCCTGGTTTCCCAGAGGTTCTCTCCTCCTCCATTTCTGTTCAACTCCCAGCTTTAAGCCTCCTCGTCACGCTGTGAGTCAGGAGGCTTTTTCTCCTGCAGTTTCCCACTGTACTTGTTATTCAGTGCTGAACCCACTGCTTAGGGTGGGAGGGGACACTCTTGCTATTCTGGATAAACCTCAGGTGCAGACACGCACTGTGTCCCCGGGCCGTGGGGTCTGACCCTCTGAGCTCCTGCCCGGCCCCCAGCCCTCATTCCCAGTTTACACGCCTGGCCCCCTCCGGGCTTACAGGACTCTTGTTGTCACTCCCGTTCCCAGCTGCAAAGAGTTTTGAGCAGTGACCTAAAAGCTAGGAAGCTCCTCCCCGGTCCTGAGTCCCAGGGCACACGGCTCTCACTGCAAGTGAAGTGGGGCGCACGCCCCCCAACAGTGACCACAGTCCACTCCTGCCCTCCCACCCTGCATGGCTACGGATGCCTCCTCAGGACCCTCACCCATATTTTTTGTGAGCATCCGGAGGAGTCCAGAGCCTACCAGTGGATGTAAACTATTCCCATATTGGCTGCCCCTGAAACCTCCACAATCTCTTCAGCCTGTGCATGGATGCATGCTAAGTTGTTTCAGTCATGTGCGACTTTGCAATCCCACAGACTGTGGCCCGCCAGGTTCCTCTGCCCATGGGATTCTCCAGGCAAGAATACTGGAGTGGGTTGACATTTCATACTCAGGGGAGCTTCCCGACCCAGGGATCAAACCCAGGTCTCTTATGTCTCCTGCATTGGCAAATGGGTTCTCTACCACTCAAATGCATGACCCCCAAATGCATGAACAGTTCTAGCTGAGTTCTTTGGCCTGTGTCCATGGTTGTTTGCCCCAGGTAAGCAAGTGCTGCCTGCAGGTGTCTGTCTGTCCTTAGATTTGGGGCTCGCTCGTAGCCCTGAAACCCCTGCTCTCTGATGAGTTTATGAAAAATCATGACACCAGTTTGCCCAACACTTTTTGTGGATGGGAAGCTACATTCTTCCTAGCTGACTCCAAGTAGTAACCAGAAGTCAGAGAGGAAGGTTTCAATCTTTTTCAGCATCGGGGTCTTTTCCAATGAGTCAGCTCTTCACATCAGGGGGCCAAACTATTGGAGCTTCAGCATCAGACCTTTAATGAATGTTGAGGGTTGATTTCCTTTAGGATTGACTGGTTTGATCTCCTTGTTGTCCAAGGGACTCTCAAGAGTCTTCTCCAGCGCAATAATTTGAAAGCATCAGTTCTTTGGCGCTCAGCCTTCTTTATGGTCCAGCTCTCACATCCATACATTGCACCCAGAAAAACCACAGCCTTGACTATACGGACTTTGGCATTAGTGATACGACCATAGAAAAATAAGTAGGCAATCAAGTTTAAAATAGGATCATCTTTCTTCTCCATTTTCCTAGTGTCTGGAGTTTCCGAAGCTCTGGGCTTTAATTTTCACAGAAACTCCATTGTGCCTTGGTTACGAGTCACTTTGCACAATTATTCTCAAATCCAGCCCGGTGCTGGGTTCCTGATCTGTGCTGAGCGCTGGCCTCTTGGCTCCCCAGTGCCATCCCCTCACTTTCCCTGCCCACCCCACCCACCCTCATGCCTGGGTCCTTGGCTTTTCCCAAAGCATCATGGGGATGGAACACACGTACCCGTGAGAGCCAATCCAGGTCATCCTGCCTGTTCCCACGGTCTCAGCAGCCCCTGTGGATAAGTACATCTTCTGTACCTGTCATCAGCCAAACTTTTCCTGATTTAAACTTTGTAACGAACTTCAGGAGCCTCTGCCTTTTCAAACTTTCCACAAGAAACCCTTAGCATTGCCAAATAAATCTGCCTGTGCCATAAATTACAGCGGCACGATCTACGTGACCGAGGCTGAATCTGCAGGGGTACTGAACTCAGAACAAGTCGGTTTCATATCTGAATTCACCCTGGAATTACAGGCAGTTTTTTATTTTATTTTATTTTGCAATCTGCTTGCATTCTACCTTTTCTTCCCCAAGTTTCAATGGTGTAAAACTGCGGTCACTTTTACTGACAAGTTTAGGTGGGTGGTAATGAGGCTTCCCTTGAAAGTAATCTGTCTTGTTTCATTCTGAGAGATGAGTTTCCACTATTAATTATTCACCTGGCATCCGCGTCACGACACCGTGACTCCAAAGCTGTCATTAGGAAATAGTTCACGTGTGAGTCAAATAACACCTTTTAGGGCTGATCGGTCTTTCTCTTTTTTCTGCCATCTCTTCTCCCCTCTCTCAACTTTCTTCGGATATAACTGACAAAATTGCAAGATATTAAACCATACCGCATGATGGTTTGATATATGAAATCATTGTGAAAGGATGTCCCCATGTCCCCCACTGAGTTAATTATCACATGCATCAGCTAATATAGTTACCTTTATTTTGAGAGAACATTTACATTCTATTCCCTTAGCACATTTCAACTACATAATGCAGCACTGTCAACTATAATCACCACGTTATGTATGAGATCCCCAGAACTTCATCTTGTAACAGCAAGATGGCTGTTCCTACCACAATGTATACCTTCAACAATACACCAAAAATGTACTTATTACTATTTTCCAAACACCTGTAAAGAAATAACTCTAATGTGAACAGGACATTTTCCTTAGTGGGAGTGCGCTCGTTCCCTCCTGATTCCCCATGATCTGTCAGTTAAATCATTTCTTTGTACTTGACTTTCAGTGTTTCCTCCTTATTTGAGAAGGAGATAGCTAACACCGCAAAAATTCCAAAGTCCCACATTGCATGTCCACCTGCAGCAGGTGTTCTTTGGGTAAATCTGCCCCAAAGTGTTCTGATCACCTTCTCACTAGAACAGACCCTGAACAGTACAGCCAGTTGCCCTCCACAGAGGTCCTCACAGTGCAAGCTCTGAAGACCTTTAATAGCAGTAATTACAGAGCGCTGTTGGCGACCGTGCCAAGTGCGGTGAAATTTCACAGCCGGACGGACTCTCCAGGATCACCCAGCACGACTATGCACCTCAGATGGGGTACTCAGGAGGGTAAAGCGACCTGTTCACAAACTGGGAGCTGAACACAAAGCTTTCCGCAGATCTCTCAACCTGCTCATCTCCCCTGTAATCTATTTGCGTGTCGATCTCATCTCTAAAGCAAATATGTATTGAATTCTACTCCAGGATAGGCTGTCTTCCAGTCAATCATAGGAGCGAAGAGCAAGACAGGTGCAGGCTGTCCCTTTGTGGCAGGTGCATCCCTGAGACTTCAGCAAAGCGCCCAAGGTCAGTTTCTGCGTCCAGTCATCATGGAAACGCAGAGAGGGGCGCCTGAGGACCACTGCGACCGTGGACCAGGATCCACTCCCAGAACCGCTGTCGCTTGTGGACACACATTGCTCCCATTCCAGGAGCATTTTTCTGAAACAGACTTGCCCTCTCACTTCTGATTCTAAACTTGAATCAAACCCCTGTTTTCACAGAGCCTCTGAAAAGCACCTAAAACTACTCAACACACCTTGAATCCTCACATTTGGTTGTGAATGTATTCAGGAAAAGGATGACCTTACCCCAAGCCCAAAAAGTCCTGAAAAGAGATAAAAGCATCTTCTCCGAGGACAGACAAGCACCTCTATTTGTATAGTGGTTCTCAGTGGAGGCAGTTTTGCCTCCCAGGAGATGTGTAGCTGTGTCTAGAGACAGCTGGAAAGGGGTGGTTCAGGCCCCAAGCGGGGAGAGTCCAGGGGTGCTGCTCACAGCCTTACAATACACAGCACAGTCCTCACCACTGACAAGCAGCCCAGAGCGTCAGCCCCAAAGGTCAACTGTGTCCTGGCTGAGAAACTCTTACCTAGAGCTCCGGTCACCTCATATACAAGTAACGCTAACCCATGAAGCTCTGTGGACCCTTCACCCACCCAGGGTAAACTGGTGTTTCTGCTTTATCCCCAGTGGACTCAAGCCCAAACCCTTTGGAGGACCCATTCAGCTCGCTCGGTCCAGTCTCATCCCTAATGAGGAACTGCAGTCTCTTGGTTGTGGTTTGGTCTCTAAGCCGTGTCCGACTCTTGCTACCTCATGGACAGAGGAGCCTGGCAGGCTATAGTGCATGGGGTTCTCCGGGCAAGAATACTGGCGTGGGTTGCCATTTCCTTCTCCAGGGCATCTTCCCAATCCAGGAATCGAACCTGGGTCTCCTGCATTGTAGGCAGATTCTTTACCAACTGAGCTACAAGGGAAGCCTATAGTCTGTTATCCAGACACATAAATGCTTACATAAAAATAAGGAGTGTCAGACTTCACTAGTGGTTCAGGGGTTAAGAATCCACCTGCCAATGGAGGGAACACAGGTTCAATCGCTGGTTCGGGTAAATCTCACCTGCGCAGAGCAGCTGAGCCATGAATCCCACCCAACGACTGAGCTCGCACGCCTCAAGCCCCTGCTCTGCAACAAAAGCCCGTCACAGTGAGAAGCCTGTGCGCAGCTACTAGAGAGGAGCCCCTGCTCGCTGCAACTAGAGACAGCCCATGTGAAGCAATGGGGACTCGGCACAGCCAAAAATACAAACAAATAAGGAGTCTCAACAATCAACACGAGGTGTATGCAACACCATTAGACTGCTTGGTGGTCTTCAATAGCACATGAAACTACTGTCAGCATTAGCTACATTTTCTTATACTTAATGATGAACAAGCTATAAGTTAAAAAGTCTATCTGTTTACAACCAGGATATATTTTCCCCCACAAACCTGCAAATGATTGCAGAGAAATGTTAACCTTCTGAGAAACGCAGTAATTGCATTTTAAGACAGAATACTCTCAACCCAGTTCTGAACTAAACCTACCCAAGAAGACACGATGGAGTAAGCTATTTCCTCTAAATATCATCAGTTCACCTCTTGAACGACTCTACACTTGTACCCTGCGGTTGACAAAAACAGAATTGGTAATGCCGAGGCAAGCTGATGAGTAAAGATCAGTCCTTTTAACACAACTGCTAAGGCACTAAATTATTACATACCACATACAGAGCTCACAGGATGAAAAAACCTGATATGCGTGGTCAAAAGTCACCCTTCTTATTGGATTCCCCCCGCGTGCTTCTTCGTGGGTCACAGCTCAGGTTCACGACCTTGGTGACAGGCGTCATTTTCCCCAGGCTGCGGTGGCGGTAGTCGCTCCGTCGAGTCTGACTCTTTGCGACCCCATGGGCTGGGGCCCGCCAGGCTCCTCTGTCCTTGGGACTCTCCAGGCCAGAATACTGGAGTGGGTTGCCATGCCCTCCTCCAGGGGATCTTCCCGACCCACGGATCAAACCCAGGTCTCCCCCATTGCAGGCAGATGCCATACTGTCTGAACCATCAGGGAAGGCCCTTCTCTGGGTTAAGATCCTTTTAAAAGTTCAAGCAGATGGACTCACACGGAAGGAAAACTGACCCCAGCGAGATCTCCAGATCAAGTCCCAAACCACGTCCCCACGGCCCTCTCTCCAAACTCCCCTGCAGGTGATCCTAGCCCTGGCACCACACGTCCCGGAAGGCTCCTGTCACTCACTGACCCTCGCCTCCTGGGTGGCACCCCTGGGTCCTGCGCCCTCTGAGAGTCTGCCAGCTCCGGCAGCACAGAAAAACCAAGCGTACCGAGGCCCGGTCCCTACTCAGCTCAGCCACACGGGCTCACCTGGAGTGGCCTAATTCTGTTCACCTTCCCGAGGGTGGACGACACCACCCGACCGGGCACAGCTGGCTGGACAGTCCCCTCAGTCAGTGACCTAAAATTGCCTTTGATCAGAAGCAAACGTGGTTTGTGGAACAGACTGGTTTTAGATGCCAAAAAAACAAATACAATGATTTTTTTTGGAGCTAGACAAACACTGGGAAAGCTTACTAGCGACCGCAAACTTAGTGCATTTGATCTTCCATGCTTGACGTCAAGACGAGGTTTTTAAATATCCTAGCAGCTTGGCTTGCTCTCAGCTCAGCGCTGGAGATGTTTAGAGATATTGTAGTTAATAACATTGACACATACAAGGGAAGGGGGTCACTTACGAGAAGAAAACGTGGATTTAAATCACAAACTAGTGCAAAGCGCAGTAGTCCTCAACCCTCACACAGGAGAGAAACCTCGTAGGCAGAGTCGGAGGCGTGCTTTTTAGAAAAGGCAAACGCTGAGTCCCACTCCAGACAAACCGAGTCAGAACCCTGGGGGGTGGGGAGAGGGGAGGCAGTTGTCATTGTTTCCAAACTTCTGGGGTTGGTTGTTATGGACAGGAAGTGCTGAAAATGAAGACGCAGAGGGTGTTTGAGACAGGAAGTTCTGCGTGCAAACCTGAGCTCTGACATTCCCAACTGCAGACGCTGAGAAAACCCATAAACTCTCTGACCTTCCCCTTCCCACACTGGGACGTCCTTACCACTCCATGGGGCTGTAGGGTGAAGGCAAGACATGAGACGCATCTGTCACATAACACGGGATCAATGGCATTATCATGCTAAGATCCAAGCTGTCCATAGCCTCCTAGAAGTAAAGGATTTCAGTCCATATCCTCTTGGAAGTAAAGGATTTCAGTTCTAACACAGGTAAACAGACCCTTCCTAAGGCTGTGGAACTACTCATCTCTGCTTCTTTCTATGACTGGGTGGGCGATCAGGCTGCATTGCCTGCCTTCCACCTGGGCTGAAACCTGCAGAAGCACAGAGCAGAAGGCTGCTGATTCCAATGGCACGGAGGTGCTGTGTGGGCCGGAAGCCCGAACTCCGAGCATCCCTCACCATCACGAATGCAGAGTTTTGCTGGGATTCAGAACAGCAGGGGCTTCTGTTAGCCACAGAATCGAGTAGGTTAACGACATCAAGACATCTATCAGAGTGATGGCTGAGCAACATGGAAGGACCTAGAGACTGTCATCCTGAGTCAAGTAAGTCAGAGCGAGGAGGAGAAATACTGCACGACATCCCTTATGCGTGGCGTGTAGAAAGAAATGCTACAAACGAATTTACTTACGAAACAGAAACAGAGAACAAACAGGATTGCTAGGGAGGAAGGATGCGGGAAGGGACAGTTAGGAAGTTTGGAATGGACGTGTTTATTTAAAATGGATAACCAGCGAAGACCTACTCTGGAGCTCAGGAAACTCTGCTCAACGTTGTGTGGCAATTGAATGGGAGGGGAGTTTGGGGGAGAGTGGATACATGTACATGGATGACGAGGTCCTTTTGCTGAAACTGAAACTATCACAACATTGTTAATCAGCTATTGTTGTTGTTCAGTTGCTAAGTCATGTCCAACTCTTGGCAGCCCCATGGACTGCAGCATGCCAGGCTTCCCTGTCCTTCACTATCTCCTAGAGTTTGCTCAAATTCATGCCCATTGAGTTGGTGATGCCATCCAACCATCTCATCCTCTGTCACCCCCTTCTCCTCCTGACTTGGTCTTTTTCAAGAGTTGGCTCTTCACATGAGCCAACTCTTTTCCAAATGTTGGCTCTCCGAAGTATTTGGAGCTTCAGCTTCAGCCTCAGTCCTTCCAATGAAATATTCAGGTTGATTTCCTTTAGGATTGACTGGCTTGATCTCCTTGCAGTCCAAAGAACTCTCAGGAGTCTTCTCCAGCACCACGATTTGAAAGCATCAGTTCTTCGGTACTCAGCCTTCTTTACGGTCCAATTCTCACATGTCTACATGACTATTAGAAAACCACAGCTTTGACTATATGGACCTTTATTGGCAAAGTGATGTCTCTGCTTATACTTTAATAAAAAAGTGAAAAGTTTAAAAGGAAACAAAGTGACTGCTAATATCCAGAAAGATGCTAAGTACTTCATTTATTCCAGTGTCCTTATATGAGAAGTATGACCTAAACTTCACCAACAAAGAAATTGACATTAAACCGTGTGTCAGATCTCCTGAATCTGAAGCCATACTTGCTTGATTCAAAAACCCACTCTCTTAAACCAACTGATTCACTGTATCTGGAATTAAAAGAAAACACGACCTAGCACCCTGACTACGCTTTGCTCTGTGACATCCCGGGCTGGCTACGTCCCGGGTGATCTAACCTGCAGGGGTGTGTGGCTCTGGGGAGCTCACAGTTGGCAGGTTGTGCCAAACAACCCTCTGGGATGGGGATGAGCATGCCGAAGTCCAGGTCCTGTCTGCCAGTGACTCCGAAGCTGCCTCTCTGAGAGGGAAGCCCGCAGCTGCCTCTCTGGCGTTCATTCTCTTGTTGTTTAGCTGCCAAGTTGTATCTGACTCTCTTGCCACCCCACGGACTGAAGCCTCCCACGCTCCGCTGTCCATGGCATTCTCCAGGCAAGAATAAGTGGGTTGCCATTTCCTCCGCCCAGGGAATCTTCCCAGTCCAGGGATCGAACCTGCATCTCCTGCACTGGCAGGTGGATTCTTTATCACTGAGCCATCAGGGAAGTCTAGCCTTCATTCTAGGTTTCTTTAATTCACATCGTTTCTGTTTTGGTTCCTTTGAGAAATATGTTACTGAAGGCCATCTCTGGCTTTTATTTTATTGCTTTAAACATATTGTCCTAAGACAGGAGGCCTTGGGCCAAAACAAGCCAGGCACCTGTTTTGGCAAATAAAGTTTTATTAGCACACAGCCACTCCTGTGCATCGTCTGTGCCTGCTTTCATGCCTGCAGAACCAACGATCGGCAGCAGAGGCTGTGTGGCCAACCAAAGCGGGAAATATTTACTGTCTGGCCCTTTGCAGCAAAGGTTTGCCAACCCCTGTCCTAAAATGACTCTGCTGCTGCTAGACTTTGGCACAAGTGTGGACCCCTGATTAATTTAGAAATGCTTTTTCTGTATCGAACAGCATCTGAATTGCTCAGCTTCAGGGATACAATGAGTGCATGAAAAATGTATTTTATTCGTGGAAAACATATCGTTCATTATGTCCCGAGCCGTGCCTGTCAGACAAGCACTTAAATAAATGACATTATCTCATCTTCTGACCTTCTGACTAGCCACAAATCCAACGGCAAGAGAAACAGACTTCTCTCCAGCAGATGACCAAAAAAAGCAGGTGCTCCACATCTCATCTGCAAGACAAATGGAGAAAAATGGGAGGAATTCATTAAGAATCCCTCTCATTTACTTGGAAAAAAAAAAGTTAGCAAAGGCACAGACATTTCCATGTTGCCATATACTTAGAAAAATATCAAGACTGAGGGGAAGAGCCAGTTGACGCTGATGGAGGTAGCTGCTTCCCGTTGCTGACTGCTAGGAAAGTTAACCCACCCCTTCCTCCCCAACCCATCATTAGGCACGGCAAATAGTTGCCACATTAGGTCAAGTGCCTTTGGACCACAGAGAGAAAAGGAGACACATCATCAGGCCAGAGCAAAGCAAAGGAGATGAGTAAGGTGATAGTCAAGCACCCAGAGGATGCAGTTTAGACCATCAGCAGGAGGAAACGGCAGACAAGATGCAGATCAACATGAACTCGGAGGTGACCAAAGAGGACCTTATATGGTGCAGGCGCTCAGGGCCTGCTCAATGCTTGCTGAACGAATGCACCGAGAAAAATAAAGCTGAATGCGGGGTTGCAAAGCAAGGAACGATGCTCGGAGTTCAAAGAAGGAAAACAAAAACTGTTTTTTTACACATAATCATCTGTTATCAGATGAATGATCTCTAAGTATTCTCCCACTAGGGAAAAGTAAAAGTCCAAATTCCTTCCTTCGAGCTTGGTTTCCTGGAGGAGCTGCAGGCTTGACCAGGTCTAGACTACATTTTATGCCCCGCGCGCTGCCAGGTCCTTTGGCATCAGTGGTGGCGGAGCTGCAGAGTCTGTGTGGACCCACCTCCTTGGCCGGGTACACTGCAGGTTTCGACGTCTAGTTCAACAGGAAGCACGCACTGTTTGCAGGATGCTACTTAGCTTTTTTTTTTTTTTTTTTACTTAGCTATTTTTAAGAGTGGAGCTGCGTACAGGTATTTATGCATCTGGGTCCGACTTGGGGAAACAAAATCTCTGCCAGCGCGAGGGCAATGAATGTTTTAACAGGCAACCACGAGCCCTCGGATGGAGACAGTCTGGGTGAGTGAGTGACCAACTCTTCCTGTAGTCCGGAGAGCCGTGAGCGCTCTTGCAGGTGGTCATGTCGGAGTCTAGAAACGGCCATTGCTGGCAGGAGTGGGGTGCTGGGCTCTGACCTGGATGGCAAGAATGGCAGGGATTCTTAAACACTATTTTTCATACCATGAGACACATGGAGATACTACTTTTGCTTATAAAGGTTAACCATGAATATTCACTGGAAGGACTGATGCTGAAGCTGAAGTTTCAATACTCTGGCCACCTGAATCGAAGAACTGGCTCATTAGAAAAGACTCTGATGCTAGGAAAGATTGAAGGCAGGAGGAGGAGCAGCCGACATAAGATGAGATATTTGGATGGCATCACCGACAAGATAGACATGAGTTTGAGCAAACTCCAGCAGATAGTGAAAGACAGGGAAGGCTGGCGTGCTGCAGTCCATGAGGTTGCGAAGAATTGAACATACCTAGCAACTGAACAACAAAGAATCCTATAAAGTTTGTATTAGTCAGGATTCTTGAGCACAACAGAATACCCTATGGGTGAAAGTCGCTCAGTCATGTCCAACTCTTTGCGACCCCATGGACTATACAGTCTACGGAATTCTCCAGGCCAGAATACTGGAGTTGGTAGCTCATCCCTTCTCCAGGGGATCCTCTCAACTGAGGGATCGAACCCAGGTCTCCTGCATTGCATGCAGATTCTTTACCAGCTGAACCACCAGGGAAGCCCAAGAATACTGGAGTGGGCAGCCTATCCCTTCTTCAGCGGATCTTCCCAACCCTGGAATGGAACTGGGTTCTCCTGCACTGCAGCCGGATTCTTTACCAACTGAGCTATCAGGGAAGCCCTACCCAATGGGTAGGGTATATGTGTAATGCATATGTGTATAGATATGGATATAAACACATAAAATTGGCCAAAAAGTTAAGTGCTCTTAGTCCAACCTATGTGTGTTGAACATACAAAGAGAATGATTACAAGACATAATAAGATATATATGTGTGTGTGTGTTGGAATATAGGATATATATAGAATATAGGAATAGGAGATATATATATATATATATATATATACGATACATATATATATATATATATATATACATGATCCTATATATGTGCATTGTACATACAAAGTGATTACAAGAAATAAGATGATACAGGCTCATATGATTATATAGGCTGGTGAGTTTCAAAATTTCCATCGTTTGGATGCACTATGGGTTAGTCAATCAATCAGAGTTCCAGTCGACATAGAGGTTATTTCCAGCATTTTGTCACTACAGAATGTCTTGAGTGCACGTCTTGGTGCATGTACTTTTTTGTTTGTCTGTTAAAGGTGGCTTTGTGATGGCTTCTGAGAAGTGGGATTGTTGGGTGAAAGGGTGGATGCATGTACCATCGTTGTGTGTGTGCTCAGGGCCTCAGCTGTGTCAGACTCACTGCAGCCCCATGGACTAGAGCCGCCAGGCTCCTCTGTCCATGGGATTCTCCAGGCAAGAAGACTGGAGCAGGTTGCCATTTCCCAACCCAGGGATCGAACCTGCATCTCTTGGGTCTCCTTCGTGGCAGGTGGATTCTTTACCACTGAGCAACAGGGGAAGCCCAGAGAAATGTCAATTATTAGGGCACATCTTTCTTTCTTTCGAGGTTTTGGGATGCATGGTAAACTTTTAATTGTGTGACATTTTATTTTAGTCTTCTTTTACTGTCTTTGAAAGGAAAGAGAAGATGTGAGATGCCTTAATTCTTACAGAAAATCAAGCCTTCCCCTCCATGACATCGCCTTGGGTATTCAAATGTTAATTACACTAGTTGAGTAGGTGAGATTGTTACTGGAGTGGACTGATGGAAATCAGCGCACTCAGACCTTTGTCACTTTTTAACTAAGTGAGAGAATGCGAGGGAACATGTCTTCCAATCAGACACATGTACTGGCTACAACTGCAACTCACGTGGGATGAATTTTTCTAAGGAAGTCACAGGTGCTAGGTAGACAGGGGTTTGGGTGCAGGACTTTCTGCCATACACCAAGGGAGCCCCAAAGAGTGGGAAAAACATTAGCTTGACTCAGTAATCCCACATACAACTTCAATTCAAAACATTGAGATTGGAGAGTCGGACACGACTGAGCGACTGAACTGAACTGACTTCGCACTCCAGGATGTCTGCCTCTAGGTATGGGATCACACCATCATGGTTATCTGGGTCATGAAGATGTTTTTTTGTACAGTTCTGTGTTTTCTTGCCACGTCGTCTTAATATCTTCTGCTTTTGTTAAGTCCACTTTTGTTAAGTTTTTGTGCTTTATTGTGCCCATCTTTGCATGAAAAATTCCCTTGGAATCTCTCATTTTCTTGAAGAGATCTCTAGTCTTTCCCATTCTATTGTTTTCCTGTTTCTTTCCATTAACCACTGAGGAAGGCTTTCTTATCTCTCCTTGCTGTTCTTTGGAACTTTGCATTCAGATGGGTATATCTTTCCTTTTTTCCTTGGCCTTTTGTTTCTCTTTTCTCAACTATTTGTAAGGCCTCCTAAGAAAACCATTTTGCCTTTTTGCATTTCTTCTTGAGGATGGTTTTGATCACCTCCTCCTATACAATGTTATGGACCTCTGTCCATAGTTCTTCAGGCACTCTATCAGATCTAATCCCTTGACTATTTGTCACTTCCAATGTATAACTATAAGAGATTTGATTTAGGTTGTACCTGAATGGTTTAGTGGTTTTCCCTTCTTTCGTCAATTTCAGTCTGAATTTTTTAATAAGGAGTTCATGATCTGAGCCACAGTCAGCTCCCAGTCTTGTTTTTAGTGACTGATGCCAAACATGAAAGGAAAAAAAAAAAAAAATGAAGGAAGAAAGGAAGGGAGGGAGGGAGAGAAGAAAGAGAAAAAGTAAGTGAGGGAAAAGGAAACGAAAAGTAAACCATAACATTTTAAAGCAGAGAAAGTACAGCTAACGATTCAATGGAGGAGATAAAAACGGAAGACCAGAAACACGCATTTGATCCGAAGTAGACCCCCAGCCCATTCACTTATAACTATTCTTAACATTAGAAATACTCCATGGAGGGCTTCAGTCCTTGGGTCAGAAAGAGTTGGACATGACCGAGGTGACTCAGCATGCACACACCTGAAATTTATAATCAGCTCATCCAAAAATACTGATTAATTAGCAATCTGTTATCCATGACATCTTCAAAATCCTTTGAATTTTCTGAGGTACAAAAGATAATGTATTAATATCTCCTTATGGAATTCAAGTTCTGAAAGATGCAAGCAGAACTCTGACTTTATCTTCCATGCCTCTGGAACTGAAAGTGACTATATAAACTAGCAAGCCTTCAAGAGATCTGTTACTGATAACATCTCAGTGAACTATATCTCATCAAGGCTTTACCCTCCTCCCATCTAGCTTTTTGGGGAAGAAGTAAGGTTTTGATTATTTCTCCTTAAGTTGCTCTCCTTAAGTTGTTGGGAAGTCACCAACATCTTATTCCCAGAAAATGGATAAAATAGATCCAGCTCTTGGTATTTTTTTTCTAAATAAATTGAATTGTGGCTTTATTTGATTTACAAAAAATTTTTAAGAAAAAAAAAAGACAAATATACTGTAACTACAAAACTAGTTTCTCTTTTTTAAAGATCAGAGGCAAATAACCTCACAATAACCCTGAACATTCCTTTGATGATACATTCCCCAGGAAAATGTTTTTAAAGTAAATAATTGTATATGTATTTGGTTAGCACAAAAGCTGGTTGTCTTTACCGACAACGTTCTTGATGTGGTTGGGAACTGGAACCAGTTTGGAAAGCAACTGGACATTTTATGGCTGAGATATCTTCTCCTTTGCTTTCTACTTTCAGAAATGGAATACGTCGTGATAGAGAGAAGAGCCAGAGGCCTGAAATTCAACCAGAAATAAATATTCTAAACTACAGGTGGCCCACACCCTTCCGAATGGCAGTCCTTCAGATGCGTGGTGCATTTCTCTCCCTGGTTCCTTCCTCCACTCAGCTTCCTCTGCAAGCAATCACAGCATGCAAGCAAGAAAATGTTGCGCAACATTTCTGAAGATGTTGGTGGGAAACAGGTGGTGCCTGTCTACAACGGTGCTTGGGTATTGGCAGAACCTGCAAGCTCACCTTGGGCTGCTGGTGGCTTTTCTGTTTTGTTTTCGTTCAAAATTATTTCTTTCCAAACAAGACAGAAAGAGATGAAAGAAAAGGCTATCCCCATGACGCAGCGTTACGATGTTATATGACCGTTGGAAGAAATATCTGAATTGCTCGTGGGGAAGTGGAAACTGCACTCAGTGACCCTGAGGGCTTTACAAGGCCAGAAAGTTCCACTCACTGTCCCACTCCAGCATGGAACAAGAACCCGCGGACGACGTTTAACGGCTGCAAGAAGAGAGTCCGTTTCGGGGACTGCGTGGGCCAGGGCCTCATCTAGGTTTCAGTCCTGCTTCCTGGCTTGAAAGCTTGCCAGGGCTTCTCTGTCTCGCAGTACTTCACTGAGCATAAGAGCGCTGGGGTCGGCCTTCCCGCATAACTCACGCGCCCACCCCCCACGGCCCAGTCAGACCCGTCTCTCCCCGTCTTCTCACGCTTCTCCTTTGTTGTTATTTCGTCACTAAGTCGTGTCTGACTCTTTGCAACCGCGTGGACGGTAGTCCTCCGGGCTCCTCTGTCCATGGGCTTCCCCAGGCAAGGATCCTGGAGGGGGTTACCATTTCCTTCTTCTGGGGATCTTCTTGACCCAGGAATCAAACCTGCATCTCCTGCATTGCCAGGTAGATTCTTCCCAGTGAGCCACCAAGGAAGCCCCCTCACCTTCCCTTACCTGGGTGTTTTAAGAAGAAAATTACACAGAATGTGGTCATCATCCATCCAGAGTACCCAGGGAATTATTTTAAAGCATGGCATGCAGCTGACTCTTCATCACATTGCATGTTCAAATTACTTGGATAACACAGGGTTGGGGAGGAAGGTTGCTCATCAACAGATGTGACACTTGCCTTGTGAGAGATGGATGAATTCCAGAGGTCACCGGAACAGCACCACTAGAGCTAATAATGCTCATGTTTTGGCACGTGGGTAGATCACATGTTGTGTTCTTACCACAATGAAACAAACAGACAAAAAAAACTGCTTGGATAACACTAAAATAATGGCTTCCCAGGTGGCTTGGTGGTAAAGGATCTGCCTGCAATACAGGACACTCAGGTTGGATCCCTGGGTCAGGAAGATCCCCCGGAGAAGGAAATGGTAACCCTCTTCAATATTCCTGCCTGAAAAATTCCATGGACAGAGGAGCCAGGGGAGGCTACAGTCCGTGGAATCACAAAGAGTCGGACATGACTACACATGCATGCTGATAAAATAACAATATAAAACAGTAACTAGCTTCTTGTTTACTACTTTATCCTGGAAAGTGAACCAACTCTACATATATTTGCTCTATTTCTTCAATATGCCCTCTATTTGAAAGAGGGTTGTACAGAGTCTCAAAGAGCTTACTAAAGTAACTGACCCAGCCAGATATATAATTTGCAAAGCCAGGCCTGGCCCCTCAGTCTGTCCGAGGCCAGAGCTCAAGTTGAAGCTGAAATTTAATGTAGAAACTCAAATCACCTTGATGTTCCCTGACTCTTTTTAGAGGCTAACAGCCTGTTTCGATTAGGACAAAGTATCAAATGTCGCAAGATAGAATTTCCATTTTACCCATGAAAAATCAAAGGATTTTTAAACTTAGGGTATTTCCCACCTTAATAGCATCTGATTTTGATTGCTCCTTCATTCCATCTTCACTTTGTTTAAATACACTCATCCCACACTGCAATGACATCTTATTAACTCAGACCTGGCTTGTTTGGAATCTATGATAATTTGACTGAGACAGGATGGGCTTTTACATTCACTTCTCTGTTATCTAAGAAGGAACTTTTGAAGAAAGTGAATTCTATTAACATGACTTCCTGGAGTTTAATCTACTTAAGAAAATATAGCAATTCTCCAGAACCCACCGGCTACAATTTGCATATAAATGATTCCTTTTCAAATATCTCTTATGAAGTGATCAAAGACAGCCCACAAAACTCGGCAGCCCTCAAACATTATTTCGCGTTATCTTCCACGGTTCAAAGAACTCACAAAAATAAAAATTTAAGAACCCACCTTTCAAGATATAATGGCTTCCCAGGTGGCTTAGTGGTGAAGAATCCGCCTGCCAATGCAGGAGACACAGGTTCAATCCCTGGGTGGGGAAGATCCCCTAGAGGAGGAACTGGCGACCCACTCCAGGATTCTTGCCTGGAGAACCCCACGGACAGAGGAGCCTGGCGGGCTGCAGTCCACGGGGTCGAAAAGAGATGGCCACAACTGAGTATGTCGACACACACACCACAACATAAACTGTTCATTCCCTCAATAATCTTCAACTGCTGAGACTATTACAAATGCGCTTGCTTTACATGCTGTTTTTTAAGCCGTTTTGTGAATATCCTTGGGGTTGGGTGTGCCTGGAGCCCTTGAAGGAGCTGTACATTGTTCGAGGAGTTTTGTTTGTTTTTCTGTTTTAACCTGAGCTTTGCACCTAGATACAAAGATTCTAATCTCGGGGCGCTGCCTTTGAGACAGTTGAAGGTTGTGGAAATCATTTTGCCTCTGAACCTATTTCCAGTAAAAGATAAAATATCCAGCTTCCGTGTGAGAGTGAAAAAGTAAAGGATGTGAAACAAAGGCTAGCAGCCGACGCCGTGCGGGGCGCAGAGGTACCGCGTGACACGTGAGCATTTCCTCCCCCCGCCCCGTCCTTCCTTACACACCTGCCGCCCGCTCCAGGCACCTACGCGCGGGAAAGGCGCGTTTAAAAGTGGCCACAGAGACAAGTGAGGGCAGCCGTGCCCACCTGGCCTTACCCCTCTCCCCACCCAGAACCAAGTCTCAAGAGTAGAATTCAGAAGGCTCAGAAGGGTCTTAGAGCTTTAGACAGAGAGCAAATCATAGGCTAAGACTGATATATAGAAACTGAAAATAACAATCAAAGCCTCAAAGAGTGCCTGTGAAAGGTGCCCCACTGTTCTAAAGCTCAGGCTCCAGGTATCACTGAAAAATGAGGAGAGCGAAAGTGAAAGTCACTCAGTCGTGTCTGACTCTTTGTGACCCCAAGGACTGTATAGTCCATGGGATTCTCCAGGCCAGAACACTGGAGTGGGTAGCCTTTCCCTTCTCCAGGGCATCTTCCCAACTCAGGGATCAAACCCAGGTCTCCTGCGTTGCGGAAACAAAGGCACTCCAGGAAAAGAATGATTGCATTTGCTGGGTGGTACTTTCCTCTGGATCCTGGTCTGGTTATGATGGGAACACCTAGTCAGCAACACTTTCTGAGTCAATAGATCCAAGGGCCACTCGGCCGGCAGCTGTTTTAGGCAAATACTTTCAGAATCTGGCAAGGGCTCCCAATGCCACTGTGCTCAGGATGTGTTTCACAGTCGCCAGAGTCAGAATGAAGCCTGTGGGTAAAGACGTAAGCTTGCAGCTGTACCTACGCTCTGCACTGGGGGGAAGAGCTGATCGTGACACCCACTGGGACCAAATGGGAACAGCATCTTCTCCTGTCAGTTTGCACGGAAATACCAAGCTGAGGCGGACACACCGCCCTCTCCCTGGGGCAACTCCAGCCAGTAGGCAGGAGAGAGGGGTGGCACCCCAGCAATTGTATGCAGACAGGGTTTCACTCCCAGGAGCCCTTGCAGTTACCATGGAAACACTGTGGTAAGAAGCATCATCACCTTCATCACTTCCCTTCCTCACTATCATCATGTCATCGATCTACAGGAAGGATGCTGAGGAGCTGGAGACAGTGAATGATTGACCTGGACCCCGGAAGCCACAGGCTCATTCCACACAAGCCACTGTGCAAACACCCCCAGTTCAGAGAAGGCAGCTTTGGCATCGGAACCCACTTCTGTCGGCTGTCTATGTGTCTCTAAGTACATTCAACCCTCTCTCACGCCATCATTTCTTCCTGAAAAGTAAGAGGGCGGAGTGAGGCGATACACGCGTGAGAGGTGGGGCTGTGTTTGCTAGAAGGTTCGACACCCAGGGACCATCCTTTCCGCTTAGGCTTCCTCCCACCCTCTGGCTCTTCCCTTCCCACTGACAGGAGAATCCGCAGAGAAGCGAGCAGACAGCACCCCGTGGTATTGCTGCCAGCTCTGGAAGCTGGGCGGACCAGTCTCCCTCCTTAAAACACTCCAGGAAAGAGAGAGGCCGCCCAAGCAGCTCTGACGTTCCTGCCTCTCGCTGTCCTGCTGAACTCCGCCACTGAAGCGCAGCCGGCTGGCCAGCGCCGTCTGAGACGGCTTTCTCATCTCTGATCCAGTACAAACACAGGAACTAAATTCTATTTCCAACCAATCAATCCAGGTCCTCTGAGAAGGAAGAGCGTTTTCCTGGACTGACAGATGAACTCCAATCAGAAGAGGACGGTTTACATTCGCAGGTGGACCAAGGAATTCACAACCCGCAGGACGGGAGCAAAAGTGCCCGCCCCTAGACTCCCCCGACACTGCTCTCAAGGCAGGAAAGGAACACCAGTGCGAGGCTCTTCGAGCGATCTGAAGACGCCTTTCGTGGAGGCCTGAGTACCTACGGGAACCTTGAAACAGAAGTATCAGGATCTCCAGAAACATAATTCATTAAATCCAGTTTTATCTGTAAAAAGCCCTTTCTGGAGGTCTGCCATAAAGTCAACAAATTCACGTCACTGGGGAACTATTAATCTAACAAAATATCAGCAATACAGAATGAATTGGGAAAGATATTTGGCGGAAAATAGAAATATCTCCAGACTAATGTGTGCGGTTGCGGGGGCAGGGAGGGCAGGAAGATTCCCTTGGAATCTTTATTAGCACAAATCTCTGCACATGTAGGATTTTTCATCTTGGCCATCCATAGAGGAACGCAATCAGCAGAACCATGAGTGCCAAAAGGATACACTGCTTAGCTCTTTGTGTGTGTGTGAAAACCAAAGTGTTACATGATGATTGCAGTAAAATCTGAAAGTATAAATGTCAAAACAAAACAACATAAAGCAACCTGCAGCTCTATTAACATAGAGATAACAACTAGTGCCATCTTGGCACGTATCTTTCCAGATAGCTTTAAATGCATAAATAGTTAGGTGTGCTGTTTACTGCTCTGTGTGTGTGCTAAGTCACTTCAGTTGTGTCTGACTCTTTGTGACGCCATGGACTGTAGCCCACCAGGATCCTTGGTCCATGGGATTCTCCAGGCAAGAATGCTGGGGTGGGTGTGCCTGCCCTCCTCCAGGGGATCTTCCTCGCCCAGGGATCAAACCCACCTCTCTTGCATCTCCTGCATTGGCAGGCGGGTTCTTTACCACTAGTACCACCTGGGAAGCCCTGTTTATTGCTGTAGGTCACTATATTTGTTTTACAAAAATGGAATCATAATATATCAACTTCTTTTAGAAATTTTGAGAAAATGAAAATGTTTTATTAATAAATCATCTATTTCTCCAATGCTTAAATCATCTAGAAACTCTCATATCTCTTTCCCCTGATATTTCTGGTGCACATGAATACATTAAATAGAATTTTTTTTATAAACATCACAGTTGTATAGAAGATATTCTGCTACCTGATTTTCTCATTAGCCCTGAACAATTTTCATGTCAAACAATATGGGTATGCATGCTTGCTGCTGCTGGTCTCCTAGTCCATCATAGCATAGTCTTTGTATTTCTGGAAAAGGAATTTTGGGCCCAAAAGGTATCGATTTATCCTCTCCAAATCACAGCAGGAGAGGAGCCATTGCCTCGTAACCCTGTCAGGGCTGAAGCTCGTTGGTCATTCCTGGTGTGGTCAGTTTCCTGGAAGAGAAGTGTTATGTTTAGTGCTTATTAAATAAAATTCACCTTGAAAAACGCCTGTGTTCATATGTTTAACAAATGGCTTCAGAACTTGACTGTGTGCCAGGCACTGTTATAAGGACTTAATAGCGATTCCTTTAATTCTCTTAACAGCCCTATAAAATAGATGCCATCTATAGTATCTTACCATCCATTTCATAGATGGGAAAACTGAGGCATGAAGAAATGAATTAACCAGGAGCAAGAGAGCGAGAATTCAGACCAGGCAGTTGAGCTCTGGCATCGACTTCTGCACCTTGGCACCTGGGTGCTCTCCCAGGCACCTTCCTACCAGCGAGATCCCGTCACAACTCTGCTTCTCTTGGTGCCGATAAGGCACACGCTAAGTACTCCCAGCATATTTTCCTTATGGGATGGCAACTCCCCGTGGCTGCAAGGCAGGCTTAGAAAATAAAGAGGGAGCAAAGATGATTCAGGCAATCTGATTGGCTGACAAAACAAAGACTCACCCCCGGGACTCGGCTCATCACTGGAGCAGCAGTAAAAGGCAGGGTCCTGTTTGCAAACCAGAAGCGGCGGTGGTGACAACAGCTGTCTAAAGGGGTCTGCCCCCCAGCACCCGGTGCCCAGTGTCAGCAGCTGCTGGCAGAGGTCTTCCACGACCTGGACCACGATCACAGCGACCAGGGGCGGTGACGCCGCTCATAAACGGGTCTCTCTTCCCAGCAACGGAGTCTGCAGTGCAAGAGAAACAGATCAGAGTCCTGGTTCCAGCTTCGGAATTCGTGAAAGTGAGACTTGCCTTTCAGTGTCAGCCACTTCCATTCTGTCTCCTGGTGGAGGAGCCGGGCTCTCCCAGCGTGGGCAGGGCCTGGGAAAGGGCAGACCCAGAGGTACATTGCACGGTGCACACCCAGCTACTGCAGCCCGCGCGGCACGCACCACAGATGAGGCCTACACACACAGCCCGGGAACCAGCCCTAGATGGTGCCCAAAGCGAAAGATGCAGTGAGCTCAGAATTTATGAATTTACGCAGACAGCTCATGGATGATCGTCAAAAGGCTTAAGTTGAGAAATCTAAACTGGCCAGAGCAGGAGACACAGGTCCAAGTTTTGGATCCTCGTTGGACAGAGAGAAGGAAGGGGACGAGAACTCGGAACAGGGATAGCATCTCCAGTTCACAAACAGGTCGGTGGACGCGGGAGCTCTGTGCCAAGAACCAGTGAGGGCAGGCCTGGGCTGAGACAGGGGACAGCCTTCTCCCTGGAGACTCATCACAGTTCACACTCAAGGCCCGTCGCACATATTTATTTGCTGAGGCTTCTGTGGGCTAAAAAGCTGAGTGATTTATCCAGATGACTCAGCTTTTCAAAGCTGTGAGCTGGAAATCGCTCCCGTGGTCTTTCCATTTGCACATTCGCCAGCTCAATTCTATAGAAAAACAGTGAGCGCACAAACTTCCTTGGTTCTGCAAGTTGCAATTCCATGCTCAAAGTGCCCCCTGCAAAAAAAAAAAAAAATGTTTTCTGCATTTTGACTAGTGTGAAATTAGAGCCAACCAAATGAACGAAGGGAGGTGTTCTTACTCCGGGCACAGGTTATTACAGCTGTGAAGTAACTAAAGAAACAAGGACGGCAGCAGGATTTCTGTCCCCGAGCTGGGACTCAGCTCAGACCTCACACACGCCCTCCCATGCACACGCTCCCCACACGCACAGAGGCACCAACCCTGGCTCATTTAAGCCAGCAGGGAAGCTCATCTTCAGAGCAGCACCCACCCTTCCATACCTCACTGCTAACCTGTAAAGGATCAGAATATGTTTCTTACTGGAAAAGGAAAAAAAAAAGAAATTAAATAAATAAATCCACAGAAATGTCTCCAATGATTAAAAACAGAAGCTGGCCATTAAGACATTCTCATTGGAAAAAAAAAAAAAAAAAAAACCCTAATGGAAAGTCAAATGAAATGGAACTCCACCAGTGCTTTTATCAACTGCATGTAGAGACACCACACCCAGCACATTTTATCAAAGGAATGAGAGACATGCTGGACTGTTAATTACCTACAGGCTTCCCTTCTAAATTTATGTCCCTCCTGGGACCACGGCTGAACAAGGAATATGCTGGCGATGCAGAGCGTGCTGGGGAGGAAGGTGGGTGAGCAGGGTCTCAGAAAACAATGGACCTCTCTATCTTCAACGCTTAAGTTGTGAGCATTCAGCTGAGCCAGAAAACTGTATGCCTACCTGGAGGGGGGCAGGTGTCTGACTGGCAAAGTGACCTTCCAACCATGGAGACAATCTGATAGCATCTGCCCTGTACTTGGGTTGTTATTTTTTTTTCCATTACTTTGTGACCACTTTTTTAAAGAAATCAAGAAGAAAAAGAAGCCACTAAAATCTAGGTTAGTCTCATGGTAGACACACACAACTTATTTTTTTATTTTATTCGGTCTCTACTGCTTGAATACTAACCTTGATTTCAGAGAACCCTACAAGAAATATTCACAAAGTCATTGATTCATTTATTCATCATCATCTCTCTCTCTCTCTCTCACCCTATTTCTCTCTCTCTCCCTTAAATACACAGAGCTAAGCAGAATTTAAAACTCAAGACAAAACGGCAGTGGAATTTTGGGGACATTTGTTTTTTGTTGGTAATGATATGGGAATATGTCTTACTGTACTTTTGCCAGCAGGAGCTGGCTGTGAATTTGGGAAAGAGTGTGGCTGAAAGCTGACAAAAGTGAAGAGTATTTATGCGTGTGAGTGAGTGTGTGTGTGTGTGTGCACGCGCGTGGAAGCGCGCAAGTATGTGTGGGACAGAGCGGAGCAGGGAGAAAGTGAGAATAAATTTTTCTTGCTCCCTAGAGATCAGTCCTTAGTGTTCACTGAAATAAGTAAGAGTCTAGTGGAAGGCATTTAGCCTAAGGGAGACAGGAGCTCTGGTCTGCAAACGCCATTTTTCCTGATTCTCTCGTCCGTGGCGTTCGTGGCTGGTTTGGAGGGGACATGATGTGAGGTCTCTGAGAATACCTGGTCATGGTGATCGGAAAAAAGTATGAGATGCATATTTTTATAGAGAATCACAGCATACTTAATTGGGAGGACTGATACTGACACTGAAGCTCCAATACTTTGGACACCTGGTGCGAAGAGCCGACTCCCTGGAAAAGACCCTGATGCTGGTAAAGACTGAAGTCAGGAGAAGGGGCTGACAGAGGATGAGATGGTTGGATGGCATCACCGACTCGATGGACATGAATCTGAGCGAACTCTGGGAGACAGTGAGGACAAGGAAGCCGGGCGTGTTGCAGTCCATGGGGTCGCTGAGAGTCAGACAAGACTGAGTGACTCAACAGCGGCAAGCTTCGTGTTTCTTCCTTAGAGGGATCCACCCAAGCCTCCAAGGGTCTGCGGCTGTGAGAACCTGTCTGCTCACCTCTCCTTTCCAGCAGACCCCTGGACGCGTGCATCCCTCCACTTGTCTGTGACTCCGCTTCCCCGAGGAGGGGGCGGCCGTGGGCACTTACCCCATCCTGGCTGCTGGATCAGACCCGGGAGGCGGGCTTGGGTGGTTGGGTAGGCTGGGGACGGAGTCAGGGAGAGAGCAGCCAGCAGCCCAAGGAACTCTGTGCCAGCAGCGTCCTGCCCTGATGTGAATGAAACATAAATATTGCACAATGAGCCGCTAAAAAAACTCTTCCAAACACGATGCTCTCGCATGACGGGTGTCTGAGGGGAGGCGGTAACCTTCCGTCTCATCCCTGCAGAAGTTCAGAGTGGCCCGGGAGCTGAGAAACCAGCTTCAGAAACACTGTTTAGATCCACTTAGTGGTTGGGGGAAAAGAAAAAAACGTTAGAAAAATATTTAAGAGCTGCTCTAGCAAGTGGAAACAGCAACTCCTTGTAAACAAACCTAACAAGAAGCTAAGTCTCAGTGGTGGAAAACCTAACTTCATAAAGTCAGATTTCCGATATGCTTTTTTTTAAGCTCCTCAGAGACTACAAAAGCAACCACACTCTGTCAGTTGATGCAGCAAATAAACAAACGCGCATGAGAGATTTTCCGTCTCCTATGTCAGCAGCATATGTGTCTGATAAAGCGAGGGGTACAGACTTGGTACCTGCTCACCGCAGAGAAGATCAGTCATAAGAAGAAGCGAGTGTCCGCCGGCCTCCGCGGCTGCTCCCCAGTGGACCCTGGGACAGCGTTAACTGTGACAGGAGCCCTCCGAGGCTCTTTTCCCACACATCTCTTTCCAGCCACCAGCGGGGTCCTAATGGACGGTGTCGATTCTGAAGCAGGGGGACTGACTCGTCATTGGAAATCCACCCCATCACCCAGCTCACCAGGGTGGTGCCGGGGCGGCAGGTCAGAGCCCACGTAGAACACCATACCCTCCAAACCTAGCGTCCTATCACAAGAGCGAAGTTAAGTCAGAAAGAGAAAAACAAATATATATTAAAACGCACACGTGTGCACGCTCGAAAAATGGTGCAGATGAACCTATGTGCCGGGCAGGGCTGGAGACCCAGATGTAAGAACAGCCAGGTGCACACGGAGAGGAGAGAGTGGGGTGCACTGGGGGGTCGGCACTGGCCTATAGACCCCACGTGTGAACAGTGGCTGGTGGGCAGCTTGCTCCACAGCCCAGGAAGCTCAGCTCGGAGTTCTGTGATGCCCTAAGGGGTGGGACGCGGGGGCAGGAGAGAGGCTCACGAGGGCGGGGGAGTCTGTGCACGCATAGCTGGTCCCTGTTGCAGAGAAGAGACTAACACGGCGCTGTCAGTAATTCTGTGCGGGCGTGCTCAGTGGCTCAGGCCGGCCGACTCTGTGGCCCCATGGACTGTAACCCGCCAGACCCCTCTGTCCATGGGGATTCTCCAGGCAAGAATACTGGAGTGGGTTGCCATGCCCTCCTCCAGGAGATCATCCTGACTCAGGGATTGAACCTGGGTCTCCTACATCCCCTGTGTTGGCGGGTGGATTCTTTACCACTGTGCTACCGCGGGAAGCTCCAAGCAATTATACTCCAATTGAAAAAAAGTCAAAGTAAACCCTATCCCCGACTCTCAGTATCAGCCCTGTTTCTCAGCAGAACAGAAACAACTCAGGTTTACTCACTGAATGGGGCTGTCAGCGCCTCACCAAAAATCTCACTGGAAACCTATCATTCAAAATTAACACAGTTCCATTTTTGCTAAAGAACTACTCCATAGGGCAAGTATCCTCCGCCTCTCATAGCAGGAATCCCTTGTCCTTCTCCTGTCTCAGCTCCATTTCTTTCTCCAGTGGGGAGCTTGGGCGGCTCACTCAGCCAGGCCAGCCTCAGCTTCCCCATCTGTAAAATGGAGCCATTCTCCCCACTGCACAGTGTCCACATAAATAACAGGTGAGACGGGTGCAGAGTCGGGATGGAAAAGCAGGCCTGCCCAGCCCGCAGGCCCGTGATTCTCTACACATACGTCTGGGATGGTCCTGAGCACGGGAGCCGGAGCGGAGGGTGAGACAGACAGCTTCTCTGGTTCTGCCTGAGCACACCGTGATTCTTCCTGCCCAGTCTGACAGCGGCTCCGTCCAGAGGTCACAAACCAGGGACCCGCTGGCCTCATACGGCTCGCTGCCATGTTTGGTCTGGCCCTCGACGCCTTAGGAAAACAAGTCCTGTCTGAACGTCTTTCGGGAGGGCTGGTCCTTTCCAGCTCGGCCACACACAGCGCGCACTCTCTCTGGAAGCAGTGGTCTTCTGTCCATACCTGCTTGACTCCTGAAGACGCCTGATTTTTCTACCAGTGATTCAGACCCCCAAGTCAATGGGAAGTTAGCCTCGGGGCCATGTAGGGCGCTGGAAAGGGGTCCGTGGAGTCAGACAGACGTGAGTTCACACCCAGCCTTGTCGCTGATGATCCGACGGGCTCGGCATCTTTAGCTTCCTTTCCCCTTCTGTCGAAAGCCATGACAGACCCAGGCCGTGTGTTAGCAAGCAGAGACATCACTTTGCTGGTGAAGGCCCATGTAGTCAAAGCTATGCTTTTTCCAGCAGTCATGTATGATGTGAAAGCTGGGCCATCAGGAAGGCTGAGCACCACAGAATTGATGCTTTTGAACTGTGGTGTTAGAGGAGGCTTAAGAGTCCCTTGGACTGCAAGGAGATCCAGTCCATCCCAAAGGAAATCAGTCCTTAATATTCACTGGAAGGAGTGATGCTGAGGCTGAAGCTGCAATACTTTGGCCACCTGATGCGAAGACCCTGATGCTGGGAAAGACTGAAGGCAGAAGAAGGGAGTGGCAGAGGATGAGATGGTTGGCTGGCATCACCGACTCGATGGACAAGAATCTGAGCGAACTCATACTGGAGGACAGAGGAGCCTGGCGTGCTGCAGTCCATGGGGTTGCAAAGAGTCAGAGCAACCCAATCAGCGACAACAAAGGTGACATGTGCAGGTCTCAGCCGTGCGTGAGTCTCAGCTCACCCGAGGGCACGGGCAGGTACGAGTCGCTGCTTTATTGGCCCGTGTCAGAAACGCAGAGGGAACGTAGGGCGCGGCTGGTGGGAGCGGCTTTCCTGGGGAGCCAAGCGACTCTCCGTGGTCGGACCTCTTACACACAGAGGTTGGACCGTGTTCATCCGCGGGCTTCTGGAATCCCAGGAGGCCGGCGCGGCTCCCCGGCAAGTTCAAGGGCACGGAGAGGCGGGCTGAGCTGCCCAGAGTGCAGTGAGCCTCGTGGCTCCGCCCAGCCCCGGGGGGCGCAGGGCGGTTTCCACGCCCGGGGCACCCAGGCCCCCAAGGCAGCTCTGCAGTCGCGCCTCCGGTCCTCTGACCCAATCGGGGCTTTGAGTTGCAGGCCTTGAGGGACGAGCGGCTGGGCTGTTCCCACTGGGTTATTTTGGGAGCAGGCAGGGGAGGGGGGAGCACTGAACCCTCCGCCCGCGCCGCTGGGCCGTGGGGAGCGGCCTCCGGAGCGCCGGGCTGGGGTAGACACGGAGGAGGCTCCGGCCCTCATTGCCCCCAGAGAGGCCTCTGTCCCCGTGCTTCATCCACTTTCAGCTCAAAGGATCTGATAGGAAATTTCAAAACAACTCGCAGGCTTTGGGGAAGGATAACACAGAAGCCAAATTAAGAGATGAAATGGAGGAATGGCAACTACTGAGATGCTCACTGAGTTTCTCTATGCTTTTCATTTTTTTTTTTTAGCTAGACATTATTGGAAGGAAAGTTATAACCAACCTAGACAGCATATTAAAAAGCAGAGCATTACTTTGCCAACAAAGGTCCATCTAGTCAAAGCTATGGTTTTTCCAGTGGTCATGTATGGATGTGAGAGTTGGACTGTGAAGAAAGCTGAGCGCCAAAGAATTGATGCTTTTGAACTGTGGTGTTGGAGAAGACTCTTGAGAGTCCCTAAAGACTGCGAGGAGTTCCAACCAGTCCATCCAAAAGGAGATCAGTCCTGCATATTCATTGGAAGGACTGATGCTGAGGCTGAAACTCCAGTACTTTGGCCACCTGATGTGAAGACCCTGATATTGGGAAAGATTGGGAGCAGGAGAAGAAGGGGGCCTCAGAGGATGAGATGGTTGGATGGCATCACTGAATCAATGGACATGAGTCTGAACAAACTCCAGAAGCTGGTGATGGGCAGGGAGGCCTGGCATGCTGCCGTCCGTGTGGTCACAGAGAGCCGGACATGACTGAGCGACTGGACTGGGCTGCCTGAGGCGTCATCAGAGTTTGCTTTCGTTTGGGGGTGCGGGGCCTCTGCTGCTGGGAGGCCTTTCCTCCGGCCTCGGTGAGTGGGCTCCTCGCTGCGGGGCCTCCTCTCGCTGCGGAGCTCGAGCTCAGCTCTGTGGCACAGGGGCTGAGTCCCTCTGAGGCAGGCGGGATCTTCCCAGACCAGGGATCGAACCCCGGTCCCGTGAATCGGCAGGTGGATTCTTATACACTGAGGGACCAGGGAAACCCCTCTCAATACTTTTTGAACAAGGGGTCCCACATTTTCATTTTGCACTGGGCCCAGCAAGTGATGGAGACGGTCTGCTCCGTCTCCTTTAAAACACCGTTCTTATCCTTTTTCTTCTCATTTTCGCCCTCCCAAAGAGACATCTCAGACACTTTTTATCCCTTTTCTGTAAAAGTTTAGCCATCTCCACTCACTCTTTCATCTAGATTAGTATTATGACTTCCTTAAAACATGGGCAGAAGCAAGAATGTAAACAAAAGGGTCATGTGAGATAATTCAGCACAGGTTCACTGCGGGGACAGGCGAGCATCGTGGCCGCAGGGACACGGCAGGCAGCACTTCACTTCAGTCACATCCGACTCTTGGCGACCCCATGGACTGTAGCCCACTAGGTTCCTCTGTCCATGGGATTCTGCAGACAAGAATACTGGAGTGGGCTGCCATTTCCTCCTCTAGGAGATCTTCCTGATCCAGGGATCGAACTGGAGTCTCTTATGTGTCCTGCGTTGGAGGATTCTTCACCGTAACCTACCCAGGAAGCC
This sequence comes from Odocoileus virginianus, assembly GCF_023699985.2. Classification (NCBI taxonomy): domain Eukaryota; kingdom Metazoa; phylum Chordata; class Mammalia; order Artiodactyla; family Cervidae; genus Odocoileus; species Odocoileus virginianus. Next base: position 57,637,422 of record NC_069690.1, read on the forward strand.
CAGCAGGTAGTACAGGTGAGTAAAGAAAACAGACGGAGGTAGACAACAGGATAACAGACGCTCAGGTGGGCGTGCCCTGACCGCGAGGGGCCGGGAACCGTCCACTTGTGCTGGCTCTTCTCAGATGGGAGGCTGGCTCCAGTGTTACAGGTATTTTTTTTTTCCCCAAAGAAACCAAAAGGCTGGATTCTTATGTCCTCTTATGCCAACGTGCAGATGTGGACAGCTGACCCTGCCGGGAGCCATCACAATCCCTGCCTGTGGGCAGAACCTGTGACCCATTCCTACCCAACAGAGTATGACAAAGGGGATGTGGTTTTCCAGCTGTAATTAAAGCCCCAAAGCAGCTGATTCTGAGCTGGTGGAACAGCGAATGAGGGTGGGTGGGCTGGACTGAGTGGAGTGAAAAGCCTTGGCACACGGGCTGGCCTCTCTCTGAGCTGAGACTCTCTCTGCGGGCCGAGCAGAACCAGCAGCCAGGCTGGCGGAGCCCATGGAACCAGCAGCTCAGGCGCCTGGGTCCCAGGTCACACGAGTGCGAGGAGAGGAGCGCCACCAGTGACCTGATGACCTTGGAAATGACTCCTTCCCATGGAAGCCTGCGGCCCGATTGGACCTCGGCAGAGGACTCTGCTAAGCCACCCCCGACTCCCGACTCCCTGGAGACTGTGAGATAATAAACTTGCATTGTCTTAAGCTTCCGAGTGTTCATTGGAAGGACTGATGTTGAAGCTGAAACTCCAGTACTTTGGCCACCTGATGCGAAGAGCTGACTCATTGGAAAAGACCCTGATGCTGGGAAAGATTGAGGGCAGGAGGAGAAGGGACGACAGAGGATGAGATGGTTGGATGGCATCAGCGACTCAATGGACATGGGTCTGAGCAAGCTTCAGGAGACAGTGGCGGACAGAGGAGCCTGGCGTGCTGCAGTCCATGCAGAGAGCCAGACATGACTTAGTGACGGAACAACTGTGCTGCGTGATTGTGGAGTGTCCGTAACAGGTGATGAATCGCCTGAGGTGTTCGGTGTTAGGCATTTAGAGCGCTTCCCTGGTGACTCACATGGTAAAGAATCCACTTGCAATGCAGGAGACCTGGGTTCGATCCCTGGGTTGGGAAGATCCCCTGGAGAAGGGAATGGCACCCCACTCCAGTATTCTGGCCTGGAGAATGCCATGGACAGAGGAGCCTGGCAGGCTATGGTCCATGGGGTCACAAAGAGTCGGACACGACTGAGCGAGGAAGCACACACATTAGGAATTTAGAGGCAGAAGACGCGCTTCTGGAGAAGGGTAAACACCTGTAGAAAGAAAGGGGCTCCCCGATGGCTCCGTGGTTGGGAATCCTCTTGTCCGTGATGGGACACGGGTTCGGTCCCTGATCCGAGAAGACCCCGCAGGCCTTGGGGCAGCTGAGCCTGTGCTCCAGGGTCCGGGAGCCGCAGCTCCGGAGCCCACGCGCCCTGGGGCCCACGCTCCGCAGCGAGAGAAGGCGGGCTCCGCACATGGACAGCAGTCCCTGCCGCCGCAGCCAGAGGGTCCAGCGCAGCCGAAAGTAAATAGGACAGGGCTGAAAAACAGCATGATTCATCACACTGATAACTGCCGAACCCCTCATGCTGAAAGGACGGGCCTCCTGGAGCAGCAGGTGTCAGAACATGACAGCGACCCGTGTGAAGTCGGGACCTGTCCTCCGACTGTCTGATCTGCACTTTGGGGAGGAAAACTATCTCGTTTGTTTCTCTGTTTCCTCTGAGGGGCTCCATCCACACTTTGCTCTGAGATCATCTCATCAGTGGTTCACAGTTATCTTAAAAATAGATGAAAATGTTACTTTGGAGCCTAAATCATATGAGATCCAGGCTTATTCTTTTAGGCACCCTGGCGTTTACCTGCCTTTTCAATTTTTTGATCCACCATCCAATGTTAGAATTTTCCCAGCTTAAGGGACAGCTCTGAGGGATTTGAGGAAGTTATGGTGCTCTGTGAGAAAGCATCGCATTCACTCAACTTACACTCACCTAACACTGACCGAGGCGTCCAGACCCATGGAAAGGGGGACCAGCTTGCACAGTGTCAGTGGAAAACAGCCATGCAGGCATCCCAGGAGCCCCGTCAGCTCACCTAACCACCTCTCACCTGATCTCAGAAATACGTATAATAAAACGGAAACTGAACACTCCTCCACGTTTCTACCTGTGTCTCCCGAAACACCACCTCAGCACGTCAGCCTGAGTGATGTTCTTCACACACAACTCAGAGCCTAGTGGCTCCCTACCCTGCAGAACGCTTTTTGATTTATTTACTTATTTGACTGCTCCAGGTCTTAGTTGTAGCACGTGGGCTCTAGTCCCCTGCCCAGGGATCAGACTCTGGGACCCCCGCGTGGGAGCTTGGGGTCTCAGCCACTGAACCCTCCCTCATGCACAACGTACACCCCGACTTTAGACTTGACCAGGGCTTGTGTGACCATCCCTCTACCTGCTTCCCTTCTCCCAGGGAGGTGCTAGTCATCAGAGCTTGTCTGTAGTTTAAAAACGCAATGCTATTGCAGCACTGCTCCCTCAGACAGGCGTCACCCCCTGTTCAGAAGTCTGAGGTCTCCTGCCAGCGTTCAGCAGATGTCCTGTGAGAATCGAGGCACGTGGTGATGCATCTCCGATGTGTGTGGGAGGAGGGGACCTTCACGCCCTCCTACTCCAGCATCCTGACTACTCAGCATCAGTCCTGATGGTTGGCCAGTGTGCACTGGTTCGGGTGTACGGAAAACTAAAACATCTAAATGATTCCACACCATTTGGCAAATGAGTTGCAACCCTGAACACCACCTGTGGCTTTCTGTTCTTCAGGCTCCCTTGATCTTACCATGATCCTATGGTGGACCCCTAGCTCTCTGTTCAAGAAACAGGGCCAAGGTCCATTTTAGCAGATGAGTACCTAAGCCACAGAGGCTGTTTGTTAAATGTCTAGACTGGGATATGACCGCTGATGGCAGTTGTGCTACTGGAACAAGATGGTCCACCAAGAGGCCCCTCGTCATCCACCAAAGGATTAAAAAAAACAACTCAGGAATAAAAGGAAAGGCATTAAAAAGCTTCCTGAAGCCAAGAGCAGCTCTCTTTCAACGTGGTGGAATAAAACTTGCCCCGTCATTCAGCTTGGGAAACAATAAATGGGAAATCTGGAAAACAAATGCAAAGCACACACTTGCTCTTTGCACTCCCAACACCACATGAAGAGCAGAGTAATTATGTATTCGAATATCACTGCTGGGAAAAACTCGGTGTGACCCAAAGTTCACTACTCGAACACATCGGTTCCAGGCGAGATTGCCTTTCATGGTGGTATGCCCTTTCTCCACGACCGCCTCGCTTCCAGAGGAAATCAGACACCGTCCCTTTTTACCAGAATGGGATCTAATAAGGGCGTCCTCTCGATTACAGGGCTACAAGGATCAGCATTTTCTCTCTTGCTCACGAGAAACCACATAAAATGAAACAACAGAAACCTGTAAATACCGGGGCTCCAGCTCATCGCCCTGACCCGGCCAAGCAGACACGACTGGAAGGCAGTTTCAAGAGGAAGGAAGGTGGCCAGAGGGAAGGGCCATGACGTCAGCATCATCTTCATCTTCCTCCATGTCGCCACCATCCAAAGCTGGACGGATCCAGATGGACTCACATGGCGCCTAGTCAACTCAGCAAGAGACACCCACTTGTCTCCAGGAGTGGAGAGCAAAGTAAATCAACACAACGTTCTCAGCCCCAGAATAGATGGCCAGCGAGGCTCCTGTGTTTGCCAGGTCTCCAGTCCCTACCCTGAGTTTCCTTTGAAGGTTTTCCCAACTCGTAAAATTCCCCACCCCGCCTCCTGGTTCAAGCCATGGTGCTGAGCTCCTGACTTTTTGTTGCTGTTCTGCCCAACTCTTTGTGACTCCACGGACTGCAGCACGCCAGGCCCCCCTGTCCTCCCCTATCTCCTGGATCTTGCTCAAATTCATGTCCATTGAGTCAGTGACACCATCCAACCATCTCATCCTCTATTGCCCCCTTCTCCCCACCTTCAATCTTTCCCAGCATCAGGGTCTTTTCCAATGAGTCAGCTCTTCGCATCAGGTGGTCAAAGTATTGGAGCTTCAGCTTCAGCATCAGTGCTTCCAATGAATATTCAGGGTTGATTTCCTTTAGGATGGACTGGTTTGTTCTCTCTGCTGTCCAAGCGTCTTCTCCGGCCCCACAGTTTGTGGGTCTGTACTAGTGGAATCAAACATACGACCTGCCCTTTGAGACTGAGGGTGCAGTCCTAATCCTCTTAGAGCAGGGGCCCTCCTACAGGGCTTGGACCTGTCAGCCCCCTAGCATGAGACAGAAGTCTGCACATAACAGCCAACGGCAATACCTGCCACCCACCTAGACCGCCCAGTGCCGAGCTCCGACCCTCAGAGTGGACTTTCTGCTGTGACTTGCTGGACTATATAACTCAGTTTCTTTGTCCTTTGAAGCATGGTCCTCGGGCTGCCCAGCTGTCACAGCCAGGATCAATCTATCCAGCGATTCCTTAGCCCTGCTTACCTGCCCTTTCTCACTGAGTAGGTCCTAACCTGGTTCTTAGGATTCCTCCAGTGGCTCAGCAGGAAAGAATCCAGCTGCAATGCAGGAGACACAAGAGGCACAGGTTTGATCCCTGAGCGGAGAAGATCCCTGGAGGAGGGCACGGCCACCCACTCCAGTCCTGCCTGGAGAATCCCATGGACGGGGGAGCCTGGCGGGCTACAGTCCGTGGGGTCACAAAGAGTCAGACACGACTGAAGCAGCCGAGCGTGCACATGATTCCAACCTGGTTCTTACAGCCCCTTGCCATCTAAAGTCCCAACATGTACTGTCCCCAGGCCCTTCTTACTGGACCCCCAAGTCTTCAGCCTGACAAGATACATCTTAAGAATTTCTGCAACACAACAGAATTGCTTGTGTGTTTGCGACTCACTGCCTCCTACCTGAAAACCCAAGTGGAAGATGTGCCCTTCTTACCGAGAATAATTGCGCAGACCAAGCAGAACTGTTTCCTTCTTGGTGGCTCAGATTTAAGTTTTTATTTGCTTCATCTTGTTGCAATAAAATGTGACTTTTGAACATTTTGCTTTCAGATATATTTATCTAAGAGGATTTTGCTCCATTATGTAAAATAAAACAAAAAGGATCATTTGAGGGGAAAATGTAACATAAGTCCATCATTTAGTTAGCTTTTCAAATTATATCTATTTGATCCTGACTTTCTGCCCAGATGCGAATGGAAAGTTTTTTCTTTCCATCTAAAAAGCAAATATCATTGAAAATAGCGCAAACCAAACAGCATGCTCTTTTTTTTTTTTTGATCTAGCCGTGTTTGCTGTCTTTATCTTATAATGACCTTTCCCCAACTTATTTTTTCTCTTTCGTGCCCAGTTTCTAAAAATAAAGTGGCGAGTGGATCTTTGAATGTAGGGATAATATTTTGATTTCACTAGTACATACAATCAGGAAATGTATTTCTGTTTATACTCTTAAAATCAGTTGAGAGTTGTAGATGAAGCCACGTCCTGTCAGCACATTTTTTCCCCCCAAACCTGGAAAATGTAACAAAATCCGAAGCAGCTGTAGGAAGCAGAATGTAGGCTCCATTTGCACTCAGCAGGGGGAGAGCGAACAGGAGGTAACTGGATAGTTTCCACGTGAAAAAGCTACAAAGAATTTAACCTGTAATGAAAACTCTGATAATCTCCAGGAATGAAAGATGCTTGGATGATGGGTTTGGGGTTTTTTCATGAGTTCAAAGGATCTGGTTTTTCCTATAAATGCCACGCAGGAATAGGAGACGGTCCATGTGGTCATTGTTATGTCTGATAGCCAACAAGAGTTCAGCCCTCATCTTTAAGCCATTAAACAGTGACTGTGTGTGCATTTTAAGACCCCGGATTAGGCTGCCCAGGCCTCTCTCTGGAGAACACAGAACGCAGATCTCATTGCCTTATCACAGTCTGCTCCGAGACAGGGATGCTCATGGGCTATCAGCTTAAAGTTGGTTAAGGTGATGGGTAGGGATCCTGGAGGCCAGAAGTCCTCCAACTCCGAGATGCACACCAAGAAACTGGACCCTGTGACATGAAGATTCTGATTCAGCAGGTCTGCGTGGGATGGGACCTGAGATCCTGGGTTTCTATCCAGCCCTCCAGTGGTCCAGTGGTGCTAGTCCCTGAACTGCTGTTGAGATAACAGCAGAGGGTTTCTTCCTCTGCCATCTCATCCTGTCTGCTGCAGTTGACAGTCTCTAGGAAGGTGCCCAGTGAGTGTCCCTCCCAGGATTCGGGTCCTTGAGTAATTCCTTGCCCTGGAGTCTGGGCTGGACCCACTGACCCAAATCTAACAAATGAATAGGGCAGAAATGGTGGCCCGTCTTTTCTGAGGTCAACTAACAAAACCTGTGGTGCAGGAGAAGACTCTTGGACTGCAAGGAGATCAAAGCAATCAATCCTAAAGGAAATCAACCCTGAATATTCCCTGGCAGGACTGATGCTGAAGCTGACACTCTAATACTTTGGCCACCTGATGCAAAGAGCTAATCATTGGAAAAGACCCTGATGCTGGGAAAGATTGAAGGAGAAGAGGGTAGCAGAGGATGAGATGGTTAGATAGCATCACCTACTCAAAGGACATGAGTTTGAGCAAACTCTGGGAGAGTCCATGGGGTTGCAAAGAGTTGGACACGACTCAGTGACTAAAAAAAACAATAAGGCCCTTGTGAATGGCACAGGGAACTCAATATTTGTAATGACCTATATGGGAAAAGAACCTAAAAGGAGTGGATATTTGTATAACTGATTCACTTTTCTGTGCAGCAGAAGCAAACGTAACATTGTAAATCAACTCCACTTTCAATAAAAATTTAAAACACACACCCACAAACTGTCTAGGTCCACATCAGATGCTGCCCCTCCTGGGTCATTGCAGTTCAGGATAAAATCTCCCATCTCCGAAGATGGTGTTATCTATCGGTTTGTACAGCACCTGCTTCTAACCCACCTTTGTCCTGCCTCTAGCCAGCTGTCTCTTCCCTCCTGCATCATTTTGTATTTCAAGTATTCGTATATTATTAGCACTTATTATCATTCTAACTGCAGGAGACCCCAGTTCGATTCCTGGGTTGGGAAGATCTGCTGAATAAGGGGCAGGCTACACACTCCAGCATTCGCAGACTTTCCTTGTGGTTCAGCTGGTAAAGAATCCGCCTGCCATGCGGGAGACCTGGATTCAGTTCCTGGGTTGGGAAGATCCCCTGGAGAAGGGAAAGGCTACCCACTCCAGTATTCTGGCCTGGAGAATTCCATGGACTATACAGTCCAAGCGCTCCCAAAGACTGAACGACTTTCACTTTCACTTTGACTTTACACTAACATTCATGTAGCCCTACCTCAAAGAAACAGCTAGTTACCAAGCTTGAGGGACCCTGTATTTATATTAATTACTTATCTCTTAAGCATTTAACTTTTCACACTTTGGATATTCATTTAATTGGTGCTAAGGAAATATCTGCAAGTCCAGGAGTTCAAAAAGAAACAGGCCACCAGTGCTCACAACACCCAAGACACAGAAAGAACCCAGATGCCCATCGACAGAGGAACGGGTGAAGAGGACGTGGCTCATGTACACACGCACACATGGAATATTACTCAGCCGCGAAGAGCGATATAGTGCCATTTGCAGCCGTGTGAATGAATGGGCCTCGAAATTATCACGCTAAGTGAAGTAAGCCAGACAGAAAAAGACAAATGCCATTTTGATATCACTTCTGTGTGGGATCTAAAATATGATACAAGTGAACTTACCTATGAAACAGGAAAGGACTCACAGAGAAAACAGGCTTGCAGCTGCCAAAGGGGAGGGCATGGGGCGGGGAGGGACTGGGGTGGGCAGATGCCAACAATTACCCACAGAATGGATGAGCAAGGCCCAACTGTATGCCACAGGGAAGCATAGCAATATCCTTAGTCAACCATAAAGGAAAGGAATATGAAAAAGAACGCATGCGTATGTATAACTAAATCATGATGCCATGCAGCAGAAACCAACCCTATTTCCAAATCAAGTACACACCAATAAAGTAAGTTAAAAAATACCTGTGAGTCTAACTAATAGAACGTACATTTCCCAGTATCCTGAGCCTGATGGCAAACTCCTGGGAAGTATGAGAACCATACAATTATGAAATTGATGATGAGACAAGCCTGAGAAGTGGCTGGATTGTCTACATGCAGAAGCCCAACCATGCTCAGCTTGCCTGTTCCTCGGTGCCTGCTCGATCGGCTTATCTCAGTGGATGCTGTACCTGCTCGCGTGTGGGCAGACCTCCACCTCGCTGATGTTAACCTGCCTCATGCGCAGACGGATGCAGCGGAGCCTGCAGGGAACCAAAGACCTCATGCTCGGACTTATGGCATTAGGATGTAGACTCGGGGTGGCGAAAACTAGAAGGGACTGTCGGGCAGAGCTCCTTGTTGCCTAATTTTCCCAAGGATGAGAATGGTCACAAGACCTGCAGAAACGGGTACAGACATGCAAAGTAGGTCAAGACCCTTGATTCCCAGCCCAGGGTCCCCTCTCTCTGTCACCCCCCCCTCCACCCGTCCCTCCCAACTCCAGGAGACACCATTCGCATTTTCATTAAGCTTGTATGTGGTACACTGAGGGAACCTGATGTTAAAGGTAAGCTCTGGGAAGACCTATTTGCTGGCATCAAGGGTAACATAAGTCTTTGAAAAGAAAAAGACTTGAAAGTCAGTCAGTAGGAAAGGACACTCACAATGGAATTGAATAGTTAATTGTTACCTTTAGTTTAATCTCCAGATTCCTATTCACAACACATGACTTCTATACACACACACACACACACAGACACACACACAGAGACACAAGCATGCACAGGCATATACAGAGAAGCTGCTTTTGGTAAGGTGTGTCTGTCTGTATGTCTGTATTTACAATGGTATTATGAACGCGAAACAAGTTAACATGTAAAAGGATTAGAACAGAGCCTGGTACAGGGTATCTTCTAAGAAGAGGTTTATTATTGTTGCTGTTCAGTCACTAAGTCATATCCGACTCTTTGCAATCCCATGAACTGCAGCATGCCAGGCTTCCCTGTCCTTCACTATTTCCCAGAGTTTGCTTTAACTCACATCCAACTGAGTCGGTGATGCCATACAACCATCTCATCCTCTGTCGTCCCCTTCTCCTCTTGCCCTCAATCTTTCCCAGCTTCAGGGTCTTTTCCAGTGAGTCAGTTCTTCACATCAGGTGGACAAAGTATCGGAGCTTCAGCTTCAGCATCAGTCCCTTCAATGAATATTCGGGGTTGACTGGTTTCTTCTTGCAATAATCACTAATATAGAATTAGCACTAGGACTTCTCACCCTGCATCCTTCCCATTGATGAATGTGATGAACACTCAGTTAATGTGAACACCTGCAAACACAGCCGTTTTCAGAGTAAGAAAACTTCAGTAACTCTCAGGCATCAGAGATGTACTGAGCGTCCTTCCAGGCTAGCTGAGTGAGGAGATGCCAAAAGTGAACCAGGAAGGCGTGGACCCTGCTCTCTCTGAGCCGCAGCTCCTTTCGCCTATTAGCAGTTTATTTATTGATTCTATTCAAAGGGGCCAACGGGTACTTTGGGATTTTTATCACATCTTCATTCAGTGTTAACATCAAGGATGTGCTTCCGGGACCTTCAGGTATATTCCATGTCCTCTTTGTAAACCTCTGAAGTACATACAGAAAACGCTAGGAGAGAAGAAGACTTTTAAGGCAGCAAATGCTTCTTAGAATCATCAGCCTTCCAAGGCTCTTTTCTGAACCTTCAAAGAAAGTCACCCAGCCAACAGCAACTTTTCAACGGGAAAAGGCAGTGCCCGCAAGACACATACAATGGTTTTCCTGGAGGCTTGCTGCTGATGGCTGTAAAGATAGGAGAAGAAAGAGGGGAGGAAAATGACCCCCAACTCCCTTTGGACCAGGATGAAATAATCTAGCAATATGAATCAGAGGGGAGCATCTGTGGGGAAGAGGAATAAGCAGGGGCTCATTGTTTTGGAACGAGCACGCCTTCTTTGCTTGCAAACAGTCCATCGCCGAGTGCCACGGTGCTGTTTCATATCAACATTTCACAAACCATTACAGGCCGCACAGGTATTGGAGGCTGCGGCAGATGTGTTGAAATTTCCATTGTTGTACTTACTGCGTGGAAAATATTACTAATGGTGGGTGTCAGGGGGAGGCGTAACTGACCCCAACTGCATAAACTCATCTGGGCCGAGAGCTTGAAGTCAGAGCCTTTCAATGCTTGCTCTTGTTATTCCACCCTCCCCTCCCCCATTTTATGGGATATTTGACTATATATAGCTCGTTTCAGGCAAAGGAGAAATTCCATGACCACATGAACAGGTGGACTGGGGACTTGGGTGAGGGGTGGGATCTCTCTCCTTGAGACCTGAATTTTATTTACAGCCAATTCTTGAATGTCTCTGACATGCAGGACAAAACCAAGAACAATGAAGAAACTGAAGTCTTCAAAATCCCATTCAGTCTCTCTCTCTGCTGTTACCCGCCGAGAATGACTGGAGTGACATTTACACATCTAACTGAGCAAAATTACTTCTCCTTTAATTATTCCTTCTTCCCTCTCCAATGCACAAGCTGGTCCAATAGAAGAGAGAGAGGGTCTTAGAAACACTCCTACACATACTAACCCAGAGTTGACATTCAATTTTCATTTTTAGTATATGATTTGTGGTTTAAAGTTTCTGGGAGATACTGGCAATTACAAATATCAGAGAAACACTTGACTTCCACATCCTTGATATACCATGATTGCCAAAACAATGCTGGAAAAGGGAAAGGCTGCTCACTCCAGTGTTCTTGCCCAGAGAGTCCTATGGACAGGGAGCCTGGCAGTCCATGGGGTTGCAAAGAGTCAGACACAACTTAGATACTAAACAACAACAACCAGAACAATGAAGGTCTTGCTACAATCACAAATCCCCTGATTTCTTTTCTTTATACTTACAGAGCCTCAGAATGCCTTATGGGTTTCTCCACATTCATTCAGTAGAGGTGTCCTTCATTCCCTCTCGTGAACTTACCAGTGAACCCAGAAGCAAGCTCATTAAGATCTAGAGTTCAGGATCAATTCAGAGGAATGTTGAAAATATGAATGCTGTTCTAAACCCCATGGTGACCTGATCTGAACCGTGTGTCTTTATTTGAACCTCTTGTCAGTAACACAGGGGGGAGAGGTCTCCTAAGTGTAACTTTCCTTGCAAGAAGGTTGCTGGCAGCTAAAGCTTAGCCTTGAAATCATAAGTCAGAAAAAGGTCAAGATGATAAAATGTGGCCATGGTTTCAGAAATGAACAATGTTTTAGTGAGCTCCATATATTAAATCTTTCTTTCAACTTGTGCTGCTCATTAAACGGGATTATAATGAAGTGGCACTGGGATTTGAAAATTTAAAGCTATGATATAAATGCATGATGGCCATTACTTTTTTAAAACATCAAAACTCAGACATACCTGGTTTCTGGTTTAAAAGAGATGATAAGGGTAACATTAAATGAAAAACAAAATCATCATAAGTTTTATAACCCCATGTCAAATTAAACCCGAACCTTTTTATGTGTAAGAAAAATACCTATCTTCACTGTACAGTTGCTATATTTCCATTGGCATCTTAGCTGTTTCTCCTAATAGCATGAGTCCCTACAGATGATCCCTGACTGCCACGCTGGGGAGTCCACTGGAGGTTTGCCTGCCTTGGTTTTATGAAAACTGATAAAACTGGAAGAGGAGAAGAAAACAGAGAGGCCGCCTACCGAGAACCAGCGTCAGGACGGAAAACATGTCGTGTCATCAAGAGTGGTTGGTCTGAATTCCGCCGCATCCTCCAGCCTTGTTTTGAAATGATCCTCAAAGAGTGAGGTCTCAGAGCCGGCGTAAACACTTAGCGCCTGGAACGAATTTAAAACTTGAGGGAGCAAATGAAAACTGAACGAAGGGGAGAGCCTTGCTCAAGAAGGACCATGAGCAATTCCCAGGGCATGCTGCTGCCGGAATTTGCTGCAGAAATATAATGGAATTCCTAATTTGCTTTAATTAGAAAAAAGTAAACACTGCCCTCAACATGTCATCATGTTTATATAGGAGCCCAACCAGCTGATTTTCTGCTGGCATGGCCCTGGAACCACTCAATTAAATCTCAGGGCACAATTTCTTTTTGTGAATGAAATACCATGACTATGAAGCCAGATTTTTTTTTTTTTTCCATCAGCTTCACTGGCTATGACCAAGGACAAGTGACCAAACACAGGACCTTCCAATTTTCAGTCAACCCCTGACAGTGTCCAAGACTGGATCACTTAGAGGTCCTCTTTTTGAAGCAACAGCTTCATTATTTTAAAACTTTCCACTTTGCAAGACTAAAAGAACAAAAATAGACTATTTCTAGCAAGCAACACTAGCAGTCACATAATTAATTTGAAAATAAAGGGAGAAAGAGGAGTTTGCTTCTTCACAGGCTTCTGGTAATCTTATTTGTTGAAATCCTAGTGAAGGTTTTATCCCAAGAATTAGAATTTTGTTAGACTTTTCCAAAGCTGGAAGGAACTTGGAAAGTATCTTCATGTTAGAGATTATTATACAACAGATATTCAACTTCCACATAAACTATTGGAGACATGGACATTTTAGTACAGCACTGGGTCAATTATCCCATAGTCTTTTAGATCAATGAAATTTGAGTCATAGTGAAATGAATTAGGAAAATTTTGTTTGAGAAGCTTACAAGTAAGTAATCACACATGATTTTTTTTTTCATGAAAAGAGGGTGGAAAAGATTCCTACTACTCTAAAGCAGACTGACATTGCAATTAAATACAGTGAAAAGCTAGTTTTTCTGCTATTAATGTGAAAGGAAGCAACACTAATTCTCCCAAACAGCTCCACACTTGAAGCAAAGTAACAGAAGGCAGATCTGATTCTGAAAAGCTAGGGAATTTCTCCCCAACTCATCATCCCCATATCAGCCTCACCCACAGGTAAGGGCCTGTTGTATTACGCAACATTGTATTACGTTGTATTATGTTGCATTACATCCTGGTGCAGGGGAGTGAACCTCAGCTTTAGCAATCTGTGTCTGGGAGCTTGCTTCCCATGTGACGCTAGTGATAAAGAATCCCCCTGCCACTGCTGGAGCCGCAAGAGACGCAGGTTCAAATCCTGGATCAGGCAGATCTCCTGGAGAAGGAAATGGCTACCCAACTCCAGTATTGTTGCCTGGGAAATCCCATGGACAGAGGAGACTGGCATGTGCAGTCCCCGGGGTCGCAAAGGGTCGGACACGACCGAGTGCCTGAACACATCCATGACACACACTGCCACGTGTAAAACAGCCAGCCAGCAGAAAGCTGCTGTATCGCGCAGGGAGTGCAGCCCAGAGCTCCGTGATGACCTAGCGCATGGGATGGGGTGAGCTGGGGTGGCAGGAGGTAGGGACATATGTATGCGTGTGGCTGACTCACACTGCTGGACAGCAGAAACTAACACAATATTATAAAGCAGTTACACTCCGATAAGAAATGAGGAATGAAAAACAAAACAAAACTGGATATCTCCCAAAGGAAAGCACGCTTACTGTTCTTGGTGTATTTCACATAGTCCTCTAAGTATATAACCTCAAAAAAAAGCTGGAAAAATTCCCCAGCTTTTCAGAATCAGATCTGCCTTCTGTTACTTTGCTTCAAGTGTGTATATGAGTTGAGTCCGCCTTTCATTTAAAAATGCGAGATGATCTTCAGTTAAATGATTCAGGAATGAAGTTTACTTAGAATAAGTGAGAAAAATATATAGTGATGTGGCTTCTTGGGGGGGCCAATCTGTACCTAAGTAAAAGGAATTTCCACTCCCACCCAACATACACACACACATGTGCACAGAGGCATCTAATTTTTAGTCCATATCGCTCAATTCTGCATCCTACATTGAACCTTCACTCATTTCTCTATCAGAAAGCATTACAGGTTTTATCACAGACTTGGGTTTCATCACGGGAAAGTATACTTTCCAGTGGAGTCAGATCCAATCATTTTGGGTGTTTCCAACTCAGGAATAAACCCAAATCTCCTGCATTGCAGGCTGATTCTTTACCATCTGAGTCAACTGGGAAATTATCAAGCACACTACACCTTAATTTACCAAGGCTGCCAGACCCTAAAAACCCAGCTTATAATTCTTTTTTTTTTTCAACCACCCATCACACCAGGCATCTTCCAACAGCTTGCCTGGGATAGAAAGTTCTGAAGGCATTTCTCCAGATGAATCGGTACAAAACTCACGATTAGACTACATTTCTAAGCTCTCCCACACCATCGGGCTAAATTGCGATGGTGTGAGAATATAGTAAGTACTTGATGTTTCTAGAATCACTAATAAGTTAGAAAGGCATGGGCCATGGCTAATGTTCTGCGGTCCACACCATTGCTTCAGGCCAGCTGAGAGTCTCAGACAATCTGGAAAATGGGAAGTGGCCAGCACGGGTCTTGTTGCCAGATCTTTCTGGGTGCCTAACAGCTACCTTCCACTCATGTCCTCATCTAAAACTGTCACCTTCCCGCTAAGGCCCCTCCAACATTCCTCCTCTCAGTGTCACCAACATCCAATCGGTTTTTCAAACTAGATGCCTGCTAGACTTGAACTTTTCTCTCTCTCCCCTTTGACATTCAGTCACCACCTTTTCATGTTCTTTGTTCAAAATGACCCTTATATTTATCTAACTCTTTCTCTCTAAGAAACGTTTTATCATGGTTCAAACCATTATCTTTCCTCCTAAGTTATCTACCAGGCTAATTCTATTGCAATGTTCTATAAATAGGGTAACCACACACCCCAGTAAGTCCAGGATGGCCAGAATTAATGCTTCTAGTCCCAGGATAAGACTCACTTGACAATGCAGGAGATGTAAGAGATGTGGATTTGATCCCTGGGTTGGGATGATCCCCTGGGTCAGGACAATCCCTTGGGTTGGGAAGAGGAAATAGCAACTCACTCCAGTATTCTTGCCTGGAGAATCCCATGAACAGAGGAGTCTGGTGGGCTACAGTCCATGGGGTCTATATATAAGCAGATACAAACCAGATGAATTAACACATAAATATAAACAAGTTTCACTATGACATGAAAATGGAATTCATCACTATTTAATTTTCCCTTTAATTATTATGTATCATCATCATTATCATGCCACCCATAGACAGAAATTAAGGACAGTCATTTTTCTGCTGTTGCTGGAATCATCTCATAATCATCCCACCAGTCTTCCAACATTGGAAGGTGTGGCCTCATGCTTTATAACCATGAGAAAACACAATTCATAAAGAAAATCTTTGCCAGGGTCCCCTGTCCTTCACTGTCTTCGGGAGTTTACTCAAACTCACGTCCATTGAGCTGGTGATGCCATCCAACCATCTCTTCCTCTGTCTGCCCCCTTCTTCTCCTGCCTTCAATCTTTCCCAGCATCAGGGTTTTTTTCAATGAGTCAGCTGTTCACATCAGGGGGCCAAAGTATTGGAGCTTCAGCATCAGTCCTTCCGTTGAATCTTCAGAGTTGATCTCCTTTAGGACGGACTGGTTGGATCTCCTTGCCGTCCAAGGGACTCTCAAGAGTCTTCTCCAGCACCACAGTTGGAAAGCATCAACTATTTGGTGCTCAGCCTTCTTTATGGGTGATTTTTGCATATTTGTGCTTTGAAAGCAAAGATCAGAATGGCCGCTGTCTGGTCTGGCTCTGATGACATCATACTTAATCTCTTCATTTTGTTTCAGAATTCTAAACCTTCACCTTTGCTGGCTGAGAGCAGCCTAGTCTGCCAGTGAGTTGATAGGAAAACCTCTTCCCAGTAGGTCTCATCCATTGTGATCCCAAACTAACAGAGTGTCACACACCAACCTATAGATTTCCAGTTCCAGAAAGACACATTGCTGGTAAGGTAACAAACACAAAACAAAGAGCTCTCTGTATGTTTTCTTCCCGAGACATCAGCCTGCTGCCCTTTCATGGCACAGCTAGGGTGAGCCTGGCAAGCAGCTCACCCAGAGGCTGTGGCGGCAGGTTGCTCTAACACCCCTCCACTGGGAGGAAGCACTGCTTCTGGACAATTCTCCAGCTTTCATGCTTAAGCACTGAGAAAGCCCAGGAAGAAGACAATGGACAATGAGCGGGATTAGCTCTCAGATCGAACACATCATTTTTCCTTTCCCGTTTCTCCCACGGGAATTGAGTCACGGACAAAAGAACTGAGTAACTGTGAAGCCAGTTAATATTTTTAGGCACCATCCACATTCCATAAAATTCACCTTTTAAAGTACAGAGCTTTGTGGCTTTTAGTATATTCACTACATTGTGCAACCACCACCAATCTCTAATTCCAGAATATTTTCATCACCCCCAAAAGAAACGCTGTACCTGTGAGTGGCAAATCACTCCCCACCATCCTGAGCACTTTCCCAAATACTAGTCTACTTTCTGTCTCAATGCTGGCTTAACTCTGGACATTTCACACGAGTGGAATCACACTGTGGAGCCTTTTGTGTCTGCTCTTTCGCTTTACATATCATTTTCAAGGGCCATCCATGCAGAAGCGTGGGCTGTTACGTTTTGTTTATATGTTTATTCCCAATGTCTACTGATGGACATTTGGGTCGTTTCCATGTTTGGTTATTATGAGTAATGCTGGTACAACCATTCCTGTACAGGTTTTTGTGCAGACATATGTTTTCAATTCTCTTGGGTATATACCTAGGAAGGACATTGGCAGGTCATTGGGTAACTCCATGTTTCAAGTTTCTGATGAAACACCAAAGTGCTTTCCACACCAGCTGTATCACCTCCACCCCACCCAGCAGTGTACAAGCACTCTGATTTCTCCACATCCTTATCAACAGTTGTTATTCTGGCTTTTTAAAATTATTGCTGTTATAGTCCTAGTGGGTTTGAAGTGGTATCTCAGTTTGGTTTTGATTTGCATTTCCCTTATGACTAATAATATTGAGCATTTTTCCATCTACTTACTAGCTATTCATACAGTTTTCTGTAGAAATGTCTATCCAAATCCTTTGTCCATTTTTAAAATTCAGTTTTTTGTTCTTTTATCGTTGAACTGATAGAGTTCTTATGTAGTCTGGATATATACCCCTTATCAGATATATGATTTGCAAATATTTTCTCCTATTCTATAGGCTGCCTTTTTACTTTTATGATGGTATCTTCTAAAATATAAAAATCTTACTTTAATGAAGTCCAATTTATTTGTTATTTTTTTTTGCCTGTCCTTTTGGTATCATGTCTAACGAATGGCTGTCTGATCCAAGGTCAAAATGATTTATGCTTGGGTTTTTGGTAAGAATTTTATAGTTTTAGTCCTTATAATTAATCCTTTAATTCACTTTGAGTTAATTTTTGTAGATGGCATGAGGTCGAATCAAACTTCATATTCTATTGTTCCAGCACTATTTAAAAATATTATTCCATCCCCATTAAATTGTCTTGGGTCTCTTCTCAAAAATCAATTGATCATGAATGCAAGCTATTATTTCTGATCCCTCAGTTCTATGTCACTGCTCTCTATCCAATGTTGGTATCATATTGTCTCGAGTGTAGTTTGTAATAAGTCTTCAAATTGGAAAGTTAGATTCCTGAAATTTTGTACCTCTTTTTCAAGATTCTTTGACTATTCTGGGTCCCCCCCCTTCAGTCTCATGTAGAAATTACAAAACACTATTGAAATTAAATCACAACTAAATGAATGGAAAGACAGACTTCATGTTTTTAAGAGGCCAGTACTCCCCAAATCAATCTACAGGTAAGCTCAATCCCTATGATAATCTCAGCGACCATTTTTTTGGTAGAAATTTAATCCTAAAATTAATATGAGGGGTATGTGTGTTGGGGGAGGAGGGTTAGACTAAGTTTGCTTAAGAATACATTCATGAAAACCAGTAGATGTAATTTTATAGCTATAAACTGACCTCTTCTGAGATAAAATGCATGTCAATAGGTATTGTTTGTCAAATGGTTGACCCAGTGACTGCAGTTCACTTCAGTTAAGCACCAGTTGAGTGCTTGCTCTTTGCCAGACATCCTAGGTGTTGAGATAAACCGATGCGTTTAGATTTCCAGTGGTGAAAGGAAACATTAAGTGCATAAAAGGCATAAACAGTTTGCAGTCAGTGCTAATTCCAACAAAAAGTAGAGGAGAGAGAAATGAAGCAGAGAGTTACTGAGGGGTGGGGGGGGTCGGGGGGGCGACCTCTGCGAGGGGGCGATGGTGAGTCAGACTCACAGTGACCCTGGGCGAGATTATTCCAGGAGGAGGAGCCCCTGCAGAAACTCGGATCTGAAGCTGTTTATGCCATCACACTCGACCTGGAACTTCTTCCCAGAAACAGAGGTGAGGATGTATCTTTAGATGATGTATTTATTTCAGTTTAAATCTTCTGGAAAAGAAGGTCCAAGAGAACAGGATATTTCTCTAAGAAATGAAAACAGCTTTGTTTCTAGAGAAGCCTCTTGATTGTCCTGATGGGAGGCACTGGGAAAAATACATATATTTAGCTGAGATTCACTTTGGGGCCATGAAATAAAAGCCACAATTTACTTATAGGATCAAATTTAATGGCTGTCAGAGATTCATTTGATTGTTTTATTGCATTTCATTTTAAGGTTAATTTAGCTGAGGTAGTTCTTATTTAATCAGAAATATGTGTCCATTCTCATTAATAATATGTGTTCTTGCTATAAAGTACTTTTTGCCTTTTTTCTCCCAAGTCTGTTCTAATGAAGGTTTACCCAATTTTATGAAATTTAATGAAAAATATAGAAGATATTCCTCGAGTTGGAATTCTTCTGAAAGAGGGGAATAGAGCCATGCTTGTGACTAATTCCGGTTATTCAGAATTCTGCCCAAATCAGACCTTTGGGGGTTCAACCTCCTTTACATTTTATAAAATGCAACTTCCTATTTCTAGAGAATAAAAGGCTTTGAAAGTCACAAGGAAATGGCTCAAAAGGCATCCAGGACATGAAATAGCTTTAACAAATCCTGCTTGATGAGTTAAGTGTAAAGGAATCAGAAACATATGGCTCACATTTCCCTTAAAATACACACAGGTTTAACAGTGAAGAAGAAAGAGAAAAAGTGGCTGGCCCAGTGTGGTTTGGGTTTTTTCGAACCGAAAACATTTGGAAAATAGTTCAAGATGGTTAATGGACCTCAAAGTGAGCCTGGGAACTGTTCTAGATTTCACAAACAGTGCCGACTAGAGAGGTAGAAATAAGAGAAAGGAAGGGAAGGGAGGGAGGGAGGGAAGGAAGGAAGAGAGAAAGAAGGAGGAAGAAAGAGCGAGAGAGAGAGAGAGAGAGAAAGGACCGAGAACAGGCAGGCTTGGATGTGTCTGCAGAACACAGAGGAACCCTTTGGATCCACCATCGGGGAGCTCACGATTCTGGGCCCTGATTCCTGATGCGGTCGACTTAAGTCCCAGCTCTGGAAAGGTCCCTCCTCCTCCTTCCCATGGCCACCACCATCATGTCCCCCTCACAATAGGGAAAAAAAAAAAAGATGGAATCAACATTTCTCAGCATTTCTAAAACTCTGTCCTTTAAGGGATTGTTATAATTCCATCTCATTTAGGAAATGAGGCGTTTGGATACATTGCATTCCCAGGCTTAAATTACTGTGTCATTCTTGTTGATACAATGAACCAGTTCACCTCACATTGTGTCCTAGGAAATTACAATTCCTGCATCCAAGGGCTTGCTGGAGAGCCAGCCAGAGCCCAGGCTCTGAGCGAGAGGGCCAGCATTAGTCAGAGCCCACGAGCCAGGCCTCCTGGCTGCAGCAGGAAGCATCTTAACCCCTGACCCCTCCACTCCCCACCCCTCAGGCCCTCGGCGGGAACTGCCACCCACTGCAAGGAGATGTCCACACCCAGGTGCACCAGGAACCCGGGTGCCCACCGTGGCTTGGAGCTCCTAAAATTCCAGCTGAGCTGCTGGAAGCCCCAGGCAGAGCCATCACTCCTGGGTGATGCTCATTTCAGAGGCGGTGTGCCCCAGGCCATGCTTCTAAAATGCTTGCTTTTATTTTTTATTAATTTATTTTTTTCCACTTATTTTTATTAGTTGGAGGCTTATTACTTTACAATATTGTAGTGGTTCTTGTCATACATTGACATGAATCAGCCGTGGATTTACATGTATTCCCCATCCCAATCCCCCCTCCCACCTCCCTCTCCACCCAATCCCTCTGGGTCTTCCCAGTGCACCAGCCCTGAGCACTTGTCTCATGCATCCAACCTGGGCTGGTGATCTGTTTCACCCTTGATAGTATACATGTTTCGATGCTGTTCTCTCGAAACATCCCACCCTCGCCCTCTCCCACAGAGTCCAAAAGTCTGTTCTGTTCTGTACATCTGTGTCTCTTTTTCTGTTTTGCATATAGGGTTATCATTATCATCTTTCTAAATTCCATATATATGCATTAGTGTACTGTATTGGTCTTTATCTTTCTGGCTTACTTCACTCTGTATAATGGGCTCCAGTTTCATCCACCTGATTAGAACTGATTCAAATGAATTCTTTTTAATGGCTGAGTAATATTCCATGGTGTATATGTACCACAGCTTCCTTATCCATTCATCTGCTGATGGGCATCTAGGTTGCTTCCATGTCCTGGCTATTATAAAGCCTTTGACAAAATTCAACATCCATTTATGATTAAAACTCTCCAGAAAGCAGGAATAGAAGGAACATACTTCAACATAATAAAAGCTATATATGACAAACCCACAGCAAGCATTACCCTCAATGGTGAAAAATTGAAAGCATTTCCCCTAAAATCAGGAACAAGACAAGGTTGCCCACTCTCACCACTACCATTCAACATAGTTTTGGAAGTTTTGGCCACAGCAATCAGAGCAGAAAAAGAAGTAAAAGGAATCCAGATAGGAAAAGAAAAAGTGAAACACTCTCTGTTTGCAGATGACATGATCCTTTACATAGAAAACCCTAAAGACTCTACCAGAAAATTACTAGAGCTAATCAACAAATGTAGTAAAGTTGCAGGATATAAAATTAACACACAGAAATCCCTTGCATTCCTATACACTAACAATGAGAAAACAGAAAGAGAAATTAAGGAAACAATACCATTCACCATTGCAACAAAAAGAATAAAATACTTAGGAGTGTATCTACCTAAAGAAACCAAAGACCTATACATAGAAAACTATAAAACACTGATGAAAGAAATCAAAGAGGACACAAACAGATGGAGAAACATACCGTGTTCATGGATTGGAAGAATCAATATTGTTAAAATGGCTATACTACCCAAAGCAATCTATAGATTCAATGCAATCCCTATCAAGCTACCAATGGTATTTTTCACAGAACTAGAACAAATAATTTCACAATTTGTATGGAAATACAAAAAACCTCGAATAGCCAAAGCAATCTTGAGAAAGAAGAATGGAACTGGAGGGATCAAATGCTTGCTTTTAAAGTCATCATCTAGCAGCTTCCTAGGTGACTCAGTGGTAAAGAATCCACCTGCCAAGGCAGGAGACGGAGGAGACACATGTTCGATCCCTGGGTTGGGAAGATCCCCTGAAGGAAGGCAAAACGACTCACCCCAGTCTTCTTGCCTGGAGAATCCCATGGACGGAGGAGTCTGGAGGGCTATAGTTCATGGGGTCACAAAAGAGTCGGACACGACTTAGCAACTAAACAACCACCATAAAGTCATTGTCTACTTTTCATTTCCACAACCACAACCATAATTCCAGGACCCTATCCATACCCATGATATATGCCGGCCTACAGCATGCAGATGCTGAACCCCGATCAGCCGCATGAGGAGATTTGGGCCTAGACCGCTTCCTTGCATGTATGCATGCTAAGTTGTTTCAGTCAACACTGAAACACTTTGGGACATTCGACACTGTGGGACCCAGTGGACTGTAGCTCACCAGGCTCCTCTGTCCATGGGATTCTCCAGGCAAGAATGTTGGAGTGGGCTGCCATTTCCTTCTCCCAGGGATCTTCCCAACCCAGGGATCAAACCCTGGTCGCCTGCGTTGGTAGGCAGGTTCTTTATGGAAGGAGCCACCAAGAAAGCCCCACACAACCACCACGTGATACTCAGGATGAAACATCCTGCACCAAAGCATGGCTCATCTCCTCACTACACATGCCAGATGCATAAGCTGTCTGGAGCGGGAGGTTAAACAGAACTCACACCTCAGACTGACTGAGTTGGTATATTTAAGGACTAAGGAGACAGACTAAAGGAAATCAACCCTGAATATTAGTTGGAAGGACTGATGCTGAAGCTGTAGCTCCAATACTGATGCAAAGTATTGATTCCTTGGAATCAAGCCAACTGATGCAAAATGCTGATTCATTGGAAAAGACCCTGATGCTGGAAAAGACCCTGATGCTGGGAAAGACCAAGAGGAGGAGAAGGGGACACTAGAGGATGAGATGGTTGGATGGCATCACTGACTCGATGGACAGGGGTTTTAGAAAACTCTGGGAGATAGAGAAGCCTGGCCTGCTGCAGTCCACAGGATTGCAGAGAGTCAGACATGGCTTCGTGACTGAGCAAAAACAACCACAGGACAGACATCTACCAAGACGTCAGTGAGAGGGTCAGTGACACAGCAGTGACAAGACCTGCATCTGATGGAAAGGTCAGCCAAGCTCTCACCAAGGGCAATCACCATGAGAACCAGACGCATGTCCTCTCAGCTGGGTGGGAAACAGCATTACATTCAACATCCATAATGCCTTCCTTACAAAAAGACTGGCATAAAGTTAAGATGTAAAAAACAAAGAAGTAATCTATCTGATAACCAAGAAAACAATTAAGTAACATAAGTAAACCCTCAGATTATGAAAATACTGGACTTCATACATTAGAACATTAAGATAACTATTTTAAACATACTAAATAAAATAGAGGAAAAGAGGACAAAAAATGAATGGATAAAAAGAGAATTTAATAATTTGAATCTTGAAAAAGGAATAAAAAACACCTTATAGAGTCAAAAACTACAACATCTGGAATAACTCATTAGGGCAGTCTAGACAATGCCAAAAAAAAATAGTAATTACCCAAACTTAAAGAAGAGGAAAAAAAGGAAGCAACATAAAAGAGAAGAAAATGCACACAGAAACATTCAAACTGTAGCATATTGTAGTTTAGCTTCCACGGAGCTAAACTACAATACGGAAAGAAGGCCAATTTGAAAAAATAATGCCAACAAAATTTGAAACTGATGAAAGGGATTAAATGACAGTTTCAGACATCTGAAAACACCAAAATGAGATAAGCAGTCTCCTTCCTTCTGTCTCTTTCTCTCCCTCACACACACACATACACACACACACTAGTATGGCAAACTTCAGTTAAAAGTCAAAAACAAAAAGAAGTTTAAAAAAAATCCAGAGAAATAGGAAACATTACCTAAAAAGGAGAAAAATTACCTTCAACAAAATATAAAAAAGCCAGAGGATAATGTAAGATATTTATAAATTTTTCAGAAAAAATAAACAAAACCAAAGATGCCAGCCTAGAACTTCATACAAAGTAAAAATACAAAATACAGACTTTTTCAAAAAAACGACAGCTGAAATAATGCATTAAAAGCAACCCACAGTATAAGACCCTCTAAAAGAAGTGCTTGAAAGCGACGGAAATGTTTCACGATGAAGGCACAGAAGAGCAAGAAAGGCTGAGGGAAGGCTGACGGCGCAGGTGAGCGCAAAGCCACACTGGCTGCCGAGACGGCCGTCACGCTCTTGCGCAGTATGTGCAGAGGTAAAATGTGACAGCTCCACACACGGCAGAGAAGAGGAGAGATGGAGCTCTTGGACTGTCTGGAAAGTAGTAAAGACGATAAATTAAAAAATGTCATGAAGGCAAGGATGCACGTTTTAACTCTAGAATAACCACTGAAAATTGACCAACTTAACGAAATTGACATGTAAGAAACTACATTTGGCAGCTGCAGAGTTACAGGTTCTTTTTCAGCTGCAAATAGAACGTTTAATGTGATAGATCAAGATTTGAACACAGAAGCAAGTCTCAACAAATGTCAAAGGATTAACAATCAAGCAGAGCATTTCAAAAAGGTGAAATTAAGATAAAAATTAATAGCAAAGAAACGTTTTGAGAATGCTTGAAAACCTCCCAAGTATGTGAAAATAAGCAGCACAATTCTAAATAACTCATAAATCAAAGAACAAGTGACAATGAAAATTAGAAAATATTTTAATCAAATGCTAATGAAAATATGATATATCAAAACTTATGAGATGAAGCAAAAGCAGCCCTAACAGAGAATTTAGTGCCTTCAAATAAATACACTAGGGAAGAAAAAAAGCAAAACTAATTATCTGAAATACCATGAAGCTAGAAAAAGAACAGCCTAATAAATACAAAGGTAGTGCAAGGAAGGAAATAACAAAAATAAAAGCAGAAATTGATTAAATAGAAAATAATCACACAATAGAGAAAATCACTAAAAGTTTTTCCCTTGAAAATGTTAATAAAAATAATAAATCAGTTACAAGATTGATCAAGGGGTTAAAAATACAAAGCACAATCTACTAACATCAAGAATGAAAAATGGACACCACTACAGATCTGACAGTATTAATAATAACAGTAAGAGGATAATTGTGAACAACTTTATGCCAATAAAATTAGCAATGAAGTAAAATTTCAAAAATTCATTATTGAAAAAATCCATTATTCAAAAAATCACAACTCGTGTATGTGTGTCCTAAGCACTTCAGTCGTGTCCTATTCTTTGTGACCCCATGGACTGTAGCCCGCCAGGCTCCTCTGTCCAGGAGATTTTCCAGGCAAGAGTACTGGAGTGGGTTACCATTCCCTTCTACAGGAGATCTTCTCCACCCAGGGATCAAACCCTCATCTCTTGTGTCTCCTGTATTGGCAAGAGGGTTCTTTACCACTGGCGTCACCTGGAAGCCCAATCACAACCTATCAAACCTATAAAAGGAACAAATAGAAAATCTGAATTAAATGTGCAATTGTAAATTCTTCCCACAAGAAGGATCCAGGCCCAGAGCATTTCACTAGTTAATTTATCCAAATATTTAGAGATAAAACAATAAGGAAATACTACCAAATTGCATCAATAATTAGAAAATGAATAATACAGTAAGTCCAGCTGAGGTTTTGTCTAGATGGGCAAGAGCATATTGACATCCAAAACTTGATGCAATCAAATCCACTACACTGAGTAGAAAAATTATGTAATCACGTTAGTAGATGCAGAAAAAAATATGTGACAAAATTTAACACAAATATTTATGATTTTAAAAACTCATGGAAAACTGGAAATAGCAGAAAGCTTATTTGAATGGATAAAATATCCACACACAAAATCCAAACATTATATTCAATGGTAAATATGGAGAATCTTCCCCAATAGCAAGATGAAATAATAACTTCACTATTTATAGTCAATATTGAAAGAGTGGTCTTGTCTACTTCCAGAAAATGAGAAAAGAAAAGAAAAGTTTGAAATAATCATTATAAAACCATAGCTATTAACACAAAATAGGATTGGCATAAGTATAGAAGGGTACTGATACAGACCCACACATATATACTGTATGATTAAAACGAAGCCAGAACTTCCCTGGTGGTCCAGGGGCTAAGACTCTGCCCCCAGTGCAGGGGGCCTGGGTTCGATCCCGAGTCAGGGAACTAGACGCCACATGTTGTGACTAACACTCAGCCCAGCCAAGTAAGTAAATAGAAATAAATACTAAAAAACAAAGCCGACACTGCCGTGCAGAGGGAGAAGGGTGGCCCTATCACCAGGCGCTGCTGGGTCAGCTGGACAATCATACGGACAGAGTGAGTCAGCCCAGAAGCTGGAGAGCGCGGGGCTGCCACGGCCCGCCTTGTTATTGTTACACCAGCCAAGTCCCCGCCACCCAGGGTCTGCAGCTCACATGAGATCCAAGGTTGTTAAACAGTCTTTTTCTTTTTTTTTGTATCAGGATGAACATATGGTGGTCTCTTTCCATACTCTTAATCTAAAATTCCAAATCCGACCACACAGAAGCACGTCAACCACAGGGTTCTATTCGGGTTACTCAAGAAACTGCCTGAGTACCTGCAGTATTCTATTATGAATTTGGCATGAAAGAGCCGAAAGAAGGGAATGGCATCAAACAGATGCACACAAAGTGAGTAATATTCGTCTCGCCAACTTAGACTTCACAGGGAAAGCAAGAAAAAAAAGAAGGGGTTGGGGGGGGGAGGAATTTGTTGAAATTCCATGAGTTTGGATTCAATCTGAACCATATGTAGCTCCAGATTAGGTCATATTCTCATGATAAAATTACTAATTTTGTCCTCAATTTCGTCTGCTGCTCAGTATTTCCATGATCTCTTATTAGCTGATCTCACGCATTATTTATTTGGTCTGTATTACTCAAAAGATAAGGGACTTCAATTAAAGTCCTTGGAGTTTCTGCAAGGTGTATGGAACTCAGCTACCTGGGTGTTGGCGGAGGTGAGAGAGTCAGGTACAATGGAGCACAGACTCTGGGATAGGATTGCCTGGAAGTGAAGTCTCCTTCCAAGCAGTGTGATCTTGGGAAAGTTACTTCTCTCTGTGCCTCAGTTTTCTTACCTATAAAATGGGCTTAATAATAGCACCTCCTTCATTGGGTTGTTGTGTGGATTAAGCATTAAAGAGGAAGGTATGTAATACAGTACCCAATAGATAATCACTGCTGTAAAGATGTGTTACCATCCCTCCTATGCAAGAACCTACAGAAAATTCTTGCCTTCTAAACTCCACTGGTTTGGGCTTACTGTCAGTCAGTTCAGTCACTCAGTTGTGTCCGACTCTTTGCGACCCCATGAATTGCAGCACACCAGGCCTCCCTGTCCATCACCAACTCCCGGAATTTACTCAAACCCATGTCCATCAAGTCGGTGATGCCATCCAACCATCTCATCCTCTGTCGTCCCCTTCTCCTCCTGCCCCCAATCTCTCCCAGCATCAGGGTCTTTTCCAATGAGTCAACTCTTCCCATGAGGTGACCAAAGTATTGGAGTTTCAGTTTCAGCATCAGTCCTTCCAATGAACACCCGGGACTGATCTCCTTAGGATGGACAGGTTGGATCTCCTTGCAGTCCAAGGGACTCTCAAGAGTCTTCTCCAACACTACAGTTCAAAAGCATCAGTTCTTCGGCACTCAGCTTTCTTCACAGTTCAACTCTCACATCCATACATGACCACTGGAAAAACCATAGCCTTGACTAGCCGGACCTTGTTGGCAAAATAATGTCTCTGCTTTTTAATATGCTATCTAGGTTGGTCATAATTTTCCTTCCAAGGAGTAAGTGTCTTTTAATTTCATGGCTGCAATCACCATCTGCAGTGATTTTGGAGCCCCCAAAAATAAAGTCTAACACTGTTTCCATTGTTTCCCCATCTATTTCCCATGAAGTTAGACTTTCTCAAAAGGGCGGCTCTGGACCACTATCACTTTCCAGTGACTCTGCTGACACTAGTACATAGCCCAGGAGTGTTGCCACTTGTCCGTGGAAAAAATAATGAAAACTAAACAAAAATAAAACCTCACAGAGCTGAGTTCCATGGGCTGCTGACACTGTGGATGATCAAGAGTCAAAGGGAAGAAGAAAA
Organism: Odocoileus virginianus; assembly: GCF_023699985.2. Classification (NCBI taxonomy): domain Eukaryota; kingdom Metazoa; phylum Chordata; class Mammalia; order Artiodactyla; family Cervidae; genus Odocoileus; species Odocoileus virginianus. The sequence goes on from NC_069690.1 coordinate 57,665,258, forward strand.
AAAAGGTTTCACAGTTCCAAACGGAGTTAATTAACAATGAAAGTTGGGATGGGATGGAATGGAAAAGTCAAGCAGACTTACCAAGGGCTGCCCTGAAAAGGGCGTCCAAACCCCACTGAGAGTCTCTCCAACTAGTCTCTAGCTGGTCGTTAGCACCTGATTCCCTGGTAAGGATACATTGGTGGGTCATCAGTAAGACCAGAAGCTCTACAGACAGTTATAAATCATGAAAGGGGAGATTTACTTGAAAGAGTAAGCCAGAATGGCCTCCAGGAATTTCTGAAACATCCCACTGGAGCAAGCAGTGAAATCAGTTGTTGTTCGCAGCACACAAAGGGCCTCAAGGAAAGCAATCAGGGGGAAAAAAATTATAAGGTAGTGGGCATATTGGCTCAGACCCAGTAACATAAGACATTCATTACGCTGAGACACTGTAATTCTCCAAACACCACTTAAATCTCTCGGCTGTTTAATATAAGATGAGAGTAAATGTTCAGGTCAATAAAATTATCAGCTATTTCCATATCCAAAAAGCAGGAAAGGTTTACCAGTGGAAAAACGTAGAGGTTAACCGTGAACTCTTTTAATAAACAATTTGGCCGCACGTTATTCCACGCACAAGCCTCCCGTCACCAGCGAATGTGGCGTTTCCAGCATTTCCAGCAGAAAGGACACAGCACGCTGGGGCCCTCACAGGTTCAAGCGTCAGCTGCCACTTGCCGAAAGGGTTATCTGGAGGATGAGTGCCGTATAACCACAGGCAGAGGCTCGGAGGCCAATTCCAGTTAAGCCTGATAATAGTTTTTGACATTTAGAGACATTTTATCCTTCAGAACTCTTGGAGAGCTGAACTGCCTGCCTGAATCTGCTGTTTCTATGGAGATGCAGAGGAGACGTTAAGGTGTTAATCCTCGCTGACCTCTTCCGTGTTTCAAAAGATTGACTCTTCCCCTAAAAACTCAGCCCAGAGTTAAGTGATCAGCTGTTCTCTAATCTCGCTTAAATTTATATCTCGCAGTCTACTTCGGTGGTCTCCCCAGTGAGATACTTCTACTCCAGAAGGTGTCCAAGAGACTTCATGGCGAGTAAGGAAAGGAACTATTAGAGCCTGTATGCAGATTCATTTTCAGTCTAAGAATAAGAAGGAAACAAGTTTCAGCAGCAGCAGAGTGCAGAAGGGGTGCTGGGACTATCCTGATGCCCTTGTTCAGGAAGTGCTGAGCTCAGCGAGGAAACAGGCTGCCCAGGAAGAGAGGAGGCTCTCCCGGCGCTGCAGGAGACGGACAGCCTCACCTCCTCCTGCTTCCATCTCACGGTATCCAATCACTGCTCACATGCACCCCGCTCACCACAATGACGGATTCCAAGAGCTAGTTTCAACTAACTTTCACAAAATGGACAAAGGGCTTAGACAGTTCATACAAAGCAGGCGTGGTTTGGAACCACAAGCACAGAACAGGGACCAACGGCAGAGACACGACGGAGTTGTGACCCCACGGACTGCAGCACCCCAGGCTTCCCTGTCCTTCACCATCTCCCGGAGTTTGCTCAGATCCATGTCCATTGAGTCGGTGATGCCCTCCAACCATCTCATCCTCTGCCGTCCCCTTCTCCTCCTGCCCTCAGTCTTTCCCAGCATCAGGGTCTTTTCCAGTGAATCAGCTGTTCGCATCAGGTGGCCAAAGTATCGGAGCTTCAGCTTCAGCATCAGTCCTTCCAATGAATATTCGGGATCGGTTCCCTTTAGGATGGACTAGTTGGATCTCCTTGCAGGCCAAGGGACTCTCAAGAGTCTTCTCCAACATCACAAATTGAAAGTATCAATTCTTCAGCACTCAGCTTTCTTTATGATCCAACTCTCACAACCGAACATGACTACTGGAAAAAACCATAGCTTTGACTATATGGACTTTTGTCAGCAAAGTGATGTCTCCACGTTTTAATATGCTGTCTAGGTTTGTCACAACTTTTCTTCAAGGGGCAAGCGTCTTTTAATTTTATGGCTGCAGTCAAAATCTGCAGTGATTTTGAAGCCCAAGAAAAGAAACTCTGTCACTGCTTGCACTTTTTCTCCTTTTATTTGCCTTAAAGAGATGGGACTGGATGCCATGACCTTGGTGTTCTGAGTGGTGAGCTTCAAGCCAGCTTTACCGACTTCTGAAGCCAGACTCAACACTACCATGTACTAAGTGACTGAGTTTGGGGAAGTTACTTCATTGCACTGTGTATCAGTCTCTTCCTGTTACATACATTATAATGAGAAACTGTCATCCCTACAGCAGTGGGTGTGTTGGGGAAATTAAATGAGTTAAAGCCTGCAGTTAATGCTTTTAAAAATTAGCTTCTATCAATATCCTTCTAATAAGGGCAAAAGCACTGATGATCTTATCAGATTTGATCACGGGAAATTATCAAGACACTCCCATTAACCAAAATGAAATAATAATAAGAATAAAAAACAATAACAATAATAAAATGTAAACCTCTAAGTTTGAGCTATGTGACATCACTAACAGTACATGCACATTATAATAATTATACTTTGCTGTTGTCATCCAGTTGCTAAATCGTGTCGGACTCTTGCAACCCCATGAACTGTAGCCCACCAGGCTCCTCTGTCCATGGGATTTCCCAGGCAAGAATACTGGAGTAAGTTGCCATTTTCTTCTCCAGGGATCTCTTCCTGAACCAAGGATCAAACCGGGACTCTGTGCAACCTTATGGACTCTAGCCCACCAGGCTCCTCTGTCCATGGGATTCTCCAGGCATGAATACTGGAGTGGGTTGCCATGCCCTCCTCCAGGGGATCTTCCCGACCCAGGGATGGAACCCTCATCTCTTGTGTCTCCTTCACTGGCAGGTGGGTTCTTAACCACTAGCACCACCTGGGAAGTCCTTTCTCACTTAATGGCAAATAATAAAACAGTTGTATTTTATAGGAATATAAGTACTGTTTCTAACAGAGTAAAACAAGTTAAAAATGATACATGGGAGGCATTTTCATCAGAAAATTATTTTGCAGCACACAGAGAAACGTTGCTGAAGTTTAAAAGAAATTGAGAAGAAATATGAGATTACTGTTAGAGAGATTTACTGTAGGGGAAAAAAAACCCACTACTAACAGATCTTAACTAAGCATGTACTCGACAAATTATACTTCAATAATGAAATTTACTTTTTGAACCAATAAATGAGATGTAACTGAGAAAGTATATTCTCAACAATAAATGCCTACTCGAAATTTTAAAAGTTTATGGAAATATTACATAAGGAAACACTGAAAAAGAGGATGCTTTAAGTGAAATGAAAGATCCCAGAGTAAATTTACAAAGACAGCATATGACACCTAAGATAGATTCACAACAAAGAAATCGGAGTCAGAATGTACAAAGTGCTACCAGATGTCATCAGCGTGCTTATTTTTACAGAAAACGCTTCTAAAAATATGATACTTACAGAATATTATATCGCAGAGTCTTTCTCATTGCTTTTAGTCCTATTTAAAATAACTGCCAAATTTAAATTTAAAGGGGTGGGATTTTCCTCTTCTATTGTTTATATTTTTCTTTAGTTGTTTACATTTTATTATTTTTGATGCACTGGGGTTCCCTGTTGACTCAGACTGCAAAGAATCCACCTGCAATGCAGGAGATCTGGGTTTGATCCCTGGGTTGGGGTTGGCCTTTCTGCAGGAGGCCCTACTCAAACCTGGGTGCTCACCCAAAATTGTTAGAGACCATTGTTTAGAGGGCATTAGAAATTCTGTATTTCAATAGATTTTAAAGAGATAGCACACTTTTGATTACATGTTTTAAAAAAGACCTCTCATATATGTACGTGATTATCACATTCAATTATCAAAGCTAACTGGAACGGACAAATGAATTTTACATTTATACTTCCTAATCTGTCTTTTTTCCTATCAGTCCTCACATTCTACATCATCCTTCTATTCAAAACCATGGCTGCCTAATTCATGCCTTCTTCTTACATCAAGAACACCAGCTAAATTATTTCTTAACCTCCTGACTTACAAGAAACTTCAACTCTGGCCCTCGGGCACAAGCAAGAGCATTCCAGGAAGCCAGGGTCATGTTCCAACAACTATTTCTGAGTTTATATCACAGATCTACTTGGGCAACTGGGGAGAAAAAGGAAAGGAAATGTGGGATGTTCACTCAGTAACCAATCCCACAAGCAAGAAGATTTAACACTTGAACTGGGGAAGGGAGAGCAGAAAAACATTCAGGTAGAATGGCAAAGGAGAAAGAAGAAAGTTAAGTTTTCTTTTTTTAACGCATCTGTTTTCGGCTGTGCCAGTCTTGGCTGCTGCGGGGCCTCCTCCGGCTGCAGACGGCCGGGCTGCTCTCCAGCCGCGGTGCTCAGGCCCTTCTTGCTCCAGAGCCTGGTCTCTAGGGCCCCCAGCCTCCGGTGATTCTTGCGCGTGGGCTTAGCTGCTCCACAGTACGTGGGATCTTCCCAGGCCAGGGATCGAACCTGTGTCCCTTGCATCGGCAGGCAGATTCCTACCCACTGAGCCATCAGGGGAAGTCTGATAGTAACTTTTCTTTATCCTTAGTTTCCCTGGCTTGTGGGAGTGTGGCTCCTAGTGAATCATAGCAAACTTTTGAGATGAGCTCGTTATTGAGTAGTGTTATTACTAGGTATGGTGAAGGTCTTTCTGAGAGGACATCTAGGTCCACTGTGAATGAGACAACTGCTACGAACAGGAGTTGGGAGGCGGTCTCACTTCCTTAAGGAAATGCTGCAGAAACAGTGAGCCAGAGGCCCAGACGGCCAACTAGAAGGCCACTCTGGATCAGTGAGCTGGCTTCTTCCCCTGGGTGTCACAAAGGAAGCCAGTCAGACCCAGACTGTGAGCCCACAGCTGGGGGACAGAAGGCAGTCTGGGCAGTGGCTGGGCTACGCGTCCCAGCACAGCTTCACTGGGCGTTCGAACTTGGGCAAAACCCGTGACATTGTTGACACTCAGTTTTCCCATCTTTACAATGGGGATAATCGTATGGAGTTACTAGTCCATATAATTGACGACAAAATTAAATGAGGCAAGAATAGGCAAAGCCCCCACACTGTATAGTACAAGGAACTCTGCTCAGTACTCTGTAACAGCCTAATTGGGGAAAGAATTTGATAAAGAGTAGATACATGCATATGGATAACTGAGTCACTTTGCCGGACACCCAAAGCTAACACAACATTGCTAGTCAACCATGCTGCCGTGTAAAGTAACAAGGGAGACGGAGCACCCGGCCGAGCACCTGTGCCACGCCAGCTCTCTCTGACACGCGGTGAGCGTCTGTGTCACAGCCACTCTCTCAACTCGCCCCACCCTGCCCCTCCCCTGCCGTGTCCACAAGTCTACCCTCCACGCCCTCATTTCCACTCCCGCCCCGGGGCACGGGGGCAGGGGCTGGGACAGGCTCGAGAGGGAGGGGACATATTCACACTTAGGCTGATTCACGAGGTTGCATGGCAGAAGCCAACATAATACTGCAAAGCAATTATCCTCCAAGGGACATTTTTTTAAGTTAAATAAAAAATACAGCCCATAGAAAATACCCAGAAAGTGGGCATAATAACATCTGACATCCATATAACGGAGTTGGTATAAGGCTCAAATGAGTTTTAGCACTAAGAAATGAGGAAATAATAAATATTTTCTATCCCATAGTGTGAGGATACTAGAAAATACATGTGTGACTTGGTCTCTGCCCCCAGTTCCTGGCACAGAGCTCCTGAAATGTTTGCAGTTTCCTAAGTGATGAGAACATCAGGAGCATCTCTTGTTCTAATATTGGTGTCTGAGTTTTCTTCCTGACACTGAGCTCCTGAGGGTAAGAAGAATGTTTCTTATTCTAATGAGACGACTGTGGGTGGATTGCAGGATGGCTCCAGGGTGAGGACCAGTCACCAGAAAGACCAAGCTGTGATTAGAAGATTGAAATAGTCACCCCCACTCCAGTCCCATCCTCTTGGAACCGGAGAAAAGGTGAAGACGGAGTTAATGATCCATCACACCTGTGTGATGAAGTCTCCATAAAAACTTCAAAAGTGCAGGAATTCTAAGAGCTTCCAGGTTTGAGAGAACACGTCCACATCAGGAGGGTGACGCACCCCAGCTCCTGGGAGAGACAGAAGCTCCTGCACTCAAGACCCTCCTGGGCCTGGTCCTCCGTGTCTTCACCCGACTGTCCATCTGCACCTTTCATCACATCCTTTCATCAACTGCAAAAGTAAGGAAGTGTTTCCCTGAGTTCTGTGAGCCGCTCCAGCAAATTAACTGAACTCAAGGAGGGGTAGGGGCTTCCCTTGCGACTCAGTGGTAAAGAACTCACCTGTCAGAGATGTGGGTTCCATCCCTGGGTCAGGAAGATCCCCTGGAGGAGGAAATGCAACCCACTCCAGTATTCTTGCCTGGAAAATCCCATGGACAGAGGAGCCTGGCGGGCTGCAGTCCATGGGGTTGCAAAGAGTCAGATGCGACTGAGCAACTAAAGAGCAATGACAAAAGAGGCGTTGAGGGGACCTCCATCCCCGCCAGGAGGTCAGAAGCGCAGGTGATCCCCGGGGTTTGCGTCTGAAGTGGGGGCAGGGAGGCAGTCTCGTGGGACGGAGCAGGCCGCCTGTGGGGTCTGAAGCTGTCTCCAGGTAGACTGTGTTAGAACCCAGAGAGATGGTAGGACCCCCCATGGGGGCCGCAGAAGCCCGCACGATGTGGGGAGCCTGCACGCACGTGGTGAGCAGAAGTGTCAGAAGCACAGCGTTGTGTGTGAGGAGTAAAATCACAGAAAACAGACTGAAGTGAGAGGTTTCCCTGCGGGGGGGCGGGGGGGGGACAGGCTTTTTTCACAAAGGATTTTCACAGCTGTGAAGACAAACATGTTAACATGTGTAAAGCATTTAGAACAGTGCCAAGCACTTAGAAGGTACTCAGTAAGTGGGCTTATATAGGGTTCATACAAGGGGCACGCAAGGAAACATATGGCTTTGCATGCGTGACATGTGTGCTCAGTCGTGTCCAGCTCTACGTGACCCCCAGGGGCTGTAGCCCACCAGGTTCCTCTGGCCAAGGGATTCTCCAGGCAAGAATACTGGAGTGGGTTGTCATTTCCTTCTCCAGGGGATCTTCCTGATCCAGAGATCGAACCCAGGTCTTCTGCATTGGCAGGTGGGTTCTTCACTGTCTGAGACACCAAGGAAGCCCCATGGCTGAGCAGCATCCCATCGTCTGTACGTACTGCGTTGGCCAAACACTCATTTGGGTTTTTCTGTACGCGTATGGAAAAACCTGAACGAACTTTTGGGCCGACCGATACTACATTTCTTTACCCGCTCGTCTGCTGATGCACATGGAGGTTGCTGCCACGCCTTGGCTGTTGTGAATGGCACGGCGCCATTCCTGTCTCGTATTGCTCCTGGGTTAAGCCTGGGCACGTTCTTCTCGTGGTGGTAGATGACACACAGGGGGCAAGCCCGGTGGTTTAAGAGCTTTTTACACTTTTGGTTAATTCACGTCCTCTAATATTTCACTGGTCAAAGCGATCATGTAGATAAACTGAGAGCCAAGTTTATAGGAAGACACACTCTACCTACTTGAGTAGAAGAAACTTCAAAGTATTACAGCGAAGTACAGGGATGCAAACAAAAGAACTGAGGTCATAAATGCAATTTATCAAAAGGAGAACATGACTGGTCAGATCTTCGGAAACTCTCTCCTGTGTTTTACTGCTTATGTATTTTATTGGTTTGCTCCTATCTGATAAGATTTAAGGTGACTAAAGGGTTTTTGTGGTTGTCGTTGTTCAGTCACTAAGTTGTGTCCAACTCTTTGTGACCCCATGGACTGCAGCACACTAGGCTTCCCTGTCCTCCACCATCTCCCAGAGTTTGCTCAGACTCATGCCCATTGAGTCAGTGATGCCATCCAACCATCTCATCCTCTGTCGTCCCCTTCTCCACCTACTTTCAACCTTGCCCAGCATCAGGGTCTTTTCCAATGAGTTGGCTCTTTACATCAGGTGGCCAAAGTATTGGAGGTTCAACTTCAGCATCAGTCCTTCCAATGAATATTCAGGGTTGATTTCCTTTAGGATGATCTCCATGCGGCCCAAGGGATCTCAAGAGTCTAGAAGGTACCCCAGTTAAAAAAAGATTTGGACTTAGTTCAGAGCAATTTATGTAATTAACAAGTACTTTTTTGAGAGTGTGGAACTGGCTCTGGAGAAGCATAAGCTTTGATAACGTGGCCTGTGGGGAAAGTGGAAAAGCCCAGAGCCCTGGACCTCAGGTAGACAAGGACAGCAGAGGAGGATGAGACACGTTGAAACTGAGAGGTGAATTGGCGACAAAGAAAAAGTTCTCCTACATCTAAACTTGGTTCAAAGACAGCCCTCCAGGCAGCCAGTCTTCCGTCAAACCTATCTGACTCTCGATTGCCATTAAAATGGAAGCACCAGTGATAGTTTCAGAGGGGGAAAAAAAAATGTCCTTCTGAGATAAATATATAGCTAACTCGGCAAGAGCCGAATTTTATTAAGGAAGTTTCTACGAAAACTGATGCTTATGTAGTTACGGCTTTCTCCGGGAATATGCCCAGTAGTGGGACTGCTGGGTCACGTAGTAGCTCTATGTTTAGTTTTTTAAGGAACGTCTATACTGTTCTCCACAGTGGCTGCATCGGTTACACTCTTACTAACAGGGTAAGAGGGTTCCTTTCTCTCCACACTCTCCAGTGTTCCTTGTTCATAGATTTTTTGATGATGGCCATTATGACTGGTAAGAGGGAGACCCAAGAGGGAGGGGTGTATGTATACGTATGGCTGATTCACACTGTTCTACAGCAGAAACTAATACAACTTTGTAACATGATTATACCCCAACTCAAAAAAAAAAAAAAAAAATGATGCTTAGCTTTAAAGTTGGTTTGCTCATATTTACTTATTTTCTCTTCATGGCATGTGAACACATAAAGGCTAAAGTAAGTCAAAATAAATGATAAAATGAAGACTGGACCAAGGAACTTCTGTTCATTCAGATTCTTGAAAATCTCTTGAACTGGATTCTAAATATTTGATTCAGAAAAACCTAAACCCTGTTTGTCAACTGCATTCTTTTTTCCCATTAAAAAAATAAAATAAAAAGGCCTCCCATGAGTATAATGGTGGAAATTCAATCCGCATGTTTTCTCATTCATTTACACTCAGCTCATCAAAATGTTTTGTAAGAGCTGAGCTTTTTGGTGGCCAAAGACACTTTGCGGTCCTTTTCCCCTTTGAAACAGAAAAATTGCAGTTTATCATCAGCTTGCATAAATGAAGGGTGAAGAACACTCCTAAATCTATTATCTCATAAGGTTGGACTGAACTATGAGACCAGAAATTCTGTCTTCCTGAGCTGGCTTCCTCTCCCTTGTAATTTATCATCATACTCCAGTTCTACCTGCCTGGTGCCGATCTGCTTTTCACCACTCACATCAGCATCACTGCGCTCACTGATAAGGACAAACTAAAGAAAAAAAGGTCAGCCTCAGAAATGATCCAGGAAAGGAAAGAGTGGGCTTTGAGCAAAAAGTTCCGAGAAATGTTAGAGGAAAATGAATGTTTTGGAGTGTGGTGTGATTCTGTAGCCAGATTTCAAAGGTAAAGAGTACAGTCTTCTATTCATCAAAAGTCGAAAGGAACAGCTGTGCCCAGACAGAATGCCAAAACCAAATTCACATTTATCAGAAGAACAGAAGAAGCTTTCCTTTTATTTTATGTAACTGAGCTGCAGTCCTGATCGCTGAGGTGAGCAGCTTTTGCTCACAGCACGTCAAGGACAGATTTGGGGAAAATACAAAGTCAGAACAGAAATCACTGTAGAGACAGAAATACCAAAAACAGTAACAGAACAAGGGAGCAACCAGTCAGCAAACTCAGGTCATGAGATGCTAAATTATCTGACCTTCCTGGATACAGTGACTGAAAATTAAATGAAAATATTTATTATGAATTCATTTATTTTATGGGTTTAGCTTAGGTTAGTCACTAAAGTGGGCTCCCCTGGTGGTTCAGACAGTAAAGAATCTGCCTGCAATGCAGAAGACCTGGGTTCGATCCCTAGGTAGGGAAGATCCCCTGGAGAAGGGAAGGGCGACCCACTCCATTATTCTTGCCTGGAGGATCCCATGGACAGAGGAGCCTGGTGGGCTACAGTCCATGGGGTCACAAAGAGTCAGACACGACTGAAGCGACTTAGCATGCACTCACACGGTAACCAAAGGTAGAAAAACTGGCCGATGGGTAGACAGAAGTGACCTTTTCACGTTTCTCTTGCAGTGGTAGGCGATGCTCTCAGCTCTACACTCTCAGAACTCGCGCAGTCTGTAATCTTCAGTTGCTACCTTTTGTGATTTGCAGGTCTTCCATTCCGTACACATTCCTGTCCTCCACACTCAGGTGACATGGGATAAAAGGGTTCCTTCGGTTTTGACAAAAGCAGATCAGTTTCTCAAAGCTGACCAAAGTGACTTTCTTTGCTGTTTTTCACACAAACTAATTTTATTCACTCTAATTATAAGGAAAACTAAAGGCAAAGTTTCATGCCATGAAAAAGATGGGGCCGGACTTTTTTCTTCTTTTTTTATTGGAGTGTAACTGGTTTAAAATGCTGTGTCAGTTTCTGCTATATGACAGCGGGGCAGCTACCTGCAGACATAGGCCCCTCCCTCCTGAATCTCTTTGCCATCTCCCCCACCCCCAGGTCATCACCCAGCAGCTCCCGCGAGCTGTCTACGATCCACATGGCGGGGTGTGTGTGCCAGTCCTAATCCCCAGCTTCATCCCACCCTCCCCTTCCCACTGTGTCCACAGGTTCATCCTCCATGTCTCCATCTCTGCCCCCGCCTTGCAAGCAGATGCGGCCCTACCATCTTTAACAGCCACAGCAAGGGGCTTCCCTGGTGGCTCAGAGGGTAAAGCGTCTGCCTACAATGCGGGAGACTCGGGTTCAGGCCCTGGGTCAGGAAGGTCTCCTGAAGAAGGAAATGGCAACCCACTCCAGCATTCTTGCCCGCAAAATCCCATGGATGGAGGAACCTGGTGGGCCGCAGTCCATGGGCTCGCAAAGAGCTGGACATGATTGAGGGACTTCACCTTCTAGAGGTGATATAATCTCGTCTCAGGTATGCTGTATCTGTTTCATTTTTTATTTATTCTAATTGTTTTTAATTTTTCTGATTTTATTTTTATTGTCATTGTTCTCCTCTTTTTTGTTTTCTGTCTTCTTTTCCTTCTTTTTCTTCCCATTTGGTGAGGAAGGTTGAGGCAGCGGGTTGATGATCCTTTGGGGTATCTTTTTTCCTTTTTCTTTTTTAATTTTTATTGGCGTATAGGTGATTTACGCCAGTGTCTTAGTTTCAGGCGTACAGCAAAGTGAATCAGTTACATAGATACGTACACCCACTCGTTTTAGATTCTTTTCCCACATACATCATTCTGGGATCCTTCCTGACACAGCACCCACATGGAGACCAGGGCCCCAGAGGCGCAAATCCACCAGAACACAAGCTCCGTCTGGTTCAGGATGGTGTCCACCATGCCATGCAGAGACAGTGTTTCACTGCTAGTAAACACTCAGTAACTATTCGTCATGTGGATGAATTAATCCCAAGAGATCAAAGGATAAGCGTCCACAAGAGCGTCCAGACTGCTGAGAGCCCTTCACTGTAGTCTCTGCCCCCGAGCACGCGGCCCTGAGCCTGCGGAAGCCGAGCCCCAGCCCTCCTCACCCTCCCGGGCACGACAGAACAGCGAGACCATCACCATCCCCAACGCCACGTCAGTCCTGATCCTCCGGGGCTACATCTGGATCTTGTCATCATCTGTAATTCTTTCACTTTCAAAATCCTCACTCATAAGCTGCTCGTCTTCCAACTTGCTTTTTCCAGCCACTCCTATGATGACAGCCTTTCAACTTCATCGGGACCTTGAGTACTCTGGACTTGCTGCTTTTTTTCCATATCCATCCATTCCTCTCCTCAGGGCTTTCTATATCCAACTTAAACTCCTACTCACTGATTTCTCCTTGTCCTCTCCCAAGCAAACAAGCAAGATAAGGAGAAAAACCCACACAACAGGGTAAACATAATCCAGTATAAATATAAACCCATTCCATTTGAACGGACCCACAGTACTGTCCGGCCATTCTGCTACAGCCACACTATTCAAAGTGTTGTCTGCACACCAGTAACATCAGCATCACTGGGAGCTCATAGAAATGAAGACACTTGGGTCCCATCTCAGAACTACTGAATCAGAATTAAAAACTTAAGTAAGGTAATCAGCTAATTTATATGCACATGAAAGTTTAAACACTCTGCACTGTCGGGATTCCTGGTGGTCCACTGACAGGAACTCTGCACTCTCACTGCTTAGAGCCCAGGTCCAATTCCTGGTCAGGGAACTAAGATCCCACAAACTGAGTGATGCGGCCAAAAATTAAAAAAAAAAAAAAAAATAGTGTCCAGCCATCACCACTTGCTAACCTTCATAGCTTTCTCTGAATGTACTCAAATCTAGAATTCAATGTATTTGCAAAAGGTTGGTTCCTAGAAGTAAACTAAAGGTGCAATATTCCTGATAGTACAAAGATTTATCACTTCTTCTTATAGGTATTAACCTTCCACCTATAATGCTTAGTTCAGCATTAGCTATTTTTTCTTGACCATATTTTCGTACTCTTTACACATAGCTATAGTTACCTAAAACCTCCAGCATGATTACCAAATTGTTATAAATTATTATTAAGCTACTAACTTTCTGTGTAAGTTAATAGTCTGTAATACTATTAGGCACATTGGGACTGACTGCCTCCACACCCCTCTCCCCAAAGAGTTGGAAGCGATTCATTTTGTAACCTTATTTTGGCATAATTCTCTTGATATCATGAGGGTCTTTGCCAAAAAAAAAAAATTATGTAAGCAAAGTACTTTAAGTTAAAGCATTTGCTCAATCCATGAATATAGTATTCCTTGAAAAAAAAAAAGGGAGAGACCATGGGATGGAGGAAAGAAAAAAAAAATGTAACATGCTTGAGAAAAAATAATCTTAGTGAACTCATGATAACCTCTGAAAATCCCTACTTTGTTTTTTTAAGTGCTCATTAATCAGATTTTTTTTAAAAAAGAGGACAAACCAAAAGTTTGCATTTTTTTCATGTAGCATCAAGTTTCCAGAGCCATACACTTTATCAAATTTTTGCATTCTTTGGGTATTCAAACAAATGCAGTCTTTCTGACAAAAGAAAGACAAAAACCATCCACAGGAATGTAGATGTCCTAGATCACCACTTAAAAGAGACCACCAGTTCAGGGCTTTTGGTTGAACCAAAGAAATGCTTAAATTTACATCATTTAGAAATAAATCAGAATGGAGAGCATTTTGCACATTACATGCAGTCCATTAATTTGTACTCTGATTAACACTTTCAGAAAGAGAAAGCAGTCATGGTATCCTATCTTTCATTAGATGACTTCCTTTGTCATCTCTTGTCTCGTGACAGTCTGAACTAATCTTCAACACACACAATGATGTTAGACAGTGTTTGGATCTTTATCTCTAATGTCAAATTTCAAAGATTTTATATAACACGTTACAATTTAAGAATATTAAAGGGGACCCAGAACAGAACATTTAGGTTTGACACCATATGGACATGTCTTACATTTGATTCTTAAACAGCCTAGTTTTACTACCACTAGGAGGAAAGTATTGACATGTCATTACATAGATGAGCAAATTTAACATTGAGGCTTCTCAAGACAAAATCAAACTGAGATTTACATAGTCGTGAGCAATTGGGTGATAGTTGAGAAGGTTTCTAAAACTTTACTATTCTGTAGAGAAGGCACTATGTGAATTCAGAATAGCAGGGTGAAGATTATAAATAAAATATAACAGCATAATGATGGTTAAGAATTTATGCTATACAGAGAAAGACAAATATGATATAGCTTATATGTGGAATCTTAAAAAATTATACAAATGAACTTATTTACAAAACAGAAATAGACTCATGGATACAGAAAACAAATGTATGCTTAATGGGAAGGGGTGGAGGGATAAATTGGGAGATTGGGATTGAGACATATACACTACTGTATGTAAAATAGATCACTAATAAGGACCCACTGTAAAGCGCAAAGAATTCTACTCAGTACTCTGTGATGACCTATATGGGAAAAGAATCCTATAGAGAGTGGATATATACATATATATATATATAACTGACTCACTTTGCTGTATACCAGAAACTAACACAACATTGTAAGTCAACTATACTCAAGTAAAATTTTTTAAAAATGGAACTTATGCTATAAAATGAAACCATCTTAATTTATCACAGCTCCATCACTTACTCTGTGACATGGGTTACTTAAAATCACAGTACCTCTATATCCTCATCTACAAAATGAGATAATAATGCTAGCCACATCATAATATTGCTTTGTGGATTAAAATGAATGGATGCACAGCAGGCCCTTAAACAGGGCTTTGCATAAGCCTTCAATAAATGTAAGCTATATTTATGTTCCTTGTAACCCTGTACCTTATGCTTAGATCAAAAAAGACTAGAAGAAAAGATACCGAAACCTGTCTATAATATTCTGCAATGTCTACCACGAATGTCTACAATGGTTTAAACAATTAGCCCATGCTACTCTAATAATTCGGGTGAGGTGGATGGGTGGTTACTTAGGGAAAATATTCCAATTATCCTTCTGTACTCCAGAGGTTTGGTCTTCTTGCTTTCATATATCTTGAGATGATATTTAATAAGCAGCTTTGCCAGTGGTAATCAGGCACAAAGAAAAATAATCCAGCTTATGCAACTCAAACTCACATGAGAATGATTTGTGTCAAAGAACCAACAGAATAATTTATGAGGCTTTGACTGCCAAGCAGACTGATATTCATGTTGGCTCTTCAACACATTCTCTTTGTAGGAGAGAAGTCTGCTCAGGAAACCAAATGAAGATCAAGCAGACGGGTGAGTAAGAGCTGGGAGAGGCTGAAGAAACAGCCCTACGCACGAAACCCGCAGTTCTACCATTTAAAATGTGTCTCTTTCCTGAAGGGCCATGGAGATACACTCCCCCAGTCCTTTTCAAGTTCTCTCTTCAATTCTTGACTAGTATTAATGACTCTTTCCTGGTTGTTTCAGAGAAAGAGCCTTTGATAAGCATTCATCAAACTCCAATCAAGAAGGCTGTGACTTGAACCCAACCTCATGTAACCCTTTAGTCTCCATGACTCCAAAAGAACCAAGATCAGGTCTCAGAAGAGACAAGTTAATGCCTCTCACTATTTGACATACTGTGCCATCACATATACCAGTAAATTCATTTCATTTAATCACAAACAAAAGGAGGAATTCCTAAGGAAGGTATACAAATGCACTATGTGTAAATGATGATGAAAATTCAACCACAGTCATCAGCATGTCTGAGCCCATTATTATCTTCAGAAGCTCTATTAATCTTAGATTCTACAGGTGCTTCAAATTTTATCCAAAAGTTGTTGAATTCACCCCACAAACATCCTACATTTATTCCATTATGAACCGTGCATTCAGCAATACATCCATTTAAGAGACAAGAATCTGGAAGTCTCTATACTTGATAGGGGAGAGATCAAATGATACATTTGAAAAAAAAATGCATTCACGGCCAAATTAATCAAAATAGGGTGGGAGGAGAAAGTGGTTAACACTGGCTCAATGAGGTCTCCGCATTCGACCGTGTACGGAAATATTACAAATATGGTCCATGCTGAATCGTAAGAAAAGAAAAGACATCTGGGTAATTATTTTGAATCTTCTTCATTAAAAAAAAAATACAGATGGGAATAGGCACAGAAAAGCCTGGAGAATCAACAAAATATTATGTATGTTTGTAAATATTTCCCTAAATGTTATCAATCACTGAGCTGTGTCATCTCCTCATTTATTATTCAGTCAAATATGCTAGCCACATTTCAACCAAACATGCTTGCTTAATACACAAATAAATCTTAATACACTACACGCTCTTGCATTTGAGAAAATCCCCAGATGCCAAATGGAGCCAACTGTTAAATAATAAATCATAATATGTGTTAGCAAACTCAAATCAAGCTGCTGTTCCCCTCCCCTCCCCCAGTCTCAAGATTTCTCCACGTCACTGTTTTGCATATGTTTGAGGAACACATTGTGTAATGGATGAAAAATGTGGACGAAGGTTTTGAAGTCCTTTATTTCTAAAAATAGTGCCAACACTTGAGAAATAAACATGATGTCTAGGAATGGGCTGATACTTTACAAACATGTGGAATTTTCAAGTTGCCTTAGATGATTCAAAAATCTCCACTTACATAACACCAACCACTCTTAGAATAGTTTAGGAAACAACACATCCAATTCTGGACAATTCATAACAAGGGCGAAAAGCTAGACCCCCTCAAACCAAATGTGATAAATACGAGGACTCTGTTTTCCATAGATCATAATATAATACAGTTGATGGAACTCAAAGAGAAACTCGAGGTTCTAGCACTTTGCCGTGCAATAGACCAGCTGCCGAGTCTGCACCCAGTGGGAGGGCAGCTCCCCACAGGGACCTTTATGTGGTTCCCCAAACCAAATGAATGCTCCCTCAGGCTCCCACATCAACAGTAAAAATGCTTATTCCTGTCTACTTGGGAATATTAGATATTTCTTGACAGCTGAAACCCTGCCAAGTTCACCTCTAACAAGGCCCAGGACAGGTTATCCAGCAGGCTCACATAGTCAAAGCTAAGGTTTTTACAGTCGTCATGTACAGATGCGAGAGTAGAACCATAACAGAAGCTGAGCACCAAAGAACTGATGCTTTCTAATTTGGGTGCTGGAGAAGATTCTTGAGAGTCCCTTGGACTGCAAAGAGAACCAACCAGTCAATCCTAAAGGAAATCAACCCTGAACACTCACTGGAAGGACTGATGCTGAAGTTCAATACTTTGGCCACCTGATGTGAAGAGCCAACTCATTGGAAAAGACCCTGATGGTGGGAAAGATTGAAAGCAAAAAAAGAAGGCAACAGCAGAGGATGAGATGATTGGATGGCATCACTGACTTAATGGACATGAATCTGATCAAACTGCGGGAGAGAGTAAAGCTGTCCTGGCATGCTGCAGTCCAGGGGCTACAAAGAGTCAGACACAACTTAGCGACACAACAACAACAGTAACAACAAAAGATGCTCTGAGATCACCTGGACCCTCTCTCCATCTCTCCATGTTCATGCCTTCCACCCTCCATGTTCCACTTTATTCCTGATTCATTTTGGTATCTCCGTACACCCTGTTACTGTTCTCTGGAAGATGCCCCTCCCCCCACCCCACCCCCACACACAATACTCTATTCCACCACTTTTCCTGTTTACAGTAATGTGCTCATATATCTATCTTCCTGTCTCCAATTTGTGAATTCACTGATGATAGAAACTACATCAAATCTTAAATCTATTAATCTTTACCAAGGGTTAGTGGAGATCTCTGGAAGATCTGTGAAAGAACAGGAGTCAGCTAAGTGAGACTCAACCATAAAGAAGGTAGTCATATACTCTAAAGTGGGCTTCCCAGATGGCTCGGTGGGTAAAGAACCCACCTGCCAATGGCAGGAGACACAAGACACTTGGATTCGATTCCTCTGTGGGAAGATCCCATGGAGGAGGAGATGGCAACCAACTCCAATATTCTTGCCTGGAGAATCTCATGAACAGAGGAGCCTGGTGGGCTACAGTCCATGGGGTCGCAAACCATCAGACATAAATGAGCGACTAAGCATGCACACATAGTAGTTTTGAATGTAAAGCATAGTGATTCAGTACTTTTGCAGATTATACTCCACTATAACAAGCTGGAATCAAGACTGCCAGGAGAAATATCAATAACCTCAGATATGCAGATGACACCACCCTTACGGCAGAAAGCCAAGAGAAACTTAAAAACCTCTTAATGAAAGGGAAAGAGGAGAGTAAAAAAGCTGGCTTAAAGCTCAACATTCAGAAAACTAAGATCATGGCATCCTGCCCCATCACTTCATGGCAAATAGATGGGGAAACAGTGGAAACAGTGGCAGACTTTATTTTTTGGGCTCCAAAATCACTGCAGATGGTGACTGCAGCCATGAAATTAAAAGACACTTACTACTTGGAAGAAAAGTTATGACCAATTTAGACAGCAAATTAAAAAGCAGAGACACTGATTTGCCAATGATGGTCCATCTAGTTAAGGCTATGGTTTTTCCAGTAGTCATGTATGCATGTGAGAGTTGAGCTATAAAGAAAGCTGAGTTTTCCAAACTCATTTGGAAACTCAATCATTTCCATCACCAAAGAAATGATGCTTTTGAACTGTGGTGTTGGAAAAAACTCTTGGAAATCCCTTGGACTGCAAGGAGATCCAACCAATCCATCCTAAAGGAAATCAGTCCTGAATATTCATTGGAAGGACTGATGCTGAAGCTGAAACTCCAATACTTTGCCCACCTATTGTGAAGAGCTGACTCATTTGAAAAGACCCTGATGCTGGGAAAGATTGAAGGTGGGTGGAGAAGGGCATGACAGAGGATGAGATGGTTGGATGGTATCAGTGAGTTGGTGATGGACAGGGAGATCTAGCGTGCTGTGGTTCATGGGGTCGTAAAGAGTCGGACATGACTGAGCGACTGAACTGAACTTCATTATAAGTTATGGTAATATTTATAATTCCTTGGGCTATAGAGTAGTTCCTTGCTGTTTATCTACTCTATCCACAGTACTGTGTATCTGTTAATCCCATACCCCTAATTTACCCTCACCCTTTCCCCTTTGGTTCATAGTTCATCTGGCACTCTGTCTATCAGATCAAGTTCCTTAAATCTATTTCTCACTTACACTGGATAATCATAAGGGATTTGATTTAGGTCATACCTGAATGGTCTACTGGTTTTCCCTACTTTCTTCAATTTAAGTCTGAAATTGGCAATAAGGAGTTCATGATCTGAGCCACAGTCAGCTTCCGGTATTATTTTTGCTGAACTGTACAGAGCTTCTCCATCTTTGGCTACAAAGGATATAATCAATCTGATTTTGGTGTTGACCATCTGGTGATGTCCATGTGTAGAGTCTTCTCTTGTGTTGTTGGAAGAGGGTGTTTGCTATGACCAGTGCGTTCTCTTGGCAAAACTCTATTAGCCTTTGCCCTGCTTCATTCTGTCCTCCAAGGCCAAATTTGCCTGTTATTCCAGGTGCTTCCTGACTTCCTACTTTTGCATTCCAGTCCCCTATAATGAGAAGGATATCTTTTTTGGGTGTTAGTTCTAAAAGGTCTTATAGGTCTTCATAGAACCCTTCAGCTTCAGCTTCTTCAGTGTTACTGGTTGGGGCATAGGCTTGGATTTCCGTGATATTGAATGGTTTGCCTTGGAAACGAACAGAGATCATTCTGTCATTTCTGAGATTGCATCCAAGTACTGCATTTCAGACTCTTTTGTTGACAATGGCTACTCCATTTCTTCTAAGGGATTCCTGCCCACAGTAGTAGATATAATGGTCATCTGAGTTAAATTCATCCATTCCAGTCCATCTTAGTTTGTGGATTCCTAGAATGTCAACGTTCACTCTTTCCATCTCCTTTCTGACCACTTTCAATTTGCCTTGATTCATGAACCTAACATTCCAGGTTCCTATGCAATATTGCTCTTTACAGCATCGGATCTTGCTTCTATCACCAGTCACATCCACATCTGGGTATTGTTTTTACTTTGGCTCCATCCCTTCATTCTTTCAGGAGTTATTTCTCCACTGATCTCCATCTCCAGATTGCCGGGACAAATATCAATAACCTCAGATATGCAGATGACACCACCCTTATGGCAGAAAGTGAAGAGAAACTAAAAGGCCTCTTGACGAAAGTGAAGGAGGAGAGTGGAAAAAGTTGGCTTAAAGCTCAACATTCAGAAAACTAAGATCATGGCATCTGGTCCCATCACTTCATGGGAAATAGATGGGGAAACAGTGGAAACAGTGTCAGACTTTATTTTTTTGGGCTCCAAAATCACTGCAGATGGTGATTGCAGCCATGAAATTAAAAGATGCTTACTCCTTAGAAGGAAAGTTATGACTAACCTAGATAGCATATTAAAAGGCAGAGACATTACTTTGCCAACAAAGATCCATCTAGTCAAGGCTATGGTATTTCCAGTGGTTATGTATGGATGTGAGAGTTGGACTGAAGAACTGATGCTTTTGAACTGTAGTATTGGAGAAGACTGTTGAGAGTCCCTCGGACTGCAAGGAGATACAACCAGTCCATCCTAAAGGAAATCAGTCCTGAATGGTCATTGGAAGGACTGATACTGAAGCTGAAACTCTAATACTTTGGCTACCTCATGAGAAGAGTTGACTCATTGGAAAAGACTCTAATGCTGCGAAGGATTGGGGGCAGGAGGAGAAGGGGATGACAGAGGATGAGATGGCTGCATGGCATCACCAACTCGCTGGATATGAGTTTGAGTAAACTCCAGGAGTTGGTGATGGACAGGGAGGCCTGGTGTGCTGCGATTCATGGGGTCACAAAGAGTCAGACACGACTGAGCAACTGAACTGGACTTTCCCCTTTGGTAGCCACGAGTTTGTTTTCTAGTCTCAGATCACTGTATTAACACTGCTGATTTAGATTTCACTTAGATAAATGACCTGGAACAACACGGTCTAAGGCAAACCCCTAGAGTTTTTGGGAGTTCTGTTAATCCATAAAAGTATGCAAAATGGGGGCAGCGGTGTTCATGAACGTATTAAGAGGAAGTGGTTAGAACTCAGACCTTCAGGAAGCCCAGGAACTCAGCTAAGAGAACATAAACCATAAGGCCTGAAAGGCAAATACAAGCAGCCCTACAGTTGCCCCAAGGAGTAGCTGAAAATATCTTACTTCTCAAACACAGTTAAGTTTTTCATATTCAAACATTACCATCCCATTTGCTAAAAGCATCTTGGAAATTCCCTTGATGTGTGCAAGACCAGATTAACCCATGTGATGGAGTGATCACGTGATGAAAAACAGATGAAAAATATTCTATAGAACACACTGCTTGGAAATGGAGTCTATTTTCAGCTTTTAGCTTTGTCATAAGTCTTTCTTTCCCCATGGTTACACTGGCTCATTGCCCACATCCTCTGAGGATGACTGGGCGGACGGAAGAGGTTCACTTCCTCATTCTGACCACCAAGAAGGGCAAGCTATGTGACACGATTCCTTATTATTATTAATAATACTTTATGTTTCTATTTTTTAGGTGAAGGGCAAAGTCTAGTTTTGAAACACGCAGGAAGGAAAACGTAAGTCTTACTGTAGATGAGCTAAAAAGGGACCTTCAGAGCAGACACGACCCCTACACTTGCGTCTGGGGGCAGACGTGGAGCCAAAGGCGCGGGCACACGCACGTTACGCACGCACGTTACGCACGCATGTTACGCACGCACGTTACGCACGCACGTTACGCACGCACGTTACGCACGCTGTCCCCGGGGGGCGGCCGGGGCGAGGCCACGCGGGGCCGGAGCGGGTGCTCCCGGCAGCTGTCGTTTTCATGGCTGTCTCCTTGTCCTCCCCATGTAAAAGCAAGGAGGTAAAAACACTGTTTAATGAAACACGATTTGCTAAAAGGACACACTAAAATGTATGCGGGGGAAAAAAAATAATAAAACACGGCTTCAAAGGCAACTCAAAGTCTGAAGTCTGAGGACTAACCCCACGCTGGAGTTTTCTGTGGCGGCAGAAAAGCTGCAAGGCTGTGCTTCCTTGGAGGAGCTCCCTGGGAAGCTGCGGTCCAGGCCCCCCAGACAGCCAGAGGTGAGCAGTGTTCCCGCTGTGCCGGCTCTGGGCATCAATGCAGCGCCCAGCTCGCTCTGCGTCCAACCTGCTCCTCACAAAACCTACCGATGGATGAGCAATCAAAGAGGTGAAACGGAAAGATGTGGAGTCAGAGGGGTTTCCCAGGTGGCACAGTGGTAAAGGACCCGCCTGCCAACGCAGGAGACGCAGGTTTGATCCCTGGGTCGGGAAGATTCCCCTGGAGGAGGGCATGGCAACCCACTCCAGTGTTCTTGCCTGGAGAATCCCATGGACAGAGGAGCCTGGCAGGCTACAGACCATGGGGTCTCAAAAGAGTTGGACACAACTGAGTGACTAAGCGTGCAAGCACATGAAGTTTCATGCGCTCAGTCTGACCTGGGAGCTCTAGGTTGGCAATAATGATGAAGTGGTTAATAATAAAGCCACAGCAACTGAATTGCTTTGAATCTAATCCTCAATCTATAACTAGCTAGGAGTGTGACCTCAACGAACTTCCCGAGGCATCTATATCCTCATCAAGGAAACAAGGACACTGATGCTGTCTCATTAGGGTTTGTATGAGGATGAAATGAGATCAGTGATATAAACAGAAGAAAGCTCCACAGAGGTGGTCCTATACACATTAGCTGTTATTACCAGTAACACTGGGGAGAGGAGACAGGTATGAAGGCGGATTCTAATAATTTATTAAGAAAATAAAACATGGATACAAATCACTGTAACACCTCACGGTAAATGGCCAGTCACCAGAGGTCCCACTGACTTGAAATCAAAAACAGGAGAAATCGCTAAACCAAGTGTTCAGTATTTCAAAGGAGGAGTGACATTTGGTCATAAAAAAATGAACATAATAGGGATTCACCTGACATATGAAAAGTGTGAGTCACTCAGTCATGCCCGACTCTGTGCGACCCCATGGACTGTAGCCCGCCAGGCTCCTCTGTCCATGGGATCCTCCAGGGAAGAGTACTGGAGTGGGCTGCCATTTCCTTCTCCAGGGGCTCTTCCCAACCCAGGTTCTGAACCAGGGTCTCCTGCATTGCAGGCGGATTCTTCACCATCTGAGTCACCAGGGAAGCCCTAACACACACTATAGATTACTGAGTAAAAAGCACTCAAGAATCCCATATGCTCAGATGCTAAGTCATGTCAGACCCTTTGAAAAAATTTATTAATTGGGGGATAATTGCTTTACAATATTGTGTGGGTTTCTGCCATACGTCAACACAAATCACGTGTAGGTATGCACATGTCCCCTCCCTCTTGAACCTCCCTCCCACATCCCTCCCCATCCCAGCCCTCTAGCTTGTCACAGAGCACTAGATTTGAGCTCCCTGCATCATACAGCAAATCCCCACTGGCTGTCTGTTTTCCATATGGTAATGTATATGTTTCAATGCTACTCTCTCAGGTCCTCCTCCAGGCTCCTCTGACCGTGGGATTCTCCAGGCAAGAACACTGGAGTCGCCTGCCATTTCCTTCTCCAGGGGATCTTTCCAACCCAGGGATCGAACCTGCGCTTCCTGCAGTGACAAGTGGGTTCTCTCCTGCTAAGCCACGAGGGAAGCCCCTGATAAGACCACACAGATTCAATAATGTTGGTTCCATCTAAATTTATGTTCCAGTTACTAATTCTAAGTGATTTCATAAATTATCTTATAGGGGAAGAGAATATACTTAGGAACAGAGTTGATAAAAGTCCATATTTCCTGGGAGTTTTCTGGGAGTTCTCTGATGGGCCAGTGATTAGAACTTGGTGCTTTCACTGCTGTGGCCTCAGTTTCATCCCTGTCAGGGAACTCAGACCCCACAAGTCTTGCAGCGCAGCCCAAAGCAAACAATCAGTTTTTTTCTATAAAATAACTATGACCTTGGTAGAAGTGAGATTTCTCTGTGACCAACTGATGATAGTATGTAAGGAATAGGCAGCTAATTACTAATGGCAAAGAAAACGTTATGTACTGATTTTCCTTTTCACATATACTCAATGTTAGTAGGAGAAAAGTCAACAGAAAGGCCATCATCTGATAGTGAGTCAGACTGCTCAGATTCAGCTGTGCCCAGCAGCAGCCTTGGCGCAGAGCCGGCAGGCTGCCAGTTAAAAAAAAAAAAAAAATCAGTAAATCCTGAGCATGGAAAAAAAAAAATGTTGTGAAAATCTCTCAGAGCAAAAAATACACCCTCAGCTATTGAAAAAGATAAGAACAAAACACAAACAGATTCAGAAGTATGGTAATTTGATTGCAGGAATTTAGGAAGTGTGGAAAATAAGGAAATGAGATGAAATAAGAACTAAATCTAATTATCCTTCCTAATGTATCCATATACAGAAATGAGACGTTGGTGTTCTCCCAGAGAAAGTTCAGGTTCCCACAGATGAGTCAGAGCTGGGATTTATGCAGCAGCAGGTCCCGTAAAGGCCCATGTGGATATTTTGGTGTTCTCGGCTGAAGGATGCTTTAGAGGCGTAAAGCCGCCCAGTTGTTGAACCACTTTAAATTAAATAACAGAAAATGCCTTCTCCAACTCGCCCGACCCTGTTGACATCATTTCAGAATTCTTTAAGTGTTTCATGATGAAAAACTCTTGTGAAACCTTAACACAGTGCTTTTAATAGTATTAGTCATATTGTGTAGGACCATGGATTGCCTGTGAGATCCAGAAACTTACAATGCACTATACTTTGAGTGAACTTCCCAGGTGGCGCTAGTGGAAAAGAATTATTTTGCAGTGCAGGAGACACAGAAGACACCAGTTCGATCCCTGTATTGGGAAGATCCCCTGGAGAAGGAAATGGCAACCCACTCCAGTATCCTTGCCTGGAAAATCCCAGGGACAGAGGATCCTGGCGGGCTACAGTCCACAAGGTTGCAAAGAGTTGGACACGACTGAAGCAAGTTAGCGCACACACACACACACACACTTTCAATAAACTCAAAAAAATCACAACTTTAAGATAAAATTCACTTTTTTTTTCCCCCTCCAAAATCTGTTTTGAGTTGAATTTATGGAGATTTCAGGAGTGATGATATACTGCATATAGGAAGACATGCAAACGATTTTCCAGCTTTAACTATTTGCCGTTAACAAAGGGATTAACCTGTGATTCAGATTCCCTTGCATGGAGGAACCTGGATGGGGTCTTTCCAGAAGAAGGCTACCAACAAAATGTTGGACTGAAACCACTGTATGCAATTGAAGAGGAGAAAGAATATAAAGAAATTGCAAATGCACTAAGAAAAAAATTGTTGCGCTTCTTAAGTTCCTCTGGTAAAGTTTTGAACGAGGCATGATGGGGTGCACCCACGACCCCACCTCCAGAAGTGCAGGACCTTCACAGGCCTTTGGGTCCCCTCCCTGGATGTGGCATCTGCAGGCAGAACATACGAGAACAAGGCTACTGTTTTCCTTTCACTTCAGGGAAAGCGCAGGAAGGGCAAGTTATTCCACAGATCCCTGGAGGAATGCCCAGTATCTCTGTGGGAACGTGTGTAGGCACTGCACTTCCAGGGAGGAAAGAAGTTCTCACGCACGTCTCTCCTGCACTCTTCTAGTCCACTCGGAACAGGGACATTCAGAAATGACGGGAAACAAACCACGGATGCGTTTCTGATCTGGCGTCTCTGAGTGCGTGCGTCTGTCCTTTGAAAGGATGCCTAAAAGATGGCTCGGGTGCACTGGATATATGGGACTGTCACTGTGTGGAACGTCTCACTCTGGGAGCCAGATGAGAAGGCAGATGTGGCGGCAAGAGGGGATGTTTCTTGGAAATCCTGACTTCATAAAGAGTATGAGAATGAAATATCACAGGCAGGATGACCAACTTTTCATTTCAGAAGCCTGATGTCCATCAGCCTTAATTGAATCAAGACTCCCTGGGCCTCCCAATGCTTCTGTGAATGAGCACATCTTACCATGAGCAGCAGACATGTTTCAAACATGATACAAAGTCCCTTTGGTCTTCCAAGGTGGTGCTAGTGGTAAAGAACCTGCCTGTCAAAGCAGGAGACGTAAGAGAGGCAGGTTTGATCCCTGGGTCAGGAAGATTACTCTGGAGGAGGGTACGGCAACCCAGACCAGTATTCTTGCCTGGAGAATCCCATGGACGGAGGGGCCTGGGGGGCTACAGTGTATGCGGTTGCCAAGAGTCAGACATGACTGAAGCAACTCAGCACACACATGTGCACAAAGTCTCTTTGGGTAAAGGCTTTTATGTCAGCTTAAGGCATGAAAAGGGCTCAGACTATATCTGATGTTGGTTTTCCCAATGGGACACATGGCATCCATCCTTTACTGCTCCCTGTCAACCTAGCTCCTTATAAACATCAGTAAATTAACTGAGACTCAGAAGAGAGAAAGGGTATCAAAATATAAAATTATTAGCTGTGTCCTAGAAAAATCACATCAAAACCATCCATGAAGACAGGTTTCCAGTGATGAAATCAATGTTTCTTCACCTTATTTTTTAATCACCAAACTCAGACATCATTATGAAAACTTCGCTTAAATATTCAATAGCCACGTTATTCAGGGCTTTCCAGGTGGTGCTAGTGGCAAAGAACCCGCCTGCCAATGCAGGAGACGAGATGTGGGTTTGATCCCTGGGTCGGGAAGATCCCCTGGAGGAGGGCATGGCCACGCACTCCAGTGTTCTTGCCTGGAGAATCCCATGGACAGAGGAGCCTGGCGGGCTGCAGCCCATGGGGTCACAGAGTCAGACCTGACTGAGGGGTTTAGCACACACGCATACAGTCATGTCATTCACCGCTAGTGACTCATCCAGTAATTTTCACATGTCTAGTACAGCAGTAGGTGCTGTACATAAGCTTAACTTTTAAAAGACACTGATTCACTTTGCGGTACGGCAGAGACTAAAGCGAAGTCGTGAAGCAGCTACATGACAGCAAAACCACTGTAAAAAGCTAGGGTCATGTTTGGTCTGGTTAACAGTGTAAAAGGGAGATTAAATGTGAAGTTAATTTTTTTCTGCATCTGCCAACTACCTCTTCTCCAACTTACTTAATATTTTTTTAAAAAAAGGTGAAAGGTGGGCGTCGGTGAAATTTGAAGATATTTTCCCATCTAAACATCAGCCCCCGGCCACCCTCAGAAGTGCATCTCAGGCTTCTGCTCTAGTCTCCAAAGACGGCCGCAAGATTATAGTCCTGATTGTGGACAGGACCGAGTACACTCTGTTCCTTTCCCGTTCTCTTCATAATCGTTGCAACATGAATAGTTGTCGGGGGGTGTAGTTGGACAAGCAAATGACAGTAATCACAAGAGTGTAAACAAGTCACGGAGAACGGGTGGGAATGGGGAGGGAGGCCGCGGACTTCACTCTGAACCTCGGCAGCCTTGACTGTGAGGTTATCATGAGCAAAAGCCCATGGCTCACGGAAGTCTCAGAGAATGTCTCCGGTCACAGGCGGGCAGAGTGAGTGGAGGAGATCCAGCAAAACATAAAGAGCTCACGCCCCTAAATTCCCACGGTGTGCCTTCCGACCAGCTTCTGAGAAGGGTTTAGAGAGTCTCACTTTCCAGTGTGGACTGAATTATTCCAAAGAAAGCTGGATTTTAAGCAGAATGAAAACAAGTGGGGCATCCCAGTGTGTTGAGTATCATGATGAGTTCCGTTACGTGGAGGAAATCACCTCTCGTTATGTTCATGGATCTAATGAGAAACATGTGGGTGATGATGAAGACTTAAGTGTACCCAAAGAAAGCAACAACCAAACACTTTGTTGGAATGCCCAAGAAAGCTCTGAGACAAGTGTGCACCCAGGGACTTCTCTGATGGTCCAGTGATTAAGACTTTCACCTTCAAGGCAGGGAGCGAGGGTTCAGTCCCTGGTCGGGGAACTAAGATTCCCCATGCCTCCTGGCCAAAAAGCCAAAACAGAAAATGGTCCACATTAAAAAAAAAAAAAAAAAAAATCTTAAAAAGTCTGTGTTCCTTTCAGAGACCCTGTGGCTTTCTTCAACCCCATAGCCACCACAGCAACGAAACTCATTTGCTTTCAAAGGACTTCTAATTTCATTTTATTTTGATGGAAATTGGGTATTGTAGACTAGGTAGCTTGTGTCTAAAGAATTGTGCAACTAAAAACAATTTTAAAGTGTACTGTATCCTAAATTTTTTTAATTTCATGTTATATTGGAGTGTAGCTGATTTACATGCTGTGTTAGTTTCAGGTATGCGGAAAGTGGCTCGGTCATATGCACACACACACATAACTATATATAAAATAGGCAGGCAGCACGGGCATGCTGTGAACAGGGAACTCTACTCGCTATTCTGTTATAACCTGTGTGGGAAGAGAACTTGTAAAATATTTTAAACTTATTACACAAACTGAGGAAATGGTGTACAATGAAAGGCAGCCTTCTAGCCAGCAAAAAAGGGAGAGATAGGTGACCCAAACACAATGAAAGACTAATCATTTTAATTGTCTCTGTCTTGCGGCCGAGCAAAATGAGGCGAATCCACGGAACTGTCGGGAACCCGTAATCAAATTAGCATCTTTGCTCTTGGAGAGGCACTGTTGACCCCACCCTTCATTCCCAACGTCTGAAGCCCTGTCTCCGCGCAGATGAAGCACAGACTTGGCCCTCACGGCATCCTGAAATATGCCATCTGAACATGCCCTGGCCATCAGACTTGACCTGAAAGCCACAAAGCATTGAGAATAACCAAACACTTTCACCTGTCTCCAAGCAAACCACTTCCAAATATCTAAGGTTTGGCTTTAATTTTCCAGGGCAATCAGGCGAGACCATTGGCATTTGAAATTGTTGGTCTCCCCACAGTAACACGAATGGCACTGCGTCATAATTTCAGTTGGTTTGGATTATTAACCTCCTTGCTTTCACAGATTTGTCCTATAATATATATTCACAAAAGAAAAGTCTAATAAAAATAGTGACTAGTGAGAGGTAAGCAGACTTTGGGCTTGCCAGGTGGCTCAGTGATAAAGAATTGAGACTTGGGTTTGATCCCTGGGTCAGGAAGATCCCCTGGAGGAGGAAAAGGCAACCCACTCCAGAGTTCTTGCCTGGAGAACCCCATGGACAGAGGAGCCTAGAGGGATACAGTCCACGGGGTGGCAAAGAGGCACAACTGAACGTAACATCAGCACCTTATATTCACTCAGCCCTTTCATCCTGCTCATCCCATTCACCCAAATAACATGAACTAAATCATTATCACATCCTAGCACTGGGAAAGTCATCAGAGAGGCAGAAATAAGACAGCGTTCTTT
The DNA here is from genome assembly GCF_023699985.2 of Odocoileus virginianus. NCBI lineage: Eukaryota > Metazoa > Chordata > Mammalia > Artiodactyla > Cervidae > Odocoileus > Odocoileus virginianus. Next base: position 57,694,428 of record NC_069690.1, read on the forward strand.
ATAGGTGTGCCTACTCAAGAGAAAGTTTTACGGAATGAGACTGTTTTACTTTCACCAGCTCCAGCATATCTCCTAACCTATAATCAGACAGGTAAGGGTTTATTATGGAAGGACTGACAGAATCAAATTATAATGATCTTTGCCCACACCGACATCACACGTGTCATCCCCCCACAAACTGGGTAGATGTTCTTGAATTATTATCTCATGCCATGTAACATCTACTGGCCAGATTCCAACTTTGAAGTCAGATGGACTATGTTTGAATCCTGATTCTTCACCTTTGTTTTACCTGGACTAGGCATTTCTTTTAGAAGCTGTCTGTATGTCACTGTGCCTCACTGTCTAATTCTAAATTCACAAGCAAGCAGAATTCACCCTCTCCCTGTTCATATTAGATGTGCAAGCAAACTAAAGTATTTTCTGTCTCAAGAAACACACCATAGGGCCTCTCTGGTGGTCCAGAGCTTGAGACTTCACCTTCCAATGCAGAGGGTGTGAGCTCGAGCCCTAATTGGGGAGCTAAGATCACACAGGCCTCACGGCCAAAAAAACTACAGAACATAAACAACAGAAGTAATGTTGCAACAAATTCAATAAAGACTTTAAAAATGGTCCCTATCAAAATCCTAAAAAAGAGAGAAACACACCATATGTAACTCCTAACCTCCATGACTTTCGCATGCTGCTTCTCCTGCTTAGAACTTCCTTCGGTTCACCACTCCTGGCTAATTCTTACTCATCATTTCGAGAAAATGCCCAGGTGTCACTTCCCACAAAGGCGCTCTTTTGTAGATCCAATTTTAGTACCCTTCCTATGTACTTTCATTGTCGCTGCCAAGTCTTTATCACTGCAGCAAAATGAGGTGGAGGATTTACCTTTCCTATGTGCCAGTCACTTCAGTCATGTCCGACTCTCTGTGATCCTATGGACCGTAGGCCCCTAGGCTCCTCTATCCATGAGATTCTCCAGGCAAAAATACTGGAGTGGGTTGCCATGCTCCCCTCCAGGGGGTCTTCCCGAAGCAGGGATCTATCCCATATCTCTTACATCTCCTGCATTGGCAGGTGGGTTCTTTAAGACTAGTGCCACCTGGGAAGCCCTTTATCTTTCCAATGAAACTGATTTTCATTATCTCTTTGCTTTCTCAGTGCCTGGCATATAAGAAGTACTCAGAATTCATTGGCTTATTTGTTCCCAATCAAGAGATTATAGCATTAAACAGTTTCATATGTTGTTGGTGGTTTGTTCAGTCACTCAGTCATGTCGGAGGCACTGTGACCGCATGGAATGCAGCATGCCAGACTTCTCTGAATTAGGAAATTTCCCATTTTATCCCTATACATTTCTAATACAAAGGCAAGATGATCAGCTTAGGATTGGTAGGCTTATATTTGGGGTCATTGTTTCAGCATTAGTGGTACATTTGTCTGAGCAAATTACGTATCCAATCAACCAACCTAATGAAGAAATTTGTTGTATAGTCAAAACTATGGTTTTTCCAGTAGTCATATACAGATATGAGAGTTGGACCATAAAGAAGGCTGAGAACTGAAGAATTGTTGCTTTCAAACTGTGGTGCTAGAGAAGACTCCTAAGAGTCCCTTGGACTGCAAGAAGATCAAACCAGTCCAACCAGTCAATCCTAAAGGAAATCGACCCTGAGTATTCATTGGAAGGACTGATGCTGAAGGGGGAGTTCCACTACTTTAACCACCTGATGTGAAGAGCTGACTCACTGGAAGACACTGATGCTGGGAAAGATTGAAGGCAGGAGGAGAAGAGGCACCGAGTCAGAGGACATGAATCTGAGCAAACTCCAGGAGACAGTGAAGGGCAGGGAGGCCTGCCATGCTGCAGTCGACGGTGGTCGCAGAGTCAGGCATGGCTAAACAACAGTAATGAAGAAGTGTGACCTCAAAGTAAAGGTAAATATTTCAAAGAGTGACATGAAGCAAAATAAACCTCTGGCTGATAGTGGATGATATAGTTTCACCAAGGATAACCTGTATTACCATGCTAACTGAGGTCATCTTTAAAACAGCCGAGACTAAAACTGCTCACAAAGGTATAATGGAAAACCTATTTAATTCAGAGCTTAAAGAAATCAGTTTGCATTACAAGTTCATCAATTGTGAGAGACAGTGCAAATGTTTTATTCTAGAAATTAAGACCCTCAGGCCAAGAGGAGATATGCCTTATTGAAAACTACATACTTTGTAGAGGAATTCAGCTTTGTTTCACAGGACAAGCACTCTACAATATCACATGTGCGGTTGGTCATCATAGACAGGAAAGGTTTCAGCTATACTGTCTCCGTTTCAGTGGTCCTTATTCTTGGTTGCACATCAAGATGAAATGGGGAGTCTTCTAAAAATATACAGATGGAAAACCACCAAAATATTGTAAAGTAATTAGCCTCCAATTAAAATAAGTAAATTAAAAAAATAGAGAGAGAGAGAGGGATTCTTGGATCATACCCCAGAACTACAAGATCAACATTTCTGGGGCTTGGATACATATATCAGGCTTCCCTGGTGGCGTAGTGGTAAAGAACCACTAGGAAGTGGTAAAGCCTGTCAGTGCGAGAGACTCCAGTTCAGTCCCTGGGTGGGGAAGGTCCCCTGGAGGAGGAAATGGCACCCCACTCCAGTATTCTTGCCTGGGAAATCCCATGGACAGAGGAGTCCGGCGGGCTACAGTCCACAGGGTCACAGAGAGTCAGACACGACTGAGCGACTGAGCAGAGAGCAGAGCAGGAGATGAATGAGGACCAAAGTCAGAAAGATCTATCAAAATGGTGACAATGGAAAGTGTGAAATTAATAATTGATATATTTTACAGCCTTCTCATTTTAATGAAGGTCTTGTTTATGTGGATACAGTGAGGAAATTCTTAAGCGTAAGCTCCCAATGGCGCTATCACATGCAGGAAGTTTTATCAGTATCTGGGTGCTGATCTGTCTCAGTTCACAAGCACAGTGGAGTATGAAATAAACCACAGCGCTTATTTTCCCACTTTGTACAGTAAAGTCAGGATTATGCTGAGATTTGCCTTTCATTCTCCGTGACTGTTCACCAAACTTACTACAAACAAGCTCATCTTTCAGAAAAGTTGTCAACAAGTCAAAAAAAAAAAAAAAATCAGAAACTTTTCACTCATACAGTCATTCCCCCAGATTACTAAAATTATATTCATTTCAGCATAAAATGCAATGAGTCATCTGTAGTGCCAGAACACTCTGCTTTTCAGGCTTAATAGCATTGCACTTGTTTACAGTTCTTGTTGTCTCAATCATTAACATGATTCAGACATGTTCTAACATTTGAAGCAATGTCTGAACCTTACCTAGGTCATCACAGAGCAGCTGCGTTTCACTCTGGGCTGAGTTATGAGCTCTGGCAGCAAATGTGGTCCATTTCTTGAACAATAGAAGTCTACACGATTTGTCTGCACATCTTTTGTGAATTCACTCTAAGATTTAGTCAATTTGTGACTGAGTCCCTTCTCTTTCATGGGACCATTGAAAACAAGGTGGCAGGATCTATCAGTTTCAGACAAAAACTGGTTGATGCTTTGCTAAAGACTTTTATGACCTTATTTCATCAAATTTACAGTGTCCACAGCTTGCCGTTAAAAGAAGCTAATGGACAAGGTATTAAGATGTTGACCATCTGTACACACTGCTGCATTCAAAATGGATAACCAACAAGGACCCACTGTATAGCCCAGGGAATGCTGCCCAGTGTTATGCACCAGCCTGGACGGGAGGCCAGGGGGATAGAGGATGCATGTGTGTGTATGGCTGCATCCCTTTGTGGTTCAGCCGTAACTGTCACAACACTGCTAACTGGCTATACCCTAATACAAAATAAAAAAGTTTAAAGTTCAAAAAGAGAAAGAAAAAAAAAATACACTGACCATCAATCAAACAGGCAACCAAAAATTTTGAGTACTTACTTTTACTGCTCAGCTAGATTTACTATAATGAAACAGGACTGGGTAAACCTAATAGGAATTTATTTTCTCAGTTCAGGAGTCTGGAAGTCTGAAATCAGAGTTCAGTCTAATTAGGTTCTGATAAGAGTTCTCTTCCTAGCTTGCAGATGGCTGCTTTCTGGCTAGGGTAAGTTTTGGGGGAGGGTACTCTGGTTTCTCTTCCCATAACGGCACTAATCCCATAACTAGGGCCCCACCCTTATGACCTATTATAAGCCTGTCTCATTTCTGAATGACCACATGGGTGGTTAGGGCTTCTACATTTGCATTTGGTGGAGACACAAATGTTCAGTGCATAGCTTACTGCATGTCAACCAAGACACCCAAATCGATTCAGATTCCTGGGCAGGAAAATTCTAGCTACAGCTACTCAGTGGAGAGTGAGGCTCCATAACTAATGGCTTTAGGCAGGTCAAGCCACGTTTCTGAGGAACCGCTGTTGCTGTTGTTGTTCAGTCGCTGAGTCCTGTCTGACTCTTTGCAGCCGCATGGACGCCAGGCTTCCCTGTCCTTCACTATCTCCCAGACTTTGCTCAAACTCATGTCCATCAAGTTGGTGATGCCATCCAACCACCTCATCCTCTGTCATCCCCTTCTCCTGCCTTCAATCTTTCCCAGCATCAGGGTCTTTTCCAATGAGTCAGCTCTTTGAATCAAGTGGCCAATCAAGTGGCCAATCAAGCTGGAGTTTCAGCTTCAGCATCAGTCCTTCCAATGAATATTCAGGGTGGATTTCCTTCAGGATTGACTGGTTGGATCTCCTTGTAGTCCAAAGGATTCTCAAGAGTCTTCTCTAGCACCACATTTCAAAAGCATCAATTCTTCAGCACTCAGCCTTCTTTATGGCCCAACTCTCACATCTGTACATGACCACTGGAAACACCATAGCTTTAACTATACAGACCTCTGTCGGCAGAGGAAAGGAGAATCCATTTGATTGACAGGTGCCAATAAGAGAGATCAGTCTCACCTAAAAATGTTTAAAATGTGCCTCTCATTGCATGGGCTTCCTAAAATACATCATTCCAGAGAAAAGGAAAGCCCAGAGTCATCAGGTGAGAGAAGCAGAAAAATAGTGCTTTGTCTTCTCATTTTCTAAAACAGGAATTAGCAGACAGTATCATATAGAAGAAAGCCTTCCAAAGAACATGGTCAATCAATGCTAGGAATTCAACACTAGCCTTAACTAAATGCATAAGCAAAGATTAAGAATGTTTTAGTGACATTTAATGTGTCCTGAAACAAGAAATGGGTATTGTACAAGACAAAGTCAACTATCACAGTAGATTCTAAAAATGTAGAGAAAACTTTCAGGCCTGACCTGAACTATCTCTGTAACTACACTGGCTAAGAATTATCAGTATATTTTTGGGGAGGAGGAATGGAAGACCTGTAGTGGAAAACTAATTTTAATATCAGAACTTTCTTGAGGAATTTGAGAATATTTTTCAAATATAAACTTGTATACTAGGGGCATTCCCTTCTCCCGACCCAGGGATCAAACTGGCATGTCTTTATCCAGTGGTAAAGAATCTGCCTGCCAATACAGGAGACACAAGGGGTGCCAGTTTGATCCCTCGGTCAGGAAGATCCACTGGAGGAGGAAATGGCAACTCACTCCAGTATTCTTGCCTGGAGAATCCCATGAACAGAGGAGCCTGGTTGGCTACAGTCCCTGGGGTTGCAGCATTGGACATGACTGAGCGCGCACGCACACACCCCACCTGAGAAGCCCAGGTAGCTCAGTGGTAAAGAGTCCGCCTGCCAGTGCAGGCGCTGCAGGAGATGCAGGTGTGATCCCCGGGTCAGGAAGATCCCCTGGAGGAGGAAATGGCAACGCATTCCAATACTCCTTCTGGTATGGCAACCCACTCCAGTATATTAATCTACATCATACCAAAGAGACGACTCTCTAGAAAAACTAAGATAACTCGATGCATTAGCTAAGTACCCCAGAGTACATCAGCTCACATTTGAGAATCACAGGTATATTCTATTGGTCAATTCAGATTTTTAAGCCAAGCTACATAGATTTGAATCCTGATCCCATTACTTTATTAACATACGCAACTCATGCATTTTATATGTAAACTTTTCATGCTTTATCTGCTTATAAAATGAATCAGATACTCAAAATAAATAAGAAAAACAAATATCATATATTAATGCATATATATGGAATCTAAAAAAAAAAAAACTACTATAGATGATCTTAGTTACAAAGCAGAAATTGAGACACAGACATAGAGAACAAATGTATGGATACAAAGGGGAAAAGGGGGCTGGGATGAACTGGGAGACTGGGGTTGATGTATATATATATATATATATATATATATATATATATATACTATGGACACTATGCAGAAAACAGGTAACTAACAAAAACCGACTGTGCATCACAGGGAACTCTACGCCACACTCTGTGGTGACCTCGATGGGAAGGAAATCCAAAAAGGAGGGGATGTGTACATATAGCTGGTTCCCTTCACTGTACAGTAAAAAGTTATACAATACTGTAAAGCAATCATAAAATAAAATTAATAAAATATATCAAATTTAATGTTTAATTCATAAAATTTTTAAAATAATAAAATAAAAAGTGAATCAGATAATAATACTTACTTTACAGAGCTGTTGTTATGAGTAGTCAATTAAGGCAATCTATGTACAACGGAAGTAGCTGGTCAGTTCGGTTCACTTCAGTCACTCAGTTGTGTCCAACTCTTTGTGACCCCATGGACGGCAGCATGCCAGGCCTCCCTGTCCATCACCAGCTCCCAGAGTTTACTCAAACTCATGTCCATTGAGTTGGTGATGCCATTCAACCGTCTGATCCTCTGTTACCCCCTTCTCCTCCCGCCTTCAATCTTTCCCAGCATCAGGGTCTTTTCCAATGAGTCAGTTCTTCTCATCAGGTGACCAAAGTATTGGAGTTTCAGTTTCAGCATCAGTCCTTCCAATGAATATTCAGGATTGATTCCCTTTAGGATGGACTGGTTTGATCTCCTTGCAGTCCAAGAGACTCTCAAGAATCTTCTCCACCACCACAGTTTGAAAGCATCAATTCTTCAGTATTCAGCTTTCTTTAAAGTCCAACTCTCACATCCATACATGACTACTGGAAGAAGCATAGTTTTGACTAGACTGACCTTTTTGGCAAAGCAATGTCTTTGCTTCTTAATATGCTGTCTAGGTTGGTCATAGCTTTTCTTCCAAGGACTAAGCATCTTTCAATTTCAAGGCTGCAGTCACCATCTGCAGTAATTTTGGAGCCCAAGAAAATAAAGTCTGTCACTGTTTCCATTGTTTCCCCATCTATCTGCCATGAAGTGATGAGACCAGATGCCACGATCTTAGTTTTCTGAATGCTGAGCTTTAAGCCAACTTTCTCACTCTCCTCTTTCACTTTCATCAAGAGGCTCTTTAGTTCTTCTTCGCTTTCTTCTAAGTACTAGTACTCAGTAGCTGGTACTTAGCTCCATAAATGTGAACTATTTTCATGAATATTGAGAAGAGTCCATCATATAATATTCCCTTTCTTATAACTGCAATAAATCTAGGAAAAACTAAATGTAGGAGTGGGTAAAAACTTTTACTTCTCACTCCTTTGTAAGGAGCTGGAGCTACATGTTTCAAAAGAGAGGCTTATCAAGTGATTTTCTTGGGTACTTCCTCCCCAGGATACAGCAGAAGCAGAACCAGGTCCTTGTTTTAATTAAGGCTTAGTCACGCAACGAGTCGGACTTTCCAAGAAAATAATGTCTCTATATCTTTAATGTCTAATTAAATACAAAAAGAAATGCAAGACGTTAGCCAAGCGTTTGATTGTAGACATGAAGAGTTTCCAACTCACTCAAGGGACTGGCATTTCATTCCTGCGCATTTATCAACAGGAAAAGGTAGTGGGATTAGGAATATTTTTTAAAAGAGAAATTGCTGAAAAAGGAAAACAGTCCAAGTAATGAGCCTTTTAAGATGTGTTTCTACTTTGCTACATTTATTTTGCTTTGCTAAACCACTTAGCTAGTCTCCAGTTGAAGGATATAGTCTTATAAGAGGATATAAAGCATAAAAATCCCAAAGTTTGGCCAGTGTCCCTCTCTAACAGCATGGTCTTTTCAATAGTTTTATGTGATAGTGGGGCTTCCCAAGTGTCTCAGAGGTAAAGAATCCACCTGGCAATGTAGAGGAAGAGGGTTCAATCCCCGGGTTGGGAAGATGCCCTGGAGAAGGAAATAGCAGCCCACTGCAGTGTCCACTATCTCCTGGAGTTTGCTCAGAGTCATGTCCTTTGAGTTGGTGACACTCTCTCACCATCTCATCCTCTGTTGCTCTCAAGCTTCGGTGCTAAATTAGAGCCTTAGTTTTAAGCCAGTCAACGTTCATTGTATTCATCTCATTCCTTGACCACCTACAAACTTCCACCCTGAAGGGCCGAGCCCTGTGATGCTTCCCTGTCTCTTTACTCTTTGTGTGGCTCCTGTCAGTATTCACTTCATTCGCCTTATTTCTTAAGAACTCTTTAAAGACTGCCACCTTGTTGGGAAGAGTCATGACTCTTGTAAAGTCTTGTCAAGACTTGTTAAGAAACCTAATGTTTTTTTCGGCATCTGTAAGACACTAGTGATAAAGAATCTGCCTGCCAATGCAGGAGACACAAGGTTCCATCCCTGTGTCAGGAAGATCCCCTGGAGGGAGGGCATGACAACCCAGTCCAGTCTTCCTGCCTGCAGAATTCCACGGACAAAGGAGTCTGGCGGGCTACAGTCCACGGGGTCGCAGAGTCAGACACGACTGAGTGACTGGGCACATGACCCATTTCAGGAAACTGAGATCGCAGATGGGATAAAGCTTCCCAGATGGTTTTTCAGTTTTGTAACGAGGTACATGGGGGTCCTGTGCAAGGAGCCCCCTTAAGCACAGGCTCTATCGTGAGCTGGGAAGTCAGCACATTCAGCAGGTGGGCAACCCAGGCATCGTGAAGCCAGTCCCTGTGGCTCGTGGATAAAACACATCAGCTTCTTCAGTTGGGGCTTTCCACCTGGGACTTACAGGGGGAGACTGAAAGTCTCCCTTGTCAGGACAAACGGGCCTGCCAGCGGCTCTTCTCCAGGCCAGCGGCCGCTCTGCTTCCTGTGAGTCCGCATCACGTGGGGCCCTGTGTGCTGCTCCGCACCTCGTGTCAGCCCAGACACACTCCTCCTCTGCGGCGTGAAAACCACCTCCTCACCTCCTCACCTCCGCAGTGAGGCATCCACTCAAACTGAAGCTGGAGGGCTGAGCTGCGTGTCCGCCCTGGAGACTGACCCTTCCTCAGCTGTTCATCTGCAAACGCTGTCTCCCATTCTGAGGGCTGTCTTTTTATCTTGTTTATGGTTTCCTTTAAACAAGATCCGTCCTGAGTGTTCACTGGAAGGACTGATGCTGAAGCTGAAACTCCAATACTTTGGCCACCTGATACGGAGAGCTGACTCACTGGAAAAGACCCTGATGCTGGGAAAGATTGAGGGCAGGAGGAGAAGGGGACGACAGAGGATGAGGTGGTTGGATGGCATCACTGACTCGATGGACATGGGCTTGGGTGGACTCCAGGAGTTGGGGATGGACAGGGAGCCTGGCGTGCTGCGGTCCATGGTGATGGACAGGGAGGCCTGGCGCGCTGCGGTCCGTGGGGTCGCAGAGTCAGACACGACTGAGCGACTGGACTGAACTGATGGTTTCCTTTGCTGCACAGAAACTTTTAAGTTTGCTTGCTTGTTTATTTATTTATTTACTTATTGTTTTTATTTTCATTACTCGAGGAGGTGGGTCAAAAAGGATCTTGCTGAAATGGAAGTCAAAGAGTGTTCTACCTATGCTTTCCTCTAAGAGTTTTATAGCGTGTGGCCTTTCTTTTAGGTCTTTGATCCAATGTGAGTTTATCTTTGTGTATGGTATTAAGGAAAGCGATTTCAATACATCTACATTAAGCTGAGAGTGATAGATTGTCATGTTCAACATAGTAAGCGTAATTAATATTTCTGTATGTTATATATGAAAGTTCTTAAGAGAGTAAATCTTGAGTTCTCATTACAAAGAAACATTTTTCTCTTTAATGTTGCATCTGTATGAGACAACCGACTTTCACTAAACTTATTGTGATCATTTTGTGATGTATGTGAGACAAATCATGATGCTGTAGGCCTTACACTTATCAGTACATCAATGATATCTCAATAAAACTGGGAGAAAAAAATTAAAACTATATAAAAATAGGTAAATTAGTCAGTCTCATAATCCATTTTGCTTCCAGGTGGTGCTAGTGGTAAAGAACCCGCCTGCCAATACAGGCTATGTAAGAGACGGGGATTCGGTCCCTGGGTGGGGAAGATCCCCTGGGGGAGGGCGTGGCACCCACTGCAGTATCCTTGCCTGGAGAATCCCATGGACAGAGGAGCCTGGTGGGCCACAGCCCATGGAGTTGCACAGAGTCATGATGACGGACAGGACTTGGCACGCGCATAGTCTCTTTTCGTGTGGGTTCTGCATGGGACTCACGGCCCAGAATGAGCAGATTCCTCTGCGCCCTCGACCCTGATTCTGGTCCTTCCGCACCTTCTCCTCCTGAGTGAACCTGGAGGCCCCCCGCAGACACTGTCTCCTTGCCCATCTTCTCAGTTAAGGCCAGCTTTTGCTCCGACCCCAAGGGCTCAGGGTCAAAGGTGAATAGTCCTGTTCTTTCTTCGCCACCATGTCTTCCTAACGCTTTCCCCTCCTTCCTCCTTTGATGTGCTCAAACCTCACCTAACCCTTACCTCTGCCATTTTTTTAAATTATTAATCTATTTATTTGGCTGCACTGGGATTAGTCACGACATGTGATCTAGCTCCCTGCCCAGGGGTCAAAGCCGGAAGGGCAGTCTTAGCCATGGACCCGCAGGGAAGCCCCAGGGGGCAGTATTCTCACCCAGGATGTCCTTGGGGCTCACTGTCTCTGTCATTTGTGGGATATTTTCTCCATGGATTCACTCCTCCCCTCCTCACTCCGCCCTGGCTGGTGACTTCAGCACCTGCATGGAGGACTCCCCAGGTGCCTCATGCTCTCCCTCCCGGCTCCTTCCTCCTGTGACCTCCTCCTCAGCCCGAGCTGAGCACCGCCAGCGTTGCACCCTTTTCGTCACCAGTAACGTCACCACCTTCAACATCTTGCCCCTTCACCACCACCTCCCACTTCCCAGGCACAGTCGTCCTCAGCTTCTCCTGCCAACTGCTCTGTGTGGTCAGCGGAACGTATAATTTATTGACCCAACCCCTTTTTTGCTAGACTCATGACACCCTTTTGGATCACACTGGTTAGTGCTACCATGACGACAGGGTACCACTGGCTGGCTGAAACAACAGGATTTTATTTTCTCGCATTTCTAGAGGCTACAAGTCCCAGATCAAGGTGGTGATGGATGCTTCTGCTGTGGTCTCTCCCCTTGGTTTGCAGATGGTCTTCTCTGTCTGTCCTCATGCCATCCCCTCTTCAGTTCAGCATCTAAATTTCTGCTATCTCCATGGGTGCATCCTCAGCCCTCCTTATTTCCCAGTTTTCTCCTTAAGTTTGAGCTCCAGCTCCGAAGCCTCTCATGCTTCCCAGATGCCGATGCCATCCACATTTCTTTCTTTACTACTTACAGTTTTCCTGAGCTCCAAATTCAGATCTCCAATGACTTAACGTGTATCTACAGTTGTGTCTAAGAGGCACTTCAAGGGTAACACAATGTGTACAGAATTCTTCATCTATAATTCCCGCCCCACTTAACTCCTTCTTCTTTTTTTCTTTTTTTTTTAATTTTTATTAGTTGGAGGCTAATTACTTTACATCATTACAGTAGTTTTTGTTATACATTGATATGAATTAGCCCTGGATTTACATGTATTCCCCATCCCAGTCCCCCCTCCCACCTCCCTCTCCACCCGATCCCTCTGGGTCTTCCCAGTGCACCAGGCCCGAGCACTTGTCTCATGTACCCAACCTGAGCAGGTTGTCCGTTTCACCCTAGATAATATACATGTTTCAATGCTGTTCTCCTGAAACATCCCACCCTCTCCTTCTCCCAGAGTCCACAAGTCTGTTCCATACATCTGAGTCTCTTTTTCTGTTTTGCATATAGGGTTATCGTTACCATCTTTCTAAAGTCCATATATATGTGTTAGTATATTGTAATGGTCTTTATCTTTCTGGCTTACTTCGCTCTGTATAATGGGCTCCAGTTTCATCCATCTCATTAGAACTGATTCAAATGAATTCTTTTTAATGGCTGAGTAGTATTCCATGGTGTATATGTACCACAGCTTCCTCATCCATTCGTCTGCTGATGGGCATCTGGGTTGCTTCCATGTCCTGGCTATTATAAACAGTGCTGCGATGAACATTGGGGTGCACGTGTCTCTTTCAGATCTGGTTTCCTTGGTGTGTATGCCCAGAAGTGGGATTGCTGGGTCATATGGCAGTTCTATTTCCAGCTTTTTAAGAAATCTCCACACTGTTTTCCATAGTGGCTGTACTAATTTGCATTCCCACCAACAGTGTAAGAGGGTTCCCTTTTCTCCACACCCTCTCCAGCATTTATTGCTTGTAGACTTTTGGATAGCAGCCATCCTGACTGGCGTGTAATGGTACCTCATTGTGGTTTTGATTTGCATTTCTCTGATAATGAGTGATGTTGAGCATCTTTTCATGTGTTTGTTAGCCATCTGTATGTCTTCCTTGGAGAAATGTCTGTTTAGTTCTTTGGCCCATTTTTTGATTGGGTCATTTATTTTTCTGGAGTTGAGCTGGAGGAGTTGCTTGTATATTTTTGAGATTAATCCTTTGTCTGTTGCTTCATTTGCTATTATTTTCTCCCAATCTGAGGGCTGTCTTTTCACCTTGCTTATAGTTTCCTTTGTTGTGCAAAAGCTTTTAAGTTTCATTAGGTCCCATTTGTTTATTTTTGCTTTTATTTCTGAAATTCTGGGATGTGGGTCATAGAGGATCCTGCTGTGATTTATGTCGGAGAGTGTTTTGCCTTCACAGCTGAATTCTACCAAAAATTTAGAGAAGAGCTAACACCTATCTTACTCAAACTCTTCCAGAAAATTGCAGAAGAAGGTAGACTTCCAAACTCATTCTATGAGGCCACCATCACCCTAATTCCAAAACCAGACAAAGATGCCACAAAAAAAGAAAACTACAGGCCAATATCACTGATGAACATAGATGCAAAAATCCTTAACAAAATTCTAGCAAACAGAATCCAACAACATATTAAAAAAATCATTCATCATGACCAAGTGGGCTTTATCCCAGGAATGCAAGGATTCTTTAATATCCACAAATCAATCAATGTAATACACCACATTAACAAATTGAAAGATAAAAACCATATGATTATCTCAATAAATGCAGAAAAAGCCTTTGACAAAATTCAACATCCATTTATGATTAAAACTCTCCAGAAAGCAGGAATAGAAGGAACATACCTCAACATAATAAAAGCTATATATGACAAACCCACAGCAAGCATCACCCTCAATGGTGAAAAATTGAAAGCATTTCCCCTGAAATCAGGAACAAGACAAGGGTGCCCACTCTCACCACTACTATTCAACATAGTTTTGGAAGTTTTGGCCACAGCAATCAGGGCAGAAAAAGAAGTAAAAGGAATCCAGATAGGAAAAGAAGAAGTGAAACTCTCGCTGTTTGCAGATGACATGATCCTCTACATAGAAAACCCTAAAGACTCTACCAGAAAATTACTAGAGCTAATCAACGAATACAGTCAAGTTGCAGGATATAAAATTAACACACAGAAATCTCTTGCATTCCTATACACTAACAATGAGAAAACAGAAAGAGAAATTAAGGAAACAATACCATTCACCATTGCAACAAAAAGAATAAAATACTTAGGAGTATATCTACCTAAAGAAACAAAAGACCTATACATAGAAAACTATAAAACACTGATGAAAGAAATCAAAGAGGACACAAGCAGATGGAGAAATATACCATGTTCATGGATTGGAAGAATCAATATTGTCAAAATGGCTATACTACCCAAAGTAATCTATAGATTCAATGCAATCCCTATCAAACTACCAGCAGTATTTTTCACAGAACTAGATCAAATAATTTCACAATTTGTATGGAAATACAAAAAACCTCGAATAGCCAAAGTAATCCTGAGAAAGAAGAATGGAACTGGAGGAATCAATCTGCCTGACTTCAGACTCTACTACAAAGCCACAGTCATCAAGACAGTATGGTACTGGCACAAAGACAGAAATATAGATCAATGGAACAGAATAGAAAGCCCAGAGATAAGTCCACGAACCTATGGTCACCTTATCTTCGACAAAGGAGGCAAGGATATACAATGGAAAAAAGATAACCTCTTTAACAAGTGGTGCTGGGAAAACTGGTCAACCACCTGTAAAAGAATGAAACTAGAACACTTTCTAACACCATACACAAAAATAAACTCAAAATGGATTAAAGATCTAAATGTAAGACCAGAAACTATAAAACTCCTTCTTCTTTGACTTTCCTGTATATTACTGAAGTATACACTGATTGATGGCCCTGATTTCACTCACCCTCACATCCCTTACAACCCACAAAATGATCTTTTTAAACTCAATCCCACCACATCACCTTTCTTTTTTGCATAACACCCTCCAATGGCTTCCCATTGCAGTAAGACGTAACACCTTATATCACTGGCACCGTCTCACATAAATGGCCCTGATATGCTTCTCACTCTTATTAACCTGCCTCTCTCCAGGACTCCACAGAATTACAGACATTCTAGCTTTCTTTCTGTTCTTTGAACATGACAAAATATTCCCTCCCTCAAGAGCTTTGCACGTGTGTTTCCCTCTGCTTATAATGCTCTGCTCCAGATCTTTAAACACCAGGATACATTTTAACATTTAGAATTCAGTTCAAATAGTCCCTCATCAGTGATGGCTTCCTGGCCACTCCATCTAAATGAGACCCCCATCTTTAGACCGTCACTCAGTATTATTTTTGCCATAATCTGAGTCGATTATTCACTCACTTGTTTATGATGTTTCTTGCTCCTGAAAATGCAAGCTCTACAAGAAAAGGCTGTGTTGTCACCCCTGATATCCCCAGATACCCCCCATAGTGGGTATCCACCAATACCCACCATAGTGTAGGCAGTCTATCAATGCTTGTTGAACAAAGGAATAAATGATTGAATTCTCATTTCAGTAAGTTATGCTGATAAGACAATCAGACGAAAAGTATTTATTCTAGTACCATTCAAATAGCAAAGAACTGAAAATAGTTAAATGCTCAAAAGAGTGAAGAAGTAAATTGTGTAATGTACATGTAGTAGAATAATAAAGAAAGTAATAAAACCTATAATCAAGTAGTAGGTCCATATTTTTCGACTTGAAAAAATATCAACTAGATTTTGTTGATGAAAAAAGTTGACTATTGGCATAAAAACAGACACACAGATCAGTGGAACAGAAAAGAGATCCCAAAAACAAACTCATACACTAACGTTTCATTAATCTTTGACAAAGGATGTACAGTGGAGGAGAGACAGTCTCATCAATGAGTGGTGCTGGGAAAATCGGGCAGCTACATGTGAAAGAATGAAGTTAGCACAGTCTCTAACACCAGACACAAAAATAAACTCAAAAGGGATTGAGACCTACATGTAAGACCAGATTCTGTAAAACTCCTAGAGGAAAACATAAACAGGACACTCAGTGACATGAACCACAGCAACATCTTTTTGGATCTCTCTCCTAAAGCAAAGGAAATAAAAGCAAAAATAAACAAATGGGGCCTAATTAAATTTAAAAGCTTTTGCAGAGCAAAGGAAACCATCAACAAAATGGAAAGACTCACTAAATGGGAGAATATTTGCAAATGGTATTACCAATAAGGGGTTAAGAGCCAGCACATAGAAACAACTTGCACGACACAATACGAAAAGAAACCCTAATGAAAAGATGGGCGGAAGAACTGAATAGACACTTCGCCCAAAATGACTTACAGATGGGCAACAGGTACATGAAAAAATATTCAACACTGCCAATTATCAGAGAAATATAAATCAAAGCAATGAGATATTACCTCATTCCTGTCAGCATGACTATCGTCAAAAAGTCTACAAATACAAAATGTCAGCGAGGATGTGGAGAAAAGGGAACCTCGCACACTGTTAATCAGAATGTAGACTGGTGCAGCTATTAGAGAAAACAGCACGGAGGGTCCTCAACAAAACCTAAAAATAGAACTGCCGTGTGATCCAGAAATTCTACACCTAGGTATACATGCAGAGAAAGAGAAAGCACTAACTGGAAAAGATTCATGCACCCTGACGTCCACAGCAGAACGATAGATCAGCCAATATGCTGAAGCAACCCATACGCCCATCAACAGATGAATGCATCCAAAAGACGTGGCGTAAATACAGAATGGAATATTACTCAGCTGTAAAAACAAATGAAAGTCTGCCATTTGCAGCATCATGGATGGACTGAAGAGAATAGTATGGCTAGTGAAATAAATCAGAAAGAGAAATTCACATTCTGTATACTGCTTGTATGTGGCATCTAAAAATACAAAATGACGAAATGTGTACAGCAAAGCAGAAACAGACTCACAGTATAGAAGACAAACCAGTGGTTAACAGCGGCAGGTGGGGCAAGAAAGGCGCGGGGAGAAACGTAAACTACAATAGAACTTAAAGAATCCTTCATTCACTTTTCTAAAAAAAGCTGGATAAACAAACACAACTCCAAATGTGCATCCATTTATGCAAAATTATGGATATACAATATTATATATAAACTAAATATTTATACACACATAAATGCAGTCAGATGTTGGAATTATAGCTGAAAATATTGACAGATATAATGTTAATGTATATGGCATCTGAGAAATCTGGAGTAATTTTGAATTTCTTCCTATACTTTTCTGAATCATTTGAATTTTTATACAAGCATTTATCATGTTCATAATAAGAAAGAATAAAAACTGAAATGTCTAATCTTTGGTTTATTAAATAGACAAAACTAGGATTTTTCCAAGTGATTTTTGAGCGGGGAAAAAGCACTTTTTTCAGAATAGGAATTCAGTATGCTGATTTTTTATTTCATTTCTTTCCCCCTTTTTTGTTTTTCTTATTGTTATTGAGAGTGTGGAAACACTGTTAGGATTGCAAAAAAAATGAAATAAAATAAATCCAAAAAATATTATTAGGCTATGCTTTTCAGAGTGCATTTTAATATAGCATCAAACATGTTCCCATTTTTATTACTGATTATAATGTTCAACAGCGTGTGACACAACAATTCAGACTTCTTGGCAGATGGAGCCCAGTTTCCATCTCTTTTTGTACAAGATGTAGGGTGTGGAAACTTTCTACTTGCTTGGAAACTCTTCTGAAAACGGGTTTTCACTCAATTCGGCCTCTAAGTGTTTAAGAGGTGACTGAATTTCTGAAAGTGGTCTGACTGTTTTAGTGCCGCTGGCAACCACAGCAACTTTCGCACTATGTGAGAGGGGGAAAAATCCATATTATTAAAAATTTGCCCTAGATCTCTTTCCCATTTCCTATTTTTTCATTGAGGCCAAAATATCAAGATAATTTTCCTATGGAAACATTTGAACTTGGCTTCGAGAATTATTTATTTAAATAACTAGATCTCTGAATACTAATGATAGTATCCCTAGGAAGGCAGCTGCAAGGGGAAGAAGGAGGTCAATTCCGTGCAAAGTGTTCTGCTTGTGGCTTTGGTCCTGTTTTTCAAGCCACTATACTGCCCAGCAGGACACCCATCCTTATTAAACTGCTGAGTGAGCTTCAACAAGAGGTCTAAATTACTTATAATATTTGTATAGAATAAAACAAGAACGCCATTTTAATTCCTTAACAGGGCAATGTATATCATAATGAATTTCTAGAAATGGAAATAGCTTCTGCCTGCTTCAATTGTCCAGCAGAAGGTTGGCTTCCTAGGACAAAAATCCTAAAAACAGGCAGTTTTGATGTCTGACCTGGTTGGAGCACTTAGCTTTGGGGGACTAACAAGGTGGTTAGTTCGTCTCCTCAGGGAGTCCTTTCACACTCTCTGCTACTAAAATTCAATAGGATGCCAGTCTTGAGTTTGAGGAGGGAGAGGGGTAGGCAGAGTGTTTCCAGAGTGAGGAAGGGGAGGGTAGATTATGGTGAATGATCACAAGCAGCGTACCAGGCTCCCCAGTCCTTCACCGTTCCCCGGAGTTTGCTCAGACTCATGTCCATCGAGTCGGTGATGCCATCCAACCACCTCATCCTCTGCCATCCATTCTCCTCTTGCCTTTAATCTTTTTCAACATCAGGGTCTCTTCCAATGAGTAGGCCCTTCGCATCAGGTGGCCAAAGTATTGGAGGTTCAGCTTTAGCATCAGTCCATCCAGTGAACATTCAGGACTGATTTCCTTTAGGATGAGCTGGTTGGATCTCCTTGCAGTCCAAGGGACTCTTAAGAGTCTTCTCCAGCACCACAGTAAGAAAGCATTAATTATTTGGTGCTCAGCCTTCTTTGCAGACCAACTCCTACATTCACAATGATGTCTTTAAATGCCAGGATCAAATCAATTTCCATGATGTCCATTATCATGTTATCATGACGTGCTATTACATCTAAATCCTCAGCTCCACACCTCACTGCATCCCTATATCAGGTCCACAGGGGCAAATGCGTCCCTGTGACCTCAGCATATCATTTACCATGCCCCAAGCTAACTCTATGCTGCTCTTCAAAGATCTGCTCCTTCTCCTGAGTTCTGTACGCTGACAATAGCATCACGCAGTATCCTTCCATACTGATGTCTAAATTTGAAACTTCTGTCGTCCTTAACTCACCACTTCTCTTCAGCTTTGCAAACTGTCTTCGAGACCTATGAATTCCACAAGAGTGACATCTTTGAAATACCGCTGACAATATTGCCACTTTCTAACCTAAGTGTCGCTTTCACAGAGGAGCCCCTGCCTCCTCTTGTATGACCTCAGTTGGTAGACTGTGGCCCACTGACTAAATCCCACTCCCTGCCTATCTTTGTAAGTCAAGTTTTATTAGAGTATCTAAGGATGCTTGTGGACCACAAAGTCCAAGTTGAGTAGTTACAGCAGACGTATGATCCGTGAAACTGAAAATACTATCTGGCCCTTTGTGGAAAATTTTATAACCCCTGGTCTAGACCATCACAACAGCCTCCTAAAAGTTTGTATTACCCATACACTGAATCAAGAAGAACAGACAGTGAAGCAAAGCAAAGGAAAGGAACATAAACACTAAATTGTTCCATGCTTCCTCTGGGCAGACGCATTCGTGTTATTTCTTAAAGTAATCGCGCTGTGTTATACACGCTATTTTTCGTAAACTGAGTCTTTCTTGTCAGCAAGGGGCTTCCCTCATAGCTCAGATGGTAAAGAATCCACCTGCAATGCAGGAGACCCTGGTTCGATTCCTGGGTCGGGAAGATCCGCTGGAGAAGGGATAGGCTGCCCACTCCTGTATTCTTGGGCTTCCCTTGTGGCTCAGCTGTTAAAAGAACCTGCCTGCAATGTGGGAGACCTGGGTTTGATCCCTGGGTTGGGACGATCCCCTGAAGAAGGGATAGGTTACCCACTCCAGTGTTCTGGCCTGGAGAATTTCATGGACTGTATAGTCCACAGGGTCGCAAAGAGTCAGACACGACTGAGTGAATTTCACTTTCACTTGTCCGCAGTAATGATGCTTTTCCTTTTATGAACTTTCATGGTTATGCTAAATATTACAAAGATTTTTTAATGTTCTACACTTGATGTATATTTTCCAAATGTCTAAATTTCAGTTTTCAATTTGCCTCTGGAGAAGTCACACATTTAGACTCCCATGAAGACTGGGCTTAAAAACTAAACCAAGCTACAACTTCCCTAATGACAGCCACATACTGGTATCTCTTTTCTTAATCAAAGGGTAACTCATTATTATTTTTAACTTTATTTCTCTGATTAATAGTAAAACTGAATATTCTATCTACTTAATAACAATCTGCACTTCTTTTTGTGTAAACTGATTAGGATTATAATTTTTTACTTTGCAAATTCAGTAAATGTTTTACTCTTGGTCTGTGGCACAGTGGTAAAAGATCTGCCTGCCAACACAGGCGATGCGAGTTTGAACCCTGGGTCGATCCCTTGGAAAAGGAAATGGCAGCCCACTCGAGTCTTCTTGCCTGGACAATTCCATGGACAGAGGAGCCCGGCGGGCTGCAGTCCACGGGGTCACAAAGGGTTGAACACGACTGAGCAACTAGGACACAGCAGAGCATCCCTAACAGAATATACACTCTCAGTGCACGGCCCCAGCGCGGCTCATTCCGTCAGTCAGTGCCGTCGCTCAGGCGTGTCCGGCTCTTCGCAACCCCATGGACTGCAGCACGCCAGGCCTCCCTGTCCGTCACCAACTGCCGGAGCTTACCCAAACTCGTGTCCATTGAGTTGGTGATGCCATCCAGCCATCTCATCCTCTGTCGTCCCCTTCTCCTCCTGCCTTCAGTCTTTCCCAGCATCAGGGTCTTTTCTAAGGAGTCAGTTCTTCGCATCAGGTGGCCAAAGTATTTGAGCTTCAGCTTCAGCATCAGACACATTCTATATCGAATTCTATATAAATATATAAAAATAATAAAACAAAGGCAATAATAAAACATAAGCCTCACTGACTCAGTGACATGAGTTTGAGCAAACTCAGGGAGATAGTGAAGGACATGGAAGCCTGGCATGCTGCAGTCCATGGGACCGCAGAGTCAGACTTGACTCAGCAACTAAACAACAGAGCCCTTTGCATATTTTAACTCATTTTAAACCTCAAAGCAGCCCCCTGAACTGTGAATATTCCTGCTTTATAGGTAATAAAACTGATATACAAAGCAGTGAAGAGACCCAAGGGCTAGCTCAGCTTCAAAATCCTTCTCAGATAAGATACTACGACTGAGACCTCGTGACTGTCTGGATTACAAATTCGAACATACATATTCGACTCTAAGGAAAAAGTTCATCCATCGCAATACAGCTAAATAGAGACGGAGAAAACCTATGTTGCTGTGACACGGTGACACTTTCCAAGTTTAAGACTTTGGACTTTCATAATTTTTAGATATTTTACACCCTTTGTGATCTCATTCATAAGCAAACATGTATTAAAATGGAGCAGCTAAATAGAGTTTAGCCTTTTTCACCATTATTTATTCAGAGTAAACTTATCAACACTCTCCAAAACTATGCAGAGACCAGTTCTCTTGGCATTCTAAAAATACACACATGAATTAGATTAAGTCTCTAACTGTGCAAAACTTAACTCCATGTGATCAATTCTGAACTATCACTTAGATTTCAGACACATATTCTTAAAAATCATTGTCAAATCATGCATCATAGCTTCCCTTAAATCTTCAGTAACGTCCTAGATCCCACGGGGAAAAAAAAAAAAAAGATAATTTTCTTTGGCATTTCAGATCTTGTAAGATCTACTTACAATTTGCCATTCTAGTTCATTCCTTACTGTTTCTCCATTTCAACCAAATGAGGTATTCAGCCTTTCTAGAAGACATCCTATATTTGTATATCCCCATCTTTTCTTCTTACCACTTTTATGTATGTGGAATGCCTGCCCAAATTGGACACATTACTTGCCATCAAGCTTAAATTCTGTCTCCTCTGAAAGGACTCCCTGAAGCCATTGCTAGGGGTGACCTTTTAGGCTGTCATTTCATGGTGTATATGATGCTTGCACTAATCGCCCAGAATGGTGACACTTAGCCCACATCCTCACAACAGTGCATAACCTCCCAAAAGGCAAGGACCACACCTTCTCCAGGTGCATGTCTCTCTCACAAAGCTCAGCAACAGAGGAAACATTCAATAAAAACACTGGTTAAGTCGGACAGAATGAAAGACACACCAGTGTTTAATGACCCATTTGTGTCTAAGTTTATTCTTTCATCTCCCCGTTTTTTTTCTTCTTTATTTGCATCTCTGTGCACCTTCTCTGAAATGATCTGTCACAGCATTGTAGTGCACTATTGATATCCTATAAAACTTCTCCATGGAACAATGAACCGAGGGGAATACAGTCTCTCATGGTTCTCGGCTTTTTCTCTTTTACTCAACGTTTTGACTTGAGAAAAACTGGGTAGCAATCTAAGACATCATAGAAAAAATGTCTTTGAGAAAACTACCTTTTCTGAACAGCTCAAGTTATTGATTTAAAAAAACAATACAGTCACAAATATTTGCAAGCTTAAAACTGTACACCCATGAAGGTTTAGAATGAAAAGAAAAACCCTTTATGTATTTTATGTACCTAATTTCATATTGGCCTTGTTACTCTTATCACAGTCTATTAACAGAATTTGTATTCCCCTAGAATACAAATACAGGTTGTTGGTATAAGCTGTTCTAGAATTCAAGCCTATAAACACATCTCCCCTGAACACAACAACAGATATTTTAAGGCAGTAAAAATACTTTCAGGAAAATTATAGTTTAAAAATAAAAGCTATAGCAAAAGAGCACAGGAGCAGAAGGGGCATCTCTGCAGCGCGCTCGGTGGGAAGGTCCAGGCTCCAGCTCGCTGCACGGACCCGCTGTCGCCTCCTGGTCCTACTTCATCTTCCAGCTCACTGGCTTCCCGCCAGTTCACCCTCCACTCTCGGCCCAGCCACCCCAGCTCGTTTCTCTATGCACCAACATCTTGTGAACTGAAAGCTTGACTAAAAGGGCCAGAGACATGGCAAAAAAAAAAAAAGAAAGAAATTAAAGAGGATTTTTAAGCCTCGACTATCATGTGCAGATAAAAGGCTGAGACTATCACTCAGTTGCAAAGGCAGGACAGTTCAGTACCGAAGAGGAAAGATGACCCAGCGGGCAGAGCCAGGGGGCATGGAGAATCCGCTCTAGAGAGAAGGACTACGCCCTAATCAAGGGAACCGCAAACGTGCTCAGATGGCTTTCAGACTGATGTTGGGCAGTGGCTGAAGAAAGTCTTCCTCTTTGCAAGGGGGTGTCTACAGCACTGGCCCTAAGCAGGCCGCACCACTGTAGGCTGGGGCGGGCCAGAGCATATAACTTGCCCCCTTTGCTCACAGGTCTCTAGAACGAGAACGACTGTCTTTGAGGATCTCACTTATGGAATGGCGGTGGAGGAGCCTCACGGGAATGCTAGGAGCCTGGACTAGGAATCCAAGTCCGATGCCACAAGGAGACCTGAGACGTTTTGAGGAGGGTGTGAGTGTGTTTCACATGTAAGAGGGTGTGAACTGCGTGGACAGAGGACAGACTGGATCTTCAGAAACTACCCATGGCAGTCCTTCTGGTCCAGAATCTGGACGATCCACCAGAAAGATGCAGGGTCTACAGCGCTCTCCTTGCAGTCAAAGAACCTTTGTGAATTTCACAACTCTAGTTTCAAAGGATGGAATCTACGTGACAGGTCTGGGTCCTAAAGGGGCACACAGCGCCTGCCCGCTGTGAGTCAGGACACCCTTCCTCACACCCAGCCACCGCATTGCTGGGAGGCTCAGGACACACGGAGAGGCCACAGGAAGCTGCTCCGGTCAGCAGCTCCACCCCAGCGCCCGCTGAGGTCAACTTCAGAGGTGGAAATGAACCAGCCTCCATCTAACGACTCCTGATGGCCCTTAAAACTCACTGCTGGCATCAGTGCCTGAAGAAACCTTTCTCTCATCATCTGGCATGGACTCCCCCTTCTCCTCTGCCATCCTAGCACCTTACATCATTTCTACAGTATGAATCATAGTCTACACTGCCTGTCACTTTCTTATCCATCTCCCTCATTAGAAGTAAGGATCTACATAATAGTACTGCTTTCCTTGCCTTACATCCTGAGTACTTAACATAATGTGTAGCTGAATGAGAGTGAATGTGTTGAATAAACAAGATAATCAATATAAAAGCAAAACAGTACAAAGTAGCATAATTGATAAATTAGAGAGTTGAGGCAGGAAACCAGCAGGCTGTTGTGTGGGGTCTGGGTTTTAACAGAGAAGTTGAAAGTCTCGGCAAACAGACATTAACACTCATCCCAGAGTCTAAGATGCGGATGAGGAAGAGTCGCCAAAATGACCCAGTAAGGTCTGAAGCTGCACAGCAAAGAGTCAGGACAAGGACATAAAAAAAGCATCCAGGCCTACATCACAGACAAGACATCACGTTACATCATGGAGCAAGTGGGAATGGGGAGGCAAGAAAAGACGTCAGATTCTGGGAAGACGCTCTGAAGACGAGTCGGACAGGTGGAGATCCTGAATGTGGAAACAGGGGCAGAGCCAAAGCTGAGGACTTCTGTTGGAGCCAACTGTGGTGCAGGGCAGGCTTCCCTGGGGGCTCAGAGGTAAAGAGCCCGCCTGCCAGTGCAGGAGACACGGGTTCGATTCCTGGGTTGGGAAGATCCCCTGGAGAAGGAAATGGCAACCTGGTGGGCTGCAGCCCTTGGGGTCACAAAGAGTCAGATACAACTTAGCGACTAAGCAACAACCGAGCAGGTTTTCTCCTGGCTGAGGAATGTTAGCGGACTCCCTCCTAACAAGGACAGTCTAGACACTTCTCCAGTCCCCCAGACACAGTCATTTGTGTGAATTCCTTCCCCACTGCCTGCATGACACTCACGCTTGCTTACTTTATTTCTAAGTTTTTTTTATGTGTACCATTTTAAAAGTCTACATTGCATTTGCTCATTGCTTCTGCTTCAGGCTTTGGCGTTTTCAGCCGCAAGGCATGTGGAACCTTAGCTCCCTGACTAGGAACCCAACCTGCAGCCCCTGCCTTGGAAGGCGAAGTCTTAACCACCGACTGCCAGGGAAGTCCCCAACCCCCGCCACCTGGCTTAGGAGCCCTGCTAGGAGCCTGGGGGAATGGAAAACGATGAGGAACTTGTCCGAAGGGATACAAACCTCAAGTTCAATCATTTACAAGAACAACTATACCTTCTTTGGGCACAGCAAAAAGTATCCAATTAAGAGATGTTTATTAGGACATTTTACCGGGTTTCTTGAAACGGTCCAGTCTCCCCTTTGACTGTGAGTCAGTACATGTTTAAAGAGTAATGAGTACAAGTGGGTTCACAGTTTACCTTTGGGTAGCCTTCTTTATGTAACAAAAGCCCGACTGAACAAACTGACGGTGGTTACACAAACCATTCTTCTTCTCACAAGGAAATGGCTGAAATTCTTCTTCTAGCCCCAGAGAAAGAAATCTTAAATTTGATATGATTTAAAGAGCAGATTTTGTGAAGTGATCCATGCTTTTCTAGGGAAGAAAAGTAAACTCCTCTATAACTTCAGTGCATCTTCTTTAGAGAAGGGCATTTGTTTCTTCTTTTCTTCTCCTGTGTCTTTCTGTACAAAAGCCAATGCGTTCCTTTTTAACCATCAAGAGCTGATTTTCTGAATGTAAGTCACATTGAATGGCAGTGCTTAGACTAAAAAGTTTTCTGTTTCCCTTAACTTATAGAAAAAAAGAAAGAGAAACCATTGCATGTGCCAGAAGCCGTGGTCAAATTTCAGATGACTTTTTGCACTCTGCAATAAGCAAATGCCAAATTTAAGCCAAAGAATCTTCTGGAAATGCTCGGTGATATTCGATTTTAAGGGATCATAGTTCTGTGTTGCTACATACAGACATCCAAGTATACTTATCACAGGAATATCTAAAGACGGGCATGCAACAACTCATCCCCAGAAGCAATTTTTTCTTCCACTGTGTTGGCAATGTCTGCAGGACTTCTTGCTTGTTACTGTTATTTGGTCACTAAGTCGTGTCTGACTCTTGTGACCCCATGGACTGCATCCCATGGCTCCTCTGTCCATGGGATTCTCCAGGCAAGAATACTGGAGTGGGTTGCCATTTCCTTTTCCAGGGGATGTTCCCGCCCCAGAGACCGAACTCTCGACTCCTGCATGGCAGACAGATTCCTTGCCACTGAGACATCAGGGCAGCAGATGCTACTAAACTATGTTTAGCGTCCCATTAGACACCATGGACTGCTGGGATCCAGGGATCCAGAATGTGTTAGAACACACTCATCCTTCATCATTGCTTCTGTTTCATGGACACAAAAGACTCCAAAATGAGGAATTATGCAGCTTCCAACAAAAGCAGAACCATCCTTCCTACCTTGAAGCAAGGCTTGCACTTCCTCACAGTCACTGTAAAAAATCTGTTCCTACCAAGCATCACCAAGTCACATAGAGCCAAATGGCTATTTTAAAGGGAAAGTAGAGAGAGTGGTTCAGGCCACACATTGTGACTTAGCAAAAGCTCCCGCACTGTTGCAAAATAGCTGTTCCTCTTCCAGAGTGCTGCATCCTGTAGCTAAACGACTATTGTCTCCTCTCTTTCTCCTACAAAGTATTCTCTTTCCACCATTAAAAAAAAAGTCAGTTCTGGCCTTCAAGGTGTTTGCTCTACTAGAAGAAGCAAGCCTCTCACAGTGAATTGGGCCACCCTTCCTAGATGACAGGCGAGGGCAGCTACTGTTACTTGAGCCTGCGACGTCAAGACACGTTCCTTCCACTTACCAGTGTCTCTTCCTACCACAGAGGATATCCTTCCTTAGGGAGGTTACAATAAATACAGGTCATTAGAGTCATCCAGTAAGGATGCAGGGATGTGACAGCTGGACCATAGAGAAGGCTGAGTGCCATGGAATTGATGTTTCCAAATTGAGATACTAAAGAAGACTCTTGAGAGTCCCTTAGAGTGCAAGGAGATCAAACCAGTCCATCCTGAAGGAAATCAACCCTGAATATTCATTGGAAGGACTGAAGCTGAAGCTCCAATACTTTGGCCACCTGATGCGAAGAGCTGACTCATTTGAAAAGACCCTGATGCCGGGAAAGATTGAAGGCAAGAGGAGAAGGGGATGACAGAGGATGAGATGATTAGATAGCATCACTGAGTCAGTGGATATGAATTTGAGCAAATTCTGGGATTTAGTGGAGGACAGAGGAGCCTGGTGTGCTGCGGCCCATGGGGTCGCAAAAAGTCAGACGTGACTTAAGGACTGAATGACAGCATTAGAGTCACCGCGGTGACCAGCACATCTGATGGCCACGAAGGGGAGCTGAGCAGAACAGCCTGCGTGAAGGAAGGAGGGGTAGTTTACAAGGGCTGCTAGAGGAACAGTTACATCTCGTGATTCTCAGGAGTAACCATATCCTCGGAGAGATTTCCTCTATTAGATCATCTTTGTTTTCTATATTGCTGGTAGCCTGTTGGGTATTGAGGTATATACTGTGTTTCTCAGACACACACACACACACACTCCCAATACATTTAACAGGTTGAATAAGCTGTGCATCCAGGAAGAAAGGGTTTCTCATCCAAACATTGACCGCAGGAACCTCAAAGTGACTCTGGCAGCTTGCAAATATGTGGGCCACCTTGAGTGACAGAGGAAAACAGACTCCAGCACCGGGCAGGCACTCTCAGCAGCTCAGCTCCTACGTCCTCGCGGCAGAGATAACACCAACCGTAGCTCCCACTCTTATGACACGCCAGACTCTGTGCTGGGCACCTCACAGGGACCGTCTCAGTTAATCCTCCCGACAGGTCTGTGAGACAGAGTTTATTTGTAGGAATGCTATTGTAACTTGAGAACTGTGTGAAGGACGAGACACTTAGAGAACTTGTATGGATCATCAGGTAGGGACAGAAGGGCAGGAAAGATGTTCATGACAGAAACAAAGGGCAGATGGGATTTCCCTGGCAGGCCAGCAGTTTAGAGTCCTGGCTTCCAGTGCAGGGACACGGGTTCGAGCCCTGGCCACGGATCTAATATCCCACATGCTGTGGGGCACGGCCAAAAACTAAAAAAAGAAAAGCAAAAGAACTAACCAAGGACAAGTATGAACAAGCTTCTGTTACTTATAGGACTTTGGCACCGCCAGCAGCAACAGGAAGATAAAGATCCAGATACGGATATACTGTGTCCCACGAGGATGAAGCTACGGAGCTGCATGGTGCTGTCACTGGTACACAGCCAACCACGCAGGAGAGATCAGATCTGGGGCAGAGGACAGAGCAGGCACCACTAGGTTCCCTCTAATATAAAGCAGCCAAAGGGAAAAGAGCTGAATCTGAAGAATCCCTGGAGAGAGACGATGAGAGCTGGGCGTGCTGCTGAAAGCAGCTCACTAGATAGGCTTGGATCCTGGAACGAGAAGAGACCATGTCAGCCCGAGTCACAGAAAGCCAGCCACGCGTGACATTTCAAAAAGGAAAGGTGTCTGGGTTGGGAAACACGACCGTGGCCATGCAACCGGAAAGCTGAGTGTAGAGCAAGGGGGTTTCAGAGAGGCCACACGTTGAGGCACAGCTATGCCCCTACTCTGCCTCGGACGAGGTCTCTAACTTACCCGAGCGGTGGACCGCCAACCGCGAAGCAATCAGAGTGGTCTGTTCCCTAGGGTTCTTATGACAGGTACTGCTCATGGAACTCTCATGAGGGTGAGGTGCGTGGGTGGCATCACTGACTCCAGGGACATGAGTTTGAGCAAACTCTGGGAGATGGTGAAGGACAGGGAAGCCTGATGTGCTGCAGTCCATGGGGTCGCAAAGAGTCAGACAGGACTTAGCAACTGAACAACAACCCTGATGAATACAGGAAGAGTTTAGGGGCTGCACATGCTCAGGGTGTGCAGATCCCTGCTCTGTCCTCGGCCCCAAATCTGACTGTTCCCACGTGGCTGACTGTGTACCAGTGACAGCACCATGCAGGCTTCAAACCTCGACATCCAGTAAATGAAAGGATCCTTCTGCATCACACTTCACCCTTTGCCAAGCATACTGTATACCTCCTTGTTCCCAGAGTTTAATGCGTCATCACTGCAGGGGCTCAAGGAGAGAAAGTCATGAGAAAGCACACACTTCATGGATTCCAGTGGCTTTGCAGGTGGCCCTAGTGGTAAAGAATCCACCTGGCAATGTAGGAGACATAAGAGATGTGGGTTCAATCCCTGGGTCAGGAAGATCCCCTGGAGGAGGAAAAGCAACCCGCTCCAGTGTTCTTGCCTGGAGAATCCCATGGACAGAGGAGCCTGGTGGGCTACAGACCATGGGGGTCACAAAGAATGAGACTTGATTGAGTGTCTAAGCACGCTCATTCTTCCCTTTCTACCACCAGCATCGCCACAGATTCTGGACCACTGAACTGTAGGATGCACTGCAAAGTGTTTGTTTGCCTTGACATCGCTATTGCAATATTCTTCTAGTGTTTGTAGGCTTTTGTTTTTCCTAGCTGTCTCTTTTCTACTGTACCCAATTAAGAATGCAAGTAAATTATGGTTACTCATTTGTCCAAGAATATATATCTCCTGGGAATTACTAATTTTCCAGATGTGGAGTCAAATAAGAAAAAAAAATGTGATGATCCTCTTCTAAATAATCAGCAATTATGATATTCTCTATCTGTAAACAAAAGGACTGGGTATCAAGGGAGATGAATTTCACATTAAAAAAATGCAATTCCATTTGAAAATGCTCACTTACTAGCCTTCCTTCTAATTGAAAGTAAAAATTCCAAATATGAGAGCTGATATGACAACAAATTAAAGAAGCTCATTAAGGCAGCTTATGACCTTATTCCCTTTATCCAAAAATACATTTTTCTCCCAAAAAAGCTTTATTTGTCATTTCCAAAAATAATGAATAAAGTTTGGGGTCGATCCAATTATCTGGATCACTTGGACTGGAATCACATATGACTGCATGAAGTAGGGGTATGTAATCCATCACCCACAGAAGTGATGGCCCTCTACTCCCTAAATGGGCATCATATTTTTGTTCTTCTCTTCCTCCCATGTTTCCTTCCCCTAACCCTACTTCTTGGGCCAAAGATTATAAATAAAAATTAGTGAATAATAATGTGAATAATCTCAGGAGTCTATTTATGTAAATGAACATGTGTGAGAGCTTTTGTCTTTTGGCGACCAAGAAGAAGAAATGCAGATGGCACGGGAGAAAAGGGGGGCTATTTTGGGAACGAGTGTTTTTTGAGCTTGAGGCACACAGTGTTCCATAAGACCATGCAAAAATGCGACACACGAAGGTCTGGAAGAAACACCAGCCACCCCTGCGTAGCTTTGTTTCTTGACGATTCACCAAAACTGAGCGAACGCAGAGGAGCGTGCTTTGGTGACACCAGGAGAACAGTCAGGATGGGGAGAAGGGACACGGGGAGGTCTGCTAGGTGACGGGAGCTGGGGCTCGGCGACTGTGTCTGTCTGCCCACTCCAGGCGCAGGCACGCCGGGCGTCTGCTTCGCCTGGGGCTCCACTCCCCGACTCTGAGCTCTGCCCCCTGACCCTGAGCTCTGCCCCCTGACCCTGAGCTCCGCTCCCCGGCCCTGAGCTCCGCGCCCCGGCCCTGAGCTCCGCGCCCCGGCCCTGAGCTCCGCCCCCCAGCCCTGAGCTCCACCCCCGACCCTGAGCTCCGCCCCCACCCTGAGCTCCGCCCCCCCGGCCCTAAGCTGCTCCCCCGGCCTTGAGCTCTGCCCCCCGACCCTGAGCTCTGCCCCCCGACCCTGAGCTCTGTCCCCCGACCCTGAGCTCTGCCCCCCAACCTTAAGCTCCGCCCCCCCGGCCCTGAGCTCCGCCCCCAGCCCTGAGCTCCGCCCCCCCGGCCCTCAGAGCTCCGCCCCCACCCTGAGCTCCGCCCCCCCGGCCCTAAGCTGCGCCCCCGGCCCTGAGCTCCGCCCCCCGACCCTGAGCTCCCCCCAACCCTGAGCTCCGCCCCCCGACCCTGAGCTGCGCCCCCGGCCTTGAGCTCCGCCCCCCGACCCTGAGCTCCGCCCTGAGCTCCTCCCCCCAACCCTGAGCTCCGCCCCCCGACCCTGAGCTCTGTCCCCCGACCCTGAGCTCTGCCCCCCAACCTTGAGCTCCGCCCCCCCGGCCCTGAGCTGCGCCCCTGGCCTTGAGCTCCGCCCCCCGACCCTGAGCTCCGCCCCCCAGCCCTGAGCTGCTCCCCCGGCCTTGAGCTCCGCCCCCAGCCCTGAGCTCCGCCCCCCGGCCCTGAGCTCCGCCTGCTTCCAGTGGAGCTCATACCAGCCCTCAGCTCCCAACTCGAAACCCATCCAGGTAAGGCCGTCTGTGCCTTTCACATCCCAGGCCATGGGATCCCATTACACAGCGCAGCTGTGAGAGCCTGCCCCAAACTGCACTGACCACAGCCAGGGAATCTCAACTGGGAGACCCCATTAAATGATGGGAGAAAAAGATGTTCGTCTCAGTGGCAACCTGAGTATCATGTTGAGAATGTGGCCACCACGAGGGCTTGACGGGGGAGCCATCCAGAGGAACCAGAGATGAGAAATGGGTCTTGTTAAATGGTACAAATGATCTTATTTTCAGAACAGAAACAGATTCACAGAGAATTCACTTATGGCTGCCGGGGGTCACGGGAGGCTAGAAGGAGGGGAGGGCAGGGAGTCTGGGATCGACATGGACAAACTATTATACGTAGAATGAAAATGCCACAAGGACCTGCTGTCCAGCTCAGGGGACGCTGCTCCATGTCAGGTGGCAGCCTGGATGGGAGGGCGGTTTGAGGGAGAACGGATACATGTTACATGTACGGCTGAGTCCCTCTGCAGTCCACCTGAAACTACCGCAACATTATTAATCA
Source organism: Odocoileus virginianus (assembly GCF_023699985.2). Taxonomy (NCBI): domain Eukaryota; kingdom Metazoa; phylum Chordata; class Mammalia; order Artiodactyla; family Cervidae; genus Odocoileus; species Odocoileus virginianus. Next base: position 57,726,155 of record NC_069690.1, read on the forward strand.
GCCGTGTGTGTGCTTAGTCGCTCGGTCAGGTCCAACTCTTTGCCACCCCATGGACTGTGGCCCACCAGGCTCCTCTGTTCATTGGATTCTCCAGGCAAGAACACTGGAGTGGGTTGCCATGCCTTCCTCCAGGGATCGAACCCAGGTGTCCTGCATCGCAGGCGGATTCTTTACCATCTGAGCCACCAGGTAAGTCCAAATGATCTGCTATACCTCAATACAAAATATAGTTTGTTTGTTTTTTAATGGATCTCACTGGCATCTTTGGAGCCTGAAAACAAGTATTGCAAGTAGCTAGTCCTAGCCCTGTACACACTCTCTTTTGGTTTAAGTTAATTTGAGTTGAGTTTTCTGTCTGCAGGAATAGTTAGCCAGAACAGCAACTAACACTTGAAGTCAATATTTTTGGTCTGGATGAGCACTTTCAACATGAATAGCTCACTAGTCTCTAAAATCTGCATCGGGAAGCGGGATCTTCATATGTTCCACGGAAGCGCAATCAAAGCTGAGATACCAAGCTCTTTTAAACTGCCATATTGTTCTTTATTAAAGCAGGAGAATAAGTAAATCATATTTCACAGACCATTTTAAGGAACAAAGAAATGGGAGCAATACTTAGGAACCTGAGTTACGAGATGGAGTCTTGAGACATTAAAGACCATTAAAACCATGCAATCAGCAACTGATCATTTGAGAAACAAAAGCCTCTCACCATCTGTTTTACTTAATTTGTCCAACTTAACACATATGAGATGAAGCAGTTTTGCCAACACAGTCTGTGTTTCTGATTTTCTAAACTTACACTACCTCTGACCTTTATGATTAAAATCTAATTAAAAATATGGCTATTTTTAAAAGGTAGAGATGGCGTAATTGTCTCATCTATTAAAGTTATGACTAATTGTTAACCTTCTTAACTTGCTGATTCACTGCCATGCCTTCCATTTCAACCATTTTCAAAGCAAGGTCCAAAAAGATTCACATTGCAAAACAAACTCTGTTGGAAAAAAAAATACGCAGTTCACTTTCACTGCATGACCAAAACAACTGGAAAGACTTTTACAAATTTACAAGTCTAATCTCCCAGAATTGTGAATTAACCGAGTATTTGATTCACCTACCGAACTTTTCAATTTAATCAACTAACCAAAATTATTTAACAACTACTCTGTGTCTGTCCTTACCGTGGGTGGGCACTATGAAGGAACAGCAGAAAGTTATATGGCATTCTTCATGCTCAGGATCTTGAAATCTAGTTGGGAAAATAAAACTTGTGAATATGGACAACTTCAATGATGAGATGTGCTTTCTTTCAGAAATATAACTTGCCCATAAATAGAAGGGGAAATCTTATATGCAAACAACAGTCTTCTAATCCATTGAATGCCAGTGTTCTACCAGCTATCTCTCCCCCACAAGGCTCCTCAGAATCCTTAACTGGTGTGAAATGAGTGTCTTTCTGCTGTTACTCTGGATCACAGAGGTACCCTATGAGAAACAGCCTTCACAGAAATTGACGTATTTCAGGCTTTCTTCTTGAGACTTTTGATGTGGGGCTCATGTGGACCTGCCATGTTCTCTGTCCATGGTCCTCAGTGTAAATTTCATGTCTGTTCTGAACAGTCGTGAGGACCTCCTGTCCGTCTGGTCTCATCTTTTCATGAGGATGACTCAGTATCTCTTTGGTGTGTTTCCCAAGGAGCCTCCGAAGTTAATCACTCATGCACCGCATAACTGTATTTGAGGTTAGATCATTACAAATAAGCTGTTCAAATCTGGCAAAGCACTTCACAGCTGTCCTCAGAGAAAGCATTGACAGATGCAACTTTACTGCTTAATTTTACTTATCAGGACACAGAAAGCATTGAGGAAGGGCTAAGCATATTTGGTCCCATCACTTCATAGGAAATAGATGGGGAAACAGTGCAAACAGTGTCAGACTTTATTTTGGGGGGCTCCAAAATCACTGCAGGTAGTGATTGCAGCCATGAAATTAAAAGATGCCTACTCCTTGGAAGGAAAGTTATGACCGACCTAGATAGCATATTAAAAAGTAGAGACATTATTTTGCTAACAAAGGTCCATCTAGTCAAGGCTATGGTTTTTCCAGTGATCATGTATGGATGTGAGAGTTGGACTGTGAAGAAAGCTGAGCGCTGAAAAATAGATGCTTTTGAACTGTGGTGTTGGAGAAGACTCTTGAGAGTCCCTTGGACTGCAAGGAGATCCAACCAGTCCATCCTAAAGCAGATCAGTCCTGGGTGTTCACTGGAAGGACTGATGCTGAAGCTGAAACTCCAATACTTTGGCCACCTGATGCAAAGAGCTGACTCACTGGAAAAGACCCTGATGCTGGGAGGGATTGGGGGCAGGAGGAGAAGGGGATGACAGAGAATGAGATGGTTGGATGGCATCACCGAGTCAATGGACATGAGTTTAAATAAACACTGGGAGTTGATGATGGACAGGGAGGCCTGGCATGCTGCGATTCATGGGGTTGCAAAGAGTCGGACACGACTGAGTAACTGAACTGAACTGAAGCATATTTTGAGTCACATTGGCTTCAAAAAGAGTAGGAAAGTCTGTGTATTATCTCCTCTAGTAATGCTTCCTTTTTTAAGTGTGACTACTTCTAGGAAAAAAAAATCATAAGCAGAAGGTCAGAAGAGAACAGATAAAATGGTATTGATTTGGTGCTCTTCAAAATACCGTCTGCCCTGTGTCCACCCACTTAGCTCAGGGGTACCATCGCAGCTCCTGGAATAAACAGGACTGTGCTGAACCCCACCATCCTCCACACACACGCACACTTTCTACCACTGAATTCATTTGTCTTCTTTCTAAATACCTCACCTTAGATTCTCACCATTACCTCAGATTCTTCTAAGAGAAGATAAAAGAGAGACACCTTAGGAATGTCGAAATACTTCACTGAATTTTTAAAACATTTTAAGGCATCTCTTGTAGCATATTTCAGGATTAGATGTTCCAATGCCAAGACAATGGAAAGAGACATCAAGGAAGGGAGAAAGGGAAGAAGGAAGGGAGAGACAGAAAGAGAGAAAGAAAAAGAGAGACAGGAAGGATGGTCAGCAAAAGAGACACAGATGTAAAGAACAGACTTCTGGACTCTGTAGGAGAAGGCAAGGGTGGGATGATTTCAGAGAATAGCATTGAAAAATGTATGCTACCATATGTGAAATGGATCGCCAGTCCAGGTTCGATGCATGAGACAGGGTGCTCGGAGCTGGTGCACTGGGATGACCCAGAGGGATGGGATGGGGAGGGAGGTGGGAGGGGGTTCAGGATGGGGAACACATGTACACCCATGGCTGATTCATGTCAATGTATGGCAAAACCACCACAATATTGTAATTAGCCTCCAATTAAAATAAATTAATTACTATTTTTAAAAAAAGGAAGGAAGGATGGATGGAAGGAAAATGCTCACCAAACCTTTGGCATCTTGAACAGCATCTTAAACCTAGAGGGAATCAGAGAATTTACCTTTTTCTCATGTATCTAATTAAAAGTGTTCCATGTGAATTTTACATTTGTGAAAGAAAGCTTAGTTCTGAGGCAGAATCCCCAGGCCTGCCTGAGTAAGCCTCCAGCAGCCGCCCTGTCCTAGGCAGGCGTTTCATCTGAAGCACAGGATTTGATTCTCCGACCTGACTGGAGCTGTTCCCGCTGGCTTCTCCCACCTTCATCCCCACGCTCTCACTAAGCCAGCTCTGACTGCCCGGGCCTTCGCAATGGCTCTGCGGCGCCCACCCACCAGGCCGCCTCTCGTCCACTCCCTCCCTGAGAGTAGCTGCCTCTCTCTGCGGGGTGAGATGGGGGAGGAGAAGAGGGTTTGCGGGCACCAGGTATCCCCTATGGCTTCTTTAAGAACCGTTTCAGGATGTCCTGGGTGCCTCACCCCAGCCAGGCTAGGATATCTGAGACATTTTCCCCTTCAAATCTAAACTAACAGAGAGCCTTTTCTGAAGAATGGGTAAACATTCCAGAGAGGTTCTTGTTTTTCCCCAGCAGGTCTGCCCATCCCTACAAGTTGCATTCTTGTAAGAATAGTCCCCCAGTGAGTCACGGCAAAAAAGAAACAAGAGTTTCTCAACGTGACACAGGAAGAATTTTTTTATTTGAATTTGCATGTTGTTTATATTTTCAAACAGGAACTGGAAGCAAGGGGCTTTGCCTTCCCTGAGCCTCTGGTCATCAGTTCTTTCTGAGCTGTTTGCGCGCTGCCCTCAGCAGTGGGTGAGCGCGGGGGCCGGGGGGGCGATGACTCAATTTCCCTTGCTTTCATCTCGCTTGCCCTTTCATCCATCTTCCCCACCGTGCCAGGAGTGGGGGCCCTGCCAGGACCGATTCCAGGCTTCGGTTCTCACCACAGCTCTGCACCAGTCCCTCCCTGTCTTGGAAAGTCCAAGTCTCCACCCTCCCAAAGCTCTTCTGAACCCTGCCTCATCCTCCGTTCCTGCCCTTGCGAGCATGTTCCCGCCTCGGCTAACCTTCTCGGTGTCCTTTCTCTCTCCTTTCCTAGAAAAATATTTTTCTAAAATGCCTCACTGACCTGCCCTTCAGCCTTTGGTCTCCAGGCCTATAAATAACCACTCTGAATTTCACTGAGAATCCTTCTCAGAGGAAGGTGTATGCCTTCAATTATAACATTTTCACACATGATTCGTCATTATTCTCCTGGGATGGGCCATCCTCCCGTCACTCTTGATTCAACAGATGAATGAGCCGTGTTGGCCTGGTTGGTGCCGGAGGTGTGCACACTCCCCTTTCCGAGGGCGCTGAGAGCGCTGACTGTGTGTCGGCTCGGGTCCTCTGTCACGATCGAGGCGGGACGAACATGTCTGAGGTCTCCTGGTGGGATGTGGCTCTGGGGAAGTCCAGAAATGACAGGAAAGGCCCCGAAAGCGGGACAGGTGTCCATGGGTTAGTGGAGGAGGCAAGGAAGACGGTGGACAGGCAACCTGGAAGACGGGGAAAAGCCACCCTGTGGGAAAACGACTAAACGCAAAGTCACCATGATAGTCAGTCCCATGGGGGAAGTCAGCTGTGCCCAAGTTGCCGGCCAAGGTTGGAGGTTCTTATGACCTGGAGGAAGCCCTGGGGGGTGGCAGGTGTATTATTAGACTCGCTGCTGCTGGGAAAGAGGAACTGCAGGGAGAGAGCCCCAAGCTCGGGGGAACTGCAGGTCATCGGAGACGGGAAATGCGCTCAGGAAACCTCCTAGGCTCTGCTTCAGTGGGTGGACTTGGACCTGACATTCACTTAAATACTTCTTGGGTCAAGATTACTCAAGGAAATCAAGTGAGATTGGCTCTCTCCATAAGAAAATAAGTCCAGCTTTGGAACCAAGGAACCCAGAGAGAGGAGAAAAATGAGAGAGGGAGACGGAGAGTAACCTTGATAAATGGATCATTTCATTCCTCAGGCTTCGATTTTTAATCCATAAAATGAAGAACGTAGGGTTGCCTTTTGGCCCAGTTGGGTTGTTTTGAGTCTTATGTGAGAAGGAGGTAAAGAGCCACTGAAAACCAAAAGGTAAATGATTATTATTGCTGTGATTTTTCCGGGATGGAAAGCTTCCTTTAGCTCAGTCTAGAAGTGAACACACTACCACATGTTACCTTTAAAACCTGAAAAGGATTTATAGCTGATTGGCATTGTGGTGTGGCAGAAGCCAACACGATACTGTCAGCACTTATCCTCTAAATCCATGCTGTCCAGTATGATAGCCACTAGCTATAAGTAGGGGCTTCCCTGGTGGCTCAGTGGTAAAGAATCTGACTGCAAAAGCAGGAGATACAGGAGATGCGGGCTCAATCCCTGGGTCAGGAAGATCCCCTGGAGGAGGAAATGGAAATCTACTCCAGTATTCTGGCCTGAAAAATCCCATGGACAGAGGAGCCTGGCAGGCTATAGACCACAGGGTCACAAAGAGTCAGACACGACTGAGCAAATAAACCACCACCCCAGCTACAAGTGACTATCAAACACTTGAGTCAGGCTGGCATGAACTATAAAATGTGTTACACGTGCTGTAAAATACATGTCAGATTTTGAATACTCACTACCAAGAAAAAATATACATAATGCATCTCAATAATTTTTATCTTAATTGCATTTTGAAAGGATAATGTGTTGGATGTATGCATTAGACGAAATAAAATATAGCATTAAAATCAAAGTAAATAAACTTTAAAGGCTGAAAAGGAAGACACTATACATAAAATATAAGCAAACAAGACGAAACAAAAACACAATTACAGCACTATTCAACCCTTTATTATAAACGAGGCTTTGTGTTAGATGATTTTGCCCAACTGTGGCTAATGAGAGTGTTGTGAGCATATTTAAGACAAGCTAGGCTATGCTGTGATGCTAAAAAAAAAAAAAAAGAAAAGAAAAGGTACCGAAAAGGATGATCAGGTTGGTGGAACTGGTTTGTAAAGCTACCGCTGGGTGACTAAGCTAACAAGCTGAACACTTCCGCCGTATTCAAAGTGGAGCCGCAGTGGCCCTTAAAGAGAACCTCTCCCCGAGGGCGGCCGGGTTCCTCCGCCCTCGCCAGCGCAGCGCCGCCGCGGGTAGATCGGCACAGGCCCTGCGTGGGGAGGCGCAGTCAGCAGCTCCGCGGGCGGCAGGCCCGCCTGCTTGCAGGGAGACGGCTGTGCCCACGAATCCCGTGCTTCTCCCAGCTTCACTACTTTAGCGGGACACTTTCCCCCACTCAGTGCTCCTTGGAAATCCACCCAGGCATTGGAGCTGTTCTTGTGAAACAGGGTGACTTAGCTTTCACCCCACACATGCTTCAGCCCCAGAAACGGTCTCCCCACAAGACACAGTCCAGGCGCCGTGGGCGTCCCTGGAGTCCAGGCCGGCAGCTCCTGCGTCAGCCTGCCCCCGCGTCCACTCTCAGGGGTCACTGAGAGCAAGCTCAGAGAGCTCAGAGAGCAAGCGCCTTCCAGCCACCACGGAGGCCCCCGCTCAAACAGGCCTACGTGTCTGCATCCGCCCGCGCCGCTGCCCGCGGGCCGCTCAACAGACATCTGCCCCGTGTCTCTTGTGGACCAAGGACGCGATGAGGCTGACCAGTGCCCTAGGCGGTGTGTGTATGCTCCGGGGCACAGTCTGCCCGACCCTTGAGACCCCGTGGACTGCAGCCCGCCAGGCTCCTCTCTCCGTGGGATTCCCCAGGCAAGAACACTGGCGCGGGTTGCCAAAGCCTCCTCCAGGGGATCTTCCCAACCCAGGGATCGAACTCATGTCTCCTGCTTCCCGGATTCGTTATGGGCTGAGCCACCAGGGCCAGCCTGCCCCGAGGCATTTCACGGGAAACGGGTGAGAACGGAGATAACAGTGCTACGGTATCATGCAAGAGGCGGGCTGCCGGGAGTATCGGGAAACTCACCAGGGTGTGGAGCCTCAATTTCTCATTTGTGAAAATGAAGAATGAAGGGGTTGGGTCAGATTCTGACTAAGGATTTTCTCACTTCTAGACCTCAGCCTTATTCATCTCTACTCTCTAATCCAACTGTCCATCCCAGCCAAAAGCATACTGATGCCTCAAAGGGTTTTTTGTTATTTTTTTAGTCTCTTTTTGGTCTATAGGTCCTGCCTTGGGGTGCTGGTAAACACTTAACATCAGTATGATTTTATCCTGATTATTATAAGAGTTGACTGAGAAATGACAATGCTCTGGGTTTCTGTCGGCATCATGGGAGAAGCCCAGTAGAATTCCAAGACCTGACCTCCTTCTTTGCCTGGATTATTCAGGTGTACTTTCCAAGTCTCCACTCAGCCATCACCCCTTCTAGAAAATCTTCCCCCTTGACTGGGAGTTTGGGATTAGTAGATGTAAACTATTATATATAGGATGATAAACAACAAGACCCTATTGTATATCACAGGGAACTATAGTCAATGTCGTGCAATAAACTATAATGGAAAAGAACATTAAAAAAAAAAAAGAATGTCTATATGAAGATAACCAAGTCACTTTGTTGCATAGCAAATTGGTACAACATTGTAAACCGACTGTCCATCAATTAAAAAAAAAAAATTTAAGAAAGTCTTCCCTTGGTATAATTCCCGAGGGGATTCCAAATGCCCTGAACCACCACTGAGCACCACAATTCCCTAGGCAGCTTCATCATCATCATCATCATCATCATCATCATCATCATCATCATTTTTCTTGTAAGGACGCCTGACATGAGGTCTCCCTTCAACAAATTAGCAAGCACCACGCTGTCAGCCATAGGCAGGGGGTGCACAGCGGATCGCCAGACCCCCGCATCCTGCGGAAGGGAAACTCTGCCCTTGTCGAGTGGTTACTCCCCATGGCCCCTCCCTCGACCCCAACCTCTAGCACCGTCGTTTTACTCGGTTTCTGTGGGTTTGATTACTTGAGATACTTCACAGGCGTGGAAATGCCCAGCGGGTGTTCATCCTTCCGCGGCTGGCTGGCATCACCTGGCATAATGTCCCCTAGGTTTGTCCTTGTCACAGGTAGCAGCATTTTCTTCTTTTTTTAAAGGCTGAGTAATCTTCCATTGAATGCATATACCACATGAAGTGACAAGTTTTGAGTATCTCTTATCTTTGCTTTTACTGTAAACTAATTTTTTATGACTCACCACATTCTCTCACAATCTACTAGAAATCTTAAGTGATGTCTAGATCTCTTATATACAACAACAACATAAAATCAGAATATTAGAAAAATCACCTCTTGTAGTAGAAAGAAATTAGTCCATCAACTTAGAAAAACAGAAGACCTGCAGCTTGCAGCTCCTTCCACTTGGGTTTCAAGCCCCATGATGCCCCATGATTTGAATGAAAATTAATTCAAGCCCCAAACAACCACTGTAAAAACACTGGCACTACCTGCATTGGTTCTTTTATATTAAAATAAAATTAAGACAGCAAAGAAGGGTATTTGGGGGCATACCTACATTCCTGGCTATTTCTTAAGGATCTATGCAGCTGCTCAATGAATAAGATAAATATATTTGAGAAAGGAAATGTTATGAATTAAGCAAAAAAAAAAAAAGAAATCTGGAGGTGGTGAAAGAAGCATTTTTGAGATCCTGTTCACTTTTTCAAGTTTTTACTTTGGGCTCAGCTGTAGTACCTACTCCAAGCAAAGTACCTGTGTAACACGTGAAATTACCAGATGAAATCCAGGCTCATATGGAAGAACAAGACATTCAAAATGATATCCTGATTTTTAGTAAAGCAAAATGCATTGCAGAACACAATTCTAAGAAAGTAACAGCCATTACCTCACACTAGTGCATGACTGAAACCGACAATGACATTTCACCAGGAAAAAAAGACATTTTCTGTGTCTGTCTCCACTACTACCTACGCTGGCAGCAGGTTATGAAGCAAAGAGCTGCGGCTGAACTCGAACAAGAGCAAACAGTCCCTTCGTCTCGTCCCAGTGCTGGTCTGTAGCCGACGCCTTTCCACCAACTGAACCAGAGTGAGCAGGTCCAAGGCGAAAACACATGCTGGATAAAGAACCAGTGGGCTGGTTTAGTGATAAAGAGCCTTCCTGCCAGTGAGAGAGGCACGGGTCCGATCCCTGGTCTGGGAGGATCCCAGGAGCCTCTGAGCCACAGCTACCGAGCCTGAGCTCTGCGCCCGAAGCCGCACCTAGCGAGCCCGCACGCTACGACCACCGAAGCCCGAGTCTCCATCGAGAGAAGCCGCGGAGGGAGGAGCTCCTGCCCGACACGAGAGGAGCCCCGCTCGCTGCAACTAGAGCAGGCCCTCCTGCAGCAGTGAGGCCTCCGCGCAGCCAAAACTAAAGTTACAGAAGCAAAGCATTTCAACGCTTAAAACACGAAGTTAAAAACGCTTATTTTTTCTAGCCTTTGTCATAAGGACATATGTAGAAGTAAGCCCAAAACAAAACAAACAAAAAAAGAACGAGTGAGCTGGGATAAGTAATAATTAGGCAAAATGCTGCAACGGCTTCAAATAGTGACGAGTTTCCGCAGGTGGGGCTCTCCGACCGTATCAGCAAACGGTCTATGAGCTGAATGATCTGAGCAAACGGTCTATGAGCTGAATGATCTGAACCTTTTCCCTGGAACTCAGGATGACGCACATGTGTCTGTTCCAATGAACCCCTGAGGTCCCGGTGACACATGCACCTCTCCGTAATGGCCTGGTCGCCCTGCTTCTAAGGAAGATGCCCGATGCTCGGCTGGCTGTTGCCTTCCTCAGGTGGGCACCTTCCCAGAGCGGGATGGAGGCAGATGGGGTGTAGACGGAGGGACAATCCCAGGTTTATTTCTCTTAAAGCAAAATGGAAGCTGACGATAGCACGAACTCTGATGAAAACAGAACAAAACTGGGTTCAGAGGGTAAAATGGCGATTGACGCTGGCAGGAGGACTTTGGTTAAGAACCGCACGAGCTGCTGCGTTTTACGCGCCCAGAAGTGCGGTCAGGAGTCAGGTCCTTTCCGGACTCAGCAGAATCGGCGCCTCTCGCAGGATGTACACCCTTCAGGACAGCTTCTTGGTGTCCCTCCCTCCTCACAGGGCGTCCCCCCTTTCCCCTCATTGGTGCCGATAAGCTTCTTGGGCCAGGTCCTATGAGGGGAGCTGCTTCCAAATTTAAATTCATTATGCTCTCGCTGCAGCTGAATAAAAAACAATGGAAGCTCGTCTACAGGATCCAAAAAAAAAAAAAAAAAAGGATCAGACTAATGGGGAGACAGGCGAACAACAGACAAAACGGGTTTTGCTAATGCAATCCCACCGTGATAAGAGAACAGATTTCAATACTTTTAGACCATGAATTTCTTGCACCTTGTTTTATGCCCCTGGGTATGTTCCAGTGTCTCCTAGTTTATAGTCTATGGGAACTTGAATAGAATTCTATCCTACCATTGTGTGAAAATTGTACAAATCTTGAAAAAAGTGAAAGTGTTCAGCGCTCAGTTGTGTCTGACTTTGCAGCCTCATGGACTGTAGCCCACCAGGCTCCTCTGTCCGTGGGACCCTCCAGGCAAGAGCACTGGCGTGGGCGCTCCCCAGTGCACCCGTGGGACCCTCCAGGCAAGAGCACTGGAGTGGGCGCTCCCCAGTGCACCCGTGGGACCCTCCAGGCAAGAGCACTGGCGTGGGCGCTCCCCAGTGCACCCGTGGGACCCTCCAGGCAAGAGCACTGGCGTGGGTGCCCTGTAGTGCACCCGTGGAGAAGCCATCCCTTCTCCAGGGGTCTGTCTGCCCCAGGGACAGGATCTGTGTCTCTGGCACTGCAGTCATGCTGAACTGGTTCACGGGATTCTCAGGTTTACTGTATCCTACTTTTCTGTATATTCAGTCTATCAACTTTTGAGAGTTTGATATTGAAACCCCAATTAAAAATGTTAAAAATAAATCTAAAATTCAAAATACTTAAAAAATAATTGTAATATATAATATAACTTATGTAATTTTGCCCTGTGTTTTCCATGTTTCCTGTAAATGTGTTATCATACTCTCATGATTTAAAAAAATAAAAAAGAGAAAGAAATTTTTTTAGAAAATGGGTTTTGGAATCAGTCAGGCTTGGGTGCAAGCTACTAAACCATCAAGTACTAATTGGATGACCTTGGCTCTTTTGACTGACCCCCATTCCTCAGATACCAATGCACATTCCAGACTATTATGAGAGCAATGCAGTTATAACTGGCAGGGCCGGGCAGAGGGGAGGGGGGGGGGGCAGTTCCCCTCATGCTGGACCCATAAGAGAATAAACAGAAACTGCCTGACAACCTCCCACTGGCCATTTCTGTAGAATCCATGGGTATGACACAGCCAGTCTAGAACTGGAGTGAAAGAGGTCTCTGAGCTAGATTGTATACAGGACTGTGTCACTCTATAAAGAATGGGATAGTTGAAAGTGGTTAAAAGCAACAGTCTGGAACTAAAAATGGAAAGATTGGGCAAGATATTAAAAACAAACCAATCACAACAACCTCCCAAGTCGTAACAAGGTTGGGCAATAGGAGAGTGGCCTGAGTCACCGGGAAGAGAGGAAGCTAGGAGAAGTTAGAAAGTGGATGAAAGCAGGCTGGAGAAACTACAGATGAAGAGGGCTTAAGGTTGAGGACGTGAAATGGTTTTTCCAATCCCAATCTGGGTTTATTTTTATCTCCCTCATGAAATGTAAAATAATTCACATGACAATCTGATTGAGACCTTATGGGTACCGTCTCCATTGTGCAAGACAGGAATATTTCGGGCAGAAGACCTCTGCCAAATGGTAACAGAAGATAGCCTGTGTGAGCAAAGTCAAGTGGAACACAGGGAGCAGCTCAGGGAATCTGAGGAGAGGAGGCCACTGGTGTGGATAACGAAAGCTGATGTTTTCGTGTCCTTGTTAGAACTGCCTCTTGTTTGTGTCATCGTGGCCTTGATGAGGCAGGACTTCTGATCCATGCCTTCCAGTCTGTCACTGAGGGGGCCATGCAAGGAGTGTCTGCCTGTGTCTGAACAAAACCCAAGGCAGCTCTCGGATGCTCCCAGAGCTTAACCCTTTCCACTGCAGCACCTGAAATTGATGGGAAGCTGCAAAGTTTAGACATCTGGCTCACAAGTCACTAGCTGTGTGTCTTCAACATTATGGTGTGGTATCTACAGCAATCTAGATGAGATCTCAAAACCTCGAAAATCTCCAACAGCTAGTGGAGGTCCAGCTTCAGACAATCTGTTCCTAATTTTGCTTTGCCCTTGGAGGACTATTAAGAGTTTATAAAAAAGATTGTCATTTCCATGCTGGCCGGCTCAGGCCGTTGAAGTCTCAAATGTATGGTAGAGAGTGAGAATAATTAGAGTTATGAAAATTCAGTCCCTCCCATCAACTCCCAGGTACAGGCTATACCAGCATTGGACAGCTTCATCATCTCCTTTGCACATCTGTGTTTGTTTAATGTTGGAGTGTCTTTGGATGTTCTTGCACAAATGGCTATCTATAAATCCCCAACCATTAGCTGGCCTGGGACTTTCATACGGGGATCCAAAGAACTAATCAAAAGAATATTTTGTTAATAATTCTATGTTTATAGAGAGGATCTCTTTTTCTCCTTTAAGGAGCTCAAAGTCCTTTTCATTAAAATATTACAGCATGTCTACGAGGTAGGTAGTAGGTTGGAATGGTAGCTCTGTAATTTATAGACAAGTCGCTCAAGCTCCAGCCAGCACATCAGAGTCCCGAGAGGCTAGAAAGAGAAACACCCCACCAGTTGAATGAACACACTCTCCACACTGTCGTGTAGAAGCATGCAAGTCAAATAAAGTGTGAATTCAGATCCACTGCGGGGAAGGGAGTACTCAACCAATCTGTAAAATGTATTTCTATAAAGTATCCTACCCAAATACAGAGGTTTTCAATGATATTCTAATAAAAACATCAGGAAGCCTATATTTACCTCTCAAAACCAGAGAGATACTTCTGTGTGTGCTAGGGTGACAGACTTGAGAAATAAATTACAAAAACATACAAACACAGCATATTAAAAAGCAGAGACATTACTTTGTCACCAAAAGTCCGTCTAGTCAGGCTATGGTATTTGCAGTGGTCATGTATGGATGTGACAGTAGGACTATAAAGAAAGCTGAGTGCTGAAGAATTGATGCTTTTGAACTGTGGTGTTGGAGAAGACTCTTGAGAGTCCCTTAGACTGTCGAGGAGATCCAACCAGTCCATCCTAAAGGAAATCAGTCCTGGGTGTTCATTGGAAGGACTGATGCTGAAGCTGAAGCTCCAATGCTCTGGCCACCTGATGGGAAGAGCTGACTCATTGGAAAAGACCCTGATGCTTGGAGGGATTGGGGGCAGGAGGAGAAGGGGACGACAGGGGATGAGATGGTTGGATGGCATCACCTACTAGATGGACATGAGTTTGGGTAAACTCCGGGAGTTGATGATGGACAGGGAGGCCTGGTGTGCTGTGGTTCGTGGGGTCGCAAAGAGTCGGACATGACTGAGCAACTGAACTGAACTGAACTGAACAAATACCAGCAAAATTCTCAAGTTGGCCTTTTTGAGGAAGATTGTTAGTAAGACACATTTTTACAAAACACACCTGGTAATCCTCACCATATGTATATAAATGTGTGTGTGTATTCTGAAATATGAGAAAAAAATGACTTAAGATATAATAGGAAAGACTTTGCTTGACACAAGGAAAATTGTTGGGCTCCCAGAGTGCAAAAACAAAACATGTCTAGAATAAGTTACCAGGAAAGGTTGTAGGCAGACCTGGTCCCTAGTATTTGCTGGGCTCAGAACAGCAGCACAATGGAGCTTGATTTCAACCTTCTCTGCCCCCTACTTTGAAAAAATAAACATTCATGATAACAAAATAAGAAATGAATAAATTGGGCTTCCCTGGTGGTCCAGTGGTAAAGAATATGCCTGCCAATGCAGGGGACACGAGTTTGATCTCTGGTCTGGGAAGATCCCACAAGCTGCTGAGCAACTAAGCCCATGAGCCACAACTATGGGGTCTCTGCTCTAGAGCCAGGAAGCCGCAGCTACTGAGCCACCTGCTGCAGCCGCTGAAGCCGCAGCATCCCAGGGCCTCTGCTCCACGAGAGGAGCCGGGGCAGTGAGCCGTCTGCACACTGCGACAGAGGAGTCCTCACGCACCACAGCTGGAGAGAGGCCCGTGTCGCAGCAAAGACCCAGCACAGCCAAAAATAAATAAATAAAAGTATTCCCAAAAAAGAAATAAGTCATGGCCATCATGACATGGAGAACTGATCTAATATCTAATAGCACTGAGTTTAATTCTTATTATATCTGAGCATTCTGTTGATAAGTTGGCAATATTTGGATAAGCACCAAATTTTTAAAAATACATAATTTTTAATTTATTATATAACTATCCTATAGAATTTATCTTTCTTGCTTTCAATCCAGCAGATTCACTAATAATTTTCACCATAATTTATGATGTACAGAGAGTAGTGACTAAAGGATTGAAACACAAAATGTATTCTAAATATATGAATTTGGGTGTATTTTCATTAAAAAAGAAAATTAAATGCAAGATAGGAAAAAGAATGACTTCTAATAAGTTATTTTTCTCTGCGGACTCAAAATTACCTATTAAACTGTAAAAAGAAAATTAAACATTAAAAATGTTTTTATAAAAATAAAATAATTCTTAACTCTAGTATCTGGAGTTTGCCCCATTGGCATCATGAAGACTTAGAATTAACACATCACGTGTGCTACTTACATAAGTGTGACTGTTCAGAGTGATATGGACTGTTTGCTATTGTGAAACATTCCCCAGCCTGTGAACCTTGCCCTAATTTGAAGTCAGATCATGAAGTGAAAAATGAAGTGAAAGTGTTAGTCACTCAGTCGTGTCTGACTCTGTGACCCCACAGACTGCAGCCCGCCAGGCTCCTCTGTCCATGGGATTTTCCAGGAAAGAACACTGGAGTGGGTTGCCATTTCCTCCTCCAGGGGATCTTCCCGACCCGGGATCGAATCCACGTCTCCTCGTTTGACAGGCAGACTCTTTACCATGGGGCCCCCAGGCAGCCCACACACAGGCACACCTCACTGCAACAATGCTGACGAGCAACCCTGCTCTCTTGTCTGCCGCATCTCCTGGGATAGGAGATGTCCAATGGTGACTGTGAATATTGATATGAAGGATTCATGCAGTAAGTCTTGCCACTTCCAGTAAGAGACTGCAAGTATAAGGAAACCCGTTTACAATCCTCTGGGCTTCCTCTTGGTTTGTTTACAAGAAGCCTGACACTCTGAAAAAACAGGGCAAATGAGACTGATCTTTCCATCTTTGAGCAAATTGGTCAGCCGCGTTAAGACCTAAATCACCATTTTCTGTAATGATGACCTCAGAATTCTGCTGAGAAACAGAGCAAAGCACGTTGCACTGAAGTCCTTTCCCTCTTAAAGAAAAATAATAATAATAATTCAGGTTACAAATCCTGTCAAAGATGTGGATCCAAAACTAAAGAGAAGAAAACCTGATACACTTGGAGTATTTTTTAAAGACATTTCTGCTTACTCTTACCCACCCACACCTCCTTCAAAAGCAAATTCACTTGAAAAATTATGAGAACAAAGAGCACTGGCAGGTTATTCAAACTGCTCCTAGATACATACTGCCTAGAATTCAGCGTCCTTTTAACAGATGTTTGACTTCTAGAAGGTTTATTCTGCACACCTCTTGGATGCTGGCTCACTTGGCCACATGTATCACCTCTGAGTCAGCTGTTAGATAAGCCTGGAACGTATGGGTGGTTTCATCACCTGCCATGACTCAGATCGAAATGCAGATGATTCTCTGCAGACTCAGAAGACAGAATAATGGGAAAAGTCTTCTTTTTGACTCCTGGTTCCCCATCAATCACTTCATGAACAAAAGAGCAAGGCAGCCGTCAGCAACCACGATGCCCAGCGGGCTAGAATGACAAGTCATCAGATGCACCAGGGCTCAGAAGAAAGAAGGGAGGGACGCGCTGCTCTCCTGCGAGGCCTGAGACATGAGAAAATGGCTGTCACTGGTGGTGGGAATAAGCTGATATGGGCAGGAAAACAGCAAGTTATCAGCTACTTAAAATTTGGAGACACTGAATGATTAAAGGTAAAACACAAAATCTCCCACCTCCGGTGTCGAGCAAAATAGGAAACCATAGAAGAAAAGATAATGATAAGAAGAAGACGATCACAGGACTTCCTGGGCAGTCCAGTGGCTAAGATGCCATGCTTCCAATGCTGGGGGCACAGGTTTGATCTTTGGTCAGGGAACAAGATTCCACATGAAGCATGGTGTGACCAAAAAATATTTTTAATTTAAAAAGAAAACAAGAAGGTCTAATATGTATTACTTATTGATTGACTACACATGAGACATGATAGTAATCATCCATGCACACTATCTTTTATTTTCTAAATTTAGACACAGGAAAGTTAAGGCTCAGGTAAGGAAATTTGTCCAAAATCAGGGATGAGACCCAAGCCCAGAACTTTCTGACAATACAGTCCAGAATCTTCACAACTTTATCTTATCGAGGGGGGAGGGAGCAATAAGAAAAACTAGAAATGAAGTAATAAGACAAATAATTGGAGAAAATACTGACCATATATGTGACTGAAATGTAGTTAATACAAAAACAGCCTTCAAAAACCCACAAGAAAAAGATAAAATCATCAAAATGAAAGTTAAGAGTCAAGGAAAACTAAAACAAAAGTTTCTAAAAATGAAAAAAAAATTGTTATTGTATTCCTTTCTATTCTTGCTGTAACAAGCTACCCCAAATTTATTGGCTTAAAAAAGCATAATTTTTTCTTCTCATTTTTACAATGTTTGTTATTGGAGTATAGTTGATTGACACTATTGTGTTATTTCTGCCGTTCAACAATGTGTCA
Source organism: Odocoileus virginianus (assembly GCF_023699985.2). Classification (NCBI taxonomy): domain Eukaryota; kingdom Metazoa; phylum Chordata; class Mammalia; order Artiodactyla; family Cervidae; genus Odocoileus; species Odocoileus virginianus. The sequence goes on from NC_069690.1 coordinate 57,743,593, forward strand.
GCCACAGATACACACATACCCCTCCCTCCTGAGGCTCCCCCACCCCCCACCTCCCACCCATCTAGGTCACCACAGAGCGCCGAGCTCAGCTCCCCAGCTTCATTTTCTATGTTGCAGTAAGCTCTGGAGGTCAGAAACCCAACACAGTTCCAGAGGACTGCCCTCCTCCTGGAGATTCCAGAGGACCCGTCCCCGGCCTTCACCAGCGCCTGAAGGCCGCCCCCTTCCCTGGGCCTTGGACCTGTTCCTCCACCTTCAACGTCAGCAGCTGACACTCATCTCCTCACTGAAATCCACTTCCATCCTCACATTTTCTTCCTCTGACTTTGACCCTCCTGATTCCTTCTTCCAAGGATATGTGAATGACATTAGGTCAACCAGATAATCCAGGATAACCTCCTCATCTCAGAGCTGTTCATTGAATCCTATCTGTGAAGTCTCTGTTGCTAGATAAGGCAATGGGCTTAGGGGCGCTAGGACACGGGGACCCGGCCATGCACAGTTTGGGGGGAGGGCAGGATTCAGCAGACCACAGTTGTAATCAAAAGTTCAATTAAAAACAACAAAGAGATTTTTCACCCATTGAACCAAGAGCAGTGTGGGAACAACCACACTCTGTTGGTAGGAGCGAAACTCGGCACAGATTCTGGCACAGAAAGGCTGTGTCTGTGTGTGTGTGTGTGTGTGTCTGTGTGTGTGTGTGTGTGTGCGTGCATATATATATATACATATAACTGACCATTCCCTTTCTCCAGATGATCTTCCTGACCTAGGGACCAAACCCAGGTCTCCGGCATTGCAGGCAGATTCTGAGTCACTAGGGAAACATATAACTAATGTGCATAACTATTTATAAGTGCATATCACTATATCTCAAAGAACTTATCAAGTTATTCCTCCAACTTAGAATTCAGTTTATTGGAGCTGGTCATAAGGAAATCACCACAGACACTAATGAAAGATGCTAGCCTCAATGACAACAACCTAATATGTTTCAATAAGTAATGTATTGTCATCTAACAGAATACAATGTTACTAGAGTAGTGTCTGTTCATACTGTAGGAAAGGGTTATATTGTAGAAAAAATATCTAAAGATATGGAATGTCCTAAATGACAAAGGCTACAAACAAATAGCATATTTACCCATATTTTATAAAGAATATTTTAAAAGGAAAGGTGGGTATTTTTTATCTTCTCTGTCTTCCAGCTTTTCTTCAGCACAGTTTGGGTGCTGTGACACATATTACATATACACATACATGTACATATACATATCACATACAACATGTGATACAGTTACAATGATACCAACATTGTTTCCAGAAGAACCTTCTTCTTCAGCTTGATACCAAGCAGAAAGAGCTACAGCCTCTCCAGGCCATACGGAGAAGCATGAGCTCATCTCCTGGGACATGGCCAGCCTTGGAGTCTTCTCATTTTCCCCACTATCAGTAGAGCCTATGACAGTTCATGAAGATGGAACACTTCAAGGGGCCAGGAAAACATAACAGAAAGGGAAAGGGCTTGGATTGATGATCTAAATTGGAAAGGCAGCGCCACTATTTATGGCCTGTGTGATCTCGGACACCGCGCTGAACTTATCAGAGCTGTGGCTCGTCATCAGTAAAGCGGTGCTGCTGATACTTACCTCCCAGGATTCCGTGAAGAATAAGATGAAATCATTAAGTGTGACGCACACAGGTGCTTTGGGGTCAGGAGGCTGGGAACTCGAGCCTGGGCTGTTCCTTCTCCGACTGTGTGACTGAGGCCAGAACACTCTGACCTTATATGTGTCAGCTTCCTCCATCACAGGATACTGGAGTGAATAGTGCCTGAAATTTAATGCTATAAAGCACTCTAATTATAGTTTTCTCTGAGTATAAGCTCAGCAGTGGGCTTTCTGTGTCGCAGGAATGTGAAAGTGTTAGTCACATCTGACTCTTAGTGACGCCGTGGACCACAGGCTCCTCTGTCCACGGGATTCTCCAGGCAAGCACACTGGAGGGGGTGCCATTCCCTTCTCCAGGGGATCTTCCCGACCCAGGGATCAAACCCAGGTCTCCTGCACTGCAGGCAGATTCTTTACCACTGAGCCACGGGGGAAGCCCTCTGAATCCTATGGTGGCTCTATATTTAGAATTTTAGGGACCTCTACACTGTCCTCAACCAGTCCATCCAAAGGAGATCAGTCCTGGGTGTTCATTGGAAGGACTGATGCTGAAGCTGAAACTCCAGTACTTTGGCCACCTCATGCAAAGAGTTGACTCATTGGAAAAGACCCTGGTGCTGGGAGGGATTGGGGGCAGGAGGAGAAGGGGACGACAGAGGATGAGACAGCTGCATGGCATCACCAACTCGATGGGCATGAGTTTGAGTAAACTCCAGGAGTTGGTGATGGACAGGGAGGCCTGGCGTGCTGCAATTCATGGGGTCACAAAGAGTCGGACACGACTGAGCGACTGAACTGCACTGAACTGACACTGTTCTCTGTAGCAGCTGCATTGATTTACAATTACCACCAGCAGTGCCGGAGGGTTTCCTTTTCTCCACGCCTTCTCTAGAGTTTATTATTTGTAGATTTTTTGATGACATCCATTCTGACTGGTGTGAGGGATGCCTAACTGTATTTTTGATTGGCACTTCTCTAATAGTGATGTTGAGCACCTTTTCATGTGCCTCTTGGGCATCTGTACGTCTTTTTTGGAGAAGTGTCTATTTAGGGGCACCACCATGTGCAAACACACACTGGCGGGAAGCTGCCGTGTGACAGGGAGCTCGGCCCGGTGCTCTGGGATGACCCGGCGGGGGGGGGGTGGGGGGGGGACGGGGGGGGGTGCGGAGTTGGGGGGGGCTCAAGAGAGAGGGGATACTTGCGGACGGACGGCGAGGTCACGCCGCCGTGACGTGTGGACGGACGGCGAGGTCACGCCGCCGCGTGGCGGAAACTAGCGCAACACCGCAAAGCAATGACACCCCAATAAAATCAATTAATTAGAGAAGTTTCACAGCGCTGTGGAGTCTAGCACAGGGCCTGGCCTCCCAAACACTGTGAGTAAATGATAGCTAACAGCACAGGCACTCAGTAAATCATGAAGCTTTGTTATTTCTCATGATTCTATTACATAAGCACATGCTGGTAGTCTTTGGTTATCATCATGATGACAAAAATCAGGTTACTCTTCTCTTTATCACTCCAATTGGGAAAAGTCAAATGAACAAACCTTTGTACTGGCCAGATTCACAGCTTGAGAAAAAATACATCTTTCAAACTCTGTCTCTGACACTTCTCTCTCTGTCACTGAGAATGTGCTTGTTTGGAATTAACATGCCCAAACTGATGATCCATGGAAATGAGCTTTAAAAAAAAATGTTTCTGGAGATATTTCAGAAATAGGTTCTTTTTTTAAAAAAGTCTCAAAACTTCTTATCTAGAACACCTACTATGCAAGATTCTTTGACTGAATATTGGGTTGCAATTTTCAAAAAGGAGAGATAAAACATGTGATTGAAATCCTTCAGAAGCAGTAAGTCTACTGAAGGAGAAAAAAAATCCATACAAATGCAAACTACTTAGGAACATAAAATAGAAGACCAAAACCCAGAGGTTTTTAATATGAACACAGTGTACGCTTTAGGAAAGCGGGAATAAGAAAACTGACAATTCTATGTACACTGAACTGATGAACACTTTCAACATCCGTGGTTAAAAAAAAAAATACAATCTACCTGAAGACCTGGCAAAAGCCCCCTTGCCTGGCAAGGGACCTCAGTCTCTGAAACATCGGCCCTTGAGATTCTGTCAATGGGATTCTGCCAGCTGCATCTGTCTGTGGGGTCTTCCTCTGCCCTTGCTGCTGTTCAGTAGCTAGGTCACGTCCCACCCCTGCGACCCCATGAACTGCAGCTGTCAGACTTCCCTGCTCTTCAGCATATCCCTGAGTTTGCGCAAACTCATGTCCACTGAGTCAGCGATGCTATCCAACCATCTCGGCCTCTGTCTTCCCCTTCCCTCGTCCTCAATCTTTCCTACTTTCTTTTTCTACAAAACCTCCACTTCCGTGGATTCTGTAACTGTTAACGCGTCTCTCACTGCTGTGCTGCTAGAGACCTCTTTTTCTCATGGCGCTCATTGTGAAGCTGCCAGGGTTAACACCATGACAGGCAGCCCGGACCTAAGTTTAGATTTCCCCCGAAATGGTAAGATTCCCTACCCCATCAGGCCACCTGGAGCCAGCCAATCAACATGCGCCCAGTAAGAAAAAGGGAACCTGTCAGGGGAAAGCTGAAAAAAGCCCGAGAACACCCAAGTTTGAAAAAAGCCCGCAAAAGTTTGGACCAATAAAATTGATTTGCAAACATGTAACCAATCCACTTAAGCCAGCTACCAGCTGCTTATGCTCACCCTATAAATTTGTGTAACAGCTTGGGCTCGGGGCTCTCTGACCCCACACCACTGCGTTGGATGCGGCAGGAGCCCTGACTCGAGTCAGCAATAAACTTCCCTTTTTGCGAGTTGCATTGTCTTGGAGGCTTTCTCTTTTTCCGCTTGGGGATTCAGACATCGGGCATAATACTCATAATTCTCTGCTTATTCCCTAAGTGCTGCTATTCCTCAAGGCTTCATCCTTGACAGCGATCTGTAGTCAAACAAACGAGATCATTCTGTCATTTTTGAGACTGCACCCCGGTACTGCAAGAAACCTATATGCAGGTGAAGAAGCAACAGTTAGAACTGGACATGGAGCAATGGACTGGTTCCAAATTGGAAAAGGAGTACGTCAAGGCTGTACATTGTCACCGTGCTTATTTAACTTATATGCAGAGTACATCATGCAAAATGCCAGAATGGATAAAGCATAAGCTGGAATCAAGATTGCTGGGAGAATTATCAACAACCTCAGATATGCAGATGACACCACCATTATGGCAGAAAGCAAAGAGGAGCTAAAGAGACTTTAGATGAAAGTGAAAGAGGAGAAAGAAAAAGCTGACTTAAAACTCAACATTCAGAAAACAAAGATCATGGCATCTGGTCCCATTACTTCATGGCAAATAGATGGAGAAACAACAGAAACAGTGACAGACTTTATTTTCTTGGGCTGCAAAATCAATGCAGATGGTGACCGCAGCCTTGAAATTAAAAGACGCTTACTCCTTGGAAGAAAAGCTATGACAGACCTAGACAGCATATTAAAAAGCAGAGATGTTTCTTTGCCAACAAAGGTCCGTCTAGTCAAAGCTATGTTTTTTTTTCCAGTAGTCCTGTATGGATGTGAGAGTTGGACTATAAAGAAAGCTGAGCACCGAAGCATTAATGCTTTTGAACTGTGGTGTTGGAGGAGACTCTTGAGAGTCCCTTGGACTGTAAGGAGATCCAATCAGTCAATCCTAAAGGAAATCAGTGCTGAATATTCAGTGGAAGGACTGATGCTGAAGTTCCAATACTTTGGCCACTTGATGTAAAGAACTGACTTATCAGAAAAGACCCTGATGCTGGTAAAGACTGAAGGCAGGGAGAAAAGCAGATGACAGAGGAAGAGATGGTTGGATGGCATCGCTGACTCAATGGACATGAGTTTGAGCAATCTCCGGGAGCTGGTGATGGAAGCCTGGAGTGCTGCAGTCCATGGGGTCACAGCTGGACACAACTGAGCGACTGAACTGAACTGATGGCAGAAATTAAGACAACATTGCAAATCAATTACACCTCAAAAACATTAAAGAAAAAGCTCTCCTCTAAACCATGAACATTTTCAAAGACTCTAGTTTCTGCAGGACACTTCATACAGAACAGCCCCTTTGAGGTGACGGTAAATCCCATCCACACTTCTTCCAGCATTTACCATTCTCTGCATTCTCCACATAACCCAGATATGCAGACTGCAAACTTGCAGTCCAACTTGCTGGCTATCCCTCGAAGGAACAGGGGCATTTACAAAATCGGGACAAACCTTGCAGAAGCGCTCCAGAGTGGCCACACACCTCATCCTCCCAGGAGGTCTGGGTCAATGGCTGGCTTCCTGTAGCCTAAAGTTATAAGTCATGGTGAGCTTCCACATGTAATTCTTTTCCTGAATGACATGTAATATTACACTCAAGAATAAGACCCAGTTCATACCCACAAGGCAGAAGAGTGTGATGTCTGTCTCACTTGACTCCAGAAGACAGCAGAAACAGGATGCACTAGAGAGTCGGAGGGTGCAGAGGACCAATCCGGAAAGCCCCCTATAATAGTGGTAGGAGCTCCCTTACTGCGACCCTAACAAGGCAAAGAGCAGGAAACCATCCAAACCCAGGCTGCAGGTCTCTCTGTTTATCTCTCATGACTCTCCCAATTGTGTATGGTTTCCCAGCAAAGGAAGATTCTAACAAGCAGAAGCCTAGGACTCTGCAAAGATGAGCCTCATTTCTCCAGCAGGTCAGCTGACAATCCCAAGGGACAGGAAGTCCACAAGAGAACAAGCGCAGACAGCGGGTGGGGTGGTTCGCTGTAGAAGGAGGCAGAGGGCCCTTTGCACCTAGCATCAGCTGTAGAGCCGAGGCTGCCTTCCTATCAAAGATGCTAACCTGCTCCTTTCCAAAGCCTGATGAACACGTTCTCTGGATTGCTGACTTCTGTTGAAGATTTTGCATCCACGGCCTTCCTGACCCTCAACTAGACCACCTGGTCTAGTTGTAACCCAGACCTGCACCGATGACATCCATGGCCTGCCTCCTGCTGGTAAACCTGAACTGAAGAATCATGTCCGATTCTTTGTGACCCCATGGATTGTAGCCCACCAGGATCCTCTGTCCATGGGATTTTCCAGCAAGAATACTGGAGTGGACAGCCATGCCCTCCTCCAGAGGAGCTTCCCAACCCAGGGATGGAACCCGGGTCTCCTGCATCGCATGCGGATTCTTTGCCATCTGAGCCACCCAGGAAGCCCTGAAACCTAACTCCTGCTGGTTTCCACCTCACCCCCAGGCCTCCGTCCGTGTCCAGCAGGCAGCAGGCTCCTGCCTCCTAAACCGAAGTGCTTGCTGTTCTGGAGCCGCCACTCAGCCTGCAAGGTGAACGCTCAAAGCCAACCTTTCCTCTGCCACTGAATCCAGATAAAGCAAAAGGCATTAATTAGATCGTACTCCAAACACCAGCTTTACTCTGGGATAGATTTAGGGCTCCTGGAAATGAGAAGCTAACAATAACAGCAGCTCAGGCCAGGGAAGGGCGGGCCCCAGGGATGGACTCCCGCCCACGGGCGCTGCCTGGACCCACCTCCACCTCTGCTCCCAAGCTGTCCAGCCCCGTCCTGACCCTCAGCACCTCTGGCCAGGATCCGATGGCCCTGAGTTTTCTGCGAACAGCGATGAGGAGAAGGGAACACTCTGTCCGAGCAATCCGTGGCAGGCACAGGTTTTTGCCCTTGGCAACTTCCTTAGATGGGTGAAAGATTTAAAGACTCCAACCGAGTGCACTGCTCTGACTCGCCCCCTTCTCTACAGCCTGGCCTCTGGTTTCCGTCCCCCGCGCTCCAACAACACCGCCCTTTCCAAGGTCATCAGCAATCTCGTTCTGAACAAATCTCAAGACAGGTTCTCTGCTCTCCTCCTCCTTCACCACACACTCTTTCTTTTTTTTTTTCATTTATTTTTATTAGTTGGAGGCTAATTGCTTTACAACATTGTAGTGGGTTTTGTCATACATTGACATGAATCAGCCATAGAGTTACATGTATTCCCCATCCCGATCCCCCCTCCCACCTCCCTCTCCACCCGATCCCTCTGGGTCTTCCCAGTGCACCAGGTCCGAGCACTTGTCTCATGCATCCAACTTGGGCTGGTGATCTGTTTCACCCTTGATAGTATACATGTTTCGATGCTGTTCTCTCTAAACATCCCACCCTCACCTTCTCCCACAAGTCCAAAAGTCTGTTCTATACATCTGAGTCTCTTTTTCTGTTTTGCATATAGGGTTATCGTTACCATCTTTCTAAATTTCATATATATGTGTTAGTATGCTGTAATGTTCTTTATCTTTCTGGCTTACTTCACTCTGTATAATGGGCTCCAGTTTCATCCATCTCATTAGAACTGATTCAAATGAATTCTTTTTAATGGCTGAGTAATATTCCATGGTGTATATGTACCATAGTTTTCTTATCCATTCATCTGCTGATGGACATCTAGGTTGTTTCCATGTCCTGGCTATTATAAACAGTGCTGCAATGAACATTGGGGTGCACGTGTCTCTTTCAGATCTGGTTTCCTTGGTGTGTATGCCCAGGAGTGGGATTGCTGGGTCGTATGGCAGTTCTATTTCCAGTTTTTTAAGAAATCTCCACACTATTCTCCATAGTGGCTGTACTAGTTTGCATTCCCACCAACAGTGTAAGAGGGTTCCCTTTTCTCCACACCCTCTCCAGCATTTATTGCTTGTAGACTTTTGGATAGCAGCCATCCTGACTGGCGTGTAATGGTACCTCACTGTGGTTTTGATTTGCATTTCTCTGATACTGAGTGATGTTGAGCATCTTTTCATGTGTTTGTTAGCCATCTGTATGTCTTCTTTGGACAAATGTCTGTTTAGTTCTTTGACCCATTTTTTGATTGGGTCATTAAATTTTCTGGAATTGAGTTGCAGGAGTTGCTTGTATATTTTTGAGATTAATCCTTTGTCTGTTGCTTCGTTTGCTATTATTTTCTCCCATTCTGAGGGCTGTCTTTTCACCCTGCTTATAGTTTCCTTTGTTGTGCAAAAGCTTTTAAGTTTCATTAGGCTCCATTTGTTTATTTTTGCTTTTATTTCCAATATTCTGGGAGGTGGGTCATAGAGGATCCTGCTGTGATTTATGTTGGAGAGTGTTTTGCCTATGTTTTCCTCTAGGAGTTTTATAGTTTCTGGTCTTATATTTAGATCTTTAATCCATTTTGAGTTTATTTTTGTGTATGGTGTTAGAAAGTGTTCTAGTTTCATTCTTTTACAAGTGGTTGACCAGTTTTCCCAGCACCACTTGTTAAAGAGGTTGTCTTTTTTCCATTGTATATCCTTGCCTCCTTTGTCGAAGATAAGGTGACCATAGGTTCGTGGATTTATCTCTGGGCTTTCTATTCTGTTCCATTGATCTATATTTCTGTCTTTGTGCCAGTACCATACTGTCTTGATGACTGTGGCATTATAGTAGAGACTGAAGTCAGGCAGGTTGATTCCTCCAGTTCCATTCTTCTTTCTCAAGATTGCTTTGGCTATTTGAGATTTTTTTGTATTTCCATACAAATTGTGAAATTATTTGTTCTAGTTCTGTGAAAAATACCATTGGTAGCTTGATAGGGATTGCATTGAATCTATAGATTGCTTTGGGTAGTATAGCCATTTTGACAATATTGATTCTTCCAATCCATGAACGCAATATGTTTCTCCATCTGTTTGTGTTCTCTTTGATTTCTTTCATCAGTGTTCTATAGTTTTCTATGTATAGGTCTTTTGTTTCTTTACGTAGATATACTCCTAAGTATTTTATTCTTTTTGTTGCAATGGTGAATGGTATTGTTTCCTTAATTTCTCTGTTTTCTCATTGTTAGTGTATAGGAATGCAAGGGATTTATGACCACACCCTCTTTCTTAAAAGGCCCTCCTGTCTTCCCTCAAACTGCAGGCTCTTTTCTCCTGACTTGCCGCCTCTCTGCCAACTCTTTCCAATTCGTGTTCTTCTCTGACACTTCCGAGCTGTGGTTGTCCTGCTAACTGTTACCTTTCTCCCCCTCCTCCTCCTCCGTCTCTCCCATCCTTTTCTTCCCCTCCTCCTCCTCCTTCTTCCTCCTCTCTCTTCTTCTCCTTGTTCCTCCTCTGCCTCCTCTTTTTCTACATGCTCACACCCTCAGTGATCGCTTCTGCGGCAGGACCACTCAGAACTCCGCAGAGGAACGTTCATCCTCAGCTGTGACAAGCTCCGGGCACCGCCACAGTCCTCTCCTTTGCCACTGGGCTACAATCCTGACCTGCCCCTGCTCAGGACGGGGCAAATCCTGACAGGGAGAAAATACCTTTTGTTTGGAGCTCAGTGAATCTACATCTCTAACGCTGTCTCTTTGAACCTCAAAATCAATGTTTGGCTTGAAAATAAATTCAGAGCCCTGTTGATGTAAATTCACTTCCTATCCTTTAGTTCCTTCAGGCTAAAATTGACGCTGACCCTGAAGTGTTCCCTTCAAAGCTCCTTCCAAACTGTTTGCCTCAGTCTTAGTCCGGTTGCTTTCTACTTCTTAACTTTAAACTTGGCACCGCCCTCTTGACTTGACAACATTCACAGAATAGTGGATTGCCATTTCTTACTCCAAGAAACCTTCCCGACCCAGGAATCGAACCCGAGTCTCTTGCATCTCCTGCATTGGCAGGGGCATTCTCTACCACGACTGCCACCTGGGAAGTCTCCCTATTACATCATCCAGGGGCAGAAAGATGCCTGCAAGAGAGCCCTTGTTCTCATTGAAGGCATGAGGCAGGCTCAGCTTATGCAGAATTACAGACTATGGTCAGGATTTAGAAAGAGGTTTACAGATGCTACGATGAGGGGGTGACAGGAGAAACTGACCATGTCCCAAGATTCAGGGGAAAGGGTACGTATAAGCTGAGATTTGAAAGATGAGAAGCAGTCCACTGTCACAGAGTCTAGTGGGAAGGACATTCCAGGAAGCAAACGTGGAGTGTGCAGCGGTCCTGTGCCGAGAGGAATCCTGACTCATTTGAGGGTCAGAGGAAAAGGCCAGGACGACTGGACTGCAGAGAGCAGGCTCAGGCTTAGTGATGAGCTGGAGTCGAATCAAGTAGGACATTGTGAACCAAGCTGAGAACATCCATCTTCATCTCCCCTTACAGAGACATTACAAAGGCATCCCAGGTGGCTCAGCAGTAAAGAATCTGCCTGCAATGCAGGAGACACAGGTCCAACCCCTGGGTCAAGAAATCCCCTGGAGAGGGGAATGGCAACCCACTCCAATATTCTTGCCTGGAGAATCTCATGGACAGAGGAGCCTGGCGGGCTGCAGCCTATGGGGTCGCAAAGAGCCTGACACGACTGAGCGACTAAGCCACCACCACCACCAGGATATTTACTCAACCACTTTAATCTTTTTTAGGAATCTTACGGGTGCAGTTGGTTTACAATGTTGTGGCAGTTTCAGGCGTACGGCGGCGATGCAGTTACACATACACACGGATCGCTTCTGTTGCGAGTTCTTTTCCCACTTATTTTACTACAGAACAGTGAGTGGACCTCCCTGTGCTGTCCATTAGGTCAGTTTTGATTATCTTATTTTAAGTTTTACTTTTATTGGAGTACAGCTGTTGTACAATGTTGCACACTGTTTGGCTGTAAAGTGAATCGGTTTGATACACACATGGATCCACTCTCTTTTAGATTCTTCTCCCATTACAGAGTGCTGAGTCATTCCCGGGGCCCTGTGGTGGGTCCTTATTAGCTGCCCGCTTTATATACAGTAGCGTGGACATGTCCATCTCAGTCTCCCAGTTTATCCCTCCCCCGTTACCCCCTAGGGGGTAATGCTTCCTGCATCTTCATTGACTTTAATCTCGACATGACCAGAATCGCCATGAATGCAGAAGAAACGGGGCTGGGTGGGGAGAGACACACAGGAACCAGCCAGGAGGCACAGTGACTCCTTAAAGGAGTGTGGTCAGCGGGAGGAATTGTGACCCGTCTGTCAAGCAAGACTTCGCACCTCTCCCCTGACATGGAAAGATGAAGCCACCTCTAGAAACTGGAATCAAGATTTCCAACTGCATCTCTCCCGCATATTCCCCTGATGATTTTTCCCAAGAACTCCTTCTGTAAGACTCCCATGGAGGGACTTCCCTGGAGGTTCTGTGGTTCAGATTTCACCCTCAAAGCTAGGAGCACAGATGTGATCCCTAATCAAGGAGCTAAGACCCCATGTGTCTCGTGGCCAAAAAAATCAAAACATCAAACAGAAGCAATATGGTAACTAATTCAATAAAGGCTTTTAAAATGATCCACATCAAAAAAAAAAAAAAAAAAAAAAAAACCTCTAAGAAAAAAAATATTCTTATAGAAATACTAAAACATAATTACACAAAAATCCTAAAAAGAAGAGGTTATATGCATACAGGCCATTGCTGCTGCTTGGTTTGACCTTGCAAAGGTCATCCCCACTGGGGAGCGGAACAGATTCAGGAAACCCACGTGAAAAAAGCAGGCTCTTGGGTCCATGTTCTCATATAATGCAAAGGCAACCATAATAAAAAGGGCTGCCACACCTGACAAAGCAATGCGGGAAACAGCCAGACTGGCAAGAAAGCCCCTGGGAGGAAGGGTGGTACAGTCCGCTCACCCCAGGCCGTGCAGACAGGCTTAAGGCTGCCCTCCACCCCAGCTCGGAGGGACGGGTCGTTTCAGGTTCCAGCAAGCCCAGTCTGGTCACAGGCAGCAAATAGCAGTCAGAAGGAGTGAGTGACTCTGCCACCTGTGTGTGTGTTGGCCCTACAGCTGGGTCGACCAGATGCCAGCTGGCAGTCAAGCTGAAACTCCCTTCTTAAAGAGAAACCAGCACCCCCCTTACATAGACCAGAATCCTTCCTTCTGGTTTAAACCACCCCCCACCCTCCAGAAAACCATCCTGGGCTTTGCAAACCTATTTAAAAACACAGCCCCCCCCCCACCCTGCTGACTTCCCTGCCCTCCCCGGCAGGCATCTGCAAAGCCCTCCTGGGCACAAACCCTCCTGGGCTGGTTGTGGGGCAACCAGTCAACTGGCTGCCCACCGGTTATTCACACTAAAGTAGGAAACAAATTTCTTGCTGCAGTTATCCTTCAATGTCGACTGTTTACCCCAGGAACAAACTAACTGCTGCTGTAAAACACCCTTTCCCACACTGTCCAGCACACATCTGTAAACTCCAAGAGGGACGGGGGTGAGCCAGCTGCCAGTTGGCTTCTGGAAGAGAATGGCGATTGGCCAACTGGAAGCCAGTTTATTATTCATGGTGGAAGAGAAGTTGAACTTCTTATTGCAAACACCCTGCATGCTTCAGTGTTTGCCTTTGAAGTACACACAACTTGGACCTTAATTTGTAATAAGTTTGTGTTTACTGCTGGCTGTGAACTGGTTGTAGAGGCATAGGAAAGGGGAGAGAATATCATACATCAAATATTTACTAAATACCTACGAACCGCCAGGTGGCATGTTGAATGCTGACAACTGGACATGAGAGTTTTATTATTCTTACAGGACTTCTCAGAAGTGGGGCAGAATCCATGCTCTCCATTGTTGCCAACTATTAGACCTGTAAGTGCCGTTTTGTTCCAAATGCTCACTGAGCTTCTCTTCCATACACTTCCATCATCAAGGCTGGGGGTCTCACCAAGGTTTTATATGGTGCTCAACAAGAGCACCTTCTGAACTAGCTCACCTGTGAACAAACCATCTGCTGTTGTCATCCTTTGGTCATGAAGTGGGGTCTGACTATTTGCAACCCCATGAACTACAGCCCACCAGGCTCCTCTGTCCATGGGATATCCCAGGCAAGAATACTGGAGTGGGTTGCCAGTTCCTTCTCCAGGGGATCTTCCCAACCCAAGAACTGAACCCACATCTCCTGTACTGGCATGCAGATTGTGCACCAATGAGCCCCGGGGAAGCCCCACGAACAAACCATGGTTTCTGCCTAAAAGCCCTCTCTTCTGTTTCTATGATTACAAAAAGCATAACAAATCTCTGAAGACCCAGACCAAGGCTGTCTACTGTATCCTTACCAGCATCCTCTAAGGGTACAGGAGAAAACCTACAGACAAAGGACCACAGTGAGCCCAGGCTTGTGAAGGTGGAAACCAGGAAGCCCGCAGGGCCCAACACTTTTCACTCTGTCTTTCCAATCCTGAAAGCTACCTTTATCCACTGCTGCTCTCTGCCTCTTTCCTGGCTCTTCTCTGAGGTGACCAGATTCTTCTGATCACTGGGTCCAATGCAAACAGTAGCCTCATGGCTGTGTCACCTTCAAGCTCCGCTGGTCATCACCAGAGATCACGCTCTCTGTGTTGCTTACTCAGCAAAGACTCTAAAACACTCTTGATCTACAGCGGCCTGATCCTCTTTGGGTCAGCTGTCTTAGCCGTGGTTGGAAGCCTGGGTTCCGAGACCCAAACACACACACTGCAATCCGTCATGCTATACACGCCCCTCCAGGCTCACAGGTTAACTTCCTGCCCAGTTACCCACTGGCATAGCCCACTGCAAACAAAGAGGCTTTCAATCAAGGTTTACTGAGTAAGCCTTTTAGAAATATAAACCGGATTGTGGAACTCGCTTGCTTAAACACGTCAGTGGCTTCCTGTTGTCTCTAAAATAAAACCCAAACTTCCTTTCATGACCTCAAAGGCCCAGAGCGGGTGGGACCCTCTGAGGCTCATGTCAGTCTGATGCCTCTCACCTCCTGCTTTCCCAGGGCTCAGCCACACAAGTGTTTTCTTTTATTTCCTCTAACACATCAAAGCCAGGCTCAGGACCCTGACAGGCCTCCTTCCCTCTGTCTGGAATGTTCTCTTGTTCTTCTTGAAACTGGCCTCTGCCCATTCCTGCTTCGGAATCTGGCTGAAATGTTACCTCATCGGCGAAGCCTTTCCTGACAGACCTCCCTGTCCCACAGTCCTCACTCACTCTGCCCTGTGGGGGGGTGTGTGCCCTGTGCATCGCCATTTGGGATTGTTACTGAGCCGGTTTATTTACTTCTCTCCTGTCTTCATCCCAGGAGGACTGTAAGCGCCACAAAGTCACAGACACGTCTCTTCCCTTCTCATCCACAGAGGCGGAGTGCTTGGCACACAATAAATATTTATTGGTGGATGAATATATTGGAGGATGATGATTTGAATTCTGACTTGACCACGGATAGTGACCTTGGACAGGATGTGTCTCCTTTTTAAAAATAATTGCTTTATTTTACTTTTTAAATGTATTTATTATTGAAGAATAGTTGATTTACCACATTGTGTTAATTTCTGCTGTACCCCTAAATGTCAGTTTCCACGTCTACAAAATCAGGAGACTCCAGAGTTGATATAAAGATTATTCTAATTCTGAAAACTACTAACCTGAAAACTACTCAATCCTTCCTCTCTGAGATGATTTCCCTAATTAACTAACCTATCTCATTCTGACATCAAATGCCTATGCTGACATATTATTTTACAGTTATGCTCTTAGTTATCATGAGGTCTCTAGACACAGGATGCTGCAGTTCTTGAAGAAGGAGAGAAATCTGGGTGACCAGAAATTTTTGAGACTCCTGAAATATCTTTTAAGAGGATAGAAGTTCCTAAATGTGTTTATAAAAAGCATGATATTAATAAAATAGCAATGCTTCTATTGAGCACATTCATGTTTTAAACACAGAAATGTACAATGCAATGTAGCTATGCTATGTGCAGAAAACTGTCCATAATTCCTTCAACAAAAGCATTCGTTAGGGTCTTACCGAGTGTCAGTTATGGGCATTAAAGGCCATTGCATGCATGCTCAGTCATATCCAACTCTTTGTGGCCTTATGAACTGCATGCCAGGCCCCTCTGTCCATTAAACATCAGTGTTCACCTGCTCTTTCAATTAATATGACAAACTCTGAGTGACTGACTGCTGTTTGAGGGATCCCAGTGAACCATGCCTCCCAGTATTTACATCTTGTGAGAGACCACCCACACTGAGGCTGAGCTGGGCCACGGGACCAGCTTTGACCAGCAGGACATTTAGGAAGAGTAATGCAATGGAGAAGATGCTTGAGAGTCCCTTGGACAGCAAGAAGGTCAAACCAGTCTATCCTAAAGGAGATCAGTCCTGAATATTCATTGGAAGGACTGACACTGAAGCTGAAGCTCCAATGCTTTGGCCACCTGATGTGAAGAACCAACTCACTGGAAAAGACCCTGATGTTGACAAAGACTGAGGGCAAAAGAAGAAGCAGGCAGCAGAGGATGAGATGGTGGGATGGCATCACTGATGCAATGGACATGAATTTGAGCAAACTCTGGGAAGTAGTGGAGGAAAGAGGAGCCTGGTGAGCCACAGCCCATGAGGTTGCAAAGAGTCAGACACGACCTAGTGACTGAACAACACCAAGACATTCAGGCGCAGAAGGAGACAAAAGAAAACGCGCTGTGTGCTGGCATCTCCATATGACCCTTGGGAGCTGCCTACTTTCCTGACGGTTTTCCAGTTGTGATTTTAGGAGGTTATGGTCTTTTCATAAACAGATCTTTCTTTAGAGTAATCTGAGAAATCTTCTATTCCCTGTAGCCTTGACAGTCACACTGAAACAAATTTCAAACAGGAAATGATTTCCACTATGGAAAGTTTACCTAAGGATGATTATGACTTTTCTAGCTCCTTTTAACAAGGGTTAAATTTCCAATAAGCAGGTTCCCATGATTATTAGGTGGAGGCAATAAAGGGGGAAAAGCATGAGAAAATGTTTTCCAGGACAGTTTTCTACCCAGAACGACCTGATACTGGACCAAATAATTTGAATTAGCTCTATTACTAGACTGTCAAAATGCTGGATTTCGAGTGTAAGGGGCCAGGGTCATCTTCAGATACTTGTTTCCAGGGACTTTCCATTTGATCCAGTTTTCCTGGTGTGTGAGTGTGTGTTGTACACATGATAACTCACCACTAAAAGTGCGCATCACTTGTGAGCAGCCATGTCACACCGTACCAATCTAGAAGGGAAATGATTAAGCTAGTCAAGGGGGGAGGGGAGAGATCAGTGCTGCAAGAGAGATTAATCTGACAAATAAACTTTTATA
Source organism: Odocoileus virginianus (assembly GCF_023699985.2). NCBI lineage: Eukaryota > Metazoa > Chordata > Mammalia > Artiodactyla > Cervidae > Odocoileus > Odocoileus virginianus. Next base: position 57,760,405 of record NC_069690.1, read on the forward strand.
TTGAACCTGACTTTGATTAGACTATTTGAACCCTTAGAATAGTTTACTTTGGTCTCTCTGTCAGATTTATGAAGTTCTCCCCCTTTAAAAAAAATGTGTATATTGCTGAAAGATTGTAAAATTTAATAGCAAACAGATTACACACTTAGGAATAGACTAAGCACAATTAGCGTGCACATTCCTCCCACTCCTATAAATAACTCGGTTTCCTTTCCGTGTCTGCAAATTTCATTAGAGTGGTGGAAAAAAAGCTGGGGAGAGGAAGGAGGAAAAAAGAAAAGCCCTCTCTCTCACCGCAAACTACAGATCCGCTCACTCAATCAGGGGCTTTGTGCTACCCAGGAGCACGCTTGAGGGGCACTCCCTCCCCCATCACGGACCACTAGCTTTGGAAAGAAAATTTTCGACATATGGATTTGAAATTCACCTGCTAAAAAAATCACATAAATCTCAGCTATTCAGCAAGCAACCTGCTTCCTCGGCTTCTCCACAGGGAACTGCAGTGATCTGAGAACAAAGGTTTTGTCCCACATCCCCTCAATTTTAAGCTGTATATACTTTGGACAAGCAACCTAATTTAGCAGTTATGGTTATTTTATACCTGTGAAAAGAAAAAAAAAAAACTCCAGCTTCTCAATTATTAGAAGTCAAAAGCAAATATTAGCAAGAGGACGGTACTTGGGAAGGGTCAAAGTCTGGAAACGTGAGACATGAGCCATCCCCTGCCCCCAGTCCTCTCCAAGAAAATGTCTACACCAAAACATACTTGGAACATGTTGGGAGCTCAGTTCTTGGATGGGGTCTACTTATATAAAGTGAAGGGAAGAATTTGTATCATGTGAAGGAAAAAACACTCTTTTATCATTATCTGGCTATTTCAAACACTTGTTTAAAGTTATTGATCTAAATTTGTGTGAGAACTTGGATTTAATCTTAAAATTCTAATTTGGCTACTAGGGGCACCAAAAACACCACGCCACTCCCTAATAAAATCTGTAGAGCTTGATTTCATGCATTGGCCTTAAAAAAAAAAAAAAAACAGTAAATGTGACACAAAACACTAAGAAGAATTGAGACGAAAAGCAAAGATTTTCTGATGCTTGCATGCAGGGATGCATTAGAGATGTTAGTAGCTCAGTCGCATCTGACTCTTTTCGACCCCATGAACTGTAGCCCATCAGGCTTCTCTGTCCATGGAATTTTCCAGGCAATTCATTAGCGATGTTTGATGACAAAGAACAGAAACCAATTTTAACAAGGTCAACTAAAGAAAGAAGTCACCGCTAACATGTATCTTGTAAGGAGTAAATATCCAGGGTATATAAAGAATTCCTATGAAACAACAATAGTAAAAGAAACAACTTGATTTAAAAATGGGCAAAGGACTCGAATAGACATTTTTCCAAAGAAGATACACAAGCAATGAAACGTTTTCAACATCACTGATCACTGCTGCTGTTGTTGTTTACTGTCTAAGTCATGGACTCTTTTGCAACACCATGGACTGTAACCCTCCAGGCTTCTCTGTCCATGGGGTTTCCCAGGCAAGAATATTGGAGTCGGTTGTGATTTCCTTCTCCAGGGGATCTTCCCAACCCAGCGATGAAACCCACATCTCCTGCATTGGCAGGTAGATTCTTTACCACTGAGCCACCAGGGAAACTCAATATGGTACCTAGAGTAATCAGTCCTAAAGGAAGTAAACCCTGGACATTCGTTGAAAGGACTGATGGTGAAGCTGAAGCTCCAATGCTTTGGCCACCTGATGTGAAGATCCTACTCATTGGAAAAGACCCTGATGCTGGGAAAGATTGACGGCAGGAGAAGGGGATGACAGAGGATGAGATGGTTGGATGGCATCACTGATTCAATGGACATGAGTTTGAGCAAGCTCTGGAGGATTGTGAAGGACAGGGAAGCCTGGCTGCAGTCCATGGGGTCACAAAGAGTTGGACATGACTTAGCAACACAACAACAAAATAAAACAAGAATAATCAAATCCACAGAGACAGAAGTCGAAGGGTGGTTCCAAGAGCTGGTGGAAGGAGAGGATGGAGAGCTGATGTTTAAGGCAGGGATCCTCAACCCTGGGCCACGGACCTGTCCCAGCCCATGGCCTGCGAGAAGCCAGGCTGCACGGCAGAAGGTGAGCGGGGGGCCAAGTGAGCCAAGCTTCATCTGTATTTACAGCCGCTCTTCACTGCCCCCAGATGGGACCATTTAGTTGCAGGAAAATGACCTCAGGGCTCCCACTGAGTCTGACATGTTGTGAGAGACCATAAGTCAAAGAACCCACTTAGCCCATGCCCAGACTCTTAACCCACTGAACATGTGAGATAATCAATGTGCATTATCTTCAGCCATCGAGTTGATGATAATTTGCTATACGGCAATATACAACTGGTGCCGGCCCTACTCTAGTCTACAGAGGAGCCTCCTCCGCCAGGACTGTAGCTTCTATGTTTACCTGAAATGCAATCTGCACCTGGCCACAGCACGGACTACAGATTCCCAACTGCTCCTCACAGGCAACCTCGCTGGTCTCTGGATCTCAGGTCCTTACTTCTAAGACCAACCAACTAGCCAGCTAGGATGAAAGCCACTCATTCAAGCAGATAGGCACCTGCTGCTAACAGGCTGCAACCACCTGTCATCAGGACTGTACTGGAGGACAGTTCAGTTCAGTTCAGTTGCTCCGTCGTGTCCAGCTCTTTGCAATCCCATGGACCACAGCACGCCAGGCCTCCCTGTCCATCACCAACTCCCGGAGCTTACCCAAACTCACGTCTATTGAGTCAGTGATGCCATCCAACCATCACATCCTCTGTCGTCCCCTCCTCCTCCTGCACTCAATCTTTCCCAGCATCAGGGTCTTTTCCAGTGAATCAGCTCTTCACATCAGGTGGCCAAAGTATTGGAGTTTCAGCTTCAGCATCAGTCCTTCCACTGAATATTCAGGACTGATTTCCTTTAGGATGGACTGGTTGGATCTCCTTGCAGGCCAAAGGACTCTCAAGAATCTTCTCCAACACCACAGTTCTAAAGCATCAATTCTTCGGCACTCAGCTTTCTTTATAGTCCAACTCTCACATCCATACATGACTACTGGAAAAGCCATGGCCTTGACTAGATGGATATTCGTTGGTAAAGTAATGTCTCTGCTTTTTAATATGCTATCTAGGTTGGTCATAACTTTCCTTCCAAGGAGTAAATGTATTTTAAGCTGCAATCACCATCTGCATTGACTTTGGAGCCCCCCAAAATAAAGTCAGCCACTGTTTCCACTGTTTCCCCATCTATCTGACATGAAGTGATGGGACCGGATGCCATGATCTTAGTTTTCTGAATGTTGAGCTTTAAGTCACCTTTTTCACTATCCTCTTTTACTTTCATCAAGAGGCTCTTTAGTTCTTCTTTGCTTTCTGCCATAACGGTGATGTCATCTGCATATCTGAGGTTATTGATACTTCTTCTGGCAATCTTGATTCTAGCTTGTGCTTCCTCCAGCCCAGCATTTCTCATGATGTACTCTGTATATAAGTTAAATAAGCAGGGTAACAATATATAGCCTTGACGTACTCCTTTCCCTATTTGGAACCAGTCTGTTGTCCCATGTCCAGTTTTAATTGCTGCTTCCTGATCTGCATACAGATTTCTCAAGAGGCAGGTCAGGTGGTCTGGTATTCCCATCTCTTTCGGAATTTTTCACAGTTTGTGGTGATCCACACAGTCAAAGGCTTTGGCATAGTCAATAAAGCAGAAATAGATGTTTTTCTGGAACTCTCTTGCTTTTTTGATGATCCAGCAGATGTTGGCAATTTGATCTTTGGTTCCTCTGCCTTTTCTAAAACCAGTTTGAACACCTGGAAGTTCATGGTTCATGTATTGTTGAAGCCTGGCTTGGAGAATTTTGAGCATTATTTTACTAGCATGTGAGATAAGTGCAATTGTGCAGCAGTTTGAGCATTCTTTGGTATTGCCTTTCTTTGGGATTGGAATGAAAACTGACCTTTTCTAGTCCTGTGACCACTGCTGAGTTTTCCAAATTTGCTGGCATCTTAAGTATAGTACTTTCACAGCATCATCTTTCAGGATTTGAAATAGCTCAACTGGAATTCCATCACCTCCACTAGCTTTGTTCATAGTGATGCTTCCTAAGGCCCACTTGTCTTCACATTCCAGGATGTCTGGCTCTAGGTGAGGGATCATATCGTCATTATCTGCATCATGAAGATCTTTTTTGTACAGTTCTTCTATGTATTCTTGCCACCTCTTCTTAATATCTTCTGCTTCTGTTAGGTCCTTACAATTTCTGTCCTTTATTGAGCCCAACTTTGCATGAAATGTTCCTTTGGTGTCTCTAATTTTCTTGAAGAGATCTCAAGTCTTTCCTATTCTATTGTTTTCATCTATTTCTTTGCATTGATCACTGAGGAAGGCTTTCTTTCTGAGGAAGGCTTTCTTATAGCTCCTTGCTATTCTTTGGAACTCAGAATTCAAATGGGAATATCTTTCCTGTTTTCCTTTGCTTTTCACTTTTCTTTTCACAGCCATTTGTAAGGCCTCCTCAGACAGCCATTTTGCTTTTTTGCATTTCTTTTTCTTGGGGATGGTCTTGATCCCTGTCTCCTGTACAGTGTCATGAACCTCTGTCCATAGTTCATCAGGCACTCTGTCTATCAGATCCAGTCCCTTAAATCTATTGCTCATTTCCACTGTATAATCATAAGGGATTTGATTTAGATCATAACTGAATGGTCTAGTGGTTTTCCATACTTTCTTCAGTTTAAGTCTGAATTTGGCAACAAGGAGTTCATGATCTGAGCCACAGTCAGCTCCCGGTCTTGTTTTTGCTGACTGTATAGAGCTTCTCCATCTTTGGCTGCAAAGAATACAATGAATCTGATTTTGATGTTACTGCCTGTTTGTGTCCATGTGTAGAGTCTTCTCTTGTGTTGTTGGAAGAGGGTGTTTGCTATGACCAGTGTGTTCTCTTGGCAGATCTCCAGTAGCCTTTGCCCTGCTTCATTCTGTACTCCAAGGCCAAATGTGCCTGTTACTCCAGGTGTCTCTTGACTTCCTACTTTTGCATTCCAGTCCTCTGTAATGAAAAGGACATCTTTTTTGGGTGTTAGTTCTACAAGGTCTTGTAAGTCTTCATAGAACTGTTCAACTTCAGCTTCTTCAGTGTTACTGGTTTGGGGTTGGGGCATAGGCTTGGATTACCGTGATATTGAATGGTTTACCTTGGAAACGAACAGAGATCATTCTGTCGCTGTTGAGATTGCATCCAAGTACTGCATTTCGGACTCTCTTGTTGACTATGATGGCTACTCCATTTCTTCTAAGGGATTCCTGCCCACAGTAGTAGATATAATGGTCATCTGAGTTAAATTCACCCATTCCAGTCCATCTTAGTTCTTTGATTCCTAGAATATCGACATTCACTCTTGCCCTCTCCTGTTTGACCACTTCCAATTTGCCTTGATTCATGGACCTAACATTCCAGGTTCCTATGCAATATTGCTCTTTACAGCATCGGACCTTGCTTCTATCACCAGTCACATCCACAACTGGGTGTTGTTTTTGCTTTGGCTGCATCCCTTCATTCTTTCTGGAGCTATTTCTCCTCTGATCTCCAGTAGCATATTGGGCACCTACTGACCTGGGGAGTTCCTCTTTCAGTATCCTGTCAATCTGCCTTTTCGTACTGTTCATGGGGTTCTCAAGGCAAGTTCTGAAGTGGTTTGCCATCCCCTTCTCCAGTCGTAGTGGACGGTAGAGTCTCTCTTTAAGAGAGAGTAGCCCAGGAGGCCGTGCCCGGTGTCTCGAGCACACCATGCTTGTCGTCTCCCTGCTTTTGCTTCCTGTTGAAATGAAGTTGAGAGGGAGTGGGGATATGTATACCTCTAGCTGATTCAGGCTTCGCAGGCAGCACTGGTGGGAGAGAGCCCATCTGCCCATGCAGAAACATAAGAGACACACGTTTGAGTCCTGCGTCAAGAAGATCCCCTGGAGGAGGGCATGGCAACCCACTCCAGTGTTCCTGCCTGGAGAGTCCCAGGGACAGAGGAGCCTGGCGGGTGCATGGGCTTGCAGAGAGTCCCAGACGACCAAAGGCACTTCGCCTGCAGGCCGTGCTGACTCGCTGCGCTGTGCGGGGGAGCTAACCTCGCGCTGTAAGGCGGCCACGCTCCAGGTCAGAAGAAGAGAGGAGTTCGAGAACAGGATTATTGTCAAGGTTGCCAGGAGACTTCAGGATCCTTCTCCATGAATGAAAGAAACAGTGTAAGTAATAATAACAGTAGTCACATTATCTAAGCTTTGCAATGAACTAAGTAAATAAAACTAAGTAAACTGTATAAGCAATATCCACAATGCCTAATCTTACAATTAAAATCTCACTTTTTTTATAGTTAAATATTACAGTGGACTTCACAGGTGCCTGAAACTAAATTAGTGCCCAAGGTAAGTTTTCTTGTTTAAAAAACTTACCAAATGGCGAAATATTCACAGTATGGTCAGTTCAGCTTCAATTACAATACTTGTTTATAGGGCTTCCCTGGTGGCTGAGATGGTAAAGAAGTCACCTGCAATGCAGGAGACCCAGGTTTGATCCCTGGGTCAGGAAGATCGCCTGGAGAAGAGAATGGCTACCCATTTGGTATTCTTGTCTGGAGAATCCCATGGCGAGAGGAGCCTGGCTACAGGCTGTGGGTTCACAAAGAATCAGATACAACTGAGCGACTAAGCTCACACAAACACACGCACACAAAAATCATGCCATAACCCCCATATTACCACTTTTTTCTTTTGAAAGTATCTTGGCTAGCTGCCTAAAATGCTTTTTCAAAAGAAGTTTTTATAAAATAAAGGGAGAAAACTTGTTCTTTCTTCTAAAGGCCTCTTTATTGAGGTGTTTTGGAAATATAACCAGTGGGGAAGCAGAACTGAAATGCTTGGGACTTTGGGTGTGCCTAAACACCTTTTCCCCCCCATTCTATTGTACTTTTTATTGAAGGATAGTTGACTTACAGTGCTGTGCCAATCTCTGCTGTCAGGAACATGACTCAATTATTCACCTATACACATTCCCTTTTAAGTATTATTTTCCATTATGTTTTTTTTAAGCTGCTCCTAAATAAAACGAGGTAGCAGCCTTCCGCACACAGATGTGTTTTGCTTAAACCAGGAGGTAATGTGTTAAATTCTTTGGTGTTTCCAAACACAGAGCAGACTTCTACCTCTTCTCCAAAAATGTTGCATAATTAATAAAATTCATATCATCAAACCAACTCTTTGCTCCTTTTTGCTTGCAAAAGTCATAGTTTATTTTCCTATTCTTCCTTTGAAGAAAGACACTGGTGATAGATGGTAGATGACAGTCCAGGAATTCCACCGAAACAGCAGCACACGCCCTGTGAACAGCTGGGGCTGGCGGAGGGCCTGTCTTCTGTGCACATCAAGGGCGAGGCGGCCAGCGGAAAGAAGTGGTCACACCCGAGCGTGCCACGGGCCCAGAGGGCATCTGAGCTGGCGTGTCTCACATACAAACCAGCTGCGTGAGGTCAGTCCGGTCTGCACAAACAGGACAACAGGTGGGACACCTTTGACGAGCTGCAGCTGAAAACTCCTCTGCAAACCCCCCGTGTGTGATGTCACCTCTTCAGATACGGTGCAGCAGGCAGGCCCTGGATGGAAGGCATGGGGGGGGAAGGAGGGCAGCCGGTGCAAGGGACGTAGGCCAGAGCCACAGAGGGAGGCACAGAACCGTCACCACTGTCCCCACCTCCTGCGCTCCGGCGGCTGGGCTTGCCTGACCGCCCTGGCCACACCAGCATCCTCACTTGGCCTGCATGTGGCACCACAAGGGCAGTCTCTCACAAGAAAGACAACTGGGTTTGCTTTTTCCTCCCCAGGATGAGTTGTCCCTCACAGTCTGAGAAGAGGGAGAACCTCAAGTTTCAACGTTGCCACCTAGGATTCCGTTATTGGTCATTTATACAGAGCATGACGGCAGGATCCATCCATGCCCATGATCTCGAGCGTCTCATAGACATGCAGCTACATCGCTACATCCATACAACTATCTAGACAGATAACAGATAGGTATCAATAGATAGATGACAGGTAGATGGACGATGGAAAGATAGATAGATGGTAGATAGATGACAGAAAGATTGATAAGACAGATGATAGAAAGACAGACAGATGTTAGAAAGATAGACATCAATACATAGATGATAGACAGATAGGTAGACAGATGACAGAAAGATGATTAATAGATGATAGAAAGATAGATAGACAGATAGATGAAGGACAAACATAATACTCAGCTATGTCCCTGGGTTTTTTTCCCTCTGAAGGACCGATATAACACAGAGCCCTCGGCTCTACCTGCTAGAGAAAAGATGAAATGTCACCTATGACTTCCACAAACTTTCGCAATGCTTCACTCAGCAGCACCCATGCATCCTACCAGACACAGCAGCAGACACTCCAGGAATCCTTGAGCACCTTCGACCAGGGAGTTTGAGGATTTTTTAATTTTCATTGGAGCATAGTTGCTTTCCAATGTTGTGCAGGTTTCTCCCCCAGCAAAGTGAATCAGCCGCATGTATACACACATCCCCTCCCTTTTGGACGCAGTCCCGTTCGGTCACCACAGTGCATTGGGCAGAGGCGCCCGTGCCGTGCAGCATGTTATCAGCACATTCTCTCAGCGTGCCTCTTCTATGTTAATACACACTATCAATAGTTTATATGTGCAATCCCAATCTCCCAGTTCCTCCCACCCCCGCCTTCCTCCCTTGATATCCATACATTCATTCTCTAGGTCTGCGTCTCTATTTCTGCTTTGCAAATGGGATTATCTACACCATTTTTCTAGTTTGCACATATATGCATTTGATGGGTTCCACTAAGACAGGAACCAACCCATGTGATTTTTTGATGACCATATCCCCATCACCTGCAACAGTGTTCTGGAACTCAGGAGGTAGTAAAAAAATACTTCCTGAATGAATGAACAAACATCATAGCAAGATATGATGGGACATCAGGTAGAAAATCGCTCTGTTTCCACACATGATGGGGTCTCAAAACCCAGGACTCAGTTTTCCCAATTCAGTTCACACTCAGTGAGCAAAAATTAGTCAATTAGTAAAACAAAAGCTTAAAATTTGTGAATAAAAATAGGCAAATATCACTGTTCCCTAGTATCATTAGTGCTAACTAGGGCCAGATCCAAGAGAGCTTCATAAAGATCTTATAGAAGATTAACGGGGCATCTCAGAGGAAAGAGATCAGCTAGGAAATAATAAATAAATCAGAAAGTGACAAGTGTCAGTCGCTCAGTCGTGTCCGACTCTTTGAGACCCCATGGACTGTAGCCCACCAGGCTCCTCCGTCCATGGGATTCTCCAGGCAAGAATGCTGGAGTGGGTTGCCATTTCCTTCTCCAGGGGACCTTCCCGACCCAGGGAAGGAACTGTGGTCTCCTGCACTGCAGGTGGATTCTTCATCACCTGAGCCATAGGGAAGCCCCCATCAAAGAGGAAATCTCCAACATATAGTGAAAATTCAGCAAGTCAATTGTAGGGGAGAGAAAGGGTACTATAACTTGCTTTAATGAATCCAGGGGAGAAAAGGTGTTTCAGTATGCTATACGGCTATAATCATACTCATTTTCTTTCTTTCAACATTCTGTATTTCAAATTTGTTACCTGGGTGAGAAAAAAAAACCTGTGTCTTAATAAAAAGGAAGGGAGTGGGGAGGGAGAGGGAGACCTGGGTGGGGAGACGGAACAGGAGAGGGAGGAAAAAGACCTCATAAAATGAAACAAGACAGGCGAGTTCTTCAAAGCTCTAAAACCGCTGACTGAAAATGGATAAAAGTCCTATCAAGGAGCTGTTTTGTTTCCATGACACTAAACACTACTGGTTTTACTTCTTCAGAAAATATCTTGAACCGATTAGCTGTTGTGGCATCCTGGAGACGGGCCGCCATATGAACATGGAAAACAGCACACAGGCAGCGGGGGAACCCCGGGCTGTGGGGGAGACGTCACTGCCTCCAGGAGACCAGGACCCAGAGTTCACGGTGAGCCTCGTCCGGAGACACTGGCAGCCTTCAAAACCCTCTCCGGAGGATCCCTCTGTCCTGCTCAGCGGACTGTATCTGAGACTCAGGAGTGTGGACCCCTGGGTTCTGTTATCCCTCCTTCCAACAAAGAGACCTGCAAACCAAAACAGGTATTTTCAGCGCTGCAACACTCCTGTCTTCTGCAACAACTGGGATAACCATTTCAGTTCCTCTTTTCTCACAGCATAAGAAAGCCTAGGGTAGGAATGTGCATTTTCTAAATTAGTGAAAAGTGGTATTATTGATACTGCCCAACATGATGTCCCTTCAAGAGAAGGCCGAGTGTGGGGGTGCAAAGGCTGGAGGCAGGCCCAGTCAGGGACTGTGGGATGGACATGTGCACACAGCTACACTTAAAGTGGAGAGCCCACGAGGACCCGCCGTGGAGCACAGGGACTCCGCTCGGGTTCCGCGGCAGCCGGGACGTGGGGGGCGTCTGGGGGAGACGGACGCGTGTGCGCACGGCTGAGTCCCTTCACTGTCCACCTGAGAGACCACAGCATGGCTCATCGGCTCTACTGCAACACAAAATTAAAAAAGCTTTTGAGAAAGAGAGAGAAAGAGAAGACAGAGTGGCCTGGTGTGAAAACAAGAATCAGAAGAGTCTTGAGTTTTGGTGAGAACACCGCCTAGTCAGTGTCAGGACTTAAATCAGCTTAAATCCAAGGACAACAGTCACCTAAGGGTCTCTGAACTGAATAATCTGACTACAGTACACAGGCTCTCTGCCAATTCAAGTGTTAATTTCATGGCAAATGCCCACCCTTGAAATCACCAACTACTCTCCATAACAGATCTGGTTTAAAGAGTTGACAGCACATAAGAATGAGTGAAATAGAACTGTTACAAATTATGACGTAACCATATACAATGACTTGAACTTTTTAATGTGCTAGTTTAAATCTTCATCAGGGATAATGTAGAAACTGAAAGTTGCTCAGTCGTATCTGACTGTTTGGTACCCCATGGACTATACAGTCCATGGAATTCTCCAGGCCAAAATACTGGTGTGGGTAGCCTCTCCCTGCTCCAGGGGATCTTCCCAACCCAGGGATCGAACCCAGGTCTCCCACACTGCAGGCAGATTCTTTACCAGCTGAGCCATACTGGAGTGGGTAGCCTATCCCTTCTCCAGCGGATCTTCCCAACCCAGGAACTGAACCAGGGTCTCTGGCATTGCAAGCGGATTCTTTACCAACTGAGCTACCAGGGATAACACAAGCGCCTTAATAATTATGTGTTAAAATTCACCTCACAGAGAGATGCAGTGGGGTCAAGGACAGTAGCTTCTGGGTGTGCATTACATTTAAATGTAGACTATTGTAGGCAAATGTTAACAAAGCCATCACCCAGCATGACTAATTAGTTTCTGGGGCATATGCTCTGCACTTACCCTTGTTTGGACTTAGTAACGTCTTCAAAATAGTAGATACTGACTGTACCTGTATCTAATGAGATTTTAAAGTCTCTCTCTCAAAAAAAAAAAAGTCCCTCTGAGTGGAGTAAACCAGACACAGACAAACATCATATGGTGTCACTGGTGGTGCTAATGGTAAAGAACTGCCAGTGAAGGAGATATAAGAGAGGCGGGTTCTATCCCTAGGCCGGGGAGCTCCCCTGGAGGAGGGCATGGCAACTCACTCCAGTATTTTTGCCTGGAGAATCCCATGGACAGAGGAGCCTAATGGGCTACAATCCATGGGGTCACAGAGAGTCAGACAGGACTTTAGCAACTTAGCACACGTGCACACATTGCTTATATGTGGAAAAAAGATGGAAATGAACTTATTTACAAAACAGAGAGTCACAGATGTGGAAAACAAACTCGTGGTTACCACATGGGACGGGGGGAAGGATCAGGAGGCCGGGACTGATACACACATACCAACGATGTGAAATAGTGACCAGCAAAGGCCCGCCGTGCGGCACAGGGCGCTACTCAGGGCTGTAACGGCCTGCATGGGAGAAGCGGGGCGGGCAAACTCACTCACTGCGCTGCGCACTCGAAACCAACACATCACTGCAAACCAACCATCCGCCAAAAACCTGAAAAAGCAATCTCCCAATGTATCAGAAGGGCTAATGCCCTATGGCAGAAAGCGAAGAACAAAAGAGCCTCTTGATGAGAGTCAAAGAGGAGAGTGAAAAAGTTGGCTTAAAATTCAGCATTCAGAAAACAAAGATCATGGTATCCGATCCCATCACTTTATGGCAAACAGATAGGGAAACATTGGAAACAGTGACAGATTTTACTTTTTTGGGCTCCAAAACCACTGCAGATGGTGACTGCAGCCATGAAATTAAAAGATGCTTACTCCTTGGAAGGAAAGTTATGATCAACCTAGACAACATATTCAAAAGCAGAGACATGACTTTACCAACAAAGATCCATCTAGTCAAGGCTATGGTTTTTCCAGTAGTCATGTATGGATGTAACAGTTGGACTATAAAGAAAGCTGAGTGCCAAAGAATTGATGCTTTAGAACTGTGGTGTTGGAGAAGGCTCTTGAGAGTCCCTTGGACTGCAAGGATATCCAACCAGTCCATCCTAAAGGTAATCAGTCCTGAATATTCACTGGAAGGACTGATGCTAAAGCCAAACCTCCAATACTTTGGCCATTTGATGCAAAGAACTAACTCATCGGAAAAGACCCTGATGTTGGGAAACATTGAAGGCAGGATGGGGGCGGGGCGGGGGGGGGGGCAGGTGACAGATGATGAGATGGTTGGATGGCATCACCGACTCGATGGACATGAGTTTGAATAAACTCTGGGAGTTGGTGATGGACAGGGAGGCCTGGTGTGCTGCAGTCCATGGGGTCTCAAAGAGTCGGACACGACTGAGCAACTGAACTGAATGTAGCTCTACTACATTCTGAACTACATTCTGCAACTGAACTGGTCTCTACTACACATGAGGTTGTCAAAAAGTCTTTCACCTGAGGACTACAGTAATGAAGTTTCTACAGCAACTGAGAAGGACACGCTCCCCCCACCTACCCTCTTCCAGCCGTCCTGGACTCCAGGGTCACAGCCCTGCTTCACAGCACCCCATCCCATC